>NC_060249.1:64669906-65919906 GCF_921293095.1 Ischnura elegans | reverse complement strand
AAGCGGTGCGGTGGGTGGATTTACCCACCAAGTGGGAAGGAAGGGAGATTGAGTGGAGTTAGCGTTGCCGCCGGGTCATTTTACGCGGATAGTCCGGCAACCTTAAAAATTACGCGAGTTTCGATTTCATTTTACCTATAATTTTTATTAATCCTGTATCTTTTTATTAATGATTGTATAGTGGCTATCTTAGGATCACAGTCGGTGATCAGTTCTAGCGCAGTATTTTTCCGTTGATGAAAGTATTTTTTCGGCTCCTTTGCAAGGATTTTATTTCATAATGCATATATCATATATGAAATTTTGACCGTTGATGTGTTTTTATTATGCAGTACTGTATTTACATTAATGTGAATCCATTTCATGCCTATCACAAAATTGTCGTTGGGTAAAAAAAACTACAATGATGAACACCTCTCATAAACAATGGCTGAAAATTGGCTTGCTACGTAGAGATAGAAAATCATTCCAAAAGTTTGGACCATCGATGATACTGTTAGCCTCTTGTCATTATTGACGAGAATAATATAATATAAGCTACATGTACCATTATAATTATTACTATGCATTAAAATGAACATCTCAAGTATGATGTTAGGCACGATGTGGTGTAAGTTCTTAATATAAGTCAAATTGGGCATTGAAATATTTCCACTGAGTTAACTCATTGGAAATATTGCAATGTCCAATTTCACTTACATAATGAACATAGTTTTATCTTGGGTTGTTTTTCGACGCTTGCTTAGGATAAGAATGCGAGGTGATGGAAAATGTGTGGTCGAATCAAACTGAGAAGGTGGCAGGCCTGAAATGAGTTAGGAAAGGGTTATGGAGTCGGGGTGGATTAAGGATGTTATTTGTTTGGGGGAATGGGAGGGTGGAGTGGGTAGGGTCGAAGGTGGGTAGGAAATGGGGAGGGAGGTGGCGTGGACGAGTCCGGACAGGAAGAGGTGGCAATGTGGAGGATATGAGCGGATGCGGAGATGGCAACAAATGACGCCGTGGCGGACACAGACATAAAACGTAGTCGGACGAGAATCCCTCTCATGGCGGATGAAAGGCAGATATGAGAAATGCGGGGTTTTCGGGCCATGAGCATTGGGGCCAATGTCTGAGAATATAGCCACGTCCCGCGTACCGAACTCTTCACTGATCTATTTTCCTTTTAAAAATAAGGTGCAGATAACAAAACAACAACTTTCAAATGAGCGCATTTTATGTCATACTATTATACTCTTCACAACTCTTTTTCTTCTAGAAATCGGGTCCAGATTACCGAGGTTTAAAGGGATATTTGGCTCTCACTGGGTTATGACCACGGAATTGTAATAATATTACATATTTAAAGAGGTTATGACATATTTAAAGAGTAAACTTCATTATGTAAGATTTAATAGTAGCCGTGAGAATGGGTAACGAGTCGTTACTCGAAACGTCGGCGCTCTTACAAAATCTTACCCGCGCGGAATCCTGAGAAAAGTTTATGTAAACTTCATTCACAAAATAACATCTTTCAATTGAGCGCATTACATGTTACACTACCAAACTCTTCACTGCTCTTTTTCTTCTAGAAATCGGGTTCAGATAACCGAGTTTTAAGAGATTTTTTGGCTTTCATAGGGTTCTGAGGCATTTTAAGAGTTAAATTCATTCACAAAATAACCTCTTTGAATTTGTATCGTATGAATTATTTTACATATACAAATATTTATTCTTTTATATGATCAGGGGAAAAATATATCAGAATTACCTGCGACCTTTTCTCTCGACCGACCGGACTTCTTCCTACCAAATTAATTTGCATCCAATATTTTTGAACCGTTGAATAAAAATTCTGATGCAGGTCTGCCAACAGTTTTTTCGTGGTATACCCACGCATGATGCGAATGTCTTTCGGGCAATTGTTAGTCAGTGGTCACATCCTAAACCATAGATTTCGAATTCCGTATAAATGAAACGAGATAATACCATGATGATTGATTCGCTGCAAATATGTTATTCACTAATAAAATGTCAATCTAGGGCTTATACTTATGCATTCTTAAAAATTAGCTATTTATTTCACCTAATTTGTTTGTCTTCCCACAGAGTTCATTTTTTCTTGGGCATTAAACTAAGCGTATTTAGAGAATTGCCCAGAAGATTGTGTAGGCTGTGCGAACCCTGTAGACAAGAGGAAGTGAGGTGGGAGGTTCGTGAATCAGTCGCTCATTTGTGGCACCCTCATCAGACAAAATATCAGTAGATATTTCTAATATTTATGTCATGCCAAAAAGGAAGCATCAAATGAAGTTTCGAAAATGCTTCAGGTGATTGGGAGCATGAGGGTTCTACCAATTTTTTCGGCTGTGGTCCTATGATGTAATTTTGCCGATGCGATGAAGGCATGTTTTATTTCATAGGCTTTAGAGTCAAACAGCATGAGTGGCAAAGAACAATTTTTGATTATCACATGTGGAGTTTAACACGTATGATCTCTCACGTTTTCATTGGTACGGTGTAGGTTTTATTCCGGCATTCGCTAAAAGACGATGCTTAAGATAATCTACATCTACATAATACCCTGCAAGCCACCTCTAGGGTGTTTGGCAGGGTGTGATCAATCACTAGCATGCAGCATGCAATTGGATTCCCACATGCACACCACACGGTCCAAAAAAGGTTACGCATACTAGCAAATTATACCACCGTATGCTGTTAGAAATAATAATAAAATTAAGAAACATGCATTAAGTATTACATAGGTTAGTAGGCTACACTACAAGTCATGCAATCTATTTAGGAGTTTTATCGCTGCCGTTATAATCTCTAATTGATCTTGGAAAAAGACATTCTGAACCTGTCTGTTCTGCAATCTATCTCTCTTATTTTATTTATATGATCTGATCTTCCGTAGTATGTTGGAGTCCGTAATATATGGTTAACTTCGTTAGAAAAGACACAGCTCTTGAATTTATCTAAAAGGTTTAGTCTATTTTTTCAATCTACGGTCCGACAGAGATTCCCTGTAGTAATACTCATATCAAGGACGTGATACAAAATCGTGAATAAAATTCTCCGCAAAGGTAGTACTTTTGGCCCCCACTTTGGGAGTTGGTCTCAGCGGGCGGCTCGTCTGTCGTTCCAACTCTCCGTCCGCGTGGGTGGGAGATTTTACAGCTGGGGTGGGGGGAGTAGGAACGAAAGGGGTGGATTTGGGAATCGTGGACGGCAGACGGGGGTTGAATCAGCGATACGGGGGGGAGAGGGCTGGGAGGGGAGGCTCTCGAGAGATCTTCCGAGCTCTGGGAATGGTTTCAGAGAGAGAGTACTCGTATTGTGGGGGTTCGTTCGCGAGCGCATACCCCACAGGGTGGCGGTTTGAAGTATTTCCATCCGCCCTCCGGGGTGGAAATTTATGGTCGCATCGTGGAGTGATGTGAGGGTGGCGGTAATGCTGGGATTGAAGGGCGTATTCCAGACGGATGTATATTTGTACATTCATTAGTGAGTATGCAAGTTATCGGAGGATATTCTGCTGCGGCAGAGCTGGTGAATGGCGGTAGTATGCAAAGGGGCTCGGGGTCTCAGGTACCTTTCAGAGGAAACGGTTTTGGTTCCTGGAAGTTATGTGCTTGAAATAAAAGTTGTTTTTGCTAATATATCTAGAAAATTAGTTTCTTATCTTCCTTATTATTTGATAAGTTCGCGTGAAATTTAATTGCAACTAATTTGTGTATAAAAGGCCGTTGTTACTCTCTACCATGTACGTGTTACGGTAAAGTTATCAATGCTGAAAACCGTAGCGTATTCACCGCTATTTTTATCGGGCTGATGGTTAATTCTTGGTTTTGTAGTTTTTATGCTGGTGAGCCTGAGATTTAAACAGAATGAAATTTGATAATAAAATGGTTATAAAATAAAACATTGCTGTTTGCATATTACATAATGCAACCATTTGTCAAATTTTAAGTAAAATATAACATCATTAAAATGTACGAAAGTACGAAAAAGTACGTAACGCGACATTGCGTAAGTAAGATTCTTTTTCGTAATATTCAATTTTTTTCTGATACAAATATTGATTAGTGATATCATTGTGCGCCTAAACACTATACATTGTATTCAAGACGTAAGGTGTATGCTAATTCCGTGTTGGTAAAGGGCTGTAACGAGAAGGATGTTTTTCTACATAAGGTTATAAATAAATAGAATTATGATTCATTGAATTAAATAATGGTCGAAGACGCATTTTTATTGCTAGAATAAAATAGATCAACTCCTCGGTTAGCATCGCGGGGTGCGACTCTTCATTTTTCCCAGCATAACCGTCGGCAGTAGCCGAGGATGTTGTTCTCCGTTTGCCTCCGTGGATGCGCGCTCGAGTGAAGTCGTGGGGTTTGACGTGGCGGAATGAGTGGAGCGGGTACCCACGCTTTGGATGCCGCGATAGAGAGAGGGAGAGAGAAAGACGCTTTCGGAAAGGTAAAGATGAGCATTCGGCGGTGACTGGCGTGGTACGGGAGGAGGGGGAACCCCGAGGCGGCCTAGGGAGACAGACGTAGCTGCGCCGTGGGGATTGGGGTAGAGTTCTCATCTCGGTCGTGTTTATGCCGCAATAAAAGTGGAATGAATTCCTTCCCCGGGGAGTCGTCCTCAAACGCAACAGGAGCGCCGGGATTTGTGTGCGCGGGGGCCGGGAGGGACGGCACATGTGTAGCGGGGGGAAAGGGTTTTTTAGTCGCCGGGCGCGGAGGCGGTTTTTCGATGGTTGGTCGTCGTGGTTTATCCCGATGAGGAAGGGTGGGGGGGGGCGAGAGAGTTTGAATGCGTTCAGACGGCTAGGTGGACCCCGAGGGAGTCTGGCATGCTGGGTATGCGTGGTTTGCTGGGAGTTAAGATAGTGGGATGAATGTCTGATTTGGGTCGAAATTTTTGAGATCGTAAATTTGAGTCCATTTATCGTTGTTTCATATTCGACGAAGGCGTTTACTCTTACATTCTCCAAGTGTAGTGTAAATAACATGAGCATACAATTATTGACAAGATATTATAAACTCGGATGGTATACAACTATGTCATTCAGTTATATGCAGTTTTAAATTATGAACTTATTATAAAATAATGATCATTTACAAGGTATCAGTGATTTGCTGGGAGTTAAGATGGTGGGATAAATATCTGCTTTGGATCTAGATTTTTGAGGTCATAAATATGAGTCCACTGAACATGGGTTTATTTATCGTTGTTTCTGGTAATGCGTTTACCCTTATAATTGCCAAACATAGCGTAAATAACACGAGGGCGTAATTATTGGCAATATCTAACAAACTCGATTGTTATAAATTATACATTATTCAGTGATACATACGTTTAACTTTTATGTTTGGGATTAGTTTTCTTCGGTGTTAGTTTCGGAATATCTACGTCTTCTCCAATATATTGAGGAAGTCCATAGTGGCATCGCATGTCATATGGTTGGAGGAGGTGGATGGTAGGAGGCTTGTATATTCCTTGAAAGAGAGGTAGATAGAAAAATATACACTAGAGCAATTGAGCTTAAGGCCTAACATAAATCAGAGCACAAAGTCAACAGTGTTGAGTAAGGCAAGACGGTAATGGTGCAGTATTTCCTTCCCCGGGAATGACAAACCCTATATAATTTGTGGTCATTCTATATCTTAAATAATTTATACACTGCCTCCAATAGCTGGAAAAGCTAATGCAGCTGCAGAGAAGAGGCAAAGAAAGAGTTTAGTCGTTGGGCGCGTGGGAGTATTTTCGATAGCCGGAGAGGTAGGTCTTAGAGGTTTATCCTGGTTAGATGGAAGGGTATAGGAGGGAGTTCAGCTGTGTTTAGACTTCGAGGAAAACCCCACGGGAGTCTGTTTAGCCAGGTAAGTGCGGGATACTGCAAGTAAAGATTGTGAGGTAAATTTCCGTTTATTGTCGAGGTTTTTGAGGCTAAAAATTTAAGGCATACTGAATTGACTTTTTTTGTACATCCTCTTACCAGACCAAGAGAAAACGCAGGCTTTTATTCAGGCAGAGAATGACATGAGCTTCATAATCAAGAAGATGATATTGTTTAAAATTTCAAAGAACGAAAAGTATTATGATTAAAAACTTTTGGGCTACGTCGCCGCGTCAATGCTTTGGGTGGCCCCAACGTTTCAACGTTTAACGAATAATGGCGAAAAGTATGTACATTCATCGAATATTTAATTATTCAATTATTTGCAAAAACAAATGGTTTCGTAATTAATCGTTAAAAGTGTGTGCGGAAATATTTTATTACGATGTTGTTCAGTTTCCGTAGCTTAGGTTGACTTCCATTGTGGAAAATTATCGAAATCTCTTAGAATGGACTCTAGGACAAATTTTAAAAATGTAACATCAAATCATTTTTTGAAGCAATAACTTTGTACGCAGGTATGCAAGTTTCTTGCCTCCTAGAACGAAATTCTTCGTAGAAAAATTATTTGGCATTGCCGTGTAACGGTGGTCGGTAGTTATATTATATCGGTTATGCAAGTGATATGCACTTGAGCTTGGAGATATTGCTAGTGTGGTAAGGAAGGAATGAATTGCTGCTTAGCAATTAGTCAGCTATTTCATTTTGATTCCAGTGTCTAAAAATATGGAGTACTTAATATCATTTGAGTTCATCATGGTTATATCTTATTGCTTTGTGAAAGCTCTTGGCTAAATTTTATCAGGAAAAATTCACTAAGGAAAAGGCTGAGATGATGAGCATGGTTGCATTTCTGTGTAAAATGAGTCATGGAGTTGTAAGAGAAAGGGAAAGTTGTGGGATGGGAGAGTTATTGTCAACGTTTAGACGGGGAATACTCCCCACGGGAGCCTGGCCTGCGAGGTAAGCGTGGGATGGTGGGAGAGAAGATTTTCAGATTAATGTATTTTTTGGTCGAGGTATTTTGAGATTAAAATGTTAATATTCTCCCTTCCAGTCCACTTTTTTTAATATGGCGTGCACTTGATGTATTTGTGGCCATATCTAACCCGCTTTCGAGAAAAATTAATACATTTTAAAATAAAATTAATGCATGCTTCAGAGAGAAAAATGAAGGCAGTTTTGGGGCAGGCGTGAGAGCTGTGAGCTGACATCCTATTGGCAAAATTCACAGAGGGAAATACCGAAACGATTAAAATCTCAGCCAAAACAGACATTTATCTCACGATCTTCACTTGATATGTCCCACGCCTACCTTTCAGACCAGACTTACCGATGGATAAGCATGTAACTACCGATGAAAAAGGAAACTTTGAGTTTTTTATGAATATGAGATAACAGAGGGGCAATAAAAATAAACTGTTCAGCGCTGTTTTTTTATGGGCTTCATAATAAATTCAACCTGTTGTGAATGTAGTACTGGATTATGGCATCTAGGTTTCGGGGTCAGTTTTTCAGATTAAGGAAATTCATAGGCATTTCAAATCGTAATTTAATATATATTTCATGGTTGTCAGAGAAAATAGCAATTTATCTGTTGAAAATTGACGAGTAAAATGGCCAAAAAATATTATAATTCAATTCACCAGGCCTGAATTTTTTTTAAATTCCCAGTACAAAGTAATGTTCTTTCAAAAAAGAAAATTAATTTTAACAACAGTAAAAAATTACAAATCAGTAAATAAGAAAAAATGAGATGGGTCCCTGATAATAAAAAATACCTGATGCCAGCAGGACTGGAACTTTTCCCTGTTTAGTGAGAGGGAGGTTGCGGATAGTTCAAGCCGGGAATCTGGGGGCGGCGCAAGGCGGGCGCATTCCGCGGAAGACGAGGTCGGGGCTGTTTTATTTTGACCCTCGTAAAGGTTTCCTCGCGGAAGCATCCTCCATCTTCCCATTCCTCCATGTCCTCCCTTCGAGCTCACCCGGCTTGCTCACGGTGCGGTCGCGACGTCACCGGCATCTGCAACTCCGACCGCCTCAAATCTCGTACACATCTCCCGGCACGTCGATAAACTCCGGCGTCTTTCGCCACACCACTCGCTCCATACTCTGCTCCGTGAAGCGGGAGACAATGCTCGGTATCTTCGCGGTGCGAGAGAGTGCCTTTACATTTCAAATTCGCCCTTTACGCTCTTCTTATTCTACGTCGGTTGCTTTATGGCGTCGCGTTGGTAGCTCTGTTGGGGGTAGATAATGGAATCGGCTTCTTGTTTTATACCGCAGTTCTGAAGGGGTGGTGCTATCAGAGATGTATATTTCTTACCGTCTTCTAAATAGTTTTCGATGTGCTCCAGAACAAGCACATGACTGTATTCCAGCAATGGATTGCCAACGGGAGCGGATTAAAATAATGGACTTTTGAAGAAGTTTATGAAATGTCGATGTGAGATTTGGATATTTTTCCGTACAGGCTTTAACACTATGGTACAAGGTTCATCGGATTTATTTATTATATCAATTTTGCCATCACGTATTCAGTGTATGTTTGGATTTAACTGTGCACATTATATTTTAATGTGATCGAAATTTATTGTTTTTATCTTTATTGCAATTTTCTTGTTCTGCGATCAATTAGTGCATAAATTTTGTCCGATAGATGCTTATGGCCATGTATATGCTAATTATTTTATTTATGTACTCAAACTGATTGCTGGAAATGCTAAAAATGGTAGGGTGTTCGCAATTGGCAGAAAAAAATATTAATTTGACTTAGACCGTTTACACTGCTACTCAGGGAATACAGAGATAAGACGAATCAGGGGAGGGTACCTCTGAGAAAATAATTTTAGTGGCAAGACGTTTGAATGTTTAGCAAAATCAAAACCATAAGCGATTTCCTTAAACAATTGACCTGTATTATGAAGTTATCTCATCGCATTATCATTATTCATGTTGTAGTATTGCATAACTTTTTGATGGAGAGGGGAAGAGTGTTATTCATAACAAAAAATAGCCACTGCTATTTGCGCCGAATTTAATTCATCCCTCTCTTTTATCTATGGTATGAGCAATTTAAAATGGAACCCTAATTTGTGTTGATTAGTCCCCTCTCTTATCTGAAATCTATAGATCCCTCGCTGAGGAGCTAATTCAAAATCTTTCCGTTCCCCATTATCCACCCTGAAATGGGTTTTCAAAGAAAAATTCGGATCGGAAAAATAGCCGAGTCACCTAATGACAACTGCGTTGCTACTTTTTCTGAGCGAGCACCATCCCCCTCCCCCAACGCAGTGCTTCGGGTCCATTTTTAAACGCTGGGATTTTCATTGGGATAACAGCCGTATCTCCCGGTGAAGGGCAGCAAAGGGTCCTTAATAATCCTCCCGCGTATTTTAGCCAGGTTTCAGGTCCCCTGGCAAGCCCGAGAGAGCGCCCGAGCGACGTTTCGCTTTATATTTTCCTTCCTTTTTTTCATTTCTTTTTTTTTTACTTTTCGACTGCCCCGTCGAATGAAACCGATATGCCCGTCTGAAGTTGCTCCGTTCTCCGTTCTCTGTTCTCTTTTCCTCTTCCTCTTCTTTCTGTCTATTTCTCTTCTCCTCCCTTTTCCTCTAGATTCCTTTCCCCCAACTTTTGCATTTGCAGATGCGCGGAAGGGTCATTAGTCCGCTGAAAGGAATTTTTTTTATCCATCTCCCTCCAGGATTTAAATTTCTTTCTACGTTTTCTAAATCAATCAGAGGACTGATACAGATGTTGTCGCGGTCATTTTTCGAGTTTTTGTTTTTTTATTTTTGTCGGCAGTTTGGAAGACAGAAGAAAATAAAAGGGAATGCCCTCTCCACGCGTATGCGTCCATGCAAAGCTTCGATTCGTCCCGACTTCAGGTTGAGCGAACGACTCGGCCTTCGCTCTCGCAGATCGAGGGATCTCGCAAAAATGATTCGACGTTGAATATCCCGTGATATCTGAGCCTCTCTCGTTCCGGCGTCGTCCCATCAAAGTCTCATGCCCACTCCGCGCTCGCTACTCCATCAAAGGGAGAGAGGCTCTTGTCACACAAGAGCTGTCTCCACGGGAAGTCCTCTTTTTTTTCGACTGTAAATTCATTCGGTTTAGCGTATTTTTCCACTAATGCAACGAATTTAAATCCCTTTTGCACTCAAAGGAGAGGAGAGAGTTTTGTAAAAGGTGTATTCTAAAGTGCAGTTTATTTCTGCTTTCGCCTCAAACGTATTATTCCATTTTATCATAAATCTATTGGCTTGGAAATGTTGATTAAAGTAATTAAGACAATTGGTTAATGGAATGAGGTATTTTTGTTTTCTTCAGAAAGGTCCTTTCTGGATTTCACAGATTAATGGAACATGGTTAATTCTCCTTTTGACTTCTCATGCTTGCTATTAAAGCTTCGAACAATGCAAGGAATAATTGTGAATAATTTTGTGCTATCACTGTGGGAAGATCTGATCAAGTTCTGATAAAAAAGTCGAGACATCCAATTTTATCCCATGGAGTATTAAATGATAGGTACACTTGATCTTGGAAAGGAAGGTTGCGAATCTCAATATTATTTCCGTTAATGTATACATCCCCAAGTAGCATCCATATCTGTAAATATCTTGAATTATTTTTTTTATGCGAGACTTCGCCGAAGCTCCATTCATATTAAGCCTCTTTTGATAAGTAAGTGAACAATGAAGGTCCTCACTGAGGTAGCTCTGCTTCACTTAATTTTCCGGCTGCATCCTCGGAGAGAATGATTGATTTTGTATGGGACTCGATAAAAATGTTCTCGTTGTAGCTTCGGGGAAAAAATGACATTATCGAAATTCGATTCCAATATCAAGCTGCTTTTTGTCATCATGTTTTCATTTTCCATCAACTCTCAGTGCTTGCATGGTAGAAACGGTTTCTTGTCTCTCTCATTATTTAAGACCCAATTTTCTATCAGATTTAGATTTACAACGAGGTACAGTAATGGTATTACCTATTAGGGTCAAACAAATTCAGAGAAGAAAGAAAACTTTACTAAGGCGATCTCCTGGGGTCATTATTTTACAAGTACCAGATATTTCGAATGGCTTAGATTGAGCTATAAAAATATTCACTGAAATACTTATATCCTTATACACTTATAAGCGCTTATAAGCGCTTTCCGAACAATTTTTCTCGCTTTTTTAGGGAATAAGGAAGTCGTATCAATAACAATATTGAACTCTTGAAACAATTAACGTTTATGAAGTTACAACCGTTGACATTTTTTTCTTCTTGCCGAAGTGTAAATAGAAATTTCGTTGATGGCATCACTCTACTCCAATTTTTCTTTAGAATTCTCATATTTTGACATAAATTCGAATTGATGATATTTAGAAATCTTGGTGCCCATGTCATTGATATAAATCCTTCCTTATTCTATTTGTGATTTGAAGGAATTACTATTATTTTTTATGATAATTTCAGATTTTCATCATTATTAATTAGTGTTTATTCTTTTGAATATTTGGGTTTGAAGCTCTTTTTAAGATAGATTTTGTTTAGAAACCTCGTTGGCCACTGTCCTAGATATTGGTCTTGGTTTGATCTACCTAATGATGGAAAGAGCGATTTATTTGAATTTATTATTGTTATTATTATTGGCACTATTTCATATTCTGGACCCAGCATCACAGAATTATCACAAACCTTCTCTTTAACGCCAATTACCAGCTTTTCCTCTCCATGTGGAGACCCTTAGGCTCCACTTTCGCTTCCTCAGGTGCGCCGTGATTCAGTTTTAAAAGTAATTCCCCGTTCCGTTTGGGAATAAAAATCACGGGTGGCCATCACGGTCGGGTGGAGAGCGATGGGATCACTCGGGACCGAATGGTACGTGCCGCGGGCGGTGGACGCACTCTGGAGCACTCGGCCCGGCCCCCTTCTACTCCACCGACATCCATCCATCTCCCGGGCCAATAATAGAAAATATCGGCGACGGGACGAGAGGGTATCGTTGAGGGTCCAAAGTGGCAGGGTATAATGCGGGGTTTCTGGGGGGGGTGAAGGGGTATCGGAGGGGATAGACTGAAAAAACCGCAGTTCCACTCGCCCTCGCAAGAGTGCGTGGCCGGTTGAAAAAAAAATTGAGCGCCGCCACGCGCACCCAGAGCCCTCTCGTCGCGAATGCAATTATCCGCTCCGCGGGCGAGGTCCCGAAATTACTCTCTCCCCGTTAGCCTCTCTCTTTCTCGTCCTCTCTCTTTCGAACGTTCACCTGTTCGGTCCGTCTCGAGCGGTTCGGCCGTGGACCATTGGAGACGAGGGTATAGGGGGCGGAAAACTTGGTATTTCGGGGTCCAAATTGAAATGGATGGTTTTTTTTACGATGCGTGGACTCGGCTCGTTCGTGGCTTGGTTCGGGTAGTTGGTACAATGAGGAGGATAATGGTGTATGCCATCTTTTCCTACTGTTGATTCAGTTTTTTTTTGAGTCAATGACAGTGACTGCGCACATCATAAAACCTGGTATTTTCTGTGACTATAAATTTGATGCATTTTGACGAGTTCCTTGAGTAAAAATTCCTTTACCCCTTCACTCCCTACGTTAAGAATGACGAAAGTGCTCACAATTTAGAAAAACTCGAATTAATTGGGGATAAGCATGAAATACTAAATATTTCGACTGAATCAATAATTAAACATTCCAGTTACAATGAAAGTGAATAAACTGTTTCCAGTAAAGCTTTTATCCCGATAAAGGTTTTATCCCAGAACCCAAAAATATACTGAATTATGTTGCGGTCCTACTCTTGTCAGATCACCAGGAATGCAAACTGTACCGTATTAATTGAGTTTATTCAGTGTCTTAGAGTATAGAGTATATTTATTCAACTGAATCAAGGTTTACGTCCTGCTTAATTTGTATGTCTGATCTTTAATTTCAACTATTTTTTAATATGACTTGTTCATATAATTTTTTGTACATTTAAATATTGGCGACGTTTTTGGCCTCTGTCTGATTTGCAGCGCTCCTTGAATGTAACAATGTTCGAATTGAAAATATTCCGATCGATCTTTTGCCTACCCTCATGAAAAATGTGTTGCTAAGCCTCGGTGAGCTTGGAGTGTTTTTGAAATGGTCGAATGGAAAGGGAGCGGATTCTGCTCTCAACTCATCCTTTCCCGATTTTTGTTGGGGGTGTTCCCGGGGGATACTTTAGGGCTTTGGGGAAGAGGGTCGGCTTAGTTCCACCGAGCGTGGAGGCTATCGTCCTTTCATTTCGCCAGTCCAATCCCCGTAACCAAACTCAGGGACTTTTCTACACCTACGCAACTTCTGGAGACTACCTATTAGACTATGCGGCTTAGCGAGTGGCGGAATAGGGTGATGCGGGAATCTGTGTTCGTAAGTTTGCAGGGAAGCCATTTAATATAACCGTAGTGGAGAGAGATCATTTATTAGATAAGTTTTAGGAACTCTTTGCAATTGATTTCCTGGAGTAAGATCGATAATTTTTTTTCTTTAATATTTTTCTGTGGAATATTGCAAGTTCTGGTGTAATAAGAAGTCATTACCACAGTTATTCTCTTCGAAAATTTGAGGACGAAGCCTTTACAGTTCATCATTTCTATGAATTCAATAATGTTACTCCTCTTCATTATTGCCATGCTTTCATCTTCATCAGTAACCTAAAGTATCAATTCATATGACGTTTCAGTGACAGATGTTTTGATTTTAGGAGTCGAAAGTGTTAACTAGTATGTGGTTTTTGTTTTTCTTATTCGCCAAGCCCCTTGTTGACTGTCATAGAATTTGCCCCGAGCCTAATAGCGGTAGCATAGTCTTTCTTTAAGAAACTTAAAAGGAAAATCATATTTAAACGAGCGTAATTACATAATCGAGAGGCTGTTATTTCATACAAGGTCAATATTTGATTACCCCGTCTCCTTTTTTATTGAAATCTTGGAACTGCAACGTGGAGGTGCTCAATGTAAACATGTGCAATTGAAAAGCTACCAACATTTTTATCCAACCCCCTGCAGTGGCCATTTGGATTATACAACCCCGAAAGAGAGACATATGGATGCGGTATAAAAGATTTTCACGATTAACCCTCGTATTAAGAAATTCATGCATATTATGTCCCAAGATACACGAGGAAGTTGGGGTGTCGTTCTGTTGCATTAAAGTATCATTCCTGATATTTATCACCCGAATTTTGTCATCCCCCCTACCGACCACTTCCTCCTCACCCCTTACCC
Source organism: Ischnura elegans (assembly GCF_921293095.1). Classification (NCBI taxonomy): domain Eukaryota; kingdom Metazoa; phylum Arthropoda; class Insecta; order Odonata; family Coenagrionidae; genus Ischnura; species Ischnura elegans. The sequence continues at coordinate 65,905,769 of NC_060249.1, read as the reverse complement.
CCGCTGCTTCCTGTCAACCGTTTCTGGCTCCAATCCCTATCCGAACAAACCCTTTGCACTCCCCTTCTTCCCTATCAACCCTCTTGTCTTCGACCCTTCGTCCTCCATTCATGGCATAATGTACGGTGCCGCGCCTCCATCCAGGAAGGATTTAGACGGATGAGGGAGAGTTTCAAATGCCCCTTGAGCTCAAATGTCTCCAGAACATGTTTCAGGGCAGCATGAGGGGTGGGAATAGCCGAAAGGTTACAGTTCTCCTCTGCCATTTAAGAATTAGCTCCTGGCTTCGCGTACCTCCCTCATCTTCTCAGAAGGGAATCAACTCCTGTTAGAAAACCCCACATAGCATGTGGGGGGGTAATTATGTATTCTTAACTAAAAAAATCTTTAAATTTATAATAACATTGCTCCTCCTCGTTTGAAAATCGTTACAGCGATTAGCACTATATTTTCAATGGGTAATATATTCCTGACTTGGTACATTCTTATTTAAATTCCTTTATTCAATAGTGACCCTCATCATAGCGACGTGGATGGTTATTTCGGGATCCTCACCTGGCCAAGTTCTCCATTATGCCCATTTGACGATGGACGACTCGTTCATCGAAACATCAGCCGTGATACATTACCTGACCATGTTGAAATCCCAAATTATCTTCTACGATGCAATGCGCCAGGAAAGCCTGCGATCATTCTTCCCATCATAGTGAGTTTCCTGCTACTATAATACAGTCAAGTAATGTGGGAACTTAATTCGATATCCACTGTTATGTATAAAAACGCCTAGCATTAGGCTCAAGTAGTACTGCATGTTTTATCGTTGTTTTTGCTTCCAATTTTAAGGAACGGTTTTATCAGGATTAATGAGTTCAGGGTAATGGTTCTCCTTCATTCACACATTGATGGTGTTCTTCATAATTATCATAAATAAGATTTTTAAACTTTTTCCAATCTACTGAAATATTTACATGATTTTACTCAACTTTGCCTTCAACAAAGGTCCATTTTACTTCGTTCTACTCGAGTACCTCGGATAATAAACGTATAAGTTGTCCTCACCCGTGTTCACTGGTACCTCACTTGATACCTTCATGAATACCCTTTAGTATTTTTGAATGAATTTCTGTTATATTAAAGTATTTATTCTTTCCTAAGGCAATAGTTTCCATGGCAATTGCATCAGGAACTTAGCAACGCCTCTTGCATAACCCTACTCCTAATATTGTATTAAGAATATGCAAATAATTTGAAAGCTTGTGGAATGAACTTGACTGTAATTTAGAAAATATCCATCTAATGAATAATAAATATATATTGCTCTAGATTCAATTTCGTTGTCTTAATTTCGTTCAACTTATTTTCACCGTTATCAAGAAATACTGTGAGATTTTCAAGGTAGTAAGGACAGAAATATTTTGTTTGCACGAAATAAGTACTAATAGAAACTATGGATTAAATTCCGTAGAAACTTTACCGTACAGTTTTCTTCAATTCCCATTTTGGAGTCGCGAAGAATTCTCCAAAATGATATTTGTCACATCCAACCGTGTTTAGCTGTTTCCAGGAGAAGCGCAGGATTTGGGAGCGTGGCTGCTCAACCGAGTAGAGCGCTAGAAAAATAGTTTTGGGTGCCGCGTTTTCACTCCAGCGATTTCTTAAACTTGAGGCATTCGCACAGATTACTTCGCACCGTTGTCTAGAGGCGTGACTCGCAGCCCGAGGAAGCAATTTCATTCCATCGCAGCGCGCGGCGTCACGGCGAAAAGCTCCCAACAGAGCCGGGCCCATTGTCCGCGGATTTCATACCCGCCGTCGGAGGCTTCTCCTCCCGGGAGCGGCGACAGATTTGTCTCGCAAGGCCCCCCTCTCGTATCCTGCTGGGCCCCCGGCTGCTGTGTAAGTGCTCAATCCTTTTCCCATCAACCTGTAATTCTTGTACACAATAAACTCTGCGTGGAAATTTGGTCCCTAAGTACATCTCTCGAGCCCCTCCGTGTCTGAGGTGAATGCGAGAGAACGAGAAGGAGGTGGTTTTAGAGGGGGCAGCCGACACTATTTTCGATCCTTTTTGTTTTTTCGTTTTTCTCTTTCATAATCCCAGCCGAGTGCCGCGAGTCCTCGTCTCACTCTCTTGGTATTCGAGGGGATTTGAGGAGCGGACTCGTGAATAAAACTAAAAAATATTCTCGTCTGCGCGGGAGATTTTCATCGCTTTATCATAGCTTCGGGAAAGCAAACGATGTCCTGATATGATATTTTTGCGTTCCGTCCTCCACTCGTTTACTCTTTCTCCTCTCTCATTCTCCCGAGTTCCGTTCGGAGGGCAAGGGATGCTGGGGATTGGCGGGAACGTTTTCAGGGGTGGAACTTTTTCAATCTGGCGTAATACTACGGCTCGCTCCCCCTCGTACTCCTCCTCCAAACCATTCCATCCCTTCTATTTCATTCATTCGCCTACCCTCCCAGTTCTACCCTCGCCTTTCAGCTCTCAGCCCTCGATAATAACTGAATCGCCTCAAACAGTGGCTGGGGATCCGGTTGCGCCGTGTTTCCGCTGTGTTAGCGAAAGACTCGCTTTGGTGTGAGGTGGCAGCCACCGGTCAGCGATGGAATGTTCTGCTAGGCAGCATTCCGGCTGGTGGATATTTGATTCGACGGTGTTATCTGCCTCCAATTTGTCTTAGAAGAGTTTTGTTACTTTATATCACGAATATTATATTATATCACGAAGTAAATCCGGCGGATAACGAGATTTAAAAGATGTAATTTTATTCATCACCGCATGTTTCTAAGTTGTCATTAATTTTTATGAACATCCTTCGCACTTCGGGAGAAAAATAATTATGCGTAGCAACGTTGCTTGACAAAGATCTCTCAAAACTCTTCTCAAGCGTTACGAATTGACAGCTTTTCTCTGAATTAATGATTTTTTCGTAGCCACATCATTTATTTGCCAGTGTCTAAAAGAGGGCACTTGTGTGAGGTGTTTAAGTTTAACTCTCTTCGTTAGTTATGTATCACACTGCACCTTGCATAATCATTAGGACAAAACGGGGTCTGGGATTTAGCCTGTGGAGTTAAGCCAAAATTGTTGCTAGGCATAGGATTTTTATTTCGTTCAATTCTTATTTCTTTACAATTAACTATTATTATGATTTTTTTTATTTCATCGTACTCTTTACTATTTGAAAACCTGTAAAAATTTATGGCTTGATCTAGACCCATATTTTAGCATGATAATTACATGCATATCATTTACGTGAGGGCTATTTCTTACGCTCGAAAATCAGAACGTTGAGCTGTCATTATTATGATTGCTTAACAACTTATCGTGAAAAGGAGTAAAACGTTTATTTTTATCCATGTAACTCATTAAATACAAAGTGTCGAATGCAGTAGATGCTCTGATCATTGATGCAAAATGGCTGGTTTAATAACTTCTCATCCCATACTTCGATGACGGTGGGTGACATGCCGTAGCGTGAACATCGGCGTGGACGAATGTCCACTGTCCAGGGTGCCATCGGCTGACCGGAGGGACCCCCTGCCGGCCTGCTGTCCATCACAGCACCTCCCCCCCTTCCCCCGCAAGAGTGTGGGGGGAGGGTTGATTTCTGTGTTGGCAGAGGGGGTAGAGGCACAGGAAGTACGGGAGGGAGACGGGGTGGCCGGCGGAAGGGCCGGCGGGTTTGCCCGCGCCCGGCATCCGGAGATGCGGAGGTTCGCACATCCGCTTTGCCTATGCAAATGGCGGGGGAGGGCGGCAAATTAAAAACGGTCTTTGGAGAAAGCGCCACTGCTCGCTGCTCCGGACGCGGTGTTTCCCTTTCCGCTCGCGAGGGTGGGCTGAGAGCAGCGTGGTGGGGGGGTTGCCGTGGTGATCCGAGAGGCGGGCTCGGAGAAGGATTTTTGCTGCCTCCTCACGCCATTCAAGCGAGAGAAAAATGATTTGCTACCCTCGGCTTTTGTTCTTTCCTTCAGCAATGTTTAACGAGTTCCCCGCGCGCGCGAGGGAAAGTTTTCGTTTCGCTTCCACGGCGTCCCGGAACAAGCAAGTGGGTTGAAAAATGCTAGATAGGTTGTGGTTGGTTGGCTGCTCCGAGCGGAAGTCCCAGGAATGTTGGTGCTCCCAACTGGAGGCCCTTGTTTGCTGTTGACCGAATCATTTTATCGCAGTTACTCCTTAAATCAATTCATAGATGAAATATGGGGGTTTGAAATCGAATTTTCCTCACTGGTTAGGATATTCCTCTCGTATTATGAAAGGAATGAGAAAGTTTATGTGCATTAAAAGTCTCCACGGTCTTAATGAATTTTGGAGGGCTAAAATCGCCCTGGTATGATATGAGTAGAGTTACTTCATTTTTAATATCCTCTCTTATTAAAAATGAATGTTTATTGCACGTTGAATATGAATACTTCCATTTAGCTTTCCTTGTAGCAATGTATGTTTACATGAGTTAAATTAGTAACTATCAAATTGCGTCATGCGTCATTTAATTTATAACCTTGTGGAATTATGTAGTACTATTAAGATATATATGCGCCTTTTGCTGTGTTTTAATGGTTTCCACTGCATGAATTTTCTCAGTAGCTTATGTAGGAGAAATCGGCTCAATCGCTTCTTTGGTATTTTCAATAGTAAATTATATATTTAATATTAATTGAAATTCAAACAAATTCAACAATTTTGAAATTCGATATTTATTAATATATTGATTTTATATTAATTGATGTATTGATTTATTAATATATTGATATAAAAGATTTGATAATGGTAAAGGAGAAATGCTATTACTTCCATTTTATTTGATGGTATTTTTCGCCTATAATTTGAACAAAAAGTCGAACTAGCAAGCTAGTCCGTTCAGACTTAAGGAGAACTAGGATAATATTTCCATACTCTATTAAGAATATTCATTTAGTTTCTCATTCGTAAACCTTCCCCATAGCATTCACCAATGTGTAAAAATGAATTGCGCACTTACAGCTTCATGGTGTCGTCCTACATTCGGCTTGCCGACCGTATAAATTTTACCTCTTTGGCTACATTTCTCCTCCAACCGGCGGCGACCCTTTTCATCCGGCCCTCCCCTCCCATTTCATTCCATTCCCGCCCGTCCTAAACCTTCACCTACCATCCACAAATGGGTAATCTGAATGATAAAGGGTCCTTGTGTGGGCGTGGCTGAGGTTGGTGTTATGAATATCGTATAGCGGTGAAAACGTGGACGTTGCGTTGTTTTTCGGCAGTTTTCATCATATGGGATTCTGTGTAACTTCTTCGCGCAGACTGGCCTGTTTCACCCACTTTTTAGATTTTACCTTTTCTAGATACTTTGGGACTTGCATGGGAGTTACACACCTGTTTACCACGAGCAGTATGGTTACGGGTTAATCTAACTAGCCGGTAATATTTGTGTTAAGACCATCATTCTGCCTTTACGTAGCGGTGTGCTTTTATGGCTACCCTTTATGGCCACCGGGGAAATTGTAGCCGTCGGCCATAAATGGTCTCTAAATCCGAACGTGCGTAATTGCTTTAAATTCGCTATGAGTCATATGTTTTATTTCCTGCCGAGTTCTACGCTATATCCAAATGCGTGCAACTTTATTAATGAATGTGCTTGTATCAACCGTAGAAATACTTTTCTTCATAACGTTTTGAACATTTACTTAGCTATTAATTTTCAAGTGTGCTGCCAAATTATGCAGTTAATTCCTCTCAGGTTTCAATTGGGTTTCAGTGTTAAATGCGAAGGAGAGATACGTATAAATTTCATGGTCTTATGATTCTGTAAGGATCATTCTTGGATATTCCAGGTATTATTATTCATCTTTTCATCACTGCGGAGATTCCTATTGTGCTTTACAATAACATTAGTAAAAACTTGTTTTAAAAATGTTTGACGGATTCCCTTCTCGCCGTCTTCTTATAACAGTGACCATCATGTATAAAGTCATTCATCGTTTGTCAATTCTTATGTCATTATGAAATTAATACCTATTTTTTCTGTTTTCAGGTGCGTGCAATCCATAAGCCATTCCTTTTGGTTGACAGACAGAGAGTCCAGATTTGTGAGTGAAAATCAGTACCCGGTAGTGGAGAAGTAAAGAGTTTAGGTTTTGTTAGAAAAATGAAGAAACGTATGTTCTCATCTGACATATAACCATAGTGATTGGCGTCTCTTGATACTCTTCATTTTTCCCTTGCAATGCTGAATGTAATGCAATTTAGTGAAATAAGTTAATGTCGAAGAGCCTCACGTCGATGCACATCATTTTGACCTTGACATACAGTTATTACAAACGACTATTGTTTGTATGTGGTTGACTTTAGTATCTTGTGGTATACTTTTGTGAAGTAGTTACAGTTACACGATAAACCAGTCGAGAAATCGATCGCACAATGCACAATAAATTCGATTCCATTTTAGTTAATGGAGATGATTTCCGAATGATTTAACTATTAATTTGGGTTTATGCGTTTTACAATATACGCTGGATGCGCTGCAGTGGAAAAATCGTTTGTAAAGTTGCAAACCGCAGAAAATTTCATTTTCCTTGGCAATTCTTAGTTCATGAATTGCTCATTTCAATTAGAGAAGCGCCTAAATAAGTTTATTCAATCAACATATGGCATTTTATATATGTATATCAATAATTAAATGCGTTTCAAATGCATTAATTATATATTTTATGATTATAAGGACGGAGACATTGCAAAGCTCTCTTTCTTGCCGACGGTCGGTATGAGCGTTTTGAACAGTATTTTCGAGCCTTAAACCGGAAATTACCAACTGCTACAATACATTCCTACAGTTACATTTCTTATGAATCAATATTCCTGTGCATTCACAGTAAGGTGGTGCCAGAGAATGAAATATTACCTTATTTATGCGCAGACTATTTTCCCTGGATGAAATTTCCTATACACGTTGATCGTTTATGCCATATGTCGAGGATTAATTGGAAGTTTATTGACATGGGCAAAATTCAGACGCCATTCAAAATATATGTGAAGGTAGTTCTTCGTGGTGAAATACCAGGTTTGACTTAGTATTTGTATTAATGCAGTACCCTACTTGTGGCACATGTATTCATCACACGCAGTGGTCCCTCAAGATCATCACTGTTGCAAAGTTATCATTAGAAAATGTGTGACTCACCACTTCATTTTTCTATTACCTAATTTTTCCTGATCTAATATTTATTAACGCTAATACCGTTAATCATAGGAGTATTTTCTTTGTCGTTTTCCCGTGCTCTTGCCCGTAGATACCTATTTTCATCAGATTGGTAACTAAGGTACGCTTCAATGTTTATCTTCTTCAGAATGGTAACTAAGGTACTCTTCAATGTTTATCTTCTTCAGAATGGTAACTAAGGTACTCCGCGATAATATGCGTCTGGTATCTCAAACCATGGCTGTGATGTAGCATAACCATGGTCTTGTCAAAGGGAATTATGTCTCGCCAATCCTGTTAGCGGGTGGAATGCGATTGGATTGAATGTAGCCATTAGCAACTGACATGCCTACCTCATAGGGGCAGAGTCCGTTACCAGCTAGCCGATTTCTCTATCCTCATGTGCTTTAATAGGGAACTAAATTTTTTCCGCATTTACTTCATTCATTTTTATTCTGTATGTATGGTTTCCTCTTAACCAAAAAAAAATTTATATCACGAAAAGAAAATTTGCATGTCAATTTTCTTCATTAAATTGGATATTGACCATTATTTCACGTTTGTACCCTGATTATTCAACTGATTAACTTTTTTATGAATCATCTTTTCTCTTTGTTGTAATTTCATTATTCAAAGTTACGTAAAATGTCCTTGAGTTTTTCTTTGATTCATTTTGAACCAGAAGTTTCCCGTATTAGTGTGTCCTGTCGTATTCATTATTTGTATATAAAGCCTTATTAATGACGTTGTTGATCACAGGCAAAATATTTTCACATATTTGATTATTTTTGGGTACCTTTTATGTTTTCTCTCTTTTGAAAAGCAATCTACAATAAATTGGGAGAATATCAACCATTATGTCTACTTGATCTCATCCTCATTATTTCCAAAGAGAAAAAAATTCGCGAATTAAATAACGTTGGACCGTGTGCTTTTGCATCCCGTTATATTTTAAAGTCAAATGGAAAAGGGGGTAACAGTATTAAAATTAGTCTACCTACATCTATTTACTCATGATATTTCACATACAATTGATGTAGCATAAATTAAAAGTGAAGACTATAGAAAATTTGATAGGACCTACATTCTTAGTAGTAATGACTTTGATTTAGTCCCCATCATTCCCCTTTCATTTTAATTGAATTATTTTTTCCTCAATATTTATTTGTGTGATGATAAAATTAATCACATTATATTAGGGCATATGCTTTAAACATAACCAATGGGTAATAAATGAATACATTTTCTCACAGAATAATCATACTCTCGCCCTTAGGTTTGTTGCTGCAACATCTACCTAGTCTTTGAGATCTGATTACGAATACCATTTCTCCGATATCAATTTTTTTGTAATAAGCTGCTTTAGTACCACGTTGTCTTAGCCAAACAACAGCAGTAGGCTTGTGGAAACAAAGCCAGTTCGTTAGTTAAACGCTCCCATCTGTCACATGAACAATCTTGGCGGCGCGGCGGCACGTAAAGTTTCTTGGTTTTTGGACGCGAGAAAACAAGCCCGTATGAATGCGAAAGGTTGATACAGGGATTTTGGGGGATTCACGTGGCAACATCACGAGGAGGGACAGGACGATGCAGGAAGTGTGGCCGAAAGAGAATAAGAAAAAGGTGAGGTCGTTTTGGGGGGGTGGTCGGGTCTGCGGGAGCGGTCAGGCGACGACGGGGTCCTTGTTGTCCTTCCCTTTTTCCCCGTACCTTTCGTCCCGCGCCCCATGCATTCGCAATGAGCTCCGTGGGTATGCGCTCGTGATGGGAGCCCGGAGCTCAAATTGATAGGGAGTGAATAAATAGTGCAAGTGTGCGCTCAAACGAATATTTTCACACGAGGCCTCCGGATGGTGGAGAAATTCTGGGGGGTATTATCTCGGCGATTAGCGTGAACTTGCCTTTACGGTTATGCCACGGTGGAAACTTAATTTGTTTCATACGGATATTGTTTTGAGTCAATTAAATTCCTGATAGTATAATCAGTTCTATTTTTTTCACAAAGGTATCCTCGAAGACGAATCGTAAATGTTATGTTATGTTCTGGTGAAATGGTTTTACAAGTCCTGTCTTGTTAGCAAGTGCTTGAGGGAAGCGAAGTTCAGGCAAATTCTTCTCTCTCTCTCTCTCTCTTTATATTCGGGTAATAGTTTTTGCTAGCTTCGTTGTCAGACTTCATATTCACATTTTATTTATTTCTCGGCAGATTTGTATAAATGTAATTTTTACGAGTACATAGGGTGAAAAATACCATAAGTGTACTATAGAGTATAAAAATTTTCCACTGGCGAGTTATTGTTTTAGAAAAAAAAGTGATCAGGATGAACAGTTTAAGTGTTTAAACAGGGTATACCTCATTCGACGAAAGCTTGGAAATAAATCTTGTATCAAGTGAAAACAAGCGCAACATTTCGGTTGTTTCCTTCTTACAAACATAATGTCGCAGTTTATAATGTCGATATTTTGATATTTTCTTAAATTTAAGATATTTGTAAGACTAATATAAAACATATTAATATAAGCAGATGCATAGAATTACTAATAACGTGCTAATGATCGACTTTTTTCTCAAAACAAATGTGAGTGTTTAATTTTAAACATTTGCCCTTTTTTTAGATTGAATAGTAACATCATTAACGATGAAATAGCAGTTCAGAGTTTGAGTTTTCTCCTCTGCCCTTACGGGAGAATCTGTTGTTAATTAGCTTGGTCGAAAATCACATTTTTCGCGAAGTTATTGAGGAAAATAAAATCACAAAAAAAATGTGTTACGCCAGACCACCTCTTCGCAAAATTTTTCCCTTCCTTAATTTTTAATTAGCTCCTCGGGAGGAATTGTACGCATTTGAAGAAAAATAAGAAGGTAGGAGTCTCAATTAAAATCGAGTGAGCGTAAATTATAATTACTCGGGGAGCGAGCATGTTATACACCCCACGACTGTGTGAGCTGTTGTGGGGTAGTGTTCACGGAGCAGATCCCCTTTCCCTTTTGTGTCCCTCCCTGTCTCTCCGGCCCTTATCAATCTTGTTGTGCGATATGGCGATCCTTCGCGACTCCAGTTTGCTGAGACTTACTGCCGACGGGTTCTCATTTAGTTGATTGGGGGCGTTCGAGCGTAATATTCATATTTCTTCACCCTCTGCGTCCCTTTCCTCCCTTAGCCTGGCCTCCCGGATTCGCGTTATTCGGGGTGATCTTCATCCCCGCTGCATCCTTATTATGTGCTCCCACTTCCTCATCCTCTCCCAACCTTGTAATGTTGGCCGGGTCAATACCCGCTGGTTTGAATTCTTGCATATGGTTTTGTACCCTTGTACTCATCTTAGACCTGAGTGATTAAAGAATGTATAATACAAATAAATTCACAGGTAAGGAAAGAAACGCATCTTATTTTGGTTTGGGTAATACTTGCACTAATAATGGACTTCTATATAGGCCTGAAAATTTCATTTTATATTTTCAGAAAGACCTACATGAAATAATTAAAGTAACTTCACCTTTAACCGCGTCGTCAATATAGCCCCGTGATGCACAGTCATAATCTACTGAATATTCAAGAATTCATTAGATATTTTTTCTTTGATGCTGCTTTTTAAAGAGCTGTTTCTTCTTGCCTTTTCACGAAACTGCATCTCCGTATGGCTTTATTTTCGCTCGGAATTGAGAATTGAGTCGAACTTTTTGCATTCAGCACCACCTTTTTAATATTCGCCAAGAACCTCTGAGCTGTTTACACCAGTGTTGAACGTTACGGCCGTTGAAGAAATATTCTGTTGCGGTGAAAACGCTTCATTCGGTACCTGTAGATGATTCCATTATTTTCTTATAGAAATGATGTAGTCAAAGAGTCTTTTTGAGTTACTACCACCTTTCTATTTTTGAGAACTGTTATTTTTTTAATATCGCGCCAAATATATCAATAAATGCCGTAGTATGTGGGAGGGTCTAGCAATTTAACTACCCAGATTCTCTAACATCCCTGTCTTTCCACTCACCGGCATTTTTTTTTATTATAGTTCTACCTCAATCTATTTCATGTACCCTTTCCCTCCCGAAGAAAAAAACTCATCCACCCCTTCTTGTCTCTTTCACCTCGAAACCTGCACACTCACGGACCAAGTTTGCTCTTCCCTCTTTTGTGAATACAAACTGTCCCCTCTTTATTTTTCTATCCCATTGTGATCTCCGCGTTTTATTTTATGCCTCGCCTCGCTCCGAGATTGTTTCTAGAGAGAGTACCGTGTTGACCAATACCCCTCTGCCTTTCTATTTTTTTTCTCCTTCACCCTGGCCAGCCAGTAGTTCTTCGCCGCTTCCTGTTCAAATTTTTTCCACCGTCCTTTTTAGTGCCCAAGTTTTCTCTTTTGTGCCCCCGTGGCACCCGTGCCAACTCGGACACCTTGCGATTCACTATTGGTTTCAGCTCAGAGACTCTCGGCAGGATTAAAGTCGTACCTTGTGTGTTAAATGGTGAGCTTTTCTTTGAATCCCTCCTGTCGTGCTGTGCAAACGATCAACTTTAATACTGGTCTTCGATGCCAAGATTGTCTCTCTTTGAAGGGCGGAAGAGATTGCCTTTATATATATGTATACCGACTGGGTCAATTCTACTCCTTTGCATGAAAGCCTTACCTCTTCGTGCATTCCACAAACACGTCGAGATCATTCTATATCGCCTATATCCTTGGAAACATCGATTAGTTTTATGTGCTATCTGAATTAAATTGCTGTTATAGTTGTACTAATTTAGCTTTCATAAACGATATTTACTCCTGCTTTAGTTTCTCGTGAGTTTTTCCTAGAGCAGCTGGCCAACAGAATCCATTCTCGTCCCTTGCATGGAAGCCATACCCTTTCGCGCATGCCGCAAACACTTATCATTCTCTATCGCCTAAAACCTTATAATGACGTATTTTATCAATATTAATATTAGCTATATTTACTACCAGAATTAAACTGCTGCCATAGTCGTTCTAATTTAGTTTTCTTAAACAATTTACTTCTGCTTTAGGTTCTCGCGAGTTTTTCCGCGAGCAGCTGGTTCGCAACCGCACAACTTCCAGCCCCATAAAATTATCATCTGCCCCTATTAGGCATTAAAATAATCCGTCTCTCTCTATCCCGTTCATTAGATTGTTCCAGGAGTCCAGAGTGATAGCGGTGCCTACCATTTTCACATTTTATTTCTGATCCCTCTTGACGGCCCCAATAATTTACTAATGTAAAAAGAATCCCTTAACACTTATATCGATCGCACCTATCAACTGTTTGAAACTTAGATTTGTTTAGGCGTATTAGTAATCGGTTTTATTTTGATTTTCTACTTCAATTTATCAACTATTCGATTGCATTTCCCTGCCACAAATTGATATTTTTACTATTATCATCATCATTAGCCAATAATCCTAAGATTGGTTTGATGCAGCTCTCTGTTCCTCTCTCCTATTTGCTGGCATTTTCGTAGCGACAGATTTCTCGTACTCCCTTTATAAACCCTCCTATGCAACTAATTCTCATTTTTACTAAGCTACAGTTAATTAATTTTGCATTATATCATCCTATAAAATTCTTTTTAATTCTATTTCCTTTATTATTTGAAACAACGTGTATATTACATTTAGTATCCCCATAGCAGTCAGCACCCAGGTTAACACCGTAGTGGACATACCTCCCAATATTTCATCACCTTTTGCATCCACCATCGCCTTATGGTCCTCTGTTGTTGCTACTTTTCCTTACGCTCTCTGTAATTCACACATTTTTGGCGAGCCTCGCCGCCAAGAGTCACGGATCCTATGAAGCCGCAGCAATCATTTGGCGTCCCCGCCCCCAGCACCTGTGAGATGCGGGGATGGTACTCGCTCGCGGCCATCTTTATCAGCTCACCCCTCCTCACTCGTAGTATCCCACGAGGCGAGTATTTGTTCTGTGCACGGTTGATGAAATCCTTCCCAGTAATCCTTTTCAAATAATAACGCGCTCACGAAAGCGGCCGCGCTCTTTATTTTTTTATACGTTCTCTGGATTCCCGCCCCGCATCACGTCGTTCTTTTGTTTCGTTACCTCCTTCCGTTTCGGTCCCTCCAACTCTCCCTCTTGATTCTCATGTACGTATCCGCCCTCTCTCCTTCGATTCTCTTCGCCGATTCCATCCCTCTCGTACCGAATTTCATATCGCACCATATCCTACCAAATCCGTTCTCACCCCTCGCATACTTCCTATCCGATTCTCGAGTAACTTCATCACGGTGCTGCTGCGTGCAAGTTTTCATTTCACATTTGGGTGTTTACGTCGCTTTACTCGAGCGTGTGTGGGTAGAGGAATAATAGTCCACGCCTTATCTGCTAAAAATAACATCGTGGTTATCCCAGGGTATTATCTCTACTAGCTAGTATACTTGATATTTATTCTTAGTTTTGAACTTCTAGATTCACGTAGTAGAGACCTGTGGGTTAAACTTCTGCGCGCGCTTCAAGCCACGGAAAATACGATACCGCCATTGAATTTTGACTATGGTCTCACTCCTCTAATTGTGATATTTATTTGATAAAGAGTAAGTCTGTACCTATAATGTGGTCATCATGTTAAGCTACAATGGTAGAACCCGAAGTATAGATATAATTGCTTCGTTAGTGGTCTTAGAGGAATCGTAATTCAGGACAAACCAGTAGAAATATCCTTAGCATTGATACTTGGGTTGGTCAGCTGATTTTTCGTGTCACGTAGCAAAATTCTCAATTTATAATTTTTCGTGTCAGTGGTTCCTCAGTACCTTTATCGAGGACGTTAAGAGTTATTGCTGTCTGCCACATTCCCAGCATATTTTAATATAACTCTCGAAGAAAATACTGCCAGTCTCCTCAGTTTTATATCCAAATTAGACCCTTTACTACCACTTATAAAACGGAGGAGTAGATGTTGTAGCATTTATTTGATTGCTTAACGGTTGAGGAAGCTGTTCTAGCATTGTTTTAATCCCAAAATTAAAGACTCAATGCCTGAAGTGGTCAAGCAAATTGTACAGATTGTGATACTTTAATGCTTCTGTGTCGAGACACTCGATTCGTGGATGAATATAATTGAAATTATTTAAATATGTCTGAATTTCTTCGAATCGCTTAAATTTGTAAAAGGTTGTGCTTATCCGCAACAATTTATTGGCAATACACATCAGCGACGTTGTTGGATTTTCTCAAAAACGACTGTGGGAAACAATGTGCCATATAGTACTTCTTAAAATTAATACCACCGCTTGCATCTGTCTCGCATCTAAGTAAGCCGTCTCCTATTTTTTACATAACAACCATGTTTTATTGTTCAAGCCAATTTATCGTCTCATTGTTCTGTGTTGTATCTCCACCCCCATACCATGATGGAAAAATGGACAAAAAACTGTGAAACCGTGATTGGCATGGATTACAGATGATGATGGAAGTTATAGAACAGTGATTTTAATCAATAACAGGCATTTCACGTATCGGAAGATATGGTCTTTCGCAAATTAGCCAACTTTTTCTTTTTGTTTGTGTTTCAATGCTATCTTCGTATTTTCAAGTTGATTTAAAGCAATATTGTGGAATTTCTATTGTTTATATAGTTCTGAGTTTCGCCAAAATATTTTGAAGCCACTAGGGAACCAGATGATAAATGCTTAAGGTTAGTCGTTTGGTCATAACTAGGCATCAGTGGCAACTAATTTTTCTCGATCCCAAAAGAAAGGACAAATCGAATTGGTCTTCCAATCAAATCAATTGTCATTAACGTTCTACTTGAAGTTCCATGTTTACGTGGAATTTCGTAGTCGGTGCGCCACAACTTTGTGCAAACTCTATTATTTATGCAGTTAAAGCTACAATGCAAGTATGGGTGAGCGTTTGAAACCATGAAGTGCCTAGATTACTTATAATGGGCGCACAAAAACGGGAACCAGTTGCATCAAATTTTTCTTTTCCTCAAAAGGAACGGTATAGCTCGAATCGATCTTATAATCAAATCAACCGACTTTTACTTTTTGTTTGAGATCCCGTGTTTACATTGCATTTCGCAGTCAATGTATCGCAATATTGCGCAGCCCCCGCTCTCCCCCCCTCTCTCTCTCTCTCTCTCTCTCTCTGTTTGTAGTCCAATACCGCATTCCTCTCCGTTTCCATCTCGCCAACAAAATCGCTCTCTCCATCTTTCCATCCCTCGTTTTTTTGATTTTCGTCTCCCTTTTCGCCGTCATTTGTATATCTCTTCCTCCTCGCTTTCATTATCCTCCCGTCCCCTCGCACATAATCCCACCCGTGGATCACCCTTTCTCTCTCTCTCTCTCTCCCTCCAAAATGATCCGTTCCCTCTCACTCTTCCCATGTTACCTCCCAGCGGGCTTTTCTCTCTCCCACCCCTTCCCCTCCGGTTCATGTATTTCTGGAAATTACAGCTCCCTCGAGTTCCGAACACCGATTCTTTTTTTATCCATTTTTATCTCCCGACGGAAATGCGAAGTGTTCAGATTTCGCATATCCACTCCTAAGGTTTGCAGAATATCTGGGAGTCTTTATTGTGTTTATCGAGCCGAGTATTTTCATCGTCGATGTTTTTTTTTGTCTCGTATTTTTTTTATTTCGGGGTTGGAAGGGGGTAGTCACCCCAGGTGTGTGCTTTCCACGGAATGCAGATGGAAACGCCGTTGTGTGTGTGTGTGTCGACCGGCGTGGATGAGTATCGTCAAGTACTGTTGTTTGTTTTTTCTTCGCATCCTATTTGCCTATGGAAATTAGTATCCGTTCCATAAATGGGCTCTCGTTGTGCTATTGCTATTGGGTGGAGATAAAAATCGCCAGTGGCCATCATCATCTAGCAGTAAAAATGGGTTTGCATGATGCCTCGTGTTGCTCATTGACCTGAGCGTTAAAAATTCATATTTTTGTGTATGCCTAGTTCTTACTCTGGATATCCGTTCGTTATTTCTTTACATACTTCTTTGTATTTCATCGTGACATCGCTATGGAAGGATTTGATTCACTTACCCATCGTTAAGTTAAGCATATGTATAGTTCAGTGATTCCTTTTTGGTTCCAAAAACTCTGGGTCTGATTTAGATTTCCCAAATCTATCTTACAAATAATTAGCCTATTTTAAATTTTTTATATTAAGTCATTTTGAATGTTTACCAATTTTATTATCTTTTACACCCTTAAGAGATTCTTTCGTATGCACCAGGTTTTAAAACCAGCATTTAGTATACTCTTATAAGACAATTACATGATCTGTAGTAGTATTTCGCGCATAGAAGTGAAGTTATTGACAAGGTTCAATAACTTGTTCACGTAAAATCCAATTCAGTGTATTTCTTTAAGTAAATTACATAGTAAACTCTTATTTATCGCTGAATTTTCTTCTGTATTCAATTCAAAATACTAACCATTACGCAATACTCATTTATGGAATTACTGTTTTCTGAATAGGCGTTTCTTTTTCTGGTGATAACCTCGGTATATCGAAACGATGGAAAACCGGGAAAAATGAAAACGTTTGAAAATGTAGCTGATGATTTCAGGGTTAATTGTATGAAACCTTTCCACTGTGGCAAATGACAGGATAAACTTTGTTAAGTTCCCTAGTATATTTGGAAAAGCACGACCCGTGTTTCATGGCATACTTACATCGTCAGGCGACGATTACACTTGACGACGTAGTTATGTTATGAAACCCGGAGGGTGCTTTTTCAAATATAGTAGTGAACCTAACTAAGTTTATTCTTTCATTTTGCGCGTTTGAAAGTGTTTGATCTCACTCTTGGTTAAACCGAATCTTCCCCCGTCAAATTCGTCCCTCTTACCTATGCCTCCTCACCCGATTCTGAGCAAGGTTCCTTCTCTCCCGCCCCTGCAGCTGTTTCTGACCACCATCGCCGCCTAGATTTATTGCTCCTCCTTGGAGGCTCGGGGACCCCATACTTGGCAACGGCGGTGGTATAAGTGAGGCGCGATAAGCCTTACCCTCCCCCTCCCGCCCCACCGGAGGCCCTAGATCTTATACTCACCCCCTGCTTTGTACCATCTCCCCCGTGCGTCGCAACCCACGTAACCTTGTCATGTACAGCTCAGCTTTATACCAAAGGGGTGAGGGGAGTGGGAGGGGTCGCGGCAAATTGATGCTCAAGGAAATGCTTTCGAGTTTATCCGGCGATTCTACGAATTGGGTCATCAACTCTTTATTTCCTCACCGGGAGGCCTGGGCTTTAACTCATCACGGGCGTGAGTAGTCGGTGCCATCCTTCTCCTTGACAGATTGCGGTGGATATTTAGATGAGGTCCTTCGGAGGCCATATCGCCCGCGTGTATATTTCCGCGCGAAGGGTTTCTTCCCCCTGTCACTTCGCAATTTCGAGAGAATACGCAATTTCTCGCGGTTCTTTTTTTTCGGGAATTCCGTCATTTTTAACAGCGAGATCTTGGGTGGGATGTAAGAGAGAATGCATACTCGTCTCTCTTTCTTGCGAATATTAATTCATACATTCATTTGAAAAATGTATCAAAAACTTAATAGTGTAAATTTTCTCTATTTGAATAATATATTTTTATTCTACCAAATTAACGCTCTTAAAATATCATTTCACAAACATTTTTTCTTTCAAGCATATTATTATACAGCATCGAAGCTGAGAAATAAATTATCCATCCTTGAAAGCTTCGCTTTTTTGTATTAAATTAATCGTTTTAATTTTTCACTCTCACTTAAATCAAACGCAATGAGTAATCATAGGAATTGAAATTTGGATGAGATGAAGTAAGACTTCGTGAGATTACATTTCTTGATTTTGCATTTTGTGTTACCATTCCTAGGCTGAGGAAAATGATAAAAAGCCTTCTAATTATTAATTTCTTCTGTATGCCTAAAATGGCCATTCCTGTTGTCATGTCCCTCTTTTTTTCTAGCACGGTTACGCAAGTTCTGTTCTAGAATAGTTACGCAAGGAACATTGCTCGATAATGTAATTCATAATCTCTAATGGTGTTAGCTTGGGGGAAAGATCCATCGAAGTTAAATTTAGGTCTATAAATAATTGTAGATGCGCTAGATGTCGGAAAATAAAGGTACATGTGGCAAACGTGTCCTTCGCTATACCTACTAATATCACCTAAATCACCTTTGCTAACAGTTAGTGGTGGGACCTTCTTAAAGAGCACCATCCCATGACAACGGTAAAAATTTTGATAGAATGTTTCAAAAAGATCCATTAATTCTGTGATCTAGTCATTAAATATGGAAAAATAAACGTATGCCATGAAAATGTTAATGAGAATTTTTCCGTAATTAGCAGGTTTAATAGAATTATTTCCTAGAGATGCTCATTGTGTGATAAAATTGGATCAGAAAATGGGTAAGTGGTCCTCATCAGCAAAAGACGTTCTTACTCAAAACATCCCATTATGGACCCCCCTTTACTCTTCCTCATTCATTCCAAATTCTACCGATGATGGTACCCTTAATTTCGCTTCCCACGTGACTGGATGCACTGCAGGAGGGGTTGTGACGTCCAAACTAGCGAGAATATTTTTTTTCCTCGAAAAAAAAATATGCTTCCCCCGCAATGTAGGTGACCTTTGGTCAAGTTTTACGCTAAATTCAACCTCTCACCCTCACCACCGCGGGCGCGACCCTTTTTTTTCGTCGGAAGCCCCATGTCACGTGACAGCTCCCCACCGTCGCCTCGGAACGTCGCTAGCCGGCATCCCTTCGGTTCGCGGCTTTGCCGCCCGCCCCCGCGTCAGTTTCGGGGCCCGAAGTGACTGCCCGATGGAGGGGGAGAAGGTAGCCATGGGTTGGTTGGTAGCCGTGTGTTTTAGTCGTGCAGCCGCGGACGTGTGGGCTGGACGTGTGCGGGCAGAGGTGGCGGTGAGTTGTGAAGGGCCTTGCGGTGGACAGGTGACGGGCAAATAGAGGCTCAGACGAGGGCGTCGGGGAAAAAAGACGCGGTGGTATTCATGCCCTCGAGGGTTTGGGGAGACGGGTGAAAACTAATTGTGAGGTGTGACGGACGGTCTGGCAACGTTTCCGGTCATTTATTTATCACTCCTCCCCCAACTCCATGACGTGTTCCCCACCAATCCTTCGCTGGACTTCCAGTGAAATCGGCAAGTTGTGTCTCAATCACCGAACGTTGCTTTCTTATGGCTGAGGCTTTAAATTGGTTAAGGAGCTTTGCTAGTCCAAAAAAGAAAGACATTTTCTCCGCGATATCGATTATATTCTCTGCACCTTTCATATTTTAGTATTTCCTTTTACAATTATTTTTCTACTTAATTTCATCACATTTCAGGACCTGGTGTCACACGTAATTCAACTATGCCAAATTTGAAAAAACCGACAGTGGATGCAGTGGAATAAGTTAAATGAGAATACATTAATTTTTAATGCCCACCCACTCAGTGGCACATTTATCTAATTATTTTTATATACCTAATCACCACATGGGAGTAATATTTGCTGCGCCGTAGGGAGTAAACTAAACAATGGGAGTCATATTTTTTGAGCCGTGAATTTTTATAGTATGATGTCCTCGAGGTGAAATTCCCTTGATTTTAATGTCTCTGTCATCGCCTTCTTCGTTCATTTCGGAAAATTAATCTGTAAAATAATTTATTATTATTTGGCGTTTTAAGCTGTTGTCCAACCTTTTTTGTGATTTTCGTCTGCGACTGCTACTATCTAAATAAAAACAATGTGATTTGTCTATTCATCGAGTAATTAGTAATGTAGGGTAATAAAGGCTGATGAATTCTTTTGCAACATATTTTCATTTTGGTCGAACGATGCCGATGTATTCGTCTGAAATACTTGATGCACTTCGTGACTTATTTTATCAACATGTTTCTTGAATCTCGAGTTCATTATGTTTTTATGTCATCGCTAGCGTTAACTGTTTTAATGTGTAGCCACATTGCAGAAGTTGCATCATCAACTTTTGCGATTCCTTAATTACAATGTAGTTGGTGTTTCTTCAATATTCTGCAAATAAACATGGTTAAATTAAGAAAATATACCATATTAGAGTGAGTTTGTATGCCACAGTAATTATTCAGTGGCCTAAATTGGCATTAGTATGTTCTACTTTGCTAAACATTCTTTCCCAAATATGTGCAAACGTAGGAATAATTTCCTGTCACGGCTGAATTTTCCTCTGAAAAATATAGATGTGTTAAAGGCCATGAGCCTGAAACTGGTATTGTAAGATTACCGTGACATATTATTAAAAAATTTTAGAGAATTTCTAGATATCCAATAATGTTTTGCCAGTCATTATTCCACATGATTTTGTCTTATTTTATTTATTTTGATTATTTTTTTACTTTGGAATCCGCGGTCTGTTATCGAGTCCGTTGTCTAATTCGCGGGACCACGGTTGCGTTTTCTGTAACTTTGCTTTGAAACTGACCCCAGAGTGATTTAGATGCTCCAGTTGGCTCACCCGGAATCTAAATTGTTTAGCTGGGCTTGATGAGCTATTAATACGCGTACATCACCGCGAGACGTGTTGAGAATAGTCTTGTCACCGCATAGGCGGCCCGCGGCCCTAAATCACTCCGCCGTTCGACTCCTGGCGCATGAAAAACAAGGCAGCAAGTGAAGAATGTTATGGTGTCCAAGTTATTTAGGACCCGAGCAATGTAAATAAGTCGCGGCAGCTGCCCAAGGGAAAGAGATTTCTGCAGCGGCAAGCCCAGGATGATGAGGCTCAGTTGCGATTGTCAGCGTCCGAAGTGGAGTGGGCGGGATAGTTGGGAAAAGGCATTTTGGCTTCGCTCCCGTTTGAGTGTCCTTTCATGTGGTCTCGCTATTTTACCCCTCAAAAGCCAAGAAATGTCCACGCCTATTAGTGATGTAGAAGTTCAATTCTTCTGATGAATGCATGGGAAGTGTTGATTTGGTGAGGATGATATTTTTCCCCCCTCCAGTCGGAAGGTGGTTCCCCCGGGCGTCTGGAAAGCAAAGGAGTGTTAAGACCTTCCTGCGAGTTCTCTCCGACCGCGTTTAAAATTTCTCTGCATGTGTTGCAACTCGAGAAAGATGTGGCTGAGGCGTTAAGCCCTCGTTAATGTGGCGAGGTGAGACCTTCTTAATGAAGTGTTGCATCTCCCTCTCTTTCAGAGAGCCAAGACATAACTGGGAAATGGTGTCCAATGAAAGTAAGCCAGACTTTTCTGGGCATCCTTTATTCATGGACTAAAGTTTTTACTACAGTCCAACGAAATGACTTTTTTAATATCTGGCTGGTGTCTCTTTAAAGATATAAATGAACCTTTAGTGGATTTTTCTGCCATTTTGCTGCCATTAGTTTTTCATTTAGTGTGTTAAACTCAACGCCTAAACAGCATTTTTTTGCTATGAAATCCAAATATGTTTTTCATTAATTATTTTTTTGGCTCTAAAAATTGCGCTTCTATGAATTACCAATGGAAAACTTAAGTAATTTATTTGAAAGATTGAGAATTCGTCGTCAAGCCTTATTTTGCCCCTCTATGGGTATAGTATCATTTATGGGGAATAAATTAACTCTAAACAATCGTTTAAATATAATTATGTGGAATGCAGTCCAGCTGATTGAAGAAAATTCATTAAAATTTTGATTTTTGTTTTTGATTTGCTTAATCAAAAATAGATTTGTAAAGCTAATGCTGTTGGACCTTCCTTTTCACCTCTGAACAAGCGTTGAAACTTCCATTAATATCTGATGCTACGAAAAGTAACAGCTGTTTGAGTTAGACTGTGCCAAATGATACACAATTATCCTCATAATTTAGGTTGTTTTGTCCAAACTTGTAGCATTTTAGCGTAAATAACGTTTTTATTTCTGGCCACCGTTCATGCATTTATGCTGTAATGGTTGCTTGAAAGAAGTTTTCATTTTTGTAGAAAACCGATGGATTTCATATTCTAGTCTCGTAAAAAAAAGCATCATTTTCCTTTTGAAAATCACCCGAGATTTTTTAGTGTGCAACTTTGATTTTCAATCGCACTCACATTCAAAAGTACGCAAGTGCGACAAAAAGTGGTAATTATGGGCATCTGAGAGAAAGGAGGGAACAAAAGACGAAAAAATCGTGTTTGCCAATGAACATAAATCGTTGATGAGTTTCAAGGATGGAAAAAAGCGATCGTCAGCTGTATTATTGGAACAAAAGTAGCGGTCCTCCCCCTTTACCTCCTCTCCTCGTTTTTCCGCGTCCCGAGCCCCCCAAGCGGCCCCTAACTGAAAGCTGCAAAAATGGATTTTAGCCCGCTTGGGCGTTTAATGGATTAGAAGTGGACCGATTTTTCGCCACTCCCCACGCGAGTGTTACAGTCTTTACCCCTGCGTTCCTCTCCGATCACAACCCATATCGCTACTCCCCCCTCCCCGTCGACATGGGCGTAAAATTGCCCGCCATGATTCGCGGCGATTCTGTCGCTGCCCAGCGGCGTTTCACCCGGTTCGAATGTTGCTCTCCGGTGTCCCCATTCACTGGCCACGTTCCCATCTCTTCTCCCTCACTCCCTTTCGTCATGCCATCTAACACATCCCCCCCTCTCCCGCGTGACGGTACGGAATGGTTTTGTCCACCCTTCATCCCCCCCACCCCACCTTTCCGCGCGGATGGTAATGCTTGTAATGGGGAATTTATGAAATGCACTCCCTTTCTGTGGGGGGGGGGGGGGGGCTCGACGGGCGAGTTGCGGAGAATTCCATTATTCCGTGCCTTGGGCCGGCCCTCGCCAAGGCGTCGCAAACACGCGCGCCTCCCCGTTGTGTGCGCGCTCGGTAGTGATACACCGAGTGTACGCGATTCCGATGCTATCGATCAAAGCGCCCCTATCGGCCGCTGAGCGGGCGGTGGTGGGGTGCGGGTGGACAATGTAGTCGGGGTGGGTCGCGGGCGTGCCCCAGGTGGCATGGTCGCCCTCGCACGGCCGTGCCTGCCAATATCGCCCCAAATGCTCCACTCGTGAGGTCCTTTCATTGTATGCTTCGAGGTTGCCATGTACTTACCAATAATAATTTTATGAAGCTGTTCAATAAACCATCACTAAAATTTGATTTTGATTAAGATTTCTCACTATAGCTACGAGTGGTAGAAATTCAGAGTACCCATGGTATCGACCACATGACTGAATGAACATGTATGACAGAGTTTTCGTTATTGTTTTTATTATGACCCACTCCTTTTTGACGCTTTGTTGAATTCCATTGTTATACTGAAGACTAAACAGAACATAATTAAACTTCATGACTTACTCATGGGATGAAACTATGTTTAGGAAAGCCTGAAAGAATTTAGGGTTATTCCGGCTCGAATCTTGGGAAACAAAATATTTTTCGCGGAATCAATATTTGCTAGTGAATATATCAATTTCGTGAGCTTTTATCATCAATATGTTTCACTCATTCTTTGTACTTATTAAAACGAAAGCAGTCTACCCAAAGAAATAGTATTTCATTCAAGTCAGATAAGGCTCTGTTAAAAAAATTCATATCCTGCATCTATTTTTCACGGCTAGTCGTCTAATCAAGATAGCTCGTAAGAAAAATGATTTTTCTTCGGAGCGCCTCGCAGTCTTCTGTAATCAAAATGGTGGTAGTGAAATTTTTTTAAAATTTTGGAAAGATTTAATTTGACAATGCGTTTTCCTTTTTTCGACTACTCATTCTCCACGCCTCCTACACCATTTTGAAAAATATTATGAGGAAGCTAAATAAAATTCAAGTACTTTAAATCTTGTTAGTACGTGGTTATTTTTATTGATGTGTCAAAAACTGATCTCTTAAGTTACACAGGTACTTAGGTATGTTATTTCTCCAATGAAATGGAACAGTATAAGGAAGGTAATGTTACAAAAATGAAAGGTCCAACGTGATTTTAAGAAAGTTGAAAATTCAATCTCAGGAGATTTTTCTCTGAAGAGTATTTTTGCATGAAAACAGACGTCAGCACTATTATTCCCGCTTTCCAGTGCATGCGTACGTGTACTCTTTTTGCTTGAAACACTGGACTGCTTGCGTTAGCACTGGGAATCAAGTTTGGAAGTGTCACTTCCAGCCGTCATAGAATCGACGCAAATCCAGTTCCGCCTCTCCCGAGGGATTCTCCCGGTGCTTTACGCGCCGGCCGGCGCGGCGTCTCGAATACTGCGCTCTCGTTTGGAGCGGTCATAGAATGCGTTTGCCGGCGCCGCAGGGCGGTGCAGGGAGCCTTATCCTTTTCCCTCCCACACCCCTTCACCCCCACCCCTTCCACCCTCGGAAGCATGCACGTCGACCGGAGTTTGCCGACGGGAAGTGCTTTATCTGCATTTCATGGCATTTCGCTCCAATGGGTGTTGAATATTACCGTTAGCGGCTCACTGCCTGCCCCCCTCCCTTCACCAATATCTGTAGTTCATACCCCACTGTGTACCATGAATTCCCACATCCATCCGCCTATATATCTCTCTGCTTTCTGCCATCCTAGTGTGGCCACTGCATGAGGATATGTGGAGGAGACGTGAAGCTCTCAAAGCAGTAGTCATACCAAATAAGTGTATCTGGGATGCCATTTGGAAAAGTATTACATCTTAACGAGAGGCTAGAATGCTATGAATTTAAATAGCTCATTCTCTTGACATTTTAATGGGCAACGACCAGTTGAGTCCCAGGAATTTCGTTCGGGGAGGGGGGAACTAGGTGGTCCGGGGGATTTTTTTTTTTTAATATCAGGGTGATAAGTACATAGAAGGTTTTAAAAAAGTTATTACCCTTTTCATAATCTAAAAACGTTGATTAATCAAAGAAATATTTTGCAAGTTCACGATTTTTCAATATTTTGTTTTCTTTTATGATGAACTGTCTTTTTATATTTCGGGGGGGTTCGGGCCACCCAATCCTCCCCCCTAGCTACAATGATGTTGAAGAAAGAAAAAAACAATTATACTCCTAAGTAACGAAAGACAATCGGAAAATCTTATCATGATATTGTATCATGCTGTGGAATATGCAGTGGACTATGAAATTTGTTTCCCGCTAACGAAATATGAGTTGGTTGCTCATCAGAGAAAAATATTTTCGACCCATGTTCATGATTAAATCTATTCATAATTTTTAATTCGTATTCCATTCATTACGGAGAAGATAATTGGAATCAATTTTTACTCTGACATTTAGTGCTTATGTTTTTCTCTCCTCGTGAACATTCTGAGTTGTATGCGTTTTACATAAACTCGAGGAGTAGGAGTATTTATGCTCTAATTTTGTTCCATATTCCTATGCTCCATATTCCATATTCCTATGTTCCACGTATTATAATTGTGTGTGGTTTTCGAAAATTTGAAACCTTTCAGTTATTTGTACTTATCCACAATTTTCCGTTTTTGTGGACAAATGCCTACCACTAACGATTACTCTACCATCATTGACTGATTTGAACTGAGGGAGGGGGAGTGGAGGGAACTACGGTGCGGTGTGTGACGCATGCTAGTGGGGTTCGATGTGGGTTAGTGTCACGTCTGCCCTGGCAGTCCGGGTATTCTTCTTCATGTGCTTTAACTACCTCCATTATTTGATACTGAAAGTTGAATGTATAATGTCCACCAAATTTTGTCGTCACCTGGAGAAAGTGCACGTGTTTGAAGTGGAAGGTGAAATTCTCAAACGATACATACCTTTTAGTGGTCTCTCACGAGTAACCTTTTGTAGTATCTCTTATTTCACAGAGTGAGCATAGGCTCCCTTCTATTAATATGGATTTTCAGTTACTTGCATCTTGGAGGACTTTGTCCTATTTCCGTGATAAATCCCTTCAAGCAGATATCTTCAGGAAAAAAATTCAAAAGAGCGATGAAGCGAAAGACCATTTTCGTTCCTGGAAGTGTGTTCAGTATGTGATTGACTAAACCATAAACTTGTTGAATCATCGTATCAAAAAGGTGCAATTCTGGAAGTTTCGTTACCTTTTTGGCTCAGGTTGAATCCAATCCATCACACCGAGACTTGAGGGACCGCAATGCTATAAAACTTGGTTCTCTTGCACGTCTTTCTAGCCGTATACGAAGTATTATTCCCGGGAAACGAGGCGTTTCGAAGTTTGGAGTATTTGAGTCCCATTGCGTATTTCTTCAATGGCGTGTACTGCAAACGATGATGACTTAACGCCTGAGGGGTTTAGTAATGGGAAGGGGTGTTTACAACAATATATCTTGGCCAAAATTGGCTCACAATTAATAAACCGATGGTTGACATCTTCTTCACATCGCACTTTAGGCCACGCATCAATCGTGGAATAGATGTATGAGAACCTTCTATTAATGACTCCATAGACATTTCTATCTTCTTTGATATGGTATATTGGACGCTCTTCAGAAGTTCTCCATCCCCATGATATACTAACTAATTTAAGTAAATTTGTTGAGAATGAGGCTTTATACTTCACCTTCTTAGATTATCTCAAGTTCTAGGTAACCTCTCATTATACATCGCTGATTATCATTGTGGAAAATAGTTTAAGTCGATCCTTTCGTTGAATAATTAGAGGAGGGAAAAACTAAAATAATTGTAAAAATGAACATCAAAGCGAAAAATACAGTATAAAATAATAAATAGACAAGTTAATTCCTCCGTTTAATTCGACTTGTCTTCCACTTTGTCGAAGAAAATCCTTTTATTGCATGGAAAGAGATCAAAATAGCGTACTAGTCTAACCTAGAAAACCACACCAGTGGCTATACTTGTTTGAGTTACGCCTTATTAAGTTATCGTGAACCAGCAGACTAGAAGACACCCTTCTTAAGTTTCAACTCCCATGTGATGCCAGGTTAGGCCCAGTTAAGTTGCTTTGATCAAGGCTTTAAGGTGCTCTCGCTCGTATCGAACCAAGCTCGCATCGTGGATGGAGTATCCCGCGAGGACCCTCGGCGTTCCCCCACTCTGCGGTGGTCATTATGGCAGCACGTCGGCTCCTCTCCGCCCTCATAAACTCCCTCTCAGGGGGGACCCACAAGCCGCGTCAAACCCATTGACACATTTCGACTCGCCTCGTCCGGGTCTTCTTTTTTATGCTCTTCCCCGAACCACCTCCGCCATACGTTTCCTCGGCTGTGCTCGTCATGAAATCTGCATGGATCCCCGTGAAACCGGTGGGTTTGCAGCGGGGGGAGTTTTGAGTGGTCGCCGGTGGCCGCCACGGGCCATTACCGGCTGAGGAGACTTATTGTGGAGGGAACTGCGGTGCGAAGGACGTGTATGGGGCGTGTTAGTGGGGTTCGATTGGGGTTAGTGTCACGTCTCCCCCCTGCAGTCTGGGTGTCAGTGCTCTTCTGCACCCACGTGAAACTGGCGAGAAAAGGGCTGGTGTTGAGGTGGCACCTGTTTTGAAAAGTAATAATAGTTAATCGTTTTCAGTCTCTTCATCACTGGTCAGCAATTCTAAGATAGGTTTTACCCAGCTCTATTCTCCTATCAACTAATCTTTTCATACGTACGTATTTCTATTCTTTCGCATCCTTCTTACCTGTTCCATGTATCTTATTCGAGGTCTTCCTTTTCATCCTTGCCATTGTCCCTCAACGAATTTCTTCATCAGGATATCATGCCTCAAGTTATGGCTAATTATGTTGTTCTGCATTATAAATAAGGTCTTCATGTCACTTCTCTTATAGTGGTAAAAATCAAGTAAAATAAGAGTATAATTAAAGAGAGCTCCATTGGGTAATTAAAACTGTCTAATAATCAATTACAATTTTCAACACATATATTAAGGATACCAAAATGAATTTTCGTGTAGCTTTACAATATCATTGTGATTACTAAACCGTGATTAATAATTCATTTTTGTAGTAAACTTTTCATCGTATAATGGTTTCCCTTTCTCATCTATATCAAAATCCCAACTTAACAGCAGGATGAAGTGCAAAAATTCTACTTATCTATTGATTGCTTTCTGATCTTGGTTATTCTTGGACGAGGGAAATGGCAATCGCTGTTAATGAGAAAATAATTACGAGTGCTAATAACAGGCAAACGTCCCTTGAGTATGAATCTCTGTAGTTGGACCGTCTATAGTGTGGACTTTAATTTAATAGTATTATACTTTGACATGTTAATAATTAAATTGCAATAAATTTTCAAAAACAAACAAAATTTTTAATATAAACAGAAACGTTGGCTAAGACGTTTTTGCATAACATACGTTGACCTACACTCCAAGAAATATTTTAACATAAATTTTCATATAATGAAAAATGTAATGAAATGTCATTGTACTTCACAGTGATAAGGCTTCCCGATAAATTCTACCCACGATAAAATATGAAAGGCATTCTAACGTTATCTTTAACTCGAATTGGTAATGGTAGGAGTGATTATATTTGTGATCACACACACCTATTTTCATAATCGCTAACTAGGAAATAAGCAAGGGCTGGAATCGCTCCCCGGGTACGAACGTTCAAAACGAGTGTGGGCGATCACGGTCTGTTGCGTACGAGTATAGCAGCGACCGCCGGAACACGCGCGGGACCGAAAGCCCCGAGAGCGTGCCCGAGACCGAACGACGCCTCCCGGAGGACCTCGGCCTCAGCGTCCCCCCGCCTCACTGACCCGACGGAAATACTTAAAATCCCACTCTTCGCGGCGTCTCCCGCAGTCGACAATTCGTCTGTTAAACGTCCGAAGGGCCAATGGGCAACGGTCCACGTCGGGAGGCTGCATCGGGACAGGCACGTGGTAAAAGGAACGATAAAAAGGAGCAGTAATAATAGGAGCGAAGTCGTGGAGGAGTCAGACAGGGTTTTAAAAGGGTCCTTCGGACGGTTGGAAGAGATACGGGGGTGGGGGGCTTCGCTAGGCTATCTCATGAATGCTGAATGGGCAGATGGAGTCTCGGTAGGAACTCGTGAACTCGTTACTTTTTTTCCACTCAAGGATCTCGCCACGTTTTCCCCCTCCTCGTTCCCGTCGCGATCTTGCCTTTTTCCAGTCCCCCAGTCCATCCCTCCTTCACGCCAGTAACATCTTTGTCTCTTTTTTGTGTTCCTTGTCTCCTTGAGCATTTCTTCGCTCGGTGTCGAAAAGCTTGATGGTGCATTTCGGCACTCTTAATGTGCCAAATCCCCTTTTTTTTATCTAATTTGTGTTTTAACCCCTATCTGATTCCAAAAAGAAGCCTATTGATATAATTACTGTATGTGAACAAATAGAATATATTATGTGTATGCTGTGTGTCGTTGTATATGTTCCAAAGGTTTTTATGGGGTAATATTTTAATGGAAATTTGCGTATCATTTAGCAAAATTTAATTTATCAGAATGGCTCAAAAGAAAATTTTCAGTAAAATGTTGTTAATAATCCGACTATATTGCCCGTCAACTCCATCGTATTAGACTGTTTACGTTGGTGATTGATATCCATAAAGCGAGCCATAATACCTATTGGTGATTGGTATCTTGGTGAAATTTAACGAAAATTCATATTCCATATAGGTACAGATCGGTTTATATTCTTATCACAAAACCGTTGAAGGGAAAGAAAAATAAGTTTTTTGCGTAAAAATACAGTAGCATTCGTAATCAAATTTTACGTAAAATAAGTTATAAAGTCGCTAATTTATTTAATTGACCCCTTTTTTCAGTTAATATGATTTCCATTTTCTTTTCAAATGGGAGCAACCTCAGGTCTCAGTCGTAGCAGTCGAAAGGGTTTTTTTTTCTCTTCATTCCCCGCGTTTCTATTTACCACGTCATGTTCCCGGCCTGCTGTCCCCCCCATCACCTCCCATCTAACCCATGCCGCTGACTTTCCTCTTGTGCCACATCCTTTCTCGAGTTGGTGGGGAAAGGAAGGAATTGTGACCATACAGACCCCCGATTCACCCATTATTGAACAGGGTCGTCGAATCGTACGTATTCATGACGGGAGAGATAGGGAGTGAGAGAGCGAGCAAACTTGGGAAGAATTCCCCCCTTTCATGGGAGCCAAAGATATCTAGGGGTATTGTTTCTAAGTTTTAGGGTAAGCACCGTATTTAAAGTTCGTTTCCCTTTCTGGATAAGGGTGTTGATTGTAATCCGTGGGGCCATACTTTGTTCCCCGCGTTCTCTTTGCTTCAGGCTCCTCATGCAAATATAATGAGTAATTCTCAAAAAAGTAGTCCTCATTAACCGGGATAGCGTCAATAAAACTTTAAAGTTTTGGCCCGAGTGTAGCATGTGGGAAAATAAACTGAGAACTCTGCCGTCTTAAGGGACTCTATAGCTTTCGTTAAAAGTAATTGCATACTATTAAATTATTTTCGGTGGCATTAGTTAACAATTTACAGTTATTTATAGTTTTTTTAACGCCTGTGATATTAGATTTACTTGTGAAGTATGATTCTTAGATGTAAAAATATCTGAACGTCAAAATATATTGAAAATAGGGTCATTTTTGTCTGTGTGCTGTACTTTACCACTGATTTTCTTTTATGAGTATTAACTTTATTGAGATAAGTCCAGTAGCATTCTCAATTTTTTTCCGGATGTAGTTACAGTGAAGGGACCACAGCTATGAGCTAAAATTCTATTCCGACCTTTTTTATCTTTAGTATATGTCTCTATCTTGTTTGTAGGGTAATTTTGATATCTAGCCATGTCTTCGAGCATTATTTTTGCAAATGTCGCTTTGCTCTGGTTCTCATGATAGCGAATAAAGATGAGAGAGTGAAAGCAGTTCCCTTCACTCGCAGTACCCCTTGAAACGAAAAACCCTTTCTTCAGGCGAATTATTTTTCCTCTCCAGGCACTCGTGTTATTGTTTGCCGTTTTCAGAACGTTAGGAAATTGGCGATGGCGTCGCTCCCTCTCTCTCTCCATTTCTGATTCAACTCCTCTCCTATCCAGAAAATTTTTCTTCCCCATCTCCCCATCCCTTTTTTTCTTTTGTTTCTCTGTCCTCCGCCTTCTTTCCCACGCTCAAATGCTTTTTTTTCCAAGTTTGCACCCCGTTTCTTCTTCGCAATCTCCCAGAATTCTTTCTCCCGCACACCCCTATTTCTTGTCGACCTCTCTCCATCCTGTTCCCGGACCCCGCACTTCCCCCACCCCGGGAATTTCTATGTTGTCTCCCTCGCCTCGCTAGAAATTCAATTCCATTTTCTTCCTCTTTCCCCTTTTTATTTTTATTGTTCTTCTCTTAATACCGGGTCACTTTCTTTAATATAATTTCCCTACCCTCGTCCATCTCCCTTCCCTCTTTCCCTCACGCTGGGCTCCCTTCATTAATTTCCGTCAACGCGGGTGATTTATTGAATTGTGACTAAAATAAATAGGGCCTTTTTCCCATGAGTGTGATTGCCTCG
Organism: Ischnura elegans; assembly: GCF_921293095.1. Classification (NCBI taxonomy): domain Eukaryota; kingdom Metazoa; phylum Arthropoda; class Insecta; order Odonata; family Coenagrionidae; genus Ischnura; species Ischnura elegans. Next base: position 65,874,254 of record NC_060249.1, on the reverse strand, counting down.
GCTAGTTGTTGAATCTGGGCTTGGTGGATTTTTTTTTTTATTTTCAGCGAAGGTCCTGCCTGTGTCTGTAGATTCATCGGCCAATTTGGTGAATTTTGGTTTGTTTCGTGTCTTCTGGAGCACAAATATTTATTGTTTTCTAGAGTGAGAGCGCATGTAATTTTTGTGGTAATTGAATTTCGTACTCAAAAGTTGAAGTAAGATTCCTTGGGTATAACTGGTTCCCTAAAATGGCGTTACTTAATGAATTTCATGTTATACATAAGTGGTTTTGTTCGTTGATAACCCCTCCAAGATTGATGCTGTCACGATTATGACGCCCGTAATTACTTATCTCTTTTTGGTATCTGGGAATATTTTTAACAGACGTGGAATATGGTTTTTGCTACATAACTCCCGTAAATATCTACATTTTACTTGAAAAATATTCGATATCTTTTCTTCAGAGGTTTCTACGGTTATCATTTAATAATTTTCATTTATACTTCTGAGTTGAATGTTTGATACTACTCTTTTCTCGCTTGTCTTATTTCGATGTAATATTTTTTAGGCTTCCTATTATAATATTTTGGTTTCTTGACAAAAATCTCCTCTTATCGCTCTTATGGAAAAGTATAATGCGTTTTTAACTAACCAGTCCGATATTTATTAGTTTCTGTTAGTTTCTGTTATTTTTTTGTAAATGCGTACAACCTTGATGTCTAGTCCTACATGCTCGTGTTGTCACTCGGAGTAGGGGCTCTTGACTTCTCTCGTGGCGCCGATTCTCCTTTTGGGAGCCGGTCTAACTCGTGACATGTCTGCTCCGGCAGCCGTTACACGCTATTACGCTCGGGAAGGGGTGGGTGGATCGGCTAGCATCGAGGGGTCGCGCTGTTCCCGGCGAACCCGTCACCCCAATCGCTTCCCTAGTGCACGGCGGGTGGCCTCAATCAGGGACGAGCACTCGGTGACTGTGGGCCTGAGCGATTTTTGTATCTCCTTGTCATTCTTATCCATGGAAATTACCGTGCCCCTTTTGTTGGAAAAAATATTATGCTCGAAACCATCGTGGAAGAATAAAATAAGCGTTTAATTTTTGCTTGGAAGCTCATGAAGTTGTTGAAAGAAATACTTGACATTTTTAGCACTTAGAAGGAGATTTCATTGATAGGAAGTGATGTAGAATATTTGGCGTTGCTTTCAAAGTAAATTTGTACAATGCCATCGTAGTTGAGTTCAGAAAATCCTGGTTGGCATCTACATAGTACAACTTGGGAGGAAATAAAGCTGTTATATCGTTCTATTATTACGCATTTCCACTTAGCCCTTCCGAATAATATTGGATTTTTTCAATAATTCTTATCCTTTGCCATTTTTTCTCCATTCTTGTTAATCTTTAAGCTAAATTGAGGACGAGTAGTAAGTGCCGAAAACCAACTTTTTATACTTGAAGTAATTTTTAAATGAATTTAATGTATACAAGGTTAGAAAAACACTGATATCTTCCGATTAATTTTTTCAAAAATTATCAAATATTTCATAGGTTTTTAATTATTTTTAAATACCATATCCTTGGAGAACTACCGGCGAATTTTATCGAAAGACAGGTATCTACTCATCTCCCGATTCATTTCCCTGAGCTTTGTTCTCTACAGTTCTTTAGTCTAATCCCTTGAATAGATGCGTACCTATCGACAGATTTTATGATCTGTGCCACGACGCAGCGGGAGCTTTAATTGACAGGCTTTCTGCCCTAGTTGTTTGCATAGAGTTGTGATCCGCGAAACAGCCTTTTCTTCCTCTCGAGTGCGCTCTGCGTCCCTTTTACCTACCTGCCTCGCCACTTCGTCGAGAATCGGCAACCAGCTCGCCGATGTATCATACTGTTTGCGCGCCAGACGAACGTTTTGATGGCTAACTGTTGTGGGGATCAATGTGCCGGGTAGTGATTCCTATTCTCCGTGATTTTGTCTTAACAGGTTTGCCCTCTGTTATAGCCATCGCTTCTCTCGTGATTCAGCCTCATTGCCCTTATTCTTTTTCATCTTTACTTCTGTGGTGGTTTTTTCGATCCTTGAGGTCGTACATTTATGAATTATTACTATCTATGCCCTGAGTTACCCAATGTGTGCGTAACCAAACTTAAGTATCTACAATAACTGATATTTCACGACTTTATCATTTTTGGAACAAAGGTGATCTTTTAAGGTTTATCTGATGCCTACTATTAACACCAATGGACTTCAATTATTCTGTGTGTTGTTTCCGAATTACTCTTCCTTTCCTTACAATTAGTGCAATAAACAGAAGTCAGTTTGCCTCCATGAAAAGCCCCACTTATGCGTAACAACTTTAATTTGTGCACACCTCGCTACCACATTTGAGGTTTGGGGTCATTGCGAGCATCATGTAAGTTTCCAGGTATTCAGCCGGGAAAATACCCACGTTATTTACCGTAAGGTGCACCAAGCCACGTTAAATGACTATCTGCTTGTCATCATTTTTGCTATTCTCTGGCAAAAACATGAAAGGCCAACTCCTTTTTCTCTAAACTTGTGTGCTCCTAAAAGTAAATTTCTGCGAGCTAGTGACTGAAGGAAGGGGCATCTATGTTAATAAGGAAACGCAGTATGGAAACTTGCCATCATCGGCCAAATATAAACAAAATTTTACTATATTGTCAATTTAGAATTCATGTATATCGATGTATAGTTATAGATGGGATTTATAGATATTAGAGTATTTATAGATATCGGCCCATTGAATGAAGTAAGAGGTAGACTGGGTTACTCTATTCCTGATCGAATTTATTAAGAAAATCAGGGTTTAAATGTGATTCATACAACTGCTTGACGCCTCTATAAATTAATAATAGTGTAACATATCTGGGGAAATACTTTACTTGGTAGGAATTGAATCTCTTGATCGGACATCCCATAAAATAGGAAAGTTCAGGATCCGTAAATCAGAGAGGACGAAAGCAAAACCATAAATCATACTTGACCTTCGAGGATTCCTAAACAAAATAGAGCCATTGATTCCAGATATATCCTGGCAGGCCGAAAAGCTTTTCGGAAAAATAAAGAAATCGATTATTTATTCGTATTCGAACTACGTAATCATGGCGTTTGAAAACCATTTATGATTATGTTGTTGAGCCTTCATTTGGAGAGTTTGGGTGGCGCTTATCTGCCTGCGGGTGTGTACGCTTGAAACAAACGAATGTAGAATATGGAAGTGGTACTCAAGGCACAAAAGTGATTGGAGGCTTCTCATACAATTTACTTAGGTGCGGTTACTCCTATTGTCATTAGTTTCTCCTTGCACTGCTAACCTTCTTTGAACACGATGTGAAAAAGATAAAAACTTCTCTTTTGAATCACCACCTAACTCTCACTCCTAGGCTTTTGACGCTGAAGTTTGAGCTGAGCTCACATATTTTTACCATTAAAATTTATTCTGAAATGAGGCCCTATCGAGCCAAGAATAATGTAATGATAGCCTTTTTGCGTGCCGAATTTATAGTCGGGAAATCGCCATTTTTGTATTAAAATAGAATGTAAATTCCTAGTACTCAATGTATTTCATTCATTAAAAGGATTTGGTTTTAATATAATGAGAAAATTCCCTTAATTTCCGTATCATTTCCTGGCTCTTTACTTAATTACAATTAGACGAAACCCACTGTAAGTACTCCTAGGAAGATGATGGCTTGGTGGAAGTGTGCGCGCATTGTGATACTCAAAAGCGCGTATCTAGGCTAAAAATGAAAAAAGTAATATTAACTAATGCAGAGGACGCAAGAGGTAGACATTGAGCCACGAGTAACAACGCATGACCATTCTCTTGATTTTTACCCCGGCAAGTTGGCTACAAGTTCTTTGCACAGTAACAGAAACCCCCACTTCAAATCCAAATTCGGTGTCCATTGAAGAATTATGGCTTTTTAAGCGATGAAGCTCAACGTTACGACGCTGCCTCCGTTCATTCGAGCTACCCGTGTGATTTTTCACTCTTCGGTCGCGACGAGTGCTGGCAAATTTGATCCGGGAGCTCGGTTAAAAGAGATTAACGACTCCTCTCTGTTTTGATTTTCAAACTCTGGCACGACACGGTTAGCACTGACTCTCTAACCTGATACAACAACTCCATCCGACCCTCGCCTTGACCCTTTGCCCCCCACCTCTCCCGGCTTACATGTTTCACACCGTCATAGATGGCGATAGATCACTTCCGGATGGAAGTGAATGTCAGAGAGGGAATATCGGATATTGAGAGCGTCGTATTAGAGTCGAATCCGATCTGTCGGAGCCATAAATAAGGCAAGGGCTCGCCGGTAAAGTAGCGTGCCTCGTACTCCTCTCGGCTTGGCTTCATTTTCCCTCTGAAGGTCCCCTTGTAGGGAGGGAGGCGTAAGGGGGGTATGCATAACGCCTACTACGGTTTTTACGGTATGCATCTCTGTCCTCGCGTCATTATTTATATCCTCACCCGTGTGTTCCCTCCTCCTTCCGATGTTCTCTCCACTCCCAACACTCCACCTCTCCCGTTCTCTTCGCCGCCTATGCCTGCTCCCTGCCCGGACCTCTTTGCCAATTCCTTCCCTCCCCAGATAATGCTTGAGCTTGGCTCGGATCCGAATGGGAAAATTCTCTCGTGTGTATGCATAAAAGTTTTTTTTTTCGTCGGAACTTCCTTGCGTAACATGCCTCCCGCACCTTCCATACCTTGCTTGCCGCCGACTGTTTTTGCTTCAACTTGTTCCGTCGTTCCGCCTTTGCAATGTTCCTCCTCCTTCGACTGCTATACCCTCTTTGCTCCTTCAATTTCTTTCTCTCCTTTCTCGGGAGGTATAGCCTCCCAGTTGCCCGCATTTCTACCATAGTATATTCCTTCGTTTTATTTTTACATTGTGATTCACAAAGTTGCTTACATTGTAGTGATTAAAATCCAAAACGTTTAGATGTTAACAACTGTGCGTATTCAGTGATGTTTTTTTTAAGTACCCTGGGCATATATCATAATCAAAGAAGGTTGGCTCGTAGTTCTCCGTGGCGTTCTGGATTCGTTGATCTCTCTACATCCCGGGTTTTCGCCGCGTTGGTTGTCAGAGTTTGACGCCATTTTTGCCATGATTCCACCAGGCATATTCAAGTCGAGGAGTAAGGAAAAAGTGAAGCAACCCAGGCTGAAGCAACCCGGCTGAAACCCAGATGATTGAGAGATCCGATAATTAAACAAGGTTTTTCTTTATGTCCACAATTTTTATTGAGTCGCTTACATTTTCGACATGGTCTTATTTTTAACTTTTAACTTCGAAAGCTATAAATAATCAGTTTTTCCTTTAAACTGATTATTTATAGCTTTTAAATTTGATTATAGATAAAAATATTTTGGCTGTCGAAAATTCTTCAAAATCCCTGACATGTAATCTCCAAACAGGCAGCTTTTGACTCTGATGAGCTCGCACCATGTTTCTTTACATTTTTTTAAGTGCAGGCCTTACGAGCATCTCGGCGATGCTGCCACCTTCCCATGATTCTTCTCCCTAGCTCGCTCCTCCCGCGTGTATATTTAATCTGGATGCCTGGACATTGGCCAGGGGAATGGAGTTGAGTGGATGGTTCTCCTCTTTCCCGCTGCAGCCTTTTCCTTCTCCTCTCTCTCCACCTTTTCTTGATCCCCTGCTCGGTTATGGGTGCGAGGGTGGCGGGAGATAAAGTCGCGTATCAGGGTTTCGGAGGAATATGGTAGATGTGAGACTCTCGCCGATGATGTTTCACCAGGGTCATAAGTCCGCGAGTGTTCATTTATCTGGTGGCCGTGTCTGGGAAAAGATGGGCCATCGTCTCTTCTCATATGTTAGGCCTCTAGTCAGTATACCTTCTGCACTAATTCCCCTCAGAACCACTCAGGTATCCCATTTCAATTCCAGTCGTGGTTTCTCTGAGCTGGCTTTCAAGATCCTGATTGTTCTTCTTTAATGGGACGAACTTTTTTGTTTGCCATAGTGAATAAGTTTAGTTTTTTCGTTATGCTCACGGTAGTAGATGTTCAGCTTTTTTAAATTAGTATGAAACTCATTGTAATAATAAAGTGTCCCCCACACCTGAGTATTTAGCCATGTTTTTCTCAATCTCGTTTTTGTGAAAAAGCGATCTTCTACATTAGTTACCGTCAATTGGTAGGTTTTTTCGAACTATATCCTGATTTAAGTCTTAAGTGAAATCTCCTCAGCTTAAATAACATCTCGGTGGTATGACTTCTATGAATACAACTTCTTTTCCGACCAATGATCGCCTCATTGTCATTTTTGCTTTTAATATTGTAGGCTTGTAAATAAAACTCACAAAACACATAACGCTAAATAAATAAACTGGCGTAGTAAAAATAGCTTAAGTCTCATGCTTGTGCAGTGAAAGTGATTTTTTTTATTTGAAATATGATTTATCCAATTGAAGATAGTATAAAGTTTAACCAGTTCTTCAAATATAGTACAGGCTTGTTCAAGTCATGCTCTATATCTGCCTAGTAGTATCACTTCCTTTGCCAAAAAAAACATTTTGGCTTTTATTTTAATGCTTTCCCAGTATTAATACATATCCTATTAAGAAATGAAGTCAATAATCTTGCTCGTGTATTTCCTCAAGTCAAAAGTGACGTGTGTCTATATCAATGAATGCAAAATGAACTATATGGGATAAAATTTCAATTTTTATGTTTCTCTACCACCATCTCACGCTGGAGTTACTATTTTTGTATTTCCTTTATAAGATAAAAGAAAAGTCTCGACTATTAGCATGTTCTGATAGCTGTAGGAATTACTTCGAACTCGGCCGTAAAATCTTTTGTTCGGAGAGAATTTCCGCAAGATAAGGCATTGCTTAGCTATGTGAGCGATTGCTCTGCAGGTGACCCATTTCTCTCCCATTAACCTGTTTATTGCACATAAAATATTTTAGGAACCGTGAAGAGCTTCTGGGGCCTTTTTATGCTTGTGACTGCGAGGGGAGATGATCTAATTAACGGTTTTCAACTTTTTTTTGCCCTCGCGTTCTTTTGCATTCTCTCTCCTCCCCGAGCACCCTTTTTTAAGTGCCAAATATCCGGAGCCGAGCTCACAGCTTATTTCGCTCGGATTTTTACACCGAGTCAGCAGTCATTCGCGAAGTTGTCTACTCCTGTCGGAAGTGCAGATTTTTCGAAATTATTCACTCGTTTCACCGGGCTCCGTTCACTCCTCTGCCTGACTGAGCGCCTCTTGTCTTCCCAGGCCGTCCTTTTTCATGATTCCCTGCTTCCGGACCCCTCTCTCATACCCCTTGTCCTCGCATTAAGCTCTTTCCAGGGGTCGTTAATTGATGAAAGTCTTTCTCAAAAGAATGGAACTTATAATAGGGCATATTCGAGCCAACTGTAGCTCCTCTCTCTCTCTCTCGCATTTCAACATTTCTTTACTATTTTCAGTAATCCGTATGGTCTTTCGAATTTCTATCGAAGCATTTCCTTCGCTCGGCGTTTCGGCAAAAATTGTTGCAAAAAAATCCTTTTTGAAGTCGTTAACGAGGTACTCCGTTTGGTATGAATAGGTTCCGCGCAACCTCTTGGTTGTTTTCCAGAGGATTTCTGCTGCCCCGTGAAAAGTTCGGCATAAAGTTATCGCTTAGTGGAGTTCAAACACTTAAAGGATTGTTGCTGGTCTGAAGACAAGTTAATGCATCAGTTGAACATCTATTTCTGAGCTATTGTTCAAATTCTCTTTCTTAAGTTATGCTGTAACCTTTGCTCGTAGGACACTTAATATAATTATTCGTGATATAATTATTATGTTTATACTACTTATATGCTAAATAACTTAAGATTGATCTTTCCAAACATATTCTTAGCGAATTAAAAAAATATTAATAGCATTAGTAGGGGAGAGTGGGGCAAAACCGACCTGCTAAGCTATTTCATGAGAAATTTGGCTTTCTGCTACAAATATTTACACAAAATTAGCGTAATTGCAATATTTACTATTTAAAGAAATAAAATACTGATGCATTATTCTTTACTGATACAGGTTAAATTTATATGAATTTTTTTTCTAACACTGACATAATGACGGTTTTGCCCCACTAGTGGGGCAAAACCGACACCCATATGTTTTACATTAAAAAAAGTTTATAATGCTATTTTTGGTAATTTATATTTAAAAAACACACTGTTTTTACAATGTACAGCAATATTTATTAATTAACAATAAGAAATTAACACTGTGTGAGTTTAGATTTACATTTTAGGAACAAAAGTCACATATGAAATTGTCATATTCTTCACAATTAGCGCACGCCTCGTGAGCCCATTCTTTACAGTTCAAACACTGAATCCACCCCTCCCTCTCTTTAGATCTTGAATATAATTCCTTGCAAAATATGCATGCCGCCTCGTCTTCTTCATATTCTTCCTCATCTTCGAAAGCATCGGTTTTCATTTTTTTCGACTTCTTTTTGTGTATTTGGGGGGCTGTAGCTTGGAAAGCAAGCTTTCTTTTAGGACCCTTTTTATTTTTATCATTCTTCGCCACTGTTCCTTTGTTTTTAGCTTTCATTCTTTCTTTTTTAATAATCTTTTTCTCCTCCTTTTTTTTCTCGTCTTCCTCTAGTTCTAATTTATAAGGTGACGATGTAAGTATGGCTGTCTTTCCAGGTTTTCTTCCTCCTTTCTTTTTAACTCTTTCCTTTTCTTGTGGAGGTTTCATGAGTAGTTTGGGTGAAATTTGTTTCCACACACTTTTTTCCATCGGAAGGGATTGGAGATAACTTGACGCCGATGTTGCTGCAGAACATGAGGGATGGTTCCAGGCTTCATTTTGTGCTCTAGAGGTTGATGGCCTGCACATCATATCATCAAAAGCAGGAAATGCTGGTGGCTGAGGATGATTAACACTAGATGAAGATGACTGAGGAAGGCTAACATCGGGTCTTCTATAATCCAAAGGCAGGAGAGATGTGGGATCAAATTGTTCAGAGGTCTGGGGCTGGACAGAACAAGGTGAAACTGAAGCTAACATCTGAGTTGGTGCAGTGTTCAATTCTTCTGTAGACGCTGATGACTGGGAGTTCGTAGGATCTGTTTCATCTGGTCTAGCAGTGGTTTCAGATGGAGCATACAGGTCATCAGGAAATATGTTCCTATCCAGTGGGTATATGCCAGTCTTCTCAAAGCCCTTTATGGCAGTTTGCATGAGGGCAGCCCTAGTAAAAGCCTTATTCACAAGCTTACTGACTTGGTAAATTGTGATACAGCGCCCAGGATGACTACACAACCACTGCCTAGCTTCCTGCTCATAGTAAGTGCTCAAAGGAGCCATAAATGAAACATCCAGGGGTTGCAGACGATGTGTTGTATGTGGTGGAAAACATAGTAAAACCACATTATGTTTCCGTGCCAGGTCAATAAGGTCCAAATTTTTTGCATGCGATTCATGCCCATCCAAAATGAGTAGAACTGGCTTTTCCTTTGAGGGATTTGAGAAGTCGATGAATTTCTTGAACCAGACGAGGAAAGTTTCATTATTTATCCACCCAGATTCATGGTAACAGGCAAAGGATCCTGGAGGAGCGTCATCCATCAACAATGGATTTTCTCGCTTTCTGGGGAACACAAACATTGGTGGCATAAAGTTCCCGGATGCACTCATGCATGTTTCCACAGTAACGAGGATACCCCGTTCTGCAGAGGATAAACTCCCAACTTGTTTTCTCCCCCGGAGAGCTAACACCTTTGAAGGTTTATTTGGGACAGTGAGTATCCCGGTTTCGTCCACATTATAAATATCATTTGGCTGAATTTTATATTCAGTGTAAATTGACTCCAAGAGATCAAAAAATTTTCCAACAGCACACTTGTTAAATCCTTTAGCTCGAGCCAATGATGTGTACTCGGGTGATCTTAATGTTATTTTAGGGTGCCTCTTAACAAAATTATAAAACCAGTCCTTACCTGCCATTTTTTCAACCATGTTGAAGGTATGATTGATAGAATTTCTTTCTGCTAAATCAAATGCCAGCCGCCGAAGATCGGTAATTGTTAATCCAAATAATCTTGCCTCCATAAACAGTACGTATTCAACGATCTCCTTTTCTTGGGCTTCCGTAAACACAGTGTCATATCGCCCTAGACGTTTTTCAGAGGCTAGCGCAGGTGTTAGCTGATTTTTTCGAGCTTTTTTTACCCGATCAATTAATGTTGATCTGGGAACAGCAAAAGATTTTGATGCTGCAGTATATCCCATCCGTCCCTCAAGAACTGCATTTACAGCCTCCCCCATCCCTTCATGAGACCAACTCTGCCGATCCGTCTTCCTGACATAGTTCCTCACCATGTCTAAAACAAAATTTCAGGTGTATTAGTTTCAGGATCATAGCAAAATGAGGAATTAACATCCAGTAGGCTAATTATAGAAATGTTGTTAAAAGACTATGATTTCAGCCCAATCGATTCAAGTTTGGCTGAGACGATGGAATCTCAATATTATGCACAATTATACACGAGTACAGCTAGTACTTAATAAAATGGGTTCTATTATTTTAATAGATATAGTGAAGCACAGCTGATAAGTTGAAATATCATGGGGCAAAACCGACCCCGGTCGGTTCTGCCCCACTTTCTGTTGACGGTTTTGCCCCTAGGTACACAGTAAAACAAATATGAAAATTTGAGGTTATCCAAAATCATTAGCTAAGCTACTCGTACGTTAAAATATAAGTAAACACTGTAAATAAACACATGTACTCACCTCCGGTAAATTAGATTGATGGTTACACTTCTCAAATCAAAATAAATATGACATTAAAGTTGTAAAAGAAACTGGTTAAAACTTCAGAACTCTACATAACCCCAACATTGTCAAGCATGCCAACGAAACCAAGCTCGATCTGCACGAAATGGCGGCCTCTTCAACTAGTTCATAGTTTTGCCGCTGGATAGCAACACCTACTGGGGAATATTAGAGGGGTCGGTTTGACCCGCCTGGTCGGTTTTGCCCCACTCTCCCCTATTAGTATTGTAGGCATTTATTGTTAAATATTTATTTCATCCTCCCTTTACTAATACTTCCTTCACAATAGAATTACCCCTATATTATGGAGGCTTATTGTTTTCTTCTGTCTATGTATTCATCCCGTGCGAATCGATTGGTTGAATTTATTCGTGGTCTTCGTTATTGTTCAGGACCGTTACCAACAGGGACATTGATATCAGCTGGAACACCAGAGAGACTTGCCATGACTTGAATTATTGTTTAATATCATTTTTAAATGTTTCAGTAGTTTTTTTAGCCGGGCAGTGGAACACGTACCAAAAATATTCCATTAAGGGTAAATTATTATAGCTCTCCTTCTACGATATGAATGTGTTGCAGTTTTCTGCCTGTCACTAATTCATATTTATCCGCTATTAGCTCATATCATTTAGAGATATGTCGAAGCATGAGCACCCAACTCCTCTTTGAGTCAACTCTGTAATTAATGGCGTTGTGCTTGTGGTCCATCCGCTCATCCTTCATTCCAACTCCGGCGGCTGGTACGTTGGCACCGGTGATGACATAAACTCAGGTCTTCTACTTATGCACACCAGTACAAGCGTGTTTAGGCGAGTAATCGCCTGGGATGATAGAAGGATTTCCTGAGACTTGGAAAGCGCAATGCAGCATGAGAAAATTTCCAGGTTCTAGGGAAGGAGCTGGAAGTTCCATACAATAACTCATTTACAAGTATGAAAGGGCGCAACGTAGTCGGCATAAAAATTGTAATGAAGTAGTAAGGACCTTGGAGCAATATTTTCGTTGTCAGCACATGCGACATATAGGTAAATTTTTAAAATTTCCATTTTCAGCAGGAATATTATTTTTAAAGATTGTTTTTTCCTCTAAAAGAATCGAGAGACGTCTCAGTTTAAACTACGTGCATAACGTCCGCAAAATTCCTATGATATATTAGGAATGATGTAGTTTTTTTATTATTTGCCGAATGTATGGCATTTTTCCACCAAAATAAAATTTAATTAATCTGAATAATAATTATTTTTTTATATTTTTCTCACATTTTATCAATATTTAAAGAACGATTCACCTAGGTCTCTCAGTGAATCCCCTTTTCCAATAATTGAGAAATTATTATACTGAGATTTCACGACAACGAATTTCCTTATTTTATTTCCTATTATTCTCAGTAGTTGAACACTGAGGGCCAATTTTAATTTCTCTCTAATATCCCCGTATTTCATATTTTCTCTCATATTCGTCCTAAAACCCAATATCTATTGACATTTATATTTTTTGTGTTCTATTTTATTTCATCATTATTAATAATATTGTATTGTATTTTATATCCATAATAGCAGAACTATATTCATTTCCTCTAAGTTCTCCTTTTCATATGATGCATGTAAATGGCTTGAATTGGTAGAATTAAATGTCGTATTAACCGTTCGTAAGCTTGAAAGCATTTGGCTTGAATAATTGGAAATTGCGTCCTCCAATTTATGACACAGTGTCTCTAGCTTACTCTCCACCCTATTTCCGCCTGCAGGTACGCGATCAAATACGGTGGGGTAAACCCGGTCGTGAACTCGGGTATGGCACGCCATTTGAAGTGTTTCCGCTCTATGTTGGAGCGATTTCCTCAGTTGTGAAACGTGTTACGGTCTAAGGATTGCTGACAATTTGGAGAAGCAGTTTGCTTCTGTGCTCCACCGGCTCTTAATGCTGTAGTTCACTTACTTTAAAATGAATGCGTCCACCGAGAAGTTCATCGGCTGTAAAAAAAATCGCGAAGGGTTGGTATGATATAGAGAAATCCTTGACTAGCTTTTAAATCAAATTTTCTATTGAAATAAAGAGTTTTACGCGCAGCCAATTCAGAAAATCTACTTTTTCTTAAGTTACATTAGAAATTGATTGATCTGGGCCGAGCCTGTTAGCTCTTAGCAATAAGTACGGTTGAGGCAAGGGCGTCATTTGTTTTATGGCCATGCATGCAGATTTTATACATGCAGATAGCATATAAGAGGTAGTGGTGGATGTCAATGAGTATGTAGTTTGAAATCCATACCTTTATGTAAGATCAAATTCTAATTAAATCGTATTATAGCAAACTTCAACCATGAAGAACATGTACACATGTATTAATTATAAATTTGAATTTGCTTGAATATAAAATTGCTTACCATACTCTTATATTTATATTAGCCACCGCTCGAAGACAACGTACGTAAGCCTTTTTCTTCAGCTATGGTAGAGTATGCGAACCAAAGTGTTTCCGCTCGGTTTCGCAAGGATTTCCTTCGTTTTGAACGCATTGTGGAAGTGGGGTCGCAGGAGGATATTGCGGAACCTTCTGTCTCCCTGCTCTATCGTTTCCTCTACTCTTCCCACAAGCTAGCATGCATGCTTCAGTGTTGCAGCTCGCTAAGATGGCTGTCATAAATTGAGTAGGCGGTGCAGGGCGTTCCAATTGGGAAGGAGTGGAGGGGCACGGGTTGGGAGACGGGGCAAAGGTCGCGCCACAGCCGGCGAAGGCGGGGTTCCGCTCAGGACGGGGCGGGTTAGTATACTGGGGGATAATAAAGGCCGCGGATTAGTTGAGAAAGGGTCGGGATTGCGTTATGAGTGGATGGTCTGGGTGAAGACGGGAGCGACCTGGGTTTGCGAGAAGGATTCTAGTCAATTAGATGATTGCCTGGAAATGAGGACGTTTCCCCCCGCCCACCGCGAGATGTCCTCGGTTGCAATGAAATTGCAATTACGCTTTCCGCTACCTCCCCGCTTCCGTGAGGGGGAAATGATGGATAGCCCACCCGTTAACAATCGCATTAGTTTTAGTAGCGGGGCTCGTCGCTATTTACGTATCCTTTTTTTTACTACGCCGAGCACGCCCACTAATTACGAGGTAAAGCTGGAAAGAAAACATTGCGAGTGCGGGAATTGTTGCGGGTTTTTTTATTTCTTAATTGAGGTAAATTAGAACATCCCGCAACACGGTGGGGCCCGGAAATTTTCCTCCTTCCTAGGGATCGAGATATTACGCTCTGTCTGCATTAGGCAGAGACGACTGAGGTCTTTGTGCTCGCGATCGCTAAAGCGGTCCCTCTCGGCGTAGTATTCTCATTAATCCGCGACCTTCATAAAAGAGATTTATACTTTAATTCCGAATCTCAAAGCAAACAGTCTTGGCCATTTCTAATCATATTTATGGATATTTTAAGGTGGTCTTTTTATTATTTTTCCCGGCAAATCTTTTCTTGAAACATTATTTACAGCTTCCTAACTCTATTAATCTTTTTTGAATCTCTTACACGAATAGTTTTTAACAGTTAATCCTACAAGGGTCAATTTTCCTAGTATTTTAAGGATATAATTTTTTATATCTGGAGTACAAAGATAAGTGCATTACCATTCTCCTCCCGAAAATAGTCCTCTTAGAAGACTTAGGATGTTGCTACAGTTTCAGACGTTTATTTTTGTTTAGATGATGAAAATTACACCTTATTGTGTTTTTTTATTATTTTTATATGAATTACGTATGAAGTTTGAATTTACAGCTGTATCACTAAGATTTGAATTTGAACAAGAGTTATCACTAGGATTTCAACAAGTGATAGGACGTAGGAGGAGTTCCTCGGAGGGATGATTGTGACTTATGGATGCGAAATTCTAATCGGATGCTCCTATTGTGCCATACAGAAACACAGGAACATTAATTTTACAGGGCAATAACTATTAGCTCCAAGAATCCACAATCGACCCATGGGTTTGCAAATAAGCCCACCTTGGTTATTTTTGTTGTTATGATATTGGCATAAATTTTACTATTTCATCTGCTTTTTGATTTTCCTCAAACAGTCGTGATTGATACCGATTGCAGTAATTTATGAATTTTTCCTTTATTCTAATCATCACATCAGTTATTTGGCTTGAAACTTCTCCCAACTGCGCCATTTGTAAACCTTTCCTTTATCATCGGTCAACAGTTCTCTTTTCACTTTTGACTTAACCTAATCGCATTTATGTATTAATCTCCTTCTCATCTTTCATAAGCTGCCCTGTGTATCACATGTGGGGCATCACATTACATTCTTCCCCTCCAATTGTGTTCCGGTGATTGTCTTCAAAAGACCATCGGCAGTATGCCTTTCTGCCCAAGTTCTTTATGGCTTTCAGAGATCTTTTCCTGGCCTCCCATTAACTTCCTCGCCCCTCAATCCATTTAATTCATTTCTCCGTTGCATCATTCTGCTCTATGTACACTAATACAATGATAACACCTTTGATCCGGTCCCCGTTCTGTCTGGCTCTCCCGCAGTCACCCTGTTCCGCCCCGGGCCGGCTCCGTCAAATTATCCGGCTCCCATGCTGTGGTGCGCTCTAGATTCCTTTTTTAGTCTCGACGTAAACCACTTTATCCTTCCTTCGAAAAATTTTCAGCCTCCCATCTCGTTTTCTGCTTCTCTCCGCAGGCCAAATCATCAATTACTCCGAAGTCGAAGCGGTTATTGAGTAGCTGCACTCGAGAGCTTTTCTCTGTTCCTACCCCCGCCTCTCCCCCAGGGCTCTTTATTCTTTCGCCTCTACCGACAAATGAGAGTGGCGTGATGGATTCCCACGGCATTTATAATGAAGAATAGCGGTGCTTTCGTGCAGCAGTATTCCTTTTTTTTCTCTATTCGATGAATCAACTCGAGTACGGCGGGCGAAATATGTGAGGCGAAATCCTGCGGCGTTCCCTTTGTCGCGGCTGGAAATTAGTTGTTCACGTAATAAGCTAATGGCCTATCGGTGTTTTCGCCACGTGGAACACTGAATGCCGCCCTAATTGTCGGGAGCTGTGCGTGGTATTCTCTCAGATTGGGCGGGTATTGTTCGCTGGCCAATATTTGCCAAAATAGCTTGCTCAACTCCCACGTTCAGTCCTTTTTCACAAAAAAGAACGTTCAGAGCATATTTTAAAATTATGTGCGCATTGAAAATGTACCCCTTTGTGCTTTCGCAAAAATGCCATAGCTTTTTTATCCTAACTGGACTAATTAGTGAAAAATTATTAAAAAGAGGAGATAATTATGCTATAACGAGAAAATGTTCTTGCTAAGTCCTTGCCTTTATGAGTATCAGTCGTCATGTATTTTCCTCGTGTTTTCATTGGCTCTCTGGATACGGTAGTCCTAATGAAGTGAGTTTTATCTTTGGCGCTATCATATCGATGTAGCCAAGCTTTTAAAAAAGATTTTCTCACTTGTTAAGCCCTTAAAAAATTCCAGAAAGAAAAATTTTTTGTCTCACGACGACTCCGAGTCCCTAAGTTGTATTGCGGAGTTTGGCGCCCGTGATAATTGAGTCTGACTCCGGGACAGGAGTAGAGCTTTCGTAACAAACACCGGTGCCTTAATGACCCCGTTCTCAGGAGAGCAGAGAAAGTGTTGGGTTTTTCTTTCTCATCCTCGTCAAAGCCTTCATTAGCACCGATTTTCTCCGTCCCTCCTCCTCTCTCCCCCATGCCCTTGCTGCGGAACGCGCAAGGCGGAGGGGTCGCACCGAAAATGACAAAAATTCCCCAGAACCTCGGGGGCAGGAGGATGGCGTGTTGCAATGGAGGAGTCGGAGGGATCGAAAATTAGGAGACGGCTTCATTAGGGCGGACTTCACTCTCACCCCCTCCCCCTCTCCTTCCCGGAAAAGCCTTCCGATACACCGTCGGACACTCGGCCATGCTTTCCGGCCTCCCTTGACCCTCCTCGACAGCCTGTTTCTCTGAAGTTTCCAACTCCATCTCTCCTTAAACATTTTCTGTCATTATATTACATCGTTTGATGGTTGCCAAACGTTTGTCGGTTTCGGTTTGTACCCGGAAATATCCGTAAGGGCCCGGGATGCGTGGCATAAAACTTCAGGGTTTCAACATTCGTTTCACACTTTGTTTACATCGTCCATGGGTGCAATTGTGTATTATCTACTACATTTCATAATCAACGTATCCATTGGAACGTAATGATATGGATTGTATCGAAACCACAAAGATGTAAAAACAATGCGAAGGATACGGGGGTTAGTTTCTTTCTTCAATATTGCATTCCTCACAGTTGATCTTATTCCACAAACAAATTTCAACATGGATTAAAAATTTTATTTTTAGTCCGTAACTTTATTAAAAGCACACAATTTTAATTCATCATTTGGACTCTCAATGTTTCAAAAGAGTGTAATCATAAAGCCTTGTTTCCATTAGATGTAGTTCTAACTTTGAAGGTTCATCTAAGCATCTCAGTTCATCTAAGCATTTTTTATGTCTGAAAAAATAGGTTAAAATTCAACCAAGAAACCATTGGGCAATCTTTACAAATGCATTCACTTTCTCTACTGTTAAGCTTACCTCTCCATGGCAAAATTTTTAGCTTTATTTTATTCAAGCAAACATTTGCGTTCGTATTGGTCGCTGATTGCTCAAGAAACTTCTAATATAACCCTAAATCTATTGACTACAATTTTAACTTCCGTTTTCCTCATCTCGTTGATGCGTAAACCATCAAATCAATAAAATACTTTGACAGTCGTTTATTGATATGCCTCTCGTTATATTTGACATACGGTTGAACGAGATACACCGGACAGTTAACGCGAGGAAATACGAATGTATTACAAAATAAAGTTTCCATTGCTAGCGATTTTCGGAAAATAATTACATTTTATGTCAGGCTAACCTAACTAACGCAAGCTAACCGATCTTTGGGAGGCACTTTGCTTTTTACCTCTTGTTGCCATCAGGCAAGTAAAGACTGACCCCGACTGCAGGTTTTCTCCCCGCTCTCATTACCCTCAATCCGGGTAATTCTTTTTTATACGTACCTACCCACTCATTGGTACAAATTATCTCGGATGTCATCTGGCTCCCAAAATAGCGCACCATTCCTTCGACCTCGGATTCCACTCTTCTTTCAATGCCCACCATTACGGCCCTCCTTTTGCGGAAGAACCACCCACCCGGGGGCGGGAGATTAGTTGAAAGGATCCAGGGGGTGCACAAGTCTCATCCTCATCCTTCGTCACCACTCCCCCACCCCAACTCACCCCCGTCGCTTTCCCCTTTTAAGGACTCTTGAGGACCACCCAGCCGATGAAACGACCATGCCCCCCAGACCATCCGAATGGTCGTTTACTCACCCTGTAAAGCACTCCCATGCGTCTTTTGGTGCGTCGTACTCTCCAGCAGGCATTCCTTTGGCTGGGGGTTTAATCGCGCACCAAAGTTACAGTCCGGCCTAAGATATTTAAGGTGATCTTCAGGAAAATAAGGTGACTTTGTTTCCATTTTTGGTCTAATTTCCGTTCGCATTCTCCGTTTAACTGTTCACATTAAATATTGCTTCATGAATTATTTTATTTATAAAGTCAATTTTAATTTTTTTCATTTTCTGCATATTGTGTATGTAATCTCTTATTTTAAGTCTATTTCCTTTGTTCCCATTTCCAATAGTTTCCTAAACAATCTTTATTGTTTGCAATTCATTAGAGTTCATTGCGTGGTCTTCCATTCCAACGGAAAAAAATCAGTCATCTTTTCAGGCTAATAATGAAGCTTTATAATTGGTTTATACTTTTTAAATGAATTTGGATATCTGAATCCAAATTATGGACACTATAAACAATTTTTTGTGCGCGAGTTCATGCAATGTTTTTCCTGAAATTCCTATCATATAATTCAGAAAGGTCGCATGCACGGAGAATTTTATGCTTAGCACACGTGTGCTAGTAGTTTCTCATATGCTTCGAAGCATCTGCATTAACTTTTTACAGGAAGGTTCAATGTTAAATATCTTCCAAGTTTTCAAATTGATGCAACGCATCTTTGGAAAATGAGCGAAGCTTAATGCTTCCTGTTCTCTATTTAACCTGCGAAAAATTGCTTTTCCTGGGCATTGAGGTTTATTGCTTCCTGCTCCGGGTTTAACACCCGTTAAACTTACTTTCCTCCAAGCTTTCAGGGTGTAGTGCTTCCTGTCTCAGGGTTCATAAGCTCCGTGACTCCCCCTAAATCCGCGCCTGCTTGCATACACATCCGTGGTGGAACTCCGTTCACTGTGTCTATGTAGGGTAAACCGTTTCTCAATGAGGTTAAAGGGAGTCAAAGTCAAAAATAGAGGGATAAACTTGGTTAGTAATAATTTAATTTCGTTTTTGTGTTGGCCATGTTAAATTCTAATTTTTAATCTGATAAAATGATTACCCTTCTTTTTTGCTAGCGATTGTAATTTACGCGATTCTTTGCGTGCACAATGAGCTATTTCTATCCAACTTTCAAGCCATTTTATACCACTGATTTCTAAAATGAAATAAACTTGTTTGCAACAAGATGCCACTTAATACACCTGCCTATATTTCCTGCTCATGTGCCACCTTTTCACTGTACTTAATTACACCAATTTGATTTGACAGTGTTAAATAACATTTCATTAATCATTTAGAATATTAATTTGGGAAGAACTAAAAAAATCGTAAAATATAAAATAGTCGCGCCAATGGTCCAAAAAAATTAAATTAAGAAATGGGATCCTACCATTTTTGCTCACTACATTATGTTTCAAATTTTGAAAATGAAATTGTTAAAAACAAACTGCAGTTATGCGAAACTACTAGTTGAGTTGAAGACCAACCGTCCCTTTCGGCGTCTGGGATTGTCGCTACAATAATTAAGCACTGATTTTTCTGATCTTGCCGATGCATTCATTCTAACCTTTCAAACATATCAACATGAAGCTAAAATGCTAGGCTATCCAACCAGCCAAACAAGGACTGGCATTGTTAGTCTTTGATTAATTATTGCAGACTCAGACTATCATTTGTGGACTTCAGTCGTCTTAATTATGGGATATCTCCTCATTTTGCGGTGTTTCGATCGTGTTTACGCTAAAGTTACGTCGCCATGTTGAATGTGAACCGAGCGCAATGTGCCATGCTCTCCAGTTTTTCCCGCGGAGTGACCCACACTCGAGCGCTAATTTCGCCCTCGTCTCGTTATTTCGCTCCCCCGTGTCCGTGTACGAGTACCCCAGCATGTTTATACGCTCCTCCGACTCGCGGATCCCCCACTCTCGCTTGGCGACCGAGTCGTTTTCGCCTTTGATGTGCGACAGAGATGTCGGCAGAGGAGTACGCTCGCCTTCCTCCGCGTCTTCCTCCCGGCCCCGTTTTTCCTTTGAGCCTCAACGGTGATTGTTGCCGCCTCCTCCTCCTACGGCAGATGCGCGACGTAGATTGCTGTTCCCCGCGTGCGTGGCGTCCCGGCTGCGGCAATCGAGTTGTTGCCCTGGGAGGCCGTGACAAACTTTCCGACGACTCATTTCGTCCTGCTCCTCCAAACGTAAAGCGCGCACCATCGCTCGCATCCCAGGTTTAATAACGTCCCCTCCTTTGGCTGCGTGACGTTCTGAAAGACAAGCCAGGGCCCGCCGTAAAATTGTTTCCCCGCGCAATTGGAGCGTATCTGTCTCTATCTTTCTCTCTCCTGGAGAAATATACCTCTGCGCCCATTACAGTTCGAACGAAGGTTTCTCCTCGCTATTTGTGTTTATGTGAATCGGGTGGGTGGTACTTGAGTGAAATACATCGCGTATTCATGTAGTTTTAGTAATTTTGCTTACTTCTCTATAGGTTTTAAGGGCCTCTAAAGGCTACAGTCAGGCACTCGTTGTTCTTATTGCGGTTCTTGTTACTTTCCTCTATAAAAAATATAACTCCTTGATTATATTTAGCGGCAAGAGGAACTTTTGCATGACATACTTATCTTTCTCGTGGTGTTAAAGCTGAAACCGGCAGTGACGTTTGACCGAATATTTCGCCGTCAGTGAGTGCATACAAGTGGAGTGACGGAATCTTAGGCGAAAGACATCGCTTTTTCATATTTTTTGGCATTTATTTAGTTTTACCGTTTTTGACATTAAATAACGCTTCTTAAAATCAATTTTTGTGTAAAGAACTTCTCTAAAAATATTTAAATGCTCGAAAGAGTTAACTTTAAATTTTCTTTTGTTCGTTGTCAATCTCCCTTTTAACTTAGATTTCCTTTCAATATTTGGATACTGAAGGAAATTTTAAGGAACAAGCATGTGGTTCTTATACATTCGTGGTGAAATTTAGCATTAGCCTAACTGATGATTTTAGTGGATGTACTAAAAAGTATTTTAAAAATCAATAAAGATAATGAATAAATTTGCGTACTTCATACCAATAAACGTATTTATTTCTTTTAACAATGACTCTGAATACAAACATTCATGGTGGTAATAAGTTTATAAAAGCAATTAACAAGTGAATATTGGCATGTCGATGCTGCTTATGCATTATGATGCATCTAATGACAACATAAAAAAAAAGATTTTTAACTTTTTGCCTTCATCTGACTTGGGTAACTGTAGGTACTTGAATGAAATACATCAACTAGGATCATGAACGCAGGTTTTTTATCTTTGCTGCTGTGTTGTTATATTCTAAAGGCTAGCGTTACTTCTCGATCTTCTTCGCTATACATAACCCCAATTAAAGTGTAATTGGTTGTTCCTAGAAACATTTTTGTTGGCTTTTGTATCGTTTACAAAGTTCTCAAGCTTTTTTGGTAATTATTTTCTCCCGCGTATATTTTTGAGGATGATTACCTACGAATAAATATATATTGACTGAAGAATTGAACCCCGTGTAATTCACGTATAGGAAAGGTGATCTTCAGCGAGACGTTATGGGTTATAAGAGTTGGGCGCGTACGAGAAAACATTGAAGGGTGAACATGGAGTCATTGGCGTTTTGATACTGTAGCAAGAAAGGTTCATCGTCTTCGCAGTTCTTGTCGCGATAAAGTGAGCTGCTTAAAGACACCCCATGCTCTGCTAATAGCGCAGTCTGTCTGGAAACTTGGGTGCAATATCTTTCCCCGCCGCGCTTGTCATGTAGCTTGCATCCGCTGGCGCCCAATGTATGTCAGGGCTTTGAACTCGATCCCACCCTCCTCGACCGCCTATCTCTTCCCCCCGCGACGTGACTCCTGTGTCTAGCGGTAATGAGACGCGTAATTCCCGATTCCGGCGGGATTTGAACGCGCTTCGGCCCAGCAGCCAAACTTCGTCTATGTCGCGCCCTCCCCAGGGGTCCCTCGCGGGTCGTAACTTGTCCCGTAAGGTGTTGGCAAGCACTTCGATGGATTGGCCCGATCAAACCGGCCGTGGTGCGCCATCTGCGAGGTATCCCACACCCCCTATCTCCCCAAGATATCCCGCCCATCCCTCGGACATCCCCGCCCCTTTATGCAAGCCAAAAAATCCTTAGACCCTCGTAGGACCCCATCGATGTAAGAGTGCAGTGACGAAGCCAAATCGTCACCATCAATCTGGACCGCTGTGATGGTTCCCATAGAAAGCCCGTTCCTTCCTTCCCGTCCTATCCAGCGATATTTCCACCCCCTGTAGGGCTTTTCCTTCCAAAGGGCTTCGTAAGAGTGGGCTGGGGCATTACCAGCGTGTCCGGGAGGTGGTGGGGGGGTATTTTCTTTTTCGTATCTCGGCCAGCTAGCCACTTGATACTGCTCCTGGGTCCGAGGAGGAGCCAAAACCCTATCCAGTATCCTAGTGTCCCCTTCTTCTCAGTCGGAGTCATCCATTCTGCTTTTTTTTCTTCCTCCCCAAAAGGTTCTTTGCCGAGTAAATTGGTGGGGTTCGGCGTTCCGCTCAGGCGACGGGCACGCTCATCCATCCAGCTGACAGGCTGAGGTTTCGTCGGAGGAGTTTGTGGCGTTTGGAGGCTGACAACTCAGATACAAGCCCCTCATTCATTCACAAATGGGCCTTGGAGTTGGGTTGTGGAACGGTGGCCATAAATGGTGTTGTCGGTTGGCGTAACATGGGTGCAAATCGAGATATTATCCAGTATTACTCGCATGCCTTACAGTGCATGGAATCAAAGATAGGGTGAACGTAGATATCATTATAGTCTAAAACTGCTTAAATATTCTTGACAGGCGCGGAAATAAATTATTTTTTTGTTATTACGCCGACACCAATACAATACTTTACTTTTCTCCACTGCAAAATGTTTTCAAAAATACGAAATCATTGGCGATTAATATTTCTTTTAGTTTAAATTACTTAATTTGGTATTTTTCTGGTGTGTAAGTTTGAGTATTGGATTATAGTCTTCAGAGTTAGGTGACAAATAATGGTGCGCAAAATTTCAGTTATCCATGATGATAAACGCCGTTTTAAATTCCTCACGACTTCATCACTGCACTATCAAAGACTTCTAAAGGATCGGTTTTAGAAATAAAGGTAATAGGCTTCACTTGCAGTTTAGTTAGCTTAAAAATCTTTTCTGAACCTAATTTCCGTAAAATCAATTTCTCTCGAAGTTTCAGTTCTACAGCTGTTAAATCCCACCTGGAATGTCATAATATCAAAGTCTTGAATTCTTTCTGTCAGTAAAATAGCTACTTATTCCATTGGCTTTGCATGTTTTTATTAAAAATTAAGTTAAAGCTGAGGATTTTTCTCTTTAAGTCCTTCTTGTGCTTCTCGGAACTCTCGTTGACTTAGCTGGCCTTGCGAATGGGCTTTCTTATAGTTTTTTGTCAGCATACTCTTTTTAGAATTATTTCTTCACCCGAATTCTTGGTGTTTTGATGTGTCTTTTAGCATATCATATTCTATAACATGTTTAAGCAGTACCACTTGTGATTCCTAGCAGTGCATGTTTATCTTTGATTTAGAATCTTTCATGGTTCATCTTTCCCACCTGAGTTTTTTGCCTTTCCTACCTGAGGCTCTATGCATTCTAAATGCGTTTTAATGTAGCCAGTATTCTTCTTTTATTTTTCATATGTTCTCTAATTGATGGATTCAGAAATTTCATTGTACTTTAATACACATAGTGTTTTCTGTCAATCGAAAATGTTTTGGAGATCTGTACAGCGTCAAAAAAAATGCATGTAGGTATTAATGTCTATCTTACGAATCTCTCCTTGAACCCTGCTATTCATTTGTTCATTGACTTGCTCAAAACTATTGCTCTTTTCGGATGCCTTGAAAATACTATGCATAAAAATAATTTTCACCTTAAAAACTGAAGCCTGGTAGGAATCCACTGAAATTGGATGACAAGAATTTTCTATATGATTATTTTTCTGTACTTTGTTGGGTATACTGTTCGCAGGGTTGTACATTTGGATTTAAAATGTCGACTGCTCACACACTGGCATCTATCGATGGATGTGTCTTGTGATTTCTAATAAAAATAAAGGCTGTCATAATATTCTGAGTAGTATTTGTTTTTTGTAGTTTCTCTAAAAAGGCTCGGGTCATCAAACACCCTGTTACATGCCGGCACTGCGTGTTTTTGATACCTCGGCAGTAAACTGGTTATGATTCGTTGAGATGGGAAAATTTAACCCTGTGTTCGCATATCCCTCGCTTATCCCGAAGTCGATGCTCTGTTGCTGAGACAATAACCGGAAACTTGAGTGCTTACGGGTACTCTCTTTCCTGTATCTTGTTCAGGGAAGACGGGGATCGTGGGCTATGAGCGTCCCGCTTGTCGGCGTTACTCGAAAATCCAAGCCGGCTTCCAAGTAAAGGTCGTATTCTCCTAGCTCATCAAAGGATGGTGATAGCACGCGTGGAGGGGCGCTTGGGCCTTTTGTCATGCAAAATGTGAAGAATGCATCGGGAGCCTCGCATGCCAGAGGGTGTAAACCTTTACCGCCGACACAACGCTTCCCTTCTTCTTCCCCCCCCAACCCAATCCACCTTCACCTCCCTCAGACTCCCATTCATCTTGTACCTCCCTGTTCCAGCTTATCCACGAGTACATTATTTCGGACTAAAAGATAATTCTTTGCTCAAATATTCAATAATCGTAGCATTACCGTTCTTGAAATTAATTAAAATAACTCTTGAGATACCGTATTTGAAGAATTGCAAAAGTAAATCCAATAAGAGAACGTTGTGCAGAATATCAGAAAATGCATACTTTTTGCCAAGCAGTGCCATATAATCTGCCCAGCTTTGCTAGTAGTGGGGTATAGTCCATGCCTGTCCCACAAGAGGTCGCGTGTTCGAGTCCTGCTCTTGAAGGCTTCCTAGTGCATGGATGTTCGTGTGCGCTTGATTTTTAAGTGAAACACCCCGAAGTAAAAGGCCAATGGTGCTGTTTTCGGTGATACAAGAATAAATAACACTACGAACGCATTAAACCGTAAATTCGACAATTCTTTTCGGTTTGTAAATCGCAAGAGCGTATTGAAATTTTCCGATGTATTTCCTTTTGTATGAGCGCGACGGCAGGGATGCATGAATTATCCCCTCCATGACCTCTGTACTTCAGTTTTATCTCCTCTCAAAGCCTTGCCTTACCAGTCAACTCCCTAACTACCATTTTCATTCTTGTTACCTTGTTCATACCCTGAGTCCAATTACTTCCGTGGTCTGCGAATAATCTAAACATTTTAAATTTACTATCTCATAAACTGAACGGTACCCAAGTCACTTGAAGATAAAATCTTTTTACTCCAGGCCATACTGGTAAATTTTTCAGTGCAAGTTTCTGGCTATGTCCTATTTGGAAAAAATTCGCGAAGTAAACTCATTAAGATAATATTGCGTGAACTTTTCTTTAGGATTGGAGCTCAACATCGGGTATATATGAACTACGTCCCTGTCTCCACTGTCTATCTTCTGTTTTCTCATCTCCTCCCGAAGACATTCCTATCCTTCGACTCCTTCCCCCATCGTTCGTCTACCAGGTGTAGTAATATTTATCCCAAACACACTTACCGTTCTACGGTGAGCGAAATTTTCCCATTTTAAGCTTCCTCTAGTTTAACTTGAATTGTAACGAAATTGCACGAAAATAACATTCTTAAGCCCTTCATCATCAGTTATACTTTATCATCAAAAGTCCAAAATCTTAGGATTGGTTTCACGCAGTTATTCACTCAGCTCTATTATCCGCTAGCCTTTTCATAGTGACGTATTTCTGCACTTTTAAATCTTTTCTAACTTCCCCTATGCAACTCACTTGGGGCTGGCCCTTGCCCTTCTTTCCAAAAACCTGTGCTTCCACAGTTGTTTTCATCAGGCCATCAGGCCTCATAATGTGGCCAACCAAGTTGTCCCGTCTTCTCCATAAGATTTTTAGAAGACTTCTCTTTCCTCCCTTTCTACTTAAAAAGGAAAAAAATGCCGAGCAAGTTTCTTATGATGTTCTTCAGGGGAAATTCACGAAGTACATCCATGAAGAGAACCTCCCGGAAACCTGCTACTCCCCTCTTTACCCTCTGTCCTTTGAAATGAAATGGCTTTGGGAGATGAAGCCAGTCATCCCCCACTCGCCTACCAGTTCCATTCCTACTTATGCCCATCACACTTACCGCCCTGCTCTGAGCGGAATCGTACCAATTTTTACATTCATATCGTATAACGTGAATTATATCGAAATTACCAGAAAATAACATAAAATTTAAGCCCAGTTCAACTCAAATTCGCCGAGCAAGTTTCTTATGACGTCCGACGGGGGAATTTCCTTAAGTACACCCATGAAGAGAACCTTCAGTGACACTGCTACGCCCTTCTTTATCCTCTGTCCTTAGGTTTCATCTCCCGAAGCCATTTCATGTCAGTCACCCCCCGCTCGCCTACCAGGTTCAATTCTACTTATCCCAAGCACACTTACTCTCCTGCTCCGCGCAATACTGCTTCCGTCGACCCCGACTGCGTCTCCTTAGAATAGGCCTCCTGCCATTCCCCCTCCTCACCCGCACCGGGAAATGTGGCGGAGTGCAGGTGATGGAACTGTTTTTGGAAACGTTCGGGGAGCGAGGAGATGTTATGGGCCGTGTCGCGGGCACGAGGGGAAGGGATGGAGTCGCCCATGATGCATGGCACTTCCATTATCACCCTGGAGTCATTTTCTTTCTTCACGAACGGGCGTGCTTTTGTACATGAGCCGGGGAATATCTCTCTCTTCCCCTCCTCTCTCGCGATACGGGACTCTCCTCGGTGGAGTGATGCAGTAAAAAGACCCCGGTTGCAGGTTACTTTTTTGTACTCGTCCATTTTTGGGAGAAGTTTGGAACAGGAAGCGCTCCGCTCCTCTCGCATGCAAAGGCTATTTATGAGCCCCGTCCTCGAGCTAAGTTTTTGAGAACTGGCGGGGATGGAGTTGATGGAAGATATGGCGGTGAGTAATTGATTGATCGTTTCGTATAAGCTGTCACGTTGCTGGGTTCCGTGAATCGCGAGAGCGTTGTTATTTGTTATCCTATCGTTGAGGGATTGCGAGTCGATTAAAACTTTTCAAGTTAAATGACGCGAAATGTTACCCGTGCCAGGATAAACAGTAAATGTTTTTCCAGTAACTTCAATTTTTAGGTTAATTAATTTTCGTGCGTTTGCACTCGCTGCACAGCTTAGCATCCCTCTTTTGCTTTTGCCTGCGGGTAGGGGATATTTTGCAACAGCTTTGAAAATTTCATCAATGGTAGCATGTATGGTAATCCTGGGAAAAATTTTGGAAGCATATTTCCAGCTTCAAGTGTTTCTCTCAGCAGGATGCACCCATTGAAATTATTAAAATTCTAAAGTGTTTTATTATATATTTTCGGCAAAATAAATTATTATTAAATAATCAAAATTTATGTTTCTACCAATATAGTTTTAAATAATCCATTTTAAGTACTAATACACCGATGTTTTTATTAATGCGAAGTCAATTATTACTATTATTTTATTGTCTTTTGTTTCCTGCGATTGGAGAGTATATGGAATGCATGTCTATTAAATTGACTTGGAAGTATGAATATTCCAAAGAAATACATAATACAAAATCGCCCAATATTTAGTAGATAGCAGCAAAAATAAAAATTTTCCCCGGGCTCTAATTTTTTATTAAAAGTCATCTCATTGGCTATAACTATGCTATCTTATTGATAAAAGAAGTGAAATATTTGGAGCTAATTTTTATCGCTGTTTTCTACAGCACAAGGATATTTAACAATAGCAAAAAATATTTTATTATACCTCCATACTAAACTTCGACGCACAGAACAAATTCCACATTTTCTCTAAAATACCATGTTGCTTGTAATATAAAATACTGGGGTATTCATAGCTCAAGCACAGTTTCTGTAGTTCATAAAAATCCATATTTATAAATTTTTATATGATGCATTGATGCATACGAGGATATTTTTAGTGAAACCGTTCTATTATATCATCAGTATTCCTTCTTTCAAAAGACTCATTTTGAACACATGGCAAATTCTTTTGTGTGATAAACACAACACTTAACCTTGAAAGAGATGGTCATAAAATCATTGATGCCTATAATTTAGATATTTATTGTGGCAATAGGTAATCATGCCGGGATAAATTCACATTTTAAAATATTGTCATACTATTTCGAATGATAACTTTCAAGAGACTTGGGCAGATGTAATATTCTATTCATTTTTTAATCCGCCCACATTGCTGGAGGCGCCTTACTTTTTAGGCCGGGCCCAAGCTTTTGGGTAGCCATGATCCTTCTACTTTACAAAAATAATTGCGCATTTTGCAACCTTTCTAATCCCTCACCAGGCTAAGGATGTGGGGTGGAGTGCGCGGATTCCCCTCAGACTCTCGGTCGCAATTTGAAGCGGCCACTTCCGCCTCCGTGCCCTCAGAGAGAGGGTCTCCTCCTCATATCTCGTCACATATTTCAACCCACTCCCCCGCTCCCCTCTTCCCATGAGAGAGACCCTCACGAGTGGCCGGCTAATCGTCGAACCACCCTCCTGCGAGTGGCCCTGGGCCACCAGATTAAGGGCGCGGAAGCTTGCCAGCATGCCTCTCTTGACACCGGCCCTCTCAATCTCCACCCTCGGACCTTCCCCTTCCCCGGGTCTTTCCGAACCTCCCCTCCCACCCCCGGCACGCATCCCACTTTTAAAGAGGTGTCCCCGGCAGGAAAAACACTCGCCACCGCTGAACTATTTTTTTTCCTCTCGCTGTCTCCTTGAAAAGAATTCCTCCCGGAACCAAAAAAACTGTCCCACCGCCCCCCGACTTCAAAATGTACCTCGGGGAGTCTTTCCCTTGTTCTGCGGGAGAAAGGCCTTTAAGACCCGTATCAATCTTTCCCTCTTAAGCCCGCATTTCTTCTTCTTTCTTCCCGCGCGCTTCTCCGTCTCCTTGAACGATCCTCTTTTCCCTGCGCCTGCACTGTTATTCTATCGTCCTCCAATCCTCTATTACGTCTGCTTCGTCCGTGAGTAAAAGGAAACCGTCGTACCCTCCTGCTTTTCACCGGATCGACTGCCTCTTTTCCCTGTGTTGATTGTCTTTTTAGTGTCAGTTTCGCCTTTTATCCGTTTCCTTACTCCTGAAAATTGTTCCTTTCTTTCTCCTATTTCATCCCATTCCTCTTAGTTAATTATTCATTGTCAACCTTGGTGGCAGTGATTGTCTTCTTTCTGACCGGAAGTTGCGGAATACAGACCCGCGTGGGTGCGTTTTTTGCATTGCTTTTGAAAATGAAAGCTTGGGAATTTTAGGCCTAACCTTCGCAATGTACACGCCGTTATTTCTATGCTACCATCCACTTCTGATTTCGGGGTGCCAACCAAGGGGTTAATAAGTGCAAGTTCATGGTAACAGAAGACTACCATTCCTAAATTCTGATATTCACTTTATATTTCCTCACTATCGGTATTTTTCCATTATAATCCTCCCAAAGGAAACTCAGTCTTTGAGTCTGTAATTCAGACGTAATGGCTTTCTTTTACCTTTTACCACCTGCCGATTCCACTGTAGGTCATTTAGGCTACTCTTTAGGGAACAGACTTATAAGTATAGAATTCCAAGTCTTAATGTGTTATTCCATTGATTTCTTCTTGTGAGATCACTCAATGGACTTTTCAGGTGGTCATATGATTTCGAGATAGTTGTTCGCACTTCCTATCCGGATATCCTAGATTGGAAACGTGGTGTGAATTGCAATGATTCGATTATTAAGTGGTTTTCCTTATCCCCATGTGGGTAACAAGGTGATCTCTTTTTTTTCGCTCTATCCAGAAAGACATTTTTTATCCATTTTACCGTCTACCATTCATTAATGTGCATTTTACCATACTACCGTGCGATTTGAATTAACTGAATTTTAACAAGGTAATATTCGCTGATGATGTTCTCTCCAATATCCTAGCCGTATGCCATTCTCTCCTACAAGCTAGCCATAAGCTGTCGATTATGCTAGGCCTCAATCATTTCATTTCTTTCCCCAATCTCTCCCTTGTATAAAGAAAATGAATACGCCAGATTGATGATTTTCACTGAAGATATCCTAATTCACCAATTTGAATTCGCCATTGAGTCTGAATATCATTTTCCGACCATTTTTGGTGTGTTTCTCTTTTGTTCATATCTTTTTGGCATCGAATCTTTCCTAACCCTTAATTAAAACTAAGGCCTTCTGAATATTATTTGTTGTTTCCAGAAACGTTTTGGCAGCTTGCGTATAGTTTGCAAAGTTCTCAAGAATATTTATTAATTTTTTTTCTCTCTCGCACGTTTTTAGGATGATGGTGTATTTAAAGGACCGTGCAGTGATGGTATATTGAGTGAAGAATAGAACCCCGTGTTGTTCACGTATATCTTTCATTTTAGAGGTAGGTTTAGCCTAAGCGAGACGTTAAGGGTTATAAGAGTTGGGCGTTCCGAGAAGACATTGCTACAGCATCAACACGCCAATGACTGCAATCACAAACTCATTGCGATAAAGTGAGCTGCATAAACGCCCTCCATTCTCTGCTGATAGCTTATTCTATCTGGAGACTAGGGTGCAATATCTTTCCCCTCGTGCTTGTCATGCAGATTGCATTTGTTAGCGGCCAATGTATGTCAGGTTTTCAGGCAATTTTAGTGCGTTTCTCTTTCCTTTCATAGCTTTTCGGCTTCGAAACTTTCTTTATCATCATCAGCATTAGAGGGAAATCCTAATAGTAAATTATTACGGAGGAGGAGGAGGTTAGTTGATTGGTGATGATTTTCCGGGTTTACACCGCGTTGATACATGTTTTTCGGACGACAGTTTCGGGCGCGTTCCAGCTCCCGTCTTCGGGTCCAAATGATTTGCAGATCGGTGATCCTTATTTATTTACAGCTAGTCAGACGGATGTTGATTTTTTAATTCCATTGTTGGAAAAGCCGTTTGAAAGATGAGGATAAAGGATAGCCGTCTTCTCTATTGAAGTTCTTTGGGTGACTCGCTATTTCAATCGCCTCCCTCATCAGCCTGGGGAAATATTTATTTTCCCTGGCGATGATTTTCGATTCCTTGAAAAGTATGACGTGCCCAGGTTCCGACCATGCATGCTCTGCAACCGCAGAAAGACGAAAATTTTTCTTTTCGGTTGCCTTAAGATGTTCATTTATTCTGCATTTGAGGGATCTAGATGTTTGCCCGATGTATGATAAACCACATGAACACGTTACTTCATACACTCCTTCATAGATACCTGATGGATGACGATCTTTTTCACTCCGGAGGAGGTCAGAGGTCTTCTTCAAACTTATAAATCGCGTCAGAACGTCATGTTTGGCGAGAACTCTAGCAATTCTTTCCGACGTTCCAGCCACGTATGGCAAGAGAGCATGTGCCTTTGCCTTTTGCTGGTCTTCCTTTGCAATGTCCAAGGCCACATCTCTTTTCTCTTCTTCCCTACGCGCGATTTTTTTGAATCAGTACCTGATCGTAGCCATTTTCTTGGAGCGTGGTAAGGAGGTGTTGTTTCTCTCTAGCGAGCGAATCTGTATCCGATATGGAATATGCCCTATGATATAGAGTTTTAATAACTGATGCTTTTTGCCTGGGATGATGGTGTGATTTGGCATTCAAATAGCGATCAGTATGCGTTTCCTTACGATAGACTGAATGTCCCAATGTGCCATCTGATTTCTTCTTGACGAGATCGTCCAAAAAGGGAAGTTGGTTATTTTCTTCCATTTCCATAGTGAACTGGATGGAATTGTTTTGGCTATTAAGATGTTCAAGGAATCTTTTCAGTTTATCTGTCCCATGAGGCCATATGACGAAGGTGTCGTCAACATATCTCACGAAGAGTTTCGGCTTAATAGGGAAAGAATCCAGGGCTTTTCGTTCAAATTCTTCCATATAAAGATCTGCGACGACAAGTGATAAAGGAGAACCCATGGATGCCCCTTCCGTTTGTTCATATAATTTCCCTCCCCAAGAGAAATAGCAATTACGAAGGCAAAACTCCACCATTTTCGGTATGTCTTTCGGAAGGCCTTTTTCTGTCAGAGTCTTAATGACTTCGATGGCATCTTCAATAGGTATTTTGGTGAACAAAGACACCACGTCAAAACTAACAAGGAGATCCTCTTCCGTAATCTTATATTCCTTTATAATATTGATGAAATGGAAGGAGTTCTTCACATAGGTTGCAGTTAGGCCCGAGAATGGCCGAAGGCTATGGGCAAGATACTTTGCAAGCTTATGTGTCGGTGAATCAATAGCACTTACGATAGGCCGGAGTTGTATCCCATCCTTGTGAATCTTAGGCAGGACATAAAGTCGTGGAGGTTTAGGAGCCGACTGGATCAGTG
Source organism: Ischnura elegans (assembly GCF_921293095.1). Classification (NCBI taxonomy): domain Eukaryota; kingdom Metazoa; phylum Arthropoda; class Insecta; order Odonata; family Coenagrionidae; genus Ischnura; species Ischnura elegans. Next base: position 65,841,602 of record NC_060249.1, on the reverse strand, counting down.
ATCGTCTCTCCTCTTGGGGTATTGACGAATGCTTCATGAGGTCCTTGATGTTCCTCTGGATTTTTGCCGTAGGATCTGAGTTAAGTTCTTTGTAGGTGGGGTCGTCTAGCAAACCGCAAACCTTCTTTCGGTAGTCCTCCTTAGAGATGATCACAGTTGCGTTCCCTTTGTCAGCTGGCAATATCAGTGAATCATCGATTTTCCTGAGTTCACAGACGGCCTCTCTCTCTGCCCTGGTCAAATTGGGTTTTGGAGGCCTCGTTTTCCTGATGATATGGCTGACTTCTTCCCTGATTTCATCGGCCTCTGATTTCCTTAGCTTGCGTAAAGCATTTTGTACCCCAGTGATTATTTCCTCCTTCGGTATACTTCTGGGTGCTATGGCAAAGTTAAGTCCTTTGGATAGTATGGAGGTTGCAGAATCACTAAGATTCACCTGAGATAGATTTATAACCACACGATCTGTTTAATTGAAGGTGGATTCGGGTGAAGGACGTTGTTTTTCCACCAAATTTCTTGAGCTGGAACGCGCCCGAAATTGTCGTCCGCAAAACATGTATCAACGCGGTGTAAACCCGGAAAACCATCACCAATCCCAATAGTAGTTTGACGCAGCTCTCCATTCCTCTCTACTATCCGTTACACTTTTCATAGCGACGTATTTCATCTCTCTTACATTCTTTATAACATGTCCTGTATAACCCATTTGCGTTGCGTTGCTGTATAACCCATTCGGGGCTGTCCCTTGCCCTTCTTCCCTTCCATTTGTCCTTCTACTATTATTTTCATCAGGATACCATGCATAATAATGTGGTCAACTAAGTTGTCCTGCCTTCTCCTATAGGTTTTTAGAAGATTTCTCTTTTATTCCACTATTCATTGTACTTCTTCATTACTTACTCGATCGATCCATTTTATCTTCATCATTCTTCGGTACCACCACATGAAACGAATGTATGCTGCTGTCAACGTCAAAATCCTCGCTTCCGCAGATAAACATGTCCCATATGTATTATCTGAAGAATTGTTTCCGTAGTTCCATACTTGTAGTTTCTTCTGTGGGAAGATTCTTCTTTTTTTAATCTTTCTCAGCCCCTGATTTTAGGGAAGAAACCACTGACCGGGCTTCCAAAACCCTCGTGTTGACTCCCACACTTAACGTTCTACCTTTTCTCTCCCTTTTATAAATCTGCCCTTCCCGTCGATCGTGCTCTTAAACCTCTTGCTCGAGCGCCTTTTAGCTTTGGCCCAGTCTGATTACGGACCACGCAACCCCTTACACCGTGGCCCTGATAGCTCTCCGGTTTCGCTCTTCATGTCCTCCATCGTTTTATCCTCCCCTCCAAACGGTTCTTTGCGTTGGATAACACGTAAGGAGTGAAGCTGGCTTTTATTTTTTCCCTCGCTCGCTCCCTTAATGGGATCCCTTTTCTACAGTTATAAAACAATACTTGCTCTCCATTCAGAGTTTATGGCAAAGGTTTCGGGTAGGGCATTCGTTTCAACTCATATCGGAATTAATTTTTTCAGCCGCCAGAAATCCTGGTAGGTGTGGTCTGAAAAATAGCTTTTCTATGAGTGCTACAAAATTGGTTTTAAATATTGCTGATAGTTTTAGAAATTCGTGACTGTAGAAGATAAACATTAATAAACGAGGGTTGCGGGAAGCCGAATTAAATTCTTCGCCAGCTTGCATGTCTTTACACGTGTCCTTAGTCATTACTGAATCAAATTTTTTCTTCCTTTTACTAAATCTCTTCAATTACGAAAAAATTACGAATACATCTTGGAATGGCTAATAGAGGAATAATATAAAAGAGATGTTAACAAAATATTCTGTTCACAATTTCTTGGGCATTACACAGACGTCAATATTATATCTATGGCGCCAGTCTTAAATTTTGATAGAATACATGACGCATGACAGTCGGAAAATTTGACTTTCCGAATATCGAGAAAGTCACAATGCTTTTTCTCGACTCGCAAATGGTCTTAAATTCAAGGAATTTGAATGTACTGTTTCCCGGAATTATTCGCCTCGGTACGCATGACCTCCTTTACATCCGTCTATTCTGGTCTAGTGAAAAATCGGACAGCTTTGAATGTCTATGAAATTCCTCGGGGAGCAAATAGTGCGAGCTGGAATTGACGGTTTTGTGGGCATAGCCGAGAGCATAATCGGGGATAGAGAACGCTTCTCGTTGTCAATTAGGCGTATTTTCAATGCGCATCTGACTGTTCAAATTTGAAGCTATCTCCAGCCGAGAAAATGTTCATCGGCGGATCGTAGGCACACATGCAGCACTTATATTCCTATCACGTACTCCACTCATTTTAAACATCCCCATGCATCGCTCTCCATTTCATCTTTTTCAGTCGAAAAGTCTGCGTAGATCCTTCGGCTGAATGACTAATACCGCCAGCAGGTTCGAGATCAAACATCGTTATTTTTATGGAGCTTATCCAACTTCATTTGATTCCATATTTCCTACTTCATTTTCTCGCCGATCTGATTTCATCGATTTCTTAAAACAAATGGATTTTATTTAGCTATCTTATTTTTATTTGATATTTCTACTTCTCCCACCCAATTCAATGTATCCTTATATTTTTGAGTGATGTGAATTTTTTTCAATGACAATTTCAGTAGGAAAAGCATTTTTTTATTTACGATAAATTTATTCTCTGTTTCTCTCTTTCCTGGTCTCTGATCATCTCTCACCAAGAAACTAAGAAATTTTCTGTATTTAACAGTCTTTAAGTTTAATTATCGTATATTATATCTATTTATGATGTAGTACTTTTGCATAACACAGATTTTCAAGTTAGTCACGGTTCTTGAATTAACTCGGTAGTTTTCTTGGCTGTGATTGCCAATACGTCTTCAGAAAAAATACTATCTCAAGCCATTGTTCTTTCTAATTTCTTAGAAATTTTTCGAAAAACTTAGTAACGCAATTTTTGTACTGAAAGTATGTTTGGAAGCACTTAAATAAATTTGCCTGGAATATACTATCATTGATTGATAGGATAAATCTCCTTTGGTTACTTATTCTTTTTTCTCTTTCTATTCTTTCAATTTTAAACGTACGTAGTAAAATGTATTCGTGTTGGAATATTTAAGTTGGATTATTTAAGATGGGTAAATATTATTAACCCTTCATAATGTATGATGTAACTGTGATGTATGTTTTCCTTAGCACGATAAATTTTCAAAAATGCAATTTTGAAGTGGTAATATCCATGCCACATTGAACTTGAGTCACGGTTTCCTCAATGCGTCCTCTCGCGCATGCTAAACGCTGCTCACTTGCACCACTTTGTGTTCTCATCGGATATTGTCATTTTGACATTCTCTTAGTAAATGTGACAACGTACTATCGTTGATTTTTTCCGCTCAGTGCTGAAAACGAGACACCTAATGCGGGGAATTATGCAGTGGTATTGATTTCTATCTGAAATATTTAATTATTCACACGTACGTCGTCGCATCTTCGACTCCTCTGGCTTGCATGCCATTTTGTGGTGTAACCCAAGCCCAAACGAGGAATTATGGGGCTCCATTTCCCGTGGTAATTGGTTTACAAGTGCTCATTAAAAATTTCATTATTATTAATGATGTGGGGGTATTTCATCAGCAGTATCAAAAATTGAAGCTCTGATAATGGAATTATATTAGCCGTCGTGTAGTAAGCTAACTCTTCAGCACATACACTAAAGAGCTCCACTCATGGAGAAAATACAATTATAACTGCTAAAATATTTTAAAATTGTTCATTACGTGGAGAGTACTTTTTGTTCTCTAATAATGAATAGGTTGTCGCTTTCATAACTTACGCAAATTGCTCAGGCTATTCTATTATCAATATCGCCATTAAATAATTAAAATAATATAAATTCCTGCGTAATTATTATATTTAGGGTAACATATCAATGCGTTAACAAACAGACTATTTAATATACCTTATAAGGTTATTTAAGGTAGTTTAAACTTAGTCGAGGGAATGCAATTTCGCTCTTCCATGTTTATTCTTTAAACAAGTGCTTATTCTTTCCATTAGAAATTGCGACACAAGAATTGGGGAAAGTTTCATTTTTAGGTTTTTTTGTATTCCTAAAATTGAATGAATACCTCAATGAATTCCGGAAAAGTGTAACATTAATATTACTATTTACGTGATAGTTTTATTATGAGTGCGTCTCTTAATTAAAGGCGTCTTATTCCGTCTTAGTACCTTCGAAAACGTTGGCAGCGAGTAGATTATTAACGTTAATGGGTTCTATTAACCGTTCTCTAGCACTCTCCTAAATTTTTTGAATCCCTTTTTCAATATGATGAAGAAACAACTGTATTTGTACTGTAAATTAGTTGCAACTTTACTATACCGGGGTTGAGCACTATAAGTAATGGATTTATGGCCAGTTAGACAGGGGGGGTGGTGTCCAGATGCGGTTCCATGGCTATGTTTCGGAGCTATTTTACTCCCGTTTTCTAGAGATTGAATTTCTTGATTCTTGCTTTCTTGGACTGTGTGCTGTTTCGCAACCTTCATTGAAGACCTTTTCATCGCATCCCTTCCAAAGCCCTCCTTCCACGTTCTTCGATCCTTTACCGCGAGAAGCTGTCCTTGCACTTTCTCTCCCTTCCCAGTGTATCTTCCCCTCACCTTTGCCCCCACCACTTTTATAACTCTGCTCCCGACAACTTTTACCCTCCCCCAGATAACCTCGTCTCCCGGAGGAAGTCTTTAGGAGGCGCCAAAGAGTGCGTTGTGGGGGAAACGGAGGGCGCGGTGATTTATTAGGGAGAGGGCACTCTGGCCATTGCGGGATCCCCATGCGGTTGGTGGCTGGTTTCCCTGTCAGGCGTGCCAATGATACGTTTCCCCGAGAAAGCCATAATGGAAAAGTTAGCCTGTCGGCGGTACTGGCCTCCATCCACGATACCCTTATCTCCTTGGTTTTGTGCATGTCACCCTCGATGACTAGGCTGTGGTGTAGCAGTTGAAAAGAGCATGTACTGCGTCATTGGCTCATCTTGCAGGAAATCTAGTGGCGTAACGTCGTAAGTTGGAATTATGTTATTATTTTTCAAATCCGAAACGATCAGTAGTAAAGCTTTCTCAAGTGTTAATGTCAGAAAATATTTGCCCCAGGTGTAAACATTCGAAGCGAGACTTGATTCTTCCCCGGCTAATTACATGTCTTGGGTTTTCATCCGGTCCGTAGTTCTATAATGTTCAACGCGTTGATTTTTCACTCCAGTACCGCAATCAGGAAAGAAAAATGTCAAAAAAATAATTTGGTGCCAATTTTCAAGAAAAAAGTTTTGTGATATGTCATGGAATTGTAAAATTACTCATTTATTACCTGAGAAAGCTTGGATATCTTACATCTCTTGATCATCCATTCAGCTAAGAGAAGAGCTCTGCATAAATCATCTTTCTAAAGCTTTATTTCTCATGGAATATTTCCCTTTTTACTCATACTTCTATCTCAATGTAATTTTGAAAATAATGTAATGCGAGAAAATTATATTTCCGATTTCAATTAATTTCTGTAGTTTGCCCCTGATTTTGAATGAAAGCGTTCCTTTTGATTTACAACAATAATTGATTTTAGGTTACCACACGTGTGGAATTCCATTTTCAAACCTATTTATCATTTGATGTGGAATCCAGTAGTTGAGTTTGGCCTGTCAATCTGCGCGAAAATGTGTCAATTATTCCGGAACCTAATTTTATGGGTACTGCAATTTATAATTACGATTACATTAAAATGAACGGATATGATTGAAATCCACAATAGAATTAATTTTGTTTCACATCGTGAATACGTGATGTATATCAACTCATGCATAAGAATGGAAATTTGAAAGCATCCACGGTACTTTATTTACTAAGTAATTTCAATGAAAAAAATTATTTCCCTACTACGGATTTTTCGTCGCAAAGACGATTTCTTCTTGCTACCTCCGTGCGAAGTTATTTTGAGACTCTTTCTCACCTTTTTAATCTCAAAAGAGAAATATATTGTAAGCCAAAGCAATGAACTATTTATTCTTTAAATATTTTTAATGCTAATTAATGGACGGTTTTATATATTAATTCACTTCAATTTCTTACGCGGCATATGCCACCATTTTGGCACGCTGAAGTTTCCGCCGTGCGTACATACTACCCGCTTTTCTCATAAATAAGTCCTGTTGCATATGTTCACGGCGCTGGTGTCCTCCTGGCCTTGCAGTGTATCATGAAGATTTCGTTAGCATAATGTATTCCCATTTTTGCTTCTTAGGGGAGTAAGGAAATTCGCTATCTATTACCATTTAATCAAAAAGGGTCTGGTAGACAGTTTGCAAAAGTAATGTTTTCCGGATGTTGCATATATGTCTACTCTATGCTTGATCTTACATATATTCGCTCTCCCAAGAACGACCGCTGCTTGTCAGCGGCAATGGTCCTTGCCAATGCATCATCAGTCGATGATTATAGCAGTGGAAAATGGGAGATGAACTTTTTTTAACTTGAGCCACTTACAATCTATTCATCTATCATGAGAATGATTATTTATGTTATTTATGGTTAATGATCTTATTTATCCATTACCGTGACACTCTATTGTGAGTTTTGTTAATATCTTTGGATCAGATTTGCTCAGGAGAACAGAATAACTGATGGAAGTTTCGTTTCGTGTCATGACATATAGGCATCTCCTCTCATACCCCACCCTAGGCTGTCCCAAAAAAACATTTTTTTGGAAATTCCAAAATCGTCACTCGGATTTCGATGACCCTCGGGTATACAAGGATAGGCAAAAAAAGATTTTCGAAAAAGTTTAAATAATTAGTTAGCGAGGGGCGCCTAAATACCAACACCCTTAATTTATCATACGATTTCCAAAACAATGTCAAATTAAGGGTAATTAGGGTATGTTATGGCCCTTTGGGCTAAAATTTCGTCGGTTTTTGCGTATCTTTCACCGTTTAGGCTTTGCGGCCCGCGAAGACTGGCGCCAAGAGTGGCGCTAAGCGATGCGGCTCGCGCGACGCGGCGCAACTGACGGCTTAGGCCGTCCCCCTCCCCTCCTCCTCACCTGCCGTCGCCCGCCATGTTCACATGCTTCAGTGACTCTCTCTCTCTCTCTCAAATTCAGATTTTGAACTCCTTTCGTAGACCAAATCATGTCGGCACGTATGGTAATAATCAATCTTAACCTTATTTTGGAAAATCGTTATATATTTGTTAGCCTACTGAGAAAATTATTCAACAAAGCCAGGTTTCAGTTGAACAAACTCTTTCCTCCTACCCCCATTTATCATTTTCCGAAGTTGGGAAGCAATCTGCAACAAATATTGCTTTTGTTCTTCGTCGTTAGAGATACTGCCATTTTTCGAGACTGAGATACAAACTGCAACAGATTATGCTTTTGGTCCTCACGGCGCATTTCCTCACCTTTTGCGAATTCAATGTAACAACCCGGACCTCTGGTAGATATGAATCATGAAATTTACTGAGGCGCTAGGGTTAGCGCCTCAGAGAGGGGAGGGGGAGGGGAGGGGGACGGCCTAAGCCGTCAGTTGCGCCGCGTCGCGCGAGCCGCATCGCTTAGCGCCACTCTTGGCGCCAGTCTTCGCGGGCCGCAAAGCCTAAACGGTGAAAGATACGCAAAAACCGACGAAATTTTAGCCCAAAGGGCCATAACATACCCTAATTACCCTTAATTTGACATTGTTTTGGAAATCGTATGATAAATTAAGGGTGTTGGTATTTAGGCGCCCCTCGCTAACTAATTATTTAAACTTTTTCGAAAATCTTTTTTTGCCTATCCTTGTATACCCGAGGGTCATCGAAATCCGAGTGACGATTTTGGAATTTCCAAAAACATGTTTTTTTGGGACAGCCTAACCCCACCCGCTAGCAAAAAAATTGGTTTTTGATCGAAGTTTTAAAGGCTAGTTGCATCGCAATAAATAATTTTTATCTGTTTAAAACTATTTTTGTCTTATACTTTCTACCGGTTTTATGAATAAAATTTGTTTGATTAGCTGGTCTCATTTACTGAGATTTTGCTTGTTTAAGAACTTTCCCCGTATGAAATGGAGTGTTCTTTTTAGGCTACATGGGCTAAACCTAACATTTTTATAAAAATGGCTGGAAATTTGTCATAAAGAAAGGTTCATTACTACCGTTTGTGATACAGTTCGCATAATCGGCGTTTCCTGAAGATGATACAAACTACATCGGAACTGGTATTAAGTAACCCTAGTTTGATTAGAAATTGTCAATATGCTTTGTTAATATTATGCTAACTTATTGGATTTTTCACACTGTATGGCGTTTTCATAAATAAAGTGGTAATGCTGAAAGTTTCATGGTGAGCCCTTTGTTTAGTCATTTGCTGCAATTCTCCTGCATATGAGCAAGCCATTTCTATATAATCTCATCTCACGCATCGATTTTTTGTAGACCCGCACTGAAATACCCCTAAAGAAAATGCGTGCACTCTGTATTAAGAAGCAAGGATCACCAGTTGATTCTCAACTCTTTCTCTCTCCCTCGACCCGTGAGGGAATGATGCCCGGGGTCTTCTTACCACTCGCCAGTCACCGTCCTTCCGATAAGACTCTCCTCTCGGGGAAGAGTAGAGCTTGGGAATGGGTCGGTCGACCTTGCCCCGCGCGTCAACTCATCCACTCGGAGATTGAAGGGAGCGGAACACAACGGCCGGACGGTGGGTTCCAAGCGGCCGGGCACTCGTGCTGCGTAACCCCCTCTCCGCCTCGCTCCGTCTTTACATCTGCCTTATTGGATATCCCGAGAGTTTGCTTTCACGGGGATTGGATCGGAAGGCACTTCTTCGGGGCGAGGTCCCCGCAACCCTCCTCACTCCCTTCCCCCCCTTTGCCTCTCTTGTTCACGAGACGTAACTCACCGAGGGATCTTCCCTTTTCGCCCGCTGACTAACCTCTCTACATTAACCCCTTCCCTCACCGATAAGGAACTAGTTGCCGGAACGCTGCAACGCATGTATTGTACGGGGTAGAAAAAAGATTAAGTGTCGAAATGCATTGCTTGGATGGAGTTTTACATGCACCCTCACTCAATTAGAAGTACCTTTTTCTCCAGGATATCTTGATATGAAATGCTATTTGGCCGGGTAAAAAATTTATTTTGGCACAGTTTTTGTAATCACTCTATTCGGTACTCGATAATAATGTGCAAGCTTATTTACATATCGCCAGCATAAATGCTTTAGGTGATTTATTTTCATTTTATTGCGTTATTGTTATTATTTCATGTAGGTTCCTACATAAAACGCCAACCTTTCCGATGACTGGGGTCAGTAAGGGCTGTGGAAGCTTCACCCAAGCCTTTTCCGAAACTATTACCATTGAGTCAAATAGTTTATTCCGCATACGGGCGCATTTTTATAATGGCTTAAAGGTTGGCAAAGCTTAGATATCCTGCCAAATTTAAATAGTCTTCTGATGAGAAGTGTCAAGCACGGATGCCATTTTCAACGTCGACCACCGCTAAGTTCTGCTCCTAAACCTTGAATTCCTCGCAGACCACTATCACCTCGTCCCTGGGGTGCTTCTTTAAGGGCCACGACTGAGAAAGAGCTGCGGCCCTTCCCTATTCTCGCCTGCCTCCCTGCTATCCCCACGTGAACCTCTTCAACCCTTGCTCAAGCGATCCCCTCCGTCTTAAAGGAGGTTTTGCTGTATCTAGTGTGGTGAAAATAGTTCTAAATTATTATATGTCTAACTTTATTACTTGTGTTATATATAATGCATGATTGGTTTACGTTGAAAATAACTCAACAAAATTACCACCCCAACTAGAGTCTGTTATAATGTTTTACTTCTATCTACGATTTGTCATGATAACTTCATTCTATCCATGATCCCGTTCTCTTCCTTCGCTCTTCCGCTACCCAACATTCTTCCTTCTGTCCTGGTGTTCAGCATCCCCTTTACCCTCATTATCATCATGAGCTTCATCCAAATTTAATGCCTCCTCTTACTCATTTGTGGTAATTTCTTTATGTTTCTATTATTTCCCTATTTTGTAGATAACATCCTTCTTTGAAAGCTAAAATAGTCGCTCATAACTTGAGGATTTGTTAATGGAAATGCAATCGCGTTAACCTTTAACCTCAATTCGATCAAACTATTGCTTTCATTTATGTTATTTTTATTTAAATGAATTAGTTTGAATATATTTATTATTGATTTGGTAGTACTCAATTAAAAATATAGTGACATGTCTATGCCGATATATACATTATGGGTCTTCCATTTTAGTGCCCATAACATAGGCTATGCTCGCAACGGTATTGTCTATTATAATTTTAAGTCACATTTTCACTCCATTTTAATCATATTGCTTGCGCATGAAAAATAGAATATTCTAAATGAGATTTCCAGAAAATGTAGTGCTCTAATTCCCATTGCTTTGAATTCAGTCATTCAGCCCTAAAATTGGCGTAACTCACTCCTCTACTTCTTCCTATTCCGAGCTAATTCCTTTTACTCCTTCAGACTCTTCTTCCCCAAATCCTTTTCAATGTGTCCTAGTTACTGGTCTCATGGTCTTCTTTAGGAGACTTTTGCATCAATTTTTCCGTCCATCATGTTTCCCATGTAACTGCTGTGTCATTACGTTGGCAATCCACCGTGTTCTTCTTTGGTGTACATTGATCAATGGTGTCGTTTCTTTTCCATTCTTCTATATACGTTCTCGTTACTTGGAACGGTATTTTAAGGTCTCATCGAGACGAACATATTTTGATATTTCTCGAAATTGGCTCCTTTTTTTGTGAATTTCCGGCGAATTCCACGAGGCATCCTTCGGGAAAGTGCGCCAGTTTGATAAGAGGATGGGTGGGCAGTGAACGGCTGGGTAATGGCTGAATGGCAAAGGGTGACTTCCTCTCTTAGTCCCTGGAGGCACACGCAGGAGGTGATGGTCGGTGATCTCGGCCTCGTTAAAACACCAGCCCTCCCACCTCAGCACGCTCGTCATCTCACCGACGAGGCGTAAACCCTTGCCACTCGTAAAGGCTTGATTGCGGCTAATGGGGTTCCCTGGCCGCGGGGGTGGGCTATCGGCTGGCCGGAGGAACGTACAGTTGGGGAGTTGGAGATGTGATGAGAGCTGAAAGAACTTCCCACTCTTACAACTTAAACTCCTACTCCCTACTCTCGCTGTTGTAGCCTTTCCACCTTCGTCTTTCCCGAGTCTCACCTCCCCTCTTCCACTAAATCTAGCCATACTCCTTTAAAGAAGGTTTTCTCTTGCTCGTCTGGTCTCATTTACTGAGATTTTGCTTGTATAAAAACTTGCCCCATATGAAATGGAGTGTTCTTTTTAGGCTACTTGGGCTAAGCCTAACATTTTTATACAACTACCTGGAAATTTATCGTAAAGAAAGGTTCATTACTACTGGTTGTGATACAGTTCGCATCATCGTCGTTTCCTGAAGATGATACAAACTACATTGGAAATGGTAGTAAGTAACCCTATTTTGATTAGAAATTGTCAATATGCTTTGTTAATATTAAGCTATCTTATTGGATGTTTCACACTACATGGCGTTTCCATTATATATCCCAAACAAAAATTTAATCTCAATATTTTCTAACAGGTGAAATTTTATTTCTTGAGATACAAGTTAATGTTGGGTGATAGTGCACTCAATATTCGATAAAGTTTTCAACATGACAACTAATTTTTTTTTAATATACGTCAGGAAATCAATGCAAAACACAAAATCTAGTGAATCGTGGCGTCTATGCGTAATCTAGTAGAATTCTTGACGTATTCGTAAATTATAATATATTCTCAATACTCCAGATATAATTTAATTTTCTTTCCACAACCGGTTCCAGTTTATTTTACGTGAATCCTGAAGATGATAAAATAGCTATTCAAACCGGTGGTGAAAGGGTAATTATAGTATTGTGGAAAATTTCCAGTAACTTCTAGTTAAGAATATGAAACACGGTTTGTCTATCGGGAGGGATGCGTCCTCTAAATCTCCTTCTCTTCATTTTCTCCGGCCCCTCCTCCGTCTTTCCGAGTCTTCCTCTCCCCTCTTCCTGCACTAACGCCACCCCCATCTCCCTTTTCGAAACTATCCTTAGGCCCACGCGATATCCCATTCCTTTGTGCCCTCCTCTCCACCCACCAACCTCGTAGAGAGAGAGCCCGTTTTTGTTTTACGGCGGTCCGGTCTCGGTGAGTGAGTTTTTGTGGCAGCATCGTATTGCTCTCGAAACAAGCCTTAAAAGGCACCATTTCGTCAGGAGAAGATGGGGGGGGGGATGTTGGTGATGTGTGGTGGTGAGAGTCCCGATGGGAACTTAAAGCCCTTTTACTGCTCTCAGCTGTGATCTGCGAGGAGTTTTCCATTTTAATTTCAAATCCTTCCTTACTCCTGCTAGTCAACGTCTTCTTCCCCGCCCCTTTTGGCGTTTCTTCGAGGCGGTAATTCTCCGGCGCAAGGAGTTTTGCATTCGCGCATAAATGTTTAGGGATACGTTCCTCGCTCAAGAAGGATTTGCGCGTTAAAATACGTCTGCTCTTAATTCAGGGACGAGCGATGCGTTGGGGTAGCGCGCGGCGGCGGGTCAGGGAGGGGGTGGGAACGCCAAGTCGTTTCACGCGCCTTGTGGGTATTGCATTGCCAAGAATTCAAATTATCTGCATTTAGATTAGTGTTTTTGGGTGCCGGAGCAAACGCATTAGGGTATTACAGCCAAAAACAAGCTAAGTGATCGCCTTGAGAGTATCCATGCTTTTGTATGCGGAATAATCGTGTCTTCTAATCTTTCTATGCTTCAATTGCTATTTTTATGCTATGAGATATTGTTTTAAATATTTTCCTGTAGATCGGATTCGTTTTGAAGTGTTTAATGCCATCATAGTTGTGTATGGTTGCAGTTGGTTGAATTATGAAAAATCTATTGAAAATGACCCTTGAAGTAACTTTGTTTTTCATCTTTAATTTATTAGGGGTGCCCGTTGTACCAGATTTGGTAACTTGTTGGGAAATAGTTTACGGCTCTAGCACGGGTAGATGGAGAAGGTTTTAGAGTCACAATGTTCAGTATTCCTTAGTTTAAACGATTAGTTTCTCGGGGTGCGCGAACAATAGAGTCCGGTTCGTCCGACAAGGGTGGGACAGTACCGAGAGAATCATACGTTTCCCTCACCATTTCCCTCTTTTTTCCTCCTGTTTCGTACCATTTCCCGATCATACGTCACCTTATGCATTTTTATGCATCTTAGGCAACTCCCAATCGCTTATTCCCTTTCCATAGTGTGTATTCAGGTGAATTGTCTTCCGTGTTCTCCTCTTTCCCATTAAGATTAGGCAGCACATTTTTCCAGTGGTATATTCACTCTCGAGACATATGTTTTCGGTGCATCTAGTGTTATTCGTTATCTTATGATGATATTTGAATCATGTATCAAATTAAGATGGTCAACATTTTTAAATGGTTCACACCGTTTTCGTGTTAGTGCCTTACTATTTAGTTTCTGGTATTTCAACAATTACAAGCATACCGTGAGGTCCATCTAGAAAAATTTTCATCGGAATTTACTGACGTATACTGCAATAAACAATAAAAAAAAAGAACCTGAACGCGGCTGAATAATTGGCATCAGAAGGTTCAGCAACATTTTAATGTCAAAGGGATTTGCTTCACCATAATGTGGTATCAGCAATAGTTGAGGATTTACGTTGCGATTTTGCTTGGTGTGGTAATGTGGCGTACCAAAATAACAATTGTGTAGAGAATTATATCATTTTCACAACCAGTGACGTAAGTAACTTCTGGTTAGTGAGATTATTTTCCGTAAATTAAATCGAACAGAATTTTAATTGAATGTTGAGCTCCCTGAGTAATTTTATGTAAAAAACAAACCACCGAACGCGCCATTGTGCACGGAATTGGGCCGGGCACCGATGATTCAAACCCTCTGTCTCTCTCTCCTCCAAGATCCGCGGTCTGGGAACCCCGTCGCCCCGTGTTCCTATCCATTACCCTTCCTCTGCTCTTTTCTCAGCCATTTCCCTTACCCCTCCCACCGATTCCCTCATCCTTCCCAGGCGCCAGCGTCCCTTTACAGCTCCCATTTTCACTTTCCAGAGCTCTCCGGTCCCGCCGTTATTCTTTATGTCGCAAGGGCTGTTTCCCTCCCGGTCCCCGTCTTCTACACTGCGGGAGGATGGGGGAGGGGAGGACACTCTTGTCCTCCCATTCCATTGCATTACTCATTGCAGTTACCCCTACCATTTTGAGTTTTTTCTACCTCCCCACATCATTCAATGACCCGATACCTAAAATCCGTGTTACTCGGTATTACATATTGTTAAAACTCTTGTATGGAATTTCATGCATGGTTAAGATTGAATCTCGATATGGTGTATGAGGTGTACCATTTACGCGAATGTAGGAACTAAGTCGTTGGTTGTAGGTGAATCTCTGAGAATGTTAAAGGTGAGTCTAGAAATTGAATATTGAATTGTTAATTACTTAATCCATTCGTAAATTTGAGAGAGATCAATCTCATGCCTCAAGATCTCATCGAAATTGAAATTCTCTATTCCCTCTAATAATTAAATATAATTAACTATAAATGTGTCCACGTCCAACCAATTTTTAAGCTTTATAGCATTCACCCTTGCAGAAAATTGCCATGCGCGTGTGTACGCCTCTATCGATGCATTTACTTGCGAAGCATGTGCGGCAATATACTCTAACGCCCGAGTCGAGTCGCGCGCTATAACGTCATCACTATTTCTTCTTTTCAACGCCCTCACATTTGCATCTTTGCTTTCGGATCTCCTCTTCATTCCCGTATTGAACTTTAATCCCGTCTAATTCTACATACAGTGGACGACCACGACCAGCGAAACATGCGAAAAAGCATGGCAAAGCACGCGTAAGTTGAGTGCCGTTACACCAAATTCGTTACATCGTTACGCGCAGGATCGTTTATTTGTTTTCAATGCCCTCCCATCAGCATCTTTTCTTTATGATAAACTCTTCACTCCCTATGGAAATTTCATGTGAAATCCGAAGCATTTGCGTTAAACAAAAAACGCGCGCCAGTTTAGTGCGGTTGCAACAAATTTGTTGCGGGGCTATTTATTTGTTTCCAATGCCCTCCCAACAGCACCTTAACGTATCACAGCGATTACATTCAATGTAAATATCACTTGACACTCTGTTTTATTCTCAATCCTATTTTACATCCACTTCAAGATGGCTCTCCTTAACAATTCATTGCTTATCTTTTATCACCATAGCATCGTCTCAAACAAAGAAATAAAAGAAATAAAAATAAAAACAAACATGCTCACAAATAAACAAAACAAACAACAAATGAACTTAAAAACAGAAAATAAACTAAACATATACAATAGTGATATTGGTCATAAAGACACATGCATCAACCTTTGCTTCCTGATATTCCCTCGACCCTCACACGAAACCTGCATTCCATCCAAATCCACTTCCCGCACCTAGCTACGCTCCTCCCTCTCTCACTCTTTAACTAAGTTTTCGCACTGGACGTAACGCCTCCGCCTCCACCATCGCCACCACTCACCCGGCCGACCACCCTAATCCGAGAACACCTCGTATCCATCCTCCCCAAAGCACTCCCCCCTTCCTTCGCCTCACCGATTCCATCTCTTCGGTCTCGTTTTCTCGGGGATAGGTTTGTGTATCTCTCTTTTTCTCATTGCGATGTGGGATGGGTTGTCTTTCGTCGTTGCCAGCAAGGAGAATGGACGAATTTTACGGGGTAAGGGGAGCTGGAAGAGCTCTCTCCGCGGATGAGGTGGCGGAGTGAGGGATAAGAGGGTGTGTTTAGTGCCCGAACAAATTGCGAGTTGGAGCGAGCCGAGAGAGTATTTCCTCTGCCTTCTCTTCAATTATAAATCGCATTTCATACGAGTTTCTCTCATCGTAAGGCGTTAAAAGTATTGTGAACAAGCATCAATCAGCCTTCGATACAATGGAATGGGTCAATTGTTTCAACAACGTTCTTGATATTTTCTTTCTCTATTGGATCTATCTTGTCATGCAAGTCGTTGCCATTGCTATTGAAGGAGAAAGGATTATTCTGTGGGCTAACATTTTACTTGAATGAATCGGATGATAAATGGGGAAACAGACAGAAAAAGTATTTATCGAAATAATGGAATAGATTAATTTTGGTAACAACATTTTTCCACTTTTTCTTTCTCTATTGTAAAATCTTTCCAATCTAGTCGTTTTCATTGCTTTTGAAGGAGAAATGAATATTCTGTGGGATTATGTTTTACTTTAATGAATTTTATGATATATAGGGAAACGGAAGTAATCTGAATCTATGAAACCCGGATATTAATTTTATTGTCTCGTCTATAAATGTGGCATGCATTACTCTTTCCTATAATGGTGTTGTATAAGTTGAATACGTATTTCTAATGCAACTTAACCTCCTTTGGGGTTAACTGATTTAATCCTACCCTACGCAAGAGCTAAAAGGAAGAATTCCCTGAAGTTGATGTGAGGAAACTTCACGATGAGAGCAGGTTCTGCCCACTAGCTTCGTTCATGAGAGCTGAAATAGAATAATACGAGCCGCTAAAGTCGTGAAACGAGAGCTGAAGGGCTGTGTGAGGGCCGGGGGATGTGAAAAGGACGCGAGGTAATCCTATCGTAACGGAATTACAGAAACTTCGCCCGGGATGAGAAAAAGGCAATTCCGTGAAACCGATTTTATAACCCGACCCCACGAAGCTGGGGAAACTTCCAAGATCAACATGGCCCCCTTTTGTTGAGTGCTCCGGGGTCGTTAGTCTTCGAGCAACCTTTCTTCGCATCTCCGAAAGCGAGGGAGGAGCCGCAAAGTTAACTTCCGTCGGCGTCCGCGCACGCGATGCGAAAGAGATCTCTGCTGCGGCAGGACGCTGGTCGCAAGTCATCCTGCGGGTAATATTTGATCCGAGCCATTCCGTCATTTTCGCTCAAACAATGGCATCAGTTTACTAACCCTACTTATAAGTGCACTTCAGTCTAGTTCAACCAATCTTTTTTCGTCACGTATTGATTGTTTGAAGGATATACTTTCGCATTGAATTTTTCAGGGTATGTATAATAACCCTCATTAATATTTTTCTGTATCTCATATTTGAGAATTTTTCTCAATATTTTCGAAGATGTATGTTTTTTTATATTTTAAACGCATAAATACGTTCATAAAATTCTATTTTTTATACTTGGAAATTTTCAAAATGATCATATTGGTATCACGTCTACAAAAACGACATAATTTGACCAGTTGAGTAATTGTATTGCGTCCTCATAATCCATATACCCGAAGGTTGATTTGAATAATTGAGAGCAAGGTTCGTCCATGAGTTAATCACAGGCGCATGAATGACGCAAGTTGATTGTAGAAAGCCTTGTTCATTTGCCTGGGACGTTTAGGACGCGGAGGATAATTTTTAATGTTGTTCCATGTCTTCGCCCGGATTTGAATCGAGAACTTTTCGGTCAGTAGCTCAACTGAGTGGGTCAGAGTGATCTTAAAACCAATTCAAAGATCTGTAAAATTCTAACTCGACCCATTCTGTCGTGCTTCAGAGTGTAGGACCCTTGCCTCTTAGCAGCAGATAAAGAAAACTTAGAATCACTCGGATAAATTCGTGCACGCAGTAATTCAAGCCAATTGAAATGATGTTTTGTGGCAGCTTATGAAGGAAGGGATTGCCATCCTCTGAAAGTAAAGAGTCTGGGTCAAAATACACTCCTAACCCACTTTTATAATTTCTTTCATGAGAAATAACTCCAAATAAGACCAATTTCCACCTCTACAATTGTCACGCATGTTATTTCTCTTATTACACCCGACTTGATATTTTAAAATTTTAAAACGATAGCTGTGTAATCCTTCTCGTAATCTCTCCCCGTAATAAACTCTTTGAGCCCAACCGTCTATCAAAAATTATTAGAAATTTTCATATTGCTCAATAGAATGGGCTATATCTGTATATTTCATGCATATATTGTGAAAATATGTAAAATGAAACCAAAAATTTGCGTATTAAAATATTTCGGATCTATGTAGCCGAATTCAAGTTGGGCCACTTATTCAGCTTAAAATCAACTCTAATGAACGAGTGAGTCTAGAATAGGAGTTAAATAAAAGAAGTGCTTTTTTCGCGCAGTTACCTGGACACTCGCGCATACAAGCGTCCCCTATAGCTCACAGGGTTAAGGTCGAGCGTGACTCGCGTCTTCCCTTTGTTTCCGGGCGGGAAGAGAGCTGGTGGTTGGTGGGGAAGTCCTCCGACCGCTAAGCGAACGGCAATCCTCCTCCCCGTGGCCCATGCATCATTTAGTGGCCGCACCGATCCCACGGTTTGCGGTGCGGGGCCCCGCGGAATCGCGGCTGTTAGCGCGAGTTCCCCGGAGCGGTGGCTGCCGCTGTCTTCGCTCGGTCCCCAGGGCTCGATCGGATCTCTATTAAGCTCACCCGCGATCCGGTCGCGAGGAATGTCCTTCAAAGGGACCGCCGCGGGTGCGTTGCCCTCGGAAATCCCGAGGCCTTTACCCGTGGTATCTGTCTTTGCATCTCGAGTGTCCGAGCCTTTCACCGCGACCTCCAACTTCACCGTGTGAGAGCGGATGGGACTTGAGAGATTTAAACGTACTTGCAGTTTATGAGGAAAGTGTTCGGTATTGGTGAAAATTTTCCTTCATATTTTGTGTCGTCGATCCTTTTTTCCTAGCCATAAACAGTAGAAGACCTATAAATATATTATCTTCTTTTATTGTATTAGAACCAAATTTCGTCCCTTATTTCATTTCTACTCATGAAATACTATATTTGATAATGATTTTCAACCGAGTGGCCGTAAACAGTAGAAGATCAGTATAAGTTGCGGATTATTTTTCAATTATCTTTCTCAAGAATGACCAATTAAGACCTTCATTTGCACAGACATGGCTCCATTACTGTGAAGTACGAATGACGAATTTCAATATTTAAAATTTTATTTCCGTCCCATGGGAAATTAGGGTAGCAGTTGAGTTTACTCTGTATCTCTCTCAATTATGCACTCCACGTTCACGGCAGAGATGAAAATGTTTTACATAGATTGAAGCAATTTAAGATTTTAATCTAGGTACAAGCAAATCTTCGAATAAAATATATGGGATAGGTAAATATGGACATGAAAGAGAGGAAATACGTACGTGCGAAAATATTAACAGCAAGGAGACTGATAGGGGAGCTGGATTTTTGAATAGTGAAATAAGTTAATTTCCGTTTATTATTTTCAGCCAATAATTATCTTGATTTCATTTTATATACTGTTGGTAAAACTTCATTTACAACATCAGAATAGAACAAAAGGCGAAGAAAACAATTATGGCACGTTCAGTTTCGGGAGTGCCAACCATTTTGCTTGTAGTATTTGAATATGGCTCGGAACTTTCCATGTGTCGTTAGTTATCCTATGTTAGACGGACAATGGAATATGGAAATCTGTTTCACTGAGATACAGGTCTGCTTTCTGATCCAGCGGAGTTCGGAAACTCGCATCACTTCCATCATTGCGGATGATTGCTCACTTTGAGTCGTGAGCCAATTAGCATGTATTATGTGATTCACCCCTCATATGCCATGTCAGATATACTTTATGGTGCGCGATCTCTGACAGTCTACAGCGGAGAACATGGATATGTTCCATACATCGCAACTCATTAGTTATGTTTTACGGCAATGACACAGGGAATCCATTTAAGCTGTCTAACTCTTTGTTAAGAATTTCACATGATATAAGCGCTCCCTTATCAATAATCTTTTCACCTTCATTATTAACGTCTAAGAATGATGAAGGTATGAATGAGAAAGAAGAATGAGAAAGGTACAATAAATGACGTCTAAGAATATGCATCTTCACTCTCCTCAGATATTTTTCTGGAATCCAAAATACTGCAAAGAAATTTATTAGTTATTTCGATTTTTACGAGTATGTTTCTAAGTTGGTGGGTTGATCAAAATTGCAACCTTAGTCGAGCTTTTTTGAAAGTTTGTACATACCTCATAGACGGTGTTATCTCTCTGGATAATGTTATATTTTTAGAGGTTTTGGGCATGATTTCAGACCTTACAATTAGTGCCACCGAGCACCTCCTCGCACAGTTTTTCCGGTTGAGCAACCTGATATATATATGTACAAGTTTTCTCTTTCCTTGCTTCGGCTGTCCCCGCGCTCCGCCCGTTCAATTGACATTCGAGCCATGCAGTGTGTTCCATTCCGAGCGATCGGCCGCCGTGATTGAAATGATTTCCATCTCATATTCTCCCGACAACGGACCGACGTCTGCCTTGCCCCCACCGCCAAGAGGTTTTTTATTATTCTCTTTCCTCTTCCTTGGAAAACTTTTCCCCGCACAACTCCATCTAAACTCCGCGCCCTGCCACACGTTTTCCTAACGGCTTTGCCGCCTCAAACCCCCCCCCCCCTCTTACGCTCCTCTCCGTCCTATTCCTCTGCCTCTCTATCTCGCGCGAAATCTTTCCTGTTTTTCCTTCCCATCTCCCTACCACACACACACACACACAAACACCCATACTTCGTTCCTATTCTCTCTTTTGTTCGCCTCCCTAACTCACCCAAACTTCTCTCTCTCTCTCTTTCTCTCTCGCTCTGCCCATTTCTTTATTCGGCCCTGGCACCCACAAGGGAAATCTTTTATTCCACATCCCTCTCTCATTTCGTTATCTCAAGGTTCTCCTCTCAATTCGAGTCCCCACACTTTTGTCTCCTCCCTCTCTCTCTCGCTCTCACGATACATTGGGGATGCAAGCTCGCGGCTAACGCCTCAGTTCGTGTCCCCGTTTGCGTCGCATGGTTTCATCTAAATGCTACCTCGCAAGCCTCATCCTTTAGGTGTTTGGGGGATGGTGTTTTGTCGCCAGCCCTAAATCTATAATAGCACATGTTATTAAATTGACTGAAAATGACATTCAAGTGCTGCCATCGGAGCATTATGTATTCAGACTTACTTTTATAGCGGTTCTTTTACTTAAGTGAAAAAATGAATTCATATTAAACTTATCGTTTGTAACCTATCGGGAAATAAAATACAGTTACAATATGATACTTTTCGTGTCGCAACGTAAACCGAGTACTCAAGTTTCTCAATCAATTCTTTCCAGTGCTTCTCATAGGAGATTTAAGTGGTTTCAAGCATCATCCCCGCCGGAATATGTATGTAGCGTTCTCTCTTTATTTATAGCAGTTTTAACGAATTTAACTGAGTGTATATCGAATTTACGAATGGCTTGTATACGTATATGATGAAATTGAATTCCTATAACCGCCCTAAAGTATTTTTAGCATTACTTTGTACTTATTATTTCATCTAATTCGCAATTCTAGAGGGACACTTGAATTTAATCAGAAGAATCATCTCAATTTCTTAAAAATCTAATCCTTTTTTCTTTGAATTCATGACAAATATTATTGTTTGGCGATATCCGTTCAATGAATTTCGTTTTTTTTTTAAGTAAATTAGCATTGACCCTGACGTCAACCACTCCTTGATGGGATTTATTCGTGTGTCTTGTTGGCAATTTAGGTCAAACGCATATTTTATTCATGTCACAAGCGGAGAATCTCATGGGAAATAATTCCTCCCTAATGGGTTTTTTACAGATGGAAACCATTTTATCTCATTCCCTGGAACTCCTTACGAGATTTTTGTGGCATCTTGGAGAAGACGCCACAATTTTCTTTTTCACTTTGTATTTTTATCATTTTTACAACCTGGGATGATTTCTCATGTATTTCAAAATGAAGTCAATACCCCACTAGATATCACCCCCACTTCTCTTTCCGTCCCCGCTGACTGAAACCAAAAGATTTTTCGCGCGTCCTTCATCCTTCCACTCCATTTCGTGGTGCGTTATGTAAATCCGTGTGTTCCGCATCCGTTCCAGATGTTTATGAGGAATTTTATCTTTGCTCTCACACGCAAAAAAGGAATTTAACGACTGCCCCACGTTAGGGATGTTTCCCCTGACGCCAAGCTATCTCCTCCGTTTCCGAAAAGGCTTCTTCGAAGATCACCATCTTATCTTTTTTATTTCTTGGCCCGCACATCCTTCACATTACCTAACCGCAATTTACCATTCATCAATAAGCTTCTGTGTTTTGGAACAACATTCAAATGTAGGCCTGCTTGTGACTCCTTATCGTCGTCGGAGGCAAAGAAAAAAGAGAGGTAGGCTCTCACCTTAAAAATTCCACTGAGCCCTTCAGTGCCTTGAAATTAGAATTTCGTTCATTTCTAGATCTTGAATAATCGAGCCTGGAAAATTAACTTTTGCGTATTTGATGCAAGTTTTTGTTCAATTTCCAATCGATTTTTAGCAGCGGAAATGAAAGAAGTTATTTCATAAATATTTCAGTTGGTCATGGTGTTAATTAAGAAAGCAAATTGATTACCTATGTCATTATTTTTAACATATCTTTAATATACTAGAAACTCTAAACTTATCCAATTAGTAGGTTTTAACGTGCAGCGCAAATGCATAAAAGGCTGCTTTTGACATTTTGTAATGTAACCAGATGCCTTGATGATTGGGCAAGTCTGTGATTTTCCAAATTGATTTTATCTTTTTGGGAGTTTTTGGATCTTAAAGTGAACCGTTCAGTGATTCATTCATCGCTTGTAACAACAACGATGACTCGACGGAAATTTTTTCGTGGAAGTGAGCCGTTTAAGTAAGCCATTACCCGGACACCGTAGGTGGTACGTTTTGGACTTGAAAGCAATACCCGTATTTTACCCATAAACCTGTGAAATCATTCATATTTCAACCCAAAGTCGGAAGTGAAGCATGATCTCCTAGGTGTGTCGTTTATCTCAGAGTAGTACGGGCAAGACTACCACTCCATTCCCCACTTCAGTCCCCCCTATCTTATTCTTGAGGTTCTACCCAATCCGTTTGGAGGAAACTTCCACCTTTACGTCTCCTCCAAGAGAAAAAGAGGAACGAAAATTTTGTCGAATTATCGATTGGTCTTGATTTCATTTCCCGTATTCTCGGCACACGTCAGTTTTTTTTTTTTATTCCCGAACCGTGATGTTTTTTTTTTGTTCCCGGGTACGATTTCGACGGGTGGGGATTGTTTGGTCTCGAGGGTTTTTCCGAAAAGAGGCCAAGTCGGGCAGTCTCCACGAGGCACTTTGCCCTCGTCGCACTGACGCGGAGTCGGTGCCTTCTCCGAGATTTTTCCGTGTCTTGTTGTGCTTTCGCATCCTGAAAACGGGAAGAATTATAATATTTTTTCCATATTTCCCCCCTCCCTTCGCGGTCCGGTTTCTCACGGGGGACGGGCCCGCCCGAAAGATTTAAATAGGCTCCCTCCCGGAAAGAATTAGCATATTAATGTAATGCTTGGGGAATCCAAAAGAGTGGAAGGTGTGAAAAAAAATCGTCAAGGGTGTTGGATGGATAGAAAGCCGTCCTTTGTTCGCATTGTTGAGGGCAAGAGGAATCGTCGCCAACTTTTCAAGCCCCGGTTTCTTTCTTCTCGGTGTGAAAAATGAAGTGTGCAATTGAGAGGCAGATCACGTTTTCGCCAGTTAATTGAAGTTTTATTAATTTTAAATCACACAAAATTCAAATTAAATCCATGGTAATGGAGATTTGGTCCTTTGTTGGGATTCAACCAATTAATTTCTGTTTTACATCTGGTATCGACATCATTTTTATTCATTAATATCTATGTTATTTTGAAAATGAAAGAAAACATACACAATCGTACTTCCTTATTTCCTTATTCTTATTGATTAAATATTTTACTATTTAATGCTAGAAACCATGTCAATATTCCAGTTTTATTCAAAGGAACATTTCTCTTTTACTGCTTCTCTTATTTTGCTGGAGTACGCTCTTTCTTTTATTCTCAGCGTCGCATGAATATTTAAATCATTATTTAATTCATTTTGCGGAGGTGTGAGAAAGTGTCTGTAAACGATAGGATGATTTTCTACGGGGTAACTGGATTTGGAAAGTGTTTAACTTTTAAAAATAAGCCCTTCAATGCTTGTTAATGGTATGGATATCATTTTATTTTACCTAGTGTATTTTCTTGAGAAATGTTGCTTTCTCGATACCCATGTGTGATTTTTGGGTTTAAATAAGTATATTTGGATCTCATAAAGTGAGAAAAAGAATTGTTTGAAAGGCTCTTTCCTATGTTTTCAGGCACAGGACCTGCCCAACTGATAAGTTTTCGCTTGAAGTGAAGCTCTTAGCTCAAGACGCAGTGCCAATTCACTCAAATATATTTGAAATGGTGCCCTTTTGATGTAGCGCCTTCGTGTGTGCAAACTACCAAACATATTCAACTAATTAAGACAAATAAAGTGGCTTATGTAACTTGACTGCTCTGAATTCAGAATGATTCTGTAAATTTCACAGTGATAGTCGATGATTATTTCCCGGTGTTTGTCAGCGTTGCAATCGTCGTCTTGCGTAATCTTGGAGAACTATCTAACCATTGACTAATGCAAGTTAATGTAGAGAGATGTGGGCAACGGCTTTTGAGTGGAGTGAAGTGGTAAATTCTAATTGTACAATGGATTGAGTACTACTCATTGAGTACTGCTTTCGATGACGAGGTGTATTGACTTACATTAAGATCGAATTCCTTGGTGATATTTATGTCTCTTCATCATCTTCCATTGAGAACACGGTGTGTAGTCTTTGCGATTATTCTATTGAGATAGCTTTGCACTTTTGGCGTCCCGTCTATTCGTCATTACAGGAAGTACATCACCAACATATATCTTAAATATCCGTCGTGGAAATAATTTGCGCATCCTTCTTGCCTGTTTGCAATTCTTTATCAGGCACAGCATTCTCGAATGGTCCTGATTTTTCTATTTCGCAATGAAGTTTATCTGTTAAAACTTACGTTTTCATCTTGAAATTTTTTGGGAGAAGGTCTTAGTCAACTTTTACATCAAATAAATAAATTTTACATTTGAGAAGAGTTTTAAGCGACATTTGGGAGGATTGGAATTAGATACGAGAGAAGAAAATAAACTACTCGAGGATCTTTGCGGGCCGAAAAAATCCGCGATGAAGAATATTAAATAATCACCGGATGATTCCAGAGAATTACCTTTTTTCCCGCTCAGCATCCGTTCCCCCACTCGTCGGAATCCTCCCGCGTGTGTTTTCTTTGATTCACCTCGCTCCCCTCGTATCGTTGGAACCCCACTCGGAAACCGACGACAACCAACAGTTTACTTTTGCCGGCAAATATCCCTCGTCCCATCCGCATGCTCACGTACCACGTGGACCTCGCCCCCCTCCCCCCCCCCCCCACCACCCCCTTAATCTCCAACGAGGTCGACTCCCGCCCCTCCGTCTGAGAATATTTCCCACCTCCCCCATTCACTCGTGTATCCCTTACCCCCACCCACCTCCCTCTCCCTGACCGTAGCCTCTCCGGACAGACATACTTACCACCTACCCACAGTACCCTTCGCGACCCTCCCCTTGCCCCGGTCACCCCCACTCCCTCAACCCCCACTCCTCATTACTCCCTCTCCTTCTCCCCTCTACCTCCCGACCCGACCCCATAGGCCTCCAGGGTTTTAGCTTCAATTAGCGATAATTGAGTTTCGAAAATGTGGCAACGTTATTAACCTTTTTTCCCCTCCCTATTCTGCCTCCCTATCCTCTCTCTCTCCTTCCCCGGCCTTCTCCTTGCGTGGCGTCTACCCAAGAGTATTTCACGAGAGTGAGGATTAAGGTTGATGTTTTGTCCAATTTTTTCTACCCCCGCTGCGAACATTAATTTTTATACGTTCGGTTCTTTTTTTATATTTTCGCTCCCCTGCCGTTTTTACCGCATGTCGCCTTAAAGTTAATTTTCTGAGCCGTGTTCTTCTCCCTTCGTGGATTTGAATGGTGTATTATTTTTTTTATACAGTGTGGGTCCCACTATCGAGCAGCCACGTTTCCTCTCCTCCCTTTCCGGGAACCTCTTCGCATGACGAGCGTTCGAAAGGTGTTCGTCCGTTTTCGATCATCACGTCCTCCCCCTCGCTCTCATTCGGAGAGTTGACCTTTGCACAATGGGCGGCGGATTTTGATCCGCTAATTGCTGCATTCCGGGAAGGGAGCAATGCTTCCGGGCGCTTTTGTGTCCGTGCGAGCACTTTCCGTTTTTCCTCGTGGTCTTTCCGTAATTTCAGTCGGTGCGCACGTGTTGTTTTCGTGTGCCTCGATCCATCGGCATCCGGATTTATTTCCCTTGTTTTTTAGAAATGGGCGGTTATTCGACGTTTTTTTGTGAAAACTGAGGTCTAAAATGTTCATTCCGGGAGATATAAGTAGTATTTCTCTCGATATTCCCTATGTTTTTTTATGTGAGAGGAAAAACAGCATCACTCAGTGCAATTTCTGATGATTCATAATGGATGGACACGCAGCCATTTCTTTCATGTTTTTTTTTTATTATTAAAATATTGTTTCTTCTTGTTTTTATTCTGCATAGTTATTGCATTAATGATGATTTTCAGACTGTAACGCATAATTATCAAATATGGTATCCCATATTATTTTGCGCATTACTTTTTTTTATTCCACATTATTTCGCTTATTGCCAAACAACATTTAAATTTATTTTTCACGAAAAATATCATTCATGTGTACAATATTCAGTTTTTAATTTTTACTTGGCATGCGTCCATAATAAATTTCGGGACTGTAGTGTTACGCGAGAAAAATAATTAACATTTTAAGGGTATATTTTATTCGTTTTTTAATGCTTTCGTTATTAATTTTTCAGGTTGCTGTTTCGTCACCTACTACACGAGAAAGGCAGCCCTTGAAGCACAAAATGCATTGCACAATATCAAGACTTTGGGAGGGGTAAGTACTCATAAGCTTTTTCTTCCTCTTTGTTTCTTAAATAGCAGGAGGTTAAAGAACAATCACTGTTGAGCAGGTTCCACCGAGAAAGGAAGGAAATACCGGTTTCATAAAAATTCCAAAATATATCCTTCTTCACAAAATTCCGATTAAAAAAAATGTAATAACTTTGAGGTATTCTCTGATAATTGCATTTGATAGTCAGAATTTATAAAAGGGCTTTAGAAGTGCTAGTACTAGCACAGAAAGAATATTAAGTACAACAAAAAATAAAATCTTTAGCTAGGTCAACACGCTGATGTTACGTTCGTTGTACCATAAAAATCATTATAAGAAGAAAAGTTAACTCTTCGCCTATTTAGGTGCTGTGTTTTTAGTAAGCAATTTCTGTACCTCTATTTAAAGTGTGTTGGTTAAATAAAAATTGCGCTACGATTGGCTCGTAAAGCTTGAAGCAGCATAAGTTTTAAAAAGAGAATTAAATTCCAAAATTTTGGTCACGTTTATTTCACTATTTAAAGTCATTTAATTTTGTACCATCAATAGGTACCCTCAATGAAAGCAAAACTTTATGAAAAACATGCGAAAAGTAGGTGCTTATGTAATTGGGATTTTTTAGACGTAATGGACCTTCCTTAACGTGTAACTTTTCAAATTCGTCGCAGGGATATCGAGTTTCATTTGGGTATCCTGTATTTTTTTAATTTTAATTATTGCTAATGATAGCGTCCGGTGGAAAATGCTTTAGTTTTACACACGGTACGGTTTCAGGTCCATTTCGCGGTACGGTTTAGCAGCCTGATAAATACGAGATTACTCTGATTTTAATGGAAATCAGCCGCTGAATTGTAAAGGCAAGGCATCTTTTCCTCTAGTTCAAACGTTGTCTCCTTTTAGAATGCTCCCTTCTTCTCCAACCGTGTTTGTGCCTGCCAACTTTTCGGCAAGGTGTTAAATTTCTGAGCTCTAAAAGGCTTCAAATTCCACCCACCGCGGTCTCTCAGCGTAGGATTACCATCAAAATTGCAATCATTAGCTTTTAATTAGAAAATTATCCAAGTTAATTATAAGGCTGTTTTCCACACCCAGCGCCCTCTCTATCTCTCTGAGACTTGAAGTGCTTCACTCGATTAGCGATGGAGTTGTTACTTCGCTGGTTACTTCATTTCCTCCGCCATAGTCCCTTGAGAGGCGTGGCGATTGTTAAAGGAGAACTATTGGAGGTAACCTCTCGTTTATCGGTTGTACTTTACCGGGAGATATTTACTTCGGAGTTCCATTCGTAGAGGTGAACTAGTCAACGCCCCAGGGGACGCGTGCAGAGGGACTATCTTAATTAATTCGAGCTGTGTTCCGTAAAAAGAGTCCTTAGATGAACGTCTTTCTTTCGCCGGAAAACTCTGGTAAGATTGACGGAAGGAAGAAGGAAAGTTTTCCTCGCATCTACTCAGTTTGATTACTTCTTTTTCTTTTAACGAGAGAGGGACTTGGTTTTCGACACTTTCAAAAACAGACCACTCCTTCTCTTTCCCTCTCGCTTGATTTTGTTTACGGCCCTGTTTCCCAAGTTTCCCCCGTTCCTCCTCTCTATTATGCCTCGTAATTAGCTCGCGCTTTCGCTTCGAGGTGTAAAAATCGTCCGGTTCGACTCCTCTCTTCCTCCTCGGCGAGCCTTTTCCCGCGGTGGAATTAATAAAACAATCCCCTTAATGGCCCCACACCCTCGTCACATATTAAAATTTCCGCCGCCATAAAAAGTCCAAAGTTTGGGGAAGGGGTGCGGGAGGTTTCGCCGCGCCCGCTTTATGTGCTGCGGCAACTTGGGCGACTCTCACCCACCAGCGTCAACTTTCACTTCCTTTCCGCCGAACGCCCCACTCGTCGGCTAGTTAACTTCGTTCCCCAACTTCATTCACGGTCCCACGCGGGAGGTCGTTATATTTATTTCGTCTGATTTATTCCAACTTCCAGGCAGTTCCAAGGTCCGTGTTACCCCCGTACTCCTCATACCCGCCCCCAAATTTCAGTCACTCGAGTCTTTATTCCGCCGAAGTCTTCCTCCCCCTCAAGCTCAGGTCGAAACTTGTGACAGTCCATTCCGAACTCGAATGTCAAGTGTGGCAATGGCCGCTTATTACTCGGCATCTGTTTAGTGTCAATATTGTGTACCTTCGTAGCACGTTAATTCTGATCGTTCTTTGTTAGTAACCGCGCTATGAGCACTAAAATATTGAAGGTACTATTTTACCCCAAAGTTATTATCTGATGAGATGTTAACAAGTATACGTCCTAGTTAAATATACCTACTATTCATTGGTTATAGAGATAATATTGCCAAAGATATTGTGTGTAATTTTACCTTAACTTGATGAATACTACAAATGAGCGAAAGAGCTGAAAATGTGCAAATGACTGCGTATTTTTATCTTTGTGCTAGTTCAATCAGGAGAATTAACTTCATTCATTTTACTCTCCATTTCATTATTCTAAGTGATATTAATTATCTATATATTGTATCACGCTTTCCATCAAAAGTAGATAACACCGTTACAGGTATTATTTCATTTATATTTAACGAAATTTTGTATCTTCAATCACAGGAAACATTTTTGATATTGAAAATTCATGGCGCTTCCAATGCAATTTGTGATGGCATTAATAATTATGTTATCTGGCGACGTAAAATGTGGTATGATGGTATTTGAAGTAATCACGGCAACGATATGAAATTAATGCAATGTTGTTATGGAATCGCAATGCGGAAATTCGTTTCGAGGCCATAGCTACCCTGTCCGTTTACTTGCCAGCGTGCACTGTTCCTTCAACTGCAGCTCACCCCCTACCTCCCTCCCCCCCACTCACATCATGGCACCTGCATCTGCGTTCCCGAGCTTCTCCTCCCACTATCGGACGAGGACCGTATTTCCGCTGTTATGTGCTGACTTGTTTTTCTCCACTTGGTGCCCTAACGTGGAACTTTTTCCTAGCCCAGTACTCCGGCCTTTCCTCTTTCCGGCCCCTCCATTCTTACATAATACCATATATGCTATTACATATATTCCGTTGTAATTTTATCGTGAATTTCATTGTTAAAATGCTATTATTTACTTAATATATGGTATAACCATACCCTCTTACTCTTTATGTATATGCTTTAATAACTTCCGTTCGCGTAGCGAGTTAATGGCAAAATATATTGTGAAAGGAATTGATGAAGGAATCTATTATTATTTGTATACACCCATATTTTGTTTAGTTCTTGCTGATTTGGCAAATAATCAAAAAAATTGCCTGCCCAAGTGAAATATAAAATAAGTATGTCAAAAGAAGTGGTCAGTTCAAAAAATTATTTAATATTTATCATTCACCGAATAATTAAAAACTGTTTGGCGGAATATTTTTCATCTAAAAGTTGCAATATTTCCCCTACTTAGTGTGGTTTGGAAGCTCAAGAGTTTTTACGAAGAAATTCAATGAATAAAGTTCGAGTTTGGATTTATCGGGAGGCTGGTATTACCGCTGAATGTGCTTCTGAATT
This sequence comes from Ischnura elegans, assembly GCF_921293095.1. Classification (NCBI taxonomy): domain Eukaryota; kingdom Metazoa; phylum Arthropoda; class Insecta; order Odonata; family Coenagrionidae; genus Ischnura; species Ischnura elegans. The sequence continues at coordinate 65,811,080 of NC_060249.1, read as the reverse complement.
TTCTATATCTGATGACCTAGCTAGGAACTTTTTCGCAAGTCTAGAAACTAGTAATTCCCTCCCTCCATCCCAACTCCCATTTGAAATAGGCAATGGTGCCATTATTGATTTTTTATTTGATCAAAAAATAACTTAATGAAAGTTAAGCTAGATATTTTTTTACCTTCTATCGTGAGTTTTTGGCTGTGAATGATTCATTAGCTGTTGATCATCACACACGAAGAGATTTTGCAAAGGTAATAGTAAAATACATTGCGTGGGAACGATTATGAATGAATTCGCTAAATTTTCCTGATAATCACTGTTTATGGTATTGCATAAAAGAGGATGTGAAAAGTCCTTTAGTATAAAAATTTTTATCTTTTCCGTTTTAGTAGGAGCAACTTTCATATGAAAAAGTAGAGGCAGTTAAAATATTTCATTGGTTTACGAACCTTAAATTATAATTATTTAAGTAAATTCCATTCCATTTCCATTAAATAAATTATAAGTAATTATTTAATGGAATAAAATTATCTAAGCTGGCAATAAAATCCTTAACCAACAGATTTCCCGATGTTTAACTATTTATGGTGATTTTTCCATCATTGTGACCCACTTAATGGTTTCTAACGACTTTGTGATGCATTTGGTGCTCAAATTGTACTTCGGCTTACGTATTTCAGCTCCAATTGCTGACTTGTTTTTCTTCATCTGCTTCCCTAGAGCGTAATTTTTTGCGAGTCTTGCATCCCTAGCTTTTCCTCCCTTCGTCCTCCAACGCCCCCACGGCTCTCGGCGGCATTCAGCCGGCGCTGTCGCCCGTTTGAATCCGAGCCTTAACTCACCTTCCCCCCAACTACTTTTGGCTCCCGTCCTCTAATCGAGTAACGGCTTGTTTTGAATCGATCGCGGTGACTGATGAATGGCCCACGCCGACTTGGGTGCCACGAACGGCTTGCGTGGCGTTGTCGCTAAACTGTTTGATTTCAACGCCCGTGCACATTTGGAGGGCTAAATAGTTTTCTCCGCCCTCTCCCCAACCTCCAAGCCTTTCCTTCGCTCGCGAGAAAATTCGTGGAGTTTTTCTTCACTTCTATCCAAACAAGCGTTATCATTATGGACTGCTGTAAGTGACTTTTACCGTAACATATGTGTTTAACGCAAGGCTTACTCTAACTGCACATCAATTATACGGCGATTTTTAGCTGCTAACAATTAGTTTATTTTTTTAATGTTTGGTCATTTATCTTTCATCAACTACTAAACTCTGTGCACTTTTCCAAGTTTTTGGAGGTATTTAAATATTTTTTGCGTTAACAGTTGCCTGTTCTGATGATCTGATAGATATATTTTACTTGACCCAGAAGTTTTTCTTAATGGAGTTAATTTTCTATTTCATGTGATAAATACAGATGCATTCATTAAAGGTAATTCCAACATTGGTTCCATTATTAGGAGACTCTAAGTGCCTTTATTAATTGTCATGGTAAAAAATTTTCGCCGAGTCAAAGCTCGTTAAAGTAAGAGTGATAATTGAAATTTGTAATACTTTTTTTTATTCCCCAGCTAGCATAATATTGTCGAAATAATAGCGCCATAAATTTAACTTCGGCTCTTACCTGAGATTATCATGCCTACAGATATACCCTCTCAATAACCATCGTACACCTCCAAACGATAATTACTTTTTAATGGGCTCGTTTTGCGTATAGTTCACTATGTTTCAATCAAGAATGCTCTGTCATCAACTTCGTACTTAAATTGCGGAATAATTGATTATAAATTATGAAACTACATAGTATATGAGCTACGTTTTTAAAACCCGGGTTTATTAGTCCAATTCACATTTTGATGACAAAATTCTCTAATGGCCTAAAACGTTTATGAAGCCCAGTCCTTGAAACTTAATATAAATGGTTTACCCTTTCTATCCTTCGCCTCTTTCATTGGAAGAGTATTTGCGTGACCTGGGGATAAGCCATTCGACATGAATACTAAATCATAATGTTCACTTAAAATGGAAAACACGTAGAGCCGTTAAATTATGATTACCTTTCAGTTTTTTGCTGTGTGAGATTAAATAACTGTTGGAAATGGTAGTAACCTCTCGGAAATGTTCATTTACATCAAGCACATATTTTAATTGGAAAATTGATTGTCCTCTTTTGCGTGGTACCGTAAAAACAATGTTATTTCGTGTGATAATGCAAGCAAATGGCTTAAGAATATTGCCGTGCACGGTTTAGGATCTCGAATATAAGCCTTCAATATTAATATTTGTAAGTAATATAAATTTACCTTTCTTTCTTTTCGTCTTGACAAAGGGTAAAATATAAAATGAGATTTAAAATTAAATAATTGCTTAGTAACCTTTTATGGATTCGTGGGAAAACAAATTGTGAATGTGGTTTTTATCGCATTTAAGCCCATGATGAATGTAGGTATCGATTTAGCTGATTGTATTTCATTTCTCGCACGGATTATCTTGAAATTTGCCGTAAATCCACTTCTGTTGAAATAAGGGAAAATTTTGAAATATCTCACCGTCTGATTTGGACGAACATTCATTCCATTCTTCTTTTCTTGCTTTTGAACAAAGCATTTATTTTTTAGTTTTTTAGTTTCATCGTACTTTTTTATCATATTTTAAGGGTATTATGAATAGCAGTTGCCTATAATAGTCGTCAATCAAAATCATCATTTTCATCAAGTTGATGTATTAGGCTAAATAATGGGAAAAATATTTAAGTATATAATAAGTTTACTTTGTTCTTTCCTTTTTAATTTCCCTCCTTCAGTGATGAAAGTAAATCAGTTATTGATTCTGACATTATCTATTACATCAATAAAAATTCAAATTTGTAGTCATAAAAAAACTCATACGACGATAATATTGCCATGTATAACCAAATTTCATCCGTTTTGCCGTCTATAGTGAATTTGATATGCCAGGTTTTTTATGGTTACTTGAAAAAATGTGTCATTTTAGCGTTGCCACATTGCGTTTCGTACTACCCAACAACATATGAGGTTCCAAGTAAATAAAGTAGTACATAAATATTGAGCTTTGGTTAATCAGACTAACTGGAGATTAGAAGCCATTGCCAATACCAAGTTTCAAGCTAATCCGTACGAGGAATGAAATACAATCAGCACCATCAATGTCTCTTTTCATCTTGGACTTGAGTAAAAAAACCTTATTTATTACTTGCTTTCCTATGAACCCATAAAAGTTAACCAAGAAATTATTTCATTTTCAATTTCACTCTATATTTTACCCTTGGTCAAGAGGTATTACCACTACCACCGCCACTTACTTTCTCGCTCTTCCAATTCGAAGTGTTTTCTTGTTCCGGTCCTAATTAAAGTGGTGTAGGAGTCACTTCATGGCGCGTCCACTCTCAGGGTTACTTTGCCGAGAAAACTCTCCCAAAAACGCTCCAAGGAGTTGCCCAAAATGTCCCTCTCGGCCCAATCTCCACCAGTCTTTTCCCCAACGCCGCCACCTCAGCCTCCGCCACTCTTCCCTCCGCAAAGTTTTTCACGAGTGTATCACTGGGCGACGGGCATTACTTCCGAGTTGAAGAGAAGGTCTCCCAACGAGGGCATTCAGCTCGAGACGTGGCGAAAGGGCGAGGAGGGGTGGGATTGATGTTTCGGCCGATGTGAGCGGATGTTTTGAAGGCAGCGTTCCTCGCCCACACGAGTCAGCCTCACCCCCCCACCCCCCATGCCTCCGACGAGAGAGCGCTAATCCGGACGAATGGTGGAAAAGTTTTAAATTGTGTAATCGAGTTTCGGCGCCATCCGCCGGAGTCGGAGGGCCATTCTGTGTCCACTCGGGTTTCTTTCACATTGCTCGCCTTCTCGTCCCAGCCTTCTTCCTGCCACATCATGCTTTTTAGCCCTACCCAAGGTATGCTTCATTAATGATGCATGCTCTGGGCAGTGAGGTTTTATTAATGGTTATCACAGGATTTGCATGCTTTTCTGAACACCTAAAAAATGCTCTTATGGATAATCTTCCATATTATTCCTACTGTATAGATAACTTTTTCTCAACTTATACGCATCCATACTCTACAAATGAGGTACCAAAATGCACAGAATTTATCACAAAACACGCGACGGCATATCTTACTTCCTAAATATTGCTGTTTCCTAAAATTGGTTTTTAAATAATTTAAAAAAAAACTGTAAATATTCCTGACGTTAACGGCGCACAAACTGATACATTTGTTCATTTGCAACAATATCTCGCATTCTTTAAATAACTTTTATCAAAATTCAGCTGATTCCACATTCAAGTCTCCTATTGATACGTAAGTATGAGTCATCATGTGCGTTTAACAGAGGATAGGTGTAATTACTCACAATGTTGTGTTTAAAGAGGTCCTCTGACCTCATTTGTACATGAACATTCCAATTAAATTTGTACATAAGACCCTGCCTTTTTTTCTACATTTTAAAATAAGAAACGCGCCTATCCCTCTGTGGCCCTGCATTGAAAAGAGCGGGAGAAGCCCGCTGGGAGCGGGCGCACCATGCTCGTGTCCTCTTTATTTCACAAGCGAATTTAGGACTAGATAGCCCTCTCTTACATTGAACTTGATTGACGATTACATACATTCATGCAACAGATGGTAATCAAACCACCGCGGCGGGATTCGAATCCGTGACCTCTAGGTTAGCAGTCGGGGACTTTCCCCCGGAACCACCGAGGCCAGCATAGCCAGAAAGGATCAGAGTAGCCAGAAAATATATTTTGTTCCAAAGGTTTATTAAAATAGTTATTACAGTAAATATTGCTTCATTGTCATGACAAAGTTTCTCCTGATATCTTAAGGTTATATGGTCAAGTTCATAAATGATCTCTAAATAGATTTTTCAGAATTTTGAGGAAATATAAGAGAGATAATGATATTTTATGTTTTTAAATTAAAGCATGCGTCATAGATTGGATGTAATATCACTCTAATATCATCCAGACAGTATTTTATCCGTAATTAGACAATTTAACGTATATACCTACCTTGCAATATAGGCACCGATTTGGACTTGTATTATGAGACATTTTCGTATCCTTTTGTTTCGCGTCTTTCCCGTGGCATCTTTCAAGATATGTACCACCAACCGCGATATCCGGGCGCCTCCCTTGGCGTATCTCCTTCCGCTTCGCGTCGCAAGCTCTCGTGACGATGCATCCATCACTCTTCATTTGGCGGTAGGGTAAAGCGAGACCCCCTGTCCCTGCGTCAGAACCCCCCTTCTTCCTTTCTGCCTGATTAACAAATGCTCGAGTCATACAGCCGAGAAGGAGGTGGACCCTTCTCCAGTGACCCCCCTGCATCTATTATGGTCGAGTAGCCATCCATCTTTTTCCACATTCCTTTAGTACTCTCTTTCACTCATTATTTTGAGTTGCTTTTCCATTCGATTCTACCCTCACTTTCGTCTTCCTTCTTCGATCATCAGCCTCAGTGACTCATTAGCACACGCAATACGCTTTATTGTGCGTCTGTCTTTTGGCCAGCATCAATCAGTCCATGTTTAGACTCAGATCGATGAAAACAAGGTGAATAGACTAGGCTGCACGTTAGCAGACATTGATTCTCGCGACCTCGGAAAAATACTAATGTTCTCTTGGACGCTAGAAAAGGTTTTTAAAAGAAAGCCCGAAAAGCAGTTTTAAACGATTGCTCAATATTTATCCAACGGAAGCATTTTGGCACAGTATGTAGAGTGTTGGGCTACTGTTCGAAGAATCGTGGGTTCAAAACCCGAATGAAGACTTGAGCGCCCCCAAGCTAAAGTCCTCGTGGAGCAAGGTGGTACCGCGAAAGTAACTGGCCCATGTACCATGAATGTGTAAATTTGTCCAGGATGAGCTCAACTCTCATCTATATCGGCCAGCCTTCGGTTTGAATCACTGTGTGATTTTTCCTGCAACGTGTGTTCTAAATTCTATAGAAATAAAATTAGCGCTCGAAATAAACTCACTGCCACCAATAAAAAAGTGCTTTCTATGGAATTCACTGAATTTAAAATTCCCACGTGGTTTTAAATGGGCCGTGTGCCTTCGGATTTGTAAATCTTGACTACGTGTGCTGTAAATAAAAATCGCTCTTACTACCTCTTCTTCATCTGGTAGGCGTATTCTCACTGCTCAATTAGGCTTCAGTGCGATGCCTTCTTTGCTGTATTAGGATTCTTTGGATTTATAGGGTTAGGCCGCGTAGGCGTTATTATTTAACATCGCCGAATGCGTAGGCAGGGAAACGTTTTTGCATTCAATTCACCCGGAAACCTTGAATCATTTATCCATCTTCGCTAACCTCGCTCTGAGGTTGGGGCCTAGGTTTGCACTGCGTAACATATCTATCTACTTTGATGATTGAAGGCACACCCAATTCTTTCCTATCCATCACGCGGTGGCATCCAATTCGCCGCACCCTCTTTGCGCTTCCTTCCGACACCTTTCCGTCTGCGCTTCTTCCCCCTTCTTCATCCAGCCTTCGCTCCTGTTATGTGCCGCACCGCCCTTGCTCCTCCACCCGCGTGCGGCGCCTTCCCCACCCGCTCCCATTCACCCTCCATTCCCTCTCTCTCTGCACCCACTTCCTTTCGTCTCCCGCTTTTCATCTTTTTTCACCTTCGCCCCTCCTCACATATATTTTCCGTAATTTGCTGCCGTCTCTTCCAGGCACACGGGTTAGTTCCACTTCCTCCCTCCCTCCACCACCGCTCCCCTCACCGCGATCACCTCCGTGTTCTTCTACCCTGCCCTCCTATTACCGGAAACCTTTTCTCTTCTTCAACCTCGTACATGTCCGTCTTGTCTCGTCGGTGGCGTATCTAGGAATCGGTTGTGTGGAAAGACAAAAAAATTAATCACGAGGAAAACTTAAAAGTTTTTTTTTTAGTTTGGAACAACTTCGATAGTGAACACTTTCGTTCACTTTTAAGTGATTAGGGTCACTATGTCACTATGAACGCAGATCAAAGTTTCATTACGTGTTGATATGAGTATACTTATAACCATAGATGCACAAACAAGTGTAAACATCGTAAGTTCCGTATTTCAATCTCATCTTTGTGCGTCCGAATGTAGACTTATATATGAGATATGAATTAATTGTGATTTTCTACTATGATGCCTGAGGCATGTAACCTGAATTGAACATAATATAAAAATTTATAAATGATCCATTGAATACCTAACGAAGAACTAGTCTCTATGCTTTTCAAAATCGAAAAAAGAACTTCAGCAAGAGAAATTTCCAAACCAGAAATTCATTCTCCTTATAAGTGGCCTTTTTTTTACTAATTTGGTAACCGAGTTATCAAATTCGAACTAAATATTTTTCATAGAAAATAAAAGAATAAAATTTTGTAGGTTCACATTCACATTTTAATGGGCGCGACTCGGTTTTCATAACTTAGCTAAATTTTCAGGTTATGAAACCCTGGTCATGTCTATTTGAATTGCAAGTGAGTCTTACAAATTTTAAACTTTTATTTTCCATAATGGAAAGGTTTCACATATTTAAACCTGAAGTTATCAGTTATATAAATGTTTCCTCGATAATAAGTAAGGACTGATAAAAAGATAACTCGAATAGGTAAATAGTACCTTTTTCAATATTAACATTTTGCTAGTTATTTTTGTTTTGGATGTTCGTCACCGTCGGTCTTTCCTCCCCGAGAAAACTCTAAGCTCCTAGTTCCCTTTTCCTCAATCACATCCTAGCCCTCTCCAGTTTTCCCAAGTATATTTTAGATTTTGTGTTCGCTCACTACTCTCCCTTTCCATTTGCCAAACCTCCCATTTTTCCCTCCGTTCCCTCCCAACCACGCTCCCTTCCTCTCTATCCCAACATTGCCCATCTAATTTCGCCTTTGATGGCCCTTGACGCCCTCGACCCCTGGCAGGGTACAGCGTCATCTCGCGCCTCCATTAATATGAACCCCCTGTGTGCTCGGCGCGCCATCTTACAGAAGGAACGGATAACAAGGTGTGACGTGAAGCGGGCTCTGTAATTTTTTCTGCGTGAAAAAAAAACACTCCCCGTTCCTTTGCATTTGCTTTCCTTTAAGAGAGAGAGAGAGAGAGAGAGCCCCCGCTGGGATTGTCTAACTCCCTGCTTTCAGCAAATGGTCTCTTCTCTTCTCCTTCAACGAAGATAATGATTTTTTTTCTGTTTTGTCGTCGTTTCTGCTTTTTCCAGATACTGTGCCTTAAAACTTCGTTTTCACCAAACCTTTGAGAGTCATGTTATTACTTTAGAGAAACCCATTAAGGGATCGGATTACTGCCGTATTTAGTGTTTTTTGTAGACTCGATGCAAAATACCATCAATTGCTTATATATTTCAGAGAGAACTTGATTCTGCTTGATTGTTGTGTCTAGGCTATTTTACTTCATCGCTTTGATAAATGTAGCTGGGAAATTTATCTTTGGTGGCCTGTGCACCTTTCCGTTTATTACTGAGAGGAGCATGGCATAGGTTAATTCCTGGGTACGCAAGTATGTATTAACCTTCGTATATACGTTAATACTTACGCCAGGCTCCTCTTTACCTTGTGTTACAAAAGAAGGAAGGGTGACTTTCCTAGTAATTTTTTTATACTCGATAGTTGAAATAACTGCGGAGGTTATTCTTTACAATGGAATATTTGTTTCGATGTGTATTCTTCCATGATTATCCAAACAATATCTGTCACGAGTCATGTAAATGTTCTTTAGGCAGGAAGAAATTATATCGGATAATACAATTGGATGAAGGGAGGACATATGATAGAATCGTTTGAGAAGATTATGAATTGTAAAAAATTGTTTTTATGTAATATATCTCATGTGAAAGCATAAATTCTCTGGTAACTATTTTATCATACATAACTACCTGTGGGAAATTTAAACATTTTTATAGTGTGTTACCCACCAACAAAAGCAAAAAGCCATCGGGTATTAGTATCGAGCTGCCAGTTCACATGCAAGCCAAGCTAATAGCGGTGTTGGCTAAAGTGATGCTCCCACGAAAAGAATTATTGACTGTACCCTGCAGTTTAAAATTCGTTTAGAAACCAATTTCCGCTCCGACTCTTCCCCCCCCCCTCCCGTTTATTTCTTCCAATGAAGTTCGAACCCCGTGCCGAGTGCTGCACCGCGCGACCCCTTTCCCCGCTGAACACGAATGAATGGTGCTCGTTGGAACCTTTAATTAAATGCACCGGGCGCCGCATCCCCGTGACAAATGGCACCGATGTAAACGCGCTCTCATTTTGGCCTTTACATGCCGCGCTCCTCCCCGCTACATAATCCTCGTCACGTTGCCGTCCTTCTTCACCTCGGCTGCTTCGCCGCTCTTCGACTTTTTCTGCGGTCCCCGCCGTGTTTCGCTCGCCAATCGGACATTGAGCGAGGCGCGCGGTTTCGGACGCTAATCGTCCGAGTGGTTTTGAGTAGGGATGAGTCGATTCATGATTTCTCCGATTCTCACTCACGGAATCGGAATCGAGAATCGATCGCCTTGAGTCGATTACGATTCCGTCGATTGCAGGAAGATCAATATTTTGAAAATAGACTATAACCTAGGGGCATAAATGCCGCCACACACCTGAGTCATTGTGCGCTATACATTATTTATTATTATTACAGTATTCTGCCGATTAAGGTAGGTTTCCATGGAGTACTAAAGAAGTGATCTGGGAGCCTCCCTTTCCTTCCAGCGCTACCTTCTTCAATTCACTGTAACGCCTACTCTCTTTCAATCTATCTAAAAATACTATTCTTACCTTACCCTCCCTCGTTTCCCTAACATTCTACCCTCTAACACCATTTTCAACATCCCCTCCCCGCTAAGTATTCGCTCCATCCATACTTTCTGTCTCCTCCGTACCTCATCTAAAAGCTGCCTCTCCTCGCCAACTATGTCCAGCACTTCGTCGTTCCTTTTCCTACATTACTAAGTGAGCAATTTATGTTTGAAACAGTTAAAGTGTTTATTATTTTATTAAAATTGAGGATATTATTATACAGCCCACGACATCTACTTCCGTGAGCCTTGATACAATTCTCATAGGAATTCAGGAACCTGGGTAGCGTAGTGGTCTGCTCATTGGCCCGGAAATAAGAAAGTCCGTGGTTCGATTCACGGTCCAGGGGAATATATATTATGGAAATTCATATGCAGGGTGTTTGAGAAAGAACTCCTCAGTAGAATCTATACCAGGTGACACCCACTGTTTTAGCTTGTGGTGTTTGATTCATTTACTCTCAAAACTTGAAGCAATTCTCTTTCATAATATGTACTCATTCATTTAATTATTCATTAATTTCCCCATTAAATTTACAGTGAAGACTAGGGAGGTCTTTTACAAACACCCTGTATATTTCACCGCCGTTCTCGTGGCAGACTTAGAAATATTTCACTTATTCGCTATTTTTATTAGATAAACTTTTTGGGCCACTTAATTGTCTTTTTTATTTTATTCCATTCGATTCAGAAATTTTAATGACAGCAATGATACTTACAAATCGATATCCAACCAGTTAGTATGAATAAGAATCGATGGAATCGGAATCGGGAATCGATTCGAAAGAATCGGAATTGGAATCGGAAAAAAATGGAATCGAGTCATCACTAGTATTGAGCGACAGTGGGTAAATTGGTGAGTCATTCGGGGGGCAACACTTGGGTTGGTTGTTAATGTTTCCACCGCTTTTTGAGGGGGTGTGAAAGGGAGGCGGGGTTCCGGTTTAAGTGCTTCCGGCGAGTCGACCTGTGCTGCACTCATTGCGGGGTGTGGAAAGAATAAAACAAATGCTGAGGTGGTAAAACTCTATTCAGGGTAGTTGCACGTGTGGCTGCGACTCGTTGTTCACCCACCTTCGGTTGGGATATTTGAAAAGCCAGGGGAAATGAGGTCTTGTTCTGTTTTCACATGGTGAATTCAGGTTCGTCATCGTTTTCGCCATTTGGGGGCTTTTACTAGTTTGGTCAGGCCTTCTTTACGGTTTGCTATGCCCGCAGAAGCCTTTTTGTGTCCATGTGACGTTTTTTATCATTTATATCTTTTAGATACTAATAGGGTCGGAGGTAACACGTTCTTATTTTCTCCACGGCCCCTCAGAACCTATAAACCTTCAATTCTATTGTGTTAACTGTAATTAATTTTATACTGCCTCCTGCAATGGTAATGACAACCGTTTTGTGAAATTTTGAATTCTGATATTGTGTAACTTGATTTATTATGGCATTATTTGTGGTCTTAAATTTTCCGATGATTTGATAAAAGGTTAAATTTTGTTCACCAAACGTGTTCTCTGTAAATAATCGTATTCTCTTCGCATTTTGTAACTTGTTAACCGTATGGTGTTTTCGCATTGAATTTAAATTTCCGGGTTCTCCCACCACTTCTGACCGTGTATCTCAACCGTATTTTGCCACAATATCAGTGAACAGAAGAAGTACAAGTTGAACGTTAGCGAAATACTAATCAGAAATGGGGGATGTGGAGAAAAACCCCTAACTCCCCTCTTAACAGATCCCAAATAGCATTTTTGCCAAATTACTCCCCTGCAGTGCACTCTAATTTGATTTCTCCCCGAAACGACGACGTGAAGAACAGACCCCGGCCGGCGGGCGCATAGTTGCAAATGAAAGGCGAATCGTTTGAGTTTGAGATGTCCGCGAATTGAAGGAGAACCTGCCTGATGAGAAGGAGGAGGTCGCATCTTAAGGGTTGGCGGTTTGAGGGGGAGATTTTAAAGCTAGCATCGGGGTTGGTTCGCCGTAGGTTGAGGTATCGGTTGCTCGCGTGGAACTAATGGAGCGAGGTTGTTGTAAGGAGCCGGGGGATGTTGGCTCGGGGGCGTTGGGGGCCTGGCTGAGACGCCTGGCGATGGGGCAGAGAGCGGAGCTTTTGAAGCCTCAGCTGGGGCGGGAAGCATAGACAGAAAGCCCTGCCAGCGTCCGCAGATCTCTCTATTTAATCCTATAATTGGCCTCCCCTCTGTCTCTTTTCCTACCTCTCGTGGATTTAAAGCTGCAGGCTGATTATTGGGCTTCGCGGAGGTTTTTTTTTTTGTTGTTGCACGTCAACGGATGTAGGAAGCGTCTGCACCGCCCGGGTAGTTGAAGGGTCGGGGGAGGATCCGCGTGAAGTGAAGTGGAAATAAGGACCAAGTCCACAGGACGGAGTGTGCGTGTGATGAGCCCTGAGTATATGTTTAGGCGGGTGGGGTAGGGGATTTTCCACGTCGAACGGGGGGAGTTGGGAGGTTTTGAGTTTAGGGATGTAAGTTCCCAGAGTGTGGTGAAGAGTGATTAGCGGAATGGCTCGGAGTTGGGTGGCGGCGTGTGGGGAAGGTTGGGACGGTTAAGTAGGTATTAGCCTTGTTTAAGTAGGGCGGGAGGGGTTGGCGGTGCACGGAGAGAGGAACTGCGGGGCTCCGGTAGGTCGGAAGGGGTTGTGTGGGAGGATAGGGGGCGCGGGGGGACATCTAAAGTAAAAAAGATGACTATCGATAAGCGTATGCAGGCGTGTGAGGAGAGGCTTCTCGTGGAAATTCAGGGTCTCACGGTAGGATTGGCAGGTGGTCCGAAATATGCGAGGCGTTAGCGCCCTTCTTTTTGTGCTCCGGCGGTGGAGCGAGTTATGCGGGCATAATGAAGCGGAGAACGCGATTCCGTGAGCCTTCGCGTAAACTCGTGCCGTGTGCTTGTGGAGTTAAGTAACTGCGCGCCGAAGTGGTGTGGAGCCGCGCAATTACGTGGTTTAAGTCTTCATGCTCGCATTTCAGTCTATTTTTGGAGTCGGACATACCCCTCCTTGGAGTAAATGTGAAATATTCGGGCTTTTATCCCTCAGGGTAAAGACGAGGATTTTTAGGCGAGTAAATGCCGAATGTTTTTAAGTAATCACGCACTGAATAATTTCAGCTGATTCAGGCGTGATATTATGTTAGTAAAATGTATTGAAATAAAAGGTATTTGCACTTTTCCGCAGTTTGTTTAATGCATGCGACGCGTTTCAGCTCAAAGAGCCATCATATAGTACAAGACTGTATCTGGTCAAAGAGAGAGAGAGAGACGTATTTAAAGATCAAATGCATCATCTGGTACAAGATTTGTCTTGTACCATATGATGGCTCTGTGAGTCTAAACACGTCTTACGCAATAAAATATCTGTGTAAAAGTGCTACTATCTTTCATTTCAATTATCACGAAGTTGTAATTTACACGGCAATCCTAAACGTAAATGGGCAACCTTGAAATGAGTGGTGATAAGTGAAGTCTACAAGGTGCACGAGCACGCATCAGTATCGAATGGTTGTGATTCATGAAAGATATAAGTTTTTTACATCAATATAACAGGAAAAAGTCTCTTTGAAGATGATTAGATCCATTTAGAGTTCTTTTGACGACAATTATATGAGGAATGTCCTAAGGGAAAATAAACGCCAACACCTTAAAAAGCTTCCAAACAGTGCAAAATCTCACAAAAATATGAATTATTTAGAATAATATTCCCAGGGCATTGTATGTCCGAGTGAATTCCTATTTATAAATATCAAACTCTCTGGAAGTTTACATGCCCTACCCATCATCCCTCCCTGGTCGTCGTTTTGACCAGGAAAATTGTCGATCTAGCCCAAAACTCGTGGCCGTGTAAGCGATTTCCCTTTACGAGTAGTTAATCCTCCGCTAGGCCTAGCGTAGGGCTTGTGGCGTTGAAATTTTCAGCAGTCTTGAGCTTTTCTGTCTTGAACGAAGTGGAAAGAGGTTAAGCAGTTTGGAATGGGGAGAGTGAAAAAAAAATGAAAAAACCCTCAGCCAAGATGGAATTGGTAACGAAATGACACTTTTACGGCCGATTCTGAGGGCCCTGCCAAACTCTGAAAAATTTATGCGAGCGGCTGTATGCTCATCTTCGACACTCCCTACCGTATGCATTCCCTTGTGCGTGCCCAATCATAAGCGTGCGGAAGCTTTTTTTAAATATGCAGAAAATTATGCTCGAAGTGCATAAGTTTCTGATTAAAATTGTATGCGTATCTTAATATGGTACGAGGTCGGATATGTGGCTCCAATACTGTATAATAAAGTAGGTAAGAAAGGAAAGTTTTATTGCTCCAAAATTATGAATGGAGTTAGCACATAAGATGACGCAGAAAGGATAGCACAGGCATGTATAAAGAAGAATCCGTGGTAAGTTGGCTATCCATTAGAATTATGAATCATCTGTGGCGTATGAATGAAAATATCTTCATTACGTTTACTTACAATTTGAACGCATCTAAATATTTTGGTGAAATATGATTTATTTTCGCTATCTTGCATGAACAAGGGAGTAAATTGAATACCCGTTTTCCGAAGAAAAAAACTGCTTGGATATGGTCGTTTTAGTACAGCATTAAGATTTTCTTCGTTGTTGTCGGTAAGGCTATGCGTCACCAAAAATCATATTTAAAATAAAAATTGAAAATATATTAAACGACTTAGAAAGGGTAACAACTCCCATCTTTTGATTACATAATCGACGTAATACACTGCAATCCTTGCACATTTTATCGGTAGGTAGTAATGGTCCGGGAAAATTTTAAAATGGAGAAAGTTGCATACGTTTGTCGCAAGGTTTATCTTCACAACAACGTTTTACAGATAGAGTCGTCCTCAATCCTTTAGACTAATGAGACATATAACGCCTCCATTGCAGATCCTTACGACATTTAAAAGACTTATAAGGCATAACACTTGTTCCCTATTGTGTTGAGGCTACATTGGACTGTGAACTTCTCACATTACACGAATGGTGAAGAAGACTTGCATCAATCGTGCGGAACGGAACGCTATTATTGATTAGTGTATATACCTTTCTTGAATGGTACATTGCCGTTCGTTTAACGGCGGAATCAATGATATGTTATTCATTTAAGTGGAAGCATAATACATTAATGTGGAGGATTGAGAATTACCTGCAACGACGTCGATGATAGAACTTTAAACCCGGTGAAACACTTTAGGCGCTGTCCACATTGCAGACCACCTATGTCTGCAGTCCACCAAGTCAATTTAAGGTGAATAAATATTGAAAAAATTTCTATGTTTTCAGTATGTGCACACATTTATGAGATTTGCTACTTTAATTTAATCAGGCGATAGAATGAAGCATTAACGTGAAGAATTGAGAGTAACTCTCTCCTCAAACCATCGGCGACCATGTACCTTTGTGCACTAAGGAACGCCTGAAACGCTCAAACACATAAAGTAACATGTGGAAACACATCCCAAGGTGAAGAATAATTTTAAAAAGAGAAATGTTTATGCTGTAAGAAGAATTTACGTAAGAATGAATGCTTCAGAGGAAGGGAGACGTGGAATCGAATATTGAGTTGTGGGAAGAAAAGGATACGAGACAGAGAGGAGGGAATCATGAGGAAGGGTATTTTGAGGAAGAGTGTGGAAGGGGTTTGTGCGTTTGAGGGGTGGGTGGGTCGGAGGGGCCGCTCCTCGGCTAATCCCCTGAATGGGCTGCCCCGGCCGACGGCGGAGTTGTGTATAGTGCGAGTGGGCTCGAGAGAGAGGGGGATGGGAAGTCAAGAGTTTGAAGTGGGTTTTGAGGAGTGGAGGTTAAGGAGGCGACTGCGGTGGGTGGAAACGGGATTAGGGATTGGTTGCCGGGGCAATGGGTTTGTTTGCCTCTCGGGGTGATCGTGGTCGTCTTTATTTGTTCCGAGGGAAAAATTCACTCTCTCTCTCTCGCTCCCAACTCTCTCGAGTGGAGGTTCGCCGCGGTGTGCATCTTAACGCGGATTATTTAGTCATACAATGACTGTACTTCAGGAGGATAAGGTGATAGCTGGATGGGGATGCTATTCAAACGCCTCTAATTGTTTTGGAAGGATGTTTTTCTCCCGTAATGGTGTGTTTATTTGCTCTTGCCAGCTTCCTTTCGACGCTTGAAACCGTTTGTATGGGTGATTATTAGGTTTCTGAAGTTTAAATATATTGATTTTTTAATCTCGGATTTCATTAATGATGATAGCTTATAATAGCCTTTAAGAGCAGTCATCAATGGTTTGTTTATTTGCTCTTGGCAGTTTCCATTCGGCTCTTGATACCGTTTGTATGGCTGATCATTAGGTTTCTGAAGTGTATAGATATTGATTTTTTTAATCTTGAATTTTATTGATGATGGATTATTTAAGCCTTCCGGTGTAGTCATTACATTTGCATGCAAGTTGAAATCTATTTTGGATGTAAGATCACTTATTTTAGAATCAAGAGATGAATTTAATTTAATAGCTAGATGCGCCATTCTCCTGATTTATCTCTATTTATACGAATTTCCCGTACATCCATTTACAGCAATGCAAACGTAAGTTCATAATGGCATCCTGTTTTAGTTTATGATAAATGCTGCATGATCCATCTTTAGTTGATACTGCCAACTAAAATTCTTAGTATACTCGTCGGGAAAATAGAAATACGGTCCAATTTCGGCGATCGCCCATTACCAATTGTGCTTATCTAGCGTGTCCCATTGAATCGTCAAAATTTTAGTGCATTATAGCCAACTCTTTTAACCTTTAACGCTTGGGCCAAGTGCATTTTTGCAATCTTTTTCAGCTTTTTTTAAATTATTCTCTTTTTTGCTGCGAAGCGAGTGATATAGCAGAAGACGATTCATGTGAATTCACCCTCCATAATTTGAGTCATGATGGAAATATATTGTAGGTGTGACATATGCGCCGTGAATGTAGTGCTTATAAGCACTTTAAATAATGGATAAAGCGGAATTGCGCGTGAAATATGACCTTCACTGGAGGTGAATGGGTGTGCGTGTTTGGCTAATTGTACACGCGGTGTCAGGGCCGCTCCCTCATAAAGCCACCCCTTTTTTTCATTTATTTGGCTGCATTCTTTCGCGTGATTAAAAAGGTAGGAAACGAACATTTTTTCCTAACAATCAGATTTTAGTGAATGAGGTCGTGATTCTCGCGATAATTTACCAAGCAGTGTCTGTGATGGACATTAACTTATTTACTGGGCTCGTTAGTCCTGACCTCATAATTTACCTTGATTGTTTCGCCGTACTATTCTCTTGGGACTACTTCTTTGTAGTCCGCGGTGATTCAATCCTTCGTATATCTCCTTTTGGTAACTTTGTTATTTTATTTCCGTGTAATAGGCACACAAACAAAAATCAACAACAGAAGTAGAACTAACAATAAATCATTTCCTTCCGGATCAAGTAAAACTGTATAATATGTCATTTATTTGTTATCCGTGGTCATTTGTTGCATAATTATTTGTATTTACGTGATATTATGCTTAGTATAATATTTATCATCGAGGTGATGTTTAAAATTATAAGTTTCAATCATAAAAAGAGGAGAGTTTAAAAATAAATCTATCATACGTTATCTATCATTGTACACATATTGTATGGAACTTGATGATATCAGTTTTTACCATTTAAACATATTTAATTTATGTCCATGATGCCGTGAATACCATATCTGATTTTATAAGGCACTCTTAGTAATCTCGTGAACACATCATTCCGCCAACAGGTTTAAATCCTGAGAGCCCCCAATTTCCGCCCGCCCCCGTTGTTTTACTGCTAATCCAGTGGGTACTGTAAATCGTCCGTAATTAAGAAAGCTGTAAACTTTAGCACCCGCGTCGCAGGTAACGTGGCAGCATTATGCAGTAGCCGCGCAGCGACGTTAGTTTTAACAAGGTAAACGCCTCACGTCGCCCGGAAAACCTTGCCGCGGACTGGACAAATAAACGAGAGAAGGGGGAGATTTTCACCCCGTCTCTTCTCCCCGCCACCTGCCCGTTATAACGTCCCGCCGTTATGTCCCCCGGAATTTATAAGTCTCTTCTTTCCCGAGCTCTCGAACGCTGAGCATAAATCCCACACTATATTCGAAAACTCGTCCTTTTTGACCCGACTCCGGGATCTCCTCAGCTTTTCCCCTTGAACCCTGTTTAATTAACCTCCATTCTCTCTCTCTCTCTCTCCTCTCACAAACCTTGCTATCTTCTCTCTCTCCCCCGCAGCCTCTTATCCCCTCCACTGCACCCCCTCTTTGCCTTCTTCACCCTAGTCCGCACTCCCCCGCCTCTTTGCTCCTCCTCCTCCTCCCGCTCTCTCAGAATGCTATGCGGTCTGCCGTCATCTTCCTTCCCAACTCGTAATCTTCGCCTCCACACCCCACGACCGCTCCCTCTAATCCCTCCGCACCCCTTAAAATCCTTTCCTCAGTGCTTCTCGCAGAAGGTTCCCACTTCTCTCTGCTTTCTCCCTCGGGGGAGTGGAGGAGAGGGCAGCATGGTTTTAAAATGAATTTATTTTCACAAACAATGGTTTTTTGGCTCGGATTGCAAAAATAATTTTGAAATACAATATAATTTATAAATTTAATTGGGACTGCATTTCAAATTGAACGTATTCCAAATTATTTTTAATATATACAAGCCCTCTGCAAGCTCCCAGAACCACTGCTACACTCCTATCTCGCATTTTCATCACTTCTTTCGTTTTTTTGTCACCGTAGTTAGCTCCCGACACTCCCACCGATATAATTTCATATAAGAATACTAAAAAGACTTCAAAACATTATTTTGAATCTGTTAAATTATAACTATTTTATTGGAAAAAGTTGTGAAAGATTTTTACGGTAAAATATAGACTGCTTTCGTTTGAAATGCATTTGAAATCGTGGATATTATACCTAGAATATCTCTTCACTTTGAAGTTAGAAACCATTTGAGAAGTTCCTGGACCCGAGCTTACCTGCAGCCTACTAAAATATAACTTCTTCTTGTTAATACTGCGGTAGCATCCTCCCATTTTACTCCTCTTCTCAATTGTAACATATTATATAAGATAGAGTGGCTTTATAAAAATCTATTAGTGATTCTTTAAGACTTAAAGTTAAGTGCTATTAGGACAGCTTCTGTCATGTTTTGAAAGGTAATATGTTAAATGCTCTTTATTTCTTTGAATTCCAAACCCTCTTTACCACATGCAGGCTATTTTCCGTATGAACTCTCTCAGCCCCTCATTTATAAGTTCCTGGGCAAGGTCCACCCTTGCCTCACTATTTTCGTATCTCTTTCCTGCTCTTACCTTCCCTGGGCTATATTATATCAAATTACTTATATAAGTGCTTCATAAATGTCAGTTTTGACTCTATCAAATCCGAAACGATTTCATTGGGACAAATTCTGTATTATTTCGTAAACCGTAAAAAAGTAGTCGGCCTTTTCTCTTCAATTAAATCTACAATCCCCTGCACTATGCCAAGAAATTCTTCCGTTTGTAATTCATAAATAACCTTTTCCTTCTTTTTCTCTCTCCAGCCTTTCTCTCTCTCTCTCTCCAATTTTTCACAAATACTGTTGTATTACAGACGGTAAAATAATATTAATTACAATTTGTATTTGGCGCTTTCAAGCTATAAAATATATTCTACTTGGGCATATTTTATATTTGTAAATGGCAAAACTATAAACTTCTCTTCGTTTAATGAGAATCAAAAATCCCCAACTTATCCTTATGCGCCAACCTCTTTCGTGCCCTCCCACTTGACAAGTTTCAGGAACCGCCCCCGCCCGCATCCCTACCCCTTGCATAGATAGCCATCCCGTCGCGCCGTGTGCCGCAGCCCTGGGCCCTTAGCCGCCAGCCGCGAATTGAACTCCTGTGCTTTACGAGTGGCCTCATATAATGAGTCTGAAAGGGCCGGGTGGGGTCAGGGTGGGGGTGACGTGAGTGGGTTTTGTGCACTGTGGTGGCATTAGCGAGCCCGATTGCATTCATCTCCGTTGCTTCGGCATTACCCCTCTCTTTGACCCCTTCATCGCTCTATATTTCCCAGAAAACTCCGAGGGATTATGGGTTTTAGGAGTCGAGGAGTGTGGGTTTGGTCGGTTCGTTTGTAGTGCTGGCAGAGGTCGCTCATTTTGGGCGTGGGCCTCGGACGTTCGAGAGGTTGGGTGCTGGGGATGTTCGCCGGGAGCATCATAACTCTGTTTGTATCTCTCTGTCTTCCGCGTCATTTTTCCTTCCCGTTCCTCTTTGTTGTTGAGCAGTTTGCACAGCGCCCGGGTGCGCTTAGGTTTGATGACAGGCAAATGACGATCCCTGGACTTTGAGGACCTCGTGCTCACCCCCTCTTTTCATGCCTCATCTGCATTTTAGTTTTGAGGGAATTATATTGCGAGGCAGTTTAAGGAAGCATAATCCCGGACCGCGAAGGTAGAGTTCGCTCAAGTCAAGGGCTACTCATTAGAGCCTAAGTATGTGGTAGAATGACTTTTTCAAGAGAGTCAATGAACTATTGAGGTATTAAGTCACGGAACTCTGTTACGTGTAATTCTAAGTAAAAAATTGATGCTAATTTCTTGCAAAAAGTGAATCATGTGTTCACAAATGTGATAACATTGAGGAGTGAGAAGTCTTTCATTGTATAATAGTATAATAGCTGCATGAATGGACGATGTCAATGTTTTGAGCTCATATTTATCTTCTCACGCCTATTTTAATTATTAGGCCTTTAATCTTCTCAATCATTGACACCGACCTTAATGTCTGTGTGATAAATTTAGAGTAGAATTTCGATAATTCGAATTAGCTGGGATTCATACACTTTACGAAATAAAATATTGCTTGTATTTCAATATATACAAAATACAGGGCCGACAGAGTTCTTGAGTGTTCGATAATTTTACGTGAATAATGAATACTTTTCTCTATGGCTGAATGAGTGGAGAAGACTAATAAAACCATTAATATATTATGCCTAAATGTTTAATCATTCATAAATGAGGTCATGTAGTAAAAATCGATATCATTCGTTATCTTGGAGCCTCGATACCAGCGAAGTGGTTCGGGTAAAAGTAGTCGTTTTATGAAACAGGAAAATACTGCACTTATTTGCTAGGATAGGCTGCAAGGATAATTCCTTAATAAGGTAATCCTTTTCGTGTGATCATTTTATCCAGGAGATAAAAATCCTGGTTTGGAATTTAGAATCCCGCTCTACTTTTGAACAGCCTGCATTCTGCAGTGAATTTTTTTTCGTGGGACCGTAGTTATTTCTTTGTATTTTTTGTAACTAAAACTAGTAGAGAAACCAAAATTGGCGATTACGGAGGGTAATGACCGGGATAGGATAATTTTGTGGATAACAAACGTCGCCACTGTTATGGTCCATTATTTTCGCTCCCATGTATACCTTCCTCCATCGCATCCGTTGTTTTGTATTGTTCAAGCTCCCTATCACTTTCCGTTTATCTCTTCTTCTCTCTCCTCAGCTGCACGTGGAAGGAAGCTTGGGTCAAGGCCTGATTATCGATAGCACGAATATTTTTTGTTTCGATAATTTACCGTTCGTTTGTAGTGCGTAAAAGTAGACGTACCTACTAGACTTTTGCCTCCGGATAATTTAATTTGGTAAATCTCGATTTTTTATCTATTTCTCTCTTCCTTAACTTGATAAGTATCTCTCGTAAACATACGTACTTGCGGCGTAAATATTCTTACGGTGAGTGAAACAAATAGAGAAACCAATATTGGCGATAAAGGGGAGCTAATGGCAGGGAAAGCATAATTTTGTGGGTAGCAACAGTCGTCACCGTTGTGGTCCATTATTTTCGCTTCTTTCTCTCCCCTCTCCTCTAGTTCGTCTGCTGTTTTGTTCACGCCATTATTATCAACCTCTCACCATTCCGCTATCTTCTTTCCCTCTCTACGCTTTGCCTGCGACTGGTCAGCTGCCCCGGGGATGCGCTGGTGTGGGTTGATCCTCGCGGGAGGAGGGCCGGCCGCGGCGGCGGGAGTTTTGCGGCCCAGGGCTCCGACGGGGTTGGGTTTGGGTTTTTGCGGTGGGTTTACCCGGAGCATGTTTATTCCTCGTTTTCCGTCCGCCGGTCTGTTTTTGAGAGCCGGTGCCGGCAAGGGGGCCGCGCTGCAGATAAGCCCCGCCGTCAACCTCGCCAGCTCTTCCCGCGACCCGCCAACTCACTCTTCCACTTGCGCATGTGTTTCTGGGACTTATGAAAAAATTGTTCTCACTTTAAGATGAAATACATTACGTTAATTTTCGAGGTTAGTATGCACAAATTTGTTGCAGGAGGAAAACAATCCCCCGTATTTCAATATTGACGGAGCTTTTTTTGTGTGGTAAATACGCTTTTTTCACAGTAATTTTCATGGTATTCTCATCAAACTAGTTAACTTTCCATTAATTGATTTTTTCTTTTGGAAGAAAATACCACAACGCATAAAATTTTCTTAAAGTTCACAAAAAGAATGGAACAACTACATAAATTCGTAAAAATACCTACTCCAAGGAAATGACGCCTTTTCAAATTCCGAAATCGACGCTAAATTCTCAGGTATAAGTTAGTTCATATTTCATAATTCTTTGACGATCGAATATCAGTAGGAATTTATGGCTTACGTTCTTTCGCCCGACCTCTGTGGAGGTAGGTGATACCGATTCAGAAATTATCTAATATGCTATTAATATCTTAAGCCGGACAAACCACGCGAAAAATTTACTTAAGATTCTTCGTTTTCTCATGTGCCATTTTTTTCAAGCACACGGACTACTGTGGCATCCTCTATTGGTCCGGTACACATATTATTACGTTTGACCTTATCGCGCCCATCATTTCCCCTATTCGCCTGTAGATTGGGGTCCTGTTTTCTCCATATCCCTTCAACGGGGTGACGATGGTGTGACTTATTTCGCAGGAAAAAATGTTATTTCACCTTCCCATCCCCGTAAAGTTAATTAACCTAATATCATGTAATTGGTTCCATTTTTCAATTGAAAATTAATTTTTAATAGTAAAAATTTGGTATACATTTCCATTGCTTTTGAGTACTTAGTTATGTAATTTTATTTTCCCGATACGTTTTTGCGGATTTTCACTTAGCGAATTAACTTTTAAGTGGATGAAATTATATCTCTGGAGAGAAGTTCTCTATTGCTTAGTTATAAATTGTTAAATATTAAAGACACAAGTTAGTACCAAAAAGTACCGCATTGTACCTACACTTTAATGTACAATCGATTTCAATTTTTTTAAATGTCAGTAATTCCTGACATTGTGCGAATTGGCGTTCGGATTTTAATAATAATGCAAAGCTTAGCTGAGTGTTTTTTCCCGATCTTTAGCCGTGGAGGTGGATATTTACGTATTTTCATGTAAAGTCCTTTCCAACAGTACACACAAAAAATTAGTTGAACACTATTTTTCTTGCCGTTCCTCATTTTTTTCCGTTTGAAGGGACTACTTTGGCAGCCACTCGCGGTCCGATCCGACGCGGTTTCATTCCGTTTGGCCTTATCGCGCCCCGCTATTATACCCGTTTGCCGTGAGGTTGGTCCCGCGGGGTCGGTTCACCCCAGCCTCCCATCCCATCTCCGGCACCATGTTGATGATGGTGTGATTGATGTCGCCGGCAAACAATGTACTTTCCTCCGAATCCCCGCGCATCAGCGTCGCTTGATATTTTCATCCCAGCCCGCGAGCACCTCGTATTGTTTCTGCCATGGGGCATTTCTCCTTTCTCCCCGTTTCACTTGCCCCAGCATATTTTTTTCCATCCTCCCACACTCACACACATGTCTTTTCCGTCGTGCACTATCGCCGTCGGTTGTTTTTTTTTCATTTTTCGTTCCGTCCATCGCGACCCCTTTTTCATTGTTTGTGCATGCCAAAGTATCTCTCGTGCTTTTTATTTCATTTCCGCGTCCAGTGCGATCGCGGACTGTGTACCGCGCGCCGCTCGGTTATTCCCTGACCCAGAATGAAGTATGGTGGCATTGAATCGAGTTTCTTTCATAAAAATGTGGGGCAGAGTGACTAAAAAGGAAAAGCTACTGTGGGAAGTGATGGGGCTGAAATATTTTTTTAAGCTGATCATTAAAAATCGGGTGCAGTGGTGATAAAGGGTTTGCGTAGTGGTCCATAATGATTCCCTATTCTCTCTCTTCTCTCTTTGGAGATGATAATCTCACGAAGCATGCTTAAATTTCATTTCGACGGCAGCTTATTTATTGACATAGATGGAAATATTTGTCAAGGGCTTGGCTTGTAGGGTAGGCTAAGTCAACTCATCAGCTAGCGTATTTTTTTGTCTTTCAATATTCTTTGCCTTATTTCCAACACGTTGGGTGGTTTATACTTCTTTATAAACAAAATAAAGCTGTTTCCGTGACTTCAATTGCTATTGAGTTTTTAAAAAAAGATTTCAAGAACATTTTTGTTTGTGATAAGATGTTTTCAGAGTCCTCACTACTAAATACCGAGGATATATTCTAGGCATGTTTGGAGAGGTAACTTGATCATGGAAATAGGCTAAATGTAAATAAATTTCACTGTTTTCAGCGGTAGTAATTGCCTTCCTGCTATTCCTCAACAAACTTTAGCTCTGGTCTGGTTGCGTAATATCTAATGTTTCCGAAGCCTACGTCTTACCACTGAGGAGAGTGTTATGGTAAGGAGGCTGTAGCGAAGATTTCACATCCAATTCTAACGATCCAGTTCAATGGGTGATGAGAAACTTGTGTTGCCGCTTCCAAAAGAAATGCTAACCTCAATCGAGCCTACGCAAATTGAAATCCTTTCCGCCCCCGCGCGCAAATTTACTCGGGGAATCACAAAGCGATTCCGACCATCCGCCACTGTTACGACTTCAAAGACGCCTGGCGGAGACGCTAGGCGTGACAGCGTGTCTCCCGCCGACGTAATTTTTTTTCTTTTAATGCTCGATGCACCGCTTTGATCCGCGGGGCCCCGCATTTTCCGTCTTTGCGCGGAGGAAAATTGCGCCCCTTTTAAGATGATAATATTCATCATTTATGAAAGGTCGTTTTGGGGGAGGGCCTCCGTTCTAGCTCCGTGTGTTTTCCACCCCAACGGAGGGAAACTGACACACGTTGAAAGGAGCCCCGAGGGCGTTTTGGGCCAACACCGGGGAGAGTGGGGAGGAGGAAGGTGGAGTGTGTGGATTCAAATTGAATGCCGGGAAGGGGAGGAGGCGTCTGGGGGAGAGGAGAGGTCGGGGGCGGTGGGAGGAGAGCTCTCCGTAGCCCGCGGTTGTTTGCATGAGAATGGGGGGTTTTGGGCGGCTTACACACATTCACGGCCAAGTCATTACGTCTCTCGGGATTCGGGCGCGGGTGCCAGGTCGGACGAGTAAACAATAAACTTTATGTAATTCGCGGGAGCGATCATCAGGTGGCGATGAATGCCAAGGGCAGATTCGAGGAGTTTTGTGGGGTAGGGGAATCGGGCGTGAGGGTATTCCGAGTCGAGCGTATGTTGCGGAGGGTAACTAGGACGCGCGGAATAGGTGTTTTTCTCTTTTGCGTGGAGTACCGCATGCTAGCCGTCAAATGCAGGTTGATTTAGACTCGTGAATGCTGAGAGGTGAAAAATGAAAACTCACGTGCTCTCCTGCGCTCTTCGGGGTACATCCTTGTACTGTAGGTCGCAAAGTGGATGGTTGCAAAGGTTCTTAAAATATATTATGCTCCGTCTTGTTGTGTATTTCTACTTCAGTAGTTACATTTCTTTCAAGGAACTAGTCAGAATAATTTTTGTGCTACATTTGCCAAATATTTGAGCTTTTATGGTCTATTCATCTTAAGTCATAGTCTAAACTCAATAAGCGTAAGCTTTATTTACATCTAAGTCAGAAAAAATTCACTTTTTTCTTGCAAAACTTTGCATTTCTGCTGGTGCATTCACCTCCACGGTGTATGGAACATTTTGGAAAATATATATATTAGGCCATCAGGAAGATGTAGATGCCAATGATACTCTTCATCTTATCTCCCTCAAGTTTCTTTGGTATTTTCCATTATAATTATTGCGATTTAACTGCATTTCGCATTGTCAAAATTTCACTTCTTATTTCTTGTAAAAATCTCAAATACAGGAGAATGTTTGGTACCGTTGAATTGTCATTAACGGCTGTAAATTCCTCAGTCATTATTATTTTTTGGTGTAGTTACTCTTGTGTTGAAACACAATGATTATAATTTTATTTCCAAGAATAAACTACATAACTAGTAAATGTAATGTGGATTTTATACAACTTTGGCTTACTTGTGCGTTTACTTAAATCGTTTTAGCGCAGATAATATCTTGCTTTCGATTACCCTATAACATCTTAGCGGGGATGGAGTGCTATCTACTCCCTTATGTCGCAATTTATCGATTGCCGTCTACCAGTAGCATGTGTGCGTGATTTTCAATCGCGAGAATCGTCTCTCCGCGAAAGTAAATCGGTTCGGTCCCGTTGTGGCTATGGAGATACATGGATGCATAGCCAGTCTTCGGCTTTTACAGCGTCTCGTCTACTTGCGGTGGAGGCCCGAACGTTTCCGCCTCGCCCACTATGCGGGCACTCCATTTGCAGATAAAGGCCTGATCACTTATTCATAGCGAGCGCACTTCATCGGTGAATCATAATCGCTGGCTTGCCGACTTTCCAACCCCGGCCATTAAGGACCCCCACCGCCGCGAGTCCCTCCTTCGGAAAACCAATCTCCACGACCCATTCCGAAGGCCCTTCAATTATTTCCCCGCTAGCCCTTCTCGTATCTCCTTCCCCGCGGTCCCCCCTTCTTTTCTACCCCTCTTCCCTTTAAACCCTCCTAGTCCCACGGCCGCGACTCCGCTATTCCCCAAGTCTCCAGTGCACCCCTCATTATGTACCCTCAACGCCTCTTTTCGTCAATCCCAACCCACCCAAGCAAACCCCCCTCCCCCGTGAATTTTTTCAGGCCATCATCGAGCCCTACTAAGATTCTCCCCCTTCGCCCGTGGCACTCATTCCAGTCGTCTGCCTCCCCCATAAACCGAGCCTATTTCTTCCCTATCTCATTTTGCACATGGTCTCTTCTTACGACCCACAGCCCATGTCCGTTGTCGTATTTCGGAATTATCGCTTCCCCCGAAAGAATAATTCACAACAGCAGAAACTTGTTCGGCATCAACCGGAGTAACTTATCATTTTAAAACTTGCATTAAGTCGATCTTACGTAGAAACGAAATGAATGTTCATTAAAATTGCAACATACCACCACCTTATCACGCTATCGTCTGTCATCGGCAACAAATTGTTTATGCACGCTATATTACTTTGGTCATTAATGAATTGGAAATTTTCAGTTCAAGCAACGTATGTAAATGTATGGATGAAATGTATGATATGTTTTTTATAAATATCATTTCGGCAAAATATAACATGAGATAGGTTCACCTAAGTTATGGAGTCATAGTTGTAAACAAACAAATACACCTCGCTATAATATTTTAAGGCGATAAAATAAAATAAAAATCTAAATTTAAAAAATATTATGAATGTATACTTTGAATCGGTCAGTCGCTGAGAATCACTTAAATTTTGAGACCGAAGAAGGGCAATCCTCTGGTCGAAAACGCCTTAAAGCGGAATGCTCGAATTTTAATGGATGTGAATCAAGTAATACTCACTTCTTTTGAGTACAAGACAGCACTAATGAAGGCAGTTTTCGTTATCAGTACCTACCTCAAACTGTACAAATAATCAGTAAAATACTTCCATTAGACCGTGCTCTGTCCAAG
The DNA here is from genome assembly GCF_921293095.1 of Ischnura elegans. Lineage (NCBI taxonomy): Eukaryota > Metazoa > Arthropoda > Insecta > Odonata > Coenagrionidae > Ischnura > Ischnura elegans. The sequence continues at coordinate 65,783,445 of NC_060249.1, read as the reverse complement.
CTGTCACTGGTTGGAAATTCACTACTTTTCCCGGGTGAGAAAAAGCCAAGTACTTAATGTTTATTTTAGCCGTTTTGAACTGGACTTGTTGGAAATAGGTATTTAATGGGATATAGAGGGATTATATCAAGAGAAATGATGTACTCGGTGTGTGCAAACCGGGATTTTTAGTATCATAAAGGCTAAACTCCGACGTACCTATCTCAATTTTTACAAGGACTCGCTTATTATCCATACAACATTACGGTTGCCTTATATCCAGTGTCTGAAATTTTCTTTGGATTTTTAAATAGGTCCCCCCATGTGTGCACCCATCTCTTAGTCGCGTTTCCTTCTGTGCCTCATTAAAGTCCAGCTTGTCTCGTTGCGGAGCCCCTATCACCCCCCTCCACAGATCGTATCTCTCCCTACTCATCTTCCAACCGCTGAACGTCGTCGCCCCGACTCGGCCCGTCAAGTTAGTGATACACTTGATGACGGGTCCCCTCGCTCCAGGGGAGATGAGGGGCTGGGTACTCGTGGTAACGGAGTGCGGCCGCATTTCAATCACGCGCATCGGCGTCGTCTGATTCATCTGCGGTGGAGTCCTCGTGGCCAACCCTTGTTTCTCAACCTCTCATATGCCTCCTCTAACCAGCCATGACCGAAATCTCTGAGAGCTCTGAAGCAGTAAAGAATACAGCTTGTTAATGCCTTCGTACTAAAGAGTGTTTGGCCAGCTTTTTTGGGAATTCTTTTCATCAAGATTAAAAACAATAAACTTTCCATGCCGCATTAAATATTGAATGCGCATGTCGTCAATGTCGAAATTATCAAATTCACTGTGCATTCATTCAATTATTCTTAAGCTTCTTGTTGCGATACTAGGAGATTTTAAATTGGATCATTCACTTTGCGTTAAAAAAACTAATATGATTCCAATGTTTGATTCATTTCATTAAAAAAGTAGAGCCTCATCACTACCGTTATTAGGGATCCATCCATTATACATTGTGCGGATAGCTACTGTTGCATTTGATTTTTACATGTCATTGTTCCTTTTTTAAATTTTAGAGCAAGTATCGACGTCATTTTGTCGTCATCGCGAACAATACCTGATGAAAACACATCTGCTACTGCGTTGCAATAAGTTCATTATTTTTTTGTGATATGGTATGGTATTTGGAGGAGACGACTGACAGCCTAGGTCATTTGCACCATATTGAAGGGTAGGGAAGGAAAAGTGGAGAGAAACCCGGCGTCGGCACCAGCCTGCTCTAAGCGAAAGGCGCCAAGGGGACCACGGATCAACGTGTTTCGTGTCTAACGCTATTTCCACCATTTACTGTTCATAAATTTCTTCGTATCTCATAATAATGAACAGGCGTGGTATTTTCCCTAAAATTTTGGAAGCACTTACCCTATTCAGTATTTAAATTTATCCCTTTTTCATATTTAATATTGACGGACTTAAAAATAAATGAAAAATGTTCCCCACTCGGTGGCTTGTGCGAGGAGGGTAAAATACGCAACGAATTACCGTTCATGCCAACCGCTGTGGCGTACCTACATGAATAGAGCGAAAAATGTCGTGAAAGGCTCCTTTGAATCCCACGTGCATGCCCACGACGGAGGTGTTTGAATTCCAGTTCCAATTCGGTTTCTATACGGGCAGCAGGTGTATTTTTTTTCGCAAGCTGGGAAGCGTGCGCACAAAGTCCACCATTTGCCCTTCTAAGCTCGCCACCTTTCTTTTGCCTCGTGTCCTCGACTCGCGAGTGTGTGGTGAGTCCCGTCAACGCCGTCTCTTGCACCGAGGCTAGCCACGCGAGGATCGCTCTACTGGCCATATTCCATGTACCAGTCCCCTTTGCTCGGCTCCCATTAATCGGACCAACGTTCTTTCTTTGACGTCCCACTCCCATCCAAACTGTGGCGCGCGTTGAAAGAACAGGAAGCGGAGCGTGTCAATTATGTGGAAAATGGTTCGGCTCTGTAAAATGAACTAATTATGTCGCGTCCGTGGTAGTGGTTTTTTATGAATATAATTCCACTCTCGCGACCACATGGAAAGAAGCCGAGAGAGAAAGCTATTACATCTGTTTGGAAAAATATGGTAAAATGACTTGTAAAATGTCCACATGAAGATGGTTCTAAGCCATCGTCTTTAATTCTACGTTTGAATATTTCACTTCTAATTTTTATTTGACCCTCTCATTTTTCGTGATTTTTGCGTGCGAGATATTTGACTCGTGTTTGGAAAACTTATTACCTCTTTGAACAAATTTTCTAGGAAAATATTTTTTGGGTGTCCTACAGTTTTATTAGGTTATTGCCGGTGTTTCTCCCTTGCTATTTATCCTGCTGATTAGTTAATCGTATTTCATTAGTTTTGCGCCCCTTTAGATGCGGTCTAACTCCTGGAATTTAAGGTTATGAATGTTATATGTAAATATTTATTCCCCCAAATAGAGGCGAAGATTGTTAAGAAAAATTCTATATATAATAATCTAATATGCTTTAGTCTTAATGAAATAATTTCATTACCATTGTCGATTACCTGTTTCAAACTTGTACGGAGTAATTTATGATAATTTTAAATAATTTCTCGGATGTGTTTTGATGCAATTTTATTCCATGATAGTACTTTCTTTGCGGAGAATAAATAAACGTGATCTATATTGCCCATTAGCGCCCCTGGTGAGTCAATAGAGATACTGGTAGTCTGCTGTAATGTCTTGTTCAGCCGCTAGACTCTCATCCGTTATGAGAGCGACTTGGACGCTAACCCTGTACTGAGTCAAGGTCCTCTTCAAGTGGCGACCTTGGGAGAGGTGTTCCTAGTGGAAAAGGAAGTATACAGCGGACGAGAGGTGGATGCAGCGGCTAATTATTTTATTTCAACGTGTCGCAGAATTATTTCCCCGCTCCCCATGGACACTAAACTGAAAATTAGTGGACGCTTAATCCCTCCTCCTCGTAGCCAACTAGCTTTTCAATTATTCCCTCTCTCTCTCTCTGTCTCTCGTAAACCCCTTGCTGTCGTGACCCCTGGTCCCCTCACTGCACGGTCCTCTTTCACTTGACTCAAAAACCACTCTTCAACCCCCAGTGGAGCTTTTGCTCTGTTTTTAATCCCCGCCGCTCCCGTTGAGGGCCCGGTGGCACTGGAGTGCGACATTGTGAGTTTGGATCCGAGGCTTTAGGGAGGGAGGAAATATTTTCGCTTGGAGAGACTCGAAGTATGGGCAGACGAGTGCGATGCAAAGTTGTGGTGATGGTGAGGGGTTTTAGGATGGAGCTATATATGGGGGCTTTTGAGTGTAGGTTCTTCAGAGAGGGGACTGTTGAAGGGAGACAGAGATATGGTGAACGAGTTCCCGTCCCCCTCACTGCCTCCGCGCTCCTCGTAAACAAGCAAAAACTTTTTACCCCGCTCGCGCCCATCCCAGCGTGTAGTTTTCGCTGCATGACAATAGGTGTCACCTGATTTTTGACGTGAAATTATCGCGATGTGCCCGAATGATTCGCGAGCGGTACTGCACCCTCTTTAAAATCGGTGTAATTTCCTCAAAACCTTATCAGCAGTCATTCTGGTTCGAGTTGCGAGCGAATGTTCCCCTTTCACTCTTTTTCCTGCAATTCAAGTGATCACAGCTCCAACCTCGGTTGCGAATTTAGGAAAATTCTGAAAATATTTTTACGCTTGCGAGAGCTCTCTGTCCTTAATCGCCTAAGTGATTCGATTCATGCCTGTACGTTTTTTTTGTTTCTCTCTGAATCTCATTGTTTGGTGACGAGGGCTCATTAATTATCTCCACTCACAGCGCACACCTCCTCTGAATTAGTGTTGAAAATTGTTCTCCTCCGATTACCTCTTCAGTTCTAGGTCAACGTATCATGACCCAGGGTTGATTCATCTCTCACTTAATGAAGTAAAGTACAAAGGAAGCGTATCTGCAACGGAGAGTCTAAATGGCTGGATTTAAGCTGGGCTGCTGCGTTGGGAAGACGTGGCAATGGACTCTCCTGGGTTTAATATAATTTCATGAGTTCTCTGCGCAATTTCAGTTCAAATTTTCTGTTAAGCACCAGCAGCCTCGGCCGGCCAGAGATTAATTTGAAATAATCATAACTCAGGTGGATTTTTTTTAAGGGGGCGATCTCGAATATTACAGCCCGCGTGATAAATATTTGCTTATCCTGCGAGGGATTTTTGAAAACATTTTCTAGAGGGTAGTGGACGAGAGTAGGAGGAGCACCACTCCGAAGCTGCTTTTTTATTTGTTTCGTTTTTCTGAATATTAACCCGGTGCTTTTGTTTTCCGCGCCACCACTCCGCAATAAAAGGCGAGGGAATTTATGAACGTAGTTGAGCGGGGTAGTAATTTTCTGTTAATGCTAATTAGCTACGCAAATAAGGCGCGGCGTTGCCATATCTTTCGGGCCGAATTTAATTCAGGCCGAGAGAGAGGATGGGAGTGCCATTTTATTTACACCTCGACTGAACGCCCGTGCTTCGCTCCTAATTAATTCCGCCGTGCGCGGACGGGATCATGGCGTGGCAACGCGATCACGCGTTCGTTTGTCAATGCTCGAGCGAAAAATAATGGAGCGGCGATGCTTCCATGGCCCGCCGAGGGGATCAGGTGGGAATGTGTATTTATTTCCGCGATGCTTTCGAATGGTTTTCTGCTCGTCGGAGTCGCTGCACATCTGCTGTTCTGGTCTTCCATCTCCTAGCCGCGTTCTTCGAAGCGTGAGTGTCTGCCCCTGCTCAGTGACCCTTGATAAATTAGGCGAATCCATGGAGTCCTTTATTTTATGGATCCAATCGGACTGTATCGCTTTTGTATCTGCCCTCAAGCGGAGAGAGTGATGTTAGGTAAAGCCCTCTTTTGGCCTTTGTAATGCTGTAATAAAGAAAGGAGTAAGCTAATTCTTTGCTTAAAAATTTTGACAGTTTAAAATTGGATTGGCATAATATTTTAATTTCGAAGTAAATGTTCACTTTCTCTTTGATGCGTTGTGCCTTTTCTTGACAATATGATAGTTTTAAATGGGCTCATTGCGTCTCTCTAGTACTGTGTAAGCAATTTTACTAGTTTTTCTAATATCTTAATAAGAATGATTACTAAATTCAGGTAAGTCTTTTCTCCGCTGATTTTTGCTGAAAACAGAGGCATTCTATACATATCACCGACAGTATTCATTGAATCCTCTGAAGTAGACTTAAAATAATTATTGAAATTTAAATATTTTTGGATTGTTTCATTCCCCCGACCTAAGGAGATAAGCTGTCTTTTGCTACCAAAATTTATGCCATATTTTTCTCTTGAGCGCATAAATACTACGCGATAGCTGAATGACATGCAAGAGCGTTGGTTACTCATAAATAATGACTCAAACGTATTGCTACAAAAATGCTGATGGCACTTTTCCACTCTAATGCGATCACTGTTGGAGCATTTTTGTTTCTCGTTTCCCTTGGGCAATACCGCCTTATATAAGCTCTTGACGTCATACGAAATATGTGCTACTTGTTAAAGTAAATATTTATGAGTTTTATGAGCGGTTTCTCTAAAATAATGTGTATTTTATAATTTTTTTGCTGCAGAAAATAGAAATTTTTGTATGGTAAGAGGTTGGAATCGGAAAATTCTATGAAGGAATCATATTTTTTAAATTGTACGTTCTGAAATGGCCTTTGATTCAGAAAACATGCAATGATATTATCAAGGGCTGAGCTCAGCGCAAATATATTTCTACCTACTAAATTATGGAAGTGGAAACTTTGTTTTAATCCGCAAATGTTTTACTAGTTCATCTTGTTTCAACTGTTACCACCAGCGTCCAGGTACACATGGTGTGGAATGAAAAACAGTTATTACTTTCATTGTCTTGAATGTACTTCCGCAATTCCCCGCCCGAAGCAATTGAAATATCGCACGTAATAGTAGTGGTAAATAGTTACTATAATCACGAGACCTGTTACTCTCTGAATGCTACTCGCTTTACGATATTTGCACCTCCAGCATAAGGGTATCTGGCTCAAAAGCCCTTAAAAAGACTTAAAGTTTGCGTTTTCATCGTAGCGGCCACCGCATTTCGCTGGCTGTGAGCGACACCCAGAACGCAGCGACACCACTGAGAATTTTATATGTTGACTGCACTTAGCGGTGTGTTCAGAAAAGTGCGAGGGGAAAGTGGCAGCGGGTTGGATGTAGGGACTCCTATTTCGAGCCGGCCATAAATTTCAACCGCCCGCCCTCCCCCCACGAAATTTTCGCTATATTGCTGCAATATCCCTACGATGACGCCGCTTTGCTTTTGAAGTTATTACATTTCTTGCATTGCGCGAGCCCACTCATTCCTCTTTTCTTCATTAAACGGTAGTCCTGTCACATCTCCGTGAATCACACCGCGCGATTGTATCAGGGTGGCGGTGAAAAAGTGTTTAAAAAAATTGTAACCTACCCCCAGCCGTTATTTTTTTCCTTTCAATTCCCCTCCTCCTAGTTTCTCCCTCCAGCTACCGCCTTCTCTACCCCCCCCCTCCCCCGTAACCTCAACACGCGGCCATAACGTGCATATCTTTTACCCCTCAACTTTTTTCCCGCCTCATATCCGCAGCAGTTCCTTGCGTGCATATATCTTTGCCACAGTCCTCTGGTGGTGTTTTTTTTCCTACTTCGTTTCCCTCTGTCCCCCTCCTCCTTTCTCTCTTCCCCCTCCTCGTCTGTCTCCTCTCACCCTCTACCTCCCCGCGAAACCATTTCCTTAAGATCGTATACATCTCGCATCTTTTTCTCCCACTTCTATATTTCATGCGCAACTCTCATTTTCCTTTGCCTTCCTGTCGCATTTACTGCCTCCCTGTCCTCCCGAACCCCCCGTGAGTTATTGCGCCCGGAGTTTTGATACGTGCATTCGTTATATTCGGCTCGGAAATATCCGCTTATGACGATTTAAGCCTCCATGCTCGTTCCTACTCGTTAGTCGGAAGGGACTTCTTAGATGATGCACCCGCAAAGTGAATCGTTTTATTGAGCTCTTCAGAAGTTGTAGAGTGTGAAAGCCTTTAGAAATTAACTAAAATCGTAGACTTGAACAGCTGTGAGTAGCCGTGCAATCCTACCCTTGGGAATGCCTCTCTGATCAGCATAGTTCCTCTACAACATAAATAGTTGGCGAATTCAGTAAAGAAATTATAGAGGTGGTTTGCAGTTTGCTATGTAGGCATTGGGAAAGGTATGCAAATAGGTCTTTCAAAAACAAAAATGTAGCAATAATTAATCAAGTATAAGTGATCTTTTGGGAATCTTGTATCTTTTTGTCTTTTTTTGTCGCCACTGGAGCCTTGTAAAAACTAAGTCCTGGTGTTCGCATTTAGTGTTAGTTGTTACTTACCTCAAATATATTTTCTAGTGAAATTGGTAGATATTGTAGCTACAGCACCGCGTGCCTCTTATGCCGAGATCATAGGAAAATTTCCCTGTGGTGATGGCAATTTTTTCTTAGGAAAACTTCTCTGCTTAGGTGTGCTGTTTTGTGAGCATTGAAAAAATAATCCTTCGTCCTTTGCGTGGGACGTTAAATCGCAATTATCCTGTCGCCTTTGGTAAATAGCATTCCAATACCGGCGTAGAATTTCTCTTCCTGTCCTATGACTTGAACGGTAACGCTGGAGTTGGAGTAATACTGAGGAAGAGCGCCAAAATAACGGTGGAAACCTTTACACGGTGTAATGATAGGATAATCACGCTTAAGATTGAGACCGAATCGGTAGATAACGTAGAAGTAGAGGTTCACATGCCAACGACGGGCTATGAAGATTAAGAGGTAGAGAACGTATACTGGGATATCGCGGAATTAATCAAACATGTAAGAGTGGAAGAGAATCTTATTATTTTGGCTGTCGGAGATGGTAGTACGGATGAATTACTGAAGAATATGGATTAGGTAAACGAAATTTAAGAGAAGAAAAGCTACTTGAATTCTTCAGGGAATACGGGCTAGTGGTTTTGATACTTTATTAAAAGATCATAACCGAAGGAAATGCCAGGGGACGTGAGAAGATTATGGTGAGGGATGTTTAAAATTTCTCGTGCAGGAAAAATTAATAGTGAATTATAGTCACAAATGGTGTTTAAAGGTAAATATCACGCACATTCTGCCTATGTTATTGAATTAATTCTACGAGTACGAGTAATCGTACAAATTCCTTAATTTTACCAGTGATCTATATTTTATGAGGCGTCCATTAGAGTGTAATAATGGCTCACTTATGACGGTTTAATTTGGAAATAGCTTCAATCTATATGGGATTCATTTACCCTTTTCAAAGGGCAGAATTAATTCGTGGGTTTGAAATGTTGGGTTCAACGAGGGAAAAAGGAGCTTTAAGTTCCCTTCTAGGGTGCGGCTACCCATTAAGGGAAGAGGTGAGTTTCGAAGTCATACGAAGTATCGCTTAAAAAATTAGAATAACTTCGCGAACAGTCTGCAGAAAAAGTATCATCAGGCACGCAGAGAACGTTTTAGCCACATTAGAGAGGTTGAATGTACACTAGGCCGGCCCTTATTTTTCAGAATTGCGAAAAGTTATGTTTTCCTGGTCTCAAAATGATCCAAATGGTGTTCATATTCACGTGTTAAAATTTGGTTACTCTAAAATAACGGCAACCCGTGCCCCAAGGGCCCTAAGTACTAAGGACCCTCAATTGAGTTTTTTGGGGCCGAAAATCACAATTTATATGTAAAACGTAAAAGTAAAGCCCTTTAGGGCCGATTTTCCGTTTGTTTTAACCTATCTCTAAGCGTTTAGGAGATATCGTCCGTCGTAATGCAATCCCCCCCTAGGGCGCCACCCCGCACCGCGGAACCGCTGAGGTATGTCCCGCACCACTTACTAGAGACTTCCCCTCAACCCCCTCCCCTCCCTCGGCAAAGACTTTGCTCCTGACAAGATTTACATGCTAGTGGTACAGTATTGAATAGGTTGTTCCTCTTGTGTCATGATTAATGTTGTTAAAGCCTGTAATGTCAATTTTAACCCTTCAACGCCGTCCTATGTACTGGGTACCGACCCCTTAAACCTTGATTTTTTGCCGCCAAACGGCCGCGAACCATTCCAGCAGGCTTTGTTCCAAAGTGCTTTTTATGTACAAAATATTATAAGCATGTGATAGAAATGTGTCTTTGAATAATAAAGGAATGAAGGGAATGAACAGGGCTTCCAGGGCTCCAACAGTAGATAGAAATATTCAAGGAAGAAGAAACGAGGCAGTCAGTTCACGGATGTAGATCACTGTGGATAGATAGAGATAGTTCTTGTGTATAGTGTGCAAAGGATAGGAAGTGCTAAGTTTTTTAGGATGTAAGGAGAAAAGTGGTGAAATAAATACTTTATCATGAACGTGACGTTCATTTTAAGAATAGAACAACAAGGAAAGGCATGTAATCAAGACTAAATCCAGGCATTGAACTGGTTGGAAAAGAAAGTGAAGAAATACTCGGCTCAAATTTACCGACAGTGAGAGAAGTACTATGTATTTTCTCTATCACCTAATGGGTTCGAAATTTGTAAGACTTAGTGCGAGAAAAACCGTGATAAATGCGTCTCATCCATAGTATAAAACTAGAATTCCTGTTGTTACGGAAAATAAGGCGATTGAAAAGTTAGAAAAATGACGCAAAGAATGGATGAACGTGCAACGGCATAAAGAGAGAGCGAACTACAGTGGATATGAAGAGAAGAGAATCTTTCGCAACAAAACTTGATGATTTGCTTGACATTGCAAGGAGCGGTACCATTGAATTTTTGATGCGCGAGGAGGAAAGTGCAATTAATCTCTCGGATAAATGTGCTTGGGCTGAAGAAATAAAGATCTTACGCAAATAAAGAGGAGAACGAAATGCAGTTATTGGTTGAATAGATTTCAATATATTCAAGAAGAAATGAAAAGATGTGGTTCTTCGCTCCTTTTGTTGCATTAGCTCCCATCAGTGACCCGCAGTTCCTACAAAGACTTGTTAATTACGAAAGTGCTAACCTAGACATAGAGAAAGCAGCACAAAAGAGGTTTTCAAACCACTTGTGGTACATGAGTGAGGAGTTGGTAGGCCTGTCATTCTTTGACGGATCCATTTCTAGGTGTGAAAAAAAACGTGATACGCCATATGTGGTTTTAAGTGGGAAAATATGATCCACCGAAGAAGGCATTCTATAAAACGTAAAGACGACTAAGGTATCTATACCAAATTTTGTCACCACTAATTTGAGAAAGCTACTTAATGTATTGTAAATATGCATTTCATTCTTTGATGTGAACATGCGAGAATGGGATGAACATACAAGAACGATTTGCAAATTATTCGGGGTCATCGAGTGGGAAATGATTGTGCAGCGAGAAAAGTGAAACTTATTCAAGATTTTTAGGCAGTCACGTTGAAAGAAGAGAGCTTTCAAAATTTATTACTAAGTGTGACTTTTGATCGCAATACAACCCTTATGTGCGGAAAGGCACTTTCATTGCCAAATATAGGATGTCAGTGAAAAATTAGAAATACGATGAAAATCTATTTTATTTTGGTTAATGTACCGAAATTCATGGACAGAGTGAAAATAAATTGATCTCTTGGATTGGAAGTATTGTTATGGCAATTAAATTCTTTCTAAGGTAAGCACATTTCTTCAGAGGCTAGATCTTGACATCAGGAGCAAAGGCTTTGCCGAGGGAGGGGAGGGGGTTGAGGGGAAGTCTCTAGTAATTGGTGCGGGACATACCTCAGCGGTTCCGCGGTGCGGGGTGGCGCCCAAGGGGGGGATTGCATTACGACGGACGATATCTCCTAAACGCTTAGAGATAGGTTAAAACAAACGGAAAATCGGCCCTAAAGGGCTTTACTTTTACGTTTTACATATAAATTGTGATTTTCGGCCCCAAAAAACTCAATTGAGGGTCCTTAGTACTTAGGGCCCTTGGGGCACGGGCTGCCGTTATTTTAAAATAACCAAATTTTAACACGTGAATATGAACACCATTTGGATCATTTTGAGACCAGGAAAACATAACTTTTCGCAATTCTGAAAAATAAGGGCCGGCCTAATGTACACTATTATAGTTCAAGATTACGGCTACGACGCTTTGAGTTCTTTACGGGGGTTTCGTGGCAGTTTCTTTTGGAAGAAATGAGCAAAATGTTAAGGTTCTTTTTCATGATGCTTTTTGAGTTCTGAAAATTGCTCCAAGCTGAGGGTGTGTTTTACCCATAACACGAAAACTTTCCAAGTACAAATGGTGAAGGTTTATTTTCTACTTTTGTATGGTTCAGTAAGTGCCCCACAGTGCTGTAATACGTTTTGAAATGATGAGATGAAGAGAGAGATTCCGAGGGTTGATAATCATTTGAATGATGTCTGTTTATGATTGCGTGAATCCCTTCTAATACTGATTTCAGATTTTTTATTGGTTTTTTTTAAAGTCTCATTTATAGCCCTTCAGAAACCCTGAGAGACCGAATCACCCAGTGTGAATAAACCTCTTACTGGTGATGCAGTATCAGAGGCCCCGATGGGTTATTAGGATGGATATTTCAATTGTATGATAGTTCCTAAGCCTAAATATTACCAAGCTCCTTGTTGAGGTTTGAGGATATTTTAAATAAAATAATACACTTTACGTTAGAAAACTGTTAAGATTCCCATGCTTGACTCATTCCTCATAAAAATACAAGTCTCATTAATACTGCTTTCACTGTTTTTTTCCTTTCTCTTGATCTTCGCGTTTAACTTTGATTTATTTTATTTGAGTATAGATATTTGATTTGAAGAATTTTAAATGCAAATTATTGCCAACGTTTCGATATATCAAAGCACATTCGTCAGGACTATGCATGAATTAATAAAATAAAAAAAGAATGCAGATGTAAATTTGAAAAGAATATACTAGAATTTTGACATACCTTTTCCGATAAATATTTTTCACAGAAATTCGACATACTTTTACCGCCACCTATGTGCTGATGTCAGTGCTGACCTGAGTATTGCGTCAGTCGGCCTTTGGACTCCCCTGTTCTACACAGAGCCAAGCCAAGAAACTAACTCGCAATTCTCTCATTCTGTCGTACCTTCTACAAAAGGCTCCTCGGCCTATTTGTTTCCTCCTCCCCGTCCGCTTTCATCCTTTATTTCGTCCCCACCCCTGACCCCCGGTGCCCCTCCGCTCTTGCCTCAAGTTCCTTTCATCCTGAAGGGCACTCGCTTAAATCTTCATTTCTTACCGCGCGGCGCCTACGAAGTTGCCCGCACTCTGCTCCCCCTCCTTGTATACATATCCCCCTTCCCTGTCCCCTCTCCGCCCGGCGAGGAGACCTACTCTTCTTCCCCTCCCTTCCATTTTCACTAATTCTATTAATTCTATTTTCCACGGTTTGCTTTTATCCACGCGCTCTCTCTCTCTGGCGACGGCTGCTCTTAGGTTCTCCCCGTCTCGGTCTTGACTTTCCCCTCGGCGTCCTTTTTCATTATCCGACCTTGCTTTTCCTTTTTGCAACTTTCCCTCCTTGTTTCTTTGCTACAGGCTGGTTCGCATCGAGGACCAAAATTGCTAACTCGGTAGTTTAGCGTTGCGAAATTGAAGTCTCAGGGTCGAAATATGTGGTAAAATGTGTGAGCATAACTGAAGGATGGTGTTTCCTGGAAATAATGCGTTTGTTTCATATTTTGGTGATAGCTCGACTTTTAACTTCTCTTTCACTAGGAGGCCACAACAGAAAGAATTTTTATCAGCTTTTGATCCATCTTAGGTGGAAGCATCGATTCCCGGTAAACCATGTTAGCGTAAGGTACCTTTTCAGTAAACGGTGCGTTTTTCTATGTCTCCTGGAACAGTCAATGAGTACATATAAGTGTACTTCATTCTAGGCACTTGAGTCCACTGAATTGTAAGGAAGTAATCAGGAAACAAAATTGTGATTGCGCCCCATTTTTTGAACGAACACCATCATTGGAAAACCTCTTCACTAGGAGTAAGCCCATGAAAATAGTAGCCGTTTCATTTTTATTTTCATTCATATTATACGCATAAGATCAGGCAAAGAATTAATTGGAGAATAGAGGGATTGATAGTAACCAAGAGTAACCAAGAGAGAGATAGAGTAACCATGTAAGCGCGTCACTAGGAATTCCCTAGAGATAAGTTTATGAAGTAAGGAAAACATTCTTTTGGGCTGGACAAGCTACTCAACAATGAATTAGGCAAAGGAATTCAGCGTAGTCAGTTCTTGAATTACGGAAAGTGTGAACAAATAAACTCGGTTATAACTCGGTGATGATGCAGATCAGGGATTGGTATAAATAGGATCCTGTCATTTGTACTTCTTGGATTAACGGCAGAAGCGCATAAATAGATTGATATCATAATGATTTTAAACGTTGAGGGCAATGTTTGGGAAGTTTACTTGTGTTTCTCACTTACACTTGTGGGAAACCTGAGGAAAGTTTCTGCAAAAATGCCCCGCAGCTTCACCCTCTCGATTTTTTAAACCGACCGAGTCTTACTTTCTTTACCTTAACCGCGAGCGCTGAATCAAGTCTTGCCCACTGCCTCCTACACGAGTCACGGTGGAGCTCCCACCCCTTTGCTGCCTTTGCCAGCCAAGTTTCCGAGTGAGGTCAAGGAGGAAGGTTTCGGAGATAGAGCGAGTGAGAAGGAGAGAGAGTTGATGGTTTTCTTTAGAGGCAGTTCCTGCGGCGCGGGCGGCGTATCTCATGGCCCTGAACTCTATCTTATACACTCTTCCCTCTCCTTCCGGACTTCTCCCGCCTTCCTTGCTTCCTTTGACTTAGCGATCCCTCGCATGTCTCCTCTCTTTGGGGCCGTTCTCTCCTACCTGCCACGGTGGGATGGAGGAGTTGGAGGGAGATGGGATATCATGGCCATGGAAGCTCCGCGCAGAGTTGATGAGTGACCGTGGGCGAAAAATACGCGGTTAAAGGAGATATATGAACTATAATATGAGTTAGTATCTGAGTTCATACGATGAGAAATTCCATTGCTAAATACCCTGCATTCATAAATATCAGCCCATTCATTTGTCCTCTTGAATGACTGAAACGGTGATTATAATCCCAAATATACCTGGTTGAACAGATAAGGTCCTGTAAGATCTTACACTTTCCCGGCGAACAGAATACATATTTAAACTTTTCTCGGGATTCCACGCGGGCAAGATTTTCTGAGAGCGCAGACGTTTCGGGTTCCGACTCGTTACCCAAGATTCCATTGAGTATTTATGAAGTATTCTGGCAGCCTCCTCTTTCTTCATGGACTTCCCAACTCAATTCACAATTAGGCCTCCCGCTCAGTACGCCCTCCATCCATACCTTCTGTCTCCTCCGTATTTCATATAGAAACTGCCTCTCCTCACCCACCATGTCCAGCACTTCTTCGTTTCTCCTCCTCCACGTACACTTCACCTTCTCCATTTTTCTCCAACCCCAAATCCTCGGACGCCTTCATTACTTTAGTAAGTGGCGGATACACTATCAATGTTGAACGCTTTTGTAAAAAAAATACTCTGTTTAGAGGTAAATCACATAAAATCGCAAAGAAACTTGTCTCTGGTATTTACCAAGACCACGTGTATATTTCCGGAAATAAACCCCACGGGGGTTTATCCGGCCATCGCTTAGCAGTTGCGTGAAATTTTTCCCTTCCATCCTTTCCATCTTCTCCTTCAGCTAGCCCCTGCCCTTCCATCCTCGTGGCTGGTAACCCAACAATGGCTACTGCGTGGGGTGAAGAGCCATGTACAGATGTGTGTTGTTCGCGACGGGATTTCCGTAAGGCCCCGTTGCCTTTGCTCGCCGTGCGTCGGCTGAGTTTTGATCTGCCGTGGCTAATGAGGCCGGGGCGTTTGTGCCAAGCGTCACGTCCCACTCTGCACGTTTCCCCATCCTCGCTTGGATGGCGCGATGATAATTGACGTGCAGAGACGGTAATTGCACGGTGTCTTACTTTCTTGCTCTAGTGTGCAGGTTTTCATTCCCTTCGACGATACCATCCAAGTAGCTCTTGTTTTAAATGAAAAGACGTTGTTTTCATTACGTAATTATGGTCTCACCACATTTTTCGAGGAATGAATTCATGGCAGAAAACATAGAAAATCATTTTACAATGGAACCATTTGTCTCTCGGTGGGTTTGCGTCGCATATCCTTCCCGTATCAAAGCCAGTTCAGCTACCGTGCAGCGTGTCCATCAATAGGAGTAGCTTGATTTTTGTTGTTCGTTGATGTATCTTCTACATTATTTCTACTGTATAGATACCTTTTTCTCAACTTATGCGCAACCAAACACTACAAATGAGGTACCAAAATGCACAGAATTTATCAGAGAACATGCGACGGCATATCTTACTTCCTAAATATTGCTATTGTTTCCTAAAATTGGTTTTTAAATAATTAAAAAAAAACTGTAAATATTCCTGACGTTAACGGCGCACAAACTGATACATTTATTCATTTGCAACAATATCTCGCATTCTTTAAATAACTTTTATAAAAATGCGGCTGATTCCACATTCAAGTCTCCTGTTGATACGTAAGTATGAGTCATCATTTGCGTTTAACAGAGGGTAGTGTAATTACTTCCAATGTTGTGTTGAAAGAGATCCTCTGACCTCAATTTGTACATGAACGTTCCAATTAAATTTGTACATAAGACCCTGCCTTTTTTTTCTACATTTTAAAATTAGAAACGCGCCTATCCCTCTGTGGAACTGCATTGAAAAGAGCGGGGGAAGCCCGCTGGGAGCGGGCGCAGCACGCTCGTGCTGTATAATTTTATGCGTAAGAGTATAGTTCATGGTAATATATTTGTATATTTCCCCATGAAAATGCCTTAACTCTGAGGTTTTATAAAGCAATTTTCTATCCTGATTCCCCAATTGTGATTGCTGTTCATGTGTCATGCCATAGACTCTGCTGTTTCTTACATGCGTGCAAAATTATAGAATAAACTAACCGCTGATATGAATAAAGTGGATGAAATAACGTACTTCACAATGAAACTGCTTAAATTCTATATATCACCACATCGTCCCTGGTGTCAATGAATTTTAATTCATATGAAATTTATGAAAATATATCTTCTTTTTTCAGATTTATTTTATAAAATGAATCGTATGAGTTGATCAGCGTCCCTAGCCTTAAATCTCCGGCCATTTTCCCTACATTAAAGTAGTTTTTTCATAAAAATGGAGGTACAGTTAGAATATCGCGTTAAGGGGTTGAAGCCATTGGTTATCATATTCATGATGACTCTAATTGGTTTTTGTCATTGACTAAAGGATACGTGTCAACCATCGCTCATTTGTTCACGGGCCTGTAAATTCTTTTTACAAGACCTGCCTCTATGTTTCAACGTATTGGTCCCTGACTTTCTTTGTCTGAATAGTGTGAAAGATAATAGTTTTGTTTGCTAAAACACGTCACATGAATTAAGTGACCGAAGTCGCTATCATGGAGAGGCCCGTCATTTATCTTAAACAGCTAATGACGACCTGTATCTCCCCCAATCTCTGCTTCTCTTTGTCTGACAATCAAATGCTACTAGACTTTTTACAGCAGCTAATGGAGATTCGTCGGAGGTAACCGAGCGTAAAATGATGTCTAATAACCATAACACGTTGTTTATTCTTCTTTAGGTCTGAGAAATAATAAATATCCAGTCTTTTGATCTAGTTTTTCGTTAATGGAGCATTTAGAGTCGCATTAAAGAAAGTTCAGCCATCAACGAAAATCACCATTTCCGACGGTTACCTTACATCAAATGACCCCAAGCATGAGGCCTCATTTATTGTCGATTAAGGTATCGCGTGACGCGTGTAACTTTCGTATCGTGCACCATGTAGCTCTCTTCTTCCAAAAGACTTCCGTGTTGGCCAGCCAGAGCGGGAATCACAGTTTGCTCCTCAAACACAGGTTTTTTTTCAGTCGTCAAAATTCGTTCTCGCTCATCTTCGCCATCATTACATCTGCTTTTGTCATATTTTATAAAAATTTCAGCCTTATTTTTACTTGATACTCCAGTCTTATTCGTTTCCCCTGCCATGGTTAATTTCTTACAAATTTGGTTCTGCTATTTTGATTTGTAGAAATCATTATACTTAGCGTTGGTACCAAAGCATTAATTACGATTTAGATAGCTAAGTTTTATTTTTTTAAACCCGAACCACATCCTCGGAAAAAAATGGAAACGGTGACTTTTTATCGAAGTCCGCTATGCGAGTCCATAGCAATTTTTTGTTCGAGGTAGGAATATGGATACAGTCTTAAGTTCCGCGGTACATTATATTAGAATTTATTAATAATTGTTACGTAGGAAGTACGCAAATGATCTATACCCATAACGTGTCAAAGACGGTCCCTGAATTTGTGGCTTGTCTTTGAATGGTTCCATCGGTATTCTGTTATAGACGGATCCTCTCCCATTTGATTCGATGTTCCCGTTTGCAGCAGTCTTCACTGCAGTCACGCATAATCTATATATATTCCAGGAAAACGACAGCGAACATTTCATTGACGGATGAAGCGTTATACGTGGGCCAAAGTTTCTATATGCGAGAGCGGCTCCCTGACGGAGGGAAATATTCAAAAATCTACCTTGTCTATAAATCCAAAGACCGTGCGTCTGTAGATGAATATTCATATTTTTCGATCCTCGCGTCCCAAGAGATCGCTGTCTCCGCTGATTCAATTCTGAACCTAGTTTTTTCCCTGTGGCTAGTTCACAGTAGCTCAACTGAAACTATCTATAGATTGTAAAACTTGAGAAAAGTGTTTGCTGCTTTATAGCAACTGAATGTGGCGTGACTTGACTTAGCAGTTTCATTAGATTTGACAAGCTCAATTTTCTCTTAAAAGTAGTCAGTAGTGTGGCATGCTGTAAATTCTATCGATGTTCCTGCGAACTATCGATAGAAGTTAAAGCATTCGATATCTTGACTGAGACACATCTTGAGCTATTATCGGTAGAAAATGTCGTATTAATTCTTGGCAATACTAATTCAATGTACGCTAAGTTAAGTTGTAAAGGCCTATCTATCAAGTTTTTCTCCATTTCAATATTTTTATCTCGTTCTATTACGTTCATTTTTTCATTATGGTTTTCTGACACTCCCATTTTTTTTAGATTTCAGTGCTTCTTCACGAATGACAGGTTGGTGAGATGCTACGTTCAGGGTAGGGGTCAATTCCTTTCCCTGAGACACCTCACATTGTCAGGATTTTTAGTTCACAGTTTTAATTAAGAAAAAAGCTAGGAGGATGGTCGTGACTATCCATAATCATATAGATGCTCAAAGTCATCTAAAGTTTATAAATATTATTTTTATTGTTTTCCTGCGAGATTTATGTTTTTCTTTTTATGTTGAACGTTCTTGACTTTGCACCTTGGGTGACCATAGACTTCAATCGAGTTCACGGTTGATGAGTAGTTTGAAGCTTAATCCGCGGAATATTTTGTTTACTGGTATCGGTCGCGCCGAGTCACGTCACACAAAGTTAAGTCCCTGTTAGCGGGACTATACACCCCTGGCGTGGCATATGCGCTCCTGCAAAGCTGCACGCCTCCATCCCCCCCGATTCATCCCCATCACGCCTCACGTCACCTCCCTCGACCTCCCCGTCGCATCCTCCCGCTTTTAATTTTATTTTCCCCTTTCACGCACATCGGGCAACCGTTAACTGTCGCTGGAAAGTGCGACGAAGCAAGAATCATAATGAAGCAGAGTCGCGTTCTGCCGCCCCCGCGGGTTTTCAGCCTCGCCACCTCTACCGCTCCCCCCGCTTCGATCCTCCGCCGTCTATCTCCCGCCTTGCGTCCTCCACCAACCCTCTCCGCTTCCACGTGCCGCGCTCTCTCCAGCCTTTTCCTACCTTCCTACCATCTCTCACGGTTTTCCGTCGTAGCGCACCAAATATATACCGCCAACCTCTGCTCCCTGTCTCGGTTTGCGTGTGTACCTGCGTCCGTACACGATGGTGGATTTTATTTCCTTGCGTTTCCGGGCACAGTGGCGGCGGGATACAGTTCTCGCCTGCCAACTGAAGATCTACACTCACTTTTACGAGGTACCGTGCAAGCTACCACCAGGGTTTGCAGCACGTGGTGCTCTTAACTTAAATTAAATCGTATACAATTGTGTGGGCACTAACTGATTATATTCACTTTTGAATGAACCGTAGGTGCGCGCCGTATTGGTAAATTTTAGATTTTTTTTCGTAGTTTCTATGATATTTTCTCTTGGTTGAAAAGATTATTCCCCTTGCGTTTGGTTTATTATTTGGTTTGATGAGATTATTTGTCTGCAATAGTTAACTTTCACGCATCTATCCTTACATGTAAATGTTTTTCGCCAAAGTGAATCCAATATAAATATGTGAAATATACCTATATAGGCGTACATATGTTGGATTATCATCATCACCTCTCCACCTTTAGGAGACACGTTACTGTTGCTAAAATAGTCTTTATCACGATGGCTAACTCGTTTAAAACTCACGTGTATATGTATTGAAATTTACAGTCTATCTGGAGTAGGCTCTTTTTAACACTCCTGCATCTCAAATTTGAGAAAAACAACCTCAATATTTAGTAGATGTGAAAATGTTACAATTTTAATACAGTAAAATTTCGACAAGAGTCCACTCGATGCAATCTGAAATTTTTAAGATGATAACTTAAGTAATAAACAATTGATTTGTCGCGAAAACAGACGAAATACGACCAGTGGAGAGGATGGATTCAGGGTTATGCGTCCTTCCAATGGACTATGATCCGGTTCTTATTCCCTATAACCATATTAATTATAGTAATTAAGGAAAGAAAATTTTTAGCATCATAGGTTTTTTATTTTCTATTAGTGTGACGTAGGAGTACCTTGTCGCCGAATGTCGCCGAAACACAGATTTCTATTTTTAGAAATGGACGCCGGAGTATCATCAGGTAGACATTGATTTCTTGTTTTTGAAGGAGATTTTAGAATTGGTGCATAACACGCACGCCTATCTAAATATCTCTTTATTATCCGATGTTTCTCATCATTTCACGGTATTTTTGTCGCTAAGGTCCATAATTTTTCGTCATTTGCTCGGTTTGCTTAAATAGTTTATTTGCTCTTCCGGCGTGCCGCGGTGTCCAAAATTCCACTCTCTCTCTCGGCACCTAATCATTATTTCGGCTTGCGTCATACATTTTCCATTTTCATTGGCTTTCCCATCGGAGCTCAATATTTAAAAGGCACTGCAACTTCCCACAAAATAATTTCTCTCTCCTGCACGCTCTTAAATCTTTGACGCTGATCCTAAGTGAGGAGGATTACTAGCCTGCGGAATGTTGTATCGCGGTTGTTTGTGAAAGCAAAACGTCCTGACATGTAGCCCAGGAGGAATTGATTTACGGTTAAGAGTCGACACGAAAAAATTGGAGAGAGCTATGAAGAATGGAGACTGATACTGACCGGGCAAATTTTGAACGGAAGTGTCCGGGTGCAAAGGTAATATTTAATATCAGGATGACGTAGAGAGTAATGTGAAGAATATTTAGGGAGATTGATATGAGTAGAAATGCAAGTTACCTGATAACCATTTAAATAGTAAGCTGTATATTCATTAGCATTATTATTAAAACTATATATTTATTTATTTTATATATGTCTAACTTTAATAATAATAACTTCCACCACATCGTGCCTAATAGCGTACAAGATATTCATTAGCAGTTTGCAGTTTAAATAAATAAAAAATGAGCAATATTCTGTGAAAAAACGAATTCATCGAAAGCAATATCCTGCGTTCTCATCAACGTAAGGGAAACTTTGAATATTTTTACTGGCACTTTACTATTAAGTTTCATAATAGTAAGGATTCTAAAAGGGTTTTCACCTTAAAAAGTGGGGAGGTATAGCTTAAGTTGATGATTTTATGCATTTAAATTTCCATTGATTTCCAGCAACGGTCTTTTAAGGATTAGAAAGGTGTTCAAGATACGTTTTTTTCAGTACTATTGAGGCTGGTGCGTCAGGAGCTAATAAATTTCAATAAATATGCTTTTGGCTGTTTATATTAATGACCTCAGTGAAATGTTAAGCACGTTATAACCTCATTTTTCAAATTTTCCCATTATTAATGCAATAATATCCAGATATTTTGATCAAGAGCATATCTCAAGCGCGACGTTTCGTGAACCCGTGAGGTTATACGTCGTACACTAAGTTGATCACTGATTTTTTTATGTGCTAGTGTGGAAAGGTGCAATATTTATTTGGATGAATCCTCCGGCGGACTGGAAACCACTTCAAACCCTTTGGTTACCCCTCTCTCCATTTTTTCGCGCTACCCTACGGATGCCCTACCCTTCTCTTCAGTTCCTTATCTTCTCGCTACATCTTCATTTCCTTTCATTTCTTCCACACATCGCTCCCAGTCGAGCAGGTTGCTCCCATCAACTCGACTAACCCCAATGTCAATGATTGATCGCGCTTTCACATCACTGCCACTTTCGCCGCACGCATCTTTCATGTGCCTATTTGTTTTTTTGTTTTTTTTTTTATCCCCATTCAAATTTTTTGACACTCGTTTCGTTTAAGCCGCACGCGCTCCAACCGCCACCCACTGTGGTCTTTAGCCATCTATAATCTTTCTCTCAAGTTGTCTCATTTGTCATGGGACAAGGATGTTTAGTGCACCAGGTGTTAACGTCAGAAAGAGTACATTTGGTGAATATTTAAGGTATGTTTTGGGAGTGATCTGGCTGTCTTAATTTTTATTCTGGTCATATATTTTTAGGATAGTCAAACTACCGGTCAAGTCAAGTTTATTCATAGGGTATATAAAAAAATTATCCTGACCTGTTCCCACATTGCAATTAATTCCGCTTTTCGACTTTAGATGTATTACTCTTTGTCTTATTCATGAATGCTAGTCTCTCTACCCTTTGCTCTCTCTCTCGGCAAACTGCTTTCTCTCTTGTCCGGTTTTTAGCATCCCTTCTTCCGTCAATGCATGGTTTAATTGTATACCATGGATAAATAAGATAACGACTGTTCTTATTAGTTCGAATATGAATCTTTCTAATTTTGTAGGACCTAAAAATATACTGCTATTCCAAAATGATATTCTCAATGCCATGCCGCAAGGTGTCAATTCTTGGATTATTTGGCAATCTAACCCGTGTGCACAGCCTACGTATCTCAAATAGTTCCCTCCCTAACCCAATCAAAGGGTAACACTTTTTGCTCTAGTGCAACAATCATAGGCGGATCTAGGGGATAATTTATTGTGAATAATCTAGGAAATGTTTTTGCAACGAGTTTTTTATGGTCACACAAAGGGCTTTATCCATCTCTAAAATTCTCATCTAAGGCAAAGCCCAAGCTTATAACTCATTTACTAATAAAAGAAGTAAATTTAATGCTCAGAACGGAAATTAGCATATAGCACGGTAGATATTGGAATTTGAAAAAAATTGAATGTATTTTCGACAAAATAACCCACTATCATCTGTACTTAAGGTATTTTCGGGATTAAGTGTTCCTTCTTTACAATAATTTCAGTAGGTATAGATCAGTGTGGCACACACTCCCATTCAGAGAGAACTGTAGAGCTCTTCGCTCGAAAATTTTACTCCTCTATCCTTTTCCATTCCCCTCTCCTCGTCCCGTTGATGGCCAACCCCCGTTTTATTTCGACGCGAGGTGAATTAATATTAAAGGGTAGCCCAGGGGATGGTGCTGGGAGTTGTTTTTTTTATTTTTGTGTTTTATTATCTTTTTCGTTTTGTTGATGTGTCTCTCCTCGAATCTTTCTTCCAACCATTCCTAATCCCCCATGCCACACCAAACTTTGCCCCCCCCCCACTCCGTACTCCCTACCTCTCCCCTCCCACAATGCAACGCGAGTGCTACCCTTCCCCCTCATTCAGGAAATATTTCCTCGCCGCTGCCGTTATTATTTTTCCCTTGTGTCGCGCCCTCTTTTTTTATTATTCATACCCCACTCATTTTTTGCCCCCTCCCCACCCGCGAAGGAGTCATTTGTGGGACTAACCATGTAGAAATTTTTGTTCCCTCGGTTTTGTCCTCCGTCCTAAATACCTGCCCTCAGCGTTTTCCCCCTCCCTCGGCCGCCGCTCTCCGCGCGAAATTAGCGGACATTTACCGTCTCCCGCACGCCATCTCCGCCGCCGGCCACCCCCGCTTCATCCCCCCTCAACCCGACCTCCCAACCGTCCCATCCTCCAGTGTACACGGCTCTGCGCCGCTCTTTTCCCCCGGCGGATTTTGCTTCTGAGTAGGTTTGCACATGATCGCTGGAGGTCGCTGTGGAGTAACCGAAAGCTGAGGCCAGTATTAAAACCACGTGACTCCTGCATAGAAAACATTCGGGTGCCAAATTGGAAAGAAATTATAATATAGCCTCAAAAACAACTAAAAAACAAAGCGATATTCGTCTTTTTCAGTGAGCGTTTTTAAAATTAGGAATATGCACCTAGAAAGGAGCTAGAGGTCATTCTTATGAAAATCCAGAATTATTGTACTTCATCGACAGCCGCTAATATTAAGTCAAGTCATGTAATAAACATAAAAAATTTGTCTCTATAGGTTGTTCCTAAAGCTTGAAAAGTTTTGTCAAATAATATAGGCATTGAATTTTTCACTTTTTCTCTGTCATTTTTTTACGTCAATGGTTATCTTCTTAGAAAACATTACAATTTCAAAAGTTTTAAGTCACGATGGAGGTTAAATTAAAAGGGGAGTTGGATTAACTAAAGATTAACCGTAGGCTGAGACCACCATTTATACCTCATGTCATCGGAAATATACCAAAACCACTTAGTATACTCGAATAAGTTGGATAGAATATGCTCATAAAAATCAAATCATAGCATAGTACATGTGCTTCAACGTGAAATTCATATAAAATGGAAATAAGAATCATCGAGAATGAAAAGGAGACTTCGTTGATTTCCACTGATTTATTTCGTCCGTGCGACATGTTTCGAACCATAGAGGTCATTATCAAGTGTCTCTATGGTTCGAAACATATCGTACGGACGAAATTAATCAGTGGAAATCAACGGAGTCTCTTTTTCATTTTTGAGTATTAACTTCCGCATAGTTGAGCATTATACAATTGAATAAAGGATTATTGAGAATTAGAATATTAGAAATAAGAATATCGATTCATTAGTATGTCCAGAAATGCTATAAAATTAGATATTCATGGTGGCTAGTTTGTAGCTTTCCAATCTGGAAGGCCTCAGTTCATCTACTAGTGGTGGTGGAAAATAGTTTGGAGTGGACCTCATTCCTTCGTAGGTGCTGGGGAATATAATTTCTAATGAGTGCAACGCATTCGTTGCAGTTACTTTCCTACTGGTTAAAGCATTATATTTTTTACATTCCAAAACCACTTAGTATACTCGATAACATATTTCAATGCAAATTGTTAATAATTAGTACATCTGCTGGCAATGAAAGTTATCGTGAGGGAATTAAAATTTACTACGTTTCTGTCTCCATTGAATGTAACATTGGTTGGTAATTCTGAAGCATATTTAATGTTATCTGTTAAATACATTAAAATGAGGATAATATATAAATTAATTTTCACCATAACACCATCTGAGTCTATTTTTTTTAATAAATACATTATTAACTTATCTCATTAACCATAGAATAGAGTATTGTGAAAACTTTTATCTAAGGTAAATTTCCACAACATTGACTAATTAACATAATTTCTTTTTTTATTTTCAGGTAAGTGTTATCCGTGGTCCTTCACTATTAGATGAGAGTTTATTCTTCAATCCTCTGCAATATGTAAGTAAAAATCGGAAAACGCTAACGGGGAAAGAAGAATGATTGTGATAAATGAAGCAATTTACGGTCATCGCCTAAGTTTTAGTTGTGCAGAAAGAAGTCGTGCAAGCTTTTCATTTTTTACATCGTGTTAATGTCATACTAGCATGCTATAAATACAAACATGTAGCGGTGATATTTAAATCAATATTTATTGGAAAAATTACTCTTGACATGACATGTATACATGTATTTGGATCCCTGGGCCATTACACAAACCTTTTTCGCTATCCATAGTCCTTTTCCATCGCTATTTCAAAGTCGTGGGTCGATTCCCGGACAAGGGCATTTTTTACCATGATAATTATTGTGAGGCATATATATGATCAATAACATCAATGAATATATACTTTCGCAGTTTGGGTTCTTGATATGAATCATTTGAATCTCGGGCTAGCGTGTGCTCCATTTCACAATTTTACATTCTGAAAGAGAGAGAATGCTCTCTCTCTACAAATAATGTCTTTCAATAGTAGCTCAAATTTATATCCCTCACGAAGACAACGTAAAGTGACGTAAAAAATTGGAACGTTCCATAAGTGTCTCTCTCATTATTTTAATAACACCTATCACCATTGTCCTTCAATGCGTTGATAAATCATGACTCCACGAAAGTGCTCCTTGGTGTTTCCCAACTATATAGGGGGTAAAAGATATGTTGAATTACCATTCTTGCATACAATTCACGTGAAACTGGTCACAGATCACGAGTCGCTAGCTTGAAGTCCCCAGATAGCCATAGTTAAGCGGAAGCTGCGAATTCAATGTTTTTCATGACGCCAAATACATGCGTTATCGTGCTATTGTCACCGAGCGCCAATTCTTGACTGGAATGAACTGACTAGTGCTATCTAACTATTACTGATCTATGGATAGCATAATCAAGGGAAGGTTAGCAAAAATTCCATGAATTTGAATTCGGTACATGATGCTTGAATTGCGACCTGGTTTCGGTACTCAGCTCACTAAACTCTTGACTATCACATATTCCTTTAAGTTCTAGTCTCCTAGCCCGCGAGAATTTTCCACGCCACCCCTTCCCCTATTACCAGATACGGCGCATCCCCCTGACCTCCATCAACTCCCAGTTGCCCTAGCCGCAGCAGCGTCATTATTTTTTATGTTTATTTTTTTCCCTCCCGCTTGATCTTTCCGCGACGTCAGCGTCTTGCGATGTGCCGCTCCTTTGTCAAGCCCGCATTGCAACGGCGCCGCGGTATCTGGTGCCCTCGAGAATCTTCTTCCGGAGGCCTCAAGTTCCTCTGACGCGTTCGCAGAAGCCATGCTTCTTCCCGTTTCCTCTGAAACGAATGTTGGAACAGAGATATTTAATCCTTGAACTAAATAAAATACGAAGGAAAGCGGCGCGATTCGTTAAAAATAAACCTGCGGACGACCTGAGACTGTCAAGCAACTTTTACACAGATAATTGAGAAACCGATGGAGATTCGATGGCTACTCTCTAGGTCTGCAACATTGTTTTCATTCCTACGCCAACTAAACAAGTAAATTTTAAAAATTCGTAGAATTCAGATCACTTTCAACGCACATTAAAACATTTTCAACTAAAAGCTAATTTTGAATTAAATAGCTCGTGTCCTTTAGAAGCGACTTGCGGAGTAGTATGTAAATCGGGATTTATATCACCTGCGATCGCGTTTATTCCGTAGGATGATGCATGTCCCTCACCACACTCTAGAATGGTGCAAAATATCATGGGTAATGAGTATTCATTATATTTGATATCTCTTCTTATTCAATATGCTAACTAGGAATTCATTTTCATAGTCACCCGTAACTCAGAAATATGATGAAATGTATAATTTGACGAATGCAATTTACTCTTTTCCAATTCCTTAGTTAAATCCACTTTAGCGCCAGGGATGTGATTTATAATTCTTCCGCAGCCAATAAATCCATTTAAACGAAAATATCTATCAATTGTGCCAGCAATTAATTCCTCATATCTAGTCAAAATTGATAGTTACCTTAACTCATTGGTCATATATAATGTATTTAACTGTCAATAGAACTAATACTTCGTATGTTTTATCTGTGTAAGCTGAGTGATATCTTGTATGTTTTAGTTATGTACGCACTACGTTTAACCGCTGATATTATCTCCTATCTCGCGGTTTTTAAAGTCCACGTGTAGTGTAATAAATGCCCTCCAAATGCATGGATCACGTGGGAACGCGTGTCACCACGGGAGAAAAATCTGGAGAGCTAATTTGAAACTCCTCCGTTTCAACACGTCGTCGTGGTGCCGATAGCCAGTTATCTCGCGTCGTTTTTAATTTAACGAAATAGAGATTTCCGTTTCTTTTTCCTTTTACTCCATTGACACCTCATTCCACCCGAGATGTCATCTTTATTCATTTTACGACGTGGGTCGCGCTCTTCATTGGCGTGTGTTTTTCGTGATTCGGCCGTCGTGCTCATTTTTTTTAATTCGAAAGGGGTAAGGAATAAAAAGTAAAAAACATTTTTCGCCTCGAGGCGGAAAGTAAAATAATTAATTTCAGCCGGTTCCGCTTGCTCCAGGCTTCGTGGGCCGAGGTGTGGGATGCGCGGAAACTGAGTTTCAGAGTGTAGTTTGTGTCGAAGAGAGAGAAAAGGAAGAAGATACGGTGTTCCGCATGCACTAATTAAATATGAACGCTGGATGATAACTGAAGTTTGTCAGCAATGGATACACTAATTAAATTTGACAGGCGTTTCTCTCACGGCGAAGCCGTTCTCGCGCGGTTCTCTTTATGCGTGCCACGTTTTTCTTTTTTATTTGCGTTCGAGCGATGTCTTCTCGGCTATGTCCCGTGCTCTCAAGTAGTTTCCGTGTGTTCACTGTGCGTGAAAAATTTTCGTCTTTTTTTTCGGAGTGAAGTCGATGGGAAAATTTGGTGCGAGGCTTTCAGCGGGGGTATCTTCTCCGGTCGCGTCATGGTCGCTCAACTCTTCTATAGAGAATAAACTCCCGCGTCTGTGAGTCAAAGGGTCCAACCAAGTACGGCTGACCCCTCGAGCTGTCTTGCGTTGGGTGAGGGTGTTTTTGGAGGTGCGGAGACTACAGAGCTCTCGTATTACGCTAGAACCTGATTATCTTTAAGAATACGTAGCACTTCCGTTCCATCAGTCGTTATTCATTTAAAATTTATGATATCATCTTTCTGGTTATAAAGATTAGAGCCTTGTCAAAATTTCAATGTGTCTCAAATTTGAAAATTTTACCTCAATTTTTTTACTGTAATACTTTACCGTTTTCAGATGCATCCAAGTTTTGAAAAGTTCTATTCTATTTAATTAGAAGTTTGAAGACGATAACGCAAGTTTGGAACGAGTAATTAGTCGAAAAAAGGTCTAAATACGAATCCAAGTGGGAGTGAAGCGTCATTTTAAGGCAGTTTTAAACTTCTTAATTCTCTAACCCTTATGGTGGATGTAAATAGAGTTTTATTTTTAGAATGGAAGTTTTTATGCAATTTATTACCGCTGAAAATTATTGATGAATTAAATCTGACGGAAAATCTTTTGGAAGTAAGTGAGAAATGGTTTCTGCCTGCAAGTAATGAACGCTTCTGCAAGCGCGTAGTTGAAATCATGAATATATCGGCAATTCAAGTCGGAGGTTCTTTTACAGGGGGTAGCTTGCAAAAAAAGTTCCCGGTGTCAATCCAACCTAATGTTCCTTTCCTTCATGCTTTTATTTCTCATCGGAACTATATTTCCGCGACTTAAGCTGTACGATTTACCCTAAGAATAAGTATTAGTCCTATAATAGGAATCGTTGAATTTTTATACTGTCTCCATGTTTCCCAATAGCACATGAACCCTCACTCACTGTTAAATGAGTCTTGAATTATTTTATATTTTCATTATTTACCAAATTAAATGTAACTGATTTTCATGATTAATGTCCATGCAAAGAGCAGATAATGCATCAGTATCCACTATCCGGGTAGTGAACATAATTCTCATTATTTGCGATATAAAATTTTAATATCTCGCGCGATCAGCTCCCATTGTAACAGAAGATCATGTGTGGCGTTCAGCAGTTGCCTATTGACCCGTGAACTTTCTATGAAACTAAGTATTATTTCCATTTTATTTATTCTTAATAATTTTCCCTCGTCATTTTGGTCTCATCCCTTTCGTCTGTGTTTATGCGTTGCAAGTTCATGGCCCGCGTTAATCACAACACAAATGGCTCCCTTTTTCCGCGAACATCTCGTCTCCGCGGTCGTGGAAGTCGCTAAATGAAAAGGTCTCGAGGGGGTGGAGGTGAGTGGGTGAATCGTTGGTAAATACATGGGAGTCTAACGACTCCCGTCGATGTCGCGAAATAAAACGAAAGGGGCAAAAAATTAGCTATTCCATTGATCCGAGCAACTTGCCAACTTTTTAATGTAACGGCAGGGATTTCGAAATATCCTTTTCCACGGCATTTTTTTTTTGCTCCGCCATTGTTGCCATTAAAGCAGTGATGAATCAATGAGCACACTTTTGTATCGGATGCGTTACACGGCGAGTGTTTATTTTTGCAATTTTTTTTTTCGCGAGAGAAAATTTTCCCGCAACTCTTTTCTCTCTCACACACGCGCGCACGTACTCTGCCGCTCTTTGTTCAACGTCTCCACTCCGGGGCAGTGAAATTTTTGCAATTCAGTTGTTATAAGCTTTCGGGAATGGATGGCGTATCAAGTGGCGAGGTTTGTTGACGCTCGGGTTCCCTTGTAATTATAAGGGTTCCCGGGCCGGATGTATCTCGAAAAACAATGCCTCGCTTTGTGGAGAGGAAACCAGATGAGTCAAAAAGCGTTTTCAAAGACAATATTTGGTGGCGTGTTCGAGGGAAATGTTTGTTTCCCCGAAAGAGTTTCACTTCTGCTCGCTATTTGTTTTTGAATTGGATTATTACTCATCCTTTCACGTAATGTAATATCGTCGTCGGAGGTAAAAATGTTTCAAATTCCGGAAAATTTATGGATTTAAAATTCATTATTTGTTGAAATTGATGTCTGGGATATTTAAAGAGTTCTAACCCGTAATTAATGCTTTTTTATTCAGTAATGGATTGTACCAATACTAATATTATCTAATATTTCGATTTTTAAATCAAAATTTATCAATTACCTGTAACTATTCAAAACTCTCCTGAATTATATACTGAGGAGCTTTTTAATAATGGAGAAAGTTGCATTTAATAATTATATCATGTTTTACTTACTGGAAATCGTTTAATTTTATCTTTGAAACAGTAAGTTCTGAATGGTGGAAAGGCAAAAAAAAAGGTAATGAGCATCCGAGGATAGTTTGGAATGCACGTAGTTTATTCAACATATTTTCGCCCATCATTTTATTTTACTTTACCTTTTATTCTTCAATTCATAAATGTTTTTCCGACCCTACTTACCTCTACTGTCGGAACGTTTCCATGCAAGGAATAAATTTTTATTTCGTGGGCTATTACCCTCCTTCTTCCTCTTATTGTGCGTACTTCAACATCCTGGACACAAGGGAAGTGTTATGAATCTACGAGGAGGGCTTTATTTGCCCTCGCCCTCTCAATTACGATGTATTTGCTTCTTCTGAAAAACCTTTTTATTCCGGCGAATTAATCTGGCCCCGACACAACTCCCCACAATCCCCCCTCCCCTCAACCACCATTATGCCCATACAGTCGGCAAATCCATACGCCGTCCTCTGGTCCATTCTACGTCATTAACCAATCACATTCCCGGAAGCGCCCGTAACGAGTCCATTGTGTTTGTTCCCCCGCTCCGAGGCCCGCGTGGGCTACTACGTCTTCCA
This sequence comes from Ischnura elegans, assembly GCF_921293095.1. Classification (NCBI taxonomy): domain Eukaryota; kingdom Metazoa; phylum Arthropoda; class Insecta; order Odonata; family Coenagrionidae; genus Ischnura; species Ischnura elegans. The sequence goes on along the minus strand of NC_060249.1, from coordinate 65,752,729 downwards.
GCATCGGCTTTTCCGCATCCCCGCCTCCCCGGAAGTCTCCACCCTAGTGCTCTAACAGAAATCCCACCCTAGATACCGCCCCTCTCCTCGCCAGAATCCCATCGCTTCCGCCCAAAACATATTACATTCCCCAACTTTTTTCCCGCCACCATTTCTCGCTCGCTCAGCTAACATCGCCCGCGCCCGCTTCTTGCCCCCCTCTCTGAAATACCTCGTCTTATCAGGGGAGAGAGGTAAGTAGGGTAAAGCGTTGCACGGGTGCCACGATATACCGAAAGTTTTCTTATTAAGGGGGCTCACTACCTCGCCGAACTGCGCCCCTGGTGGGCTACCACAATTTTCCATTTCGCGACTGAATCTTGGCTTAAGCTTTAGCATGTTAAAAGGTAAAGACATTTTTTGTGGCCATTACGAGATCGCGCTCATTTAGATGTTAAAATTAAGGAAAAACATATTTACAGTTAAAGTTTTTCCCAGCTGTACTTACGTCGCGAATCCAAAAATTGCGATATCACGCAATAACTGATATTTATAGTATTTTACTCACGAGGTTAGTCAGTATACGGTATAGTACGTTATGTATGAATAAAAAGTTTCATTATTCTAAGTGATAAATGGTACTTCGCAAATTTGATCTGATGCATCCCCAGTGCTACCTGAAAAGGAATCAGTAGGCGTTCGTGCATTATATTTTGTATTTCTTTATTTTAAATTGTCGGAGCATTTTCGAACCAAATAAAGAAACATTCGCTTTCCTTTCCCGTCGAGCTTTGCCTGTTCTACAGCGGTTCTCGAGTTCTCTTAGGAAGGACCATGTCTCTCGTCCGGCGGGTCTTTTTTCGTGATTTATTATTCGTTTAAAACCAACTTTATCATCTTGAAAGTTTAAGGTTATATGAAGGAGACCATATTCAACATATTCTTGCATCTCAAATGTGAAACTTTTGCTCTGTAATTTCTCATATTCAATGTGAGACACTAGCAAATATTGGTAAGGGTAACCTAAAAATTTCAGGATAATATCATAGTTTAAGCTGTTAAAATTAAGGAAAAACACATTTAAAGTAAAATTTTTACTGTGTTACGCTTCGAAAATTGCCAAATACGAGTGTAGCGGGAGTGCTGTGTCTTCTTAAAGAGGAGATCGTTTCTTGAGGCTCACCCCATCTGTCGGTCCCTCTAAGGTAACCAACCACCTCTCGTCCCCTTCTTTCGCCCTCCCAGCTTTCCGCGGATTATTTTAACCCCGTCTGGCAGCACGGGGTAAACAAGAAGGTAGGCGCCTGAGAGTACGTGCTCTGGTAATTACTTGTTACGTTCCCGACGTTGAAATTCGTGTCCCTGGCTGGGTGCTCTCGAACGAGTTATTTTCCGAGGTCTCGCAACTAATTTCTTTCCAGGTGCGTCCGTTCTCTTCGGGGACGTTTTTGTTCCGTTCCCCAGGCTCCTTGTCGTATCCAGCCCTTCTCCTTCTCCTCCACCCCGTCTGTCCACTTGCAACCTAGGAAGCATTATTGATTATCCAAGCGTAATTACTTGGCCTTGCTTCTACGGGGAAATGCAAGCCCTCTATTAGTGCCAGTAGAGCTTATAGTTCCGGATGATAGATTTATTGCATCGTTATAAACCCAGCAGAGGGTACAGGATTTTAATTATATTTTAATATCTATTTAATCGGCTTGAAATTTCTTTTTTACATCAATTGGTATAAAATATGACAATCAACCGACATTCCATTATCCGGAGTGTTTTATGCTCCCGCCAAACAAATTGATGCATTAGAAGGTTCGATAAATTCTCATCACCTAGTACTGAAAATCAGGGTATGGTAAAATTTGATAATTACTTCGGTAATGAACCCTCACGTAGTATTTTTGAGTTGGCTTTGATTTTTATTCTTGCAGTATTTCAGCATTACCGATAAAGCTAAAAGGAATTATTGAATTCGCTGTCAAACATTTTCCAAGATATAAACTTTTTTGAAACTAGTGCTTCGAATTTTTTCTCAACTTTTTCATGCAATAAATTAACTCTTTTGACACTATTTTATTTACATATTTCCAATATGTATCTCTTTGAAAAATAGTTGATCCTTTTTCCAGTTATCGGTCTCCAGGCTGAAGGGAGGAGGAATTTCTGAGTAAATGTGAGTATGCGGAAAAAGTAGAGACGATTGTTTGGCTAATGTGAGTTGGGTTGAGAAAATTAAGTCAATTCATTTGTGAAGGAAAGTGTTTTCGTGGTCGTGCACTTCTACGCTGTTTACTGATTGTATCACGGTGCCGACATTTGGCAAGATGGCTTTGGTTATGTATTTCATCGTTTCATTGATACCATTAATATTTCATGAACTAGTCTATAATGGGGGAAACACTTTTGTAAAAATATTACATTTCATTTGTATGCGCCTGTGGCAGCTGCAAGACATCTATTAAAATTTAATCTCGTTATTATTCCAATGGATTTTCCATAAATTCATATGGAATATTTAACTTAAGCCCACACTTTTCATTGACTTTCCTTTTCTCTTTCACTTTTTCATTTTTCATGAGCAAATTCAGTCAGAATTTGAAATCTATTCATGTTTTCTTCATCAGGTTGAGTTTCCCAACTCTATGGTTTACAATGAATCTTGAAACTATGCGTTTACGATGAACATGAATACTATCGTTTCTGAATATTTTAGCATTGGCCTCAGGTGAAAATTATACGAAATTAGTGAACACTGGAAACCAGATACATGAGCATACGATTACTAAGTCGGGAACATTTTTTTCAAAACATTTAATGAAAGTAATAATTATCCAGCGAAACTGTGTACATGCCATCCGAAAAAAACCACTGCGGATCGATGCATGATTGTCGCGGTGATATTTCAATCGTTTGACGCGGTTATCGGTAAAAACTTCCCTAGCCCACTCCCTGTTTTTTCTCAAATAATTATTTAAAGGGAAAAATACCCTTCGATCGCCCGTGTGGATAAGCCATTGTCGGCCGGTGGAGAGGGCGTTTAAAAATTAATCCGCCCGCCGTTATTGTATCAATGGATTTTCAATAAATTTTATTGCAAATAGGAATGCGCCGGCGTATCATTTTTCCGTTTGCCTCTCTACCTCTCCCCCGATTTTCCTTCCCCAACCCTCCCCTCATAATCCATGCGGAATATTCATAGCGGCGCACGGGACCCACTCGAATCAACAATCGGGTGCGGAAAAGGAGCGGTGAGAGAGGAGGGGGGAGGTACGGCGTAGGTTTTGCCGGGCAAAGGGGGTGCACCACACACCGGGGAGTTTGGGGGTGTAGGTACCCGGGGGTCTGCGGGAACGTGTGCTGGGTTCGGGGGACTGCGGCGAGAGAAGTAAGGGGGTGGAGGGGACGTAAAAAAATTTGAATTTCCCGTCAGCGTTTTTACTGGGGCTAGGGATACCGGCGGTCGAGTGTTGCAGGGGTTTGCCGGTGGAATATTTTTTAAGGGTTCAGTTCGCGTGGAGCGGGTTCTGGGTAGGGCAAGTCGGGGATTGGTTTTGGAGCTCTGGATGTTCGGTTGTGAAGAGTGTCTCGTGTGGGGGTGGGGAAGCGGGAGGCTGTAGGGTAGCGCAGTGTGGGAGAGTTTTGGCTGTGTTGTTAGGTGTACATCCGATTACGTTGATTTCGTTCCGATCCGCGCGTACCCACTCAACATATCCCTCTCTCTCTCTCTCTCTCTATCTCCCTCTCTCTTTCTGTCCGACTCTTCGCTCTCTCCCTCACCTTCCCTTCCCGTTCCCCATTCGTGCCCCCTTCCGTGCGATTTGTTTAACTTTCGTCGCCGCCATTTTGTCCGCTCGTTCCCTTGTTATTTTGTCAAGCCAAGGATTAGAGGTGGACGCTAGTTTTTTGCTTTAAATTTTGTTTTTTTTTGGGGACGTCACCGGAGTATCGGTTTCGCCCGCGGAAGGGTGGAGGAGTCGTTTTGTTTGTTTTTAATCTCGGAGGAAGGATGTTTTTCAGTAATTTTTTCTGTCTCGTTTTGTTTTTCGGCTTGATTTCCGATACGCTTTCGTTTGGCCATTAGTGAGTGACCGCTAAGCGACTTGGCCGGACTTACGTGTTGACTTTTAATATAATCGGTCCTCTAAAACATATAATCACAAATGAGGGAGGATTTTTCAGAAAACTAACCTTAAAGATAATGTTCTCGTATACCTGTGCCCCAACAGTTCCTTCTATTTAAGGTTTTCACTAACCTGCATAGGTGATTATATGTTGATAATAATTCATTTTTCCATTAGTATTCAGCGCTAGCTGCTGATTTATTGTCGGGTAATAGTTACAAAAAATCAATTACATGAAATCTAAGGATGATGAATGAATGAGGACCAATTTCGTTGCGAAAAAGAGATTGATTTAAGCTCTAACTGACAATAGGCATTATATCACTGCAATAAATCTTAGGATTTTACATGGCTTTGACGACTTTTTCATGCTTCCTATTGGTAGTTGTGAGTGGTTGAATGGCGATAAACCGATATCAGGAGGTTTGGTTACAGAGTTCATTCCAAGCCGTCAATAAATTGTGAGGAACCCAATAACTCACCCCAAATTTGAGCTTGGGATGAGCACCATATCGGCGACTTGAATCTGGTAGGTAGTATATGCTACCCATCTGATCGCGCGTCTCCCAAACGTACCGTTAATCTGTGGCATTATCTCATTGTCCATGTTCGCTCGGGATTCGAAGTGCTTTGCCTGCCAATTTTTGCGAATTTCTTTATAGTAAAGTAAGTTCCCGTTAATGTCATGTATTCGTGCTTGTAATTTACGACTGTTTTCGAAACGGCATGGAACGGAAACATTATCGGGATCGGATAAGTGGAATTTTATTTCTAATTGCGGTTCATTGACGGAGAAAAATATGATTGTAATCCATTGACGCGGCTTCTATCGGGCCTAAAAATATTTTATAAACCCTGTTCTAAATCATTTATCATCATTAAATCATTTCGACCAAAAATCGCGTACTTTCCCAAGTTTAGCTGTTTTCTTAAGACCTATATACACGGTGAATGATCATGCAAATGTTCATGGTGAATGATCATGAGAATGAAATCATTTTCGGTGAAACCATAACGGAAAAATTCGCGAATGAACGGTCACGCGCATGAACATTTTAAAAAAATTAGAGCATGTTCTAATTTTGCTCGCGCGATCCCGAGAATTATGGCAGTGCGAATGATTTCATTCGCATGATATTCAGCATAGTCATTCACTATGTATAGCGGTCTTTACATATTACCGCTAACAGCCTCAAGCGTAGCCTGAGGACATGATAAAAAAAAACCTTGAAGGACATGATAAACGACCAAACTAGAAAACAACCCTGCACTAGAAACAACACTAGAAACAGCACTAGAAAACAACCCTAAAGACATGATAAACGACTGTGGCATAGGGAATGCGTTTTTCCCAACAAAAGCTGCTCTTGGAAATCATAATTTTTTTTAAACACAATAAATATTAAATATAATCAAATAAAATGAGGTAATAAATTTAAATTGTCTTTAAGCAAATAATCAAATAATTGAATCTAGTCTGATTCTATATATATATAATTTTGGATTAAACCTCGAATTGTACCTATTTCGAAGTTCGACGTAGAAATATCTTAATCTAAAAAAATTTTTATGTCTCTCAGTGAAACACCAACCCTTCTCCCCGTTGCACCCTTCCCCGTAAAGAAGCCGCTGTTGCATTTGAGTTCGATTGCATTCCGCTCTCGACAATTTCGAGAATAACCACCCAAATCCCTCAAGAGCCTCCACGGAAACCAGGCTGTGCTCCGAGAGTGTCTCGACCCAACAATCTCCATAATTCATGGCCCAAGTGTTCTCCCCCTTGTTTCCTCTCTCTTCGGTCCGCAGACGAAGCGCGGAACGTAGCAAGGAGCGGGCGCCCCCCGGCCGCCCACTCGTCCGCTTAATTGGCGGATCGCATATCTCAGGGGTGCATAGCTTTAATGGGGATGCGGGCCGCGGACAATCGCCCCTCCTCGTCCCAGTTTCCGAGTCGCAAATCCATTTCGCGATGCACCGCGCCACGGGGATCAAGATCTGGCGTGTGCGGCCGCAAGGATCCACCCTCCCCCTCACCCCTAGTCCTAAGCCGAAAGAGTCGGGTATCGTGGGAGCCGATAATTTGGTGGATCAAATCTGGGCTTGATGAAGTGCTTGGTGCGGAGTGGGTTGCTATCATTGGTGTAAAATGTTTAGGTATATGTGACTCAAGGTGAATACCCGAGGTTCTTATTGGAATTTTCTCCCAAGAGTTAATCATCATCATCAAATACACGAAAATGTACAGCATATACGATTCTCACAAACCGTGGCCGGATAAAATTTTAATTATAGCCTACACACTTACTTAGTCTTTCGATTTCTGCCTATCTCACGCCCATTATTTAGCTTTCCTGTGGTTCTTGACTTATAATTCTTGATATGCCTCGAGTTCATTTTCCCTGTCATCAATTTTTCCCTCCATAATGATTTCCACGTGAATGTTATGCATAATGACATGGCCAATCCACCGGTGTCCTCTTTGACTTACGGTGCCCCACAGTGCCCTTCCTTCATCTATTCTTCTTAAGTCCTCCTCGTTCATCCTTTTCCTATCCTTCATTTTGCAATCAGCATTAACCACCTGAACTAAGACGTGAAAGCTTTTTACTCAAGAAGTTGCCAATAGCTATTTTCTTGATGCGTTGGTTGCCGAATGTAAAATATCCGGGTAACAATATATCCAGGTATTTAAACCTGCGTATACATCTACGTGTTTACCAAAAGTAAAACAAATTAATTTAATTACACGATGTTCACGACAATTATAGCCCGATACACATTAAAAGTTTTATTTAATGAACGTGAGGGTAATATAATCTGCGAAAATGAAGGATTTCGGAGATTATTTTCTTTTATTTCTTACTTTTTTAGAACGAAAAAGAGGGAAATTCTTTATGAAGATAAACTGTGGTCTTTTCGAAGTTCCTTTGTGGCCAATGTTTGCCTCAATCCATCCAGTCTTACTATTACCTAAATAATAAAATTGATCCTTGCGGTGTTGATGCTGATTAAATCATAAATGTTCTTAGGTATTTTTCCAAGGTTGAGACTTAATGCGCATTAATTTAACCTTACCCATTGAGAATTTATCCGGTTCATCCATTGGTTATCCATCAACCGGTCAATCCAATTTATCCATCGATACGTATCAGTTATGCAGTAACTAGCAGCATACCTAACCGGTGACCGGGATATCCAAGTTTGGATCCCAGTCTGGTCAGATGAGCGCCGTACAATGGATTTCATCCTTGGTGTACGTACAACTAATCATTAAACGATGCTCAGGGAGATTATGGTAAAACTATGGGTCGAGGAGAGGCTGGCTTGGAATTCCAGTGGCTCCCACTTTGACGTGCGTAGAGGTATCAGGGTGCAACGATTACGGGAGTTGTTTCCGCGATGGAGAAGTTACATCGGGCGAGCTCTCGTGGTGCCACTCAGCTCTTCATTGGCCGGTCGGAAGTGGAGTGCGATGCTCTTTCAAAGTTCAATAGTCCCGCCGGAACTCTCCATGCCACTCGATGGTTCAGTCGATAATGTCGCGTCAAGGTATGGGATATGCATAATTTATATCTCAAATTAGGGGCTTCTGCGGTTGTTGGTGGCGCCACCAACGCATATTAAATTGTTTCCTGCTTTTGATTGCTCGCAAATGTGGTTTGTCGCATGAATAAGTGTTGAATAATAATGTATGATGGTGCTACGTATCATCTTTCTTCTTTTATCTTTCCGTTTTGGAATTTTTCATCGCTGGGTTGTGTCAAATCTTTTTCAAGGTATTTCGAAGCTTGTGCGTGACGTTTGCATTCAGAAAACAGTGATAAAATCCTGTTTCAGTGTGTTACTTTTTTATATGTTATTTTCCCAGAAATCCTCCATCAGTAGCTTTAGCGTTGTCTATGTTTCGCGAAATCGATGATTTTTTTGCAATTCTTGGGAGTGAAATTTACTATATCTAAATTGAGAGAGTCTTAATAAAAAACTTTCCGTCTAGTAATTAGCCTTTTCAGTCGGATATATTATTTCCCCTACGATGATGAAAATTATTCTTTTCGATATTTAATCTAAATTATGGTGTCATAAACACCCTGCTAATAATACGGGACAACGATGTAAATATTATGGTCTATTCCTTAATTATGGACAATGATGCACATTAGGAGGTTAAAATCCCCAAAACGTCATGTCCATTAATGGACACTTTGACTGAAAGGGTTAATTGTTACTCCACTGAGCTTAGCTTAATTATTTATCAAAGTTCAAGAATTTTTACACTAAATCATTTTAAATTTTGCCGGAAAGATAGCGTAAACATATTATTATGCATTATTTACGTTATTCAAACCTGTCCATAATTAGAATCTGCACCTCAAACCGGAAGGCAAGGTAACAGAATATTCCCAACTACTATTTCTCTTCGAACTATTGTTACAAAGCGTAGGTACATTTCTATAAGTATCCTTTAGTATTTTTGTTCGATTTAATTTTTGTGCTTACAGTTAATGTTTCATTAAATAAAGCCTGTTTTTTGAGCAAAATTCCTCGTGCATAAAATATTGAACAGCATGGTTTATTAATATTTAATGCCCTGTTATTAATATGCCGGGTGCCGACCGGATGCACCTCATCGAGGTATTTTCCCAAAATGTTCCCCCTTCATTTATGGTGCACAATAAGGTTATCTATGAGGAAGCGGAGAATATTCCAACTCAGTCCCTCGTGGCATAGTTTAATCCGCCTATGCAGTACCGTAAGGGCTAATTAAAAAACGCTCCGAAAGAGGCTTGCGAGAATTATGGACGAATTTAGGAACGGTTCGAACTCTCCCGGTTATGAGGGGCGCCAGTGCCTGATACCGAGCATAAAACTTGGAATAAAAACAGGATAATTAAGCTGGCCAGTTTTAATGGCCTCCAATCCCCAAGCGCTGGTACTTTGTGCTGGTCCATTGTGTGTAAGAATAAAAAATAGCGGAAAACACCGCAGCATCGTCTACCTTGGGTGAGGTAACTATTCATCCCTAAATTTTTCTTCGTATATATTTTAACCAACTCCCTGCCCTGTGAAAGATATTGTTTTCTAATAGCGTATAAATGAAAGGGGGTCGAAGAGACGGCTTAGGGCACGGATGGTTGGTTAATTAGGAGAGGATTTACATGATGATCAATAGGGAGACAATTTAATAGCGAGGTCTAATGTTTAGAGCGGCGTAGCGTGGGGCGGAAACGTGGAGCTGGAGGAAATGGAGGTTACATGATGCATGAAGTGGATATGGGCATGTGTGAAGGATGGGGTGTAGTGGTAACTGAAAAAGTCAGAGTTTCTTGACCCGCATGCTTACATTAGAGGAAATGGGATGTCGAATTGTATTGATTCATTGTTTCTTTTGAAAGATTGGATATTTAAGGGCAGTTCTAGCTCCGGGTTGACCCCAATCTTATAAATTTCTCACAGTCAGGGTCGGGAAACATTCCTTACCATGATCAACCTGCGATTCTGACGAATTTGCTGTTTTCATTAAATTAAAACTCTAGTAATTTATTACTAACGTTGATTCAGTGTCTTGGAATACAGATCTTGATACTGTGTATACTCCAAGATACTGAGTCAACATTAAATATAGAGTTCCATAGAGAGAAAAACAAATTGTTACTAACCGTTAAAATATTCATAAATATAGTTACTTTACTATGCCAATACTGTTTTCTTTATCCATACGCTAAAGCCGGCGCCAGATTTCTCTCCATAAATAATTCTCATTCTTTATATCATAAATGACCTGGACAGTCGTTCTCCTCCTCTAAAAACCGAATGGCTACCATAGCATGCCTGGAAGAAAAAAGTTTAAGCCAATTAAAATACCAGTATTTTGACTCAGTATGAGTATATAACATGATCTGTTCATCTTAAGGGAGAAGAAATAGGCGATGCGAGCCCGTAAAGTTTTAAAGATGACGACAATGACTATGGTCGGCATACGGGTAACGTAGATTTGATTTCCCTGTAAGCAGATCACATTTATTGATATGATAATGATTAAAATGATTATTATCATTGTTATTATTATTTTTCATTTCTTTTTGGGCGAGAATAGGACCCGAAAGTCCCATCATCCATCTAACCCGTCTTCCGTCAATTAATTGCCACTGTAAAACATTTCTCTGAGGTGAGAATTGAAACATCAGAATTAAGTTTTAACTGTTCCTATAGAACAATTCTATTTCAATACAATTTAGTCTCCGTAGGTGCCCGAGCATCGCCGACGCCAGGTTTCTCTCCACCCTTCCTGCCCGATCCTCATGGCGTAAATTACCTCACCTGCCAGTTGCCTCCTCCCAAGCACCATACCACCCGGTCGACGGACGCATTGTTGCGGAGACCGGAGGCGCACCGTGCACTGCGGTGGCCGTGGCTTTTCATCTCATTTTGAATTCCATGGCAATGCCGAAAAATGTAGGGGCGAAAAAAAAAGTATAACTCTCTCGCCCGCGCTTTTTACGACCCATCTCAACCACGCTGTCGGTTCGGGGTCCCCGGCTTCTCCACGGGCTGCTGCCGGCGCGCACTCTCTCTCACGCCGCGGCGCGAGCTTTAAAACCGTCCCCGTTTTTACTGCCCTTCCACCCCATACCTCTCACCCCGCACCCACCTGAGCCATCCTTCAACTGTGACCCCCCCCCCACCTCCTGTCCTCAAATTGCGTTTTACCCACGTGTTTTTTACGCGTCCGAAGGGAGTAATGGGACGTGTAAGGCATTGCTCAGGGCCTCTCAGCCGTCGTGTGCCCCCGTCTTTCTCTCTCCACCCGCCCCAGTCGGGGTACATCGCCGCTCCCATTCTAGGGCAGCTCCACATACGAGGGGAATTGGTGCGGTAGACGTTGAATTTGTCATTTTTGATAGAAAATTCTTAGTAATAATAAATGTTTTCTAACTGTACTTCACCGATTAACGGCCACAAATAACAGGTTGTTCGTGTAATTTTATGTGGAAATTTTAATTGAAAATCCTCCTTTTTTAAAGTAGCTCTGATGGCGGTAATTGACAAACCATTTGGACAATGTTCTTACCGTTAGAGCATGTACAGACAAAAAACTGATATGATGGGTAAATCGCCGCTCCCATTCTAGGACAGCTCCGCAGACGTGGGGGTTCGGTACGAGAGGCGTTGAATGTGTCATTTTTGATAGAAAATTCTTTATAATAATAAATGTTTTCCAACTGCACTCTACCGATTAACGGCCACAAACAACCGGTTTTTCGTGTAATTATATGTGAAATTTTTATTTGAAAATCCTCATTTTTAAACTAGCTCTGATGGCAGTAATTGACAAACCATTTTGACAATGTTCTTACCGTTAGAACATGTGCAGACAAAAAACTGATATAATGGTCCGTATGTCTTAAAACTATGATAAAAATAAAATGTTGACTCGCCAGAGTAATGTTGCTCTAATTTATTTCAAATTTTATTTGTTGTCTATTTGAAAATGCCGCTACGGTCATCTGGGTGTGACGCCAGTTGATGAAAGAACCGAGTATCCCTCAGAAGAAATCTGTCCTACTTGTGTCACTTGTAGTTAGCAAATACTTATTTTCTCACAATTGATTTTTTAAATAACTTTTAAAGTGTAAATATTGAAGGTATCCCTTTCAATGCCTCCTCATGACGTAATTTTACAATATTTTACAAGAAAACCGCCAAAATATTAGGATAATTGCTTCATCAGAGATGTGCTATGGGAACTCATCGTGAAGGAATCATCATCTTAGAACGAATATTGCCAAGTGGAAAGTGTTCGTCCTATCTGGTGGACGAAGAGAGGCCCATTAGTTATATTCCTAACATTATAAAATTGTGGAAAAGTATGTGACGGAGAAAGTTCATTCACAGATAAAATTAAAACTTGTTTTCTAAAGAGGGAGTATTTTTAAATTTTCATTATTTCCCATGGTAATCTTCCACTTCATTTGAATTTCATCTGCCTTCCATTAATTTTTCGTCATTGCTTATGCATTCCTCATCACTCTGCAATCGAGTTCTTCCTTCGTAAACGTAAATCCTGGATTACCTACCTGTTCTCTCCTCCACTCTGCTTCATTGGGTGATATTGCCACCATGCGTCTTTCATACAGACCTTACCAATCCCTGCCACTCCTCTTCTTAAATAAAAAATGCCATCCTAACGCTCACAAGATAAATCCGACGCGCATCCCTGCTCGCCCGTATGTTTTTCCATCCCCCTATTTCCATCATGTGGGAGTCGACGTAATTTAGCATGCACTGGTGAAGTCATTTTGATTTTTTCCCCACGAATAATGCGAAGGACGAAGGCTGTTAGTTATTCGTGTAAACTCGGATTTAGTGGGGGCAACTCATCCCCTTTGGCTGTTAGTATCAGGGGTAGATTGGGACGATAAGTTAAGGCAAGGGGTTCCAATCGGAATGAGGGATTGGCGGAAGCAGAGGACTACACGTTACGTAGCAAAAGACACCGGGCCGCATTTTAAGAAGGTTGTAACCTTCAGTGTATTTTTATGTACATTTGATCTCCATCTTATTGATGATGGGAGTCACTTAGAATATTGATGACGGTTATTAATGGCTCACCAATTGAATTCGGGTTAGAGAACTTCTCTTCCCTCCACTCCCTCAGTAAATTACCCCTCGGAAATGTTTTTCTTTTATTATAATAGGAGTTTCCCTCTCCGTTTCTGGATTTAATTTTCTGCTTGGGACTGGAACTTCTAGCAGAGGAGTTCGTTTCCACAAGTTTCGAAAACAGTCGCGCAATTTGTTATTCCTCTGGTTTTTTTAACCAAAAATAAAACTCTCGCTCATGCTGCTGATATTTAATTCACCCCTGGAGCTTTGGAGCGTACCAAATCCGTTCGGAAAGGGCTTTTTGTGTTTCTTGGCTCCCACGCCTTGCCGTCTTCTTTTCAATATTGCATTCTCTCCATTGGGGAGGGCTTATCGATCTCATTAAGTATTCTGCCGTCGAGCGGATAAATAAAAAAAAGAGAGACCGCTCAAATTACTTCCTCATGACATCGGCCGCAAACAATGCCGTGTTTCGCGTTACCTCTCATCCCCGTGAAATGTTTATTTTCATATCGATCTTTGATTTTCGTTTCAATTTTTATTTTGTCAGGCAATGTTCCGTGGTCTAATCGGTCTCGGGCATGTTTTACTTATCTGGATTATATGTTGTTCTTCGCGTATCACATTTTTCAGATTTTGAGAGGTACATTTTTCATTACGGGATTAATTTGCCGTATATGTTTTATTCCGTTGTCACTGATATTATGGAGTGTATATGTCCCGTTTCATGGGCGTGAAATTAGTTACTTTGTGTACAACGTATTATGGAGAAGCTGAATCATGCAAAATTTGCACTATCGCATTAACAGCAGATACATCAATGGTCTTTTTATCTAGTGAATGCACGTTGTGGATCAAAAATCCAATTTTTAACCCTCCATTAGCTCTTTTAACATTAAATGAGGTGATTTTTTTCCACTTAATTCAAAGATTATGTTTTCCTATGTTAGCTTTGAAAATTTTTGCCCGCAAGCGCAGAGATACGATTAATTCATTATAATTATGAAGAAATTAAAGGAAAGGAGATAATGAGAGCCTATGAAGTAAAGGTAATCCAAACTCAGTACATCGAACTTTCAAGGACCCATTTAGAGAGATTATCCAAGAGAAACGAAATTTACTGCACCTATCAGTTTGCTACCATACTTGTCACGATAGAATTTATTTTTGGCTAGTGGTTGCCTTTATTGATACGATTACTTCATTTAAATAGCTCATTTTTTGTATCGCAGTGTAAAATACCTTTTCCTTAATCGATTTTATCTGTTGCTTCAAACCTAACTTTTTGGACGTTCCGCAGCGGATTTTTTAGCCTTAATAATAAAATTATAATTTATTACCATCAGGTTTTTCCCGCAAATGTACTTACATATCATTGGGTGTTTTTTTAATATTTTCCTTTGTGTATCTTTATTTATTTTTCAAATAATTGATCAATATTCGCCTTTTGTCTGATACAAAGCTTACGTGATTTTTAAATTGTCAGGTAGTATAATTTAACTTAAAATGGGATTTCGACGAGGAGTAACAATGAATAAAGGATGTCTAAGTCTTTTTCATGTCTCAATAATGTCCTAGGTATTAAAATCGTCATTTTCCACCTTCGGCGCCAAGTTTCTGCGGAACAGAGCCAACAGCGTCAGTGGCGACCGAGCCTGGTTGGTACTCCATTAGTGAACACCTCCCAACACCTCCCAAGCGTCTCGCATCTCGTAGAACATCGCCTTAGCTTCTATCCCGTTCTCACCTCCCTCCCAATCAACCCTCTCGCTACACGGATCTCTGCTATATCCACCCCCGGGGTCCCTCCCACTTCCCACAGTAGATACAATATGATTCATCAGGCGTCCACTGGATGCTGCGGCCTCTGGCTATAGACTCTTGAGTGGGCGTCAGAGCCTCACCGTCAAGACGCTAACCAATCCGTCGAGGAGTGAGCACTCGATATGCAGTGCCATAAGTGTCCGTGTTCGGTGGCAGGTGTTATCCCCTGCCCACCTCACGTCTTCGGACCCTCGACTCCAAAACTCCATCCTGCCACTGACCCCAATTTTTTCTTGATCTCTTAAGTTCCCGCCTACCAAACCGAAGGTCGCGGGTTCGAGTCCCGCCTGGGTAGGTAGCCCCTATTCAGGGAATGGTTGTATGTGATAGTCCTTGTTTCATGTTATATCCCCGATGTAAAAGGCCTTAAATGAGCTGTTTTCGGAGTAATGAAAATAAATAAATAAATAAATAAAAAGGTCATTTCGTGGATTCGATACTTCCAATAACATGGCTTTCTCTGATTTTCGTCGACAAAATTAATCCAGGTTTGCACATCGTGTTTTTAAATATTCATCATGCTAGCAATTAATGATTATGGAGCGATCGGAAAACACAGGGATTCTTATCACGTGTCTCGGCTGGGTTCCACGGTCATCGGATTTGACACACTGACTTCTTCCGGTGGGATTTTGTTAAAGACAACGTTTATATGTCACTACTCCCAAAGAACCTGGATGAGGTGAAGAACCGGATCGGTACTGATATAATATCAGTGACGAAGGACATGCTTGCCCGAGTATAGAAGGAATTTTGGTATCGATGTGATATTGTTTGTATCGCTTATTAAGGACATAATGAACATCTGTAATCCAATGTGGAGAGCCTCGTAAATATGTGTGTAAAGTTTCATGCTCGTGTGTCTTAAAGTTTAATAAATATGTACATGCGAAATAGGTTTATTCTTTTTGAAACACCTAATATTTAGAAGACAATTATTCCAAACGAGCGAAGGGACGAAAACTGAACATCACGTTAAAGTCGATTGTTGTATTGATATTGATTTTTTCGCTTGATTTAGTATAACACTTAAACCTGGGTCGTATTAAAAGTTATATTTATGGAAAATTTCCCGTTTATTCCAAACCGAACGGTTTAATTTTATGACTTCATACATTAAGCATCAAAGGTAGCCATACCTCAGTAAAATCAGCAATATGTATTGTAGAATGTATGATTGGTAGAATGTATTATAAGCTTGTGCAATAGTGTGTTTTAAGTATTTTTAGCGCTAATATTGCCATATATCCGTGCTCATCGGTCACGTATAATGATATCACGATTTTTCAGAAAGATTGTGGGGGATATTTATTGCATTTTTTTAGTGTAGCCGAATTTTGAGGTACATTTCTAGGTTTACAAAAGTAAAATGCTCTTTAGTGTGTTCGACGCACTCAAATACCTTGGCCATTACTGCAATATGTCATTTTAAGGTGTTGAAGTTAACTATTTTTATCAATATCAGTAAAAACTAGAAAAATACTAGAAAGAGAATTGATGCTAATATTACCAGAATTATTAAATTTCAACTGAATAGAATTTAATCATTGATAACTAAGAGAGCACCAGCTTTTTCTGTATATTTTTGAAGCGATTAAGAAAATTTACAAGTTGGCACAATGAGCTTTAATAGAGTACGTATTTCGAGTCCCTTGTAAAAAATCTATGAACTATGATGAACTGTTAGCGGAATGATTAAATGAGCTGGAAGTTTATTACCTACAGCTGGTCATCATTGATTTCAACAATGGTCTGCAATCGTTTTGAATGGTGTCAAGTAGTATTTATAATCGGAACACACTACATGCATGGAATATATTCAATTATGCACTCTAATTTTAGAAAATGCCTACCTAAAAGTATATTTTTCTTGGAAAAGTACAGAGTAATAACATCTGACGCCATTTCATTCCAGACCTAGTTTCTTTATCCGCCCTTGGCCTGTAACCTCTATTTTGCTAGCTGTCCTAGCTATTCATTGAACTGAAATATTATTTCACAGCATTTTTATGAAAGCCGTTTCCCTCCGTTTCTCTCGTGGGAAAGACTCGTAGGTGTGTTTTCATTGATAAACATCCGGAAAGGCATCTCCTGGCTGGGTGTCCGTTGGATTTGGGTACGGCCCCTGAGCCGTGGGACAATGCGCGAATACTTTGTTGGTCTACATTCGGGATGCGGCGTGGGCTGCATACACTCCTGAGGGCGCTGATTTTATGGGCAGAGGTTTTAGCGTGAAGTCACTGCAGCATCACGCTGGAAGATTTTTGATTTTCCACCGTTCCCTCGTACCGTTTAGTGCTGAGGCCGGGACTTAGGAATTTCCGCCGCAAAAATGTCAAGGATCGGTCGTCGGTAGGCACCAGTGGCAGACACGCACCGTTTGCTAAGTTCATTACCTGTGGGATTGAGCGTTTTGGAAAAGCAAATGGAATTCAAATTGGAAGAATCGCCCTGGAAGCAGCAACGAGTGGATCAGAAGCGGAAATTGAGGAATGCTTGAAGAGCAACGGATTAGCTCCTGGTCGTTTGTGCGAGATGCGTTCGGTGTCAGGGCTAATTATTCAGCCTACTTGTGCTTCGTAGAAAAAGACTTTTCGATGAGATGGATAGACTTTTTTAAACATTATAGTTTTCCAGCACCCCTTGTAGACTTATCCTGAGGTTAAAATTGTATATAGGAATGGTTTGTAAACTAATAATGATATTCGAAATCTAGGTAGTCATCAAAAGTCAGTCTTCAATTCTTTTCATATTAGTTATAAAAATATCTTATCACGAATTCAATATTTAATATAATTTATTATCTACGTTTTAATCTGAAAAATCCTGAAATTTTATTCAATGTCTGGATAATACAATGACATAAAGTTCACCCACGTGCGACATGGCCTCTTAGGTATTAGTTTGCATAATCTTCCTTTTTGTTGACCTTTAACAGAGGGAGCTATCATTTCAAAATTGTTTCCGTTCCCCATTTATTTTTTGTTACTTTTGTTTTTCAGACCTAAGCATTCGTAATACCATCATTTATCTCTGTTTTCTGTTTCCAAGCTATAAAAAGTCTTCATTCGGATACTAAAGAATATCCTTTATATAATCTTACCAGAGATATTTTTGCTATTAGGAAGCGCTTTGAAGAATATATTGAACAGGAAAATAGGGTTGAAAATAGCTACTAGCTAACTACTTGCACAAAAAGAACTTCGCAACTAGTTAGATCGTTGTATAACTATTCTAAATTTTTTAGCTACATTCTTTGAGAATTTAAAAGTCACATAATTTGACCAATAATTGGGGCCTTTCGTCAAGTTTATGCCACGTCCAATATTTTATTTCCTCCAGCGTTTAGTTACTCGAATCGTCCATTGGTTCGCATTGGTCACAATTTAGGCTGGGCAAGAAAACCGAGTAACCGCCAAAAATGTGAATTATGAGTATAGGTCAATGGGAGACGTCATGTAGAGCACGAGCATCTTTTCGGAAGTGCTGCTCTGGGTTACTGCGGAAATAGAAAATTTGCGCCGCGGGATAGATCCGACTTAACGCTCTCTCGATATCGCCGCCGGCTCGCTCCCATTTGCCGGCTGCCACGTCGTGAACCCTTTAAGTCTTACGGAATCCACTTTCCGTTCTCCACCCTCGCGCCATTCGAATCGCAATGTAATTGCCCGTACTGCCGGCCACAATGGCTGGGCCGTAAAAAGGAGGAGAAGAAGCACGTGGTGGGAATTGCTCTCTAAGTGAATAAGGTAGCCATTCGTTTGCCCCCATTCCACTCTGCCAACGCCACAGGCTTCGACCCCCACCCACCAACCTCTTCCCCGCCCCCCTCTCCTGAAAGTTCAAAACGTTAAAATCTTGGACGGGATCGAATTGCGTTTGCCGCTCCGTGGTCCTCGAGCAATGAAGAAGTGCAGCGGGAAATAAATTGGTTAATCGTCATCTTGGACACCACTTGAGATGGCGCCTGCTAGAGATATCATCCCTCTTCCCGATCTTTTTATCCCCTTTTAACTGCCACGTGAAATGAATTGCTGCCACTTTTGTGTAAGATATGACGAAATAGACATATATAGGAATAAAGGGTGGAATTTATTGAGCCACAGAAATTGATAAACTTCGTGCACACTGCCATTCAGTTGTTTATTTTTCGTGCATTTTTGTCTTCCTCCAGCATGCATGTGTGCTTGTTTTTCTTATTATTGATATTTAAATATAGGGAGTTTAAGAGGATGCAATACTCCCCTTCGGTCGGTCGTATTTTTTCCCGCAAATTATCACTATTTGAATTTACGTTAACGTTAGGAATTGAAATTTTCAGGTTTTTTAGACCCTTGTTAGCATTATGCTGTAGATCAAATAAAAAATACATCTTGAAAATTTCAAGATGGCGAAATAAGTTTTAAATGAATAATACGTTAATAGAAAAGATCGACCAAGCGAGAGTCTTCTTATAAGATCAATTTTCTATGCTAGTTTTCTTATTATTCATTTTCCTCCACTGTTCAGTGTATCATTTTCTACCTTGGCATTAATATATTGGTTCTATTATGCTCTTATTCTCTTGAAGTTTATAAATACCCTTATTTTTGGTCTTCTACCGCCCTCACTTGGTGAGTACTTGCTCACTTGGGAGAAACGTTGTTTTGGGTGAGTCGTCCATTGAGTATAAACCTGGGTACCGCCACAAGCTTGCGAAATTCCTGCTTCCAGGACTGGGGTTAGTGCCTTTCCCTTGCTACCTCATATCGAAAGAATTTTCAGTTCATGGAATTCACTAGATTATGAACGTAGGACCTTATGTTACGTAACCAAATTTTCAAGCCACCATGATCCCTTCATCTTCCATGGAATCAACCTATGTCTTCTACAAAAAGTTATTTGAAACCTTTGCTATCTTTTTCTCTCCGACGAAAACAACGAAGCTGGTGCGGATTATAACAATATTTAGTCCTCTCCAAGCCTTCTTAACTTACCTACCCATTAATTCTGGTTTGAATCTTTAGGTCTCCATCCATCAGCTCCGAATGAATATTTAATGAGTAACAGGAGCAACACGTGGGGTAATTACTCAAACGTTCCCATTACGGAACGAGTCTTTCGGTAAAAAAAAAAGAAGTGGCGTATCCTCCGGGGCTAAAAGGAGTCACCGGGAACTCGATGAAAGAGGTATAAACATTATTTTTTTAATGTATCAAGAGGTGGACTACGTCGCCAGCTAATTTCAAACACTTTATTGAGCCTCTGCCCGCATCAGCCGCGCCTCCCTTTTCACATGGTGAACAGTCCCTCAACTCGACCTCCCTGATATTTATTTCAACTTGGAGACACCGCGCGGAAGGGTGCCTTTCCCAATGTCCGTACTCGAAAAGAAGGCTTTTGTCCACCTTTAACGGCCTCCGGCGTTTATTTAGGGCGGGAGAGTAGAGCGTCAGGGGGGTCTGGCGGCTACGTTTGGGGGTGGAATGAGGAGGTGGAATGCGAACCGACAGGAGCTCTTCAAAGCCAACTCGCCCCTTGTCAATGGCCGCCGTAAGCGCTTCTTTATTTGCACTTTCCCTTTCTTTCGTCAAAATCGCCACGGACGTTATTTTTTTAGTGCCCATCGCTCTTTTTTTCTCCACGCTCGGCCATTCGTTTCGGGCCATCGTTGGGTTCTTTATCGTCTCTCCCCTGTCCTCCTTGCCTCACCTCGATGTCCCATTGAAACAGTCACTCATCTAATGTCTCGGGTATTCCGTTACACCTGTGCGCAGGGTGGCCAACACATCGGGAAATGCGGGGAATACGGGAAGACTTGGGGAATGCCAGCTGACGGGAGTATTCAGAGGGGGTTTCTTCGTGTGGACAGGAAATTTTTCTCCTAATTAATACTCAAAAAGGCGCTTTAGGAAATTAGTTAATTTTTTTCACAATTTTTTTACATCCATTACAATTAATGCAGAAAAAATTAGCATATTCACTTATTAACTCTATTTTATTTTACCATGTGCGAAAATTCCACAAAGAAAAAAGCATTAGACTAGACAGAGATACGGACCCGGATCGCCAGATGAGTGTTTTATCCAGTTAAACTACCCATGTGTCAATCCGCACTGTAGACATTTATTTAATTTTTATTACAAATACATAAATTAGATTAAAATTGAATGCGTTATTTAAATAGAATTATGAGGAGAGAAAACTTATTTGGGAATAAATCGAGGAGAGAGAGTTTGAGGGCAGGTAGTCCCAAGCGGGGAGGAGATATAAAATTCCGTGTTAAAGGGAATAATGTTTTTACAAATGAAAGTAAAAATCTAATATTAGAGTCGAATGTTTATTAATTTACCGACCGTGGAGCCAAATGCAGAGAGTCATTTTGAAGGACTTTATAGCCTCTACCCTACTTATTTGTCTCTGGTAATGTCCTACTGCCTTTTACATCGACGTTGAAAATGAATGTCCACAGCTGAAACAAAGTTCTTTAAATTAAATAAATATCCTAGAGGAGATTAACAATTTTTTACTTAAATTTATGTCATTATGAATTTCCGCTTTGTGGATGGCGAATTTTAAATTTTCATTCGAAAGACGCTTAGGTAATCGGGAAAGGGACAAGTTATCATTAATAGCATGAAGAGGCATTAACTCGAGGTATAGACTAACATTCTGAATGATGGGAGGAGATAGATGAGTGACAGGCTTTGTTGATGTGTCCCATATAACCCCAACCGGTGGAATACCTGTGGTAAAACTTGGGAAAATCGGGAAAAACCGGGAATTATATTTTGGCAACTGATTGCGAGTGGCCACCCTGCTGCACGTATTTTCCTCGATCTCTCACCCGAGTTTAGTTTTGGATTTTTACGCCCCCACTCTCTGTCGCCAGAGGCTGGCCCTTTGTTGTTTAACGTCCACTCTTCCTCCCCATCTAGGACTTCAATTACATTTCTTCCGCGCCCCGTATAAATTATGACCTATCCCTCTCTCATTCGCTCGCCCTTTGGATTTTTTCGCTCTCCCTCCTCCAATCCGCTCCCTTTCTCTGTCCTCGACCTATTTTCCTCTCCCATAGGCACATTCTTTCGTGAGGGGGATGGGGAAAAAATAATAGGGATGCCGTGTTATTTTCACGTTTCGTTTGTTTTCCCCTTGTGTCCTCCCTAATTGGTTGTTCTTGCGGCCAAACCGATGACACTCGTACATTAATTTTCCGTTTTTTCCCTTTCCCTGTACGTTCCTCTGTCGTTTTTGTGGCCTAGTCTCCCGTTCCGTGTTTCTTCTCCTCCTCCTCCTTTCGTATGCTCCCTCATCATCGTCGCTTTCTCATGGGCGTTGCCTAATGCATATCTCTCTCATTTCCCTCGTAGTCTGCTTCTCATCCTTCTTGGGTCGTTTTTATCCCCCCCCTCTGCCTTTGCCCTTTACCTTTTCCTATTTTATCTCTCTCCCTCTCTCTCTGTTTTCCACTCACTCAATTCCCTCTCATGTCTTCCATTTCTTTTCTCTCGCTCTCACTTTAATTAATCTCTCTTCATTATTCCAAAGCACATCCACACTCGCTGGCTGCTTTCCCTGAGGTGCTTCAAATATCCAATTACGACAACTTCAAACTAATCGTGGGTTAGAAATATTGTGGCATAAGAAAGATTTGTTGCATATCCGTTACAATCTAGGTTTAATAAAACGTTATGTGAGAAGACTTCAGACAAGAAGGCGAAAGAATGGTGCTACTGTGCACGTCTGGATTCACCTCAAATCACGGAAAGTGTATATGCAAAAGAGATTCGATCCAGCTGTGACGTTACGTCGTAAAATCTGGTTGATTTTTCACGTAAGTCCAGACAAGGGAAATACTCCAACCGTCGGTCACATGCTGGATCAGGGCAAGACTCCACAAACAAGAAAAACAGCTCACAAGAAAAAGGTAGCCAAAAACAATTTACGAGTTATTACCGTACGATATCTATTCAAAGTAGAGTATTCAAAAAATCAGAAGTATTACAGAAAACAATGATAGTAAATTCATGATCCCAAGGAAACATTACCAGCAGAAAATTGCTCTAAAAATCTCATGGCTCACAAGACATGTGACTCCCAGCAGGTCTCGACCAGAAAGAGGGCTTGCCTATGCAAGGCGAGACAGCATTTGAGGGGAGGGCTTCTTCCAGGGAGTGGAGGGGTAGCCAGGCGAATTCAACAACCGCCCACTGATGCGTCACTGCCCCTGCAGAAACGGCCGCTCCGCAAAACACCATTCCCTGGTTTTGAGACAAAGCCAGCACCCAGAATTTTCCCCTCAACATCTGGGTTGGAGACCTCAGAGGAATCGTTCATTGGAACACATGGAGGGGAAGGAGATACTGGGGTGAGGTGTTGGAGGGAGAGAGAGTTTGTGATAGGACAATGGTAAAACTTCTCACTCCAAGTGCAATACTAAGGCCTTAGCACCGATTTCCCCTTGCTTGCCAAGGAGAAGTATTTCTCCGCAGTAGTCCTATATAAGTCTTGCATTGCAGGTAGGCTGGTTCGGAGGCTGGTTCGGAGGCTGCTTCGGAGGCTGTTTCAGAGACTGTTTCCAGAGACAGGATTTTCCAGAGACAGGATTTTGCGAGACAGGGCACTTTGCTACAGGGACCCTTTGCGCAAAAAATCCTTTGCGCGAAAAAACCTTAGCGCGAAAAGTTCTTGGCGGGAGAAGTTCTGCGGATAAGTTCGGAGGAAGTTCGAGGAAGTTCGAGGAATTTCTGGGGGGGGGGGGTACCAGAAATTTTGGGGGGGGGGGGGACACTAAAAAATGCCACATCCTCTGTAGGAAAATGACCACAAAAATTGCTTGAACTTGGGGACCAAGACACGTCCACCAAGAACTGATTAATGCCTAGAAAACTTATCGAGGCATCACAGGTCCACTGGTTTTCACTGGATGAACCCCCACTGTTTAACCCCCATGAATTTCACAAAAACCATTATTCAGTGGTTAGAATTGAACTGAATATAAAAAGTTTATTGATTGAGACAATAGTATTCAAGAAATATCACTCAAAAATAGTTTTGACAAGAACATACATTTTTATCACTCTGTAGATAATAACCTCAGGAGTGATGTTTGGAATTCAACAGAATTCTTAAGTGAGTAACATGACATAATTACAAGAGTGAGACAAGAAATATTGCTGATAGATATAGAGTAAATTATTTAGTATTACATAGCAAGAAAATAAAATTAATAATCAATATGTCATAAAGTGATGCTTGTTTCGGTGAACAGTGAATCAAAATTACAAATAATTACCATCAGCAACTAGAAGGAACTGGGAAGATTTTTATTGGTATAACACCAGGATATCTTTACCAAACTCAAATGTTCCTTCTCTCATC
The DNA here is from genome assembly GCF_921293095.1 of Ischnura elegans. NCBI lineage: Eukaryota > Metazoa > Arthropoda > Insecta > Odonata > Coenagrionidae > Ischnura > Ischnura elegans. The sequence continues at coordinate 65,728,844 of NC_060249.1, read as the reverse complement.
AGAGATATTTTGTGGGTTTTTTTTTTTTTTAAAAAACCAAGTAAAGCAATACAATAACCAACCACTTAGTAAATGGGCAAGATTGGGTTGGTGAAGCAGTTGGGTTCATGGGAACCCTGGGTTGTCCCATTAGTTGGGTTCAACCACCTTATCAAAAAACAACGATTCACAAAAATGGGTTTTAACTTCTACCCAAAATTCATATTGCAACCCAAGAGAAAGTTAGGGTCGACCAACAAAATATATACCCCATATTATATAATCATTAAGTACAAGTTTATTCAAAAATACGGTTATTCACTAAATAATTATTAGTTATCAAAATACCAGCAAAAATATTCAGCATAATATGTGTCTCACTTAATTAATATACATTGGCATTAGTATTTCTCCCATTTAAACCCTCCATGTTTGTAAATATTATCAGTCCATAATTAATTATCAATAAAGAATCCTCCAAAATTCAACAAGATTACGTAAATGACAATAGATTGCACTAAATTCCTCGATTTTCCAATAATTATTAACAATTTATAAGGCATATGGTATTCATGTCAGCTATTGAACAAGTACTGACTAAATTTAATCAAGATGTGTATATATATCTCTCAGTATTAATTAAACAAGTCAAAAAAGAATCATAGGCGATGCTAACAAAATGAGAACTGCATATTGCATCAACAAAAGAAATCACTCTAAATTTCACTCTTCAATTAACAATAGAAATGAGAGCTACATGCTGGTTGCGACAAGATGAAAGTTCATACTTGTCGGGCGATGAAGGTCGCAACTCAACGCCAAAAGCCACACTAAAACACAGTAGGCAGTCTTAAAATCAGCTGATCAATTCAATCACTCAGCCATCGATAGAATATTGAACACTGCAAAATCACGACACTTATCACTGTCCAGAATTGTGAGAATGTCCATAAAGTCTTGGTGGAGAAAAGGTGACACAAAACACAATTGAATCTTAATAACTGGGGCCACCTCCACAGCTTATCTGGAAACGAGCCATCTCGGGGATTTCCCCCCAAGTTAATCTCCCGTCCTCTCCCTCCAAGCACCCATAATTCCTCCACCTTACCCCATCTCACAATCACAGTAGACCAACACTAAATTACATGAGTGAATTAAGCAGATGAGAATAAGCAAGTACAATACAATATTTCAGAACAATTTCAATTACAAGCATAGAAATAGACTTATTATTCATTAATCAAAACAATATTAATAGGAATCAATAGAAATACAACACCGAAATCAAGCATCAAATAGTATTTGAGAAAGCAAACATTAGCATTCATTGAAAAAAAAAAGAATAAAAAAAAAATCAATGATATTTCTCTCCTTTTAATTACTGGAATTAGCAATGCCACCATGATATGCCTTTAAATGAGAAACATGACAAATTTTCTCTTTCCCAGGAGAAACTTCGAGAATAACTGTTACAGGAGAGAGATACTTTTTAAGGACGAAAGGTCCTTTCCACAGAGGTTCCAGTTTTGCCATTTTCTGTTCACCTTTAGAACTGACAGGATGGTTTTTGCAGAGAACAAGATCTCCCACACAGAAAGTGATTTGGGAGTGAGATTTATTATAGGATTCTTTATACCTGTTTCTGGCCTTTTTTAAATTAGCAATAACATGATTCAGGCAGGCTTGTCTGTCATTATCGCTGAGATCATTCTCGAATAAAGATTTTGGAATGTCCCACTGATTAATTAAAGGATGCTTAAGTTCTCTGCCGAAAATTATTTTGGCAGGAGAATAACCACTGCTCTCATGAGAGGCAGTGTTCAAGGCAAAATTTAAGTCAGCAAGCATAGAGTCCCACATATGGTGAGCATTATTGCACAAAATAGCAAGTGCAGATTTTAGATTTCTATGCAATCTCTCTACCTGATTAGAACAGGGATAGTATGGAGAAACAAAAATTTGCTTAACCCCCAGTTGCAAACACATCTCCTTAACGGCATGAGATTTGAAAACTTGTGCATTATCAGAAACCAAATATTTTGGAAAACCGAATTTTGGAAACACTCTTTGAGTGAGTATTGAAACAACCGAACCGGCCGTAGCCTTGCGAACTGGCTCAAGAAAACAAAACTTAGAAAATCCATCAATAAGAGAAAGTACATATTGGTGTCCACCTTTAGTCAGAGGTAAAGGACCCACAAAGTCAATATAAAGTCTTTCCCAAACTTCAGAAGTATTGTGCGACGATAGCATGCCAGGAGGTGGAGCATTTCTGGGTTTACAAGTTTGACACAGATGGCATTTTCTGACCATGTCATAAACCTCTCTTTTCATATCCTTCCACCAAAAGTGTCTGCTAATCTTATCATAAGTTTTAGCCATGCCCAAGTGAGCAGACATACTAGAGCAGTGAAAATATTGAAAAATCATAGGCCTCAAGACCGTAGGCAAAACAGCTCTTCCTCGCTTAATTTTAGAATTCCCATAACATAATAGCTGTCCCTTCAGAAAATAGTTTTTGTCGTTCAAGGAATTATTATTAATCTGATTGAAAATATCCTTTAGAACGAGATCAGTTTCTTGGTGTTTTCGAATGTCGACAAATGACAAAGGCAATTTATGTAACACACAAGAATAAGGAACAGCTGACTCCTTATGAGTGTTAGATTCCACATCTAAATGACTATTTGTAGATGAGGATGGCTCAATGCGAGAAAGACAATCTGCGACAGAATTAGATGCTCCTCGAACATGATGCACAGTGAATTTATAAGAGGATAATTTAAGAACCATCCGGCCTAATTTGCCCAACTGCTTAGGATGAGAGAAAAGCCATGTCAAGGCACCATTATCAGTGTACAAGTGAAATGGTTTTACTTGTAAGTAAACACTGAATTTTTGAATTCCAAAATGAATTGCGTGACACTCCAATTCATAAGAAGAAAATTTACGTTCATGTTCCAAGAGTGCCTTACTAGCGAAAGCCACAGGGACAAAATCACCATTTACTTTGTGATTCAGAACGGCACCAACCGCCAAATTACTGGCATCGACAAATAAATGAAATTCCTCGTCAAATCGAGGGAAAGATAATACTGGTGGATTGGTGAGAGCTTTCTTCAACTGACAGAAAGCCTCATTTTCAACAGCTGTCCATTGAAAAGGAACATTTTTACGTTTTAAGCGATTCAGTGGCATAGAAATTTCAGAATACCTTGGAATAAATTTGCAGTAAAACCCACAAAGTCCAATGAATCTGGCCACTTCCTTCACATTTCTGGGAACTGGGAATTGTTCAATTGGTCTCACTCTCTCAGGATCAACTTGCAAGGTTCCATTTGTGATGAGATGGCCCAGAAATGTGAGTGATTCCACACCAAGCTTAACCTTGTCCTCGCACACCGTCAAACCGGCACTGCGTAGTTTGTTGAGGACAGCATTAACATGAGATACATGGTCTTCAGCAGACTTGGAATAGATACACAAGTCATCAATATATGGGTAGACACATGAATATTTCAAATCGCCCAATACTTCATTAATGAGACGAGTGAATATTTGAGGAGAATTTACAAAACCAAATGGCAATCTATTATATTGGTACACTCCGAACGGCGTCACAAAAGCAGTTAATTTCTTAGAATTCTCAGATAATGGTATTTGATGAAAGGCAGAATTGAGATCAAGAACAGTGAAATATTTTGCATCAGCAAGATATTGGAATGCATGTTCAACAGAAGGTGTTGGATAACCGTCTGATTTAACAACTTTGTTCAACTTACGGTAATCAACCACTAATCTTTCAGATCCATCCTTTTTAGGCACTAGAAAAGCTGGCGAACACCAGTTTGAATTGGAAACCTCAATCACTTTCTTATCAAGTAAAGATTGGATGTGCTTCTTCATTAAATTAGCCTTTGGAGGTGACAACGAATAAGGATGGGATCGAATCGGAGTTGAATCTAGCAGTTCAATTTCGTATGTCATAACAGATGTGACCCCCAATTCTTGAGAAATCACATCAGGAAATTTTGACAATAAGCCCTTCAACTTATCACACAACGTGATTTCAGTGGACGACAGAACATGAGATTCGGACGAGTTACTAACTGGCGCCGATTTAAACGCTTCGCAATTGTCCGTAAAAGAAAAAAGAGAATTCGGGGCAATTTCAAAACTGACGTTCGCCGGACGAATAATCATCTTTGAATTACAAATGAAATCCACACCCAGTAACACGGGAAACGGGATATTAGCTAGATAAAACACGTGGTTCCAAGAAAACTTGCCTATTTGAACCTTGAGTGAGACAGAGGAATTAATATGAAAAGGCTGCCCCGACACAGTGATTAAATCGACGTCAACATTCTTACGAATAACCTTTCTCCGGCAACATTTCAGAGAAGCAAAGAAATCTTCATCACACAGTGAAACTGAACACCCAGTGTCAATTAAAGCCTGGCATGGCATAGAATGAAGATTAATAGATAATATTGGCAATCGAGTCGAACACTTGTCACGGACGCTCATCAAACTCACGGCAGGCTGAGTAAATCGTCGTCTTTTGCGACACTCGTTCACTTTGTGGCCAGGTTTATGACAGTAAGAACAATTAATAGGAAAAGAAACTTCCCTAGGCGCACTGGAAGAGGCAACAGAAGACGGATTCCTAGAGATACGATGGAAAGTGTTGGAATATTCAGCACAGTCCATTAAATGTTTAGAAGCCTGCGTGATAACAGAGTCCAATTCTACAAATGTGTTAGGCTGATTTGAGAACATAATTGCAGATTTTGTTAAAGGATTTAACCCTTGAATAATGAGTCGCACAATAGAAGACTCGGAATACTGCAAACCCAGCACCTGAGTGGCATTACGCACAGAACACACGAAATCGTGGGGCGTTTCGCGAGGGAACTGAAATCTTTTAACTTTCGTAGTGATCAAACGATCAAACTCTCTGTCACTAACAATTCTAGCCCAAACTTTTTCTGTGATTTGAGACCATGCGAGATTCAAGTTTAACATAGACAACCAAAAATGACGAGAGCTGGCAGGTAGTTTAGATACTACAAGGTACAATAACGTTGACAGAGGAACCAAGGACAAAGAAACGATTTCATTAACTTTTAACATGAAATTAAACCAATTCTCACTGTTTGACACTTCAAATGGCGGAAAATCACTGAGTAATTGTTTGACAATCACTAACCCTTCAGAAACTGGCAATGTCTGAGAAGCAGACATTTCGTGAGAGACGTGAAAATCACTGCTTTCCTCGTGCGTTGGGCGAGGTGGAACCACTTCTAAAGAAGATTCCCGTTCATTATTAGAAACTTCACTTCCTACGGACACATTAGCCGCACCCCTGGCCTTACGATCCTCGCCCGTGGTTAAATAAGTTTTCTCGTACGGGTTTTCAGTACCTCCAGGCATTTTGAAAAGTGAAGTGACGACAACGAGAAAAAGAGAGAGAAAGAGCGAGATTTAAAACTATCTATCTCTGCTGGAAGAGTCCAATCACCAAAAATAGTGCGAGAATAACGAGCTGCTATCCAAATTATCAAGAACATTACGAGCACTACGAACATTAATGTCAAATGGCATATGACCACGAGGAAAAGTCGGCAACACTAGTCACGTAATCCCACACGAACCAAAAAGCACTTAATGGAACATAAAATAACTCACTTTTAAGAGAAGAAACAACCAGAAACTGCAAAAAGTGGAGAAATAGTGGAGAAATTGTCACCATTGTCCAGCACTCGGAGACCTCGACGAAAGGACAGGAAATCGAACCTCAACTCTGCTACCAAAATGTGACGTTACGTCGTAAAATCTGGTTGATTTTTCACGTAAGTCCAGACAAGGGAAATACTCCAACCGTCGGTCACATGCTGGATCAGGGCAAGACTCCACAAACAAGAAAAACAGCTCACAAGAAAAAGGTAGCCAAAAACAATTTACGAGTTATTACCGTACGATATCTATTCAAAGTAGAGTATTCAAAAAATCAGAAGTATTACAGAAAACAATGATAGTAAATTCATGATCCCAAGGAAACATTACCAGCAGAAAATTGCTCTAAAAATCTCATGGCTCACAAGACATGTGACTCCCAGCAGGTCTCGACCAGAAAGAGGGCTTGCCTATGCAAGGCGAGACAGCATTTGAGGGGAGGGCTTCTTCCAGGGAGTGGAGGGGTAGCCAGGCGAATTCAACAACCGCCCACTGATGCGTCACTGCCCCTGCAGAAACGGCCGCTCCGCAAAACACCATTCCCTGGTTTTGAGACAAAGCCAGCACCCAGAATTTTCCCCTCAACATCTGGGTTGGAGACCTCAGAGGAATCGTTCATTGGAACACATGGAGGGGAAGGAGATACTGGGGTGAGGTGTTGGAGGGAGAGAGAGTTTGTGATAGGACAATGGTAAAACTTCTCACTCCAAGTGCAATACTAAGGCCTTAGCACCGATTTCCCCTTGCTTGCCAAGGAGAAGTATTTCTCCGCAGTAGTCCTATATAAGTCTTGCATTGCAGGTAGGCTGGTTCGGAGGCTGGTTCGGAGGCTGCTTCGGAGGCTGTTTCAGAGACTGTTTCCAGAGACAGGATTTTCCAGAGACAGGATTTTGCGAGACAGGGCACTTTGCTACAGGGACCCTTTGCGCAAAAAATCCTTTGCGCGAAAAAACCTTAGCGCGAAAAGTTCTTGGCGGGAGAAGTTCTGCGGATAAGTTCGGAGGAAGTTCGAGGAAGTTCGAGGAATTTCTGGGGGGGGGGGGTACCAGAAATTTTGGGGGGGGGGGGACACTAAAAAATGCCACACAGCCCTGGAAATACATAGGAAAGCTCTTTAAAAAAAGGCGAACTTTTGTATCAAACAGATAGCGTTACACTGATGCTTCACGAATTAGGTTAGAAGGTGCAAGAGACTCGCAGTCTTTGTGGTGGGTTTAGTTTGTTTGCGAAATTAAGAACAGATAACTATCTTGATGATCAAAACGGAGCTTATCGTCTTAAAACCGCACTTTATTTCCAAGTACGGCAGAAACGGTAACTTGAGAGAAATATTTTTCCGAACAGATTAGATTAATATTAATAGATTAATAGGTATTCGTTTTCCCCATGAAAATCTTAGGCAGTCAATTCTCTCAATACGTGTATCTAAATGTTCGATTATTCTTGCAGAGGTCAGCAGTAGGTGCTCTAATGCCTTTCGCTACATGCTTAAGCAGCTTGCAGCGTGCGGTATAGAGGTAGGTGTGAATAGGCAATACGAAGTATTTCTCGCCACGATGAAGTGACGTCTGATTTTTCTCCAGAAATATTACTCGCGGCAATCTCCGCACCAAAATGGTGATATCACTCTATATTTTCCCTATTGTTTCTGCAAAGTTTATCTCCCTCCTTCCGGAAGACATAAAATATATTCGCCCTTTCACTGAGAAGTAATTTCGCTGATTTCTCCTCGGCTTCCTTTTCAAATCTAAATTGTAGGAAAGACAGCTGCGGTCCTCTCGCTGAAAATGAGTTTTTCCGGCCTTCCATTCCTCCAACCTTCGATATGCGGACTTTCTAAAAAAAAGCGAGTTGTTTTCAATTTGTTCGGCCCGCATTAAAAAAGAGGGTATATCTCGAAAATATAAAGAACGTTAACATGCCCTAACCAAAGAAATTATATTCTATATTATAACGGAGAGAAAATGTTTGCTTGAAAACATGCATCATTTCTCTATAGCAATATGTGAAGTCATTTTCCACAAAACTACCGATCAATTTATTCATGGTTTATTCTGAGTACCAGTTAAACTCCTCGTGATTTAAAATTTTAGGTTCCTCGTGATTTTTTTTGCGAAGGTGATTTCAACGGAATGGCTTTATTTTAGCCCCCATGAAGAGAAGATTACCTACGCGGTAAGATAAAATACATATTAACTTATAGCTCCTGTGTCTTTCATACAGAATTTGTCGATCTAATGTATCGGAATGGCAAATTTTGGTGGTAAATTTATGAGCCCTTAATTTCACCTCGAAGTGCGAGGTGAGAATAGGAACCGCCCTGAATGTAATTCACACGCTTGTGGCTCAGTCAGGGGTGAGCTCTACCCTTGCGTACCTTTACCAAACTTCAGGTTGAACCGCTGAGAGAATTACCCATCACGTTAATTGAAATAAATAAACATTTAAAATAGTATCGACGGTTAAAACTTTTAACTCAATTTTTACTAATCAATCTTTTCTCACAGAGAGATAAAATAGAGTTAGGAGATGATCGCCATGGGAGTTTCGATAGCGGATATTTTACTTCTCATCTAACTCGCACTGAGGAATTTTTGTTTTTCGAAAATCCAGCGATTGCAGCATCCTGATTCGTGGTCCAAACATCACTCTCTACATTTTCTGTTTCCTTTCACTCAGCTACATCTTCAGGTCATTCTCACTTAGCATTCCGGTCCCATGCCCCACGGTTCGTTTTATCTTTCCCGGTTTCCTCTGCGAGAGTGGCCGAGGGCTGCCCCCTATGTACCGGAGGCGTGTTTCCCGACCATTCCGTGGCGGTGAGTGCGGGAGCGCCAATCGCGCTTTTACTCGATATTTACAAGCTGCGTACGACCGGAGGAGGTCTGCGTTTATTCCTTTCGCAGGCGGCAACCTCTATTCCAGCTGCAAACGTCATTTCGTCCGTGTTCCCTGTTTTTATTTGGAAAGCGAAAAGAGTGTTGATCCGGAAATCAATTGTGAGTGATCGTGAACTGAGAGTCATCACGTTCGAGATCCATATGAACGCGTTCCTCTTATGGCTCATACGGTTTCGAGCTATTCTTTGTAAATATTGTTTTCCCAAGTTTTGTCTTCATTTTCAAGTCCCCCTTTTACGATAATGATTCATTGCTCCAGCCGTCCACTCCACCCATTCGGTCGCATTCCTTGTCGTGTGAGGGATAAAACAATTTAAAGTGTAGGTAAATATGTAAGAGGTTTACTCGTATTTCATTTGGTTAATTTTTTAAAGTTTTATTGCTGGTACCATATTTTAAAAATAAATATTTTTCACTTTCTTCATCATTATACACAGTTCATGCAGTTTATTCAATATAATTCAGCATTGGCGTCGTATATTTTTGAATGGGAAATAGAAATGACACAAATTTATATATGTAACTAATTTTGAGGTAATATTTTGGCGTAATATAAATTTATATTTTTAAATTGAAATGGTCGATTACCTATCCAAAATATCAAATTTGGGAATTTTTATTTTTGTTCATCTTCACTATGCCTCACTTATCAATTTTTTCATTGCTTAATTTATTGCATCATTTTTATGGTGTTAATTCAGTAGTCATTAACAACTGAGCAATGTTAAAGTAATACATAAATCTTACTTCTTACTTAGTGAATAGTCACCCACTCGGGTTCAACGATTTTTATTTTTATTATATTCCGCCGGTTAAGGTAGGTTTTTGTGCTAAATTGTGACTATCACCCCTGTCAATTATCCACGTAGAATTTTATTTTACTTGTCAAAGTGAGATTTGCTATTTTTCTTTCGGTCCATGAGCCCTATTTTCCTCTTCCCCCTCCCACTTGATATCCAATATGAATGAAGTAATTTAATCATCTTTATTATCTCACCTTTTCCCTCCATCCCCTTCCCTTTTCCCCTCCATTCGGCCGACTAGCGTTGCCAATCCGGGGAAATAACAATTCATGTGGTAGTACGAGAGCGATCTCCACAGATAAAGTTTGGCAACATTGTATCTTAGAGAGCGATGTTCACTGCCACCTGGAGAGAAACCTTGGCCTCCTACACACCTCCTTACCTACCACTCTTCTGTAATTGGCTAGAAGAGTGGGTGGGCCTCGAGCGCGTTCAAGGTCATCCGCCATCAGTTGGGAAAAAGAGTATAGTGTGTATGAATTGTTGCTATATCGTCTCCTGTGCCTTCATCAGAACATATCGAACGATGAATATTCCCATGGAGTAGATGGATGGTGATACAGCTGGCAGCATAGCAAACATTGATTGATAGAATCAGTTCCAAATCCTATCAAAGCTCATCTAACATCAACGTTCATCCTTGGTGGATATATTTGATTTACACTGTCGTACTGTGCGTCTGGAAATTCATCAGGTCTGCACCTTATGATGACTGCCAGCCACTTGAAACACGTGTAGAGTTTCTAACATTAAAATAAGTGGACGGTACGATATCTTTGTCTATCTTTTCACCATGCTGTTCTACGGTATTTCTCCAGAAAAAGTTGGCTTTACTTGAGATCGATACCTGCCGCGATATCCACGCGTACTCCCTTGAACCCCTTCGCCCGTCCCCACCCTCTTCGGCACCCGCCGTAGTCCTCGTCCACCGCTAATTTTAACCTTGCTCCTCAATCTCCTCTCCTTTTGTCTTCCGGCACGTCTCGCTTTATTTTCGGACCCGCGCCTCACCTCTCCGATACTCTCCGCACGCCCGTTTCCAGCTTCACGCTCACGCTTCTCATCTCAGTCTCCTTTTCATCTCACAATCCCCTCCTCTCATCCGTATCGCTGCCGTCTTCCTCGCCGTCTCTACCCAAGGATCTCCCTTTCTTTCGCTCGTCTGAAACATTTTAACCAAGGACTTGGTAGCTGTCAATAAATGGGAACATCGTTGGGTAACTATCATTTCCGTGAAAATGTGTGTACTATACTTTACTCCACGGCCAGTATATCGAGAAAATTAGGTTCTTCACGCCATGAATTTTGGAAATAGCGCTTAAAAATTCGATATTTTCGGTGGATTCTTATGGCCATACATGGAAGTTAAGCAGGAAACTCTCTGAAGAACAAGTATCGTTTGGTTAAAAAATGGGACACTACGTGCGCTTGTATGCTAATGTAAAGAGTTGACGCTTCGCAATTTTTAAGTTAATCGAAAGCTAATTTTATTATTTACGTTACAATATTTTGTTTAAAATGGCTGGAAAGGGTGTTATATTTAAATTTCCTCAATGTCTAATCTGCATATTAAATGAGCTGACTAAATTTTCTTTATCAAATCAAAGAATATTATTGTTCAAATAAGTATTCCGAAACGTTGTTTTCGAACAGTTGGAATGTCGCATTTGTTTTGAAACATACGGTCACGGCAGAACATTCTTTGCCGCTGTCCGCTCACAGTGGAGTCAATCCAACCAGCGACGCCGCCGTGTCTTCATGTTCCGTTCCGGTATCAATCACTTGTCTGCTGGGTGTTTTTCATCTCATCAGCCGTCAGTGTTCCGAACATTCCGAATTCTGTCTTATGCCAAGTAACGCTGGACTATACACCGCAACGACTCAGTTGGAGTCGCCCGAAGCGGAGAACGGGTTTGAAAATTCATTTGCTTTGTTTGGCGCTCGAACTTGGAAATCTGAAAGCAAATTAAGTAGTGAAATAGAATCTCTGCTATTAGGGATCTAATTTATATCAAAAGACGAATGTATTTTCAGATGACAGCTGACCAACGTGTTCTCAAATGTGTTCATTGAAGCGTTCTTTTTCAATCAATCATTCAACCAGGTGTTTCCTTTCACGCATTTTTATGAAGAAACAGTTTTTACGTTTTACATTCTGCCAAACACATGTTCGTAAGCGTTAGAAGCCGCGATATAAATTTGCCTTTGTACCTCTGTTTCAAAATGACCCATGGAGCGTATGAACCCATGATGTAGCATCTTTTAACTATCACGACGATGGATAAATCTTCGTCAATTTTGATTTAAATGGATGGAAGGGACTGCGCCTTTGCTACTTCGATTATAGCTTGGCTGCATTCATGGCGTATTCCCTGACCCTAGGTCGGGCGGTTCCATTTTAGGCCTCGCGGCAACTCGCCCTTGTAAGGCTGACATCGACGAGGAATTATTCAATGTTGGCCACGGAGATCCCTCCTGTTCTCTTTCTAGGGACCTAGTTTGGGACCTATGCTGCGTTCACCGTGGTTTGTGTCCCCAAATTGTCACTCAGGAAATGGTAATTAGGGGGGGTTGAAAACCAGCGTGATTATAGAAATTATCTCTGATTTATCCACGGATCTCTTTTGGATGTATGCCCTTTAAGTAGATGGTGTTTAGGGGGTATTTAATATATTAATCTTAATTAGATCGACAGTCAATCTTATTCCCCGGTAATAACTGCGGTAGATAACGCAGAGCCACTGATTGAAGCTTTCGTCACTTCGCATGAAATAAACTGATTATCACCCGAAAAATATATTGGAATCATTGTGTTTCGTGTCATTCTGGATTGTGGAGGCTGTTACAGTACCCCCTTTAAATTAGTCGTGAGTCCTTCAGCGGAGTTGTGTACTAGTCCAATCTCATGCCAACCCTCCTCCAACTCCTTTTCATCAGCGAATTCCTTCCTATATTCAAGAAACCCCCTGAGCCCATTCCCCCTTCCTTCCATTAATCCACGTACCAACTCTAATCCTACATCCATTCATTACCCTGGCCATTCCGTACCCGAGTAGGTCGCAGTGGTGGCCATAGGTGGGCCTTCCGTCCTAGTATCGACCTCCGTCTTTCTCCTGAATCCTAGGGTTTACTTCGTAAGCCTTGGGATTATTGGACACCGAATTAACGTGGCGTAACTCCTTCTCATACATACGAATGATTTCTAAAAATTACAGGCTTTTACGTATGACAGACTAATTATCGGTTTTATTGTTACCATGGTTGTGATGACAAAATTAATTTTTTTGTCCAAACGATATTTATATAGTAACTAAGCCCAACCTTTATTTTAGAATATAGCAGACATTATTTTACTTCCACAAAATATTTCTTTTTCAAGCTTCAAGTTTCGATTTAACTTCATATTAGCCCTGACTGAATCGGCATCGCCTCGAAAGCCAGTGTTGAAGGTTATTTTTTATGAAATTTCATGGTAACTTAGCCTGGAAAGATTAATTTTGTAGACTTCAGTCAATGTTGCTTCATTTGGAGAGCATATTTTTGCAACCAAGATATGTAAATTGCCTGCTCTGGAGGCAAAGCGGTAAAGCTTGATTATGCTGCGGTTGTAGGTTCAAGCCTGGTAGCGTATTTTACCATTCAGGACATGGCTGTGTGTTAAGATCTATTGGAGTGTATCATTAGGTCGAAAATATTGGGCTTCCACGGGCATACGGATAAACAAACTCGTTAGATTATTTTTTTAATCATAAGGTTCTATTTTGAACTCAATGATTTCAGGGTCAACTTGGTGACTTTTTTTTGTTTCCACCATTATCGTAAAACTTAGCAATTTCTTTATAATTGTATTGTATGCGACGCGTATTGAGGATGAGTGAATAACTTGATGATATGGACTAATCCACAAAACCGGTCGCATATATTAAAATTCAGTACAATTTTAAAGTCTCTGAAGTGTTATTTTTCATTTTGAAAGATTCTATTTTTTCATGCTGATGCCATTTTCTTCGTTTCCCTGTGGATATTCTCCTTGATTTTTTTGAGCAAGGCTTATCCTTGTCCTTTGTGGTCCCATTTCCCATCACTGACCCGCCTAAGCCATCACCTTGCCGTCTTTCCGCGCCCACACACTAGCACTTTCAACCCCGTGTACGCTTTCTCCCTCTATCACTCTCTTCCCGAAGCCCCCTCGTTAATACCTCAGTTATTGACGAGAGGGCGAGTGGCGAGGGAAGTAGTAGTTTGGTTTTGCCGACGCAGCCGTTTCTGCCCCCCGCCCACGTGCACCCATTTGCTTCCCTCATCGTCCCCCGCGTTGCCCATCCCGGGCACCTCCTGCCCCACGCCCCGTTTGAAATATTTAGGGTTCGGACGCCACACCGTCGAGGCCTTTTCCGTTTGAGTCGCCCGGGCGGAGGGCGGCACTTGGGCTCAGTGACATTTTTATTTGTTGAGCCGAACGTTGAACCCTTTTCGTGTCTGGTAAAATAATTAGGAATCCACGAGGGAAGGATTTATGTTATTTCTCATTTCCTAATTTATTTACGATTAAAAATTGTGACCCCGGTATTTAAAAAAATGAAAACTCTGGTTCCACGTTTCTCCTATGATTTACCTGCGTGAGTTTCGCTATCGCACAAAGAACAGAGCTGATATTGATGTATTTTAATGTAATTGGTACCTTGTAAATTGTTATTGCATATTTACTGAATATTGTGTCTCTCCTTGCTCCCTAAAATTACCAGTTTTATTTTATTTGGAATAAAACCTTTTTATGTTGGAGACCAGATAAAATGAATGATTTTTTTAAATTCGGGAATTATAACATGTATAAATAATGCTTTGCAATTCTCGGTTGTTCCCGTACGATTTCACCCTGGTTCTACGAGTAGACACACGTGATGTTTGAAAAACTAAACGTGCTCTGCAATCGCTTTAGGTCCCTTTTGTTTTACTTCTACGCGTTTTCGATTTACCATCTTGTTTTCACAATGATTTTGGATTACGAAATGTCGCACGTTTAAAAATTGCTACGTTGGACTGATAGTGGCCATCCGAAAGCTAGGAGAATATTATTTGAATCGTTTTAATCGAGGTATTTTTTCCGCTTATGCCGAGAGTGTATTTGGAGTACTTATTAATCGGAGGAGTTTCTGTAAATCGTGCCAGACGGCAGGATTTTGAGTAAGCGAGGGAAGAGAAGTGGATTTTTAGATACAATAAGGTGTAATAAGCCACATATCACACTAAAGAGGGGAGTTTAACGTGAGAAGAGGGACAGGCCCGGATGATTAGTGGAACAATTCCATGTAAATCTGCCGTAACCAGTGTATCCAACCATATACCCGTTTGGTCCAAAAATTCTTCCTTTTCTGCGGCAGAAATGCCCACGCGTCTTCCACCACCCCTCTAACAGCATTCCTGGGTCCACCCACTTCGTTTTGCTAGTGATGCATTTTTATATCTTCCCTCACCTTCGTTTGACTTCACACCAACGTCCTCAGGAATGTTTTTAAATGTAACTAGCTCTCCTGGATATAGTATAGCATGTATCTTTCACTGCATCGTAGTATAGTTGAAACCGGTCTAGTTCAATCAATAAATCATGGGGAAAAACTGGTACTTTATTTCTTCCACTATGACAATATTAACTAGCGCTACATTTGAGAGAGTGCCTAAAGTTACATTCACAACTTCGTAGCTTGAAATAACTTTGCGTAAGTATGGCATCAAAAACTTGAGAGGATCGTCTTCTCGTTCAAAGAAACTTAGCAACTAATAACAACTTATCTTATAACAATCACAAGTCGAGATACACCTAGCAGCTCGACTAATAATAGTCCTTAGCTGAAAAAGGCAGAGATTTCATTTCCAATCATCCATTAGAATGGGACTTTTTTTGTCTCTCGACAGTTTTACGAACAATTGAAAGTATTTTTTTTTAATTGTCACGATGCACAGTAGGAACACTGATTTGCAGGTGGTTTGTGGGTGTAGGTTATTTCCCTTGTTGATGTGGGCATGAGTAAGTCATTTTTCAGTCAAATTTAGTTTTTGTGGCTCAATGTCGAAGACTTTCTTTCGTTGTCATGCCGAGATAAATGAAGCACATATATATTCCTTAAGTTGACGATTGAACCAGACTGGTTGCAACTTTACTGCACCATAATCAAGGATACACACTAAACTCCAAAGTGACTGGGAGAAATATAAAATTCGAGGAATCAAGCGAGATGGAGTGGAATCGATTCATAATGAAAGATGATTTGCAATTTTCCACAAAAATAATTTAATCCGACCCGAGTTTCGATGTTACTACATCATTTTCAAGGTACAAATGGTGGTAAGTGCAGTTAATTTATACATATTTAGGAGGCGGGAGTGGGAGAACTGAGGGGGGAGAGAGGAGAAATGGGAAAAAGGGTGGGAAAAAGGATTTTCCCTCCCATTTCTCCTCTCTGTCCCCTCATTTCTCCCACTCCCGCCTCCTAAATATGCATAAATTAACTGTACTTACCACCATTTGTACCTTTAAAATGATGTAGTAACATCGAAACTCGGGTCGGATTAAATTTATCTATGTGGAAAATTGCAAATCATCTTTCATTGTGACTGGGAGAGTACGCTATGAGTGAACGGCAGTGAGCTCAAAGCAAACCAACCTCGTACATGATGATCTGTAAAATGCTCGGCGTTGTTTTAATCCAACCCCTTCATCGTTGGTCGTGCTCTATCATTTCACCCCTCCCGCCCACCCAGCAATTCACTCCCGGCCAACGACCGCGCGCCGGAGGAGTTGCGTTCGCTGGCGGTCACGAACCCCGGGGCCCGGTCTCTTCCCGAAGTCGCTTATTTACCTCGGGGGGTCCCTCTCTCTCTCTCTTTTGCGTTGCAAGGCCAAATTGGGGCATTAACTGCGGAGCGGGAAGCTATGTTTGGAGAAGGGATATCGCGTGAAGACGATATCCTCCCCTGGGAATCGATCCGGAGCCGGGAGTGTGTGCTGGCAGGAAGAAAATGCTGCACGCGGTGATGCGCATGAATCATCCGGGTTCGCTCCCGATTTAGAAGTATCGGGCGATTATTTTGAGAATTCGTTGCAACCAATTTTAGATAAACAACTTCGTAGATTTCGACATTAATTTTATCATGCCGACTTGGCGTCAGCAATTATTGTGGTGAAAAAATATCATTGTCAGAATTACATATTAATAATATTTTTTGTAAGATATCGTTGTATTATTATGCAGAGGCATAATTAAATATTAATATTCATATATAAGGATAAATATTCCTAGATATTTGCTTTTTCTTCATTCTTATAATTTCATTTGGGTGATTTCGACTAGGTCTGTGTGTAGAAAATACTGTGTAAGTTTTACAAAGTTTTTTCTATCATAATGCGGTATAGCTTATTCAACTCTAAGAATTCAGAATTGAGTGTTTTTAAAGTAAACATACACTCTACTTCCAAACTCATGTCGGATAAATGCCACGCAGCGATTGAGCAAAATCCCATTAAATCTCTGTACGGCGAAAAAGTGTCTTAAGATTTAAAAAATATTTGCGCACTATGTGGCTGACTGCTTCGAGCGAGATGTAAAATATACAAAGTAAATATGAATGGAAAGCGAAGCTCAGCTGATATGATTGGGAAAAAGGGTTTAGTTTTCCTCAAAATTTTGGCCTCCTAATTTCACATTAGTGGAATTTATACAGCATATTCTTATAACTGCCTGGAGCCACCTTTCGTCTACTTTTTTTTTTACTTTGTCATCAATTTGATCACACTCGGATGTACCATATATTTTCGCGCAGCTTGATAATGTAGCGGTTTGTGCAGGGGGTTGGGATGGTGAGGGAGACGCGAGGGGATAGTTGGAGAACCTCGACCTCCTATTGACGATGGTAACCAGCAAGGCAAACTGCCTTAACCCGCCAGGTTCGTTTATTCCCGTCTGCAAGCCATCTCAGTGGAAGCTAGTGCCTTTCACCAAATATATGCCTTGCAGTGCTCTATGGAATTTCCAGGAAGCATCGTGTAATTAGCATGCGTTTCGTAATTGGCTTAGTTCATTTAGATGCAAAGAATATTACCATTCCACTAGTACACAGTGTACATGTTAAACGAGCTATTTGCTATGGTAAACTTGGTAAATAAGCCCACGCATTGGTTCAAATGAATAGGATGTATTCGCCAGGTAACAAATTTGCTCAGGGTTAATTGCAGCTGCGAAAATCTTTACTTTTTTCGGAAGTTCATGCGTTTTATTTTGTTAAAGGTTCCCCTTCTATCATGCCATCCAGTCGTCTGTCACTTTTCTATTCGGAAAATTGAGCAGTTCAATTTGTAGCTTGCTTTCTATGTACCTGACTACTTATTTTGAATTTTTGTGGTGCTAAAGAATTCCCTCTCAGGTTCCCTGATTTGTTTCATCCTTATTTTATTTTGAGCTCCCTGAGAGAAGCCTAAATTGTTCCTAGTGCAGGGTTTACTACCATATCAAGTGAGTTCCAAACAGCCATAGAGATTTAAAATAAAATATTTTCACTGATGATGCTTGATGGGAGTGTTTGTTTTTCGTTTTGTCGATGGTTCTTTGGGAAATGTATTCCTTATTTCTATTTCATTAATTGCATTGTTATTACATTTATCGAGAGATTTGGTATTTGAAAATTTGTCGAAAATAAATTTCTGTCTTTCCGAATGAGCTTTCCATGTTGGATGAAATGTGACCTATTCCGACCAAACAGTTGCGAAAAGACTTGTTAAAGACCAATCAGCCTTGAAGCTGTGGATGATATAATAAGAAAAGCAGTTATTTCTCCAATACATTTTAGTAATTTCATGATTCTAACGTAGATATATAACCGTGGCTCTTTCCTTGGTCATACTAAAATTAATCCGATGCATGCGATACTCACAATCAGTCGCGTTCTCATACCTAATTTCATTGTATATGAAGCTTCTATGTAGCTTGCTGTAGGTTTGTAGCTGGAAATATAAGCGCATAAATTCGGATTTATTCTCTGCACAGCTACTTCATACTAGTTCTTACCAATTTACTGTAAAGTATCCCGTTTTTTGTCGGCTAGTTTCGTTAGATAGCAAAGTTCAGAAAATTCTTGAGACATACTTTCAGTCATTGCAAAATGGAGATACGGAGCCATAACCCTTAAAATTTACTGCATTGAGTTTCTCTGTTAGCTCAAAACAGGCGCTATTTTATTTATATTGATAAGGTAATATATGTCCTTTTTAGTTCCTTCGCGCAATTCAATTTTATGGAATCGAAGGTAATTTACGACTCGGCCAGAGCGTTAACTGCAGTCTACCGCTGCTCGTGGACATATATAATATTTTTGTGGTGCCCTGATACTATTTTTTATCGCACGGCGTATTTTAATGCAGTTTAACGAGGGTCGACCTGCATGAAATGTTTTGTTGGCAATATCCTGCAACACGTAGATATAAAAATGTTGGATTTGTGATTCGTGACCGTTTCCGAAAGCGCGTGACGGGCCCTTCCCTTCATTTTTGGAGTTTTATTGAGAGCTGCGTCAAAATAAATTCAGTTTCTTCGAGTAATAACCCTTTTTTATCCGCTCCGTCTGGGATATTACTCTTCCAGTGTTTCCTTTGCCCGCTATATTTTTCTCCCTCCCTTCGACGGCGAAACATATATAATACCCGGCCGCCCACCTCCCTGGATCCTTCCTATATCTCATCCCAAACCTCCCACTCGATATTTGTCTTAAGGTGTTGTAAGGGTTATTGCTGGTGTCGGCCATTTCTTGGGGCCATGCCGCACTTCCTTCCCATAGGCCTCCCCGTAATCTGGGCGCTCATCCTTCCAAAACACTTTCACCCGACATTTTTTTTCCACACGGGTCCCTTATTGCCTTATCTGGTATGTGTATATAGGCCGTAGCGTATCCAGCGGGTTATATTTTGCCATAAAATCCCCTATCTAGTGAAAATGCTTTATCAAACTAGGTCTCATTAAATTAAGGGTGGGTCAAGAAAAACATTGTGATGGTGGTATAAAAATTGTCATAAAATGTTAAAACTATTTCTTTGATATTATTTGTCGTACATTATAAGTTTTTCCATTAAGCGGCCTTTTATGTGTATTTTTCATGTACGAAGATTGGACGATATTCTAATCCTGCCAAATTATTTTCTGGATTCGTTACCGACAGATTTTTTTTGGCCATATGCCTCGAATATATGCTTCGGTAGCTTAAAGAAGGAAGTAAGGAATACAAAACACATTTAAGGAGGGCATCATTAAGGTGGAAGATAGAGCATTACCGAAACCAGAAGACAAAAATTTGACTCCACTTCGACTTCTCCTCTTGAAACTTTCAATGCATTTATAAGCATATAGTATATGCTGTATGAACTTAAAGTGTCTCCCGTTTTATTGAAATACGCGATGGATTTCAGTCTATATCTACATATATTTCTTCAGCGTATTTTACCCCTTCTCATTATATAGTTCTTCATTTTGGGTTTTTCATACTCTCTCCTTTTATTGTAAGAGCATTTTTCTTTCCACTCTAGTACTATTTTTCCCTTCTGCAGTCATCTCATCATAGAGTTGAGTCGGTAGCTTTGTGCATCTACTACTCAATATCCTAATCAGTTCTGACCGGCTCCACTTGTACAACGAGGTATTTTGTGGTGGATAAAATTGAGAAAACAATTTGGGGACACTGTTTTAGGCGTAACTAGAGTTCAAAATTTGGCTGATCATTTTTGCCATTTAAGTTTTGGTTGATTTATTTTGTTTCAGAGGGATTTTTTATGGGTGGCATTATAAATTGCATTCATAATACGTCTAGGACTTAAAAGTCGAGAGGTCTTAAGTTACTTGGTTAGCTTTTAATACCTTTCTTGGAATCCTCAACTTAAGAGAAATTAAATTCAAATTATAATTAAATATTGAGTTAACAAAAACTTAACGCAATTGCAGGGTATTCTAATGTCTTATAATGGTTATCAACCCTCATTCTCTCTTTTATTTATGAAGGCCGATATCTAATTATATTA
Organism: Ischnura elegans; assembly: GCF_921293095.1. Classification (NCBI taxonomy): domain Eukaryota; kingdom Metazoa; phylum Arthropoda; class Insecta; order Odonata; family Coenagrionidae; genus Ischnura; species Ischnura elegans. The sequence continues at coordinate 65,708,367 of NC_060249.1, read as the reverse complement.
TTAAATTAGATGAAAAATAACTCTGCGATACTAACATTCATTGGTACTTCACCATATGAGCTGGTTAAAATATAATGACACTATGATGGGGATAGGTGAAATCATATATGAATAAAGTCACAATTCTGAAGAACAGAGAGCAGCTGGAATTGAAATTTCGACCCTTGATTCAATGAATGTCTCTTTAAATCTTTTTTAAGTCCGTACATACATGCATGAAAGAGTTATGAAATTTTTTGGGTCGAAGAGATCACCGAGATGATTGAGAGATGAAAGTGGGGCACTCGCAAAAGTGTAGTGATTCACCCAAAATTTTGAGCTGGACCGCTCCACGCTTTCCAACCGATTCTTCCGACAGGCGCACCATCTGTCGCTTGGGGGATTCATTTTTTTCATCGTTCGTCAATGGAAATCTTGTGGGTCACGCTATTGATGTGTTCTCTCGAACGCTCCAGACTCTAACAGCAAACCGTGCGTCATATGACCATTTAAGAACCGCTTAAAAATCCCTGTATTATCAACTTATAGTTGTTAATATTCACGAAAAAGCTATTAATACTAAGAATAACGGGAATGTAAAAGTTCGTGACCGCAAGCTCAAAGTTAAATAGAATAAAATCACATCATTAATTCTACAGATACGTATCCATTATACCTATCTAAGTGTAATACAGAATTTCGACTGCAAGCGTCATTATCGTCGATAATAGCTTGTCAGTCGATATCTATGTCATAATAATTGTTGAATATCTGTGACACTTAGCAAAGTTTTTTATTTTACATATCACGATGCGATTCCACAAATCCAATCTTGATAATGAGATGTATAAACTCAAAATTATTGTTAACCGATGGTATTTAGAATTAGCCCGCAATTCCAAATGAGAAGAGAGGTATATGAAGTAAATAATAAGATAAATGTATTAAGTAATTTTAGTCCTTGGACATGATATGATGCGCTCTTGGATATTTTTCATTTGGGGGCAACGTTTAGTTCTATATTCTATGTAATTCAATATACGATGGAAAACATTACACTCATCAATATCCTCGGGTGAGAAAAAACTTTTAGGTTATAATATTGAAAATTAATTGCTGAATCTCATGAATCTAGTATGAATATTATCCTATTCTACATTAATTATTGTAACTTAAATCTCGTCCATATCCTTTTATAAGTTACGAAACGAGAGATATTCAGTACCAGGTAAACGGTGGTGACCAAAATTGTTTTTGCAGACGATGATGAAAAAGCCGTGAGATAGAATGCGATTTATTATTATTGTATCGCCAGTTGAAATCTTGAATTTCCTCTGCTGTTGAGTACCTGGTATTTTCTTGTCCCTAACAGCCATTCCTTTCCCACTCCGGCCAACTTCACCTCGAACACCTTTCACCTTCCTCAATTCTACCTTTTCCCTTCTGATTCCATTTCCTCCAACCCCTCCACCCCATCCTCTCCTTTTCCCGACTCCACCTCATAATTTACGATGGGCATTAATCATTTTATCAATATCTCCTGCCTCTTCCCTCCGCCGAATCTCGGCTCCTTCCCCCGCCAACCCTTATGTCTCACTCGGACGGTCTGAGGAGCTTCAGGCTGCTCGTCTCTCTCCCAGTCATGTACTCTAGGTAAATTTCCGGGAATAAAGGTTATTTATAAATGCTTACTCTGGTGTTAACCCATGAAGCATGAGTGCACCCACAAAAGGAAGTATTTGTGTGTTGTGATCCTTAGTACATCTATAAATTATTTTATTTTTCTGAGACTTATATTATAATAATTCTTTGAATAGCCTGGAGTCTTTTTTCCACATCCAGATCGTACATAAAAATGTCATTCTTCAGTGATATCCGCCACCCTGAAAGATTGAAAGGAAATCCATCTGACATACTATTGTGCTTTCTTCCGAATTTGCATTTGGTTTCTCCCGAGGAAATTAACTCGTGCCATCACCGGTAGGAACTCAAAAGTAAACTTCTGGCAACCAACTGTCTACTGAGGAGTATAGTGCGAAAAAATTTGTTTGCATACGTACTCTTTCGGTGTGCGAATATATGTTGATATAATTAGGAACGTTGGATCTAGTTATTGGAATGGTTATTAGACAACTCAGGTGAACCGTGCGAGAGACGTGTGATCGTTAGGGAGCTTAGGTTTCCATTCGTAAGGGAAACTGTGGTAGGCAAGCCAGAGTGAGCTCCCATTTACTCAGCAGTGTGCGCCAGCGCGAAATTGGATGAATGGAAATGTAGCATTGCACCGTACGCGCTGCCGCAATGGGTGATATTCCAGAATTCGTGGCATTTCGGATTGAAGGAGAGTTGATTCACGCCACCTCTCTGCACAGGAACCCTTGCCTAGCACACACAATGACGTCCTTTGAGCGGGACGTAAATTGGGTGACCCCGTGGCACCTTTCCTCCCAACGCAAGCGATGCACCTGCACTAGTCACTACAGGCTCTAGGAAGATAGGTCAGATGTTTGGCTGTGCTATGATTGTGTGTGAGACATACTCACATGTCGTTTTCGAATGCTCTGAATTTCTAAGCAAGTACACATACGGCGCAAAGATAAGGCGGAGGTGTTCTGTCGCTTTGAATTCAATACTTTGGAGTGAAGCAAAAACTCGTGAATTTCTCCTGAGAAATACACCTAACAAGTACCATTGAAGCTGACGTATATCATATATTCCGAAATATATTTACCTTAGGCTTGATTCTCAAAATGCTTGAGAAGATGGTATGAAATACAATCCAAGAATTATATTGTTAAATTTTATTCAGCTTCGAATAAAGTAAAATTAAGTAATTTATTTATCATCTATGGTCTCTACATACGTAGGCGAAAATAGCCTGTTTTTTGGCTTTTGCTTTGATCATTTATAATTATTTTCAATGCCCTATTCCTTACTTGAAGTTCACAGTTTAATGTTCAGAGATATATCGGGGTATCGTATAATGGTCAAAAGCGTAAACATCCACGATAGCTCAGTTGACCTATGAAGAGGTTTACGGTCGATAGAGGCAAAATTACGAGCTCTCGTTTAAATTAAAAACTTGAAGCATGCTCTTTTTATACTATCCCATCTTATGACTTAATCACCTGAGTATTTATGCATTGGTATCATCAACTGTTATGTTAGATTTTTAGCCAAATAAGAGTGTAGAAGATTGCATTGATCTTTCCTCTGAGTCTTCATGGATATCCTTTTGGTCGGAATAAATACATATCAGTTCCCTTGTAATGACTGTGGGCAGTAAGTCTTAAATTTTCTCTCTGCTTGCTTAGAATTCCTTCGTTCTATGATACAGCTTATCAATGCATATTTTGACACCGTGTTTCATTGCATGTACTTACTATTACCGAACTTCATTTCGCAGTTTTTTTTAAATAAAGTTTTCCATTTCGAATCTAATTCCGTATTTTATTGGAATTAACCTCCCTTTATAATTTGCTGTCAGTTGGGTCAAAATTTTATAACCGCTGACACGCAATTACGGCCCTTATTGGCAATTTATTCGCATCGCATGATTTAGCAGTGCTGTCAACGCTGGTTCTTGAATAATTTCCGTCCCATTTATATTACATGCATTGGGTTGAATTTAAAAATAAAAGCTGAGATCATTATCCGACGGGCTGCTGGGCAAAGCAAACATTTTTCCCTTTTACGGACTCTATCTTCTCTCCGACTGACCCGCGAGATAATATTTTTAACCAGAACTTTCCACGCTTCCCGCCCAGCTAGATGGCAGCACTGTCTGTGGGGGGTGCGCCACATGGTGGGTGTTCTGGGATTTAAAGTGCGCGAACCGGGAGAGAGAACATTGTGAAGAGGCGTATTGCGGTGTGTGCCTATCATGCAAATTGGATCAAAGGTCAAACCTTTACTAGTCTAGAAAAGCTATTTTCATTAGGTATACAACTCACAGCTCTTGCTTTCTCGTTTTGCCTAACCAAAGCAAAGAGAATCTTCAGATTGTCCAAATCCATCGATCAACTCCACTAGTTCATTTCCACTTGTAGGTGTATGTTTTATAGAACTGGAATAATTGTGAAAGTGACGCTATTAAATTCAACCCACTATCAGGTGTCAGCCAACCCACATGGTAGTGTCAGCTTAGTGCACCATTGGTGCATAATCAAACAAAATAAATAGTGGGAATAAAAGGAAATATTTTTTCTCTCTCCCAAAGCACAAAATCAAGTGACTTATGATTTGTGATCATTGAAACTGATTCTCGTCTACTTTGACTGCAAATGTATGAGATAAGTTTTCTCTGAATAGCATATTATTACTCTGAGTATATATTTAGCCTTCCCTCTTTCTTTTTACGCCTCAAGTCACTTAACTTGTATTTTATTAAGTTCACGGATTAAGTCTTTCTGCGGCAGATTCCATATCCTTGCTGCATATTCAAGGTGTGGCCTGATGAAATAGAAGTAGCACCTCTCTTCTACTTTTTTATCCGAAAATCTTTCCATCAACACGCTTTATAAATCCTAGGTGTTTCTGCACAGATATTTTTTATAAGTGTTCTACACGATAAGTTCGAGTTGTTGTAACTTTTAACTAGATATTTCACTTCGATAATTCGCCTCTATGATAACACCACCTACAACAGATACATGGAGATAGATGGACTACCCACGAAAGAAATATACCGCCGTGCATTTTCTCAGGTTAATTTCTTGTCCCCACTCTTGGCTCCACGCATTAGCATCATTTACATCCGTCCGCACAGCACGAATCATCTTTAAAAAATGGCATTATGTGCACTTGTTAACTATGGAATTAATCACAACGATACTTTCGATTTGGGTAACACTGAAACTTCATATACAGAATGTAATTTATCAAAAACAATGAGTAATTTCCTACCTTATATTTCTCCGCTTTTCAATTGAATACGCTTTGATGTAAACAAATTTTTGTTTCTATGGAAAGAAGCCATAAATAAATCGATTTCACAAAAATTACTTTCTAAATTTCATACGTTATCTTTATCAGTTTTTCTTTTTTATTCCTTTATCGTATTTCCTAATTTGGCTCCTCTCTTTTGCATAGACAAATATGTTGCTATGATTGTTTGTTTGTATGATTGCCGCGGCCATTGGATTTTGGTAGCCATATTTTGAACTAATCCCTGTACTCAATTTTATATGAATAGACAGATAAATAATTGGAAATGTAGTGCTTTCATAATTTTCCTGGGGTTTCAGACAATTTTAGAGGGGGGTTTCATAAGAATTTTTGTCGTTTCTCGCCTCAAACATTTGTATGAGTGAGTGGTCATTAAGGGGCTTCATAGTATATAGATGAACAAAAGGGGGCCGATCACGCTCCCTTATGGGACACATAATATCACTTCACTACGTCAGGACTTACTCTATCAAGAACTACTTTCCACTTACGATCACCCAGAATGTCACGAATCCACTTTACTAAGTTTTCGTCTAGCTTTGTTCCGCATTACTGCAATTGCACTACCTGATGTGAAGTATCCAACGATTTATTGAAACCCTCAACTCCAAAGTTACATTAAGTTATGCTAAATTGTACGAGGCAAAACTCATCTGCGATCCAAACTCAGGTGCTATGTCATCAAGAGCGAGTGATTCAAACCGCTGGGATTGCCTCCTTCCCTCTAGAGCTTCGTGCACGTCTCGATAGGTGGCAGCACCACCTGGAAACCCCGCTGGCTCGGCACCGAGTCGCCTGTTCCCCTCCATGCGGCGCTCCAGCCGCCTCGCTGGAGGAAGTACGCGGTAGTCGCCGATGGGGCCGCTTGCGTTTCCATAGTAACCCACATGAGAGTCATCCGCCCCCATTCAATCCACAGCCCTCACTCCTCAAGGCGGGTTCTCTATCTCTGTGAAAAGCGGAAGAAAGGAAGTCGCGCTCCATATCTGCATGAGTAATACAGTAGTGAAGGATGTATAGTTACAATTTGGAATATACGGTCGAATGTTTAGAATTTTTTCCACAGATACGTTTCTCAAAAATCGAAACGTGAATTCTTCTACTCAATAACGTAGCCATTTATTTATGCACGCTGTATTTCAAACTATTTCTGCAATTATAAAAGAACAATCATTGCTGATATCACTTCATGGCTTTCGTTTTAGAAATTTCATAAAAGTATCCTGAAAAAAATGGATTAAACGTCATTTAGAAGTCTAGTTTTCATCGCCATCAACACTGAAATTTTCAATGTTTTTTATTGACGGGCAGATCCAACTTTTCTACAGTATTTCAATCGTGCTTTTCCATCAGATATACAGGACAAATCTTTGTTGCAATGACGTCATATCTTTGCGTTCCCATGATAAATTTTCTTACTCCTTAACTGAGACGCTATCTCATCCCCCAACGTTTGGAAAACGCAATATCCCCGCTCGATCGATGAATTTTCGTCACTACTTCTAAATTACAATAAATTACGCCAAAATGTAGAAAGCTTTAGGGTACAGAGAGGAGGCCTTAGTCAACACTTATGCATCTAAAATTCAAATATTTTACTTCAATTTCTTATATGTACTCATATTTATTTACATTTGTTATAGAGGCAAATTTTTGGCAAAAGTTCCCTACAATGTACCTTGAAAATTCGGAATAATAGCGTAAATTGAAAAAAGTAACACGTAACGAAAAAGATAAAATTCGACCGATAATGTGATGCGTCTTTTTAAGCAACGATACGTAAAATGTGGTGGTCTTCAGCGGTTATTCCCGCCAGGGCGAATGAAGGATTTTTTCTTGAGGGGGGAGGGGCACTAGGGTCTGACAGGTAAACGATCTTCACATATTTGGGATTAAAAACTGCATGCAACAATTACTCGAAGAAATATACTCTTAATTTTAACATCAAAGTTATTAATAAGTGAATATTTATAACTTTTATATTAAAAAATAGAATTTATTAATATTTGTATTAAAAATCTCGTCTATTTTTTGAGCGTCTGGGGGGTTACGTGTCCCCCACCCCTGTAAATCCGCCTATGATACCCGCCAATACAAGGAGCCCCTTAAATGCCGAAGAGGATGTGTGGTCGTCGTAAACGCAATACCCAGTATGCCCCATGCATCAGGCTCTTAGTGTACCTCTCCCCTCTTCCTGGAAAGGTCTTCTTCTTTATCTCCGCCCCCGCCGCTGAAGTTCCTCTCTCTCCATTTCGAAACTTTTGGGATGCCAATAAATCCTGGTTGCATGACTTCTGTCTCCGGGTGTACGACACGATATATGTTCGATTATTGAGGCGTATGCACCCCACTACCTCTCCCCCCACCCCCACGGCGGTGGTGGGACGCATGGTGGGGGAGGCTGAATTGATTAATTCCGGGAAAATTTATGGCCGTCCGGATTTATCCTGGGCGAAATTACGTTCTGAAGGGAGGGGGAGAGTAGGTGGAAAGGGATTGATTTTTATTGGGGAATACATAGAAAATGTTCACCGACAAATATTTCCGATCCTGTTCCCCTTTTTTTTGTTATTTTTCTTGCCCTCCTCCCCAGTGCTACGACTGGAATTTATGATTCCGCTAGGAATTCAAGCAGGAAGTTGAATATTTAGTTCTCCCCGCCGGATAACAAATGCTCTGGCTAATTTTTCTGCCTTTTTTATTATCTTTCTCTATGTTGCCGTATTGCGTCCATTTAGGCATGGCACGAATTAGTCTATTTGCTCGATGAAGAGTGATTTGAAATTAGGACGATTTGCCCTTACCATTGAAGTGGACGTGAGGATTTAAAGGAAGCAAATGAAGCCAAATAAATACAAATGGAATGAAGGCAAAGCTTTACGCCAGAAGTCCAAGGCCATGGCGCGCCAGTCAAATACTATATTAGATCCAATGAAAGTACATATTAAGAGATTTATCACATTTTGTATGAGCCACATAATTTGTCTTTTTCCTTTGGAGATATCTTTGAGATAGCTGGAAGGGGTGTGAATCCTCTTTAGTTCTAAATACAAAATTGCTTCTAGCTGAACTTTTTATTCTTACGTGGATTGACCGCATAAAGTAATGAAAATGTTATTGTGATCCATTTGATACTTTCCCATGAATGACTACCCTATTGACTCCAGTTAAAAACTGAATCAAATTGTTCTCCTTATGTTTGTAGGTAGAAAACCAAGGAATGAATTTCACATATTATGTGATTATTTCACAAATAGATTTTCAAAATATTACCACTCTTATCCTTAATTTAAAAGCCTATACTTAAAAATATTAAGTGTTTCGTAGTATATTCATAGTTTCATATTCCGTCTCCTTTATACACTCAAAGGTGCCTAAAGATTGCTATCTGAGTTGGAAAAGTCGTTTCCTTGAGGAGGAGTTGAATACAGCGTCGTTCACAACTACTTAACTTAGCTAAACGCGACACATTTTGGCTCAAGCCATTCAATAATTTTAAATTATCCACAAATCACAGTCCGGTCCGCGCATCAATCATCATAATTCCGAGTTTGAAACGTTTCCCATTGATTTTAGGATTATTCACGGACACCTCTGTTTCCTCTACTCTAGGCAAAAAGTAAGGGAAAATTTAACTTTGAGGGGGGTCGGGTTGGTGTGGTGGCTAAAGTGCTGGCTAGAGTGTTGGATTTCCCACCCGGCGGGCTCGGGTTCAAATCCCGGCAGTGGCAGAGAATTTTCAGAGACTGCCCGATCCCTGCTTGAATGTTGTGTGGAGGACATTTCAAGCGCAACACTCCGTCCGTCGGATGGGACGTTAAGCCGTGGTCCCCTTGGCGCCTTTCGTTAAGAGCAGGCTAACGCCGACGCCGGGTTTCTCTCCACCCTTCCTTCCACACCCTTCCCTCATGGCGTAAATGACCTCAGCTGTCGGTCGCCTCCTCCTAATAACATACCATACCTTTAACTTTGATTAAAAAATACTAGTTTTAAGTGTAAGTATTAGGTTGTGAACAAGCAAATGTCCCTCTCGAGCTTTAAAGCCCGAAGAAATGCCAAGTCACGTAATGCCAATATAAGTAGTTGTGAACGAGCCGTATGGCAAAGGGATCGCTCAAGTATATCTCTCTTGGTCAGCCATGCCATATGGGCGAGTATGGACGAATGATATTCTCCTCTGTGCTCCATCTCCGAAACCTACCTCCCCCCTCCCGCTGAGGAGGGATTGCGATATTTCTGCACTGATTGCATCCGCTCGTAAAACGCCCACGGGGCGTTTATGAGGCTCTCAGAATTCATTCTCCTACCTTTTCTCCTATCCTCGCGCCGCCTTGGTATCTTCTTCGTGTTTTCCTCCCCCGCTTCGTCCACACCTACCGCCTGACCTTCGCGTCGTCATGCCCGACTCTCCCAGATAGGCGCGTTCCACCTGCAGTGGGATCAATTCCCATATTGGCCACCATAAAGTCTATCTTTGTTGCGACGGCTAATTAATGACTACCCATTAGCCGTTCTCTGCTTGGAATCGGCTAGGTGTGGCAAATAGAGATTTTTGGCTTCCCGCCCCAGGCTCAAACCCGGGCGGAGGCGGTGAGTTTTAAATGGTCGATATTTGAGCTCTTCATGGCGGGTGAATTTCGTAATTCTGGGTGAAGACCATTCTTTTGGTTCATGGATGAAAAAATTCGGGATCGCATTGCAAAACTTGCACCTCAATTACAGCCCTGCGTCCGTTGGATGGGACGTTAAGGTGTCGTCCTGTTGGTACCCTTAATTAAGAGCAGGCAAATGCCGTCTACAGTTTCAGATATATGAATGGGTGAGGAGCCAAGGGGTACAAGTGATTTAATTTTTCATTCAGAGTTAGGTACAGAAATTAGGCATAGAAAACAAATGAGATCGATTAGATATTTGGTAGTGCATTTGATGTTCCACTCGATGTCAGTACAGAACAGAAAATCACTCGTATCCCTTGGAAACCAAGTTTGTTTTGTATATTTTCTTACACTTAACTTTACCTAACTCTGTTGAGAAAAAAATCACACGTATCCCTTGGCTTCTCACCTCCTCGTATATTGTTTAGTTCAGAGGTCATAGAGCTCAATTCCTCTTTATATCTGGCTGTTTTAAATTGATTAGGAATTTTATTTCAAATTAGAGGAAAATGAAATCGAGGAATCGTTTAGGCGTCTAGAGTGATTTCCAAGTGAGACTCGCGGGGGAACACTTATCGCCGCCGGCCCGTCGCGTCAGGCTTCCTAAGAGTGTTTCAAAGCCGCGCTGATTTACTCGCGCCCTACTGCGCGATTCCTCCCGCCTCCGATCGCCTCTCCGAAGGGCCCACTTGCATCTCTGCCCCCCATTAACCCTCTCGAACCCCGCATACTATCTATATCTTTTCTATTTTTACCGCCTCGGAGAGAGGCTGTGTTTTCACCCATCCCCAAGCCCTCCCGTACTTTCATAAGGCACTCTCCCGACGTTCTTTCACTTACCCTTTTGCCTTGATAGTCTCACCCGCTTTGAAGTGACTAGGAGTGTCGAAGAGTATGCATCCAGAGTGCATATGGCCGTAACCTCAGGCTGCGCACAAGAGAAGGGAATATTTATGGATTTTTTTGCTTGCGATGGGCATTGATTCGCTGATCATATTCATATTTATCCATTTATTATAATGATAGCACTTGTTTATTCCCACACTTCTTCATTTCTGTCGTGCCAAGTTTCCGGCATATGATACTGCTTTCAAGGCATTTCGGCATATAATGTCTTAAAAATGGCATCATGTGCCGAAACATGAGTCGGTAGAAATAAAAAAGTGTGGAAATAGACAAGTGCTTTCTTTATATTTAAATACCAAATATTTCCTCCAAATTACGCCGGAAACAGTATATTTTATCTTATTTGTCGCATTGAAGTGGGCCGGTATGTTAAATTAGAGTTGGCATTTTAATCCCTTAAAATTTTGGAATGTTGAAGGCTCGATCAATTAGTTATTCCAGCCGAAGGTTAGTTTATGGAGAGTCATGGAGAGCTCATCCTGGGCTGAGCATGAGAGATTCAAAAAAATATAGGGCATGGATATCAGTGCATTTTTCACGGCGAGGATCCTATCACGAGGATTCTGGTTGGGGCGGAATAAAGGCTTCAACCGGATCTGAACCCAGGATTCCTCGTTAAGTGACCCAAATTGAGTGACTAAGCATACCCATGCTCTAACTAATTCTACTTTACTAACCCAGACAGAGCATGGGTTGGTAGTATGTATCCATTTTTCAGAAAGGTTATGATGATTCAAATGTTACAAAGTAAATATTGATGCATATTCTGACTAAGTACGGAATATCTACTGAAAGTTATACGGTATCACGGAAATACTAAACTTGAAAAAACTTGCTTTCTTAATCTTGCACTAAACTTGAAAAAATGCTACAAGAACACCTCAATTAAACCATACTCGTGTATTCCTTTATTTCCATATGTACGGAGTATAAGGTATCCAAATTTATATCAACATTGTATCTAAATTAGCAGAAAAACAACACTTGAGAAAAACTACGTCTTAGGACTAATATGCTAACCTTTAGTATTAATATGTACTATCATTTTTACTTGGATGGCGTCTAAAATTTTTAACTTCAATTTTCGTAATTTTTAATTTTATGGCCTGGCAGGATTCACTTTTCTCTCCTTCAAAGTTCGACCTATCATTTTGAGCTTACGTTATTTTTCCGCCACGCGCCGTGGTCGAGGGGAGGTTCCCGTCTCAAGTTCCGGAATGTAAACGTACGGGTACATATGCAAAGCACATATGTGTGTATGTATCTCTCGCCGGACGCGGTTCATTAATCACGTTGGTTGAATCCATTAGTGTGGCGAGGGGAAGTAGCGGCAACTTTGGCGCAACTGCCCGTGGAAGGCGAAGTTTATTCCCCCCCCCCCCCTCCAACCCTTCTCCGCTACTCATCAGCTCAAGGAGTTTGCGTAGCGAGGAGTATGAGGGAGGGACTGGGTGATTTCACGCTCAAGTTGAGGCTCAGTCCGCGTGATATACTTCTTATCAATTCTTTCCTTATCTCAATCTCGTTTAAAAACCACTTCGCGTATGCTAGTTATTTCGCCCTTACACATGCCTAGTAAATTGATTTGGTGACGGAAGGGTAAGGTCCTTGCCTGCTAACTCTGAGGTCGCAGTTTCTAATCCTGCCATCCAGAGCTTGGTTTGATGCGTATTTTTAACATTGAAAATGTAATCGCGGCTTCACTGGTCTAATTTTTTTATACAAATAATGACGTGCTTGTTATTATGATTATAGATGATTAATCGTCAGTAGTCGGAAATGCTGGGATTGTTTTTCTTAGCTCTCCACTCATTCCTTCGATTAGCTAATCTTTTAATTTCGATATTATTTCATAGTTTCACATCATTTATCCTCTGTTCCATGCAACTCATCCTAAGCCTCCCTTGACCGTTCCTCCCTTTCATTTGTCCACAGTTGTCTTCGTCCCACCATCAAGTCTAATGATATGGTGGTGCAAATGACCTTAGTTGTCGAGACACCCTAAAAACAAAATACTGATGATATGGCCGATTAAATGGGTGCATCTCATTCATGAGGTGTTTCGAATACTTCTCTTATCTCTTGCCCTTCTCAAGACTGCTCACACTATCGATCTATCTGATGTCCATCGTAACCAGTTATTTCCCCACTGCCTATTTATATAGCCAAAATGAGGACATTCATGGTTATATTATCGCAAGCGACTAGCGGTATTTTTACATCTTGGGGTGATTTATTATTTGAAGTGAAAAGCCTTAAAAATCATAAATTGTCATTAAAATGCCTTTTTCTGATTTTTTGAATGGAGTAAAAGCACTAATCATGAAATCCGCTCTTATGCCAATTAGTATTACATGCAACCGGTATTCCTTTACTTATCGCACTACCCGAAAGTTGTTTTTCTATGGGTTTATGCTTGTCGTGTAATCCAGGTGCGTTGCTTATGATTTTGGGACTTGAGAGATTGGTTGGAAATGATATTACCCATTTCTTTTGTATGTATCAAAGAACTCTTACTAAATTCTAGATCTTATAAGTGTGTGTTCATTAGAGTTAGTTTTATTTATAGTTATTTAGCGCTTCTATATGTACTGGGTATGATTTTGAATCGTTGTATGACTATTTTCGTCGGCTACATAAAAGTATTAATACAATGTAGTGACTTAATTATAAATTATTTTCAAAATTATTCAATTTAGATGTCGTTGAGTGATTGATGTACTTTCTTTCTATTTCCAGGTAAGTGTAATCCATCATCCCTCGTCATTGGTTGAGAATTTCCTCTGCTGGGAAGTTGGTAAAATCCGTGAGTAGCCTAATGAGGTCATGAAGAAAGAGGAATATTTCCCGATAACGACGATATCGTTACTTTGACTATGTGCGTTCATAGCTCAGTGGATTTTGATACGCAAACTGCTATCCTAGTGTTTTCCCAAGTGCGTTTATCCGATGAAGTGTGTCTAGTCAGCTCCATTTGTGGGTATTGAACGATGATCATGTACTTTAATTTGCTGTTCCTCGCATGAGTCGTGAAATCAGTAAAATCCCTCCAAATGAATATCCGGTACATTATATTTTTTATCTGCGTTCCAGAACTTAATATCCCCTTAATTTCATTTGAACGTGAATCAGTGGCCCGTAATTATTTTAGCAAATCTTATTTTTTTCATAAAAGTAACTGAGGCATGCGAGATGTACTAGAATAACATCCATATTTAATGAAAAATTGCGATCTCTTTTTTTATTAACTTAGTTTTGTAACTTTTTCTGTTATTATGAAGCGTCTTTCTGAACGCGTAACTTTTCAGCGCTGGATTTAGCGACCTCTCTTCCTCGATTGTCAAGATGCAAGAATCAATGTTTTCATCTTCTGTCGAGAGCGCTTTGCACTGAAATTTCCAAGCGTTTTTTCCGTTCATGATTCCATTTAATTGGCTCAGTAAACTCGTTGGACTCGTGTTTCTGCTTCGCATTTATGCAGATCGCAGCATGAAGAGCCCGTTGAGAATGAACGCATCGCAATAAGAATAAACGGCGAGGTCGAGTGTTCCGAGTGCCGTTCAAACCGTTCCGGTGTACCACCAAGTATTCCTTTCCCCATCTGTTGCACTTCTTAAACACCAACCTTTTGCGCTCTTTCCATTATTTCTAGCTAAGATCGATTATCCTTGTAAACCCTGATTTTTGCGTTTTCTCAAAGAACGGAGTAATTTAAACCCAAGTTTACTGCAGAATTATCGTTAGGATAAATGATATCTTAATATTTTTACTATATCCTCTCCATTACTATCATTCCCAATTTACCAATAGTCCCAATCAATGACGGATCTAGGAGAGGGACAGGGGGCTAAGTGGGAGTTATATCCCAGCAGTACTGGGGGCTAGAAGAAAATTGCCATCCTATCTAGCGTAAATTAGTTACCCTAGGGGGGGCTATAGCCCCCCTGCCCCCCCCCCCCCATAGACCACTGGTCCCAATGGTATTGCAAACTTTTCCTATTAGTCTTCTTCATATTCAATTTCTAATACTGGAATATGAACAATTTTCCCAATATTTCTTTCATCAGAATTGACGTACAAAAATCCTCATTGCAAAAGTTTCATTCAACTTATTGAATATTTTATACATATTTTGATAGTTTACCTTTGTCGACGATAACACTGCAGTGTGAAGAAAGCAGTGGACCACTTATTATTTTTGGCATTGTGAAAATTAAAATCGTTTTTCTTAGCTTCACTCCTTCGTCGTTGAACTGCACGAAGTGTCAGTTTATACCATTCATCTCACTTATTATATTTTCTATCATTATTATTGCTCACCTTGTAGTCCCGATGATTCTGCAGCTCATTGATGATAGTTGACATGAAATTGATTTCTTATATAGTGGGTAATTAAAGCTTTTTTTATTTTTTTATTTATTACGTGCTTATATCTAGTCTTTAACTTCTTCAGCATGGACTTGCACCAAGTCTCGTCCTCCACCGCTCATGGGGTTGTTCCCTCCTTAATTATTTCCTCCTTATCACGCCCGCTCCTTATCTCCCGCCCATGCTCCTACATCTCCGCGTCCCCACAGAGTGTCACCCCCGAGGTGCCCATCTTCCCATCTACCCCTCCTTATCTACTCCAATCTGCCCCCTCCCAAGCATCCCCTGCCCCTTTAATTCTTTGTTCACCCTCTTCGGCCCACGTTCCGCCCCTCCCGCGCCCCACGATTTTCTTACGCCCACCATCAAGTAGGATTGTATCGATATATTGCAAGGGCATTTGATTTATTTTTTTGATACGTCGATGATCTTCCTCGCCATTTTTATTATTTTCTAATACATTAAAGGGGATATCTGTTTGTCTGTCCGCTATGCATTTCCACACAACTGTATGTGATTTCCACACAACTGATTGTATTATTGTATCAATGTGTCATTCTGTAGCTGCCAATCCAAAAGCCTCCTTGGGACCACTTCATTTCACTGATACCTATTTCGTAGAGGTTCATCCTTTGCATCTCCACCGTCAACCCTCTAGCCTTCCGCGGGCACGAAGCGATCAAACGTTCCAAGTTACAATCCTTAACATTCTATCACCTTTGACCGATGTACTCTCTCGAGTAGTCCCCGCCAGGAGATCCGAATGGGGGACTAGTTTACCTCCGGAATAATTTACTCGAGAGATTTCCTGTCATGTCATGATATAAAATAAGTGGAGTAGCTACGACTCCGCGGGATGATAATGTGGTGGTTTCCCCTTACCTTCCAAATCGCAGTACTACAGCCGTAAATGTTACCACACCCGTAGTGAAATGTGTGTCGCTATACTGACCAACATGGTCTCCATTTTCGCACACGTGAAGAAGAACTGCTGCCCTCTCCCCGGGTGATGAGATTGCATAATTGTTGGTGGACTCCAGTCGTCAGTCACGGCATCTTCACAGCTTTCGGTGTTACTTAAATGCTCTGCCGTACCCGAGGATGGACCAATACCCCCTCTGAACACCATCGCTCTTATTCCACGACAACATATTCGACGAGAGAACTCGTTTATCTTGATCCTTACCTCTATATCTAGAGGCCGATCCACCATCCGCAACCCGGTGGACGCACTCGGTGGCTTTAAGCCCAGCCGACTTTACCCTCGAATTTACCCATGGTAGGGGCAAATCCTAAATAGATTCTCAATGAGATCTTGAAAAATTGAATCACGTTGTCCCTCTGCAAATTCGCTCTTGTGCAACCTGCATATTTTTTCCTCTCGTTGAAAAATTTTCTGAGCCATCTTGTTATGGGCCATGAGTCATGTCAGTCGCAAATTCTAGGGTTTTGGGAGATTTGGGGTATTTTTTTGTACATTATCCTTTTCGGTCCCTGTACATTAAATATACCTTGGCATTTTACATCGCCACCAACATACAGACACAATTTCATCTATATAATGGCAGATCGATTTGTCAGTGTATATCCATGGCATCGATTTCCGAGTCTTCCACGTGTTTTTATGTGCCTCACATCCCCACTTCCGCCCCCATCCCCTTATCCCGGAGGGAGGGAAGCCCCCGAGGTGGACGAGGCCACAAGAAACCCTCTCGAGTGCAACCCTTCCTTCCACTCCCCACATCGGTCAACCCGTCTCCGTGATTTCCGGCGCGGTCGAGATTGACGGCCTGGCCGACGCCCCCCCCCCCCTCCTCCACTGGGGACCTCAAAAGGGGGGTCTTTGAAGGGCCTGGGGTGGAAGGAAGGGGTCTAGGGGGGGTTGGCGTGTCCCCAGGCCGCAAGATGGACCCTAATGATTCATCTGTCCTCTCACTTTCTGCCTTTTTTCACCCTTCGCACCGAAAATGAGACTGTATGAGGTCTGCACTGCATTCGTGCCGTTGCATAAACTTTTTGCCCGCAATCTTCACTATTGCATTGTATTTCAGATGGGGAAATTGAAAATACATGATCATAGAAACGCCGTGGTGAGCTCACGCTGTGGCTTCAACCCTCCCAAAAATGTTTGGGAGGTACGGTCTTTAGTGTTTCCCAATTACTGATGCACTTCCCGATAGTGTATAGACCGCCTCCTTACAAGAGCCTCCCCGAAATTTTTTAATGCTAAAAGTAGCCAAGAGAATGAACCCAAAAATTAAGCCAAAATAAATTATGGCTTTAAATTAGTTTTTGCTTAATTTTTGGAGAATTTTGTTTGATAAATACTTTAGTTTTGAAAATTTTTTATCGCAATCCCGAGTATTTACATTCCCTTCTGCGGTTCTACTGATTTTCTAGTGAGAAGTCAGTACCACTGAGCCGTTTAACGTGGTATCACGCCAGCAAAATGTTATCCCTTATTCGTTTCAATTATTTGGGTATTGTCTAAAATAGTTATGTCTAAAATATATGTTCCTATCACGCACCCATCCACTTGCTTTTTTATCTCCAAAATTGTCCACTTATTTCATTGCGCTATTTTTTTCGTTTCTCAGCTCCTTTGACGGAATAAGCCGTGTTAATCCTTTTATTAAAACAACCATTAAATGCTGCATTCGAAAAATAATTCCTTATTTAATGTATTCATGGTAATAGTAACAAAATATTCGTTCTCATATTCTTAGCCAGGGTGGATGTTGTGTTCAAAATGTGTGCTTTTACCCAGCCACATCCATGCTTTCTTCAGTAGGTAGTTGACTCCATATAGTAAGCCTTTCTTTTTTACGACACCAATTTTTCCACCCAACCGCTTTTTTCCCTGCCAGCTCCGACCCGTCAATGCCTCCTGTAGTCAACTTATTTTATGGTTAAACTCGCCTTATTCGAATCCGTACGTAGCCAAAATTTATATTTCATCACTAGATAGCGGCTTACTTGAGTGCATTCAAAATTACCCTTTATATTCCAACTTTATGTTAAATTCAAGCTCCTTCATAGAAAGGTAATGTTTTTCTGCATAACCCCCTTCATTGACCATTTTATATGTTTTCCCATGCTGATAACTGTCCTCGGTGGCGGCGGGGTAAAGTCCTCGCATGACAAACCGAAGATCGCGAGTCCTGCGTGGGTAGGTTATCCCTATCCAGGGCATGGTCGTGTGTTATAGTCATTGTTAAACGTTATTTCTCCCGGTGTCTCATGATGTCCGATTTTTCATGATGATACATAAAAATGGATTTATACATAACTAATACAAATAATTTGTTGGCATTGTAACTTTTTGCTCCGCCACATCCATTCACGCTCTTGCTCCTTCACTTTGTTTTTCTCGTGCTGTCCATTCTTCAACTGTTTCCTCCTCCGCCCTCTCAACTCCGACTTCAAAAATCTTCCACTCCTGTAAATTATGTTTGTGGCTTAAGGTTAAAAGTCTACTCTCTAAACTTCATGGAAAAAAAAACTTGATACACTTTTAATTTGTTTTCTAAAGAACATGCTCAGCGGGGGTGCATTGAAACTCATTTTTTTATTCGCGGCTGGCCACGAGGGGGTGAAGTAGCGAAGTATGTGCACTTATAGTATTGGGAGTTAGGGGCTTGTGAAAACCCAATCTTAGATTTACCGAAATTAATATAATATGCATAACAGACTAAGTATATATTGGCAAGTTTGGAGTTAGAGAAGCACCCGCTATCATGAGAAGTATAGAGAAGTACACAGAATGTGAATAGATGTGCTAGTACAAGCAATTTCGGCTCTTTTGTGCATTTTTATTACCATCTAATACATAGGTTGTTTTAAAATCAGATATAATTGCAAATTACTCGTTTATTGGGGGAGATAAAAATATGTATATCATTCAATTCTTTCTCAAGCTATTTGCAGTGTACTTGACCGATCTAGTGTGGACGTTAACAATTTAACAAATAATAAGTTTTATTTTCCTAAGAAGAAAGTAAAATGAACGGAAAGGAATAGGAATAAGGAAGTGCTAAACATAGATGGAGAGAAGAGTAAATTTCTAGAAGATATTTAAGTAGTTTGGCTAGAAGGTCTGGAAGAGTGGAGTATTAAGTGGGGAGGGGATGCTGTTCGCAGTGTTAGAGGGAATTATGTCAAGTTGACCGTGGGTACGGAGAGAAAGGGAAGAGTAATACTGAAAGTGAACTGATCATATTGTGATTTAAAGATTAAAATTTAATTAAACAGGGCTTAAACTCGGGATGATTCGCACATTTTCCATTTTTACCTATCTTTACGGTCATCATCATCAGTCAACAATCCTAAGATTGGTTTGACGTAGCTCTCCATACCGCACTGCTATCCGCTAGCCTGTTCACAGTGACGTATTTTTATTCCCTTTTACATCCTTTATAACCTATCCTATGTATCTCATTCGGGGCTGTCCCTTCCCCTTCTTTCCCTCCACTAGTCCGTCTATGATTATTTTCATAGGTTATAAAGGTTATAAAGGATTACGGTAGGTATACTTAATTAATATTTATATTTTTCCTAAGTCATATATTCCTCAAATTACTTTTGTAACCTTTCAGAATTACGGCACTCGCAATACTCTGCTTGGAGGGTGGGCATTGTCGCAATATATGGCTCGTGCGAGGATGTCCCAGTATTTTGGGAACGTACGCACTATCCGAAATACTCGAGTTTTGCCTCTCTATTTTTCCTAGACCTCTTTCTCCAACCTCCCACCTTTCTCCCGACACCCCCACATCCCTCCACCCCCCTCCTGGGCCTCATAAATTCCCGTTGCATTCCTGGTTTATTTTCCTCCCGCTTGGCGTGGCCTCGGGGGGGTTGAATGCTTCATTGAATTGAATGTATAAATATTTGACATTTGTTTCAGCATTCCGCGCCGCTGGGAAATGCATGGGATTCTCGCAGTCACCAGTCTAGCACCAGCCAGCGTTCGTTTTATTTTTTTCATATATATGTATTCAACGTTTTTGCTCCTTTTTTTGGAATCTACGGTGGTTATTAGGCGGGAGCCTGGTTTATCATATTATTTTTCTTCGTTCTCAAATTCGATGCGGGCTGGTTGCACGCGGATGTAATGGTGACGATTTTGTGCGAATTTGACGTCGCAATTTTATCCCCCGCAACGGTTCTATCATGCATACTTCGCATAGTGAATCGGAGATCGTGTTATAATGGCTAGTTGGACGGGGATGTAATGGTGACGATTTTGTGCAAATGTAACATCGCAATTTTAGCCCACTCAACGATTCTATCGTGCATACCATGCATGATTGTGAATCGAATATCGTGTCACACTATTCGCTATTACGTTCACATGAGTAGTATTTTTTTCGCGTGATTCCTTTTGAATGTAATTGCTTCCTCTCAATACCTGATGCCTCACGATTTGTCCACAATTGCAGTCTTTGTTTGTAATTTAGGTTTTTCTGTGATTCGGATACCAGTATATAGATTCATTTTTGTGTTATTTAAGCCTGTTACCAATCCTGATAAAATACTTTGATCCCATTTCTGAATGTAAATTGGAAAAATTGATGCAAAAAGGCTACCTTACAGCATATCAAGCCCGAATCCGTCGATAGTGATGTTTGTAATTTTATATTGTTTATATTTTTTGTACTTTGTGTACATAGCTTATTTGTTTTTTCTTTATCAACTCATTTTCAGTACCTATTTTTCTTGATTATTTTCACTATCGTATTTTCTTAAAGCATCTCCTTTTCCAAGTTGCTAGCCTTCTTTTTCTCTTTTTCAAGGTATTACAATCGTCACTATCATAGGTCCAACCGGAATTCATTGTCTCGACCGAAATAAGTTTAACAAAGAATTTTTTGTTTTAAGAGTTTTTAAAATATATTTTTACAAGATTGGGTTTGACGCTCTGGTGACTGCAAGAAAAAGACGCCCGCGTTGAGGTACATGGAAGTGGTTTGGCAAATTATTCCGGGATGCTTTTTCAGGAGTTTCTAGTCTCAATGTGTGCTCTTCTTACTCCGAAAGTGCCTCGCGGATGTTTTCTAACTTTATGGACTTTTCGCGTCAAACTCTGCCGGAGTGATATGTGTTAATTTGATCACGTAAATTGTGACATCAATGATCCGCATGAAATGATGCATAGTCTATCGATGAAGAAAAAGAAGTATCGAGTTCGTTCACTTCGCTCCGAGCACATCCATATTATCTAGTTAGCTACCGCCGCGCTATTCTGTCATAGTTTTGCATTTGTGATGAATCCCCAAGTTGGATGAAAATTTAGAAGATAGAAGCCTTTATCCTTCTTCTCCATATCATTGGGGGCCATGTGAAAAATGTTCTTGGTGCCATAGTGCCAGCGACGCGGAGATGGGTAGCTGAGGCTTCTTCCCTAATCAAATGCTTTCGTTTAGTTCGTCCAATCCTTTTGAAGGATATTCACCGAAGTTCATTAGCACTCAACCTGAACTTAGATAACTGCAGCGCTCCATTCTTTGCCGAGAATGCGGGAGTCAATAGAACCCCTGCGGCTCATTGTTCCGCAGACCACGTCCTTTGACCCAATTATTTCCGCGGCCACTTTTTGCTGCCTTATTTTCCGCCCCTTTTTTATCCACAATTTTCCCCGTGAAGGCATTCTCCCCAACAGCGTCCCAAGTCATTTTATCTCAAATTTCTCCCTCCTTTTGAGAACTCTATCTGACTTCTTTCTTGTGTGATCGTTTTTGGATTCCACGCATACCGTCCTGCAAACTTCCTTATCGGGACTAGGTTGTTGTTTTCTTTTTATTTTTCCTTCGGTAGTTTTTTTTTGCATTCTGAAATTACTTCACAGTGGGTGTATTTTTATTTTCGACCCCCTATTTTATTTCACGTATGCTTTGGTTAATGCAAGTGAATTAGTTTTATGTGTAGGTTTTTAAGCATCTTTTTTAAATATTCAGGACCCTGCTGGACGGCATTAAAATGTTTCATATTTGGATACATGCTTTTTCTGGTGGTAGTAATTAGGTGTGGAAGTATATCACCGTTTTATGAAAATTCTGCTTGATAGGACATTTCGGCCAGTTTCATTAATGCCTAAAATAATTTCCCCAATTTTATTTTATTTACGCGATGCCCTTGTTGAAACAATTTTATATCAACAAGTTCTCAAAACACATTATTTTCAAGTACCCTTGGGTCTCTTATGGGTACTTCACGGGCTTCATAACTGATTTTTCATTAGAAAGTTTAGATTCCGTAAGCCTTCAAATGTGAAGTTATCAAATGTAAAGTTAAATACGGTCCTGTAACTAAACCGGTATCTCGAGGGGCATGCCCTTCGAAAAAAACATTTTGTGTATGAAATTCCCATGCGTAGGAATTAAGATTACTTTCAAGACTTTATCTCATAACATTTGAATGTGTTCAATACAAATTTGTGGCCACCCGCTAGAAATGGATTCCATTGTCTCACTCACTTGGGACGGGTTCATCTCGTCCGTGTTTAATCCGCGTTTTAGCAGGACTCCTTCCCCTTCACCTCTTTCAATTCGATCTGGGCGAAGAAGAAATTTCCCGTTCACTTGCGCGAAGGCAGAGTGCTAAAATGTCCGGGAGGGGGAAACACCAGTGTCCCCCTTTCTTCAATATCTCCCCTGTCTCCTCGAAATACGGCGCAATCTCGACCTCTTATGCCAACACGGTTCCCTTGCCAGCACGTCCTTGATCACGCACGGAGGATCATCCCCTCACACCTTAATCCTCAATACCCCTCACCCTCCCACATTTATTTCCAATTCCATCCCCCAACCCAAGCGGACAAGACAAGTCTTTTCCATTGTGTGGGTGTCAGTATCATTCTCTCTCTCTCTCTCTCTTCCTCTCTCTCTCGCAACTCTTTCCGCTATCAGGCATCGCGTCAGAAGTGGTCCGTGCCAAACCGAGCTCCTTGAATAATGGCCTTACCCGTGCCACCGAACCCCTGGGGCCGTGTTCAATCAAAAAGGGCCAGTGATTTACGGGAAAAGTGTGCAGTTGGAGGGTAAAAAATGAACGTTTCTTTTTTTCTTCCCGTTTTAATCCCCACGTTTCCGATCTTTTATACAAGGATACTTTATGCGCTTCCGTGTCATCGGCCTTATTCCTCCTCGCTCCGACGATCTTCGACATTTCTCTCGTTTCCTCACGTGTCCGCGAAACTCTTTTGAAGTCCTTCGCTCGCCTCGATGGGAGTGATGCGTGCATATTCATGCTTGGCATTTTTATGGGTGCGCTCGCATTCGAGGGCACTGCTTGAATATTTGTAAGGTGCTTAGTTTTTTTCTGCAACTACACCGTAGCTCTTTACTCGATGAATTTGCAATGAAACGTGGCCTTCCGTCCCAAAATAACTCAGTCATTGTTTGTTTTGTGAAGATAACCTGGTGAATCAAATGGCTTGCATAAATTGAGATTTAACGCAATGGGCAACCCATTTAATGAGCTCGTACGTAATCATTTTACCAACTTTGATCCCTATCTCCCTTGATTTTATTCGGCAATATTCCACAATGTGCTGTTTTCAATTATTATGTTTCTGGTTCTGAAGAAGTTTCAAGGATATCGTTTCCCTATACGTCGCCGTTCACTCTATGAGTTCCATTGAAGTTCTGCCTTAATACTCATTCAAAAAAAATGTTGTGACAGTGTATCCTAAAACCCGTTTCCGATTTTTTTTCTAGTTTAGATGACTTTAAATTCAGTTACTTAATCCTTTTACTATTTTTACAGTGACACTTTAACTTAATAATTAAATTATTACCTTTAAAGCTTACGCATTCACAGGTAAAAACTATACATTTTAGATTTTTTCCAAATGTATTCGTTGTTTTACACCTAGGTTCGTCCCTCGTTGTATTACACCCTCATCAATAGTTGATTGATTCTTTACTAATTCATGCGTGACATTTGGAGAGCCTTCAGTATCATTTGCTTATTCTGCATCTGCTTATCTTTCCTGATTGCTGTTGAGCTACTGTCAGCTAAATTTCTGCGGAACATCTCTGAATGCTTCAGCACTATTCTTAATGCGCCAATTTCGGAGCTTGCGTGTATGGGCGGAAGGATATCGTCTTACTTATCTCCCTATTAACCCTACAAATTAACCCCATCCTCGCGCCAAAACACTTGAAATTCCGGGCTGAGAGCCGATGACAAATGGCCCATCTACGGATGCTTGGTTGAGTAGCACCATGGCCGTCCTGGGCTCCCGCTTTCCCCGGCTAATTTAAGCACGGAATTGAGGAAGCCGGAAGTGATGCTTCTCATTGGTACGCTGTACCGTGGAAGTTGTCTGAGCACCAGCCAGCGAAAAACGGAGTTTAACTTTTGCTTTTGTCGTGAGCAATCAACAGCCGCGTGAGTTGGCAGTAGAACGACAGGCTTTTAGGCTGCTTGATTACGGTGTGGTTCAGCGGTCGCTGTTATCTGATATAGTCATTTTTCCCAGCTAACTGATTTCCTTTCATATTTTATTGATTCATAAATTACTGAAAGCATTGTATTAGTGACTTATTTTAGCAAAATATATTAGGACAGTTCACAAATTTCTGAGAAACGTTGTAGTATCATAATTTTAAAGTTGTGTATCTGATTTAGAACTATTCTATCTTCCTTAAATTCACATAGTGAGTAAGTTCACCTCTTACTGTGTCTATGTCCTACCTACAGAACGTATCAGCATTTGTTTTCTTAAATTATTTGTAAAAAAGTAAAGTATTCCATCTTAACCGTATTTAACTAGATTTCCTAATTGTTGACTGTTAACCATTAATATTTTTGTGAATCTACGGCAAAAATTAAGCGAACGTGGGAATCATAATACCCGGAGTAGAAATATTAGAATGGAAATCTTGGCTTTCAATAAACTTACTCATCCTCTGAGGGATAAATTTTATGTCCTTGAGTCATAATGGCATACTTTCTTTTAATTTAACGACTATCCGACAGTTCCAAACTTTTCTCAAGCAAACATTGAAGTAAGTATGATATTTTCTTTTGTCCACAAGATGCTTTTACTATGCCGAAAATATACAAATCAGCATATGCCCCTACCAGATGGTCGTAACTTTCTCGATCCTGCAGTCGTTAACCTAACAACTGAATCTCATGCTGGCCATCTGCGACCCTCCTCTCCTGTCGGCATCGATTAATGTAAATGACTTCTAATAATAATATAACTGTTTTTTTCCTATGAACTGAGCGTTTCCCTTCTAGTTATGGTGACCAGAAAACTGACGAAGTAAAAAGAAGACTAAATGGGGTGAAGGAAGTAAACAAATATATTAGTCTCTTATTTTTCATGGTATTTGAATGGATAGTGTGACAAAATAACCGGAACTATAAGAAAATTTGTCTTATACTATTTTTGAAAACTAATAACATTCCTGCGCAACTACAAATTCCATTTGAAAAAAAAAACGACTTCAGTTTAATGATTCCAACAGTAAGAAATATACTGCCTTTTCTTATTACGTGCCTCGGCTTCAAAAATGTTGAATTACGATCCAAAATCGTTGTATAAAATTATATTGATAAGACGATGTTGATATAATGAAAATGACTTTTTAAATGCAAATACATTGACTGCAAGGAATTTTCGAGAATCAAATGCATCGGAGGGGTTAATTTCGCGAATTTCCGAGATATTTATCGTTTAAAAATGTGCTGAAAAACCCAATGCCAAGCTTCAGATGAATGTTAGTATGGTGCACAAAGATTAAAATTGAATTTTCAGGCATCTGCGTAAAAGTTACCCATGTTATTTGCAATGAAGAAGGATAAAATTTCAAATCGGACATATCTTTCGATCGCGCAAAGAATTCCACAATACGAGAAACGTCGAGTATCACTCACTAGGAATGTTGCTTATTTTGCCGAAAATTTCATGTCATTTTTCGTTATTTCTGAGGGATAGGAATCATAGAAAAATATCATTTGGAAGAAGAGACAATATTTTATACTGTAAACCTGTTCGAGTAACGACGTTTTTTATGCAATAGCATCAAAAAATTTCGAGAAAAAAAACGTTCAAGACTTTCGAAAAATCCGTGGAACTCGCAGTTGCATGAATTTTCGAGCGCTGTACGCAGATAGACTGGTATTCCTCGATTTCAATTTATTTTCCAATGTATCCGCGGATTGCCAATGTTCTCCATTATAGCGACGGGGAAATACAAATTTCATTTTTTTCTCATCGCCCTAATGTAAATGCTTAAACGGGCAGGAATAAAAAAATCATTCAAGAAACAGGTCCCACTAAAGGTGGTAGGAATGATAGTATTCCTCGAAGTCTATTTTTGTAGGTATGCATCAATGTTAGAAGTGATTTCGCTTTGCGATTGGTCTTCCTCGATGAGTTTTCTACAAGCATATTCCCTTAGACCACAACGACTTCCCTTTTTGTTTTTTAACCGAGGCCATGGTGCACTGAAATGTTTCGTTGTAAGGTAAGGATGAATTTGTCGATTTATTATAAGAAATTTTTAATTTTTTTTCTGTATTTGGATATAAAAATAGAATCAACACTAAAGTTTTTGCACTAATATATGATAATTATTTATTAGCTTTCGACGCCAAAATGGAAGGTATCAAGTAATAGCTCTAAGAATTAGTCCTTGATCTCCAACTAAAAGAGACTGCGTTTCGTCAATTACGACAAAAAATAAGAGTAAGTACATAATTTCAAATGATTGTGTATATTTCTAGATTTTCGCTGATATTTACACGGATTACAGAAATAAACTAAAGATATGCGTTCCGGTTTTCTGTATTGCACACGCATGCATGTATAAATGCGGCACTCTAACGCTTTTTTCTAATAAATCAGAGATATGTCTTTTCGAGAGTTATTCTTTCCGTCAAGATAGTGTGCTATCTTAATGACTGGCTCACGATTCTTCTCCCAGCCTCTCCTCAGCCCCTGTTTCTGCCTCCCCTTCCAGACTCCCATTCCCTCCGAGAGCTTTTAAGTCCTCGTCCATTCATTCGATGTTCTCCCATCCTATCAGTCTTGGTCTAGTTTCTCAACGAGGGCCATTCAATGGCCGCTGGCCACCTTATCCATCAGTCCCCTTCTCCTCCCGTTCGATCCATAGTCCTTGCCAGCTTTCTGTCCGCCAATTTAGCCACCGCAAGAGATTGCGATCAATCGCGACAGTTCGCTGCTCAACCGTCGGGAGAATTTGGATGGGGAGGGTGAAATCCGCATTCTCGGTGGAATGTCGATTTTTCGTTGAATGATCTTTACATGTATAAACTTTTCTCGGGATTCTGCGCGGGTAAGATTTTGTAAGAGCGCCAATCTAGGTGCAAGATCTTTACATGTTATCTTGCACTTAGTTTCCTGTCGTCGCAAATTATATACAATACAAATGCAGTCCAGACGTTGTGGCCAAGCCTTTTCAAAGTTTTTTTCCGATGACATATCATTCAACTCGAAATGATTGTATCTAAATGCATATTTATATTTATGATCTGAGGATAAAAAACTGCTCTCTCTTATTTTGAGGAAAACGTGCTGATAATTTTCCAGCATAAAAGTCTCTTATTATCACCTATTTGATAGACAATTGCACACATTTCACATCTCGTGGCCTACAAAGGATGAGTAAGCATTGCACTTGACTAAAAAATGGTCACATGTTATCATCTGGGCTAGCCTGGGTAGGTTAACTAGCCCTCTGGTATTTCTTATTGATTGAATTGTGATGAAAAATAGTAAGGGAAACTTATGTGATGCGAGGAATAATCATAATATCAATAACATTTATAATGGAATGAAGTACTTAGATCTCTCCAATACTAAATATTCTCTAAATATACTATTCGATGAATGGTTTTATTTGAAATTTTGGTCACAAAATGGAAAAAATGTCATTCACGTCATGCATTTGTCAAGATTTCTATATTAGACTAATTTATCGTCGGTCATTGAGGTATTTTTTTGTTTCGACAAGAAAAACAAAAATACGTATAATTTTTCTATTAAACGTGTTGAGAAATATTTCTACGTATTTTAAATTCATGTATGACGAAGTAAAACTCCACTATTTTGTATTCAACATCCTTTGATATCGCAGTGTGATGTTATTTTATACCGACCATACGTGATTTTTTCTTTCCATACGAATTTGTCTTGCTTGTACCGCCAGACAGTTGCTACGAATTTATTTTTGTGTACTCTTTGGTAAAAAAACTTCTACGATGCTTCGATGTATCAAATAATATCATATGTTAAAAATAAATATATCAAATATATTTTCTGGCATCTCATTTTTGAACTCTATATTGCGTTACGCGAAAAAGACGTTTTCTGTAATATTTCCGAGTGCACGTTACATGGGTTCGTTTTCGGTCGAGAAATTCTCTCTAGAGTTCCCCGTTCTTTGACTTTCTAGAGCTCCAACGGAGAGGAAGTGAAGTCAATGCCTTTAACCCGATCCCGACACTCCTGCCTTCTCCAGGAAACGCCCGGCATGTGCGTTTCTATTGTTTTACGTCTGTTCGAAGAGGGGCATGCCCGAATAAAGTTTTATTCGCATCGAGCATCAATTTCTATTTCATATCACTCAAAGGAGCTTCTCTCCGCCCTGTTCCCTTTTTCTTAGTCATTCTTGCTGAATATCTCTTTTACCTTCCTGTGAAAACTCGAAGAAACCTTTGAGTCCATTCCGAGAAAGGTTCTAATTTTGTTCCTTTATGACATCGAAGACGAAATAGTCTGGCTCCCAAGCCTATAAAAGGCCTTTTAGGTGGCCTGTATTTCTTTTTTTCCTTTATGAGTTTCCTTGCTTTGATTTGTACCATCGATATCGGCAGTCACAATGGGAAAAATTCGTAAGCTGTATCCTTGTCAAAAAATCTCCTAAAAGATATTATATGAGTTTCATAACTTTGAGAATTTAGAAAGCAAATAATTACTTTTTATTCGTTGATAATTCAATTCCTGCAGAGCGAAGACGTTCATAAACACGGAGAAATTTTGAAGTTCTGTGACTGTTCTAGACTTTGGTCACGTATCTACAGGATCAGGTATTAATACGACATGAAAACGGCTTAAAAAGTCTCTGAAATAGAATTTATTAACTTCATAATTAGGTATACTGCTAGCCAAGCTAAAATCTGGAAAATCATTACTCTGTTTCCCCTAAAATTTAATCGATTAGATTAACATCTTCATACTCCGTTTTCGTGCTACTTATAAGCATAACTGGTATTTTTTATCATTCGCGTTAATTTTTAAATAATTAGTCTGTGAGTTTTGTTAATAGTTTTATTTAATCATTCATGCAATCAATTCTAATTTACTCAAATGTTGTATGTAAGTCTTTAACGTGTTTTATTGCGTGCTATCTTACAATTTTTTTATTATTTTTGGCCTCTGTAGCATCGGAATCTGTGAGTTAAGTCGTTTTGTGCTAATCCAATGATCACGGGTTCGAATCCCGCCTTAGTAGGAATTTTTCATCCAGGGCATGTGTTTTCGTGAACGTACTTCATAGAAGGACCCCTCATTATAGAGCCTAATGAGGCTGTCATCCATTGTTTTGAAAGTAAATAAATTTATTTCCCTTCCCAAGCATTTTCTGTCATGATAAACAAATATGTAGGCTCCCCTGGTTCTAAGTTTGACTTCAAGGTGATTCCAAGACTCAAATGTATAGAATGAAAATCCAGTGAATTTTTGATATGTCCAAATTATAATATAGATTAAAATGTAATATAATGCAGAAACAAGATTCTTGATAAATGAAAATATTTATATAAACGTAAAAAAATAAATTACAAACAATAAATAAGATTTCCCATTCCCATAAAACGCAAAAATCAAGAACTCTCACTTATTTATACTGTATCACTAATAATTTCGAATTGTATCAAACGTGATGTTATGGCAATTATGCACTTCAGAAAGACTGCTCGTCTTATAACTTAAAAAGTCTTCAACTGATACATTTTGAACTAGGGCACAATAAATCATCGGATGGGCTGTCATTGTTTTAGATACAATTCACTACCCGTCATCTACTCTCTATGAACCCCCGTTGGCAATGTTGACGTAATACTTCCTTCCTCGAGAGCTCCAAACCGTGATTTCGTAAGATGTTTTCGCAGAAGTCATTTAACCGCGCCCCGGTCATTTGCTTGCCATCGCACGAACGCCCTGCCCTTTCGGTGGATTCGCGAACTTATTCCGTCGCCATTGTTCGCTGTTTGGATAGCGCGGCCGACACGACCAAAATATTTCCGCCGCTGATTCACCGCCCGCGCGCACCCGGGGCTGCTTCGGACAGTTCACGGGGGCGTCGCCCCTGTCGCTCACGCCTCCTGCGACGGTGGCGTCCCGCTCTGCCAACGCCGCCGGATGCGGAAGTCGTCACCCTCGACGCTTCGTGCGTTGTTGCCCTCACTTCCGCCACTATGTCCGAATCGTGTGGCTTCAATAGTGCGTCCCTCGGCCACAGGGCCGTCACAGAAGTGATTCGGACTCTCACGTATTTTATCGCGTGTCTCACTACCATATGTTATCATTCCACCGTTCCCTGTCACTCAACCTCTAATTTTCTACTCTCTTCCCATAATACGTACCTTCGTTCGGCCTTTTACGTGATAAAAAATGGGATATCTGGACGTTTTGCGTTCAAAAGTAGTTTGTCAGTGATGCCTTATGAAGCGAAGCATGATTTGTCTTTTCATAAATTGAAGAATTTTGTTAAAATCCACCTTCGGAACTGAATATTTTATGCAGCTATATCTCTTTTCATATTTTTTTTCAGTTTATCATTCAGCTTGGGCATTTCTTTATCCAGAATTAATATTTGGATATTAAAATCATAATACATTCATCGAACTTTTTTAATCTTCTTAAACGAAGAGGGTAAGCTCTACAGGTGCCAATCATGCTTGTTTTTTTACCACTTATTTCCATAATTTATATCATTGTATACCTTGATTAAATATATTTAGGTGAGCAACTCTTTGACCAGTACCTTTGAAATTTTATTCATCACTTCGAACTTTTCCTCACTAACGATCGAGACTGATGTCCTTCGGTGGGGAATATGAGCATTCGGGAACATTGGCTGAAATAGAAACAACTTCATTTCATGTAAGACCTAATCTTTCGAAGAAACTGAGAAGCCATGAACTACTTAGCATAAAATATATTCTTAAGCCATTAATTTTTAAATGTTTGATTATAATCGATATCTAATAACTCGATCGAGCTTTAACGTAATGAGATCCCTATTCAAGACTTCTTTGGCTCTCAAATCAATACACTTTCTCCTGCTAACGCCACTGGTAGTTAAAATTATTTTCGTCTAGTTAGAAGCGAATTCGGCCTAAACTTTTGGAATTAGTCCATGTCATAATTATATGGTGAGATTTGCCATCCACTCAAATCTTGAATGACAAAGGCTTCGAAAATTTATGCCATTATCAAGGTCCAAACGAGGTACCATAAAAGTTGGATAGACCTTGACAATGGCACTAGGTGCCATAACCTTGATCGGTCTAATGAAGTAGACCTTCCCTTTACTTTATTTATCCGTTCAGAACACAAGGACGAAGAATCTGTTATAAGAATATCAGCCCATGTTAATTTTTTGAATGTTTAAAATGTTTCCTATACTAATAAGGTGTATAGTTACGTAATTGCTCGAGTGGAAAATATTTCGAACGAAAAATTTGGAATTTAGAAACCCCGAGCAAAACTGCTCCCTGTCAGTTCGTAAGTCAAATTCATCGTGAGCTGAACCTATCGTAAATCGGCATTTACTGTGATTTAATTTTTGTGAAGAGTAAGTACTGGTTTTTAATGATTATTCGGCATAATTTCACTACGCTTTCCTTGAAATCGCATAAATGCTTAGCAAAATCCTCGATAGCGTCAGTTTTTCGATAGAAGTTTTCTTCCGCTGGCTTTCGGGCTCGTGTGCGGGAAGGTGTAGTGGGGCGGCGTGCACGTGGGGAGGGGGGAAGGTGATGCTTTTTGGGGGCAGCGGGAGGCGGGGGAGGGGGCGGTCTCCCTCTAGGGCCTCCGCCAGCTCTCGGGGAATCGGGAATAGTTAGCCTCGGCTGCGGGCAATACGGGCCGCCCTTCCCTACGAAAAGCCACTTCAAACTACTTCGCGTCGTCTTCCTCCGCCGGTGCGAGAGACCCATCGTTTTGTTTTCGTTGTGGCCAGACCCATAGAGACAAGATAACGCTATCGAGGTAAACAGATGGCGGTTTGTTTGTATGGGACTGGCTCTCTGCCTCCGACACAGGTGAGCATTGCACGGAAATTCACGACTCCGACGCATCATATCCTCCGGTGATACCTCATACCACTCGTGTGTCCAAGTTCTGCGCCCTGTCCTCCAATATCCTCTCGCTTGAAGTCCTGGCTGTCGCTTTGTCTCCCTGTCTGTCCTCCTTGGTGTGTGTGATAGGTTGCCATTTCGCTATGCTGCGCACCGGTTCCTTCTTTGTTTTCGTTGCGCTTCTGTTTTAACCTCCTCGCTGCTCCGAGGTGTCGCTCTTGCCTTGAGTGTTCCTCGGCGCATCTGCTTCTGCGCTAGCGACTGAATGCTCTCTTAGACACGATCGGGTCATGTCATGCGCGAGATGGAAGATGGTTGCGCCCCTCGCTCCGCTTTTGTTTTTTGGCTTCTATTCTCGTCCGAGGATTAACGCAGCTCCCCCATTATTATTAACCCGTGTTTATTTTGGCTCTCCGCCCGCGGGCGCACGTGACTGCTATTAGAAAATGGGTTAATGTTAATGCGACGAGAAGAATCTACCGCTGTTCGATTATCTCAGTCGAGAGCGGATTACAGAGATATCGAGTGCCGAATGTTTACAGCTCGCAAGGCATAACGGCCTAGGGTAATTCCTAGAGGCGCGACTTATTTCTAATGCTCTCGCTAAACCTCTCTGTTGTTACCTCATCGTTCCAAAAATAAATGCCGCCGTCTCCAGTCTTAACAGCCCGCACTAAGCTAGCTGAGGAAATTGCTACGATCTATTGCTCTTGTTTGTAGGCAAGGGTGAAGGCTACTCAGGAGGCATTCCCAAATGTCACATTCTCAATGGTATCTCCTGCTGATATATTTATCTTTGTTAATTGAATGTTCCAGTGACTTTTTTCTTTTGTTTTTTTTTGTTTTATCCCGTTTCTTTCTTACTTATCTATTGAATTTTTAACTGTGATCTTTTTAAGCTACTCCCTATCATACTTCCTGTCATTCTTTCTATAAATCCTAATATCTTCCTTCCACCCTTTGCCAACATTCTTCTCTCTAACTGGGATTTTGACATCTCCTCCCCGCTCAGTAATCTCTTAATTTAATCTGTCCCCATTCTCTTTATTATCTCATGTATTAGTATCCCCTCCTGTCCCATCATCTCTATAATTTTGCCGTTCCTCCTCTTCTCAATCCACTTCTCTTTCTCACTTCTTCAATATACCAACAACGAGAACACTTCCTAACTTTTGTCTAACCCCTTGATAGGCATCTACGTCTCCGCAACGTAAAATATACTCTAGAACAGAATTTTCGGGAGACTTTAATTTACACTCTTACACAACGACCTTCTCAACAGTTTTTTCCTACTTAGGAACGTCTTTGAAAACGTAAATTTCTTCCTGATGTCTATAATGATGTATCCATCCTCTAATTTGTTACCTAAATAGATCTGCTACCCCCGCTCTAGTTAATGACCACCTACTTTTACCTTCAGTCTCACTATCATGCTGGTAACGTTTTACAGAACCGCGCTATTTTTTCTGGTGACTAACATTCCATATTGTTAGGTTCCGATCCTGATGGAGCTATCTCCGGGCGTCTTCGGGTTACGGAAAAAAAATAATTATTCAGAAGTCTAAAGGCTCTCACATTGCAGACGAAAGTCAGACTCAGATGTGTGTTTACTCTTCCTTATTTATCCGTCCGTTGACGTGTTCAGTCCGCTTGCGTGCATTCGCTGACCTAACCTCGCAATTTATGTTTCGCCGAGTCTGGCTCAGTGGCGGTGCTCACAAGAGATGTCTAACCTTCTCGCTTATCATTTGTGCCATAGGCGATCTTCTTGGCTTGAATAAGAGATATGGAAACAAGTTTGAAAGGTCTCTCCTAGCAGGGGCGCAGCTAGAAATTAAGGATGGGGGGGTTTGGGTACAACTAATACTGGGGTGTGTGGGGGTATGGACTACCCACCAGGATAAGCGGTAGGTGCGAGATTAATAAATTGCTGAATTTTAAGGTAAACGGTTCAAAATGGTGAGTTTTACGGCTTTCTGAGGGATATTTTATTAATCTTTAGACTATTTTATTAGTTACATCAATCCAATTAAGTAAAATGGATTAAAATTAAAAATTTCTCGGAGCTCTGAGGGGATTTTAACCCCCAAAACCCCCCCTCGCTACGCCACTGTCTCCTAGCACCGTGTATGATGTAGCTACCCTTGTTTCAGGTTACTTGCATATATATTCCTTATAGTTACTGTAGATTTATGTCTTAACTATTTCATGTCTAGCAATGTTGATCCTGCAATTTAAACATTTTCATTAATTATTATTTTATTTTCTGCCTGTGCTTGTTTTTTTATTTCGAAAAAGGCTTCGAAACTCTTCGTTAAAGCGTTCACAGGGACTCATTGCTGTGAAAATAATTTAATGAATTTGGGAATCTTTTACAATTTTTGATGTAGGACGTATGCCTACCGACCATAATAAGTCAACAAATATTGGGATCTGCGAACATTTATGCTACGATTAAACGTGGAAAGTTTACATCCTGTGGTTGTATCAAGATTGTAGCACCACAGTCATAGCTTTCATATTTTTTAAGTTGGCATTGTTGGATTTTTAATACTGGTTTTGAAATTTCTGATGCGTCCAGCATGCTTCTGTGGAGTTATTGGTTTTTAAGTTGATCGATACAGGCTGGAAAGGCTTTTTTGGCATTTTCAAAGACGTGAATCGTAGAAAGAGTTTTAGTTACTAGAATCTATTAGGCAGCGCAGAAATCAGAACTTTGGATAAACGGGTTGCTGGGCGATTAAGGATTGGCAATCAGAACAGTGTAAAGAAGTGTGGTGGAAATGTGGAATGCATAAGCAGTTGAGAAGGGATATAATATATGCTTAACGGGATTTGGGAAAGGGAGTTATGCTTTCACATCATCATGATGACTCTTAATATTTACCAGAAATCGTTCGAAGCACACTTATCGGTTGTGTATGAAATGATTAACATCCTTATAAAAAACCTTGAACTCGCATAATATATTCTCGGGGAAGTTGCTAGTCCAGCATTACCACGCAGTTTAATTATCAGTGTTTAGAGGTTAACAGTTTGTGTGTCTTAGCCTGAACACGTACAGTTGCATTGACGGGTTGAGCTTTGAGGAAAAAGGTGAGCTGAGTGAGACCGTAATGCGTCTCTTTTCATTATATTTCGTTTCAATTTGTTCAGATATTTTTCAAGTGCTTACTTATGAGGGTTCCATTAGGAAATAAGCTCCCTTTTAAATACACGTTGCTTGTTTTGAATAAATCTTTTCCAATCTCTTTCTTTCCTTCATTATACGTTTTCTTCCTACCCTTTGACATTCCAAAGCTTCCTAGAGCACATTCATTTCCCCTTGAGATCGGAACGCACGCCCCTTCATGGGAAAAACTCCATCATTCATCCCAACTTCTCCTCCGTTATTGCCCTCATCCTCTCTCCTGAAACAGTTCCGCTTAAGTCATGCTGTAAATATCGCTGAGTGACCCCTTAGAGCCTTAAGGCAGAACAGCCGCACTTTTATTTCGTATTAGACAATAATACTGTGAATTGTCGTCTGATCACCACGTTATGATGTTATTACTGATTTATTTTCTTACTATCCTCGAGCGAAATGTCTAATCGATTGAATTGTTAATATAACATATATTTGTCGTCAAACTTTATAAAAAAACAACGGTTCATAACCCTATTTTCTAATTCTGCCACATTGTTTTATTTTATTTGACTACTATAGAGACTTCAATATTGAACTCAAAGCCTTCTGCTATCGAATTTGGAGCTTCATAGCCAACTACTCCTTAAAGAAATTATTTTAATCGAATTATTATGTAGTTTCAATTCTTGCCGGTATATTTTAAGAGTTTCGATTCTTAAATTGGGAGGATATCTATCGTTTTTCATTTTGTCGCGAAGAAGTTATATTAATACTCGAACCCTATCATTTTCAATGCCCTTTGCAAAAATATTATTCGTTGTTTATTTTAAATACGTGACAAGCACGAGAGGGCTTTCGTTTCTAATGGTAATAATCGGAGTCAGAATGTTTGAATACGCATACTTAAATATGAACGTCTGATGTGGAAACTTAATTGTAAAAATATACAGTTTTTTCTCGTCTAAATTCGTCTAATACCGTCTATTAATCTTTTAATATTTAAGGTTAATAACTGTGTTGTAATTGAATTAAGAATTCCATGGAGTGCATTATTATTTTCTATTTTAATATATTCTTCTACTCCTCCTGAACTTCTTTTGCATTGTTAGTTTTTGAGCTACAGATACAGATCCTTTCCATAATTCCGCGTAAATACTCTTCTGATCAGTGCGAACGGAATGAAAAAAATAATGCCCGCTCCTGCTGAACACATACATTTTACGTCCATCCCGGATTCAGGATTTCCTTCGGCCCGCGCCTTCGTCCCTGTCCCACTGACAAGTGCCGCTGTCTCCCGTTTGCCGCTCAGACGTCCCTCCCTCCTTTTCCTTTTGCCTTTAAAAACTAATGAACGTCGGGTGAGTGTGCGGGGGTTCGTCTATTCCTGGGCCTCCCGCCGTTCAATGCTCATGGTTTTGAAATTTCATTCTCCCTGGACATGACATCCGTGACATGTTCCAATTTATAATCCCGCCAGGCCGCCCCAAAGAATGCTGAAGCTTTGAAAATGGTGCTCTGATCTCGCGTATTTTGCCCCTGCGGTTCCTCCTTTTTTCTCTCTCTCTCTCTCAAACAATCTCTCATACACGCGTACGCAATTTCTCGCTTCTTCGGGGGATGGATTTCAATTGTTTTTCGCGGCAGGGGTTGAGTAAAAGGTCGGTAATTGTCTCTATATCGCAGGATATGGTAGATAAGCAAGCTTCACTAGTTGAACCGTTCATATTATTTTCTTCTTTCCGAAGCGAACGTTTATTTCATTGCAGAAAAACATGCCCATCCCAAGCATGGAACATTTAAATTAGAATTTTCTCCCCTTGAATAATATTTTTTGCTACATTCGATTTTTTTTCTGTTTGCTATGAGATTTTTTTCACTGAAGTTAACTTTGCGTACAATATTTTCTTCATATTAACTCTTCATTTTAGAATACTATAACTGTTGCGGTCTATTTCACTTCGTTTTTCCAAACCTAACCTTACGACGCGACGTTACTTCCTCTCTGCCATTAATGCTACAAACAAGAAATTTGAACAAATGACGCTCTAAAGCGCAACAGATCACCGTCTTCTTACAAGAGTTCTCGCTCTCTCCGTTTCGCCTTCTTCTTACATCCATCTTCTCATCCATTCCTTCCTCTGCTTCTCCCCCGCCCGCTCTCCCATCGGCCTTTGCAACATCTATTCTTACCCCTCCCGTCGTCCTCTCCCTTCTCATGACTTCACCTCACCCACCCCTTCCCTCCCCGGTCCATCCAACTGGGCGCCCTTCCTTCGACCCCCTCCTCTACCCTCAGCGACGGGAAGACCCACATGGAGTATTTTTTTCTGGCATGGGTGTTAACTCCGGTTTTGTTTTCGTGTTATTGCAGACGGAAATTTTTAGGCACAACATTTAAACCTCCCTTCCTCCTGGGCGGCCTTCTTCGCCGGCCCCGTGGGCTTTTATTTGTGGAAGCCTTCGTCGATGTGGGTGGATGGTTTTGTCTGCTGAGATTTTTTTTCGAGGGGAGTAAGTGTAAATTGAAATTAATAATAGCACGGTAGGTTTTCGAATGGATGGTCGGTAAGCCGCGGTGGAGTATGGTTTACGTCCCTCGTTGCAGGAGGTGCTCATTGAGTTTATAATCAGTCGTGGTGCATAAAAATCTCCTTAAATTATCCGAGGGCATTGGCATCGAGTGTAGAGAAAGAAAAAAAAACAATTATTTCAAAAAGAGTGAGTCAAACATTACATATTTCTTCGAAGACGCTCCTTAAAGTCAGTGAATTATTAATGTAATGTGCTTTCTCTACACTCGCTCTATACCAATTTTGTCTCCTTCTTTACTCATCTACAAGTTTCCTCTCCTAGCATGTCAAGTACATCGTCGTCCCACCTTCCTCCTCTCGTCTTTTGGCCCTAAACATTTTAGCAACATTTTAGGGAATTATTAATGTGGTGAAAATTAATTTTATGAGCAATTACCGATAGTCTTATGGGTAATCCATTTCTAAAAGAAAATAGGAGGAACACCTCATGTATCCATTCTTGAACGAAATATGTAGTTTTTATAATGTCGGATCCATTATATTCCAGCGTCGACTTTTACAATTCGCATGCTGATCGAATAATGCCTGATTCACTTCAACACTTCGATGCAAACATTTTGGCTCCCGATGAGCTCGGACCCCTTTCTCCTCCCGCGGTAGGGGATGCAGGGAAGCGCCTTCGACAGGGT
Source organism: Ischnura elegans (assembly GCF_921293095.1). NCBI lineage: Eukaryota > Metazoa > Arthropoda > Insecta > Odonata > Coenagrionidae > Ischnura > Ischnura elegans. The sequence continues at coordinate 65,669,822 of NC_060249.1, read as the reverse complement.
CAACGAGTGTCGCCCTGTCCGTTGGCTCCGCCCAATCTATTAATAAGACGTGAAGAAGAGGATGAGGTATCGTGGGGAAGCAGCATCAAAAGGAACGTAAACTTGAGTTCGTCTATCCTCCTCCCCACCACATAGCATTGTAACACTTTCTCGAACAAGTCATTTAGCCTGTCGTATAAATAAAAATCCCGCCGGATCGTCCGAGCATGATACGGCTACCTGTCTCTCTCTCTCCCCGCAACCGCGAGTGCACAAAACGCCTTTGAATAGCTGATGAAGGCGGGAGGCTTAATTTAAGCGGACGCGCGGTCTCCAACCCCCTACCCTCTCTCTCTCTCTCTCTCTCCTTCTCTTCAAGCCTTCCTCCCCTACTCGGCCTTTACCGCTCTTCTCGCTCCTCTCGGCCGCGATGTTGTCGCTCACGTCCTTCAGGAATGGCAGGCCTTCAAGCGATTAAGTAGTTTATGTGAGAAGCGAAGTGTGTATCGTATATATGTATAATAAAATAGATATGTATTTTTGAACTATTTAAAAAACACGCTTCTTCCAAAAACAGTACAAAAGTCACTCAAAATAAAAAAAAAGCCTCTCGTCACTGGGAGAATATTGCGTGAGTGTTGATTATGTCCACTAGAAATGAGAATTGACGAAGCTGATAGACGAGTAAAGATTAGCGCGCATTATTAATATCTACTCATAATCAGAACCCAAGCTGTATTCTCCGAGTGATGAAAAGCTGTTACATATTATATTGGGTCAATTTTTTATGTTTTTCATTATGATCTCTTTACAGCACTATAAAATTTTGTAAGTACAGGTATACAGGTAGAGGTACCTGTATTTTTAGCCGTCCTAAAAGTAGATATAGTAAAGATATCCTGTGAGTAAAAATGTCGGGATATCTTAAAAATAGGCATTATTTTGGGTGATGGCCTCCTCTTTAGACCTAAATCTTCGCACGTCAAGCCATTTTTTTTTCAATTTTTGAGATTAGAAAAAGTCACTGGGGCCAAATCTGGTGAAAAATTGTAAAAATTGAAGCATTTATTCCGTAATTTTGGCGATTTCAACTGAACAAGTGTGCAACCGTGTAATGTATTGTTGCAGGAAGAACATATCCTGTTTCAAATAAGGACGCTTTTCTTGATTTCTGCCATCAACCTGTCGAGTAACGATGCATAATACTCGCCTGTTAGTTTTTCTCTTTTCCTAGTAATCGATGTAGATTATTCCGCATACATCCCAATTTATCGTTGCCATAACCTGACCGGCCCATTTCGTCATCTTCGCCTGCTTTGGAGCCCGTTCATCTTCAAAATGGCATTGTTTTACGCGTTTTTTGTATCTGTAGTTTTGTGATGAATCCATATTCCATCAAAAGTTATGTATCGACGCAGAAAATCCTCAGGATGACGAAGGAAAAGCGCCAAACCCGCCTCTGAGTTTACCATACGATTGCGTTTATTCTCCACTGTGAGCAAACGCGGCAGCGATCATGCCGAAATTTTTTTCACGCCAAAATTTTCGTGCAACATTAAAGCAATTGTGTATTTAGATATGCCTGTGGCCTTGCCTGTATCGCGCACTTTTATTCGTCTATCTCTAAAAACCATATCGTAAAGTTTGTCATTCATTTCGGCGATGGACAATTCCACAGGGCATCCGGAACCATGCTCATTTTTTTTGGATGTACTGCCTAGTTTATATACTTTAACCGAATATAAGTAGTGGCAAACAAAAAAGCAGTTGTGCCATGAAATTTATGAAACTCAGCTTTGATTTCCTTCAGCGTTAACCTTTCAAAAATAAGTGTTTCATCACCGCACGAAACTCCTTTTTATCCATTTTTTATAAACAAATGAAAGTTGTTCATTACAATCGGTAATAACAATAAAACTAGGGATGGATACAGCGGTAACTTAAATAGCTGACTAGTCACGAGTGCTGCTTTCTGGTTAACATTAATTTTTTATACTAGGAGAGCAATTTCTTGGAGATTCTGTGGACTTATTGAACGACCCTCGTATTTTATTTTTTACTTTTTAATGGTGATTCAAGCGATCGATAAAACCAGAACCGTCAAAAACTTTTCTGCCAAAAAATTAATAACCAACGTCATCTATTGTGAAGATTTAAAACTATTTTTCCTTAAAATTTTAGTTAATTCATTCGAGTGAAATGGAACAAATTTTCAAGTATATGATAATAAGTATTGTATTGACATCAGAAGCAAGAAATTTTACAGAATCAAGCAGATCCGACAATGGGATTTCAAGATTCCATCGATCATACTGACGAAGCAGGGTAAGAAAAAGCGAGTAAAATGCATTGCACTACAGCCACGTAGCAAGAAATTTTCTTCTTAAGCTGCTTGGGTGCTCTGCAGGTTTCCTTTACTGTAATATGTCTCAATTCCTCCGCACATAAAATCCATAAATTTCACTACACAAGCAATTGATTTCTGTTACATAAATTTGTTGCCCTTGCTAACAATAAGTGTTACCGAAGCAGACGTAGTCATTTAAATAATACGTGAACATCAATCTCAGATTAATTCAGTAAGTGAAAATTCTGTCCCTTATTAGAGCATTAGTTACGGTAGGATTTATAGGGCTTAGAAATAAAGTATGCGAACCTAAGTTTCAACCCTAACGGAGGCATCTGTTAAATAAATAGCCCAAAATATTTCACTGCAGTAATTTACTACGTATTATTCTTGGTATTACTTTCACTTGTATGGCTGTCCCCACCAGAGGGATGTTTAATGACCTCAGTTTCCACCGCTACGGAGATATCCATCCAAGGCAGTAGCCAGGGGGGGGGGGATCAAAGGGGATTGATCCCCCCCGAAATGAAAAAAATTAAATAGATACTTTATGCTCGCTTGGTGCTCACACGACGATATTATATAGCGGCTCAGGGACATCTAGTAGTCCAATGCGACTTAAGTCAATAATTATCTAAGCGAATTTGTAAGTGCAGTGTGTGAAATAATAGTGCTGTGAATTAGTAGAGAGGTGAGTGACTTATAAGCCTCCTGAGGGTCCGCAGAATTGACATCGACACCGAGGATTTTATTCATTTGTTCGCTACAAAAAAAGCTAGATGGCTAAATTCAATATAATAATATTTTTTATAGTTTCCTTTAAGGGTTTGTAATAAATATGTATATTTAACCGTATACGCTATTTTATTTTTCTTATAAAAATAATTATATGTTTGTCTACCTTTCCATAAACACCCCGAAAATTATTTCTGGCTACGGTCTTGTATCCATCCATCTGTTGTGAATCTGTTCACTTGTCGGCACGCTGCGAACCCGCGCGCTCTGCTTAATTCGATCCATGCCCTCCCCCTCGTGAGTCCACTCGCGCGCCGCTCAGGGGGCGCTGCTGGCGTTGTTTGACCGAGTCCGCTCGTGCTAGCGCGTGTAAAAGTCCTCGGGCCTCTTGCCAGTTCACTCGAGGAACAATGCGGACCCTGAAGACGTCTGAGCCAGGTCCAGATCGCTTTCCAACCGCTTCCTCCATCTCGCCTGCTTCCTCACAAGTAGTCGACTTCTCTCAGACCCCGACTACCCACGGATAAAAGACTATGCAGAATGAACAAAACGACTAACACCATGAAAGCAGAATTCTTTATGCATATTTTTATTACAAAATGTTCATTTAATTGTAAGCTAATATTTCGCATAATATACCTGGAGAAAACTTTTCAGATTGTAAATGCAAAAAATTATAAGAAAAAAATCGTGGTTGGAGTTGAAGCCTCCAGATTAATAATATTATTTTTTCATCTTTATAGAGAGCCTGCGTCAAGAGAATTTACTGTGTGACAATATGATTTAAATTGATTCAAAGGGGAGCATGTAACGTATTACTTCCATTCTTAATCAATACGCTCCATGCTTCAATTTGCATTGAGCTTAAAGGATTCTAGTCTGATGCTATTCTTCTTTACTGTAGCGGAAAGGCTTTTATGGGAAAACTACCACTGTCTATCGCTTCTGTTCACAAATTATCATTTCTCTCCCCTGGGTTTTGGTTTTCAATGCGAGAAATTGAATGTTTGTGGTTTTACATTACATACGTGTTTCCCTGAATTTTAGGTCGGTTCCGATACGCTAGCTTTCTTATTAGAGACCCTATGTCTTCTATATTTGAGTCTCCAATTTCTCTTCTCCGTCGTTTCTCATAACAACTGTAGCAGTTACACCCCGACCTCTTTGGGCGGCGTCCAAAATCTTAACTGAATTCCTTGGCGGACCCCAAATACACCCCTCTAACCTTTAACTATCTCTGACTTGTGCGCTTAAATACTGTACCCTTTTTGTGTTTGAACACAATGCTTTGTGTTTGGTATCAAGGGATTATCTGGTGTGAAGGAGCTTGGAAAGAGTTACATATTGTGTTACCCTAGTAAAACTTTTAGATTGAGGATTTATTTATTTCTCATTTCATTTTTTCTTTCGAGGTTATTTTTTCATGATTTTGGGGTGGTACGATGTTGACCTAGGCCATTATTCTCTCCATTATATATTGCCGTTGAGATGTAAATAATCTTCGCTTCAAAGTCCACAGCCTAATCGTTGACACATTTATTTTTAACTCCTAATCTTAGCCATCGAGAACGTTTACCACTATCTACTGTCACTGAATACTATTTGCATGATTTAAGGAGTGAATTAATCTTAGTTACGAGATGGATGGCTTCATCTCTTGGTAATGAATGTTTTCTTTTATTCGTTGTCGAGGCATTATGGTGGAAATATTAAACGACTCCATTCCGCGCTATCACGAGATGTGTGAATTCTTTTGCGATTTTAACCTCCTTTGGTTTTTAGTGATGTTTCTGTCATATTATGCCTGTGGGATGGGACTAGGAAATTACAAAGTTCCTCGTAACCACTTCCAGATTTTCATGCTTCTAATTGTAAATCTTTTTAAGCATTTTTCTACTTGTTATTGTGCAAATAACTATGCCTGTTACTGAGTGTTGAAATTTAAGAAATATACACTCCGCCACGGCAATGGTGTAGAATGGCCGTTATTCAGTTTCGCGATTTTTTTTATATTTATCGTAGCGATTCATAATAAAAACCTAATTTTTAGCATTGAGCAATTGAGGATTTAAACGATTTAAAATTAACGTAATATATCATAATTATAATTATTATAAATTTTTTTCCGACGTAAAATGAAAAATACTTATTTTTTATTTAGTTGTTATAGGAAGTGGTATAGTTGTAATTTTCCGTCGTCTATTTCACTATTAAAGTTAAAAATATGTAAATCATAAATATCTTTTTACCATTAAATAACCTTTTTTCATGTCACCCGCATTTTTTCTACCTCTTGCCGAAATATTTCAGAGGTCAATCATGGCGAGTTATAATTATTTTGTAATTCATAAATATTTATTCCAGTGTATAGTCATGTTGTATTTTTGATCGATTTTCTAATATACCCAGGGTATTTCTAATAATTCATTTATTTATAGGTATTTATATCTTTGTACTGTCTAAATGCCTACCCAGGCCACTCCTATTCGTCTCAGGGAGCAAGGTTAATTCTGGTAAAGCATTCCTCAGGCGCCTTTGGTATTACCGCAGGGTTGCTAATTAAAGTCAGGCGATTCCAGAATTTATCTTGAGTCTCGCTTCAGTTTCTCCGCGAAGTGGCAGGCGCTAATCAAGTCGTCCGCATGGCCAAGGTTGCAAAGGGCCTATGCTGCGCGAAGGTATTTTGAGCCAAATTCAAATAGTGTTTTTAATGCTGCTTTTTTGGCTTACTGCTCTGTATTTTACGCCCATTTCGTGATGCCCGTTATCCCATTCCTCTGTCTTGCATTGTCCCTTTTTAAATCTTCTTAAGAACCCTCCTGTAAAAATAGTGTAAGAATCTCCGCAGAATTCATCCGAAACCTTTAGGTGTCATTCGCAACCTCTTCATTTGCCTTAACTTGGCTTATTGTGTTCCAAGGTATTTCCTTAGTCGTAATACTAATAAAAAAATAAGTTTCTCCTCACATCGAAGACTGGTTGAAGTGGCAGGCGCTAATCAAGTCGTCCGCATGGCCAAGGTTGCGAAGGGCCTATGCTGCGCGAAGGTATTTTGAGCCAAATTCAAATAGTGTTTTTATTAGTAATTTTTTGGCTTAGTAATTGGAATTCTGAAACAATTCCAATTAGTAATTGGAATTGTTTCAAAATGAATAAACAAACTTGACCGATAGTTTACGCTTATTTTTCTCGTATGATTATTTTTTGCCATTTTAATCGTACGTTTTGGTGCGCTATATTCTCCCTTGAATGGAATCCTAAAAACTTACTTTACATTCTTGAAATCTTCCGCATGGGAGCCATTTCCTGTGATGTTAGGCAACCCACAACGCCATCTTATTTTCTCCCTAAGGGCTCCTCCGTCATGGTCACGAAGATCCGTGTGTTCTTCGAACCAGAAGTATTGTTTTTTGTGACATCGCCGCTCATAATAGAATTTCTCTAAATGAACTTACGAACTTTGGAAGATTGACCTCTTGAGGAGGCCGTGAATAATTGCAATTGTCGGCATATTTCACCGAAGCGAAAATGCGAAATTTTTGTGCCTGATCACAATTTAAGTCTGTTTACACAAAGAACATGTACCGAAATTCCTCGAGCCTGCCACCTCATGATTCATTTTTTAATATAGCTGTACTGTGTTTATATCATTTTGCTTTATTAAAGACTGCAGATATTTCCCTTCGTAATGGTGGTGTTCATATACTGCCTTTTTGTTTTCGAGATTCAAATTCAAGAAGATGGATGGCGGTCATTTCGGGCTAAGATCTCAGTCAACAGAATGCGTGTATATTTTCCAGGCCATTCTGATATGCCTTCAGTGTTGGACGTGAAAAACAAGTCAAGTGTGTGGGGAATATAAAGAAGTGTTTATGATTGGAGATAAAAAGGGAAAAGAAAGATTCCGAGAAGGCGGTAAATACAGAAGAATAATGTATCGTGGGGGTTAGAGTTGAGATTCGGTGATAAAGAGAATGGATTCTTTGGGAAGAGGGGTTTAGATTGGAAAGCGTTAGAAAATGGGCAGGACTATGGAAAAAAGGATACAGGGACAGAGGAAGCATTGTACTGAACTTTACTGATAACTTACCCTTTCATCCATAATTATGATGGATTTCTTTATAATTTTATTATTACTAGAGTATGCTTTTCCACGGAAGTGAAGGAGGAGTATGCTTTTCCATGTACAATGATTGCAGCGGAGTAAGCAAGGGTAAAGGGGCTTCGAAATGTAGTGCTATAGAAGAATTACGAGGATTAAATGGGTCGATCGAGTTAGTTTCGTGGAAGTCCTAAGGAGAGAAGAGAAGTCTCGGGAAAACCTTGATAAGAAGACGGAACAACCTTGTAGGCCATATCTTGAGACTGATATATGATCTGATGAAGACAATCGTTTAGGGGCATGGAAGTACATGGCAAGAGGGAAAATCAAGACTTCACGCGAAATATTAGAACAGGTTAAGAAGGATGCCAAAGAGAAGAAATGCGTAGGTGTGTAAAGATTAGCTGATAGAAAAATTGAGTGGAGAGATGTGTCATACCAATCCTAAGATTGTTGACCTGTGATGACGATGATGACGAACAAAGAAAATGGAATGAGTTGCATTGTTTCCGTCCTTCGCTTTATTTTCATTTTTTCTTCGTTTACATGCCAATTTATGCCATAATGTTTTAATGATATCCTCTGTTCGCAGGAACGTTTTGCGCCTTTTTTTCCATTTTTTCCTTCAAATTTTCGACGTCTAATACTTGTTTTTTGTACTCTGGGTCCTAGGGGCGCAGCCAGGAATTAAGGCTATGGGGGGTTTTAGGCGCAACTAATACTGGGGGGCTTGGAGGTATTGCATACCCACCAGGGTAAGCGGGAGGTGAGGAGGCCTTCCGCCGGAAAAAATTAAGATAAATGGTTCAAAATGGTGGTTTTTACGGCCTTATGAGGGATATTTTATTAATCCTTACACTATTCTATAAGCAATATTAATCCAATTAAGTAAAATAGATTTAACTTAAAAATTTCTGTGAGCTCTGGGGGGGGTTTTATCCCCCAAACCCCCCCCCCCTCGCTGCGCCACTGCTGGGTCCTCATGCTGAGAAAATACGGACAAAGTACAGGAATTTATTTTCTCGCACATCCTCCACTTCCGCCAATTACTTCCTGTCCATTGGAGTGGTGATGAAAGAATGCGTCCAGAGATATGAGACTCATATTATCTGAAGTCTTCATTCGGGCATGCACGCTTATCTACTCTGGTAAGCGGAGCACGTAGGTGATATACTCCGAGTCAAATTTCCTCCGTCGGGGGCGAGGAAAGAATGGTCGGAATCCTCAAACCAATAGTGAAGCCGGTTGAGAATGATTTAATTCATCCATTTCATTCGATAGCCCATAATTTTCATCCCCGTCGCTACACCGCTGGTTTATATATGTATGCCCCGGTGTAAAAATGCCTTTTTCTCTCTCTCTCTCTCTCTCTCTCTCTCTCTCTCTCTCTCTCTCTCCCTCTGGTTCCAGCAGCCTCCGAAAGATGACGTTACTCACTTCGACTAGATTAAACCTCCCGCTTGGCTCCACCGTTTTTTCTCTCCTCCAAACCTCGACCTTCCTCACCCTCGTCCTCTCCCCCCAACCCCCCTCCCGCCCCACTCCGCGGATGCTGTCACGAGCCGTTAAACTCACTCAAATGATCCCAGTCCCCCATCCAGCACTCTCTCGAATGTATTTTTTTGCCTTCGCCCCCATGTTGCCAGTGGTGGGGACTTACGAATTGCGAAGACTGATTTGAGAATTTTTTTCGTAAATCTTGTCGGTGCCCATGGCCGATTCGAGAGCATTTCCCTAACAATTTACGTAACATATGATGTAATTCTTGAGTCTTATACGACACTATTTGGTCTGAATATGCATATATGAACCCCTTTAGGGAGTGAGGCATTGATTTTTATCCCATAAATATTATTTAATGTAATATAAATGGTGAAGAAAATTAGGTATCTCAACAATTTGATTTAACGAAATACTCAGCGGCCTTTTCTTCGATGACTGTCATGTTCTTTCTTTTGGACTAATGTATCGTAGCTACCATGGAGACTTTGAACCAGTGTAAGTCCCGAGAAGATTTTTTCCAAGATTCTCCTGTCATTTTGTGTGTACCTAAACAGCCCTGAAATATTTCGCAATGGTTCGAATATTCCCCTTGGGAAAATCATTTGCCTTGGCCTTGACCCGGGCGCGGATTTCCCGAGTTTGTGCCAGGTGCTTTATCACTTAAACTACCTAGCGCGGGTATTTTAAGTGGTAGAATACCTGGCACGGATTCGGAACACCCGGATATGATTCCTAGCCATGGTAGATTATGCTTCCGCTTCGGAATGTTCGAACTATTGCGGTATATTCCAGGACTTTTCAGGTATGTACACGAAATGACCGGAGAAGCTTGGGAAAATTCCCTCAGGGCTTGCTCTGGGTCAAATTCTCCACATTTACTACATTATAACAAAAACAATGACAGCAATTCCTATGCACTGGCGGATTGCTTCGTAAAAGTCCGCCGTTAGTAGGTCCGCAAATATTCCTTGAATAAAGTACTCTAAGTTACTAGTTAGTTTATCGATAGGTACACATGTTGATGGATTTACAGCCGGCCGTACGTCGTGTCAGCTGTCCCCGTGCACTGTCCCTCAGGCTTTTGTAGGGCTTCGAGCGCGAGCCCCACCCCTCCTGGGTCCCCTCCGCCCAAGTTCGCACACACCACGCCTTCCGCGCCTTTTCCCTAAAAACCCTTTTTACAGCTCTCTCCGCTTTTCCGGGGCGAGCAACTCCAACACGACACGACAAACCCTCGCAACTCCCCCTCTTCACCACCCTCCTCTGACCCTTCCACCGCATCCCCGAAAGGCACTAGATACCCCCACCCTCGCTCCCTCAGCTCATTACTCCGCCCCGCTTTGGCCAGCTCGTATAACCCGACGTGTTTATGGAAGCCGAGAGCCCTATGGCCACCCCATTCTCTCATTTATGAGTGGATTTTTTAGGCTGGCTCTCTCTCTTTCGGAGCGTAAAACTTACGATTATGAGGACGAGGAGGAATATATTTTAGCTCTCCCCGCATCTTACGGAGCTTATGGAGTCCGTTGAGTGATTCTTCAGTCTCCTAACTGCGAACCACCATCGCCACTTACATTATAAGAGGTTGCAGCCCCAGTGTCCCACCCTCGTATTGCGTTGCTTTTACCCACTGTTTGCGGAAATAACTGAATTTCTAAGTTAGGCGTTGCTTACAAAGGGTTTCCTTCATTACGTAAAGTAAATTTTCTGCAGTGCATATTTCTTATAACTGTATATTTATCGAATACATTTGCAGCACTTTTCAGAATGCTTATGCATAATTATCAGGTCTCAAGAAAGGTAGGTGCTTTGATCCCATGGTGGAAATCACGTATGAAAAATGTTGGGTGGCGCAGGAAAATGTCTTTTTCAAGTGAATCTCTGTATTTTGATCAGAAACCGACAACTGAGAATGCATCATAGGAATGGCCTACGCCAGCGAGGCAGTTTGCCACTGAATAACGTGAATAGAATATCTAGTGTAAGTTACAGTAACGGGGAGCGGAAACTTGATACACGCGTACAAGGGAGCGGACGTAATGGGGAATCCAAAAAACTGAAATTGCTCCTTGGGGCCCGTCACCAGTAAATGCGTTTATTTTTCAGAGGATGGGGTAAATAAAAATTTGTGAAATCTTTACTTAGCCATAACATTAACTAAAATTCATTACCTGTTGAAAATCTTGATATACATATCGTTCGTTTGGATTGTTTTTATGTATTAAAACCTTCTTGCCGTCCACCCCGAGAGGAGATTCTTTATACACTTCGTGAAGCGTGCAGTGGCAACGTTCCTATTTCAGGCTGTTCTTGTAACGTGCTTGTATTTTTATCGACTCCCTTCGAGTTTCTTCTGGTAGTTCCTCTCCGAATTCTCCCTTTAAGTGGATTCCATAAGCTGATAATTCGGTTGGGTTATTTTTCCTCTTCAAAGAAAAGCGTTATCGCTGGTTACGTCTCCGCGCGGAGCCACATATCGCTCTGTAGATACAAGTTTCTAATGAGGCTCTTTCGCATGAATCGAAAAAAGAATTCTCAACCCTTTCACATCCGGTGGATAGAGATAAATGAGAAGAGATTAGCGCGAAAAAAGCCAGGCGTCGGATTTGTTGATGTTGGTGTGGACGGATCGGTTGCCCATTTCCATTCACTAACAGGCACGCGTGACGAGAAATGTTTTCTCGAACACCCAAAAAGAAATACATTAGATCATCCCTGTTTCCGTGGTTATATTTTTCGTTCCATTTTTTATTCAGGCTAATTTCATTTTTAAATAGATGCGTTTATCGCCCTGATCAGTTTTTCTGCTCGGAATTTAACAAACGAAAAACGGGAAAATGTTTTCTTTATCCTTTGTTCACCAGTTTTACATTGTCTTTTATTGTTTGTTTTCATTGAGATGAGGTATATTTATGAGAATGATTCCAAACGTATAAACCGCAAAGTAAAAATAACAAATACGGAATCTTAGGGAAAAGTATCAGACATTTGATATCCTTGTCCATGAAAGGTGGATAAATAGTGTTCCCATTCAATGCCTGTCATTACTTCATGAATCTCGATAAACTTAACACATGACTTCTCAAGTGTTCTGAAATACTTTGTGTACAGTGGGTAATCAGAGCAGCCACGCAGGGACAAATGTTTCATCATATTATTAAAATAATTTTGTCATCTGTACACGAATATAATTTTTGTAAAGCTTTTGATTCTTCCTCGAAATACTCTCGAATAATACAGTCACTGTCCATCAGGATCTTTAGGCGAGAAAATAAATGAGAGGAAAGATATAATTTTATAAACATGTCGGAGAATTTATTAAGCCGTCGAAATGAACTAATTACGAGTTCAAAATAGATTTAGAAAACCTTTTTACCGATCGTTTCAATTCGTTCGCTTTGCTCATCATTTTTTCTTTTTAGGGTAGAGATCCCAGCGTGTCGTGTTTTTGTTCGCCCAGCTTGGTAAGAGGTTCCATTTTTCTGTATTTTTTTCCGAATTCGGAATTTTGTGCGATGTCATCTGTATCAGTAGCATATCGGAGCAGCAAGGGACTTCCCTCGATCTCCTTTGTCCCTCTTCCCTCGCTGAGTCACCTTCCGAGTTCCCCGCGAGCATCTTCCTTCCGCTGCAGCCCCCGCGGGCCGCGCGCTAGGTCTTCACGGCGAATTTACGGCGCTAACTAGGCGTATCGGGTCGTGGGCGGAGGCGATTAGGAACGATTAAGAATACTGGGACATGGAGAGAGCGCACGCCGCCTTCTCCAATCTGTCGTCGGCCCTCATCCAAGAAAGATCCGTTCCCACTGCTGTGTGCCGATATCCGAACATTATGCTCATGATTCTAAAAGACTCAGGCGATGGGCTGTGGAATTCCGGCGTAACAAGATTGAAAATTTGAATCACCTTTTACAAAAATGTAGTTGTTCTCTAAACAGTGCTATTAATTTACCAATTTTAACATTTTTATTAATCCAGCTCACCTATTAAATATCCATAAGTCTCACGGGTCTCTTTCGAGAACAAGGTCACAATTTTGGAAAAGTTTCTATTGTAGCTGCTCTAATTTCCGCTAAATTTAAAGCTCCGCTCGTTACAACATCACTTCCCGTGGCGTGGCTCTTTACGAACCAGATCTATTAATGATAAATTACCTTAATCATTCCACAAACTGTCCATCAATCGTGTAATTGATATTAAAGTGCTAACAATAGTCTTTATGTACGCCGATAGACAAAACTATCTTCGTTGCTACAGATAACCACCGACATGAATTCGATCTTTTCTTAACTAACGAGCTTTCCAAAGTCGAGTAACACCATTAAAGTTGCTGTGAATCAACATACGCTTTTTTAGAGTGCTCGTCTTCCGATTTATGCTAAGTTAAGTCAAGTTTTTTTTTTAACTTTAGGCATGAGACAGGTCACGGCTGAGTAACCACCCTTCGAGGTGTTAAGAGCCATTTCCTGTGCGTGTGAAGGTAACGTCATTGAAGGTGATTTTTGAATGGCACGCAATCGGCTATATCAGCTATCATCAGCCCTAATAATGATAATTTTGCGTTGCTCCACTCTTTTGGCTCCGTGCTTTAGCACGTCATAATGTCTTCATTAATACTTTTCTTTGTCATATCGGCCCTGCAGCACGTGATGCATCTTTGGCTGTCTCGGTATTTCGTATTAATTTTCTCTATTATTTTTTTCTTTACTACGCAAAAGTAATTCAGAAGACATAAAGTAAATTCTCAAAAACACCCCAGGTGGACTTATTTTTTATGCTTCTGTCGTGAATAATGTTTCTCCTGAGAATGAGACTCACGTTCGTACCGATTTCTCTAATTCATCTTCGTTGGATTTTATTTAGTGTTCGAAGTTATGGTTGCATGAAATATTCCGTATTCACTTCTGCCTTCACTTGCTTCGAACACCTCATGGTTAATACTCTTACTTTGATATGATAAATGTATCCTTTATTTCCTTGACTGCTTTCTTGTGTACCCATTTAATCATCTGAGTTATATTTTTGTACTGATTGGAGGATTCTATCCGAATCCAAGTTGGGAGCGTTTAGTGCATTTGCTTTTAGGCACTCACAACTTAACAACATCACCTTAACTCAGCCATGATAATGTAATCTTGACACGAGAGAAACTAATTTCGCTTCATTTCCATTCCTCTTACGATTTCAATTCGGACTCCAGGAAGTTCCCATTCCCATCAACCCCAGCCCGTGTCGGTTTAGGGGTTGCTCCAAACCTTCCCCGGTCCCATAGGGGTAAAGGGTTCACAGAGCAAGCCGGAAAGGATAAGTTAGGAATTTTTGAAAGCTCTACCCTTCCCTCTTTCTCTGGAATGGGTTTCAAGAGGTGCAAACTGAAAGAGGTGGCGATGGTTCCGGATCGGATGGTTGAAAGATAAAGAACGCTGAGTAATGGGTTCGGGTCAAAGTTGAGTGTTGATTAAGATTCAACGCAGGCGGCTTTTGGAATGATATCGTATGCATAACTTGAGACTTGGGTGTAGTCGAGTAGTAAATATTTTAATTGATGATATTTCGCTTCGAAGACCTGTAGCGTAATGTTATTTTCTCACAAATGGACTACCCTATTTTCTTGTGCGAACATGCTTATGTGAACATAAGACCCACACCTTGGGAAAAAAATGTCCTCCATGTTCACCGTATGGCAGCTTATTCCTCGATTTTTGATGAGGTTTATACCTTTTAGTTTTAATACCACCCTGCATTAAGGGAAGGAGGAGGAAATTGTTGGAATAAAAACGTTTTTTAGCGTTTTCCATTTAGAGAACGTAAACTCAAAGGATAGCCAAAGCTTTAAATTTGCTATCTTCTAGTGCCTGTTACCCCTATATTTAACGCTCAAAATAGAAAGGAGCCCAAGTTTATAGCATCTTTTAATATAGGTACGAGAGATCCCTCAGTTCTTTGAGGCTTTTAGAAGGGATCGGGTGATACCAAAAGACAAAGATTTCAAAAACCATGCTTTGAATTTTTCGGTGTGTCAGAAATAATCTATGATACCTTCGGAAGACCGCGGCAAATTATAGAGAGAATCTCAGTGATAGTACACAGTTTTTGTATATTTTTGGGTCAATTTCTAAAATATCAGAGTTTCTCTATTCTTAGTGTATATTAACTGCAATTATTTCTTCGGTGAAAAGGATTTCATTTAACTTTAAATTTGTTTGGTGAAGTATGGGCATAACTTTTTAGATTCTAGGAGACAATGCTAATGAAAATGTTCGTATGAAATTAATTGTTAACTCATGTTCGTTCCCTGATAGACACTAAACTCTTCCACCCTTTAAGGTTGGTTTTTTCTTTCTCCGATTTTTATGTATTTTCAATTGTATTGATTTTATTCAAGCCCTATTCCAAATTAATACAGAAATATTGATGGTCGTTAAATAGAAAGACCAGCGAACTTTAACAGGGAGGATGGCTATCCTTTGCACAGCGCGTGGAAAAGGTATATTCGACGCAAATACGAGGACGTTCCCTGATGGGTCGAAAGAAATCCACCGAATTGGCGCCAAAAATTGCCTATATAAGAGAGGACTAAAAGCTTCACTTCATCCTTCACCTGAGGACACTGGCAGGAGAGCTGGCGAAACTGTTGTGGTTCTTCGACAACGGACGCGGATGCAGCCCGAAAGAATGCTGAACTCAAGTAATCACCGCGGAAACCTGCGTACGAACGTTATACAGAATTGTTAAGTGAGTTAATATGGCCACACTTGGAAGGTTTTGTGGCGGTGGCGTCCAATTTCGCATTTTTTCAATAACTCACTTGTCGTAATCTTCCTCTTATAGAATATGTTTTCAGCATGCATAAAAATGAGTGATTTTGATTGGTGATTTGAAAATAATTGTATCAATTTTCAAATTACTCTTATTGCGTACACTTTTTTAGATCATTTTTTAAATTCATTTTTATGTAAAGTGAAGGTAAATTTGGTAATATTTACCTGCGAGTTGGATTCAGCTCCATGGTTTAGTCATATTATCAATACTGTCTAAGAAAATTTTGCCTACAAATAGAGTAGTTACACTTTTAGCCTACCTTATCAAAGGCCGCTCTAAAGTAAATGATTTGGTATTTCGTCATCCATATGTCAGCTTTAAAACAGCGTAGCTCTAGATGTGAGAGAGTCTTAGTATTATTTTATGAATAACCTACGCTTTATGCATTGAGGCATCCAATGACCGTACAAATATCCACCACTATAATTTCCCCGTTTCTTTCTCTTTTATTTTAATAATAATAATATAATAATATAATTTTATTCCACTCATATTCAAATACATTACATCGGAAAAAAAACCTGTAAAAATTGTGGAATATATAGGTACCCCTTTGTTGAAAAGTTTTGGGGCTACCATCATACACTATTTACAACATGACTGGTGCTAACATACGTAAAAAATACGTTTATTTCGTTCAATTGAGTGATTTTTTTTCTTGACAATTGCATTCGATTGTGAATTTACAGTAATTTACACATGGATAACTTTTCTTAACACACACACTTTCATAACACACTTTCTCTCGTAACGCATAAGAATTACATACGATATGCCTTCCCAGCTATTGTCCCAACGTTATGGCTGAATTCAAATTGGCGAAGAACATAAAAATTCATTGATGCGGAGGCTTCCGCGGTGATTAAATGGATAATTGTTTTTTGGGTTAATGCCGCGTTGACTAATATTTGTGGACGACAGTTTCCGGCGCATTTCAGCCCCCGTTTTCTAGAGCTGACCCGAAAACGGGAGCTGGAATGCGCCCTTAACTGCCATTCGCCAAAATAAATCAACGCGGCATTTGCGTGAAAATTCATTGTTCCTACCCCTAAAAATCACGATAAAACAAACCCAAGAATACAACATGGATGGCTATCAAGGCTCAATTTCAAGGCATCGAGTTTCAATTAGCTCACCACACGTCCTAGCCACTTTATAGCACTGGAGGGGGCGGAGGAGAAGCCGGGGTAGGATATAGGGAGGTAGGCTGTCTTGAGATGAGGGAAGGCGGTGAATTGAAAGGCACGAAGGGGAAGAAGAAATATCGAGCACGTCCGAGGGATGAAAGGAGGATCAGAAGAACGCGGCGTTGCTGACGGGAACAGAGGGATGTGGGCGGGATGAACGTCTTTGGAGGCCCAGGAGACGAGAAATAGATGGGTCCGGAGGATCGGGCCACTCGCTGAGGCAATTGCCGAAGGGGGTGTTCCCAGGAATGTTAACAATAATTGGAAATTCTTGGTGCTTGATTGAAGCAAAAAACTCAACGCTATCATACAATCCCTCTTTAGCTACATGTAAATGCTTGTAAATACTCGCGTGTCTCTTCACTGTCTATATTCTTTTCACATATTAAGAGATATAAATAGAGCAATTTAGTTCCACGGTTAAAGTGGAGAATCGAGATTATTTCGTTTAATTATTTCTAATGGATAAGGGCAAATGTGGGGAGAGTTAAAATAGTCAGCGCAGAGATGATCTGTAGAGAAACACTCTCTAGGACAGCACCGAAAATGCTGAATAATGTTTAATATCAGAATAAATCAATAGATTGAACAAAATGTGAGGCATTCAACCGGATATTGACACTAAATTAATGTCTCGGGGACATAGCGCTGGAAGAAAAATACTATTTAAGAGAAAGTGTGTTCAGAGATTATATCTCGCTAGGTATAAATTTTAGTTTAGGAACGATTTATAAATTACAGCAAAGCTAAGAAACAGTCGGAAGTAATAATTTTTAACACTGAAAGGAATTAGCGATGTATTTATCATTATTTAAGGACGCGGGCCAGAACATGTTGGAGAAACAGCGAGAATATGTTGGTTTACTTACGGCTAAGACCTAATGATGAGATAAAAGTTACGCCGTACGTAGTTTATGAGTTAATTTGAAGAATAGACAGCATAGAAAGAGCTACTGCTGATGAATATCGTGCTGGCTAATGTGTTATGGCGTAGAATCTGAACCGAAAATGTAAGCCAAATAGCTAATGTGTTTCCCATATAGGGATAAAATGAAAAAGGGAACGGTCTCTCATGTGGGTGGCAAAGGGAGGGCTCGAGGGGAGAACGAGAGCGAGGTGAAAGGATGATTCTGGGGTGCCCTGGAGGGTTCGGGGGGGGGAGGATAAAATCTGGGGGGTGGGCAGCGGGTGCGTGCGTAGCGTTTGCTTTCTTTCTGCGGCCGCGTGCGTGCGAGGGCGCGCGCGGATCGGCGGCAGCGAGGGGGAACCCGTGGCCAGGAAAGCTGGCCGGCATTCGCTATAAATAAACCTCGCGCACGCTGCAACGTAAATAGACGCTCGTATAAAAGGAAAGGGACTTATTCGCTGAGTGAGGGAGGTGGAGGAAGGAGAGTAAAGGATTGGGTTCCAGGATGGCTTAGCGTGGAAGGGGTTATTGCGGCCTGGAGTCGGGTTGTAATTACATGCATTTTTTTATTTTTTAACGGTACGACGTGCTAAGAACACGGAAACGATTTTGATGAGAACTCGGCGAAATTTGGTTTAAGTCTCAAACCAGATCGCTGTACGACATATAAGAATTAACAATTGCGAATATTATAACAACTGTAAACAAAATGCAAGAAGATGAAGTAGTAGCATTATAGATAGTAATTTTGTACCTTGAAGATGGTGAATGAGTAACATTGAAAACAAGATGATTATAAATTTTTATAATTGAGGAAAATTGCAAGTATTTAATTCAATATGAAGGAATTCGACTCCATCACTCTTGAATCTTCAAATTTTATTCGCTTAAATTTTATGAAAAGCTCAAACCAGATCACTGTTTGTTGATTATTTTCAATTTTCAATATCTGAATGTTTTTGTGTATTTTTTATAAAAAAAGGCATCGAAAATTGCAACAAAAAAAAGAAATTATTAATTTGTTTTGTGTTTTGGTGTTTTAGCGTGCAGTACAGCTATAGAAGGGTTTGGATTTTCTCTTTAATTTTTTTCTTTGTTTTCCACTGCATTTCGGTAATTCCATGTAGTTTTTGTTTTTTTTAATCGCACAACATGCAGAAAAAACGGGCTTGAATTTGATGAAAACTCTGTGAAATGTTGGTGAAAGCCTCAAGCCAGATAAATACAAGACACTTTTTTCACTTTTCAGTTCCTGCATTTCAATGACTTTTTTTATAAAATAGGCATCGAAATTTCCTGAAAATGAACTAATAATGAGAGTGATGCAAAATGATGTTTCAGTGTTCTTTAGTGATGAGTGTTCTTTAGCCGTCGAAAGGCTGGGATTTTGTCTTTATAAATTTTTTCATAGTTTGTCGCTGGATTTCGGTAGTTCTTTTCATTATTTAAATTTTTTTAATTACACGACATGCGGAAAATACAGGATCGACTTTTATGAAAACTCACTGAAATTTTTCTGAAAGTCTCCAACGTGATCACTATGCGGCACTTCTTCCACTTTTCAGTGTCTGCATTTAAAATTTTCAAGTTCTTTATAATAAAATAATATGCATCGTACATTGCCGAAAAGGAACTATTAATTTTTTTTTTCAATTATAAGAGTGGTGCAAAATGGTGTTTTAGAGTGTACTTGAGCCGTCGAAAGATTGGGATTATATCTTTATAAATCTTTTTCCCCGTGAGTCGCTGGATTTCGGTCTCGGGACGGTTTCGTCCGCCGTGGACTTTCAACAGGACTGATGGGGACGGCTTTGTTTCTTCGGGGCCGCTTGTGATCCGCCTCTCTCCCTCCACGCCGAAGTTCGCCTTCTCGAGCGCGCGGGTCCTTTGCAGAGTCGGTGTCTGCCGTGGTAGTGCCGATACGAGCCTCCTTTTCCCTCTCGGGGCCAGGGTTTTGATGAGACGGAGCGTGGCCGGTGCTGCTGCCGGCTGGAAAAAATTAATTTATGGCCCGGCGCGAGGCTGTTAAATTCTTGATAAAGCGCGCGCCGCTTTGGCAAAAATCCCGCCGCTGCGATTGCCGTGTGTGGGGGATGGTAGCCGAAAATCTCGTGAGGGCCCAGTGAGAACATCTACCGCGTTTTGCTCCGAAATATCTAATTGTCAATTCTTAGGGAGTTTTCCCTTGTCTCACAGGGCAATCACGGGCTCGTGCCTGTTTTTATTGGTGACCGTATTATTATTTCGACTGGTAATTTTGTTAACTTCGCCCCAATTCTGGAATGACGTCAGCTGAATTTCTTCGGTTTTTGAAAAAGTAACGAATATTCATCTGCAACAAGAGTTAAATTTGTGAAACCGGTGATCTCATTCATGAAGGCTGACTGATATTTTTCCAATTGATGGTGAATTATGAAATGTATGATTAATAAATTCACTTGTTGAAAATCCCCGTGTCATAAGAATTACAGCCATGGTTTATGTATTATGCTAAATGCTTTGTAAATCAAACATTTCTCTTCGAAAAGCTTCAGAATTTACTCCAAGTGACTTGAATTTCTGTTTCATTTCTGTGCCTCGTGCAAAATGTAATTGGCAGCGTGCCAGTATTGACCAACTGAATCTTATTCGGAATTTCCCCGTAGTTGATGATGTGAGTAAACCGGCCGTTGTTATATGCACACGAAAGGCAGCTTATAATGGTAATTTCGCTAATGAAGTGCCACGTAATAAAAACCTGTTATTCTTAACACACGGTTCATTCAATTACTACCGCTGAAGAGCCTCGAAGGTGACATAATTCTCTTTGTCCTTGGATAGTTCAAGGGGACGTTCGACAGGTTGTATTTCGTTTTGATTATTCAATGGAATATCAATTGTTGGAGACTTAACTGTGCTGTGGTAAAATTCTCACATTTGAGATTCCTGTGATCGTTGACTCGGGTGAATTTCTTGCCTTGAACATTTTCGAATGGTTGCTTATTTTTTTCAAATCTAATAATCAGGAAAATCTCAGAAAATCAAGAAAAAATAACATTGGTCGAGCATTTTGATGGATGGCATTCGGTGATCGCTGGCCAAGGTGGGTGAGACGGTTGACTGTGACCCTAAAGCAAGATTGCTCCTTGGGGTGGCCCAGATGTATCTGTTAACACGTTAGTTGGGATGGGAGATGCTTAAGATGTGGAGGTGAGGATTTATCTTCGTCTGTTCGATTTAGGTCCCTCGCGAGGAATGATTCATTTTCAATAGTCTCCTCCCTCTCTCTGTGTGGGCGGAGAGTCGGTGGAAAGAAAGGCACGTGGACTGTGGGGGTGAGAGTGATTCATTTTTTAAGTTAACCTTTATAAAAGTCGGGCCGCGTCAGGTTTTAATGGCCACTGTAGCACCTAGAGGAAAGTTGCGGTTGAAAAATAGCCGGAGGCGGCAGGAGGGTGTGGGGAACCCAGGCGCCCGGGGTAAGCGCTTGAGAGGAGGGGTCTCTTAACCCCTTCCCTTCACGTTTACAGCGGAAAAAGATGGAATGAGGGGTAAGAATTCACCCTCCTAGTGCACGAGCTGAAAAGTGACCGACTTCAACGTCATGCTTTATAATCATCTAACCCTTACACAGAGCATTAACGCTGAGACTTGGATACCTACTCCCGTAAATTCTTAAATTCTACTGTGCGTTGTCTCTCGCCGTTATTTTGAGTTGCGAGTTTATATTTTCGTCATATTTCCGACCTTTTTTCTGACTCCTGATTTATTTTTACCTTTCATCATTTACCATTTGCTATGTAAATTAATCATGCCTGCTCAACCATTTCTGTCTAGTATGTTAAGCTTGTGACGGGATATATAATGCTCTAACTACGTTAGCTGTTGTGATTGCTTTGAAAATTTTGACGCAAATAGTTGGTCGACGCGACGTTGGTCCTTAATTCCAGCTCATTATTTGCATTTTTATTTTGAGAACAAATTACCAACCTGTTGCAGCTATCAACCTCTCGAACTGTGTACATCTTCTATCCGAGATTTCCATACTGCGTCTTCACTACTCAGTGAGATTTCATTCCATAATTCTGACAGCAGGAAGAGACGGGAAAGATCGAATGTAGGGAAGGAAAGTAGTGTGGAGGAGGATAATCTTGGGCCAAGGATCCCAGACGCGGAAATCTAGAGATCGTATTTTGCCTGGCCTCATCTTAAATTTCTATTTTGGTTGTCATTAGTCTCACGTTAATCAGCATTCAACTTACCTCTCCGTTGCCATTCTCTACATATGTAATGCAATTTGTTATGAATGGCACCAATTCTTTCTGGAAGATGACTATGTACTCTTGAGCCGACAACTCTCCTTATATCTGCCGAAATTTTTTCTCTCTATGACTGCTCCTCTATAAATCTAACAGTAAATCGAAAGCAGTCGTCGTAAATATATATTATTATCGGACAACATGATTAATTAATACTTTAGGTTGAAGATAGTAATAGTACGTGGTCTTTCGTGCTGTCCATGATTTTTTAATGATTTTCTCGAAGGGCAGAACAGTAGAGGTTGGACGCGCTACAACGAAGTGATTTCTCACGTGTAAAATTTTTTCTCTCTCCAGCGGGCTCTCCGAAGCTTACCCTCAACCCTTGACCCGCACTGTACTCGAAGGGACTTCTCCACGAAACTACGGGCTCACAACCCTTTTCTCCGTGCTCCGAGTCGAGTGGGCTGAGTAGAGTGAGACTAATTCTTTGTCCAGGACTAAATGCCCTTCATTTCCTTCGTCTCTCCCACGCGGGCTGTTTCTGCCTCAGGGATTTGGTTCAACTTGGACGCGGATGCGGAGCCTCGTACACTTCAGTCGAGTCCGAGATGGTCCCATTCGTCCGTGGGCGGTCAAAAATCCTCCGCTCACATCTTTTCGTAGATGTTCTGCCGAAATATTTTTTGCTTTAATCTAGCTGTGTGCGATATTTACTTTCCTGGTCGAATTCCTGCCATTTCATGTTATTTTCGCTCGTTGAGGCGTGGTCAAATGATTCAAGCGTCCATGGGGAACAATACACGACAGGCTAAAACATGATATTCTATTTCAAAGACTTCATCGTCACGAAAACTGACAGGAGTTGATCGTATCCAATTCCTTTTGGCTGCAACAGAATTCATGGGCCCAATTCATATTATTTTATTTTGGAGCAAATTTATATCCTGTCTGCAGTATGATTTCAAGAAAACTTGATACACCTTGGACCTTTGACTGGAAGACGAGTAGTATCTACACGAATTTTTGACAGTATCAATTTTGGCATACGTAGACTCAGCTCTAGCCATGGACATCATAGTCACATTCCGACTACTAACACAAGTGTGGACTCAACTCGGACACAAGTGTTCGACTTGTGTCCGAGAGACTTTGAAATATTCGGTTGCCAACGTTTCATTTATTTATTTGAGTTTTATTATTTGTAGTGCTCAGCGCGAGCTGCCATCGGAAGCAACTACTAACGCGTATTTACCTTTTTTATTCAATTTCCTATTTCTATTAGCTTATCTTAATATTCCTTTTCGCTTTTTCTAAATAATATGTTATGTTTATCGAAGCATGATGCTCCTATCGATCGATGATGTACAAAAGACGTTTGCAGAGTTTCTGTTCTTGTATAGAATAAGCCTTCTGTTACCCCTCAAGAATTCCACTCAATTTTTTCCGCCTAGTCAAGGAGCCACACTCAATGCAAAGGTATTTAGAAACTTATTCCTATTATCAGGCTGGAATTTTTTTCACCGCGTGAATTTTTTGTGCCAAATGATATCTTGGAAAGAATAATTCTCGATGTATCATTTTCCTTTTCGACATTTCCTTGTTCTTTGTCTATTATGTATTAAATAGATAGCAATCTCTGAAGAATTTCATGAAAGACTACACCATTTGCTGCACTTTTCACCCCCCCCCCCCGTTTTAGTCTTCTCTCTTTCACTCTTTTCCTCTCCCTCTCTCTTTCCCCAAGACTCCCATCCACGTGCATGCATCCTCCATTCCCATTCTTAAGTGCGTTGCTCCTATTTTCTCCACTGGCCTATTTCTATCTCTCGAGTAGTGCTTCCCATCCCGCCAGTTCTCTCATCCCTCTCCCACGGACGGATCTCCCCAGACGTGTGACATGAAGACAGTGTTCGACTTTTGTCCGAGAGACTTTGAAATATTCGGTTGCCAACGTTTTATTTATTTATTTATTTGAGTTTTATCATTGGTAGTGCCCAGCGCGAGCTGCCATCGGAATCACAGATTCGAACGCATTCGTTGAGCATACTTGTAGAGCTGGAAATGCTCGAATAATACTTTTTAAGGATAGGTAAAGCGTGAAAATAAATATATTCCAACGTCATCAAGGTTTTGACGAAGTATATAAGTCACTAAAAAAATAATTTGCGAAATACCCGGTTTAAAGCCCAATAAAATTCGTATTCTTATTTTCCCTGTAAAAATTTACGTTATTTAGGTTAGAGACATGAGAGCAATTAAAAATTAATATCATTTTTCTCGCTTTCCTTTTTAGATTCACCTCTTCAATTTACAAAATTAAATTAGCCGATGAATAGCTTCTAATGGAAATTTGAGTTTTTCCAACCATTCAAGGTCATTATGGTTTTGAATTAATTAGAAGAAGTGTTTTTTTGTTTCAAAATAATATTTAGAGATTTCACATTATTTTTCTGCGTAACTTCAGTGGCTCATCTAAACCGAAAGGCTCATTTGCATTAAATTTTTAGCGGAATTCTGAATCTATTTTCATTAAATCATCATGTCACTAGGCAGCATTTTTCCATTCATTTTCATTATGCGTGTATTGCATACTCAGTGGACTTCTCTGAAATTTCAAGCGGTGATAACTTGCAAAAAGATTTTTTCAAGTAGAAAAAATTAATATAACTTGAACTTTTTTTCAATTCATTTTTCTAATTCATACTTTAAACTACGTTTTTTGGGTCATAGCAAACAACCCTTATGTGCTGGTAGTCCAGCTTTTGCTGCTTGTCTCTATGCCGTTATGGTAATCCGGCATTAATCATCACATAACTTAACACTAGATACAATTTATCACTCCAAAGTTATTTTTATGGTAAGATTTCGATGATACCAGTAATCTCCGTTCGGGGACGTACGCAATCGAAACAATAAGCCTGCTCTAATGTCGGTCCCACGCTCTCCACAGTTGTGGTCTGTTTATTTTTACGAATGGCCAAAATATATACATTTTTTTGCCTCGTTCCCATCCGTAAATCTGGCTGCATTTAGTTTGGAGCATTTTAGTGACTCACCACTGTGGATTTTGCGGCGTTTATGGATGACACTGGTGAGACTTATGGCCTGGAGTGGATGAACCAGCGTGGACGCAATGGAACGGGAAATATGCTTCCAGGGCGTAAAAATCGTGATTTACCCCCAATCCTCGGGGCCAAGTGGATAGGGCTTGTCGCGAGATGGGGCAGGAAAAAGCTCGATCAAATTTTAATGGTGCGGCGTGTTCCCCATTGCTATTAATCCCGGGGGTGACATTAATTGGATGCCACGCTGTTGTCCTTGGCGGCCTCATCTATTCCCACCCTGCGCTTTTTCAGGCCTTACTGGCAAAAGGCATTCGTTTATATTTCATCCCGGGGCAGAGCGCTAATTGGCGTTGATGGTCATAATCGCCTCGGCGTTGGAGAGTTTGTTTAAGCGGGGTCGATAGTGGTCTTACGACTCAATTTTTTTGCGCCCTCTGTTGCGAGGAGAGCGAGCGAACGGAGAGTTCTTGTTGTGGCCATAGTCGTTTGCCTACTTACTGTTGATTGATTCGAACTTTAAAAGTATCTGGAGTGGTATTCTATATCCCTCTTTTTTGCTGATTGTTGAAATGCTTACAAATGTGGGGCTCCGTGGACCAGATTGCTCGTAACATGTTGTCACTTTGGTGTATTTCTTTCAAATCAGATTTTTTCTCTGTCCTTGCGCCATTCAGCAGCAAAATAAGCCTAAATTTCACATTGACTAAGATACGGAAAACGTGCCCTTTGCATCCTCTGATTACTTAAATTCCTACTATAAAAATGGGTCCACCACCATGGTACTGTAATAGGCTCCGTCCCATAATGATGGAAAATTCCCTTAGCAAAATATAAAGCTGGAAATTAAAGCTGGAAAAATGCGCCCATGCCTACTCGCATAAAAAATATCATACCTTTGAAACTAATTTATGAGAGGAAGTTCTAGTAAAAATCACTTTGAATAAGGGATCCCTCAGTAGCCTATTCCTCTTCATCTGTGATTATTCCAACTTGATTATCTGGAAATCGTCATTTCGCGTATGGTATTTTCGTTAGTTACAACAGTACATTCTACTCCCGTAGGCAGTGACTTGAATATTTGACGGACTATGACGGCTCTATGAAAACCACTGCCTTCTCACAATCAGCAGAGGCCCATTCAGATTGCTCTGCGGTGCGGTCCAGGTGCAGTGAAAAGGATGCGGGACGTATATCTATCAGTCGCAAGATCCACTGTCCCATTCCTCTTCTGCCCTCCTCTTTCGTGACTTCTTTTAGCTCCTAATCTCTGGTGACATTTGTCTCTCGGATCCCGCGCTGCCTCCGCAATCTGTCCCGCCTCCTGTTGAGTACCTACTCATCCCTCTCAACCGCCCCCTTCCCTCCTCTCTATTCTCCTTCTTCCCCCACCCCCTGGTTCCCTCCCGCCCTGTCGAAATTCCCTCGCGATTTGGCAAACAGCCTGTCGTACACATCATATGTGTCCACTTTAGAGGATAGGAGAAAAATTCATTTTCTTAGAAATTTCTAAGTACAATATGATGCTCTTTTAATTAACTGTTGGCCAAAAA
Organism: Ischnura elegans; assembly: GCF_921293095.1. Lineage (NCBI taxonomy): Eukaryota > Metazoa > Arthropoda > Insecta > Odonata > Coenagrionidae > Ischnura > Ischnura elegans. Next base: position 65,643,385 of record NC_060249.1, on the reverse strand, counting down.
TACATGGGTTTACCGTGCTATACATTTTAAAATCACGTTTGAAAATAAGCAAATATGAGCTCTTAAGCTTCTCCTGTTGTAGAATAATGGATATATCACTTTAATTATACTACCTGTTGCTTTCATGAAAAAACTAATTTAAACTGCGGCGTAGGCTCAAGATAAAAATTAACTACATGCAGGTCATCTATTGCTGCCTCGGTTATTAGCAAATAATAGTTTTTATTGGTCGTAATGTGTTATTTGAATAAAAGATGCTCTAACCTCGGCTTATATCGCTGGAAAAAGTATTACTTTTTAAAGAGACTCCACCGAGAAACAGAGTTAATTATCATGTAATATCGGGCAAATTTAAAAATATGACCTTCTGATTTTACTCTACCGCTCTGTTTTTTACTTCAGTTAAAATGTCGTTGTAAGGTGCACCATAGTGGAAGCTTTTCTTCTATACTCAGAACCGCGCTATATTTCCTGGTCTTGCACAAACCATGTAATTAATTTGTAGGATTCATTATGGAATGGATAGGAATATTTTAATTTTTCCCGAGAAAGAAGATAACATTAAAGATAATGAGTCAATGAAAAACCCCCAAAAATTCTTGCAGCATTTTCTCCCTAGCATTCCATTTTTTATATTCACCGTTGGTGCTTTTGCACCCTCAGTCACGCGCTTATTGAGGTGGCTTACGTGGATGAACGAAGATGAAAGCCCTCCATGAATTTCCTGAAATGGCGAATAAAAATCTCATTAGGACATGATCCATCCATTCTCTCAGACTTGGACTGCTTTTTGCACTCTTGCACTGCTTTTTGTCCGCACGCAGTGGTCCACGTCTGGTTTCCGGGATTGCTTTAATCGGGAGGACCCACGACTCCTCTCCCTCACTTTCCCTACCTCGCATGTTAATCTTGCTAATGCTTTTCCCCGTCCGAGTGGGCAGTCTTGCAGCAAAGTTTACTCGGCCCGTCCGCACACTTGATCTCTTTCCTGGTATAAGGTCTTAGCTGCGCAGGCACTTCATCCCGATTGCGAAATTTTGCCATTTTTCCTTTTAAAACCCCCTCTTCTTTCTTCCTCCCCATTGTGAAACATCATTCGTCTATAAAAAAAAGAAATTAACGTGCGTAAAACGCTCAATCGACGTACGGTACGTGCTGCAGTAAGTCCACTCTTTATGTCACCAATGAGCCTATCTACGACGGTCTTTTTGAGTGTCGCACTACAAAAGGTATAAAAGTATTTGCCTTTGGCATTAAACTGTATTGCATCGATATCCATTGTGTTTGAAAAAAAACAAGCACCAGTAAGATATGTCTGCGAATTTGTTTTTTGAAGACCGTATCCATGGAAATATCGATAATATTGATCTGAGAAACCTGTTCAAGGTCTGTCCAAGAAGAAACCCGAGTAGTCACTTATAATAAGGAATTCGTCCAACTCTAACCATGTTTATGCAGTGGATGGTATTAACATAAAGGAGACAGACGAAGTGAAGTACCTGGGAGTTACGATAACCTCGAATCTCACGTGGGGAACACATATAAAGAATATTTGCGGCATAGCCCTGAAGAAATTGGGATTCATCAAGCGTATTGTGGGAAGATTTTCGGATGAGAAAGTAAAAGAAAGGTGCTATTTTGCTCTCGTCCGACCGCACCTTGAATATGCAGCGAGCGTATGGGATCCGGTGCAGAAAGACTTAATTCGCGAACTGAATAAAATACAAAGGAAAGTTGCGCGTTTCGTCAAAAACTGCTACGGACGTACAGACAGTGTACCCAGATGTTAAGCGAATTAGGTTGGGAGCCGTTGGAGACTCGGAGGCTGCGCGCTAGGCTTAGAATGCTTGAACAATTGAGAATGGATATCTTTAAGAGCAACACAGTGAACATAATATTAGAGCCACACTATATTTCCAGGTCCGATAGAAGCTATAAATTACGAGAGAGGTTTTGCCGAACGGATAGATGTGGGAATTCGTTTTTCCCCCGAACCATAAAGGACTTAAATAAACGCTAGTCCCAACCTCGTTAGAGCACTTCATTTTTTCAGTTGTAAACGGCTGGTGACCTAACACCCCCTGCCACACGCCTTTTAGGCGGCTCGCGGGGTATTATATAGATGTAGATGTACTTGATAAGCATCTCCATGCTTTTCGGCGATTTGTTTTTTTTTCTCTCTTTACAGATTTTACTTTGTTCGGAGATCTCGGAAGTTCGATAGATCCGTTCAGAAGCATTTGTTGTCATTTTGGTATTTCTACAATTACTTGATTTAGTACCCACTAAATGTTATTTTTATGTTATTTAAATGTTGTTTTTATTAGAGTTTGCAGAACGTGTGCCCTGTTTGAAGGGGCGTAAGCAATATTTAATAAATAATGCTCGAATTTCGAGCTATGTTTCGACATGCCTCACCTTTTTTTAAAAATCCCTCATTTGAAGTGAATCAAAGCCTAGATTGTAAGGAAATTCGGTGAATTTACACATTTTAATCGAATTCTTGAATTTGCTAGTGCAGAATAATTAAGCGGTTTTCTTTATCGGAATTCCAAGATGTCACGGATTGTATTTCCCATAATTAGCTCGTATTAAATCACCTATGGGGTAGCTGTATAACGTCGTAAGGAGGGAAGAAGTCGATGGATCTCTTTTATCAAAAGCGTTGCACTCCTATGGAAATTTATGCCGGTAAAATTACTGAAAAAATATGGCAGATAAATTAATATTTAGTATTAAATATTTCTCTTGAATGGCAGTAACAGCGATTTTTCATTCGAACCGGGATGATTTTCTCGTCGATATTCTATTTAATTAGACCTCAATCAAAAATCATATCTGTTTTTTAAGATTTCCTCAGCAGTTTTATCAGGTGGATGTCAAAGTTGCCTCCTGTATGAAGTAGATGTCTTCAGAACAGGCTGAAGACATGATGAGATAAATACTTAGTCGGAGACTTATAAGAAGTCACCTTCAAGATGAAACCGCGCATTAAATGTCTGAAACAACCTTATGAATGAAGTTAACCGGTCCAAAAACCTTCGTCATAAAATAAATTCATCGATGTAAACGTATCATTGTTCGTGGAGTGGGATTAAAATTTTTAAAACCCCTCCGACTCAACCAATGATAAAATACCGCCATATTTAAAACCTGTCTCTGGGGCGTTTCCTCATTGATTGATGCATCCCTGGAGTATGAGGGTGGAATCCCACTTCTATAAATAATACACCCATAAATAATATTCTTTCCTGGAGAGAGACATTCAGTGTATATTGGCCTCTTTTGATTTCTCGGAGATGAGTCGCAAAGACACTCGAGCATTCCTGCGCCTAGGCCTAGGCTTATTAAATGCGTCCGCCCCGTCAAAAGGCATAGAGTGCCCGCCCCTATCGCCTCCTCGCGCTTCCATCCCCCTAATCCGCTTTGACGCGAGCACGTCTTGCCTTTTAGCTTCCGAAGGAAGAGTAAGCCCCGTTCGCTGAGTCACTCTTGGAGTGCGCGAAAGACTGCGATGGGGTCGGGAGGAGGCACAAAGTGTTGCAGGCCCCGCGTGACCACTTCTTAGAGATACGGGAAATGCGGAAGAGGAGTGCTCCGATTAGAACCCATGGATAAGGAATCGGAGCGAATTTTAGGTAGAGTGCACTCCGTAGTCTTTGATTGTGAAAGCCAGGAGATGCGACTCGCCCATCGCAGACTCCTTGGTGTGTTCTTTTCCTGGGTTTCCAATCAAGGATTTCCAGCGTTATTCGCCGTGATTTACTATTATTGAATACTAGTTATTTTTTGGCATACAGTTCTGATGAATTGTATTGATCCATTCCGAGCCTCTCTCGTTGATATTTTAAGGTGTGGTTCATGAATTCAATTTTTAAAACAATATTTTTTTCCTCCAGTACTTCCAGTCCAAATATTATTATCTCTCCTTCTAGTGAGTATAGGCGCGTTCCGTGGCAGTAAGATCAAGCATAGAGGAATAATAAGTCAATCCTTATTGATTCTAATATACTTCCCTACGATTTTAGGGTACTGCATATAGGATTATATAGTTCGTGCCGTAGGAGCTTGTATCATTCCCTGCGCTTGTAATAGAGCATTTGATATATGTACCTTTCATATAAATTTCAGTTGATTATTTCCGCGTGAAATTCTAATCGCTCCACCGCCAACGGGCCTAAAGAAAAAAAGAACTCAGCAAGGAACGTCACAATTTCCCAATGGGAATTTTACAAGTGAGGATAAGTAAACCTGATACTTCAAATGTGTCACAACTAATAGCAGGTAGTGGCGATTTTTTTAACTGTTTAAATGGGTGGTGTTATAAAACACATTTGGAGGTTGGTTAGATATTTCTCTATTGTAATATCTAGGATGCCCCAGGTTGCCACCTCCATTAGATGCAGCTTCAGTCGTCGATCGGGCTTTTTATCAGCGTTTTCCGCAAAACAGCCTCCAGAAAGGTTAACGAACGGACGAATGTTACCACTATGTGCACTGTGGTACTCGAAGAAGACGTCGGATCAGTCAGGGTTTTCCCGAACGGGCGTTCCCCGGACGACTGTCTCCTCGAAGGACATTTGGCGTGTCCGGGCGCCACCGTCGCGTCGCCGAGGAAGCGCGGGCTGCTTTTCGCTGCCCTTTTTTTTTCCTCCCCTCGCACCGAGGAAGAGGGCGTTAAACTGTCTCCGTGCGCTCGCAAGGGAAGTCGAGGGCCCGCCGTAAAACCGGGGATCGGAGGTACTGCAAAAAAGGATACGAAGTGGATGGTGGCCGTGGAGAGAAAGAGAGAGAAGGGGAGAGAAAGGCTATGTCTTCTGGAAGTGGAGTGGAAACAAAAGGGACGGAGAATTTGAAGGGGTGCTGCGGGGTAGTCGAGTGCCTTTCCACAAGGCGAGAGTCTTACCTTTTACTCTTTAATGCCAATACCATATTCCATCGCGCGGGCGCCACCCCTCTCTTATATATCTCCTAACGCCGCAATTCCGCTCACGTCCGTGTTCCCCTCCACTACGCTTCCCCCCTCTCGGCAGATAAAAGCCTTCCCCCTTCACTCTCCGCCATATCGCATTTTGACCCGGATATATCGGGCCTTTCCTCATCAGATTTCTATTTCCTTTTCCCTCGGTCCCTTTGTTTCCGGGAAGGTCTCGGTCTAACCCCTCCTTCCTCTTCCCACACCCTCTTCCTATCTCCTTCCGAATTATTGCCGTCGCTTTTAAAATCGAATTTGGTTTCCGTTTGATACGTATTTCTGTATGCATAGCAATTTGCGTTCTCCCACGTCGTCATTGTTGGTTCTGCTGGTTTACCCATGGGAAGTTTCTTCTTCGAATGATGTCTTTTTCAGGGGATATCGGTGGATAAAAAGCTGGTCAATTCCTCATAAAAACTCAATATTATATGAGTGAGAACATTTGTAAAGTCACTTAAGTTTTTTTTACTAAAGAACTATAGAACTGAACAGTGGCATGGCCAGGATTTTAAAATGGAGATTGCGAGTCCCTCCTGGGGTGCATGGAAAACACTCCAAAGTAAGGAGGGATCCGGGAAAAAATTTTTGAAATTTTGACGTTGACAACGTGATTTTTATGACTCAAAAATAGTAATATTGTACGAGTATTTATTGAAATAAAGGGCAGTGATCTTAAATGCTCAAGGGGGGTTGTAACCCGGAAAACCCCCCGTGGCTCTGCCACTAGAACTTAAATATCTAAAATTTAGGGGTGAATCATTTTTTGTGCCAATAAAACTGAAGTATTGCCAATTAAGAGAGCACCTATACTATTTAGAAAGCCTTATTGAGGTTTTTATCATGTAATTCTATGGAAGCATTTGCTTTTCTTTATTCTTTCCACCCAACTTGGCTAATTATAACGTATTAGCAATTTAACTTTATGAACTTTTTAATCAAGTCCTGTTATCCTCATTTCTATTCCAATGTATGGCTATGCAATACCTTGAAGGCTGCATCAAAGGGTGTAGATTTAAGCCGCTTAAAGCCCCCCAGAATTAATTATCCCAAGATTATATTTTGTGATTTTTTTATTTATTACAGGGAAGTATTAAACGATTCTGTAACATAACATTTAGCTCTAACTCTATCATATAAAATTCCGCCCTAACCTCTTGTTTCCTTTCTTCCCGCTTGGAAGTTGGCTCTCCGTTGTTCCAAGCCCTTTTCTCGCATGCAGCCGTTCGGATATTTTATTCAGCCTTCATACCCCCGAACGCCGCCCACCTCTTTATTTTTCATCGGGGTTTTTCCGGTGAGTATGCCCCTCTCCTCCCTTCCTCCCTTATAGGAGTCCATCCCTTCCCCCACCTCCACCACCCCCACCTTTGCCACCTCCTCCTCCCGCGTCTTCCTTCGGCGCCTGTGTCTTATGTCGCGGCCTTTGTGTGCGCGCTACGACGCGACCCTCCCACCCCATGATATCCATCGACGGCACTTCCCCCCCTTTCTTATTATTGTGCGTCCTAAGAGTGTAAGGAATGGAATGGATAGGTCTTTGCTCCTTTCGTGGTACCAGTAATGTTGTGCACATCACTCGGGAATAGCCTTTATACTTCTCACTACCTACCTCCTCTTCACCAACGTCTCAAAAATGGGTGTACACTGTAATAAGTTAGATGTTGCTAGATGGAGTGGTAATAGTTTTTTTGGGAATTAAATCGGTTTGATACCCTTGTTTCATGTACCTCTCCCTCGCCTCCTGCGCTCCTGCACTTCAAATATGAGCTCATACGGTGAGAAGTGAGGATATTCTTCATAGAGCTAGTGAGGAATGATCATTATTGAAAACCATAGATAAGAGATAGGAAAATTGGATCGGACATACTTTAGAGGGAAGGGTATTTTACATACAGGAGTCGAGATAACTGTGAAAGGATAAAAGGGGAGAGGAAGAAGAATGCTAAAATGACTCTGTAAGGATAAATATAAGTTACGGAGAAACAAAGGAGGAGATTAGAAATAAGAGTAGTCGGAGATCTTTGGGAATTGCCATTGGGCAGACAACCAGTCGATGATGATGATGATTCACGTATAGCTGCATAACTATGATTTGTACGATGAGATTAACGTAATTCACAATATAAATCCCGAGATGCGAGGTAATCTAGCAGTTAACTGTATACCGAAGGTCACAGGTTTAAATCCTTGGCGAAACCTTCACAAGCCCCTCTTTTATATCCTCCTGAAGGCTGGTGGCCTCGGGAAAGAAAATAAAATCCATACCCTGAATAAGTTAATTGTTATTTGGCTAACACCGGTGACGAGCTCTTCCCTCACCTATGCAAACCAACGTATGAGTTTAATCACTGATTATACCCTTTCATCATTAAACCGCATTGTGACCTGCGCGATGATTGCAAGCTGTGCCAACTGGGAGCGTCGATAGTTTTGGCAGATTTTTATTCGGGAATGTAATGAAAAATGAATGTTTTCTTCAAACAAAGTTGAAAAAAGTAATTTTGAAAAAAAAGTCTTTTTTAAGTTCTATGGAGGTCAATTTTTCAGCAAAACAATTCAATCCCTTCCAGAGTACATTACGAGAGAAATATTAGTAATTAGAGAGCCACCCGATACCTGTCGCATGGACTATAAAACCATTTTAATTCCTTATTCTTAATTATAGTCCTTTTCATTTTATCTTAATTGATAGAAATTTAACCATTCGACGAGAAAGTTGCGAATTATTTGAATATAAAGGTATATTGATGAATTCCATATGCAACTGTAATAAATTGTAAAATGTCACTTGCACAGCCATTTTTCCACGCAAAAAATGCACGAAGTCATAAAACCGACCATCGCGGTTTTTCGTTGTGCTTCTATGATGATAAAGCTTAACCTTACCTGTAAATAGGCGCTGAGTTACGTGTTAAGATGTCCAGCTCTTCCTATGGTAGACTGCAGCCAATTCTCCTCCGACCATGTTCGTTGCTATCCCTCACCACTCGTTTTATCCTTCCTTCGCAGAAGAGTAAGCATGTGTTTTCTGCACTCTATCCGACAATACTTGTGTTGTATCCTAGTAATGATTGAAACCTATATTGCCATATTAAATATTTGAAGCATATAAGCCATTCATTTTAAATCCTTTAAATTATAGAAAGTCGCTTCCTCAACCAATTAAAATTATTCACCGACTATCGGGTACAACATGAAGCAATTTCTGAGAAAAAATTTTGGACGAGGTTGGTCAGCCCCCTCGTGAGGGCAATGGTCCTATTTGGAGATGTCGCGTAAGTTTGACCTCCCTTCACATCCTCGTACCCTCGACGAAGCGGAAATTAAAAACGTGGGTGCCGTCACTGGAGATAAGGGTGCAGCCATTCGGGGATGAGGTGGAGGTTGCCACTCTGGGCGAGTATTTTTTTATGAAAGGTGCCTGGTCGTAAGTGAGAGAAGCCGCCAAATAATTCATGACCCTTGAAGGTTTCAGTTGCCCATATGCTTTTAAACATTTTATAAGGCTTTAAGATATGTTTGACGGCATCTCACCTCTAGTGCCAGTTACTGGATATCCAATTTTTTATTGCCCCAATATTGTTTTGAACCCTCGAGTGATAGGTAACACCAATACTAATTCTCATAGTGCGTTAAAATCGACTGTATTGCTATTTGGACTCATTGATTTTAATTTAGTAGTTTCCATGATAATATAATCTAATCTAACCGTATATTGTCGGAGATTTGGACACATACACTACGTCTCCTTCCTCACTATTAATGTTATGTCGGCTTCCCATCGGCATATTTTTCACCACTCACGAGTACAATTTAATTTTCCTAATTTAAACCAAATTCTTTACAACTTAAGAATTAATATTTTGTGTTATTTTTTATTTCACTGGTCACACGGCTATCCCTTTAGCAAATATGGAGATTATCGTATCCTCAGAACGTTTCCTTGGTAAGTATTTAAACTCTCCTTAAATAGAATGAGCCATGAAGCTTAGAAATTGATATTTCTCATATCGTTAGTGTCAGTCGATAAAATATTGCGTTCATTATATATTTTTAAGTGTTTAATCTTTGGGGCCATTATTGAACATAACTTAATGAAGCAATCATTTGAAATACATTACTATATTCGTTCCTATCGTATCCAAAATTCATTGATATCCCATGCACTGCTGGACTATTCATACCTTATATCCAAATTTGTTTTCCCTTTATCTTTTTCGGAGGGGAGAATGCTAGATTAAATTAGAATGCTGATCCTAAACCCTACAAATATCTTCCTCATTTTTGGTCTCATCTCGCCTACTCTTTCAGGTCTATAAACTCGTTTTCGAATTGATTTTATATTGAATTTATTCCGAGATAGCCTTATATTTGGAGGGGAGTAAGACCCAGTTTTTTCTCAAAGATAGATCTGCCTTCAATATTGCACTCCAGAAAATCTGAATTACCGCATGAGTAAAATTGATTTGAAAAAATGGGATGCATATAGTTGGAATAAATTGTTTTGATTCCGAATCGAAGAATAAAAGTCTGGAGAGGAAAATCGGTAACTTCTCGAGTGGAGCGTTGAATCAGTCCCAATCATTGCCGAGTGGAATACAATCTGTTTACGACGGAATTCAATAATGTAGACTCTGTGGACAATATGAGAAAGCCAATTCGAGCGATCCGTGCCTTTGCCGAACGTTTATTTTGAAATGATAAGAATATTTGTGACAAATGGCGTGTTCTTCGGCCGGAACAAAAGGTCTTCGGTCGAGTGCATTTTGCTCCCGAGAGCGACCCCGCGAGGGTGCGTGCTCAAAGCTTTCATCTTTTGAACTCTGGGATATCGAGCAAGAAGGATGGAGGACGCGAGTGCTTGTCCCGATGCACGAATATACTTCCTCCACCCTCTCGGGCGCCCGCCCCGCTCCGCTTCAAAGTGCAGTAGATTCGGAATCCCGCCGGCGGGAGAATAATATTAAAAAAAAAACTCGCTACCTACCTCTGTGTCGTGCGCCTCCCAAATATGTGTACGTATTTTCATTTGGCGTCGCTCGGAAATGCACTCTCGAGGCGTTACTTGTTTTTTTATCGTTATTTTGTTTGGATCACGTGGAGAGCGTCGATTGTTTGAAGCATCAAATTTTATTTTATTCCGCTCCGCTTGTTGGGAAGCGACGGCGAATCACGGTCTTTCATTTCCTCCGTGAGAGCGCCATGTTTTATTTGCGAGAACCCTGGTGCCCTCTTCCGTCACAGGCCAGACTCTTTTCCTTTTTCATATCCCAATAGTTTGCGAATACGACTTTATCTCTTGGAAAATTTTTGTTATCTCCTCGGGCAACCGGATGAGACAAGGAAAAGGGCCCGAAGGAACTTGCCATTGAAATTTTTCACGTTCAGATGTAAAATAAAAGTGATGTTTTTTTTTATTTTTACATGTTTAATCACTAAGTTTGCCTATTCACTTGCTGAGTGTAGGGTGTCAGATTAATCTTGATTGAAATCAAAGCATTATACATGGTAACCAAGATCGCTTGTACATAGATCATTTCTTAGTGTGAACAACACCATGTTAAAGTTTCAATCTGGAAAAATCATAAATGTTAATAAGAACGTATTTTTTCTGAAATAATCCTACTTTTACCTCCCTAATGCACATGATTTAATCTGTAAATATGCCTTATACGGAGAACACGTGAAAATAATGTTTCGCGCATACCTTTCTCCTATTTTTGAATGAGATTCTCTAAAATATCAGTTCCAATATAAGGCACTATTACCTTCCAGGCGTAAGTAATGAATGCTTGAAGTAATGAGTGGGTTTAAAAACAACTCTGATGTATCTTAACCATGATTCCTTCGTTCTCTGAACCTGCTGGTAAGAGAAGACAAGTGGCGTACGATTTAGTTGAAAATAACATTCTAGATATCAGCAGTACAATGAATTGAGGGCATACATCACTTGGAGAACACCTTGCCCGCCTCCCTCTCCCTTTTTGCCTTTCTAGTCTTTCGCCATGTTCGCTGCTAGTCCCACCTCGGCGTCGCAAGAGACTCAACAACATTTACGTCTCATGCGTGTGTCTCCATCGAAGGCGAGCCTACTTCCATTCGGACGGAGCCTTTCCCTTTTGCGGCGCTGCGCTCGGTGCGTTCGAGCCGACAAGACTCGCGCGCTGCCTATCGGGTCGGCCTTCCATCTGGAGGATATACGCGAGTGCCCTCCTGAGGGAAACGATGTCAAATGGGTGGCGAAATGGCGGCAAACGATATGCAGCCGCCGCGTTCCGTTCGGTCTTTCACCGTCGTAACCTGGTTAGTCCGTGTGCGGGAGGAGTCGCACTGGATGTGGAAGCGGGACTGTTTATAGCATTGGCCATATACGACCCGCCCTGAAAGTGTAACCTCTTTGGGAATGGCGAGCAAACTGCTGGGTGGAGAGAGAAAGAAAGGACTGCGGCGACGCGTTCGCTGGCTCGGGTGACCTCTTTGCCTTCCCGATCCTTTAGGGAGATTGATGATAATAAATGGTGACGGACGCTCCACTTTTATGATGCATTTTGGATGGGGAGTTAAAACAGTAAAAACCTTCCGCGTCGTTCTCTCGGGCCGCGAGTCATTCTTTCGTTAATTGCAGCCCCTGCCAAAGTGCACCCATCAGAGGCAGCGCGACTGCTGCGTCGCCTTGCTTACTCAATAGCCAGTTGTTGTGGATAGTGATCGGGGAATGATTAGTTTCATAGTCAATGCCGAAATTGTGGAGAAAAATGAGTGGCATATTGTCAAACATTTAGGTCGCCTATTAAAGCAGTGAATTTGATTATGATGAAAAAAGAATTTTTTATCAAGCATTGAAATTACGGCCTGACCCTCCGTCTTTCAATCGAAATTTAGGCTTGATATTGGTAATAATGAGCCGGAAATGTAATTTCTCTTTCTTTTTTTCTTTATTTAACTTTTTCAAAAACAATTAAGTAATTCGAGAACGTTTTACGAGTTTATACTCATTATTATGAGATTAGCCATTATTTTGCTGTAATTAATGCCAAAATCGACAACTTAATACTCAACACACTTAAAGGAGGTATTAAAAAGGAAAAATAAAAGCACCGGTAAATTTATGCTTCGCGAAGCGTGATTACGGAACGTTTTCCCTAACGTGCTGTCCTCTACTCTCATTTACCAAATAACATCTCCCCCATTCTTTTCAAAATTGAATTTCTTTAAGATTGACCATGGGTCCCGCTATTCTTTATCCACAGTTCCTTCGCGGCAAAATGAATTTTCCCGAGAATAATTGATGCTGTTTTTCTAGGATTCGAAGTTGGGTCTCAATCTGCGCCCTAACTTTCGGAGAAATTAATAAGGCACTTACCCTTCTACTTCCACTCAATTCCTCTGCGTTACCAATAGCTTCTTTATGACTCTCGTACTTCAGCCTCCTACCTTTCTCTTTTATCCACTTCATCTTCAAAGCCACTTCACTCCCTCTTGTAGTCTTACCTGTAGTCTTTTCCACCTTAGCGCAATAGGTGGGCTGTGGAGCCTGTGGTTCTGATTTTAAAGTTTAATACCCGCCAATTCCTCTGGAGCATAAACTGTCAGTTATGGAGGGAAGCAGGCCCTTTCCTACCCATTCCCACTTTTTTAGTCCAACCGCAATTATTAATATTTGTAAAAGATTTTGGTGTGTATTTTACTTCGATGTTCCTATAAGACTCTCATTATCGAGGGCTCAAATATTCTAATAACTTATCGTCATTGATTCAATCAGTGGTAGAAAAATTGAGAGGTGTTGCGTTACTTGCTCTCGAGCTTATGCTGAAATAAAAGAATTAAATAGCTGTTAAACCACTTTTTTCTTAATTTCAATTTGACCGTGACTTTTTGTGCTCGAAATTTACCAAAAATTACAAAGATATTGCTAAGGTATTAATTGCATTCCACGGGTTTTTTCCGTCACACCTATAGTTCTATCAGTTTTTTAATACCTTATTAATTAAATTGTATATGCCATTCGCGCCTTATGGTTTTGAGTGTTTATCCATCGTGAAAGAAGCGTCGTCGATTATTGGACGCATCGCACATATACACCCCTAAGAGCACTTGTTCGCGATGTATAACTTATGTAATCATCTTGACATTTCGTGATCTACAAATTAGAACCTTCTCGACTTTAGCCATCATCTCCAATTTGAAAAATACTCGATGTTTTCTCAGATCCATTTTTTATGTAGAGAAGGATAAAGTTCTACCATATTTATCCTAAACATTTCAGGGTGATAACTTGAGTTTTGATAAAGTACTTTGTGGCGAATACAATATGAGAGGGAGCGATGCGTCCTCTTAATGTAGATAATTTCACCTTAAATTTATTTCCTAGAACATAAATGCCCAGAAATATTGAATCTGGGTGGAGATGGACGCGAGATAATTGAGCGCATAATTGAGATTTCACGATACTCTCCTTGGGATCACCTTCGCAGAGGTAATACATTTCACGGTGACTTTTCACACTATATGTCAGACTGCGAGCACTATGTAGACTCACTCATCGTCGTTGTTTCATGAATAAATTTAAAAAGCGGGATCTTCTTCATGTGTTGATCACTAAGATTTACATAATTACACGAATTCCGTCGCCGTTAGTTGATTGGCTTCCCTAATTTAAATTCACCCTGCATTTTTATTAGGAAAATGACAAAAATTGGGATAAAGAAAATGGCAAGCTTTTCAGTTGATTTTTGCCAGATTATATCCGGCCGAAGTATATTCCTTTCGGAAAATGTTGCTACATCATATCACTATGAATTGCATAAATAAACTGTGTTTATAAAGTAGTAAACAATCCTACAATAAGCTTAGTCTATAATGCAGTTAATTCAACCTTAATGTTTAAAATGCATGGGCAATCAGACCGTATCTGGATGCAGTGGAACTCAAGATACATGTAACAATAATATTCCGGGAGGCTTGCCTTGGGGTCTCCTTCGCGGAGGGAATGTATTTCACGGTGACTTTTCACACTGCCTGTCGTCTCGCGAGCTTTCTGTGAACTCGTCGAGTTGCCCAATGCACACCCCCAGGACGTCCGTGCTTTCGTTTCCTTGCATACCTTCGCTTCTCTCACTCGCCTCGCCAACTCGTTCGCGCCAACTGACCCATCCCGCTTCCCCGGCCCTGCATATTAATGCCTCCCGGAAGTGCCACGAGGAAGCTCCGGGGAACTTCTTCCTCGAAGGGGGCCTCTCTTCTTCGAGCTTCACTTTACCTCGGATCTCTCGCGATAAGTGTGCATCGTAACTGTTTCAATTTATGTTTAACTAGCGAAAGGTGCCCTTTGATATTCCTTGGGTAGTGAATATTAACATTAAAATACATTGAGGCATCTCGCTGAAGTAACGTAGTTGTTTTCCGCCACAGTTTAGTTGTGCTTATCTAGGTTTCAGCCAATTGCCGTTCTCAAGACAGCGATTTACTGAAATTAGCGTCTTCAAGGCAATCAATATTTTAAGCTTGCAAAAGAAGGTAGTTCATTCCCCTATTCAAACACAAGGAGAAAAAAATGAACACAAAAGCTGGTTCAGCACGCCTCGCCAGTGTGAAACTGTATGCATTTAAGTGATTGTGGTATCATAAACAAGGCTATTTTGGGATAAACCCTCCATCTGTCCATTGAAATTGGTGTAGGCATTGAGAAGTTTCACTGTGATAATATCAGGTACATATCACCTCAAATAAAGTCACATTGCTTTTAAACCTGTAAAAAAAATGAGTTTATATCCTAGAGTTTATTCATTTCTATGTATTCAACTTCTTCCTCACCTGGTGTTCCGCAGTATCAACCATGTCTCCTATGGAAAACTGGTTTGTAGTCGCGGAAGGTATTTTATCTCCTGCAAATGGTGAAAGAATTGAAACTTCCATTATATCATTGAAATTATAGGCTATCTTCCTTGAGGAGGAGAATCGTCCGTTAAGTTTTTCAACCATCAGTCACCCTAAATATCCTACTAATACTATCCCTTTTCAAAATATTTAGCAAAAATTTAGTCATTTACGCTAATGTGCTCTTTTTAAACCAGAAATGTTTTTGTTATCGCGCCTTATCATCTTCGCTGGTATTTTAAGATGAAAATATTTAATATGAGGAGAAATGGAGTACTCCTAATTGATGTGCCTCTTCATTTTAGCGGAAAATTTTTCAAAATTTCCTTATGTGGGAGTCAAATATAATTTTCGGGCTTCTGAGAAAGAAATCATGAGCCAATTTCGGGGAAAACAATTTATACTAAAATAACCATATAAATCGACGTGTTCTATTTGGCTGATTGTGCTATTTAAGCGCAGTTTTACTTTCTATTTTATCTCTTTTAGGTACTATTACCTATATTTAATGAGAATAATTTGGTATTTAATTTAATTTCAATATTTTTAATGTGGTATATCTTTCATTTCAGATGCACCATCCAATACAAATGAAACCTGCGGACAGCGAAAACAGGAATGGTGAGTAAAATTTCTTCTTATTTACTAAGCAAGGCCCGTTTCTCCGTTGATCCTGTCAATTTTTTTCGCCGCATATTTTCCCTTCTCCACGACTCTGTTTTTTCCAATAGCGAGTCTCCCACCATGTCATCCATTTCCTTTGTTCCATCCACTACATTGGATATCATTGGATATCATGGACATCCGGATTGGATATCAATTCGGATTTCATTTTTTTTTTCTTATGCAAAAGACCGTAAAGCCTTCTTAAAATTCGTAATGATAGAGCTGGAACAGGTTTGAATCAGGTTTTATGGTGGAAAGAGAAAATATTTTAGCGTGTTACTCATTAAGTTTTATACCGTCCATATCTGATTTATTTAAGCCATCGAGTAATTGTGCAATCACGGTGTACATTTTCGCTCGTTATCCTTCAATGGTTCGCACGTCTAGATCAAAATGCAGTTAAGCTATCATCATTGTTTTCGCGTGCTGAAGTCATCTCCTTTCCGAAAAGAAGGTGAAGAAATGCATCGTGAAAAAAATATTATAGCCGAAATAGAATTATTTCCCTTCCTCAACGTATTAAATTCTTTAATAAAACCAAACACTGACAAAAGAATTTTATTTTTCTTGGAGACTATGTTGAAAAAGTGAGATACCTCGTCGGGTCTAAGTATTTCAGTTGGTACTTGTTTTAAACATAGAAATAATTGGAATTATTTTTCCTTCGTTGAATTTTGTATCATAATTTGGATATTACCAATCATTTTGGGTGAAAGAGGGCGAAAAAACTATGGAAGACAAAGAAAAGCGTTGAACTTATTTTAGCATCCACTTCCCGCTCATTATTCGCTCCATCCGAACTTTTCGCTTCCTCCGCATCTAATCTAGAAGTATTCTATCCTCGCCCACCATGTCCAGCACTTCGTCGTTCTTCTTCATCTCTCGTCTTCTTCATCTCGTCCTCAAATTCTAAACTTTTCTCACACTCTGATAGCATTTCCCAACCTGTTCCAACCTGACACGCACAGAATTGTCTACGTCAAGGCGGACGGAAAAAATAGAGAAAATCGGCCATCCAATTGATTCCCCAAAACTGCAGCGCGCTAAACACCGACGGAACGAAACAAAATTAATTAGTGGCGTGCATCCCTAAATGCCAGCGCTCGCTCTCATTATTCCTTCCCTCTTTTGCATTATCCACGTGACTTCTGCCAATTAAGATCCACGGTGCGCAATTTTATTTCCTACCCGACCCCTTTGATCTCATCCGCGCACTCTCGCGCCGCCCCTAGCACAAGTTTCTTTCTCGCTCGAATTAAAAAGCAATTTGGAGGAGCGTTGCATCTTTCATCCACCCCATTCAAAACACTTTCCAGCTTTCAAGCACTGCCTCCGTTTTCATCTCGCTTGTTAAATATGCCTTCCCCCAAACGAAGTTTCCAGTTTTTTATTTCAATTAATCCCGTCAGTTTTTTTCTCACTTGCAACATTACCACAGTGCTCTCGGTCCGAGCGTCTAAACGGAAGCCGCAAGCCAAATGATAGTTGTGGTTTCAATTTGGATTCTTCCTCG
Source organism: Ischnura elegans (assembly GCF_921293095.1). NCBI lineage: Eukaryota > Metazoa > Arthropoda > Insecta > Odonata > Coenagrionidae > Ischnura > Ischnura elegans. The sequence goes on along the minus strand of NC_060249.1, from coordinate 65,626,355 downwards.
TTGAATTTTCCCCCCGTTGCTTGTCAAAAATATTTTTACTCAACTGGCTGAGTATTAGCATTTTTATAGTTAAATAAATCCATATTTACAAATTAAAAGAGTCCCAATGGTAATATAACACAGAATTCTTTCCGAAATCAAAGGAGTTTCAACGTTTACTCGTAATTTTTTGCATCATCAGGATTCACCTCATGATGTTATGCATGCACAATGGATTTGTAAATTAATGCAGCAAACTTTTGCTGTTGGCACGCGTCCATCACGCTTTGTTTTTCATTATTGTTTTTTAACGTTAAATAACCGTGTTTGGTGCGGAACTTTCACGAGTTTTATTTTCGAGTTTCGATCAATTATTTCAAGGAAGCTAAATTGAAGAAGAGGATCCACGATTCGAAAAGCACGTTTTAATGCATGTTCAAGCATTAGGCGCTCACTCTCCATTGCCCGGTGTGCTTTTCTCGAAGCCATTAGCGCGCGATTTTTAACCCGAAGCGGGGGAACGCAGACGGTAGCCAAACAGGAACGACGGAGACCGGGGATCTCTCTTTCCACGCCGCCCCGTGCAAACACTGGCTGCAAAGTCTCATCCCGGACATAATTTCGCCACCATTTCACGAGAGAGCTCGCGGGCCTTCGGTCGCAAAATCATTACCGATCCCCCTGAAAATCATCCACATCCGCCTACTACCCTGAAGGCTGCCTCTATGGGTGTGTGGCGGGAAGTGTTTGGTCATCAGCGGATAACCTGTGGTAAAATGCCAAAAAAAAATAAATTACGAAACTTTTGGGCTTAATTAAACTAGAACCTTGAGCGAGTATTAACAATACGATAGCGCAATTTCACCCATTTTGATAGTAATTCTTTCAGACTATTATAATCGCACATTTTCGTCCTACCTCATTCATTCAATGTCCTTAAAAATTCAGAGTATAAAATATAATGTCCAAAAAGCTGAAACTGGCAATGCCCTTTAAAAAACCGTTTTTATTGTAATTGTAAAATGAATTCAAAAAATGTTTGCATTACCATAGCTCAGTAATTAAGAAGTTGCGACCCAATGTTTATGGACAAAAAAGCCCGCTATCACCTCCTGAAGTACTGCAGATTCCTCCTTAAACACCCTGTATATTCTTTTACAAAGGGAATGTGTTCACCTAGTGGGTTGAGTGATAAGCTGTTGATCGAAGATTCTCATGTTCAAATCCCGGATGAAGCCTCGGACCCCAAAATAAAATCCTCGTATTGTAAGGTGGGCCAGGGAAAAGAATTGTCCCCCTTACCAAGAATATATGAACTTTACACACCTGAGGCTAACTTTAGTCAAGGGTGAGCTCAATGTTCACCTATCCTAAGAAATCCTCAGATTTAATCTGTAAGTGAGAGTGATTAATCTAATGTTGGGAGGAAAAACGAATTCCTATACTGACCCATTCGGCAATTTATCCTTTCCACCGTTTCTGTCGGGCCTTAAATTATAGTGAGGTACGCAGATGTTTTTCTCCGTTTCACCTGAAAGTTCGTAATTTCTCGAGAAATCTAAGCCTATCTTGTGGTAACTTGTTGGAGCATTCTAACTCTTGTAAAAGTAAAGGTAAAGCTCTCTGCCCTTCTGTGGCAGTTTTTGACGAATTTCACTGCTGTGCCTTAAGTCAATGACCGAGCGCGTTTTCAAATAGCTGTACCGAGTAAAACTCACCCCAACCAACAAGTTAGTGATAGGCATTAAAAATTTATGCATATGTTTCCGTTTTCAGTGCAATGAGATATTTTTGCGAAGAGGTAATCTAAAATTATTAAAGTGATAAGACGATGAAGAAGCTTTTGAAAAAATATTAACTTAATGCATATATTCGATATTTTCATTTCTTTATTTTAAATATTTATTCTTCCAATTTGGTAACTTTTAGATATTTTTTGCCGCGCATTCTAGGTGCGGCCCGACGAGTGACGGAAGGGCACGTTTTTCACCCCCCCCCCCCCCCCCCCAGCCATACCCTGCCCGCATTACTTCCCCCCGCTGCACGCACCCATCTGTCCCTTTACCCTTTTTGCTCTCCTCCACCCCTCTTACCCATTCTCCTTACCGTCCTCCTCCTCTTTGCGTCCCACCCTCGTTGACGTGTCACAGTTGCACTTTAATTACCGGTTCTTCTCAGTCACACTCCCATTACCGAGATTACTGGTCCGCGGTCACGTGATGGACGGCGCCTCTCCCCTCCGCCCCTCTATCCCCTTTGGGACCACCTCCTCCACCCCTCTCCAAGCAACGAGCACCCTGCGGAAGAAAATTGAATGGATGGCGGCGCTGTCGGAAGAGGTCTTCATGTTCAGGGGAGAAAGTATACGTGGAGATCGCAGACTTTTGGGAGTATTTTCGTATGAGAACGAGAGAAAGAGAGCGAGATGGTTATGTCTAATTGTAAGCTGAATGTCCTTACGTATATTATGTGGGTGTCCGTGGACCTATAAAAAATTAAATAGTCGGTGAAAGTTCTTCAATGTGGATAAATTAAATAAAAATTCAGGGATTTTTGTGGAAATGTCTAGTAATTTGCATTTTTTAAACTCATTGTCAGTAATGCGATTACTTTTTAATTTCATCTTAATAATCAGTGACAGTGAGTGTCCCTGAGAAACCTAGCGAGTGTACGAATGGTTGTGTCAACGTCAGGTTTCTCTCCATCTGCGTACCTAACCGTCATGGCGACAGCGGCCTCATGTCTTGGCTTGTGTATCCTCCTAAGCAAATTACCAACTAATCCATGAGCGTGGAGCCCGCGTCGACAGAACCTCCTTTTGTTTCCCTCCCACGATAAGAATACTCAATTTTTTACTCCTCCTGTGGGTTGGGATGTTAAGCTTTGTCCCCTCATTGCTCTATTCTGAGATTGAAAGTTAACGCCAATGACATTTATTTCTCACTCTCCTGTATTTCGTCAACAAGTCATTTGCTTAATTACCGTACCTACCCAACCGTCCGTAATGGTGGTAATGAACCCTGCTGATACTCCCCTCCACAAAAAAACTAATCAACTCCGTTACCAAATAACCTTTTCCGGCTAATGGCTTAAATAGGCTTTTGACTCTTAATACCAGCGTATGCATTCCAAGTAGAGGAATTCAATCTTATCATCAATTAGGATCTCAGGATTTTCTCTGTTCAGGAACTCGATGTTCCTTCCCCGTCTCGCGGTGCTCGCGATTGTTCATTACAGTCGAAATCAACTTTGGGCGAATCCCGGCCCATTCCTCCTCGCACGCCTAAAATGATCAATCAGATGCGATGCTAATGTGATTCAAACCGGCGAAGCAAGCCGCGAAAGCTGGGGCGAGGGAGGGACAAGGTTCTTAGCATCCTGCTGCATATGCTGATGTTGGAGTGGAGACGCCGAGGGACATGGTTGCTTGGGGGAAGTAATAAATTGCTTACTAAGCGAAAGGTTGGTGGGGAGGTTTATGCTGAGCGCAGGGGAAGGTGAAGAGTCGAAACCTTAGGGACAGGATGATATTATGACGACGACTTTCGACCGTCAACACTTAGGCTCTTTGAAACGCGCAAATTGTTATGCTTATTGGTAAATTTTATTACTATGGATTTAATAGAACAGGGCACATAGCTGAGTCATAATGGTCATATGACTTATTCACTCACCAAGTGGTTTTTCATGTCAAATTATGCTGTTGATGAATTGATAGCAAGTTTTATGAAAAAAATGTGATGATTCTAAATTCGCCAAAGAATTTTTTATCTAAAGAATTATATCTATTCCTTGTTTTGTGTTAGTAAAATTGTACGTCGGCAATAAAATAAAAATGACTCCACTTTGTACCTTAAAATTATAAAATTTTTCTCAGTACTTATCGGCACAGAAGGTGAATCAAGAGAATGAAATATTATTACTTATTTAATCCACATTAATGATGTTTTAAGTGCTTATTTTGAATGGATATTTAGAGATAGCTGATGTTAATGGTTAAGAGGTCGAAGTGAAGTATATTTTAGTATCTATTTCAAAACCAAGAATATTTAGGAGATGGATCTAAGATAGATTTAGTATACACCAAGAAGGTTCTAAATGGGAGTGCATACGCCACTTCTCTGTTTGAAGAAACAATGTCAGTTAAGCAGGAAACAAATATAAATGTGTTGTCTTGGTGAAAGGATAGAATTTGCATCCAACTTTGTTTGCAGGAAATAGACGTGAGGAGGAAAATAATAGGAATTGTGGAAGGAAATCGCTAGCGGCTGGCAAAAAATGAAAGACATTTCAAAGTGCACGAGTACTGGGCCTTTCATCATTTGGCTTTTTAATTTGCGTTAGTTTTTAGTCATTGGAAAGAAGGATGACATTTCCAGCGTATCTGTTTCCTTTTCTCTTTTAGTTCTTGTTATAAAGATTGGTAGATATCAGAACTATCCTTGATTTAAGTATTAGTATTTGTTAGAGGATGGAGATTAACGTTTTAATATAAGCCTTACCCATTGGTTGAATGCTGGGAGGCATGCCCATAGCACTAAGGACATACATTTGATTTATGTAGTGATCACATGTAGTGATCCTTGTCCGAATCCAAAGTATTGTTACCTTCATAAAATTCTTGTTATTTTTTAGGGCACAATTTCTTAGGAACGAGGGTAATGCTTAAAGTAAACGAATGAATCTAAGAAAATGTTTATTCTTGTAATTGAATACGAGGATTGAATTTATGTTATTGCTCCAAATGAGATAAAAATAACCAAAACTCATATTACGATATATTATAAAATAATTCTATTATATAGTATAGTATGTAGCATAAATTTAAATCATAATGTCATGGAATTTAGTCCGTGTTTATGATGGTAGGCCTCGGTGAAAATTTAAAACGTGACCTGTTTTGTCTATGCGTGACTCTGCCTATTTTCTCTCATAAATGCCGCTTTTGGCAGCGTGTTTTGTGAGGGTACGGTACGCCAGTCGCAGGTGATTTTTTTCATCCCGCATCCCAGTCGTATACTATTCAGCGGCTTTGTGGTCCCAACTTGGGCTCCATATGAGCCATTTAAGGATACTGCACTGCCCATTGGATTGGGGACCGTAAACCTGGCCGTGCGATACCATCAGTGAAGAGAGGATAAATGGTGACGCAGTCGTTCCCTTACTCCACCGATGAATGCCAAGTTGGACATGACATATCGAAGGCGTGTTGACAGACATTTTTGGAAAATATTAATTAATCAACGTTCAAATATTAGTTGTCAGATAAATGCATTTTTCGAAACGAGTAAAAAAGTGCAACTGCACTTTTAATTTCATCTACCGGATTTTGATTGATTAATGCATGTCTTCGGTACCCATGGAGTATCAAATTCATTTATTGGCTGAATGGAATATTTAAAGTAATTTTTAACTTGAATTAATGCTATAATTACAGTTCTTTGGCATTTGATTTTTTTATTAATACAGATCGTTATATGTTCCTGTCACACGTTTTTGCTATGGGACCAGCATTATTATGTTATATATACTATGTATTGCTTTTCGTGAATTGTTTTCTACTCTACGTAAACAATCGAACTGAATGTATAATATGTATAGTAAAAAATGGCCCGATCAGTGGCTTACCTCCGTTTGGAAAAATAACTCATCTACGTATAGATGATCACCAAAACAATACCATTGTCTGTAAGTAATATTTGTCATTGTACTTAAGAAAATTGGATTCCACTCTGTTATAAGATTTCGGAAGAATTTCATACATTTATCATGATATCAAACAATCACTTAAAGAATATTTGCAGGGTGTCATTATTAATTAGATGAGGTGGAATTAATATTTTTAAACGTCTGCTTTACATTCGGAGCGCTTCTGTGTTCCCAATGCACGGCTGTGCTTGGTATTTACGCTATATGGAAATTTAAGAGTAGGATTATTTTTCGCCTATCCAAATTTTTGAATAAAATCGCTAGGCGTAAATATAGTGGGAAAGATTTTCCGAATCTTCCGGAAAGTGAAGGAAAGTTTAGAAGTAAATGAATGGGTAGAAGTACGGAAGGAGGGTTGTCGTTGCATTGGAGAGCCAGGGTTTTGGAAGGACGGGTTTGGATTTTCGGAATTGGGGCGGAACGGACGGAGGTTTGTCTAATACAAGGGAGATTCGTGGAAACACAAGTGCTTTTTGGGCCTAAGGAGGATGGTGTCAAACAAAAGCAGAAAGTGGTACCGAATCTTCTTCGTCTTGTGAAACTCCGTGGTATTTTATATCGCTCGATGCCAACTATCGACCCACGCGATGGCCATATTTCCTGGGCCTATGCAAACGGGAGTAGGTGAAAGTTCAATGGAAATATATGGATTTTTTTTCAATGACAAAATGGGATCATGAGAAAAATGAAGCCATCACAAAAACGCATTGTATACAAAGTTAGTTATAAATTTAATTTTTTAAGTTGAATTTTTTTAATTTTAAAACCTTTCCGTGATAAATTTAATGAAATTTTATTTATTCAATCACCAGATTTTGTGCCATTTCTCTCCTGCTGTCCAACCCTCCGTCAATTATCTGCGTTAAAGCGCAATCAGAAAGTATTAGCAATTACGAATAACGATGAAAATGATTGTATTTTGACGTCTATTGCTGATAAAATCAACAAATAAAGGGTAATTTGCCGTGGAATAGAAATAGTGGCAAGTTATGAGAAAACAACGTTGAGAAATACGAGATGGACGAAAGCAAAGAGGTAAAGATGTTTAAGTGAGGTAGGAAAATAATTCTGCCGTCCGCAGGGTATTTATAGAGCAGGAAAGGAAGTGATTACGCTATTAATTTGGATTTAAGGAACACAGGCCCACGCGCTTTCCTCCTTAAAAGCTTCTCGCCGGCACAGCGAATCTTTCGCCCGTCCTCATGTAAAGGTAGACGTTTAAGTGAACTTTTCGAATTTCGCAGAACGGGACTCACATCAGGCACATTGTGGGAGGATTAAGGCTCAGCAAAGACCGTTGCGCTGGGAGTCGGAAGAGACTGGCGGTGAGTGAATTTAGGAAGCACCGCCAATTGGTTGATGGAAAGCATTAGGGCAGCGAGAATAAGTGTACCTGGTAAAGGCTTATTTACGGTATTTATAAAAGGTTGTTTCACTGTACCCTAAAGGAATACTTACAATATGGTAGTAGTCATGATATCATGAGATTGACCTTTTGTGTAAGCTGAACCGCTGAGGAGAACATGTTGCAGATGTCACAAAAGGATATTGGAAAGGTTTTAGATTTTATTTGAAAAAATATTTTCTGCCTTCTGCAAATTATAAATGTAATTCATAGATAAAATATAAAAATAATTAGTAATTTCTGTCCGCATTGCTTTATTCCTCGCCGTATGATTTAAGGTGTAAGCTACTTACATGTTTAGATGATATTAATGATGAATATATGGTTGCTTGTGAATTTTGAATTCCTATCTGGGTTAATACCCATGCTACTTACGCCTCGGTAATTGATTTCAGAATAACTTCTATAACTGGAAGTGCGGCACCGGAAACATCGCAAGAAAATTGTTATGGATGACTGTAGTGTAAAAGACGAATGTTTGACCGAAATGGGTTGAAGGTTTGCCAGGCAGACATTCTTGCCCCAATATCTCGGATATTGGCGGTCTACTTTTGTGGGTACCTATTTCTCTTCAAGCGTCGCTTGTTCTCGGAATTTCGTTTCTTGGACGTTAAACCATGGCGATTAAAAAAGCAATCCGTCGATTCCTCGATGCAAAGCTCGGATGAAGCCGTTAAAGTGGAGTAAAATTGGATGTTTTTCGTCGGAAGTGCTGTGTGCTTCCATACTTTTCTCCGCCAAGCATGGTGACAGCTGGCGCCATAACACAAGCTTTAACCACTGTCGTATCACCAACTTTGATGTTGTCATGTGGATTGGCGCATTTCCAATGTACAAAGAGGTGACGCATCCAATACGTGATGTTACTGCTCTCGTAGAATGAAGGCCGTGGTGTCGTAAATTCCCCGATTACGCCTTGATTAAACTCCCTCCCCGACCCCTTGTTCCTGTTTTCAATTTAGAACTCTTGGAAATGTCGAGGCTTCTCCGCTCCATGAGATCCAAGTCCATTTCCGGAATTGTGAATTCTGGGTTTCGCTAGCTTTATCTCTGGTTTCTAAAGAGAGGGATAGAAATGACTATGAATATCCTAACAGCTGTCTCTACCGTGTAGTTACATAAATAAATTTAAATTTAAATTAATATACGCTCCGCTCACCTACGCATTATTTGGCTTGCAGTCTTTGAATTCGGTGATATTCATTTGGCGTCAGTTCATGGGAAATGAATAGCCCTGACGTTTCCCATCATGGTCGAATTTATTCTCAATATGTCAATGCAGCATTGTAATAAGCGTGGTGAGTGCTCATGCTCAGGCCAATTTCGTTACGGGACATGGATTATGATTACATGTATATAATAATAATAATAATAATTTTCCATTGCATCACATTTTTAAAATTTTACTCTTTCAAGTTTTTTCCCTTACTGCTCCGTTATACCTTCAAATTCATCATCAGTTTCACCGCCAGTCGCAGCAGTTACTAATAATTCACTTACATTATTTTTTAATTGATTTGAAATGCTGGTGTTGAATTTTGTTAAGTATGGAGTGCCGTATCTTGTCGAACACTTCCAGCGCCCTTTTTTGACTCAAGATTTCAAATGCATCATTTATCTCTTACTTCAAAAAATGCCTGCTTCAAATCAATTCAAGGATTAAAATTATTGTTTTCTTTTGCAAGATATTTGTTTCTGGAATTTGGCTAATAAGGTCGCCTGGCCAATAAGTCATTTGAAGCATGTATTTTATCTCCACCTTTTAAGGCCTGATTACACGGTACATTAACACATACGGGTTAATGTCTAAATGTACGAACGCGAGAATGAACGCCAAAATGCACCGTGTAACCACCCAACTTGTGCGAATGCATGCACAGAAAATAGAACCTGATCTAATTTGGTTCATGCATTCGTACATGTTTTGTTCCGGTCCACAAAAATCATTCACGCAAACGTACATTAACTCGTACGTGCTAATGTAACGTGTAAACAGGCCTTTACGCTTTCGGATTATCTTATCTTCGGAGATTTTCGTTTTCTTCACGTTCACCACCCAACCCATTTGCTTCACGGAGGGAGTCCATTATCAAAATGTGGACTGAGGCGTCATCGCACTCGCGGTGCACCTATTCTAAACTGGAGTGCGCCATCGATCCCCCTTTGTGCGCCCTCATTCGCTCTCTCCCGCCCGTCAGCTTCCCCCCCGAAAGCCCTGTCCCAGTGAAAGGGTCGTCGCAGAGAGGCAGTCACCGGGCTGTGATGTCTCAAAGGTTAATTGTCGTCCCCTCCGAAGAGGCGGGTCTCGCACGCCGAGGGCGCCCTGGGAGAGTGGGGGATAAAGTGAAAGCGGGCGTTCGGAGAGTGAATTAAAGGAAAATGAGTCGATTGGTTGGAGAGGGGGCGGGGCTTGGGAGGAATTTAGGGGAGGAGAAGGGGTGGGAGTTTGCGATCATGCTGGGGGATGCTCGTAGAGGAAGGTGCAAGGGTTGGAGGTGAACCTAGGAGAGGACGATGGGACACGAGGTCAAGGTAGTTGAGCAGGCAAAATAGAGAAGTAAAATGAAGTATTACGTTCGATGTGATGGAGCCGCACCTTTTTGTACATATACTCCCCGACATGCGATGGTCCGACCTTCGACCACCCGAAATTGTGACCAAAAATTTTGAAAAATAATTTTCTAAAAATATTCAATTTCTTTTGTCGCCGTCGGTAGGTTTGCTCTTTTTCACAATTTGGAGTTCGATTAACATACGAGGGCCGATTTTTTTCAACCTCTGATCGCTCAGAAAAAAACACCATAAAAGCGACAGGCGGGTACTGCACGGATAGGGCAACGCATCCTCTACACCACACGCTCAAGTAATTTCTGACCGTAAGTTGTTAGTTTAAGGTTAGTAGCAATCTCATCAACTACACTGCCTCAAATTGATTCTCCCGCCAAGTTTGCACTGCGGTGTGGCAGCCAGAAAACTCATTGAATAGCTTCGACATTGACATGTCTTCACCTTTATGTTGATAAAAGAGAATTTTTTAAATTCACTGTGGCCCGTGTGTGCAACCTATTAGAACATTACGTCCATTCCCATTCAAAACAGAAGAAGAGACATGCTGACGACTGGAAGTGGTCTGATCTATAACAAAAACCGTCATCTCAGCGCTGATGCAGCCCAACTGCTCCTTGACCAATTTCAGTGGGAATTTTTCGATCACCCACCGTGCAATGCCGACCCAGTGCCGCGTGACTTCCATCTTTACGCTGAAATGAAGATGTGGCTAGAAGGGAAGTGTTTTCAAACGGTCGATGAGCTTCAACATTCTTGGAAGTCATGGGCGGTAACATTCTTTGAAAAAGGTATAGTGAAGCTTGTCAACAGCCGCGACCAATTCCTCGATCGACGAGGCAATTATGTCGTGGGAACACCACAAAGGCACTCAAGATTTACCCATGAACTAATTTTTTATCAATCATTTTTTCTTCTGTTCATGGCCCATCGGAGCTTGAAAAACAACGGCCCTCTTATATTCCCATTACTTCGTACCGTATCAAGTATTTTTGGGTTATAGTTTTCTAAATTTTGTTTTAATGTATTAATAATGCTTCTATTGAAATTTTTACAAGATAGAGCATAAAAAATATAAGTGCATTAGGAACCAAATTTACGTCAGTCGCCATAATAACGTTTTATCCGAGATTTTAGCTTGGGAATGATTTAATGCCTGTACATATGTCATTTCCGGATCAATAATACCTACGACCAATTATTTGGAACGTATATCCTGTTCTTAAGTTATAGAGTACCTGTAATAGGAAAAAAAGGCAATATCCCACTTAGGTATCGCCTTTTTGACAAATAAGTTCTACACTATGTATCAGTAGTGTTATCCTCTAGAATATGCTGTCAATGTTGAGTTAACCTAAGAACCACATTCGTAGCAACTCTCTCCCATTAAGTCAGACTTTGAAATAATATGCGTTGAAATGGGAAACGGAATGAAACTCATTGTATTTAAGTGAAATGAATACAACTTTATATGTTCCATGCATTTTTTACATCACAAAATCAAGGTTTCAGTTGAGCATCTCTTCGAGTTTTGTAGCAATGATCCATTATTATGATGACTAATTTGTAGACCAGTGACAGTTGCTAACAAGTGCATGTATATAAGTACTCCTGTAATTATGAACATGAAAGCCTTGTAGGCAAATAACAAGTGCTATTTTTTATATTGCCATCATCTCAATCGGCGAGCTTCGTGTTTCGAATTCCCACTGATTCTTTTTAGAGAGTTGTTCTATACTGTGGGACATGTTTAAGAGAAACTTTAGCGCACTTCTCTATCCTGTATGTTATGCATAATTAATTTAATGTACGTAGCTCCTTTCTGTATGAGGATGACTGAAGCGCAGCCTTAGAAGCGATAATTTTAAGCGAAGGCAGTACTATTACCGCTGTTGATCTGTAAAATTTTTATGTTAATATAGTTACAGACTCTTCACCGAACTTGCCATTTGGCACGTACTGCTTGCTTATTATAGAGTCCATTACCCTTTGCCGCAACTTGACGAGCTACTAAGCAATATCGGGCTGGACTCTAGTCAAGCTTAACTTCCTTTATCTAATTGGTAGTCGTGGTTTTCCATTATAGCAGGTAGTCGCTAATCCATATGGAAGGCTTTATGGCAAAACGCCTGGGATCGCTGCCAAACCTTAGAAGAGGTTCGGTGTGAATTGGTAAAAGGAGAAGTTGGATTCCTTAGTTTGTCTAGCTGATCGCGTTTTTCTTTTAGAGATAGACCTCTTTCGGTTGGTAATCGGAATAATACTCTCGTACATAGTCGTAATTGTAGCTCAAAGCGGGCCACGAATTGGTGGTGTAAAACAACTAATTATCTGGAGCCTCTGCATGAGAATTTCCTTCAACAAGTGAACGTATACATTTTATTTTTCACTATATAAAATTAAGATATGGTGCTATTTGTATTCCAAATTATTCTTTACTTATTCGAATATTTTGAATTATTTTTTTAATATAATGTTATTGATTTACGGCTTAAGTAAAGGGGATTTTTGAATCATCGCATAAAACAGAACATTTATAAATGCGTAAAAAGACTATATAGGGACAGCGTTTGGTCAGACATTCCCCGTAGGTATCTTAAATTGGCGATGGATAGCCTTGGTGCAATAACTTGTCAATGAAAATATTTTGTGATATTCCTTGCGGCACACTTACAAAAAAACATTTTCTATGCTTACTATGAGGCATTGGCTTAGGCTCTTTAATTGACTATGACATAAAGGATTAATATATACACGCGCCGGGAATAATCTGATTTTTTATGCATAATTGTGTTCATGAAACCAAGCCTTTTACTTAACGTCTTATAGGCAATAGAATTCCGCTAAGTGACGCGTTAGACCCCGGGGCGTGACAGGATGGTGCCGGCTTTTGGATAGGCAAGCGTCTGGTATTGAACAGCTTCCGCGACTGCATTTTAACCAAGTTTTAATGAACACTCGAACAAAGTGGCCATCGCAGAATTATGTCTCGTTTGCTTGAGTACTCTTGCGTTGCCAATTTGATTCCCTCCTCTCGTAGTGACGAGGATAATGGTCGGTCGTCAAGAAAATATCTTGGGGGGTGGAGAGTGGGGCCGAAGATTCTCGTAGCGGTTTGTGGGGAGGGAAATAAGAGGTGGGATGTCAAGCAAAGGGAGATGGCCGGGAGTGGATGTAAATGGAGAGACATCTGCAGAGAAAGGGTTCCCAGGGGTACCCTCCATCCCCCCTCCCAAAGTTCTTTGGTACCCTTGAAGCGCCCGCTACTCTTGCCAGCTCTTTCCCACGTGGCAGTGTCCCCTTCCCCAACCGTGCCCACCTTTAGCCGACCCGACCAACCTTTTGCCCTCGCTATCTGCCCTGCCCATCTTCCCCATGTTTGCCCTTCCTCACTCCTCCAAGACGCTCTCGGAAAGCCAAGCCGGAGAATGTTCCTACCGTGATGCTGTTCGCATTGTGGTCTTCCGCTGACTTCATTACTGCCTCCTACTTCCAGAACGTCTGGTAGAAGAATGGATTCTAATGAAATCTGAATGTATTCGTGATGGAATTTTGTCACTTCCATTGCATGTGTAAAATTAAGGATTATAAATAAGTATTCTACATTTTTCACGCTTCCCCCGTGTATAATTGCTGGTATATTAACCTTAAATCAATCCGTTAGTTAAAATTAATTTTAATTAGAGAAGAAGTCATAACGTAATTACTACATTTTTCTATCGATTCCAATGATCGTTAAAGTACATAGAATGTGTTTTTTATCTATTTTTGGAGAAGCAGCTTCTTAAAAGCTTCGACTGATGCTTGCAGTTTTATGGAAGACTCAGCCTCCAAAAAAGTAGATTAACTGCGGAGCCGATTAATCCTCATGAAAAGTTTTCAAGTGGTGGTGCCATTATGAGTGACTACGTTCAATTTTTTTCATTATCTCAAATAATAATTCAATTGATTCATCAATTTTATACGCCATTTTAATGGATCGTTATGCTGTTAGAGATTCTTGGATAAAATATTGCGCTAGGCTTTAAAATATACGCTCGAGAAAAGGATAATAATGGATTTAAATGGTTTTCAGAATGTCCCTATATGGGATTTCAACCAGTGCATTTTAGGGAAATTGCTATGTCAATAAGACAATAATATTCCTTTAATGCATCTAAACGTGAATTTGAATTATAAATGTTTCACCCATTTTTTATCGATTCTATGGTTACGGAGAACATTCTCTATGATATTATATTTTTTTAAAGGCTCGAGTTTAACATATGTGTATGAGTTGCTTTATGGCATAGGAATCTAAATGGGAACTCTTTCTTCCCTTGCCTTCATATTTCACCAAAGATTTACTATTACCGGTGCAGGTATCAAATGTTTTTTATAGACATCAATATTCCTATAAAGAAAAGCATAAAAGTAAGAGCTTAGAGCATACCTACCTACCCAAAAATGTAAGTTACAACTTGAAAATGCCATGGCTATACGAACTTGCAAATGATTTAAGGCATGTAAGAAATTTCGGGACAGACTTTAGAGAAAGGCACGGTGCTATAAACTGTGTAAGTATATCTTTGTGACCCGTACCCCTTGTGCTTTATACTCTTTCGAGATGTATATGACCTCGCCTCGGTTTCATTGGCTGTAATAAGAAATTCGCCGGGAAAAATACCGGAAACTCCAAATGACCCAAGCCCTTGCTTATGATGATTTTATTTTAACTTTCAGCCGTAAAGTAGGAGACAACCGTATCATTTCGGTGAATTAATATCCTACGGGTTGAAATTAACTACAGGTTTTCTTTTTATATGTTTTTTTATTTCATTAGCTAAGGATCACGGTGATTCTGAGAATGAAAATTTAAATTGAGTAGAATATTTATTCGTTACTGTACGACTATGCATCAGAGAAAATTATAATCACCATGCCATTCGCTTTCCAATTTTATTTGGATTTAATTTACCGTTTTTACGTGATTATTTTCTGGTTTTAAGAAAAATTCATTACCCCTTCTTCCAAAATTACTGCTTTGAGAAATTAATTTTTGCCATTTGTTTGACTTTTGGCACTTCATTTGACGGACACAACTTTTCCAGATAATTTTGGAAAATATTACTTTATATTGGCGTGAAAATCATTCGAAAATTGTTTTGGAATTCGAAAGCACTGTAATAACAAAGGTACACTACTTTTTATGCTTTGGTAATTTTTTTCTGTTTTATTTTTATATTTGTTTACATTTTTCTGTGAAACATACATATTCTTTCTTTACATATTTCACTCCCACTACTTAACTTTTATAAGCTACTCCTTTCAGAGTCGTTACTCGTGTTCCTCTCCGTATTTTTGGAGATTCTAGAATTTATGCCATGGCAGTAATGCAGCCGTTTAAATTACTCCGAGTTGATTTTATTTATTATGATGTTCCCTCTGCCTATAATCTTCCACCATCCCGTTTGTTTTTTCATTAATTCACTGGCTTGTTTTTTCATCCATCAGTAGTATGTTTGCTCTAATTCCTCCGAAACGATTCACTTCCGTCGCCACATTTTTCTGAGTTGTTTTCGCTGCAGAACAACTGCTGTTTTATCGCCGTCTTCTGGTTCTGCTACACCGTTTAGTCTATCTTTTAGGCGCCTAAGTTTTTCTTCACTCTTCAAATTAGCGACGGGATTCTCTGTCTAGCATCTTTCCATTCTACACTGTATCTTATGCGCCGTGTTAGATACTTTTGAGATGGTATTTCCCCAAAGTCATCGTATTAGTCGCGATGATCTTGCCCGTATTAGAGCTGCCATAAAGACTCTTTGATTAAGTTCTCCCCACCTATTCATATCTCTAAACTCTAAAGCGATTGATGTTCCCTCATAAATAGAGTACTATAATGGTCATAAAATTGTTTTTTACTAAATTCTTATTTATCCCATGAGTATTTTTCCATATGCTGAGATTATTTGGTCAACACCAAATTGATTCACTGCTGTAAGAACTGAATTAAAAGGGTGGGTCTAGAAGGTTTGAAATGTTTTGACCATGGGTTGGACTGAATAGGCTTTGAACGATAATTAGCCCATTATCAATATCTACCGTAGATGATTTTCCCTCACAGCTGTGCATAATCGATGGCGAAATCAATAAGAAGATTTTTTGCCAACCTGCGTATTTATAATATATTTTTAGTTTAGTATTTTGGGAACTTGGTCCATTGCCTCCTCTCTTCTTTGCAAAGCAATCAAATTCTGATACCAAGGGAGCAAGGCCATAGCCAGGGGGGGGATCAAGGGGGATTGTTCCCCCCCGAAAAAAAAAATTAAATGGATACTTTATGCTCGCTTGGTGCTCACACGACGATATTATATAGCGGCGCAGGGACATCTAGTAGTCCAATGCGACTTAAGTCAATAATTATCTAAGCGAATTTGTAGGTGCAGTGTGTGAAATAATAGTGCTGTGAATAAGTAGAGAGGTGAGTGACTTATGAGCCTCCTGAGGGACCGCAGAATTGACATCGACACCGAGGAGTTAATTCATTTGTTCGCTGCAAAAAAAAAGCTAGAAGGCTAAATTCAATTTTATAATAATATTTTTATATTTTCCTTTAAGGGTTTATAATAAATATGTATATTTAACCGTATACGCTATTTTATTTATCTTATGAAAATAATTTTATGCTTGTCTACTATTCCATAAACCCCCCACCCCCGAAAATATTTTCTGGCTACGGCCTTGCAAGGGAGTGATTCAGTAGTGATCACGTGTGAAAAATGGTTCCGCGGGAAGGCATTGCCCCCCTGCCCGGAATCTCTGTTTCCTTGTCGGCCGCGAACAAGGCTCCCCATGGTGGGACAGACCCCTGCCTCCACCCACCATTCTTCTTCCACTCCTCTCATGCAGTCTACGCGTTGTTTTCCCACCTCGGCCCTCATTACCATTTCGCCCGTATTCCCTCCCTTCGCACTGGAAGCATCTCTTCCCTCCCCCCTACTCCCCCGAGGAGTTTTTAGTGGGCACGTGGAATTCCTCGCGATCTCGTCATCTGCTCTCCGGGTTCCTGGAACCTCGGTGCTCTCTCCGAGCGTCGGGAGGCGGGTTGGTTGGTTTTCTCTCTTCTATTTTTAGTCGTCGGGGGTTCCAGAACGCGGTTGCGCGAGGATAGACGCAACGACTTATGAACTTCTCCTCAAGAAAAGCAAGCTCTCGCGGCGTGCCCCCTTTACCCGGGGGCATTTCGTTGTTTGGGCTAGACTCGCTTCACCTCGGAGCATCTTCTCCACCGCGGGATGGAGTTCCATACATCTCTTTGCATGCAAGCGCTTCTACGTCTCCTTGGGAAGGCCATTGAGTGTGGGGGAGGAGTGGAAATCAAATTTCGCCCCGAGGCGGCTGAGCTACTTGGTCGCGGTAGAGCTCCAAGTTGTGATGAACTACTTAAAGTATTCTGCAGCTTTTTGTTTAATGACAAATTTATGCTTCTTAGCATTTAGAACACCATAGCTGGGAAAATCTTGTTGATTTTGTCGCTACAAAAAAGTATATTGGTTTTCCGGTTTCCAAGCCAACCGAAAATCGGTTTCAGATGTATTAATTCCTATTTTAATTGGCCTCAGGGTATATACTTCTAAAGGCATGATTATCGGGTTTTCCGCCGGGTGTGGTTTTAGGTAACCAGTTCCAACGGTTCGAAGACAGTCTGCCATAGACCTCAAAGGTAGAATGTGGAGCCAAGTTCCTGTCAGTTTTTATACCCACGATTGCCATTCAAGTGGGCCTTGATTGGTTCTTTCTCGATAGCTGTCGTTTTTTTATAGAAAGAACCAATTACGGGAAGAGAATTTTCGGGAAAGAACCAATCAGAGCTCACTTGAACGGCACTTGAGGGTGTAAATACCGACAAGAATTTGGGTCTTCATTCTACCCCTGAAGGCGATGGAACACTCAGACTTTGAAACGCTAGGACCAGTTACCCAAAACCCCACCCGGTGGGACACCTAGGAATTATTCCTTCAGATTATTCTCCGGGAAAGATTCAAATTCAACATATGCTTATAAATTTCGTAGAAAGTGCGCTTGATTAAGTGAAATCACTGCGTATATTATATATCCTGAGCGCTGGCTGAGAAGGGTTTTCTGAATAAATTTTGTCTCGCTGGTGTCAGTAATGGATGCTCTCTATCGTCGTCTAACTTTTGTTTCGGTCGTGTTTTCAAAATGACCTTTTTAGTCCCGGCTTAATGCGCCGTCAAGACTCTGTCCCAGACCGGCCATTGCTATCGCCCCGCTCCCATCTTTCACGTCCGCGACGGGTGACAGCGGGAAAAGACGGTGAAGAAAACTCCCCCCTCCGCTGCTCGTAATCGTATGATAATCGGATGAGACCGCAGCCCTACCCCCCTCATTTTCACGTTCGATTTCAGCACCTCTCCACCCATTCCCGTCATGGCATCCCGCCCCGTTTTCCACACTTTCCCATCGTCCCCTCTGTTTTTTCACACCCGCGCCGCGTCGCCTGGCTCCGCCCATATTCAAATTGCCCAGGCTCCCTTCTCGATCTCAATCTCTCTGCTGATAAATCACTTTCCCGAAACCTGGCTACGCTTACCTCCCCGCCATCCCGCATGAAAATGCATTAATTCCGTCTCCAGCCGCGCGCGCGCTCGACTTATTGGTCCCATTCTCTCTATCTGGGTCTCTATTCAATCTCGCTCGCATCCTTTTGAATCTCGTCCCCATTTGACGCGGCGCCCTCAACCAATCCCTCGCTGTCACCTACTCCCTCCCTCCTGCGCGCTGACTCACCCAGTTCAAAGTGCCGCCTCCTTGTCTTTTGAACTTTATGCCCTTTCCTTCTCCTCGCCCTCTCCTTGAAACTCTTCATTCGTTTCCTTCATCATCTCTTTCCTTACGGGCACCCTTGTATCTTTCATCTCAGGCTTTTTTCATCCATCCGTTCCTAACGTCAGTAACGTCGTTATGAAGTATCTTTTCGAAGACGCTTCAATATTTTCTGCGCTGTTACAGCTGTATCCTGTGTTAATTAGGAGGGCATCTTGTTTATGGTACTTCCACGACTTGGATGATACAGTTTGTTTTCGCCAAATACTTGGCCCTATTATTCAGTTCTAGAGCACATCATATGGTTGCTTTTCAAAGAGGCTTCCATCCTCATGTTAGTTTTTGTCAGCTGCATCTTCACGATTTTTTGAAATCGCAGTTTTTTGGCACAATTTTTTCATTGCATATTGTTACAAATATAACATTTTATTCTTATTTTCTTAGCTTTTTTATTTTTAATTTAGAGTGCTGTTATTAACGCCGAAATAAAACTAATGCAAATTAGATTTCCTTGCAGTTAAAATTAATGTTTGTCAAATATTTAAGCAATTCGTCATTATTTTCGTTGTTCTTAACGTTCGCATTTAGTTTCGATGAAATGCAATATAGTTTCCACTTTTTCTTTCGGCATTATGCTTTAATTTACAGTTCCTTAAAAAATGCTTATCCTAGGTCTATTTTCATAATTCTCAGCATATATCATTTGAAACAAAACTTAATCATTGAAGCTGTTTTTAATTTGCAACCTTAATACATGTTTTGCAGCTGTTAAGGATATAAAACGGAACAAGATTATTCATTAGCTAATTGATTCAATTATTAATCTATGATTCGTATTTAATTGGTGAGTAATATTTTAATTAAGATAAGCGTTTAATCCGTATTTGCCCAAAACTGCCGTTTTCCTTTTTTTCTCGATAATAATGAGAACGCAATGAAGAGTCATGATTTTCATCCATTTAATGCAAATCAGTGAAGGAAGATTTAGGAGGAGGACGAGTTCGTGTCGTCATAGAACCTCTATCCTCTCTCATATTTCATGTATGTACTCTATTAGACTTCCCATCCTCTTACCTGGGTTATATTAACCCCCATTCGTAAGAGGCACCCTTGGGCTCGATTTTGCTCCATCCAATGAAAGTAATTATGTCAGCCCTCCCCAATTCCTCTTTCCCGTCGTGTTCCGTGAACTTACCGTACACCGTATCGATCTGAGTGTAAAGAATCCCAAATGGTGCTTCCTCCTATGCACCCGATACATTTTTGGTGCCTCTGGTGCGTTCAATTACCGGCCGTGTTTTCGATGTTCTTGCCCTCTCCTTTAAGGCCTGTTCACACGGTACGTGAACACGTACGAGTTAATTTGTGAACGCATGAACGATTTTGGTGGACCGGAACGGAACATGAACGAATTATGAACCAAATTAAAACAGGTTCTCTTTTAAGTTCAAGTATTCGCACAATTTGGGTGATTACAGTGTGCATTTTCGTGTTCATTCACGCGTTCATACATTTAGATATTAAATCGCACGGGTTAATGTACCGTGTAAATAGGCCTTAAAGCCCTTTATCGAAACATTACGAGCGTAAGAGAAATATTTAGGTATGAAACTCAATTCAAGGGAGCATTATGGCAGGATTCTTCGTCAATAGAGGCAATCGTTACAAAAACTCGCGCGGTGTGGAAATTGGTCTTTCCTCGCACTCCCGATGTTTAGTTAGTTCGATGAAATGCATTATTGTTTCCCCGTTTTCTATCGACATTATCCTCTTGCGTAATTCTTATCCTAGTAACGATTTTATAATTCTCAGCTCTTACCATTGAAAATCTCCTCGCTCTTCCTCAACTCAGCAATTCCCCGCTCTATGCAATTGCTACTCTTTAAGTTCCTATTAGTGTGGAAGGAGTGAGCCTTACTCTTTCACCAACATGAACTCTGCATACAGTTGTTAATGCATCGTAGACCAGCAAATTGAAATTTCTAACTTTCATAATTTTCTATACTATAATACTTTAACTATAATTTTTACATTAGATTTTGCACAAAAGTTACTTCGTAAATGCATTATCTCTATAGTTTTATCCACATTATTTTTCTGAAATAAATTCTTCTCTCTCACTTCTTCTAATGTATCTATGGTAATTCTAAAAAAGCTTGTTGAAGGCCGGACCAACTTATTTGCTCTGCTGACGTTGAGGCCACCTATTTCATGAAACTACCCGTTCTTAACCGTGTTCTTATGTGAAAATGGTGTTAGAACCCTGTTATCTAGATCCTATCCAAGGTTTCCCTGTTTGTTGCCCTTTTGACGTCACTTCCGAATACCCGTCTTTGCCTCAGTTCGCATCGTGCGGCTCGATCTCCCGAAGGCGCATGCATTGCGAGGGAGGACAGTCATCTGTCAATGGCACGCTCTTCCGGTCCTCGGGCCCACATCCCCCGCTAGCATCACTCTCTATCACTCCGGCCTCTTTTCTTCTCTTTCCTCGCCCGTTTCCTCTCCCGTCCCTCGCCCCGACGTCTCCGCAATGGAAACGAGGAGACGGAGAAAAAATTGCAGGCATTCTTCCTACTCTCGCGAGTATTTTATCAAAGTCCTCTTCCTCCTCGTATTCCTTTGATTTCCCACCCCACGGCGTCCCTCTTCGCCGCCCCGCTGCCCCTCTCTGCCCCCACGCACCCTTGTCTCAGACCCTCCAAACCCCCGCAAAATTTCCGTCCTACATGATTTTAATAGTGTATTCCTCCAACCTCGTCTGTGAAGTCTCTCATATGGGCCACAATAATAAGATCTTTTCCGCGGATATTCCGTTTGCCTCCTTCCCCAAATCCTCGGTTTGTCGTCACG
Source organism: Ischnura elegans (assembly GCF_921293095.1). Taxonomy (NCBI): domain Eukaryota; kingdom Metazoa; phylum Arthropoda; class Insecta; order Odonata; family Coenagrionidae; genus Ischnura; species Ischnura elegans. Next base: position 65,605,021 of record NC_060249.1, on the reverse strand, counting down.
GAGATATGTTTCCTTGTACCGGATCCCGTTCTTTTGCGTCCTTTACGGAGACCTCTCCGTAGAGAACTTGCCCGAGCCCCTATAGAGCTCCCGTTGTGAAAAATAGTCTCGACGAATAAAAACCGTTGGGCCGTTCGCTTTTATTAGCTCGGCTGACGAGACGCGTAACGATCCCGGGAGTAGTCTTGAGGAAAGAAATTTGTGCCTCCCCACGCTGACTCTATACTGCAGTGATCATATGAAGTGTGTTCCTTTGTTCGGGTACATCTTTCCGCCGGATTCTACATTCGCGTCCGTCCCTCGATCGCAAAATATTGCTTTTATTTCGGGGGAAATGCTTTTCTCCTTGGGTCCCCGTGTCTTTGAAGTATGCTGGAATTGCTGAGAGGGCATGCATTGGATACAATACTACGGATGTTTCATTATTCCAGAACCATGGTGTGTGTATGGTTCCAGATAGTCGCCTGACCTTATCTAGGCGAGACTTTCATAATTATATCTAGAGCGCTCATATTGTTCTCTCCAAACCCTCTGTCTCATTGTCTGATAACTTCCCAGATACCTCTATCATCGGACGCTCCAGATAAGCAATTGCTCTTACGTTTAATGGTCTTCAAATAAGGCATTCGATATGTTTCCTTCAGGGGCTTCATGCTGGAAATAAGTTTTCATCATCTTGTTGGTTCATGCAGCTATTGCTGTAGGATTACTGAGAATTAGTCGAATAAAAATTTTCTCGGAATCTATTTAAAAAAAATAGCTGAATTTATTTTCAGATAGATAGTTGATGCTATGAGGCGTGTCCAGTTAACTCTTATATTTCGGAGGAGGGTGATCAGTGTCGAGTACTCCTTCAGTCTTAGAGAGGCCTTTGGTCGATGACCTAAAATTTGAGCCAGGTGATGAGGCCTTTAAATATGGTATAAGTGTTCGTTATTACCGTTTATTATTTTGAGTGCTAATGGTCACTTGAATTGAAGTTGAGTTACTTCCGTGTTCCCGGTCAAGGCAGATGATTTTTCTTTGTAGAATTTGCGTTTTTCAGGTGTAATATCGGGTAATTCCCTAAAGGTTATGTCGCTGGCTATTTCGCGGTTATTTCCTTGAAAAAATTCCGTGTTTTTTTTTTCAGGAAAACATGAATTAATTGATCACAAAAGATAAAGCGTGGAAGTTAATCAGTTCATATTATTGGAAAGCATGAGTAACATTAAAGAAATCCGGATGCACTGCAACGGCTTTAATCTTCATGAATTTCCGCTTGATAAATATTTAAAAATTCAGATGCCTTGAGGAGAGTAGAATTCCTGGTAGACTGGGAAACTGGCATTTAATTTTTGGGGAGAGAATAAATGTGGAAAAATTGATAAAAATTTATCACAAAATTTGCAATTTGGAGACATAGTGATAACCAAGATGCCTATGGGGTTAAAGTCGCCGCTTTGGTCAACATGATATATCTATCAAAAGGTTCATCATCAAACCGTCATCGACAATTTTCCAACGATTCACTTTGATTTCGAGACCGTATGAGCAGCTTATGTACAGGAGGTGTGGGAGTTAAACTGCTTCATGCTTCTTTCTATATAGAAAACGGGAAAAATGATTAACAAAACCAGCGTGGGAGTTTCATTAAGGTTTTGAATATTTGGAGAAAATTTCATGGAAAATAAATAATTTTGGGCTTATTAGAAAATAATTATGAAGCATCTGATAAAACGTCAGAGAAAAAATGCACAAATAGTTGCACCCGCTATTACAACCTAAACAAGTAATCAAGTATGTAATAGGCCCTTCGAAAACCAAAAAACAAATTGAAATACCATGTTGCAGTAAGCTAGAGATGAAGTGTAAACTGTTGATAGCTGCCGGAAAAACTACGAAATATATATTTCCTTTCAGGCTTTTTCGTGTTCTGATAGTGATCTCCTATTACGGAGGTAATATATCTTCCACTGGCGAAGGCTCAGCTGAAGATAGCATGCGGTGTTTATTCTTATGTATTTTTTATTAGAATGGACTGCTAACTTTTTAACAATCGGACGTCATTTTTTCAAACGCTTTACGCAGTGATTTTCATGTTCGTATGTTTTTCAGGTGCTTAACTGTGCCTTTGTCTTTAAGGTGATTAACTTTTCAAATGCTCAAAAATATTCTCAACCGTTTGATTTCTTGTAAGTTCTACTGAAAATATAGTCGTGAGGAAATGGGGGTTTGCGGTAAATGTCCAATGCACGGATGCTATCGGCATTAGAAGTTTTGGCGACAGTCGTGTTATCAGGCTTTGCAGGTAGTTGATTTATCAGGTTTGGGAAGTGTAGTGACCCTCATGTTTGAGGGGAAGGGGGTTAAGCACTCCTGAAATATGCAAAGAGCATTATCATTCGCGGCTCACGAGGGATCAGTCTCCTGCCCAAGTGGAGTACGAAGTAAGTCGCGGCTCACAAAGAGAGGACATAATCGCAAGCAGTGAGGGAGTGACCTTTTTCTACAAGTTTGACTTTTTGTTAATATTTTTTTCATTCCACTCTGTCCACCAGATACCCATCCTTCCATCTTCCTCCCCATCAAATTGATCGCTATCTCTCTTGTATCAGAGCCGCTCTTCGATCCCCCCTCGACCTCAATCTCCCGCGCTCGCCATGTTTAATTTCTCCCTGAATTCCCTCCCCCGTCCTGGCTCTTCTGACCCGCGCGCGACCCCCCCCCCCCCCACTGTGCTCCCACGTGGGCTCTTCCAACTCACGCACCTTCCCCCTTCTCCATATCAAAGTATGGTTTCCCTTTACGTTATTAATGGCCTTTTGTCCTCCTCCCTTCCTCCTGGGGTCATTTTCTTGTTATTTCTCCTACCCTGTGTCCGCTACTCAATCCCTCTTCATATCGCTCCTCCCTTGCTCCTGGTTCATTCATTATTTTCCCGTCTTTTCGGCACCCTCTTCCGTTTCGGGCACGACCAACCGAGCCTGGTCATGACATCTAAGCCATCATGGAATTGAAAAGTTCTGTCGTTTGTCGATGGGTCACACTGATGTGGACGCGGGTGGATGTCGGACCGCCCACTTCCTTCCACCCATCATTCGTACGACGGAGCACAGAGGGTCTATCTTCTGCCTACGATGTGGACGCATAGAATGCCCACTTTTGGCCATTTTTTAACCATTGGCAATCGGGTTTCATATCTTGAGAGTACCAATTGTGTCACACATGTATTCTTTTTGCCGGAATTAACTCACTTGGAAAATTCTCGGCTTTATTAGCTAACTACGCCCGTGGCATAATACAGGCTTTGAAAATACGGCAATTTCAAATTCAAATGTTTCAGTATTCCGGTAGTAATTTCAGGAGTACATTTTGAAGTATCCGACATCTGTGCAAATATGGATTGGTAAATTTGATGTCACCACGATCGGTGTCCATGATGATTGCCATCAAAAAAATCATTTTACATCAGATTCTGCTGTGAGGGATTCTTTGGGGCTGCAAGTGTGGTAACTTTCTAAAGATATTTCAGCATAAGTAAATCTTCAACTATCCTATATATTTAAAAATCCGCCTCACCTGCCTCAGGTACAAAGATTGCCTCACTTTCTTTAATGTTTACTATCTAACTGTATGCTATTTTGTTTTTAATTTTTTTGTTCCAAAAATTGGCTCGCGGCTGAAATTTGGATTCCGTGTTGGCTTGCTTACCTTTCCCATGATATTTAAGTTCCTGTGGATGTGCATTTCTATAGTTTACAGCAAAATGGCGTGACAGTATATGCACGCCTTAAATGCGACATCAGTTCCCGGTGCATTGGTCTGCTAACTCTATTCTATTCCCTACACCACTTCCTCCGTCTACTTGAACACCCCCCAGGTCCACCGTGTGCTGTGTCTGTTCCCCTTTGGTTCGCCGTTCGGCAGAAGAGCTTTTGAAAGGCAAAGCCGCGTCCGCCATCGGAGGAAGGGGTGCTTCCGGAAGGCCACCTCCATGTCGTGTGTGCTCTACCTTTTCTCCTGTACCCGCCTTGTTTGCCCTCTTCGCTCCGTTCCGGAGCTCCGCTCATCCGAGCCCGAATGTGATCCCCCTCATGGGTGACATCCCTCTTCTTCCGTCGCCTTTGTTCTTCCTCATTGTGTCCCCCTGAATGACGATAGAAGTCTTTGAAGATGAGAAAAATAATTAAATTCCTAATAGGGCCCGTAAAATTGTTTCATAGCCTCTTATTTATTAATTAACTAACGACAGGGAGTGCCTACGAGAGAGTACTTACCAGAGTATATTTTTAGGAATTTACCGGACGCCGACCGATACAAATTGAACCCCATTTACTAACCTTAGCTCCACTCAAATTACCAAAGGAGGTTATTTTTTCCTGAGGATAAAAATTGTCTGTTTTACTGCTGTTGCGGTAAAAAAAAGTTAGCTTCCTACGGAGCTATAGAGGATCATCGGAAATAATTATGGAAAAAATCATGTAATTAATTTTAAGCGTCGTCCAGAGCTAATTCAATAGTGATTTTAATGCTGATATTTATCATGCGTCAAGGTACTAGACGTATTTATGTGAATGGAAAAGTTAATTATGATTACGTTATATTTTAAATGGTAAGATTCTTCTGAATGGTCTCATGCTTTCTAGATTGTCACGCGCGTTGGATTTACCGGCATCTCTCTTATTGCGTTATCCATTCGATTCATAATTTCAGGACTTGCTAAAACGGTATAATATTATTCAAAAAGTGATGTTCAATGTATTTGAATGGCCTAATGGTTTTTTCCAGGCTACGAGTAGTAAAATAATTATTGAAGCCAGTTATTTAATTAGCTCTGAGGAACACAAGACCCACAGCTTTATTGGCTTCCCCTTATTAAATTCCTTTGCCTGGCAGTAAAAGGGGCTCCTATTTTATATCCTCGTTAAATGATGTGGCACGAAATTCCCCGTTGCCTGGCCGCTCTTTGTTTACTATCTACGGCCGGTAGTTATGCGCCTCTTATTCCTGCTATCAATTGTGATATCCCATTCACCTTGGATGACAAAACCCTGCCCTTAAATTTCCATCAAGTAAATTGAATATCGGATCGCATGCGACTTTACATGATTGGTATTGGAAATCCCAGGAGTTGGGAAATTATTGGTCGTCGTCTCCCTTATTCCGGCCTCCTCTCCAGTGCTCAATCTTCTCGTGAAGTGACCCACCCGGTGTTAGTGATGTTGAATTAGTGATTGGCCGAGAAATATCGTCTCCAGAATAGAGCTCAATAAGAGGGATATGTTTAAAGGTCTTTATGCTCAGAAATCCACTGAGAAAAATATTCTTGGAGAAGTAAATTTTTAGGTAACTTAAGTCATAAGTAAATACTAGGTTACTGAAGCAATTAAACAGAAACATTTATTAAGTAAAATGTTATTTTTTTCGGACTCCGACAAACGAGCTCAGCTACGAATGCTCTTAAATTCGCATTACTATCTATTTAATTTTAAGTGGGTTTTACGAATAATCATAAGATTCTTAAAAATCAATTGCAAGAGTTTACGGCGAACGCCATTCTCAAAACTTTTCACACAAATACTCCGGTTATTAATATGGGAAAGTTGTTTTTTATATGCTTGGATTGGTTGTTATCCTCATAGCAAACATCAATTAGTGTATTGGTGCGCTAGGAACAGCTCCAGTCGTGTGTGCAGCTCAGCCAAATCAGACCGTGAATTAATCAATGGAGTCAAACGCAGAACAGAATTATTTCACCCACAAAATTTATGATGCCTAATTAATTGCATATTACTTGATTTCCCTGCTCGAATGCTCTTTGGAGGATATTTAATGTACAGCATATCGTTCGTGGGATGGGAGCTTAAGGCTGTGATCCGTTTTGCGCCATTTGTTAAGAGCAGATCTCTGCCAACGCCGGTTTTGCCTCATCTACACCTTCTCTAACCTTCCCTAAGACGCATATGACTGTAGTTGTCGGTTGCCGCCTCAAAATGATTACCTCCTCCTCTTAATTCTCCAGCATTTTGTATACATATAAGGTAATAGAGGTGCAAACAACCCTTATATTGTGTGGCGACCTCTCTCTAGCCGCCCCATCAAACCGTTCACGTTGATTGGTTTGCGGCTATAGGGGGCTGAATGCTCCATTTGACCCTGCGGCATCTAGGTGAGGAGACAATGGTGATCTCACGGCGGGGAGGCGGGTCTGTTCATTTTTCCCGTCGCCGCCATCATCTTAGTGTCTCTTGAGGTTTTCGTAATGGGCTCGTATGGCAGCTAAATAAGCGGAGTATATTGCACGCTTTGTGGTTTCCTCTACTTTACTGCCAGCGCCTTGTTCTCACCTCGGAGTAAGAATGGGGAAAGAGTGAATTTATTCTATCACACATACAGCTAGGATTGAATTAAAAAATCTACGAAATCACATGATATCGTAACCCTTACACGCTGCCCTATCCTTGACACGAAGGCGTTTTTGCCCTCCTTCAATTTCTTCTTTTTCTTCAATTCTTCAATTTTTAAGTATATTTTTTGTAGAGGGATATTTTCTTTCATTTTTTTATTTAACAGCGAAGGTGAGGTGCAGTGAAGTTACTCCGCTACTCGGCTTCCCTGAACGGGTACTCAACTGTACGCGATTTTCTAGCTGATTTCATTTTCGATAGATGCTTCATTTGTGCGTTGTCTATGAGGAAGTACAAATAGAGGCTTGGTTATAAGATCTCCTTATAATTTTTTCAGGGCTAATACATCCTCGATTGTGGTTTCTTCCTGCTGTCTACCTTCGAAAACCCAATCCTCGCGTAGGTACAATGAAGCTTAATTGCATTAATTTTTCTACCAGTTACGGTTGGTATACAGCCTCAAGTCTTTAATCGCATTTTTTCCTCGATGCCCAAATATACGCACTTTTAAGCGCTCCATTTCAAGTCTATGAGTTGAATGAATTTTAAAGGTCCTATTTTACTATCTTCTCTCAGTTTCCTTCATAATATCGGCAAAATTCCCAAGGCATGTGTTTTCAGCATTGACTTTATCTTTAGGCTTCTGCGCAACTACATTGAGGGAGCGCTCTATTTATGGTCGCTCTTATGGTCTCCCTGCCACTGCACCTCATTTTACCCCTACCCCCAAGGCCGTAGCCAGGGGGGGACCAAGGGGGATTGATCCCCCCCCCCGAAATGAAAAAAATTAAATAGATACTTTATGCTCGCTTGGTGCTCACACGACGATATTATATAGCGGCGCAGGGACATCTAGTAGTCCAATGCGACTTAAGTCAATAATTATCTAAGCGAATTTGTAGGTTCAGTGTGTGTAGTTGTAGTGCAGTGTGTGAAATAATAGTGCTGTGAATTAGTAGAGAGGTTAGTGACTTGTGAGCCTCCTGAGGGACCACAGAATTGACATCGACACCGAGGAGTTAATTCATTTGTTCACTGCAAAGAAAGCTAGAAGGCTAAATTCAATTTTATAATAATATTTTTATATTTTCCTTTAAGGGTTTGTAATAAATACTTATATTAAACCGTATACGCTATTTTATTTATCTTATAAAAATAATTGTATGTTTGTCTACTATTCCATAAACCCCCACCCCCGAAAATGTTTTCCTGCTACGGCCTTGCCTACCCCCTCTCTATCTACTCCTCATCCCCTCTGCTTCCTCTCCAGTTCCTTTGTACAATCGCCCCCCGCCACACCCCAAAGCCACAACTTCCGCTCCGAGTCCTCTTCTGTGCCAGCCCTGTTTCCACGTGCGTTTTTTTTTTACGCCCCATATCTGCTTAATTCATTCGTCAACCATATCTGTAATCTGTGCACTGGACGGTCCAAAAATGGTCGCCGGCGCACCGGATTCTTATGCTAATGTAAAACCAGCGCCGCTGAGTGTATAGCGATTTGTTTGTCCCCTCTCTCGATCTCCGGAAGCTGATGGCATCCTAAGGTCAGTTTACCGTCCTCCTTTTGAATATAACGTGGACGTGTTCCCCCCTCCACTTACGGAATAATGGATTGTTGCGTTGTCTCCTGCAGGCGGGGACTACTTGGTTCACAGATCTGCTGGACAGATTCGATTGGTCGAGAGCGTATAATGCATGCGACACCTGTATGAAGGTTGTTTTGTCCTTAAGGTTATTGTGTTCAGGTTGTTGCTTGAGTGGTAGTTATCGGCTCCCTTAGGGTTCTGGAACTTGTATTGTATTCTGTAGCCTATCGTGATATTGAAGCAGAGATACTGGGCTATCCCACGCAAACTTGTGGCTTGAAGAATAGTTAAATTATGCATTTTAATAACTGTTTTTAATTTTCCTTCGGTAAGAATAGTAAACTTGCTTTATTCAATATCTCTTTCTCCATCATATTCCTGCTCCTCCATCAAATCCCTTAGCTATTACTCCGGCAAATTCCTTATCGGTAGTATTTTCAAATCATCGGTATTGGAAATGAAGGGTAGGTATTTCTTAGGTAACTTTAACTCTTGCTGTATGCATATTAAAAATATTTATATGCTCTCAAATGCTATCCTTGCAGAATAAACTTATAAATTTTGATATACAGTGTAAAAATTGTACTGTAAATGTACTCGTGATAGTATCATTATTATATTTTTTAGCTCGCAAAAGGACAACCCAGTTAAGTTCTACTTTATATCATGGTTTATTTACGCATTCCTAGTAGTAAAATTTTATCCAGGTTATTTCCTCATTGTTTATTTTTCATGCAATGATATCAATTAATCTTTTTTCTCGATCCCCTTTTGTTAAAATACTTAGGATATAATACGTTTTGCCCCCATATTCGTGGTTTTCTCCCTTCCGCTCATATGTTTGTCTCCTTTCTGAATTGATCACTTTTATCTTATCAATGCATGTTTTTCCGCGAGTTGTGTGGTTTTTTTGCTATGTATTACAACTATCGACTTTCTCGAAAAAAGATTCTTTCTTTACCTCGGGGAAATCCTTTCTTGCCTTTTCGAACTTTATCTTCTACTAGAACCAATATTTAAGTGATTCTTTTTATTTTTCGTCGCTGATGTTTATGGTTTTAGCATTTGATCCCACTGATGCGTGGGGAATGGAGTCGCCCAGCTATATCTTCATCATCTCTCGTATCGTATTAGGTCTTGGGAACTCCACAACGCTCCTCCATTTTGAGAAGGGGAGCAACACCCCTGGGAAAAGTAGATGGGAAATATGAAGATTCTTTTATGTCTGTCGAACTGGCGCCCATCATCCTCTCCAAGGAATATTTACCTTCCCCCATACCTCCTTCCAATTTCTTCGATCTCCCTTGTGGGGAGAAAAATCGGCGACGTATTCTTATTTGTACATGATTTTATCATTATTATATTTTTACTCATTCCAGTCTTCCCCCCACATTTTCTCGGAACTGGCTATAACGGTATCGCACGAATGTGAGTGACCTGGGTTACCCTCTCGTGTCGATCCTTCTCTTCTCCCTGGTTCCTTGAAGAATTCATTGGATCGGATTTTTCGATCGTCTCTTTGCATTGCATCTTCTCTGTGGGAATGGAAATGGCCTCTTTAAGAATGCTCTCACAATCTATGTTTCTCCGAATTATATCTCCTTCGAACGCTCGTCATTTGATTCGTATAATGGGAGTGTATGGGAATGTTTTCGGAGAGAAGGCACTCAAACTATATTCCTCGTATTCTATCTCCCCCGATTCTAGATGGGAGGTGGGAATTTCTAGTGACAATCTCACCCAATGAAGACGGATTATTATTATAATTATTATTTATCCCTGTCATACACCAATCAAGGGATATTTTGGGAGAAAATGGTGGCATTAGGACGTTTTTTTATATTATATTAAAATATACAGCTGCAGAAATTTATTTTCATTTTAGATCCTTATACGCATTTAATTTTTCGTCGGTTCCATTCCATACACCCGAAATAAGGAAAATATTCCGCGTTTAGATGTCTAGCTATGTACCACCCACCGCTTAGAGCTGTCGAGGTACTTCCTATTTACATGCTAATGCTATCGTACTAGCTTATATTTTTATATTTATTTTGACTAAAAAAATCGTTTAGTACCCCTACTTAAAATTAATTACCCTAGTGCTACATTCCTCTTGCCCCTTTCCTCAAAGATCTGTGTGTCAGTGGCGCAGCGAGGGGGGGTTTTGGGGGTTAACCCCCCCCCCCCCCCCAGAGCTCAGAGAAATATTTAGGTTTAATCCATTTCACTTTATTGGATTGATATTACTGATATAATAGTGCAAGGATTAATAAAATATCCCTCAGAAAGCCGTAAAACTCACCATTTTGAACCGTTTATCCGAAAAAACTCCACAATTTATTAATCTCGCACCTACCGCTTATCCTGGTGGGTATTCCATACCCCTTCTGTGACAATCTCACCCAATCTCACACACCCCGGTATTAGTTGCAGATAAACCCCCAGCCTTAAGTCCTGGCTGCGCCCCTGCTGTGTGTAATACTGAATTAAAATCAAATATCAATTTACTTCCTCCTGGCTCCGTGCAATGTTTTCCTGGTTGTTCGAGGAAAGTTACAACACCGCTTAAATCCATTATGTATTCGTTTTGTTTCCGATAGCATAGAGCGAGGGCGATTGGAAGTGCACGTCAATATCTTCCCCGATATCCATGCACGCGAAATGGGATTGCTCCCTCCCAATTTTCCCGTCTCGATCACACGTCTCCGCGCAGCTTGCAATGAATGGAATGGTGTCACAATGGGTCGAGCGTTTCTTTTCGCGAGCCCGAATAGCTCTTTGTTGCCGGCTGATTACGAGGCCACTCGAGTGATTTCTTTTTAATTGGTTTTCATATCTGACGGTGACGGCTCGTCGACGGTCGCCCGTTTCCCCGTTTTCGCAAAACGATTCAAAAACTGACTCCCGCGAGTTTTTTATTCAGTACGTGGGGAGGGCTTTCGGTGTCGTGAAAGGAAGTCTCAACCTGCATTGCGTAAAAAGCTAATTTCTGCCCGAGTCAGTCTCAGCGGAACGATTGTGCTTGGCTTATTCACGGAGTTCGTTTAGTTAAAGACTTTTCTCCGCTCATTATGATTGAGGATACATTTATTTGTCATTCTTAATGAATTTTCCCGATTTATCATAAATTCGGTCGGTGGCACAATTCGATTCCGATAAAAGGTGTCTTAAATTATTTCCTAGCTTATCTTCTAGGAGCAACTTGTCTAACCTTAATTTTCAAATTTTATTCCCATCATCTAAGGTTAGATGTTGATTGTAACAATGTGGTGCATATAATGTCTCATTCAGATGTTGTATTAGAAATAATATGTTGTATCTGCCCATTTTCTATCCGATGTCTAACTCTCTCCCTTCCCCTTGATTAGTGCGATATACATTTGTCACTTATTCAGTCGTGTTTGCCGGAGGAACTTCGTCACAGCGCAGCAGAACTGCAATAGATGCAATACTCCTGGAATTATTTTGCAAAATGTACTGATTAATAATCCTGGTACATGCTACATATTATATCGGAAAGGATGAGCAAAAGCGGTAGGGCAGAACTCTCTACTTATAGTCTACCCTTATAGTATATGAATGTAAAATTATAAACTTTTTTCTACCCGCGGTAAGGTCGATGTAGAGAATCATTTCTCGCCTTCAATGGCCTTCGCGAGTGCTCTCAGGAGCCATTTCAGTGCACTCAGTGCATTTGTGTAGTGTGGCGCTTATGTAATCATGTCATCCCAAAAGATAGTCCCGTATGCAGCTCTAGTTTTCTCTCGCTTACTTCAACGTAGTGATGTAAAACCTGGTTATATTTTCAACTAATAATAATTGCTTATACTTAGTAAATGCTAAATAAGTACCCAACCTTTTCTTATTAATCCGTTAATCTAATATTAATCAAGCATTCTCTAGTATTAATTTAGTCTTTAATATCTTCTCTAGTGTGAATATAGTATTCTCTAGTTCTAGTATTAATCTGGTCCACTTTATTAAATTTCGTAAAACCATGGTACCTTCATTACGGGCATTTACGAAGGCTATGTGTATTTAAACGGATAACTACCCTTTCAAAAACACCCCATCCATATAGTATTTCCCATGTCCACATCGCTGAATTTGCATAATCGCAATCATACGTTTTGAGCGACTTCATAATGTAGTCCAATTAATCCTGTTCTTTCCCCCAGAGAATGTCCATGCATGGTTCGAATGAGCGGGGCGCGTATTGTGTGCGTAGCGTTGTGCCAGCACGTCGCGTATCTATATCCTCCTCGCAGCGTTCATTCTCTCGCCCCCTCCACCAACCCTTTTTTTCCCATCCGGCAGCCTTCAACCCGGGGTGTCGTTTTGACACATTCAAAATTACGTGTCTTCGCCATCCCACTCTTCAAGCATGCAACGCTGCTCCTTTTCACCTTCTCCATGCCCACTCCACACCTTCCTTCCGCGTCCAAACCTTTTTATTTTTCAAGTCTCCATATTTTCTATTTCAACTCCTACACACGCGCGTTGCGTCTTTCTCCTCTCTCACCATCCCCTGGTTTTATGGAGCGCTGTGCTCTCTTCGTGGAAATTGCCTGAAAAATGTTTCCCTCTGCTTCTTCTTCAACATTTCCCTAGCCTATTCCTATTTTTGTGAACTCTGCGTTCTGTTTCCTAGTCAAGGTAATAACCTGGTTTGTAAACGAAGTTTAAATAATACCTGGTTACAGTTACAATGGTCAAAACTGGTATCTAGTGCCGCGATAGTCGTAAATTAGGGCGTTATTTTCCCTTCTTTCGTCGCTAAACTTCATGGATAGGTAACGTCATGTATAATTATACCTCAATAAAGGTTTAAATAAGTATTTACGTAAATTATTCATTTATACTTTAGTTATGAATTGCGTGAAATAATATTTTGTGATAATGATTTTTCTATTTTTATTTATAAAAGGTAGTTAATTATAATGCATATTGCTATAACTTCTACCGCAATTTAAAACGCATTTCAAGTTAAATAGTAGTTGCAACTTTTAGAACAATGAGTCGCCATACCATTTCCTACGTTATTCGGTGATGACTCTCGTTCTGTCAACGATATTTGTGTTAGAAAAAAATCAATGACATCCATTTCAATGTGTGCCACATTTATACTGAAATATCTGGAACATCATTTAATCAATCATCATCGATCAGTTAATGACATGATATCAGAACGGCATGTGCACCTACATTCTTTATATGGTCGCTATGTTTTGAAACCTTCTAACGTCGATGTTTCATCAATCACACGCCATTCCTACGACATTGATGATCGCATCGTCATGTTTATCATCCTTAAAATGAGGAATCAGAAATCCCGCCTAATCTGCGAAGATTTATATCAATGAGTCGATGCGGAGTGATAGAAATCGGCTGGGTGTCGATTCATCATCCAGCCGCCCCGTTTCACTCTTTAATATTTCTCCTCCCCGCATCCTCCATCCGTTTCCACGCCTCGTTCCAATCTACCCCAGACCCGCCCCCACAGTACTCCGCCCCCAACCCCATCCCCGCCTCCGCTCTCGTCCCCGCCCCCAGCTCTGGCTAGGGACGCCTCCGGCTTTCCTCGCCTCGTCCCGAATTTTTTCTTCATTTTTACACCTCCGTGTCAGTCACGGAATTCCGCTTATTAGTCATTTTCCGCGGCCCCCATGTATTTTCATTATGCCGCCTCCATTATGGAGCCCGGGGGCTCGTCCAACCCCCCCTTTACCCCCATTCCCTCTCATCCTCGTCCTCTTACCCCTCCCCCTATTACTGGGTACTGGGAGTACTGGGCGCGTTGAAAAGGCCGCCGCGCACAGAACGTGATGCTAGGCGGGAGAACTAGGTCCGCGAAGTTCGCTATGCACTTTCTCAAGCCACCAGTTAAATTTGCCGTTATTAGTGAAAAAAAATGTTTTTCTGCTGCATAGATCCTTAGAATTCCATGACTTTTCCACATCGCAATTCGTTTTTTCAGGTTTTCCTAATGTATCACAAATCTTTACGGGTTATTTAAGATGGTCATGATTTTTACCATGAAACATAATCATAAGCTTACTTCGAGCTTAAAACTGTAGGTAACTAATGGCTGCTTCGAAAATATTGCGGGAATTCATTAACGAAGGTGAATTTGAGAATAAGGAGGTATTATATTCTCCTGGGATGTGGAAGAATAAGTTTAGGAAAAATCATCCATAAATCACAATTAATAGTATAGAGAATCCTTAGTTAGCTTTATTCAAGGTGGGAGAATGATGTTTTCGAATTTGAGATTTCAGTGCACAGAGTAGTTCTCTCAATTATCACCTCTCTCCGTCAATGAAAAAGAGCTCAAAGTTAATACCTCTCTAGGAAGGAATATTGCAAATGCCAATTTAAGTAGGGAACGGAGTTTGAAGGTTTTCTCATAGTTAGTTTATTCGACTTGTTACTTTTTAATACTCTGCGTAAAGTGTTTCATTCTTAATATAGGAGGTAATACCTCGGTTTCTCTCAATCAGCTGAAAAACCGGGATTTTACCAAACCAGCAAAAATGATTGATCGGAATCTGCTGGCGTTTCTACAGTGGGTGCTGTGGTACCCATGCGCGATCTCCAAGGTGGGCACGCAAAACTAGCCTTGAAAACCCGGACAATCTAGTAAAATATTATCTTTAATCTTAAAAACCCAAGATATTAATACACAAACTACAAATTCTAAAGCGTAGATTGTAAAAACTTTTGTTTTATATTCATTAGAATATACTCTTCATAAAGATTCTTATAATTACCCCCAAGGCCATTTATAACCTGGCTGGTATTCAGCCTCACCAACTGTCCACCTCCAATTCTTCCGATCGTCTGCATCCTCTTTGCCTCCCATTCTCATCATATCAATGATCACCGCATCCTACCATTTTTTTGTCTTCCCAGAGGTCGTCTTTCATCGGAGTTTTCTATTATCATCACGGGTCAAAAATCCTGAGATTGGTTTGACGCCACTCTCCACTCAATGCTCCGATCACCTAATCTTTTCACACCTACGTATTTCCTCTCTTTCACATCCTTCTTTACCTGTTCCAAATATTTTGTTCGAGGTCTTCCTTTTTCGTTCTTGCCTTCCACTTGTCCCTCGACGATCTTCTTCATCACCAATATCATTTCTCTATATGTGTCCCGTAAGGTTGTTCCGTCTTCTTGTTAAGGTTTTCATGAGGCTTCTCTTCTCTCCCACTCTTCTTAGGACTTCCTCGTTACTAACTCGGTCGATCCATTTGATTTTCATCATTCTTCTGTAGCACCACATTTCGAAGGCCTTTATCCTCGTTTTCTCCGCTGTTGTCATTGTCCATGCCTCACTTCCGTATAAGAGTGTACTCCAAATTAAGTTTTTATAAATTACTTCTTCACTACCGTATTTAAGTTTCCCGCTGCGAGCAGTTCTCTCTTTTGATGGGATGCTCTCTTCGCTTGGGCTATTCTGCTGATGATTTCTATCTTGCTTCTCCCGTCGCTAGTTATCCTGCTTCCCAAATAACAGAATTTATCCCACCTCTACCAGTTTCTGCTTCCCTATTTTAAAATTAGTCTTGACTTCTTCTCTTCGGCTGCATACTAATATCTTGGTTTTCTTTTTGTGTTTTTTTCCAGCTGATATTTACCCATGACCGTACCCAAATTATCTAGAATATTTTTCAAATCCTTCTCCGTTTCTACTATGAAGACTATGTCATCGGCAAAGCTTAACATTATAATTTTATCCATGGATATTCACTCCCGAGGCCTTTTCTTTGATTTCATCGATGGCTTTCTCGATGTAAACGATGAATATTACAGGTGACAAAGCACACCCTTGTCTCACTCCTTTCCTAATTCTTGCTTGCTTGCTGTTTTCTATATAAACAATGGATGATTCTTCTGTCATTGTAAAGAACACATTCTATTCCTTTAACACGCCTACTTCTACGGGGAGAAGAATTTCGCGTCAACCCGACGAGAGCCACGCTTCGAATTTTTATCATTTTAATTGGCCCCCATGTCATTCTTTTCTTCGGAAAATTTCTATCACATTGTGTGCTTACCACCTATGCTCTCATCGTCTGCCCATGCATTGGCGCCATCAACTCTTGACGGCTATCCCGTCGCTACCCGGGTGATTTTCCTCGGTCCCACGCTCCCCTTTTTTGTGGGTCGGGAAGAGGGGGCTAATTTGTATCGCTGCTCGGAAAAGTGGATTGCCGTCGTGAGCTATGGGGGATGACAAATTTCCTTCACCCTCCATACATATTCCATCTTCAGCCCTTCCACGCTGGATGCGCCCGAAGAATGATCTCCCTCGTGAAGGTCGGGCAACTAACTACTTCATGTCCCGGCGTACTCGATGAAATACCTTTATAATTTATTAACACCAGATGGACGTTCAAAGAATATATTTAGGCGTATTCTATGGCTATATATTTGTTTTACTTGATCTCTGACATAATAAAGCATCTACAAGGAATAATCTTGAAAATGTGATACCGTTGTTTTCACATGTATTTTAATGTACGAATGAGTTATTACCCGGCTCTTTTGACCCTATGCTCTCAGCATAAATAGATATCCTTAAAAAATCATATCCATTAAACTATCCCAAGTTTTGATCTGGTGTTTCAAGGGGAACTTTGGAACTCGTATTTTCAGTAATACCACTCTAGAGATTTCATCATTTCAAAATTAATTTTCTTCCCTCCTGTATAATACTTGAACTTTTTTGGATGAAGAACTATATATCCATTCTTTTAAAGGATTTCCTTTCCTTTTTTTATCGCATTTTGTTTTTGAGGTGTATTGGCAAATTATGCGTGTGGAAGTACTCGTGCCATTTCAATGTTTATACTTCTGTCGTAAGCACAGTGAAAATTTGCCCTTTTTTTCAAACGATTCTACTTTATCCCTTTCAAAGAAAAAACCGCTTGAAATCACCCTTGCCTAATAAGGGGTGTTATATAACGCTCTACTCGCACGCTCCGCGCGCTCGTTAAGGGGCTCCGCCCCTTAAAAACCCCGGTTCCGGCTTCGCCGTCTACATTTGTGGTCGCTCGAAGACTTTTAAAGTTCGAATAATCTCACCTCAGCTAGGGGCCGGCTTCGCCGGCCAGGGGGTAGGGAGGCGCCCCACTCATTCCTCGAAACGGCTTCGCCGTTCCTCGCTGGAGGGCGACTTCGCCGCCCAGGGGTTGAGTGTGAGTTGAGATGGGTGGAGTCTACAGCGGCTGCGCCGCTTGAACGGCAGGGCGGCTTCGCCGCCCGAGGGTTACTGAAGCTCCCCCTCGCCTACGCCAGTCACTCCTCGGAACGGCTTCGCCGTTCATCGTTGTGGGGCGGCTTCGCCGCCTTGGGGTCGAGGAGCCCCCCCGCGGCTGCTCCGCTTAGTCCTCATTAATGCTCTTCTCCACCGAGAGGGGTGCCCAAGGGGATTCGGGGGTTTTAATGTGTCATGCATGCGGTCACTAATCGTCCACAGTGATCAAGTAGCGATGATTGTAAAGGGTAGTGCAATGCGGAGTAATAGTGGCGACAAGTACCCATAAAAGAAGACTTAATGGCACGTTTTTCATTTTTTGCGGGGGTTCCAACGGAATACCGGGGGGTTTATACTTGTGTTAAACCAGTGGTCACAAATCGTTCTCATAAATTCCGTGCCGATAAGTCGTAGGGGTCCGGAACAGTGGTCTGACGATTCTTTTACCTGGAGAGGCGATTTGTTAGAAATTTTTTGGGAGGTTTCACGGGGTTTTCGGGGGTTTTAATAAGTGGTAGGGGCACCGGTTAAATTGTAACGAAAACTACTCGGAAAGGCGACTTTAAAATTCATTAATTTTTTTAGCGATGTTCCAGGAGGTGATCGGGGGTTTCTGGTATTTTTTCCCGTATGGTTTACGGTTGCTCGCCCTCACCTAATATTCCGGACCTAGACCTCAGAGGGGACGGGTAGTGTGGCGTAATGTTTGCGAGAAGTACCCAAATAGGAGACTAAATGACACATTTTACGTTTGGGAGGGATTTCAGGGGGATACCGGGGGTTTAAATGTGTGTACTCCTGGAGGTCACCATCCATTTACATAAATTCCGTGGGGATGAGTCGTTGGGGGCGGTGGAATAGTCACGTAAAGTACCCAAAAAGTAGACTTATATGCAAAATTTTATTTTTTGGGGGGGTGTATGAGGGTTTACGAGGGGTTTATAGGTTTTTACTGCCAGCGGTCATCAATCGTCCACATCAATTCCGTAGCGATGAGTGGTAAGGATTGGAGAAGCGGCGGAATTGTGACGATAAGCACCCGAAAAGGCTACTTATATGAAAATTTTAATTTTTTAGGGGGTTTCGGGGGGTTTAAAGTTGACGATACTATATGGTCACATTCATTTACTGTCATTTCTAATAGAAGTGTGCCTTATGACATCCATATTTCGAGAGTAATACAATAAAAAGCAAACCAGTCCCCAAAAAAAGTGAGTAGTGCCCGCCATTTTTATTTTTTCGCGGTTAAATATATTGAATCATTTATTAACGGTTCATGTTTTCTGAAAGACAATAAAGAAGTGTATGTAACTACAAAGTTTGAAAGAAATCGGTCAGGTTAAAATTGACATAATCTTCTATTAGTCTGTTGGAAATCGTAATTTTCGGTGATTTTCGGAATATTTTAATTTTTTTCTGAGTAACCAAGGACGACGAAAGAAAATTGTTACCTTCATTTCGTAGACGATGTTATTAGCATATATAATAATCATTTTCGTTATCCTATACCTTAAATTAAGTCGAAGGGAGCGGAAGTTATGAAATTTTATTCGAAAAACGAATTTTTGGACGCCATTTTGGCTGCAATTTTCTTAAAAATAAATTAACAACATTACGTAATTACGTGCCCACGTTTGTCAGCTTTCAGGAAATACATTAGCGATCCGTGTGGCACACACCATTCGCGCGCAGTAAAATAAAAACCGAAAGACTGTCCCCGAAAAAAGCCCGATTTCGGCCATTTTGTCGTCCTAGCGACGACACGTGGCGGAAACTTCCGGTTTTCGGATTTTTCCTCCGGATCATTTCGGGTTCCCCGCACGCGTGCCAAATTTCAGCTCTCCAGCACTTCTAGAAGTGGTCGGGAATTTGTATCCATGAGTGAGTCAGTCACCACAAGGGCTGTATATAGATAGGATGCGCCAGAAAATGGATGCCGGCGGCGGTAATTGACCATGTGAACGTGTTGATTTTCGAGAAAAACATCCTTACCGACATTTTTGCTACGCGTCACATCAGGGCGATTTCTCCGGCAAACAGGATCTCGTCTTTCTCTCCACCGCGTTACCTTTCCATCCTTTATTTTCCTAGTATATGGTACCTCATTAATATATAGAAGTATGGGTGTGAACCAGTTTTCTATTATAGTAATTAATTGTTTCACGTTTATCTTTCATTTCTGTTCCAACTGAACGGTAAAATCTTCACTCCGCTGTAGGAAGGTAGTTTGGGATGGACAATCGATCAAAATATCTTCGATAACATTACATACGCGGTAGGTTTTACAGGCACAAGTGGAGCAAGATGATATAATATAGTTTTTTTGCCCTCATTATTGAATTTTAATACTCGTTTATATTTAATCCCATAAAGATTCACAACACTCATTGAATGAAATGGTATGCTCATTCTCTAACGCTGAGGCAAAGCGCAGTATTTCTCTGAAACCATTATTACGATTAATAAAATGGAGTGAAAATATGACCCGTTGGCGTTAAATTAAATTTGCTGTGATACTTGATGTAGTTGAAGCTCAAGTCACCATTGCACGACGAGGCCAATAGAACCAAATCATGCCTACACAAATGTACGTTGCTATGAATGATTCTTTTGAGCGGTGCACTCGCATCCATGCTGGGCCAACTCCGACCTCGCCGCAAGTCTTATCTTTACAGGCCGTCCTCTCCCGTTGTCATCCCGCGCAAGGATTATTAATCCGCGATGTCGGCTGTCAACCGATTCGCGCAGACGCACATTGCGCTCGGAAAAGTGTCCCCCAACCCCATGTTTCTCGTAGGAGTCGAACCGTTGTTTGCCGTAGATATTCAAGAGACCAAGCGTCACCCTCTCTGTAGTTAATGCGTTTATTTTCGCGGAGAAAACCTCGCCAACCTACGCGCTTGAAGGGAGGATAACAATAATTATCCCTGAATGTTAATCTTTATTGACATGCGAATATCCGTTACACTCCGCCTCTAATAATTAGGACCATTTGTGTCATTTACGGGACATTTTTCTCTTTGTTCCTTTTATTTTAAAATGCACTGGTGTGATTATATTGTCGTAATATTATGGCTAATGCTTCGCCTTGGCTGTTAAATGTAAGTCTTATCGTTTTTCTGGCGCAATACTATATATAGTTTGTTTTTTTATCAAGATTCTTGATTGCCTTTTTATGGCTCAAAGATTTTGCCATCAGCAATAATAGGCGTTTCATGATTTTATGACTTAAATCTCAATACTCGCGTGCCATCTCTAAAAAATTGTTGTGAAAGTGTGTGTCAAATGGATGATGAAGATCGGTGTTAAGTTTTTCAGATGGCCGACAGAGCTCGAAACGGGAAAGTTAGCGGTATTGTGAAGAATGATATTTTATTTTGATCCAGTGCTATTTCAGCAGCCGAGATTATCTTGATGAGATAGAGATAACAGATGGCCAAGATTTAGATTGAGAGATACAGAGATGTAGATGTTCTCATTTTTTAGGTTGATACGTGGTTTCCATTGATGATTTTCCGGTGACGCTACTACCTTCTCCCTATGCCCGTTAAGAAAGAGGATAATTTTCACATGACATGAATGAAATACCTCATATGTTGGCAGACGTAGTACGCTTTCTCTGCACGTAGAAGGTGCTGATATATAGATCATCATGATCATAAGTCAACAATCGTCAGATTGGTTCGATGTAGCTCTTCATTCTGTTTGCATTTTTATGGTGACGTATTTCTTTCCTTTTACGTCCTTTAAAACCTGTCCTATTTGCCTCGACTCGTCATTTGACGATTTCCTTCACCAGGTCATCAAATATCACGTTGTGGCCGAATGTTTAATGTATGATATTTAAACATAAATAAATAATATTTTACTTAGTTTCAGCATCAAGTTAGCTTAACTCAATTCGGTACTTCTGAATTCCTGAAAGCTAAAATAATATCTATGGGTGTCATTCTCTCTATCATTGAAACCTACCGTTGTAACTGCTACCTATCATCGTATCTTGGTGATTTAATGGTGGCGTAAAACCTTTCTCATTAATTCCCTAGAATATTTATGCTAGCACCCGGAAATATTCCCCAAGCTCACGGTAATGTTTGGCTTTTCAAGGCGACGTATGAATTCACAGCTGTTCATTCAACCGGAAATCACATATAAGGATTAGGCAAGGAATCAAGAACAGAAAGCATGTCAAGAACAGCATTCTCCAGCTGTTCAGTTTAAATATTTCGAAAATAATCGTCCATAAAATTCGTTACGGGCCATCTGGCTCGTGACAAAGACTGAAGTGAACAATAGAAGACGTTCCCCCGTATCGTTGTTAAACGCTTTATTGCTGAGATTTGCGGAGCACCTTGACCCCGCATGGAATTACAGTCGGGGGGAGAGGTCAATGCCGAACTATCAGGAGGATTAACGCCATCTTCAAGTACATTTTATCGACATTACGCTCTTCATTTTTACTGATGACATAGAGATTTTTATCCTAAGAGATATTCTTTTCTTAAGCCTAAATCACACGATCATTTTTTTTCGTCGCGAAAGTAATCACTATCGCGATCACTTTTCCCGTCGCGAAAAGCAATCGCTCTTGTGATCATTTTTCTGAATCACACGGTCACTCCCGCCGTCGCTTTTCGCATCATTTCCAATATCACAGCTCGTTGTCATAGGACCCTCATCACGAAATTATATAGCGTGTTTGTTTATTTATGCCGTTCCCACATTTGTCAAACGTGGCGCTGCAATCACACCATACGGTCATGCGTTCCGATTGGCTGATATGGGGTTTTAGTGACGGTTTTAGCGACGGAAAAAGCGACCGGACGAGTGATGAAAAATAGCGATGGGAATCCACATCGCGATCGCGATCGCGAAAAACAATTGCCGCCGACGATCATTTTGCGCAGAGCTCGCGATAGTGATCACTTTCGCGACGAAAAAAAATGATCGTGTGATTCAGGCTTTAGATACAATATAATGTTTAGGCGAAAACATTTTATTAGAAAGAGGTTAGAAGAACTTATTATTTGTTTGAACTACATTTCATTAATAATACTTTCTCCTTCATTAGCCCGTAAGCTCTCATGTTTCCGGCATATATTCTTGAAACTTATCGCCTTTTCTCTACGTTTTCGCACTGATTCAAAATGGTGCTACAATTTTGCCCTTTCTCGAAGATTTTTTCGTTTTTTTGGAACTGAACAAGTAAAAAACGTTACATATGTGCATTTCATGTTCAGAATAATTGTTACCTATCAAATATTGAAGTAAAAACAATAATTAATCTCATACATTCGAATAATTTTCAAGTGTATTTCAACGAAAACACCGCGGATTAGCCCACGATATTCGCCGATACAGTCTCCCATTCGTGCGCTGAAAGTGCAATGAATACGGAGGAAAAAAACTTTGCCATGTCGTGGAATCCTACCGGCAGAATCTCAGTACTGAATTTGCAAGATTTACAAGCATGAAGTAATAACAAAGTGGATTTTAAATTCATTAAATAAATTAACCCTGCCATTACTGATCGTTTGGGGCACTTGGATTTATTTTCAATGCAATACACATTTCTTTGTTGTCAAGGGATTATTTGTCTGTGCGTTTACGGCTGCGTTGCCATTAGGGTACATGTTTATCGTGTTCACACGTGACAACGCCTCTTCTAATGATTTAGTTCTTCTTCGTGTTGCAATACTAATGTTCGTTTGCCTTGAGGTGATTCTCTCTTGTGTTGTGTTATATCCTCAGGGTGTGTGACAGTACCACCTCGCGCGCGTCGACACTTTTTGACCGTGGCCGAGGTTCTGCGGTTTATCGAGTGTTTGCCCCTTCCAATTGTCCTCAACTTCCTCCTCTGTCACCCAGCCCTCTGTCACCCACCTTTACCCTTCCTCCACTTCCTCTCTAACTTCCCCCCCTTACTGCCACACTCCCCCCCCCCCCCCCATCCACCGTACATCTCATTGACCCCACCTCACTCCACTGACGAGCGTGCAGCGTCGGAGCCTTCCGTCACGAATCTCCTCGCGATGGCCTACCCGTGATGTGTCATCCCATCCCACCAACTGTCTTTTGTCTTCCACCCCTTCCTAAACCCCTTCCCTTCACTCCCTCCCCTCCACTCCCTCCCCTCCTCTTTTAGCCCTCTTTTTTCCTTCCTTTCACCAAAGCGATCCTCGCAACTGTGTCCCCAACTGACGTTCGCCTAATGTATCCCCATACTGGTGTTCAAGTCTCCAGATTGTAATAGATCAAATAAAATAACTTTGTTTTATTCCACACTTTATTTGAAATAGCACGACCCGGATTTCAGTATCTAATGCTATCATCATTATTTATTTGTTTATTTTCTTAACCCCGATAACAGCACTTATCGGTGGGATAGACCATAACGACGATAGATGATAACTGACATCCATGCCCTTGGCAGGGATAATCTACCCAGGCGGGACTCGAACCCGCGACCTTCAGCTTGGCAAGCGAGGACTCTAACCCGCCTCCACCGAGGCCGGCAAACCCGGGAAAATTAGATGCTGAAACCCGGGTCGTGCTATTTAAAATAAAGTGTGGATTATAACAAAGTTATTTTATTTAATCTATAATGAAGCAATTCCACAAAGTAACGCCTGAGATCGTGTCTTATATTCTCCAGATTGTATTTGGGTATCTGGATAGAGCGTTCGGACAGTTATAAGGAGTTCCTGTTTATTTGTCTCGGATGAACACATTAATATATAAATAATTCTTGTATGAATACTTAGAAGATTAAATGAACGCCAGGGTCAGAGAAATAACTTTCGGCCACACTATGCTTTTCGAGTTCTTGCCACCCGATTTTGAAGACTAATATCACAAAGATTGCTCATTCGATTTCAAAACAATTTGCATAAAATTAATTTTTGTTTATTCTGCGTATAAAAAATTTGTTGATATCATTAATTATTTAACTATGCGCTCGACACAGAATTTTACCGCATTTTTCAGCATATGAGCATAACATATTACAGGCTGTGAGTGTCCACTGTATCATGAGTGTCATATCCAGTAGAGGTGGACGGCTGTCGCTTTTTTCCTGATTTTCTCGTTCAAGTATTTGAAATTAACATCGTGGACCGTTTGGAATAGAGATGTTTCCATCAAATTGTAAACGTAAATTTGCGGTGGTTGAGGTATCCATCAGTGATTGTTGTTTGCTATTTATTAAGACTTGAGAATTCGTGTGCCCTGTAAACACTTTCTTACCCATGTATCCTCATTGATACGTCGATTGAGGTGGTTTGTTGGGTAGCACGTAGATGTGAAGATTTATCGCTGGAATTAATGTGCCAATTTGCTGCCTGTACTTAGTCTCTAAACTCCTATACTATCGTATGGAATCCCTCGCCAACTGCACGATCCCCACATGCTTATGTATTCTGTATGGAACTGGCGCATTATCCTAGGTTATTACCGTCATGCACTGTTCCGTGAACTGGTGCAGAACTAATCTCATGAGTGCGATTTGCCGTACCTCCCTCTTCGACGGCACTTGTGGCATTAATGAACGCGGTGCATGGAGAAGGGTGTGGGGCTTGAAGGTTGAGGGTCGGAAGGGTGCAAGTGAAAAAGGATCCTAAAGACCTGGAGGGTTAGTGTTGGAAGGATTTGACAGGTCTTCCCTAGGGTACCCTTGCGAAGATGGCACGTCTTCATTCGAAAATCAAACATTCTTATCCCCGTCCGCACACTGCTACTTACTTAGGTTGAGCTGTATCCTTCAAGATTTGGAGGAGTAGCCTTTTACTGTAATTTTAAAATGTTTGACTCTCCGCTTATGTATTTCTTTTCCAGACATTCCTATATGTCGGCGTCATTATCGTAGCTAAATTTATCTTACTTTGCCCAGAATAACAGGTAGAGGTGCAGAAGCACTTATAACTAAATATTTGTGAACGGTATGACATTTTTATTGATTATTCATGTTATTCTTCATTGAGGACTGAAATTTCACTGAGCGCAATAATGAATACCTGGTTTTCTTCCCCATCGCTTAATTTTATCTCATCAATTTTATCACTACAACCGCATGTTACGTGGTACACATGTTATAATTTCTTCAAAGGGAAAAATCTAAAGATTTCCAATGCTTTATTCATTCGCTCATTGCTTATCTGAGCTCATTCTGTGCGACACTGGAGTTAGTCTCTTAGTCTCAGGTGGCTCCTTCGTTTTAGTAGAAATTTCACGGAAACACTTGCTTTCTCTGATAGTGAATAACATTATTGTTCTGAAAACAATTAAAAACGGGTTTAACCTAAGCATGGTTTTTCCCTTTCATGAAATTTCCTTGGCCATGAACAACCGAAGGTATCGAAAGAGATAATGTTTATTCGTTTTTTTCGTGTCACATAACGTGAAAAATATCGTAAATGTCACAATAACACCTACTCATAAACAAATTTCTAAAATCTCTATGCGAATTAAGTAATTTCCCCAGTTTTTTTCCTCGACGACGCATGCTGCACGATACATCCCCGATGAAGGGAAACGCCAGCCCTGCCATCCCTCGACTCCGCACGTAAATATAATGAAAATGCCGCGTGTCAAATGTCTCCCTTGTGTCGCATGCATCCCCTGATTCTTCGCCGTTGCTGCGTCGGCCCCTCGTCGTCGTCGGCGGCGGCGAGCCCCGCTGCCTCTCCCCGGGGGCACGTATCGCGAGAGGCGCATACGGACTCTACGCGAGGCTCACGCGCCTCGGCGCTCCCATCATCAATGGCCGGAACTGTGGCCGCGCATACAGATGTCGCAAGACGTGGCCGGAATGAATCATGGGTTAATTACGAGGCGGCGGGCCGCGCCGAGAGAGGTGCAGCGATGGAAGTAGCTGGTGTGTGTATGCGTGTGCCGTGAAGAGAGAAGAAGGAGCAGGGAAGTGCGGGAGAAGTGTGGGAGTGACAGAACTCGATGGCTAAAACAAGGGGAACAAAAAGAGGACGCAACAGTCCCTTCCGTTGACGCTTGATTTTCGTAGCCAGGGTCGGCTTATTTTAATCTCAAAAATTTCCTCAGGGTGGTATTAACCCTATTAGTACCATCGGCTGATATATCTGATTTTGCTTCATGGGTGAATAGTGCCAAGAGCCGATACATAGGCTCAAGCTCAAACCGGAGTTTAAACCGCAGTAAATATATTTTTGTTTTATCCTTTATCCAGTGTATTAGAATATTATAACCAACAAATAATCCTTTTATTAAATTAAAAATAACATTATATTGATACCTAGAGCAGTAACTTCATATCGTGTTTTTTTCATGAGGTGCTACAAACTACTTAAATTTAAGTTAACATTTTTCACCAGTACCACCAAATTTCGGTTGGACTAATTGGGATAAGGTGAGAGCGATGAATTTATTAGCGTTAGAAGTACCACTGAAAAGC
The DNA here is from genome assembly GCF_921293095.1 of Ischnura elegans. NCBI lineage: Eukaryota > Metazoa > Arthropoda > Insecta > Odonata > Coenagrionidae > Ischnura > Ischnura elegans. The sequence continues at coordinate 65,578,357 of NC_060249.1, read as the reverse complement.
TATGAATTTGGTAGATCACATAATCACGAAAATATTCTTTCGGTGAACAGCGCTAGTTAAACCTTATTTCTCAGTGAAATTCGGATCTTTTCGGATCTCAGGGACGCAATTGGCCTCTTTTGCCAACCCATTTAAAGGTACAGTGGTTGACAGCACATCTGGAAGCCGACTGGAGAACCCTATATTCCAAAATTTACGGCCACAAGTATGAAAGGAGGTGGTGGGGCGTGGTGGGAATAATTGTAATATCAATGTCGTCTTTATTACATGCAATTTTATGACTAGATAGTCCTGTTTGGCAATTCACCTAGGCGGGATTCTAACCCGCGACCATTAGGTTCGCAGACGGGGACATTATCCCTGCGCCACGCCTTACGTTTTTTAGTATTTCTTCTCTTTCACATCCTTTTCAACCCGCCTTATGTAATTCACTTGGTAACGTTCTACACACATCCGCGTTCCACACGGTGAATTACTTGTATAGTATAGTATTCGGAGGAGGCGACCGACAGCTGAGGTCATTTGCGCCATAAGGGAAGGGTAAGGAAGGAAGAGTGGAAAGAAACCCGGCGTCGGCATTAGCCTGCTCTTAACGAAAGGCGCCAAGGGGACCACGGCTTAACGTCCCATCCGATGGACGGAGTGTTGTGCTTGAAATGTTCTCCACGCAACATTCAATCAGGGATCGGGCAGTATCTGAAAATTCTCTGCCACTGCCGGGATTTGAACCCGAGCCCGCCGGGTGGAAAGCCAACACTCCAGCCACCATACTAACCCGATCCCCGTGAATTACTTGAATTAATTCTTCTCGGGTTTCCAACCGGGTTACGGTTTGCATGTCTGCAGGATTCTTTGGGAGTCTTTCCCAATATCTTCTGGGAGGATGAACATCATTAGCCCTGAATGTGTTGGAAAAGTCTCTAAATGAAACATCGACCTACTACAACCACACTTTATCCCGGTTGGAAACCCGAGAAGAATTCATTCTATTCCAGAATGAGTAAAAAAAATCGACAAATTCTGAACTCCTGACTCGACTGAAAACTAAATTCAGCCAAGTGCTCATACTTTCTTTGGTTTTTATACTTCCTTTTCGTGCTCGCCGTCTGCTCTTGCTCCCACCTTCGCCTCTTCAGTCACGCGTATCTTCTTCCTCCCTCTAATCCCAGCCTCCCTTATAAACTTCCCCTTCCATCCCGCCGACTCTTGCCGGCTCGACGAAATCCCAGCTTCACGCTCGCGCTAAACCTGTCATCAGGGTCAACTTGGGGGAGTTCCTACCCTCTACTCCAAGCACCTCCCTCGCATTCCGGGTAAACGTCCTAACCTCGACGAGGCTTACACTTTGCCATTTCTTTAGCTTCTGATGTAAACGCCGCCACCACCAACTGGATTGCTGAAAACGTTTCTAGCCCGGTGTTTCACAGTTGAATTTTCACCAAAGGGAAATGATCTCAATCCAAAGTATTCTTTAATCGCTAAATTACTTCTAATTTTTTTTACTACATTTACTTTTCCAGAACAAAACTTTCACAAATTGATCTATTCCCATCCTTGTGATTTGCTCGTTATTTTTTATTTTTCTGGATGTTAATGAACCTGCTTTTTGCTCAAATGGTTTTGAAGATGTCATGTGTTCATTTTTACTATTTTCCAAGGAAAAATTACCAGTTATGAAAATTTATCTATTGCTTAGTTTATATTAACTCAGAGCTTACATTATTCACCAATCATTGTGAGTTGGTTTCGTTTTCTTTAGCAGTCCGTGATCAACTGCTATCTCTGTTTTGCATTTCATAATTTCGAGGACTTTACAAAATTGATTTTTGCTAGTATTGTTGACTTTTTTATTGTTGAACTCGTGCAGTACTTCATAAGAACTAAATTTCATACATTTAGATCACTGCCTTTCTAAGCCGCCGTAGACATCCAATCATAAAAATACTTGTGACTACTAATGCTAATTTTACATTCATTTTTGTAAAAAAAATTATTCCTAAGTCTTGCTTAAGTGAGGGTAAGTAATGAATTTTGAAAAATTTGACTGCATAACTCTTTTGAATAGGTTTTAAATATATTTCGTAAGAATAACGTTTTTTTTTCATGCTGAAGTGTTTAAAATGGTCGTTGCCTGATTGCGAGTAAATAGAGGAAAAGCTGTCTTAAACTCCTAATTGCTGATTGTCATCCTCTGATCTATTTCATATGATAACAATATTTCTGTGCAGAGAGTTCACATTAATATGAGTGGAAGTCTGTTTTTTTTCTTGTTTTGAGCTACAGTGAACTGTTGTCATAAAATATAATATATATCCTGGGGAGTACCCCGAAGTCTTTTTCTTGGCTCACAGAAATTTTGCTACCTTTGCTAGAAAAAAGTTACAGAAAAATAATGAATTAAATAGTGATGTAGGCCACCAATTTTCACCTATGTCGTGTTACCTTAACTGTTACATTTGACGAACCGTCATCAACAGAATTTTTTCCATTGAACATCGATGTAAAGATGAAATTCTGCATAGCTTTTCCCTTAAGTGTCGCGACTTAAATACCCAAAGACATTGCTCGGAAGGCAGTAAAATATCGGAGAATTACTTCGTGAAATAAAAGGGCACAAGCATAGCGTCTGTCCCTCTGCTGTGCGTTTTCATAAGTTCGAAATGGTGAAGCGTGAATATTCATCGACGGGATTAGTGAAATGGGCCTTGAAGAGACGAGTTTGAATCAAAGTCTTGCAAGTTGTATTTCTCTGTACTACTACCGCATTGGGTGTGCTTCTTGCGACCTCTTTTCCCACTTCACAATTCGCATTCGAGTCTGCAACGTAATGATTTCGTTGGGAGAAAGTGAGAAGGACATTATCCTGGAGCAGTGCTAGGTTTTCGCCGATCGTCAATGCGGGGTGCAAAGGGATTGGGGATGCAACAGGTTGTGTGTGAGAGGTGTTCCGCGAGTCGAGAAGTTTTTGCGAGAGAGAGAGAGAGAACGTCGCTTTCTTCCGCGGTGATTTTTAAGCTCGAAGCCGGAGAAGGTTGTTGTCGAGAGTGGAGCACTCGAGTTATGCACGCGAGCCAAGAGCCTGGGTGCAGCTGTGGAGTATGAGGAGCGCGTCGTGACGTGTGAAGACACTCGTGAGTTTTTGAAGGACCAGTTGTGCCGGAGCGCGCTCTGAAATGGTTTTTCCGCGTCGAGGTTTTTTTTATCTCCTCCCACTCCCGAGTAGTAAGTGTGCGCCTGTTTGGCTTGATGGCCTCACGCCCCCTTGCGCACGTGTGTGTACATGCAAAGGGTTATTATTTTCAGCGAGCGTGTCTCTCGCCGGTGAGTGCCTCTCAAGACGCGGTGGTGTTTAAGGAGATTCCGTCGTGAAATTAAGTGTCTTTTTCGGGATGTGAAAAAAACGTGCGCAAATAAGATCGTGCCGATAAAAATTACCATCTCATATCTTTGCATTTTAAATTTGATGGTGCTTTGGTATATATGGGGATCGGGTTGGTGTGGTTGCCAGAGTGTTGGCTTCCCACCCGGTGGGTCCGGGTTCAAATCCAGGCAGCGGCAGAGAATTTTCAGAGACTGCCCGATCCCTGCTTAAATGTTGTGTGGAGGACATTTCAAGCGCAACACTCCGTCCGTCGGATGGGACGTTAAACCGTGGTCCCCTTAGCGCCTTTCGTCAAGAGCAGGCTGATGCCGACGCCGGGTTTCTCTCCACCCTTCCTTCCATACCCTTCCCTCATGGCGCAAATGACCTCAGCTGTCGGTCGCCTCATCCAAATACCATACTTTCGGTATACATGGAGTATTTTGAAGAATGTTATTTTATGAGGTTTTAACGACGACGTTTTTCTTTCACTTTTTTTATTTAGATAAAAAGCATTTTTATTTTGTGTTGCGCAGTATTATGGTAGGTTTTTGTATGTGCAACACTCTCCTGTTTTGACAATAATATGAAAGTGATGCCTCATGTGAACATATATTTAATAAATTGGATTCTAACCATCACTCTTTTATTAGTGGATATTTACTTTATCGATAATTGCGCGAATAATTATTAAATAAATATTATGAATTACGTTAAAAAATGAATATTTTTCGCAATTAAAATAATGTTATACCAAGAAGTGATAAAATCACATTGAACGGTACAACCAACTTAAATCATTCTAGGATGTTAGTTTAAATCGATTAAATACTAAGAAATGATCGCATCCGAACAGTCTTTTTGACAGTTAATGAGTCAACTTAGGCAAAATTTCGCCTTTTTATTGTTGCCAATTTGAATTTTGACGTTTCAATGCATTTTTTGGTTGTGTAGTAACCCTTTGAATTTTTATTCTAATTTGGGAAAATCAAAACCAAACATGGACTTTTGTACCGTTTTGTGTCCTTCTAATATAAAAATAATGGTGTAAATATTAATATAGGCCACCCACTTTAACTTTTATATTTTATGAATAGTCATCAAAGGAATCCATGTTTTCCATCGATGTGAAGATTAAATTCTGCATTGTTTTCCCGTTTAGTGTCGTAACCTAACTATCCGAAGGCATTGCTAGGAAGGCTCTGAACATATCGGAGAATGTCTTCGTGAAAAAAAGAACACTATCATAGCTCCTGTCCCTCTGCTGCCCAAGCTCTCTCTGGTGTCATTTTTTGTCGCATTAAAAGGCTGCTCGCGGTGCGTGTTGGCGATGGGCAAAAAATGCATCGCACTGTGCGCTGTCGGTGAGCGTGGACAATAGCTGTGGCTGGGTTTCGTCATCCACCGAACACGTGTCCAAGGATGGGAACTGATTGTGAAGTTATCCTTGAATTTTCCAGCTTTCAGCCATCTGCAGAGTTAACTTATCTTCAACTGAGTATTGCAAATGCTGGTTGGCGTATAAAAATATCACTTTGACGACGAATAGGAGAGTATGCGTGAAGTATTCGCAGAAACGGGCAAATGTTTTGCGTAAGCATTTGATCACTCTTCCTTCTGCAGCGCCTCGGTAATATATTTCCCATCACTGTATCCTATCAATCAACTTTCCATTGTTTTATCCTTATTACGATGGTGAAGGTTAACTTTTTTCCGCCATATTTTCGCAGTGATAACATCTTGTCGATATGATAACGCCATCGGGGTTATTTTTGTCCTAGGAAGTCAGGAACATATGGTGAATGAAAATACCCCCATGATGTGATTGTGCAGTTGCTGTAAGATGAGGCCAATATTGAAACCACATTACTCCCCAATAAGTTAAATATTACCGTGGAAAACGTTAGTACATTGGTACCTACTTAGAAATTGATTCCATCAAATCAATCTCATCAATCTTTGTTAAATACAGGCAGAGTTCTTAATTTTATTGGCCTCTTAAATTGAACTTATGCTTGAAATAAACTCTCCGCTTCAATCAAAGAAATCTACGGACAGAATCAGCTCAGCCGCAGTCTACTCTGTCATAGACAGGTTAGGTGTTTGTTGGTGGAGGAATAGGCCTGTTAAAGATTTTTTATCGTGGTTTCCTCGAGTGCTAGTGAGCTTCCGCCTTCTAATCTAATAGTCTGAGTAGTTATACAGTAAAAGTCCTAATTAGTATAAAATTATTGTAAAAAGTTTATATTTCCAGGTTATTTTTATGCAAATCAACGAAGAATTAGGAAATCGAAGGAATTAACTCCGATCAACGCGTAAACAGTTATATTATTTAATTTAAAAAAATAATTTTTAACTAAAATTCAGAAAATTTATTTCAAATTTTAAATGTTTCTTGTTCTCCTTTGTCCAAATTTTATATATGCTCGTATGGGTTTTCTAGGCTACTTTTGCGCCCCTTGAAGATTGCATGTGGCTTTAGTGCCCCATTGTAGTCACGCCTATGAGTAAAGGTTCTCGTTACTTCAATTTTCTTCTTCAATCTGGGCCGCATGAGTTGAAGCGAAGAATACGCTCTTCGTTAATATTTACTCCTACTCCCTACGCTTCTCTGTGAGGTCTGAATACGTAATGATTGAGGGAAGAGTTATTCTACCATTCATATGCCTGACGAAATCGCGTTTGGTTCATTGCTTCCTGTGGATAAGTTCTCTTGAATCAATCTCCGTTCTCTAAAACGCCCTAATTAATCCGCACTTCCCGAACGTGCCAAAATGGATACTAAGAAAGTGAGAAGTGTGGCGAATCGTGAGACAAAAATAACTGATAGGTTAGCCATGATGAAAGGAAAAGTTGTTTCGGGATTGCTTTGACGTCATGTACCTCTTCCTTGCCTTTGAGCCGTATCGCTGTATTTATTTACATGTATCTTTCTCCCCTTTGTGTTTCTTTTTCTTGTCTTCTTGACGCTTGACCCCTTCGGCTCGCCTTTCCGGTTCTTTTTGGCTCCATCGTCTCCGCCGGTATTTCTATCCCCCTATTCTACTTGCTAATTTTATAGTTTCGCACCGACACTCTTTCTTATTTTTCTTTCATGTTCTAGATTATTTACCTTCTCAAATGTTGACGTGAGTTATGACATCTTTAATTTCACGGTCGTTGAGTCGATCTTCCTTATTTAATCTCTTGATTTTGTTCTAAATTTACACAGTGTACATTTGTATGAATTCTTGTTGATGGGTAAATAATCTTGCCGATGTTGCTATTGAGACTTTGATTCATTCAGCAAGTTTAAATACTTGTTTTATTAGTTTTCTATGGTTGTGTGTTGAATTGGGTGCCCTACTACCATCGGAAACTAATACGAGACTTCGGAAGGAATCCGAAACTTAAATTCGGCTCCAAAGGCTTAAGTGCGTCATTCAGAAACAAGTGGAATATTTATAATTGTAAGATTATAGAGCTTATGTTCTATTCTTCAGAATCGCTTCTGAATGTTCTTAAAAATTAAAATTTGAATCGAATAAGTACTGTTTCTATAGTTCAGTTTCTCACCCACCCGTTTGGCTGCCCTCCGTATTTACTAGTCCTTCTCTGGTTTCCCTAATGATACATGGCTCTCCCGGCAAATACATTTAAAACTTGTTTTAACAGGTTAAAATCTCTAAAATAAGATGTTAGAGCTTAACGAATCGTATGGAAATACATTCTATTGATCATTTATCTGATTGCAAAAAAAGGCCATGATTGTAATTTTGAGTCGCGTGCGTTGTGTCCCTTTTTCCTCATTCTATAGATGGGCGATCGATCATATCCATAAAAAAATTAGATAACTTGCGGTTACGCACTTCCATTGCATTCAATGACCTTGCTGGTGCTCTTTATTCACTCGCTCACTGCCATGGATGGCGACAGGTTGGTGGGAATTTGTCCGCACGTAACGCTCAGTTAATGGGGTACACAACCTCGTTTCACAATTTTCTCCTCTCTTTCGGTAGCAACTGTCACAGCTAATGGCCGAGTCAATACTGCTTTTGATGCCATCGCGTGAGGTGAATTTTGAAGCCTCGGCCGCAGCGACGATAAGGCTGGAAAAGTATGGGACTGTGGCAATTATATTTCCTCGCCGTTCAGCTCGCCTGTTGAGCAATCTTTGAATGTTTTTCGTCCCGTCTTAGAACGAAAAGCGAAGGACTTTTTTTTGTCCCCCTCGGTAATTTTTGTAGACGCCTGTTGCATTTGAATGAAAAGCGTAGCCGAGGTATTCGCTGTTGTTATATTGGACGCCTAAGGTCGACACATTAATGGCAGTCGGAATGTGGGCGAAAATGTTATCCCAAAACAACCTTGCTCATAAATATAGAAATGGATGTGTGTGTGTATGCGAGGTAAATAGAATTCGAAATCGCTTCACCGATCAGCATTAAAGTTGGCACATTTCTTTATTTTGTCTATGTGAAAATTTTCACTCATCATAATTTGTTGTTACACGCTGTTAGGCCCCACGAGTGCTAAGAATTGGATCCGGTGAAGTCTTTTCATTTTTTCCTTCACATAAGTACATAAGGAGGACTTAACGCTTATAATGGATGGGATATTTTTGATCAGAAAAGAAAATCAATGAAGTTCTTAATTCTTTCAATCGACTTTTATCCAAGATTCATATTTTTAAACAAATCATGATTAAACTAAATAATCTCTCATTTCTCTGCTATAGAAAATAGCAGACATCCTTAGCATTCGTTTTAGGCAATGAAAAGTTGTGACTGTGGTAATTTTAGTAATTTGTGTAAGTGATTTTGAAATGTAATAGGATTTTATTTTGTTTGCTGAGTAGTGAGCGTTGTATGACTAGCTATTACACTTTCGAGTTATATTTTTACATTTTCACTAAGATAAAAAAATATACTGAGGCAAAATAGAGTCTGCAGGGTTTTGCTAGTTTCATACATTCTGGCAGCTATGAGAATTATTTTCAGCATACATGCGGGTGTAGTTGGCAGTAAATTTGGCACTTCCTTATTCTATCTATCTTACCATTACCTACCATGCAGCGCCGAGTCATCATGCAACCTATAATTTAGACTCCTAATTATTCAGAGCATTACGTGATGAAAGTTACTTAATTTCTCACCTTAATGAATTCAAAATTCCCATCAAAGCCCATAAAATGAGTAATACATCAAATAGAAATCTATTTACGTTTAATCGTTTTGAGTGTGTTTAAGACCCATTAGCTTGATGAAATGCGGTATTAATTATATTTCTTTTCATTTAATGTTGGTATCACACGAGATCATCAGGTTTTGAGCTTTGGCATGAATAATGTCGTATATTCTTTTCTTTGAGACGAAATTCCATATTACTTACATAGGTTTCATTACGCATGTGTAATGTAGATATATTACCGCAAAATCCGACTGTCCTCTTTGTTCGGTGGCACTTAAAATTGAAAGAAAATTGGAGTCTTCCGCAGTTTACGAATCATGCCATAAGATTTTTTATTACTATCTACTCTCATTTCAAAAGTTATACTATGTGATAATATACAACTTTTTCATTAGAAGCATATTATGAAGTCTCCCCTAATACTGCTCTCGCATACAGTTATGGTACACTGACTGAAAAGATTTAACTTCAGTTTATGTAGCTCAAATTACACTTCGCTTCGATTCCATAAAAAATGAAAGCATAATCGTTTTTACTTCCTCAGGAAAGAGACATTGTGTAAAGTTGAAGTACCTACTCCGTACCGTGTGGAGGTCAGCAGCATAGTGAAATAGGATTAAGCCCCTGAGATATGGCATTAGTCTGGTATTCTTCTTGCACTAATTACACTGCATGCATTATTGCCCAAATTTATAAATTCCCTTGTGCATTGTGGTATATACAGATAATGATTGTCAGTTATATCAGTTTTTCCTTTTGCTTTAGGTACTTTCCTCGAATTTAATCTGTTTTCATGATTCACCCTCGTGAATTCTCACGGAAATAACCATAAGCATGTCGGTTCCCTCAAATTTACTTTTTCATGAACCGTACGTGACCTGCGTTTCACAGATGATTCTGTGTAGCCATTTGAAATCATTGACTTTTCCAAAAATCTCTCCGACGCTTTCAGATAACCTTGATTTTTCATGTTTTTCGCATTTTATTTATGCACTATGCATACTTGTTCGTATATTTAGCGAGCGGTTTGTGTTACTCATGCCATTCATTTTCGTGAACATATTTTTGAACAAAAGAACAGACTTGCCAGATCTAATATTCAGAATAACAAAGGGGTGGTCGTGATAATCCTATGAATTTTCCTGAACTTGTGTGTTTATTAGATGCATTTATGGAGGATATTGTGTCCAATTATCTAAATGCCCATGAATCATGTAATTAGGACTGAACAGATGCGCCGCGTTTACCGCAACCCGCTAATCAACTGCGCCCCGACGCGACTCAGGGGCTGTGGTGCGTGCAACTATGAAAATATAATTTTCAATATTCCATTCGTTCGAGCGTTGCCTTGTGGCCTCGACTTAAATTTTGGAGCTATCAAAGCGAAATCGATTTTAAAATTTTAGCATCATAAATGAATTTTTCTCGGGCTTTACAACATGTCTATGGCATTGCGTCTGTGGTTAAGTCTGCCACCGTCTTCAGGGCACCAAACGACAATGTTTTTACTAATGTCTGGAAAGTTTTCAGATCAATTTTATTTGGTAACTACCTTATCTCTCCATACTTGTATTCCTCAATTTATATCCACATCTTGGCAGCTATGTAATTTGATTAATGTAGTTTATATGAAACGAAGCGTAATTTTTGACGACGTTTTTCAGTAAGACCCTATAAAATTTTAGTCTCAGGAAAGTTTTTTTAATAATATACCTACTGATTAGTTTTACCAGAATTTTAAGGTGGTCGTCTTGGAATGGCATCGCACGAAATGTTATGTTTCTTTTCTGAATTTACTTCGGAAGGTGTTAAGCTATTGAATCTGAAATCTTAGTTTTTTAGTGTGTGATCATCCGTTTCTGTTAAAATCACTCGTAGTCGCTCTAACTGCTTTTAATTCATTCACTCCACACACACTCACTTGCTTTAGTTAAGAAAGCAGACTCAACCCTCCAAAATCACGTGAGCTGGTCATAAATGATAAAATTACTCCAGAAACTAGCTCACGCGTAAATACGTACTTTCTATTCAAGTAGCTCTGTTTTTTACTAACTATACAGAGTTTCCCTCGTATCATGAGAGTTAAGCTATCAGGTCAAGCATCTTAACTTCCGAATGGCTATCGTTCTGAATGTGAATATTTAACTTCCCAAACAGACATCAGTTCTCCTTAGTTTCTGTCACACAACCTTCAAATGACTACTTATTTGGGGATTATTCATTCTAAGAGAGTAGTACTATTCGTTAAGCAAGCAGCTTTGGTGGACCTTAAGCTTGAGCCATGAACTAACTTGGAACATTCAAACATAAGAGTTAGTTCTCTCACACCTAATGCCGTCTGTGGCTCTATTCTTGGAAGTATTTAATTCCCAGTAGGAGGGAACTTCCTAGTTAATTTCTAAAGGCTACCTGTGTGGTATAATTGTCCCCATTAAGACAGCTGCACTATTGAGCCCCTTATGGTAACTGCCTACCGGTTAGAATAGTGCTTTTTTCTTACTGATATGAGGTGAGTTTTGAAAAAGCGAATTGCCCATAACTTTTACGTCTTAAGGAAAGGTAATGGCCGAAGGCATCACCGCTTCCATCATCAGCAGTGATGCTCTTGGGCGCGTGATGATAAAGGCGACGGAAGCAGGGCGACAGCATCCCGCACCCTCATCGCCTTCTCTGCGCTCGCATTAATTCTATCCTCGTGTGATGATGACGGTAGACACGACCTGTAACCCCTAAGGCCCTCTCCCCTAGACTGTTATTGTCTCTTAAAGCAGGAGCAACGTGTTTTTCATTGTCCATATTTCTCTGCATCTTCGCAATCACTAGTATGGATCCCCGTGTGGCTCGGCACAATAGCTATGAAGTTCATGCTGCGTCGCGTACACTGACTGTTTTTAAGGTTAGGAAATAATTTAGTTTCGGGATAAATCGACGTCACAGCTGAGGAGTAAAATCAAGCAGTGATGAATATAATGTTTCCCCAAATAGCTGTATATTTGGGAGGAAACATTAACTCACTGAGATTCTCGCTTGAACATGAATATTTATGTGTAGCCATACGAGTATTCAAATTGTTTTTTATCCAAAATTTTTTTCACCACAAACGCAAAGAAGGCTTGAAAACTTCAGGCTTTAAATTGAAAGACTAGATAACTATTCATTCCCGTCCCCTCTGATATATTATCCCTGTTTAATTGTTGGTAAATTTTCGAAATCATCCCTTTACGTTACTCACTTAACCTCATTACTGGAAGACCAGGTTCTTAATAGAGAATCTCAAGATGATTTTGATTTATTACTCCCAAATTTAATTCTCTATTGAAACACACCAACCTTTTGAAGAAAAACTTGTCTCCGTTTTGTAATCTTCAATCACCAAGTAGAAAATTTCACTATTTTTTCGGCTTTTTCATGTCCTTCATACTACACCCAACAGGATGATGTGAAATAACGGTGAGTAATTTTCCCGAAAATATTTAGGATAACCTTGGGAGTTCTCACCTACATTTTGGAAGTCTCCCTTGCGTGGCAAAATAGTCCTGCGAGTGGGTCTTACGCATTACGCCGTTTCTTCTGCACGGTCTGATTCCTCGAGGAATTAATTTCTGCGTTAAATGTGTCGTTCCCTACGGGTGATGTCGATGATAGCTTAATTTTTCACACCAACGGAGCTAGCTAGCGCGCACCGCTTCGTCCTTGTGAAAATCATTAGAAACCCGACGATTCTCGCTCGGGAAGCGTAAACAGAATGAGGAGAAGTTGAGCGATTAGGGTCCGGTCGGAATAAAAGAAAAAGCGTCTCATCAAGGAAGAGGAGCGGGGGTGGTGGACGAGGACCATCCTGGTGAGAAATCTGTTGAAATTAAAAGAAATTAGGCCCGGTGGAAAAAGTGGCGAGGAGGGGGTTGAGAGGGGAGGGAGAGTGCGTTGCGGGGTTTCCGCCCGAAATGAGCTGTTGTCATGGCAACCACCCATCCCCGTTAGCCTCTTCGTAGGCCTTCCGGTACTGGTCTGTGACGCTTCGTCCCGCAATCCTCTTTCCCAATGTTTCCGGATGAGATTTTTTTACTGCTATGCCCCCGTCGCAATCCTAAACACGGATTCTCTGGTCAGGCAAAAAAGTGAAATTGCGTCGGAGATTCGTTAATTACACTTTTTTCGGAGTAACGTTGATTTATTTTTATCAATAATATATTCAGGGCTTTTCATGAGAAACCGCCTTATTTGAAAAGGTTTCTACGTGCTTAAAGGGCTTGTATGCAAACATTGTTACCTTTTTACTTTTCCTGTTGGATTTAGTTATCTAAAGATGTTCCGATTTGAAACATTCTACATTGGATTAAGCTTTACAGTTTTCTAGTGTCTCCCCTCCCAACTTAATTCCTCTTCAATGAACAATATGGTCCATCTCTTTTCATTGTATCTAAAAACCCCATTCTCTTCCATCTCCTCCTCTCCCTCGCTCACCCAACATTCTTCCCTCTAACACTTTTGAAAATCCCCTCCCCGCTGTCAATCGGTACTCGCTCCATCGAAACCTTGTGTCCTCAACTAGATATATCAATTTTGTGATAATAAGTAATAGAAAAATATGTTTAAATCAATGTATTTTTCCTTTGCTTGGCAAAATTCAAAAGATCGTAGCATTGTTTATTTTACTTACCCATTATAACCTTCCCCGTATGTAATGACTGATATTTGATAGGCATTGCGCATCGCTCACGCTTGTCATTCATAAATATTCTCGGGGGACTTTTCGTTAACATTTATTACACACCCTCTAGGAGCCCCGAAAAAGCTTCCCCCTTCCAAAACAACGTCCTTAATCCGCCTCTGCCTCCGATCCTCGAAGATGCTAATGATCTATTCCTTGATGCCTCAACCAGTAACGAGGCAACCCATGTGCAAGGAGAACAAAAACACTTCTGTTCATCAAAGGAGCTCGGTTAAATCTCCCGATCGGTAGATATTTTCTGGCACTTGTGCCGTTTCATCCAGCCACGAAGTACCACTCAACCGCAAATTAAAAGCATCGTCTCTTTTTTTTCCTTTCAACGTTTTATGGAAGTCACTCAGCCACCCTTCAAAATTACCCGCATCCTTAACTCGTCCAACGATTTTTTTCTCCCCCGTGATAGTTTTGCCGAGGCATAACGGCGATGTAGTAGGTACTCGTGGTAGTTAGGTAGTATAAAGGCCTTTTAAATGGCACCTAATTGCACAATCTGACTTGTGTACGAAGTAGCAGTCAAAATTGTGTTGTGTAAAGTGGGTAAATTGCTATAATATAGCTATATTTATAGAACGCAAGCGAGAATGCGTAGACTTGGGATGGCAAAATAGCCCCGTTGTAATATCATTCGTGCTTTCGCGCAATTTCACGTCATGATGAGAAATTAATGCAGTTCTAACCTGCGCAATCACGTGCCCCGTGTAAAACGGCCTAAAGAATGGACAAAATAGAAGTCTGTGTTGGGTGAAATGAAAGACTGTATTATTTTTGTTTTACACGGGGCATCAAATTTCATGTATTCAAGCTGCATTTTTTTCTCAATCGGGCCTGAAATCATTAGAATTACAGCAGGAATTATATTTCCCTCTGGTGTTCATGCATTTGCGAATTCTTTCATGCAATTTGTGTCTTGACAGGATTTTGAAATTCAATTTAGCATGGCATCAAGTAGTACAATTATGACTCCAGTGTGAAATGGGCTTTACTCGTACCTTAGAACATAGGTTTACGTCTGCCGTTAAATAACCCCTTCCTTTTAAACACCTCCGTGGGGCCCAAGGGGGTCTCGGCATTCGATTAATTACATTCTAAATTCCGTGTAACTACTGACAGGCGTGAATCATCGAAAACCATCCCGAATCGACAACTCTTTTCAAACGACGATCATGGATGCAGTATACGATTCCTGTAATAGGCATCGGAGCCTATTGATTTTATTTAGGCACCGAAAGTCGATGAGGAAGTTCCACTATTGAGTAATCCTACCCCGGTGGCGTCCCCCTAGCGCCCCCGCCTCCAATAGCTTCCACTTTTCTCTCTCTCCTCCACTTTTGTCTCCGCTTCTTCCGGCCGGCTCCCGTTCCGAAATCCGACCTCTCCGCTCTTCCATCATCACTTGTGCTTTCCCACCCCCGGAATCTGGTGCGGTATGCTGCGTACTTCAAAACCGTGGCCCACACGGCCTCCCTCCCATGTGCCTTGCAATATCGCGTTTCTTTCCAGGGGCCAAACCACTCAGATATCCAAACAGATGTGCCTGTACCCACGCGCCTAGTCTCGTGTGCACTCTCTGTCCATTCTCATTTCTCTTCTGTTTCGTGTCGGCGCGATAGTTGCGTCGTCTCTGGTCGTAATTGTGGTCTCTCGCCATTGCTTTTGAGAATAGCCTCCTCGCCGTAGACCGTTGCAATTACGTGCGGGCCTCACTCTAGTTTATCGACCAATTACCACAGTTTATGCGATGATATCTCCACTGAAGATTCCTTTACTGGTCGTTTTTGGCCTTCACAAAAAGTTACACTGCTTTCTCTAGTTAAATAAATAATGGAGGTAAATACGTACAGGTTTGGTCAAATCGTACGTTTCGGTAATGCCTTCTCGTGTATGTTGTCGGGATGACGTTGCCCGGAATACGCCTTGTCTGTTTTCAGAAGAATTAATTTTTCTTTAGTTTGAAATATCCGGTATGTGATCTGCGGGTTCGCACTATTACGACCTCGGATAACATGATGAATATGGGTTAAATTAAATTTGATACTGTTTTCACGTAGTTAAGACGTCTCCTTCCTATGTCTGCAGTTAGTTGTCAATTTACGCTCCCCAAACAATGCACGAAATTGGAATTTTTTGCTTTAAGCTCTCTCTCTCTCTTTCAGGCCGATTTTTATCGATTTAGAGATTGGTACAAAAGCTGTTGAAAGACACGTTTTAATTTTAACCTGTTCGGTATTCCACTTTTTAAGAATGTCTTCGACGATAATTCGTAGGAAATTTTGTATCTTATTTTTTCATCCTTCCGGGATGTACCTGCCGTATCTGCGGAGAATAGTGCTGAATCAGGTTATCCAGAGGGCGTTCTAATCGGCCGCCACATCAGACTTGAGATGCTAACACTTAATAGCGGAAAATAATTTTTCTGACTATTATCTGGAGCCATAGTTTTTCTAGTAAGCATTATTCTCTTGATTTGATAGTTTTTTTGCTTTCCTTAGACTATGGCGATATTTTAATGATAGTTTCATCCTTTTTTACGCCAAGATATGCTAAATAAAAAGATTCGAACTAACTATCAATAATGAAACCTGAAGCTAATACGATACCAAAATTAAAAAATAAAATTCAATGGAGTGGCAATTTTGAATAGCTCGACGAAATATCTTTTTATTTAATTTGGGATCGTTGAAAGCTGAAGGTCGAATATTAACCGCCACGTATAGAATGAAATGCAATTATTTAGTCTCTCACAGTGAATGATGGTCATGTAATCAGTGAACCGTCAATCGGACGACACATGAGCCTTTTGTTGTACTCGTCAAACGATAGATACGGTTTAGTGTGAAATGGTACATTCAGAGAGTAACACGCCTTGAAGACAAGTCGTTCACCTAAACGTCGGCCAATACGACTGAATTAACCTAGTGTAGAACTTGAGAAGAATTCCTGAGTTAATTATTTCATGTCGGCCGGCGTTATCACCATTCACGGGATCGGTTCTCGGGTGTGGCGGAATCCCCTTTCTTCTTTTTTTCGATAGCAAGCCGAGGCGAGCCAGGGAATTTCCAAGGAGATCCGCCGAGCGTTGAAAGCCTTTGACGTTCCGGGACAGTCGAAGAGTGTCGCTCTCGTCACACTCGGCTGACCTTAAAGTTGCGAATGACCTTATCAGTTGGGAGCGTCCCAACAGCCGTCCGGAACCATCCTACCCCTCTTCTTAATCTCTCGAACAAAGTCTCCCTATATTATTATTAGAGCGCCTTTTGTTCTCGGGGAGAGCTTCAAGTGCCTGAATATCTCTCGCGGAGTCGAAGGAGGGGGGATAATATGCCTGTGATCTTTGCTTGCTTTTGTTATCCTTCCTCGCGCGGGATGGAGAGGCTGAGGAGTGAATCTGAATGGTTTCAGCCGTCGTCATTAATGCAATTACGTGAGCAAATATGATTCCCGTTTCCTCTGAAAGTATGCGTAATATTAGGGGGGGGGGAAGGTTGGAATTTCCGTAAATCTTAATCTGTTCGGAATGTACCGTTGCCTTTATTCGACTCCACATGCAAATTTTGTTTCATATTCTTTCTCTTTCCACGTACTTTCTCCCAGCTCTCACTTTTTCTTGCTCCGCTGCTATTTTTATTTGACTCTTTTCTTAACTCTAACTCTTTTTGAAATAAATACTTCATAAACTCTAATTTTTTCCATATAATTCTTTGTCGCTTTACGAATGAACGTATACTAGTGTACACCAGAGAACGTAAACTAGTATACTTATATACAAAGTAAGATTTTTCTTGCACTAATTATCGCGTCGCTGATCTAATTATAGATAGGTCTAGGTACGAATAATTCAAGTTATCCTAAGTTAAGATCTTGTGAAGGTCCTAAGTCCTCCGTAAAGGAACGGAAGATTGTCAAATATTTCGAGCAGATAAAGAACGATACAATGCTGAGAAAAATCAGGGAACTGAATGAACTAACTATGGAATAGAGGATTTCAGTATACCGATAATAGGATTGCAAAAATATGAATGACTTGCCTACTTCCTTAAGCCTGAATCACACGATCATTTTTTCCGTCCCTCAGAATGACGGCATCGCTCGACCCATCATTTTCTGAATCACAGGGTCATTCCCACTGTCCCTTTTTCCATTGCTTATTCTGTCACTTTCCGTATTTACAACTGTCATTCAATGGAGAGCCAAGCGTGGCATAGCAATCAATGTTAGCGGCCGTGCGTACTGATTGACTGAAAGACGGTACTGGCGATGTTTTCAGCGACGGGAAAAGCCTTGCCGATTAATGGATAAATGGATGGTATTTCCATCCCTCGAGCAATTACGGAAAATGATCGCGTTTAACTGTCGATTCTTCCGCCATCATTGGAGCTGTCCCTCGAGGAAGTTGGGAAAATTTATCGTATAATTCTGGCTTTAGGAATAAATCTCATTTGTAGCGCCACATGCGCATTTCAGCTTCACCGGTGATTATCATGTTCACCACAACGAGCCAGTTCACTTTAAAATAATTTTGGAGCACATTTTTTTGTGTTGTGTGGGTAGTATGATGTTTGTAATAGCATAAACTTATAAAATGAATTGAGAACATTTATGACATTACATGATAAAACAATTATTACTTTTTTTGGCATATTTTATAGAATTTTTTTCCTTTTTTCAATAATTTAAATATTTGTTATTGCAAATTGCAATTTTATTCTCATAGTAAATTCTCTCCTACTCCCCTGTTCAGTTATACGCGATTCCGCCCCAGGGTACTACCATGGCCCGAATGCCTTCGGTGGGAGCGCCAGGATCGGCGGGCGTGTTATCTCCGAAATCGACTTCAGCCGCTGCCCCCGCTGGCGGCGGCGGCGAGGGGTCAGCCCCCCCTGGCGAACTCTCGGAGACGTCGGCGACCAAGCGGCGCCGTCCGTGAATGTTTCATTTGGTGAATACGTAGGATGCTACACGGGCGCTCTGGATTTCGGTCGATTGTTGAAGGAATCGATAAACTGCACTTAACCTACTTCCTCATCCTTATCTCTTTCCATCCCCTCTTCGTCCGAGGTTCTCCTTTCGATTGCTCGACGGACACCGTCTTAAACAACATCAATCAATATCACCTCCGGCACTTCCTCCTCCCTTAAGAGGTTTTTTATACCACGCCCGTGACGTAACATCTCTGTTTGCTGGGGTCTTTCGGAGGAATTTCTATCTCAAGAACCTAAAGCGGTGAAGCAGCCCTCCGCGTATTGTTGGGTAACCATTGGTCACTCCCTCTTCTCGAGTTATCCGAAAAATGATGTTTTTTCTCATTCTGTGGCGGATAAACCAATTCGAAAACCGTAGCCTATCACTCTATTCTGTTGTCTGATAAGGAGGTTGGCAATATTACCAATTTTTATACAGTTAATCATTCGTATCGCTGGTTTGCAGTGAATGGTGTCCCCTGAATTGTTGTGCAATGAATAAAATGGAATGTAAGCGTTCCGTAAGTTCTGCGGTTACTTTTTTATTGACGAAAGATATGGATATGGGCACTTGGAAGGCCTGTTATCTTTAGTCGCTGTGAAATAAATAATTTAAACGAAAATCTCTGGTTTTTCGTATGCCAGGATGCTTCGTAATAGACACCATGGACTCATGAATTCTTTGTCCACCCGTGATCCACGAATTATCACACAGCAATCTAGATTCATCTGGTCTCTCATCGATTTAGGTATTCTGATAGATGCCTACGGCCAAAAGGAACTGCTTGGAGTTCTCGGATTTTTATTCTCCAGCAAGTATTTTACCCAATGTCCGTAGTCAATGGAAATTACAACCGTTTGAACCCAAAAGGCGCACAGGTCGACTTCTAATCTGAATGTACTCCAATACCCTTGGAGTTCAGGTTGCTGTTAACAATTTGAAAAAATACTTCTTTTATCCCAATGGCCTTCCGAACAATATCTTGTCGAGGAAAGGGAAAAGGTGTTTGTAGTTTCTAATTGTAGAGGTAGGATGACCTCATGCTCACAAAGGCTAGTCAGTTAGGGGTCTTAATCAATTTTAGGGGTTAATTTTTAGGATAGTACAGGAAAATGGCAATTTTATCGAACTGAAGTTAAATTTGAATTTATTCTATCAAAAAAAATATGAATTTATCAAATTCATGAACAGGTTATTCAACGTGTGTAGTAAAAGCGTGTACAAAAAATAATGAGTTTGTGTAAAATCTATTATTTTTGTACCTACTATAGGAAAGCGACGCCAATTATCAGTAATTAACTTAAATCATATTTTGATGAAATATGATTTAAGTTGTAAAGTTGTAATGTATTGGTAGGGAAAGGAAACAGTATAAAAAATCCGTACTTTGTCTAGATAAGTATATATTTAATTTCACTTTTTATGGAGGACTAGATATGGAGGTATCATGCCCCTATCATGTCCCTTTTGCTCAAGGGTCCTGTGTGGGCGCTTGTTAAAATGCATGTATTAGGAGGCGTAGCAGGTATTTCAACCCGCTGGCCATTCGCGACCGCAGCACTGGCCGTGGCAAAGGTTACAGGAAATGCCACGGGTCGAACCAGAGGCGGGAAAAGACGGCCCACCTCCCTCAAAGAGTGGAAATGGGCAGGAAGGTGGGCGTGAAAGGCGGGGTGGGGAGGACGGATGGGCGCAATATGGATTGGACCCCGGCAAACAAGGGCGACCCGAGGGAAGAAATAAGGGTCGCTCGGAGATTCCTGCCCGCCCGAAGAGAAGACGAGCTCACATTTCCACATCCGCGGACCCAGAAACATAATATTTCGCCCGAGCGAGGAAATTAGGCTCGCCGTGGATTTGCTCGCCTCTTTTCGTCCTCTCCGACGCGACGGTACACATTTTCACGAGGAAAGACAAATGACGGTGCGAAGAGCGGAAAGAAAAAGAGTAATAAGGAGAGGAGGACAATCTATACTCCTCCATCCCTCCTCCAACCAGCGGTGGAAAGGGTAGAGATTCGTCGATCGAACAAAGGAAAAAAAGAGGAACGGAAAGCGGGCGAAAAACATTCACATCTTTTCCTCTCGAAAAATTTTCCGGCGAACGCTTCTCGCTGCTGTCTTGTTTTTTTCCTTCAATATTTATTTCCTCCCGAACGCCTCTCCGAGAGCGAGCGCCAGAGCTCTGTTTGCACTGTCGAGGAGACATCGAGAGACAACGGTAAATGTTTCTCTTCCTTGTGTGTTGAAAGGGGGAAAGCGAAAGGATGTCATTTGCGACACAGAGGTGTGGAGGGGATTCGAAAAGTATCATCGCGCGTATTAATTCTTTAATCCAGCAAGACGATCTTTTTCGAGTTTTCGAACACTGATGCATCTGGCCTTAATGAGAGAAATTTTCGCCCGCTTGATGACCACTTCGAAAGGATTGTTCATACGGCGGTAGATTTCATATGATGATAAGTGGAGATTATCGTAGGATCTCAGCGAAATATCACGAGAGTCTCATTCAGTGAAATCATCCCTTGGAGCCTTGCTGTAGGTCCTTGCGTAGAAATTTATGAAAATGATCGGCTTGGAGTTAGGATTAAATGAGGAGTAAGGGATGGGAAGTAGTGTGCAGAGGCAATATTTCTCAATGGCAAAAAAATAACTAAAAGAGAAGCAGTCAACATCCAATGCCGTATTCTTACCTTCGGTAGTTTACAAATTGATATTTTTTATGTCCAAGTCACAGGCTCCCAAACATGATTGAAGGTAACTACGTAGGTTTCCGCGGTGTTCAGGTTCCAATTTCTCCATGTTTCCGGTGCAACCGCGTCGGTTTGTTGGTGATGACAACAGTTTCGCTGGCAGCAGTGCCAGCGAAACTGTTGTCATCACCAACAAACCGACGCGGTTGCACCAGAAACATGGAGAAAATGATTGAAGGTGGTATAGCAAACGAATAATGTACTGAACTGCCAGCATCTTGGAGAATTTCGCACAGAGCCTGCTGATTCCTATGTAATTTGTCTCTTTGGCATTCTTCCTCCTTGGCTCTTATCAAATAAATTGTCGAATAGACGCAGTTCAAATCCGCTAGAGACTCGCTAACAACTCAATAGGCGTAAGTTACTTCAACTAACACAGCAAAAGTCGTTGAATTACCTATTGATTCAGTGTGACATTTAGAATATCGCTTTTGTATTTGGATCTTTCGTATGCTCGTTCAATTTTTAGATCGTATACAATTAATAATATATCATAAACAGCTAGTTGATATTTTTAATGCTCAAGTCACGGGCTCCCAAACGTGATTGAATACGGTATGGCAATTGAGTAGTACATTGAATAGCATCTTGGAGAGTTTCGTTCTTTGTCTATTATTTCTCATTTAAGTTTTCTCTTTGGATTTCATCCTCCTTGGCTCTTGCCTACAAAATTATGGAATGAACGCAATCCCTTGGATACTGATTAACAACTTGCTTGGCCTAAATTACTTTAATTTATACAGAAAAATTCGTACTCATTCCATTTGTAGATCGTAAAGAATTAATATTGTATCATAGACAGATTGTTGAAAGAATAGATACTAATAGACAGCAAAGATACAAGGGCAATAAAAGACAGCAAAAAAGTTGTTCCATTCAAAATACTCCAAAATCCTTCCATGCAAATTGGATGTACTGTATTCCTTGTTCGTAGCTGCTGTTCCATCATCCCCACCCTTTTTTCATTGACATAGTTTCACAAATAATCCCAGTTCTTGATTCACGCCCCAATACAACCATCCTGGAAGTTAAATTAGGAACAATCTTCTCTCGGGCCTTTGGCGGGACGGGTAGCATAACAGAAAAAAAATTACTCCGGGAGTGGATTACAATTTCGTATGGCCCATAATCGCAAATTCACGAAGGCGTTGTTTGAGATGCCGTCACATTTTCATTCTTGGACTCGCGATAATGGATTACCTTATCTCGCGAAGGGCCCCGCTCGATTCATACCGCCAGCAGTCATACTTCGATCGACGTAGAGCACTTTGAAGATATGGGCCAGGCCACCCAGAACGCCCTCTCGTAAATCTTCCGCGCGATCGTAAATCCCCGAGACGGTTCGTCCAGCTCATTCACGTAATATCGCAACGCTCGATCCCATTTGGAAAGCAAGTCGGGGAAACGTCAGACCATATGCTAGTCGCGGAATAATATTTTTACATTGATGCGCGTATTTAGAGCGGATGGATACTTGCTAACTACTCACTGGGCTTAACCTTCTTTAACAAGCCGAGTAAAATTCCCCATTTGACTCTTTAAGGCACAGAGGATAACTCTGTTTATCTGTATCTTGCTCATTCTAATTGTATTTTTACATGCAGTTGAATTGGTATAATATGATGGATAACTTGTCGGAAGAAAAGGTGTAATAATTCAGGAACAGTAAAAGACTGTAGAAAAGGTTCTGCTAAATATAGTAGAACAACTCAGTTTGGTAGAAGCATCTACACGGCGATACTCTAAGAGAGAGCAAGGTCTTTGGAAGGTGTTCAGTTTCTAGTGTGCAGCTGCACCGTGCAGGCTTGTTAGTTCTGGTTATAACGTTACAGTGGTATGGAATTAATGATGATCTCTTACGGTTCGGTGGCAATTCTACCTAAATTAAAAATTTGGAATCCGAAATGTAACATCTCCTTTATTAATGGAGAAAAGTCCCCCAACTCCATACCGAGTATAGTCTGAGGTTTCAGGCGAGATGGAGTGGAAACGTGACATAATGAAAATGAAAAAGCAGGAGCAATTTCCACAATTTTACATTTATTAATACGACCGGTTTCGCTTTTCAGCATCATCAGGTGATGATGCTGAAAAGCGAAACCGGTCGTATTAATAAATGTAAAATTGTGGAAATTGCTCCTGCTTTTTCATTTTCATCCATACCGAGTCTCGAAATTTTACTTGTAAATCCATTTTAGATAAATAAATTTACCTTTTTGGATGACGATAAATAAATAATTCCATTGACAAGCGGACTAAAGGTAGATGATACAAAATGTACTTAAATACCTGAAGGTAATACAAAATATACTGAAAATGGTCGTGAAGTAAAATAACATTATTTGTGGAGAATTTACAGCAACTTTTAAATTCCTAGAACGTTAGAATTCCAGCATATTAAGCATGGAGAAACTCATTAATTTCTATCAATAAGCCTGACACTAGCGTCAAAAGCTGGAGAAATTTCCAAATATTAAACTTCTGGGATAATTTGTTATGATCCGACATTTTTTGCTCAATAATACACTCCAGCCAATTCTGAGGCTGAATTAAAGGTATTTTCTTTCAAAAGAAGTTTTTTATAGCGTCTTCTAACATTAGAGTTATGCCTTATCCGAACGAAGACAAATAAGAGATGGATGAGTAAGAGACGCCGTTTGATGTCTGACGTTTGAAGTTTTTATAAGTTTAGCTTTTCGATGCGCCGATTGAGATTATTCACTTGAATTTTTATCTGGTAAACTTTTAACAGAAAAACATAATGTTTTTTAAATATATTTTTATCTTGGTATGAGCTTAATTTTTTTTATGTTTATAAAAAAGGCTTGTTGGAAACTGTGCCAATTAATCTTTTTTGACTATTAGTTTCCCCATTCTCCCATAAGCCTGTAATGCATTCCATAAAATATGAGATGATAATGAGCTGTGAATTTGAAGTGCTATACACAACACATTCATGTTTTCCGTAGAATGCCTACTTTGACTTGACAACCTTAAATTCACTCGGCCAAGCAGCAACACGCAGTATCTTGTGTCAATTGTTTACTGTTTGTTATATGTAGCTATTCCATTCCCATTTACGACATTGCCCGCGATAATCTTTCTGCTCGAAGTGAAATTTTTGCTTCATAATCGAGAGAAAACAATCCTAAACATTCACTTATCGCCATGTGATGTATGCCGTTACGCGAAATCGAATGATTTTCCACGTGTCGACGTTATCGATACTACAACTTGATGACGCAGGGCGGGACATCGAATTGACTCATTTCTTTCTCTTGCATCACGACGTTTGTGCGTCATTCCTTGAGACGAAAAGAAAACGAAAACCAAGGCCCCGTAGCATTGCAATGCGTAGTTCCAGAAGTTTGTCCTGCCTTCTCAATGGGAAGCCCTTCCCGGCGTCCCCTCGCAGCAGTGGTGTATCCCTCTTCCATCCACAACTTGGGTTGATTCGAGGAAAAAGAGGACCGTCAACAAGGTGGTTGCCATGGGAAACCCTTTCGAGACTGTTTTTCGCCGACTCCGCGCGATGTATTTGTGAGAGAGAGGAGCGTCAAGCGGTGATGGGTGGGGGAGGGATTTGATGTGAGTCGTGAGATAAGAGCCCCGAAGGCTGGTGCCGAGTGGTGTGGAGGCTCATGAGGTAGTCTGGTGGAGTGAGGGAAGGCGAGGCTTTGGTGAGTCAGGTGGAGGAGCGTCGCGTCGGGACACCAGAGAACAGTGCATTTATCTCCCACCCAGGCCGTGGAGGCGTATTTTACTCAATTCTTACGGCCATGTTGGCATCATTGCTAAAGCCTGAATCACACGATCTGTTTTACCATCCCTTTCGAGGGACAGCTCTAGCGATCGCTCCAATGTTGTCGGGGGGAAAATGACCGATTCTCGCGATCATTTTGAGCGATGGCTCCAGGGATGAAAATCCCATCGTTTTTCCAATCACTACGCGCGTCCCTTTTTCCGTCGCTGAAACCATCGCTGGCACCGTCCTATTGCCAATCAGAACGCACGGCCGCAAACAGCGATTGTAACCCAACGCTTGTCTTTTAATTGAATGACAGTTGTAAATACGGAAATTTACGGAATAAGCAATGGAGAAAGGACGGTGAGAATGACCGTGTTTTAGGAAATGATGGGTCGAGCGATCACTCTTTTGTTCCCTGAAAACCTATCGCTGACGCTATCACTCTGAGGAACGGAAAAAATGATTGCGTGAATCACGCTTAAGCGAATTGCTTAGTTTAACGATTCCGCTGCACCAGTATCATTCTCAGCCGCAGAGTAAATCACTGCTTACTCCGCATTTGGACTACGATTGGCATGACAAAATTCGAGATCGCGTTAAGGGTCTGATTGGCTGATTGTCTGGCGTTTGTTTTATTGTATATCATTTTGAATGGGAGTTTTGATACCATTCATTTAAATACGCACGAAAAAGGGGAAATGTTACGATTACAATGAAATCTTTCTCAATGTTTTTTTATTTTTTACCTTTTTCCTTATCCCATGGTAATATTCAAGTTATGATTTTAATGTTGCCTTCGGATTTTCATTACTGGGAAGCTAACTTGGGCGCTCCTGTAAACATTCTTTCTCAGGTCTCTGTAATTCCTTTTTTGCCAAAAAATGTCATATCTAGAAGCCTCTAGTACTTAGATATCTAGTGGATACTATCCTTCCTACAGGCATACTACGACAGTATCTCACAATTTTGAAACTGTGAGCTGTGGCCCACGGCTGATATATGCTTCTCGTGATGCTGACCTAATTTTCCCTTGACAGTGTTCTTGTAACTTCTGCAGTATGCGTATATTTTATCCTGAAATTGCGAGAAAAGGTCCTTATTGGAACGCCTTCAACATGAGATCAACTCTCTGTACTACGGTGTCGAAGTCGAAACACGCCGCCGTAGAGTCCCCTACGAATTATATAGATGTCACCATCGTCGTTTCTCCCCTTGCTTCCATTCCTGATCTTAAGATATTTCTTCGGTGTCGTTACAGTTGGCAGAAGTGGTAATACGGAAATCATGTACTAAAATCTGTAATTAAAACTTTTGAATCCTTGTCTGGAAATATTTTTGTAAATCTTTTTGAAATATTTATTCCCTATGCTCTTCAGAATGATGTTATATTTATTTAATATTCACTTTAGTGCGACATAAAATTTTGTCGGTCCTGAAAGACAGGACAAATAAATAAACCGCAACATTATAGTGCCTGAAAATGCGGAATGATGGGAAGATTAATGCAATTACCTGAGAAGATATTTAACACCACATTTGAATAGTCTAATCGGATATACAGATCATAGTAATTAATCCAGATGCTTTAGTTCAGTGAGAATAATGAAACACCTTTTCACGAAAGTTTTTCATTAATATGAATAACTTTATAGAGGTGGGAATATCGGTTCATTGGGTGGATTTGGTTCATAGGATTTCATTCGTTACTGTGAATCGGTACTTTAAATCTTTCATAATGAACCGAGGGAATATCGAATCCATCTGAATCCCGAATTCGTGTGAATCTTGAATCCATGTGAATCTGCCAACTTACTGCATTTAAAATTTTATGACGGTTGCAATTCACAGTGATTATTATTTTTCATTTTAAATACATCATTAATTAATGGTTTTCTGAATATTATGCTCGCCAAATTTAGTCGTTCACAGTTAATTTATTGTGAAATGTAAATACTCTTAACGTAAATAATCCTAACTAACTTCAATCCGTCAAATTGCAGACATTTTTTTTGTATTTCATAGAATGCAACTACGTATTACTTTCATAATAATTAAAAACTTTAATTGTGAGAATGAAGAATGAATTTTAATTCCATTTGTAAAATTCCCGCACCTCAAGAATCTTCATTTCACTGATATTGTTAGAATACTGATTACTACGTGTGAAAAAGATTTTACTATAAATGAACGTTCAACGAAATCAGTGTATATATTTTCTTCCATCACATTAAAATACATACCACACATAGTTAGTCATATTAATTGTAATAAAGGTGACAAGCTCGTTTTTATTGCCGTTACCTGCATTGCCGTTAGTTAGATTCTAATCATAATTCACCGCCTTTCGTGGGTAGGTGGGCACTGGGCATCAACGTACTCGTGCCGAATTCAAATCGTTCTTATTGAACGGTTTGGTTTCGGCGGATTTGTGTCTTCAATCAAATCATTCATTTTGAACCATTCGAAAGGAAAGCGTAGATTCAATTCATTTGGTTTATGCCATTGAATCGTTCAGTTTGAACGACACAGCTCTATAACTTATGATTCATAGAATTTCTCATCTGGAGGCGCCGGGTTTGACTCTTACTTGCGATCAGGTTAAAACTCTTGGCCCGAATTTAGTTTTCGTATGGACCATCATACACGAATTTAAAGTCTATTCCACAGGAAATCGTGTCTATGGCCAGAAATTTTGGAGCCAAGGTGGATAGCATAGGAATTAGGAATGTTACGAAAGGTGGATGATAAGGTGTCCGCCAGCATTATATGGCTACAGCCTACCCTTGATGAAATTTGACAAGACGACCGAATTTTCGCCCAATCCGATACGTCCGTTCCGTACTCAAATGTCCTCGAAGCATCCAAGTGGGAGTCAAATTGTTGCCTCAAAAGCTTCTTACGCACAGCAATTTGAACCCTTTAAACCCAATGACCCCTCGCTCAATCCCTTCTTCGGTTGGGGTGCTGAACGATATTCCTTCGAACTACTTTTATCCAGCGTAAACTGATATCCACGCCGGGTTTCCCTCCGCATTTCTGCCATTCCTCAAATACTTCTCCCTCACCCACCCGCGCTCAGAAGTGCGGGAGACCTAACTTGTTGGTCACCTCCCAAAATAACCGACCAACCTTTGGGTGTTCGGAGGCTCCTCTTACCGTTTTCCTTGTTGCAGATCAGTTGTTTCCTCATTGATTCCTCTGGATCAATACCTTCAGACCTCGGACTAAAATACGGAAGTTTAAGCGCGTTTTAGGGACATAAAGGTCTCAGAACAAGCGCGTCGTAGGATAAAGAGGAAAAACGAGTTAAAGCACCGTGTAATAGGAGGTTAAAAGCTATGTAGGTCATGTCATTTCGAAAGAATATCACCAAGAAAATGATTTTCTTTGTCTTCTTTTCTTTTTACATCTTCAAGGTTTTGTATATTCTTATTAAAATACCAGCACTGGGCTCCCATCCTTGAAAAATGTAAATTTCTTAAGTATCTAGAATCGATAGGTGTTTGTCATGGCGGGGTTCCTGTCGCTCTAATAGATTATTACTGTCAGAACTGTCATACCCAGGGATTTTTTCATATTTATGGCGATTCAAATAATTTTTACGGAAAGTTGACGTTTTGGCTACTTTTTTATTTAAAAATCACTTTTAGTATGCCAAGTGCAATTCAGAAATTATACTTTCAATCTCGTAACAAAAACTGTATCGATTAGTGTAATCGTTGCAAGTCTATTAAAACACCAACTTCGTAAATGGACACTTTAACTATGCTTTACTTGGACTCCAATCATCCAGTACATGAAAATGACGCAGGAGGCACCAATCAGGTGGCATATCCTCCACCGACCTGGGGGTGGGGGTCATTCTGTATTTCCAAATTTTGGCTCAAATTCAGATGAGGCCAAAGATGCTGCCGAATAAGCGACCCCCTACGGCTTGCGAGTAACGGCTCTCTTAAAGGTTCATTTCCATCGCGTCATCGCTGTTGCCTCCGGCAATAAATGACTTACAGAACGATTCACGTGAAGATCCAACAGGTGTGTGGTCATTTTCATTCGGAAATGCAAAGTAGCCCTCTGGGCTAATGATTCCGCCTAAATTTATCAATTATATTCGCTCCCTTAATACGATGGCAGAGGAAGCTGTTGAAGCGTCGGCATGGAGCCAGCTCCAAACCGCTTGAAAGCCCGAAAGAGTGTCACCCAATTAATCTTTTTTCGCATCGTCTGTTTCTTGAGCTAGTCAGCCGTCTCCACGTCACGAGAGAGGGCCAAATCCCGCCTTTCGCTTTAGTTATCCCCGACACCCATCCGAACCATTTTAGCCAACCGCGTCCGGTCGATCACGATGGAGAATTTTCGTCCCATCCTTTCATTCTCTGCCCTTCTTCCCTCAGCTTGCGAACGAGACGCGTCATACACCAGCCCGGCCTCCTTCCCCGTGCTTGTTTACTCAAGCGGCTTTGTTTGATGGTTTCTTTTTACGGCCACGCGATGTTTCCGACAATGGAATGCCACACTCACGTCTGCGAGAGGGGGGGGGAGATTTCGGATGGGGTTAAAGAGCTGGGGGCTGACGTAACTGGGAAAGTATGGGACCAATGTGCTCCCATTCGTCACTGCCGTGAGCCTGGATGGATCCTCACGTGTGCGTGAGTTCTCGTCGAGTTGCGTGAGCGGCGTGGAAGGGGTTATCAGTGAAAGTTCTTGGAGCGCGAATGCGGTCAGCTCTGAGGAACGAACACGTCTCGGGAGTGAATGAAGGCTGGGCGTGGAGAAGAATCGGCCCTTGTTGTTTACAGCCGTGGTCGATATCCTTCACGTCGTGAAGACTTTCTTCCTGAATGGTTTAGCTAGTCCACGCTTTTCCTCCTCTCGTGATAGAGGGGAAAGGGCTAGGATGGAACTAGTCCTCGTTTTCCTCTTCCGCTCATTCTTTCACTCACTAAGTAAGAGGCTCCTCAAAGCTGTTTAATACTTTGGAGGGTTAAAGTTGCATTATTACGCCCATATGCATTTTAACTTCTACAGTAGGAGACGTAATATTACATAAAGTCTCCCAGCGTTTCAAATTATTTTTTTCTGCCCAAGTAAAACAATTAATTTAATTTTATATCACCCTACCTGTGATAAAAAAGAAAAAGCAAAATTAAGATCACTAAATTAAGATAATAACAATCAACCTTATGACATAAGTATGAGAGTAATAGAATGTTTTAGTTAAATTCTATACACTTATTCGCTGCCGGCTTCGGCCGAAAGTTGATCGAGTAATTATGTGATCGATGATCCAACGAAGCATGAATCATGGTTCCGTGGTGCTTTGATTCATTCTCTCTTTGGATTCTGTATCTCTAAATACTGTCGTTTGATTAGTATTTATCCAACCAAGTGCTTTATGGCCGATCATGATGATTATATGATAACCTCCTCTTTGATACGTAACCTCATACGTCACTTTTATAATAATTTGGAATTTATTCTTTCACGCTTAGAACACTCAGCAAATATCACTTTTATCTTAATTCCGCTTCACAGAATAATTATATACGGTTGAAGGTGGCAAACAGCCATATTAACAGTTATACACGTGCCTTCGGCGATCCAATAAGTCTGTCATCCAGTAGTCTGTAATTAGCTCGTCACCTTTATATGTCTCCTCGTATGATTTAGCTCGAGAGATAGTAAGGGCTTATTGCCTACAATTGCTATTTTCTCTCTCTCTCTTTTGGTGTTGCGGTTAACCCAAAATCGTGGCGCCATGTGCTTGTAGTGTTACTTTTTAACTATGGCCCAGATTAAAATACCGCTATTATTTAATAATAGGGTAGTATTATCCAACACGGTGGCCATTATCCATGCCAGAGAGATTAGCCGTGCATTTTGCAGTTGCGGGGAATTTCCATCACAGCAGACGTCATGTGAAATAGACAATTCTATGTCTTCAAGTTGGAATAAAAGGCTTTTCGTGACAGCCAATGTTATATTTTATCCTTATGATTTCTTTAATCGATGAGCCATCGTAATTTCAAACTGCATGGTGCTGTAATTCTTAAAATTATTAGCACCCCATTTTTATTGGCTAAAACTTTTGTAAGACTCCATTTTTAAATACCTAACCCAATGTGTTTATCCCGTTTTCATCACTAGTTAGTATGTTAACTTTTCTTTGCCTCCTCGTATGATGAAGGGCAAATGATAACAAGAGCTTGTTTACCTCCGCTTGTCATTTTCTCTCTGTTTTCGTCTGTCATGAGTAGCTAAACAAAGCGACGCCTTGTAGCGCCTCTGTTGACCGACGTTGCTTAAACTCCGAGTGAAAGCCATTATGAAAAGGTGTTTCTACGTGTGGTATCTCACGGATAATGATTCGTTATCAGTATTTCTTTTAGGTGTTAGACGACACTTGGGTCACAGTTTTGCCGACGTAATTACTGCTGTGGCTGATGAGAGTCCTCTCCCTTCCTTCGGGAAATTTAGAAGGAGCTGATTGGGAATAACCCGCGAAATTTAATCTGTGCCTTCTAAATCGTTTTTTTTAACCTACGGGGTCAGTAATAATTTGATATAGTTAACATTTAATTATAGTTTACCGCTGTTATCTTTGTATAAGAATATTTGTTGAGTCAATGTTCATGTAATGTTCACTCGTCCGATCGAACCTTGAATATTCAGCAAGCGCATGGGATCCGGTGGAGAAAGACTTAATCCGCGAACTGAACAAAATACAAAGGAAGGCTGCGCAGTTCGTCAGAAACCGCGACGGGCGTACAGACACCGTTACCTAGGTGTAAAGCGAATTAGGCTGGGAGCCGCTGGAGACTCGGAGGCTGCGTGCTAGGCTTAGATTGCTTGAACAATTGAGAATGGATATCTTTAAGAGCGACACGGAGAACATAATATTAGAGCCGCACAATATTTCCAGGCCCGACAGAAGCGATTAATTAAGAGAGATGTTTTGCCTATCGGATAGATATGGGAATTCGTTTTTCCCCCGAACCATAAAGGACTTTAATAAATGCTAGTCGTAATTTCCTTGGAGAACTTCCTTTTTATGCAAGAACGGCTGGTGTCCTAACACCCCCTGCCACACGCCTTTTAGGCGGTTTGCGGGGTATTATGTAGATATAATTCCCTGCGCGCCATCCACTTAATGTAAAAGCTATTATGCATTAATCGCATTTTGCTGTTGCTTATTTCAACTGTGTTTACTAATAAATATATTTTATTTTTATTTTCAGGTAAGTGGAACCCATATGCCTTCACCTTTAATGGTTGAGAGAATGCTCCGCTTAGAATAATGTGAGTAAAAACAACTTTAGCCAAAGGAAATTCAAGCGTTAAAACAACTCTTATTTAACAGTTAAAAATTGAGATACTATACATGTATTCCCTATTGAGTGGAAGAAGTCGTGCGGCCATATTATTTTTTCTCTTTGGCACCACCAACTTGGAATATGTAACTGCCAGTATGTAACATGTAATTATGCTAATAGTAGTATGCGCCTCCTCCCCCTTGGCCGCTAGTGAATCTTATTTAAGTTAAGTTGCAGCTGTTACGCTGTTTCTCGCGAATGTTTTCGTATCAGCAATTGTTTACTTTGCTCAAAAATAAATTATTTGCAAATTAATGGCTTATCTTGGCCAATGTAACTAGTTGAATTCAAACATAACTGTTACGCCAAAAAAGATGTTGCGGGACTTCTCTTTCCTTACTATCCACTTGGCACATGCGTAAAGAGTAGCATTAGGTTTGGACGATATGTAATAAACATTAAGATGTCCGTAGGTAAGAGGTTTTTGGCATATCCACGACTTTAGGATCATTTCCGCTACTTAGATGGAGTCCCTCACTTAGCACCTATTGGATGTGTATTTGCTTCAGTTTCATCTTAAGCTCCGGGAATATTTAATTCTGTTCAATTCATTTATTATCGTGAGCCTTTCTGGCCCTATATATATATTTTCTCAGGTCATTATAAAAGGTAAAAAATTGCAATTATCACCCAAGATAAGAAAAAAGGCGAAATAAAGCAGTAATTTCACAAACCGATATAAGATTAATACACATTTCAATCCAATCAATTTTTTTCACTGTTTTCAGTTTCAAAAATGTATTTTGTAAACAATACCGTTGATAACATCTACTCGCTGCCGTATTATCGCAGATAACTGAACTTTGGTACATGTAATTAAACTCTAAACGATGACATTGATCAAATTTGAAAAATACACCAATGAGCATAATTTTACGAAACCATTTTTCCCACGAAAGTTCATTGAGCGAATTATTAGTCAATTAAATCCCATTTATTATTTGTAAGTAGCTTGTAGAATTTTTATTTGGACACACTCATTTAATATTTCTTAATCGTACTGGTAAGGAGTTCAGTGTCCAAACAATTATCTTTTCTATGGGAGTGAGGAGTGATACGCTGAGAAATAGTGAAGGTAATTCGGTGATTTCTTTTTAGAAATTGAATGAATATTCCTTTCCAAGTGAATCTTTCGAATAGATAATAAGTAATAAGCGTTTCCAGGAGAGATCATTTACATTTATAGGAAGTGAGGAGATAAATGAGACGTTGTTCAAATTGCGACCAGTGTTTTCGGACGTATGTACTTATTATTTGATAAAGTTTTGAGGTGAAAATTATCATTAACATTAATTAACATTAAAAAGAAGAATTTTGTACTTTCACATTAATATTTATTCACGACCATGGTTTCAACGTTAAACATCATCATCAGGTAAACTCTACAGAGGTACCCTCCTAGCCTGGTACAAAATGATGTGATGGACCTCTGTAGAGTTCACCTGATGATGACGTCTAACGTTGAAACCATGGTCGTGAATAAATATTAATGTGAAAGTACAAAGTTCTTCTTTTTAATGTTAATTATGAATCGCTTTCACCAAGTTACCCCTCAAACAATCAATTTTGTGAAAATTATCATTTTTTGCAGAGTTCATTGTCATTAGAAATCTGTTATTGCTCTTATCACGGAGATTTCGATGCTTCGATGCGAAAGAGATACTGGAAGGAAAGGTGAGCGGTCCCCGAAGGTGCCTGTTCCGGATCAAATGAAGCCCGCGCCAGACGTCACTCTTTTTTTCGCGCGCACTTGACTTCCGGCCGGCCCCGTGGTGTCTCAATCAGCCGGGTAGGGGTGCTGATGTGAGCCGGCCGGCGTGTCTCGCAATCGGTGACCGGATGTGACGGGGTCGGGCGGAAGGGAGGGAGGGGGGGCGTAGAGGTCTCCGAGCCAATTCCTCGGAATACGTCTTCTTCAATTTCGTTGCGCCGTTTCCAATCTCGATAGTGTTTTGATTGGTTTTATCGATCGCAATCCCATCGGCCGAGACTTGTTTCCGACGCTGCAAGATGGCAATCAATATATCTGACCGGCGGACTGACGAAATGCCACGTTCTCCCCTCTCCCGAGCCCCATGAAAGCCTTCGTCTTTCATTATGCCGACTGGCAGTCATTGCAGGGGAATATTCCTTGTCGGAATTTGCTGGGTGCTTTCAATGCTTCGTATGTTTCGGGCAATGTAGTCTGTAAACTGTTGAATTTTTCATATAGGAAAATAAATAATGTAGAGGAATTCAAAACTTTACATTCCTCTTAATGAAATTAATAAACCTATCATAATATATGTCTCTATAACATTTTGTTGGAACTAGGAGTTATATGCTGGAGAATAGTGAATACAGTTCAGTGATGTCTTGTTGAAATTGAATGAGTGTTCTTTTCAAAGGCGATTATTTTGAATAGATAAGAATTATTACATGTAGATAGTATTTAAATGAGAGTACCGTAAACCTTTAGCAATTATTCAAAGGCTTACTTAATATCTGTTAGAAGCAGATGAGTGGTTATGATTTATGAATATTTTACCGCAGTTGATGTTTTTAGATTTGCATCCAATGTTAGAAGATGGTTTTCCATGTATCTGAACGGCAAACTGACGGAAGACCATGTTTTTCATCGTTTCGTGCTCCACAAAAGCCTTCGTCTTTCACTATGCCGACGGTCGACGGGCAGTCGTTGCTGAGGAAAATTTATTTTCAGCATTCGCCGGGTGCTGTCAATGCTTTGTATTTTTCATGTTGGGTAGTTTGTAAACTTATGATTTTGCTAGTGAGGAAAACAAATAATGTAAAGGAGATCAAAACTTTATATTCTTCTTAATGTCATTAATAAAATTGTGAATTATTCCGTAGCTTACTTGATGTTTGTTCATTGTAGCTTTGTGGCTATTATTTAAGGATATTTTACTGCAATTGATGTTTTTAGATTTGTTTCAAACGCTAGAAGATGTAGTCAATTTGTCACACCCGCAAACTGACGGAGTATCATGTTTTTCATTGTCCAGAATTCACGTAAGTCTTGGTCTTTTATTTTGGGTTTTTTTCTCTTGAAGGCGGATTGTGCGATGGTAACATTCGCCTTTAAATACTTAACCTTGACCAGATGATAATTTTTGTTGTCCATTTAGAACTATTTAATGAGTGATTGCTCAAACGATCACTTAAAAATAATAATTTTACGAGATAATTTTTAGACATTGGATTGAAAGGTTGTTTCAATTTGTTGGTTAAAAAATATACTTCATAATTTAGGTAGTTTTTTCATTAAACATATTCCATTCAGTATCCGGGGAAACAGTTAAGCTGTATTTTAATCAGGCTTAAGTACTTGGCTCATCTTGCTTAGCATTTGAAACAGTCCTTAAGAGCCCAATTGAGAACGGAATTCAGATACCGCGATGTCACCATGGTCCTGTGAAGTGAGATGCCTCGGATAATTGGTCTCAGTCTCTCGGTGAGGTTCTGTGCTCAAAGGAGAGCCGGAGGTGGTAAGTCGAGATTTTATTTTCCCGTATGTCCCTAAATGTTCCCCAGAGGGAGGAAGCGGGAGCATCCCTTGTACTACAAGCAGTCAATTCACAGCACCTATGAATAGCACTCCGACGGAACATGAGTCATTTCTACAGTGCGTGCCAACAACGCTGGAAAAACATTTGAGCCAAAGGGATTTTTGGAGAGTTCCGAGAGAGACCGCAAGCTGCAGCCCAAGAAAAGATGGCGCAACAGTTCTCTTTCAACGCCGTAATTGTTTAGCTTAGCTCTTTAGGGCAATGTGATACAGTCATTTGAAAATATAAAAGTACGTACGGAGTAGGTCGTAAAATTACGTACTCATTCCAGTGAATGAATTAATTCTCAATGTGCGGATTTGAAAAAAAAAGTAAATAGCCTTGCGTGATTCAAATCGACCCAATTCGCAGATATGTTCGTTTTTATGCTTTTCAACCTGTGTTGTGGGAAATGGATAGTAACAGATATTATCGCCTCAGTTAAACACTAGGTCACGTGAAGAGGACCTTAAATTATTTGTTGCTTGTCGTAAAAGTATGTTTTTTTTAATCTTTAGTAAGTAGGGAAATAATAAATGCAAAAATGTGAGGACAAACTGATATTCCGTTGATTCGTTGATATTTTTAGATCGGGTAATATGGAAAATTAAACTTACCCAAGTAAACTTCATTTATGTAGAAGATTATTTCTCTAATAATTTATTACCATCCTTTCCCTATAATTTTAATTAATGTCAATTGCTTAATTCTGCACTACCTCAATTAAGTGTTGCTTTTACTGAACTCTACTTGCTGAATTCCCACTTTAACATTGATTTATTCCGTATTAGAATATGTAAATATATGTATTCGTTTGCTTGAGCAAACTGGGCTATATTTGTGACGTATCTTATCAAGTATCTGAAAATTGAGCTCCAATTACTGCTATTGGAGAAGGAAATCCGTAAAGTTGAACGGACCAACATACTTCTACCCTTTATTTTCTTTATATTTACGTTATTCAGTCATCAATGATTCTTATATTTTTAACGAGTCACGAAAACATTTTCCCGACGGATAATTATCCCACAAGTCATTTTTTCCAAACATTTTTTGTTTTGCCTGAGACCACGCCTACTGTTCGATAATAGTGGCTCTCAAAGAGCTTATTTCCTTGTGTGTCGAGAATGCCCTCCAACATTTGTGGTTCGAACGTTGTAGACATAAATTTGCGGAGTTTTAATCATATTTACGTCACTTACCGCGGATATTTATGCTCAAGCCGGCGACATAAAGCTGTCACTTACACATTCTTAGCGCACTTCCCTCGCAAATGGGCGCATGTTTTAGCCGCAACAGGCGGCCGTGCGGGAATGGAATTAGGACGAATTAATTTTGCCGAGCTTCACGATTTCCCTTCACTTTTTTCGGCTGTCAACGTCAGCCCTCCTCAGCGTGTGTCGGCCCCAGTATCCCATCGTAATTTCGTAGCCTCTACGTGCAGGGCTGTCGTAAGTCCTTAGTTTGCTGAATGCTACTGTACAACGATACCCAGTATATACTATTTGGGGTAATTACCCTAGGAATGTACCAATTCAAATATTCATAAACCAAATTACCCTTGTATTTATTACTAACGAGATATTCATAGCTCGTAATGGGCAGAGCCCTTAACGCAGCGGCGAGAGAGGATTTTATATGGGCTTTTATTTTTGAGAGACTTAACTTACTTTCATTTCAAAAAATTAGGAAAAGACTCTTGATGAACGTCAGAGTTTTTATTGAAGCCTCTATATATTTCGGATTTTTTTAGTCTTTTACTTCAGTATCTCTTAAATCTAATAAGACATCGTTGAGAAACCAATTTCTTCTCGTGAGAGGATGAGGTACTGTCTTCCCACTAAGAATACAAAGGCCCATCACTATCTTCTCTACTGCAAAATAGATTTTGGTGAATTGTTGTCGATTTTTTGGAACGGATATCGGATATGAAATTTCAATCGGCAGCTTTACCCCAAACGATACTACAAAATTTTCACCGAATCCTCTCGGAAGTAAAGGATGTTAGATCGTTTAATCGCGTTCAGTGATAAAGATGGTCTCAAGTGAAGAAAATATTTAAAAAGTGGACACCGAATCCAAAACTCATACTTGACTTTTTCCGGTGGTGTAGGAGTGCTCTAGACTTCTTCTATGCATTCTAGTAGCTTCTCCAGAGTCATAAATGGCCTAAGAAAGAGAAACTGGTCTTTTTTTACTGTTTTTAAAGCATTTCACCATGAAATTCATGTGGAATTTAACAAAAAATACCGGCGCGGCCTTATTTATCCCCATTCTAGTTATTAATTGGATGGTAAACTATTACAGCTCTACGCAACACTCATTAGATCAACACTGAGGACGCCAAGCTAGTTCGTATCCTTGCTCTCACAGGAGGCAATTAAGTCTCAGAGAGTCGCAGAAGGGTAAAGAGGTGCTATCAAGCCAGCGCCAATTTCTTTTCCACGCATGCTTTGGCCAACCTCGCGTCATTTTGCCGCGCACGTGTAGCCCTCTCCTTCTCCCGGCAAAACCTCTTTGGTGCGCACCTCTGATTATTTCATTCCCCAGCCGCCGACCTCACGGTGGCGCAAAAACGTGAAGGGGTGTTCCCTCACCTTCCCGCAAAGCATGACTAATCACCACTCCACCCCGAGCCGAACCCTTTCTTCTCTGCGGCCGGCAGATCCGTTCGGGCTCTGCACCGGCGGTAGCGCGGCGGTCGAATTATTCTAATGCCCGGGGCCTTTAGGTTGACGGAAGGAGCGACGCGAGGGTAACCCCCATCCTTCATCCAGCCAGCTCAAAGGCGGTTTTCCTCCGGGACCCCTTATTAAGCCTCCGATCCCTTCGCCATCGATGCCTTTGCTGTGGTCCAAATTAAATTACCCGCGCGGACGACGGGGCGACTCTCCTTTGAGAATAAAATCATCACTCCCGGTCCGAGTCGGGTCTCTGAGGCGCATTGGCACAACCGCCCGCCGCCGGTAGAGGCGCTGCAGTTGCCCGCGAAGTGGTGGGAAGCGTGCGGCCATTCTACCTCCTCGCCTGCGGGTGAGATTGGACTAAAACGAGGGGCTTATTTTTTCATCATGGGTCACACAGTGGTTTCCTATGTCCCTTTGTCCTCCTCGAAACACAATCAGCTGTGTTACCTCCTCTCTCAATTCATCCGTGAATGTTTCCATGAGGAATAATGTCTCTACATGGAAATTATTTTATTATTACTGTCTAGAATAGTCGATAGTTTTCCTTCGTGGCTCCGCTAAAATGGTGAATTTGAATTGTGAAAGAGTAATCAACCATTATCTTGGTTCAAGGATTAAGGTGCTGCGCTAGATTGTGTGATTTGGAGTGCGAGAATTTGGAGCGATCTGGGTGATAGTATTTTTATATTTTAATTTGTTTCCCCATTCATCCCATTCATTTAAAAACTCATTTTAGCTGCGTATAGTTTCGCAAAAAAATTTCAGGGATATTTTTCTGCCTCCTATGTACCTATGTAATCGCTATTTATTGGTATACTTTAAGCTTACCCAAGAAAATGAAATCCCAAGAAAAAAATGCATAGTTTGAGAAAAGATGGATCGCAAAGATTTTCCTGCAAGGATCTTTCCAAACACTCGTAAATAGACAAACTGTTTGGAAAGATTTATACTCTTACATATGTATCACCAAAATCATCATTTATCATTCATCATTATTTACAGATCGAGGAAAGAGACAACCCATGTCTTAGAATATCTGGCATCTGAGGACTGATGTTGAACTCTATCTTTCCTCCCCATGACATTTGTCAAGTCTGCCGTCCGACATCAAGTCTGCCGTCACTGTTTTTCTTTAAAAAGTATGTCCCTGAAATTCTTAACTTCAAGTTCATGGTTAAAACCTCGTTCAATTTACGCTCAATTGCAGGAACGTTGTAACGTAGATCTGCCTTTTCAATCGTTCGTTTAATATCCGCAGAAGGACCCTTTACTTTTTATTTTTTTTACCAGAGTATTATCACGTTAAAGTCGATTGCTATAACTTATCTGTCTACCTTTTGAGTGCAACTTATTTTTTTAGGATTTCGATTTTTGAATTACTAAATGTATCTCTCTAAACTGTTTGAAGCTTTTGACGGATGAATTACAGATCGTCTTTCAGATCACAATTTTCTTAAAAATCATGAAATACTAAAAGTTTTTGCTCAAACATTCTTATCCATTAACCTCAACCGTGCGCTTGATGTGAATGGATGCCTCCTTTCCTGTCATTTTTTTAACTATGAATATTGGAGTGAAAAACTCTCAGGCAGTGTTTACTAAAAACAAAAAATGTAGGAGTCAAAATAAAAACTACAGTACAAAACTACTTCGATTACAGCTCCCGTTACTTTTAAATTCGTCAAATTTTAATTGGTACAACCAATATTTTTCTTAGTTTCTCTGTACAGAATAGCCACATGTCATTCTTGATTGTGGTTTCTCTCATCCTCATAATCTATGTGTAGACATAAAGAACTATTTTCCAATACTCTCCTCATTCCAAATGACTCAGGGCTTATTTTTTGCGTCCTGGTGAAGAATTTAGATTATGAAAGGGTCTACAGGTCAGGGTGTCCCCGCACTGTGCGCACGCAGAGCCCTTAAAGGGTTTGGCCCATCTGGGTCGCAAAAGCACGAGTCATTGCTGATTCCCTTGTGGATCGCTAGTCGCATTTATAGAACGGTTTCGGAGAGTGGTATCGACCGTCCCATTCGGACCTTAAAGTGGAAAAGGCAACTGGTAAGCTGTACCCTGACCGGATGGCGTCATCGTAGGAATGGTTGAAGTGCTGTTTATACCCCACGTTAATTAAAGGGTCTTCTCTTTGAGTTTTAATATATGTTTGGGATCATGTTTTTAAGCATTTGTTTAAATCCAACAAGTGATTGAACAAAGAAAAAAGAAACACACTTTCCAATTGTAATACACGGAATTGAATCACTCCTTAATTATTTTATATGGCTAAGGCAACGAATAACAAGAATATGTGAAGTAGTATCTCCCTGTACCTCATCAATTAACGTTCAAGTTGGTAATGTGGACAGTGAATCTTGTAGCTGCTTTTGGATTTCTCCTGCCCTGTTCTTTTCGTCTCCCTTCGGCTTGTACAATAATGCTTAAGAACTATCCTGATAAGTGCACTAGAGTCTTTATTATAATATTGTCTTATTTAGATGTAATATTTTTTCCATACTTGACGGTTGATTTTACATTATTTTTTCCAAATAGTTTCATTTCATCAAATTCTCCAGTGATCAAAAAAGCCTTTAAGTCATTTTCACGGCGATCATATGATCAATTCAAGCATGCTTGAATAAAGCATGCTGTCATTAAATCATAGTTACATATTTGCTCTCACGCACGTGGTTTCTTCTACGCTTTAGCATCCCGTATTTCTTCCTGCGAATGTCTTTGGAAATCGTGAGGTTTGATTGAACTGGCTCTCGAAATGTAATTTTCCTCTTCAGTGGCAGAGTAAATATAGTCAAGCATGCAGAGAGCGAGGGAGACATCGCTTAATTACTATGACGGCTGTCCAGTTACTATGCATTGGAAACATTTTTATCAAAAGTTTCCGGTTTTTTTCACCTTGATGCTGACAAATTAATGTCTGTTGCCATTCAGTTATTTATTTGGTATGCCCTGAGCTGATTGATCGTTGCTCCTGTGCAATAGGAACTTCTGATTATTTTGCTTTTATACTTGATAAGTTGGTTTAAACTCCTCTGTGAATATTGATTGAATTGATATAACCATAAGAACTGTATCATCACATTGCCCTTTCCACTTCAATTTTTACACCTTTACTCGTCTATTCTTTCAAATTAAATTCTATAAAATTGAATTTT
The DNA here is from genome assembly GCF_921293095.1 of Ischnura elegans. NCBI lineage: Eukaryota > Metazoa > Arthropoda > Insecta > Odonata > Coenagrionidae > Ischnura > Ischnura elegans. The sequence continues at coordinate 65,536,857 of NC_060249.1, read as the reverse complement.
GAAGGCCTAAATTCGAGTTGCTTATAAATCATTTCTATAAGTATATTGCCTCCAAGGCAGCAGATGTTACCAATTATGCGTTTTAATAAGCATGGTTTTAGATGGATTAGCCGTGATATAATAATTTTAATGGGATTACAGTTTAAAAGCAGTAAATTTCTGTATGTGTAAAGAGAGCGATTAATCAGGCTCACTGGACTTGAAAAGGAGTCATTTTTACCTTTGAAGCGAATTGCTAGCGCAGATAACTGGGAAATTCTTTTAGTGAAGGAATTTAGGCGTCAAAGCAGAGGAGCATTCCCCCAGATTCGTCGACTTTTTTATCATCAGAACACAATCATCGCGCATGCCTCTTCGCTTTTTTTCCGGCTTCCACTCGAGTTCCCTCATGGCTTGGGTCTTTCAATATACCGTCGAGACGCGTGTTGCGCGCAACAGCAACCGTTTTCACGCTTGGTAATGTTGTTTTGGCAGCGTTTTCCTCGCGACACAAAGGGTTCCTTTGTCTCACGGCCCGTGGGACTCTCGTTTAACCCCTTAAAAATGTCCCGCGAAGCGTGGCGTGGGGCGTAATCATCTGTAAGACGCTTGCTCCCCGTTTCGGCCAACGCTGATTCAAGAGTAACGACGCGCTTAACATCGAACAACGAAATTATTCTGTTTTTCCATATATGTGGTTTTGACAGTAATAAAATAAAATATAACAGGCATATAAAATGCTATACTTCTTTTTTTGTAATCCTTGACAATGAAACATTGGAAGACATTTCACCATGTGCGCTGCGCTACACTGCGCTGAGTCTCGGATGTCGACGCTCACGTCTACGGCGAACTGGAGCATAAATCGCTGTCGTTCACTTACTTGCGGCTTATTTACTTTTTTAATATATATATATTATACTATACTTTCTTATAATAAATACATGATGTAATTATATTCGCGCAAATCTACGATACTTTTTTTAAACTCAACATTTTCACAAATTTTCACGAAAAAAATGCTCCCTCTTCACTTAATCCCACAATAATCACCAATATCACTAAAAGACTGAAAATATAGATTTTATGATAGTATAATGTCTATATTATTATAGTATGAAGTTAGTTTACCTTTATAACTGACAACGTGGAGCTAAAATACTTAATTTTCTAAAAAACGGAAAGAAGAACGTTTCCGTTATAAATAGTGCTGCATTGACGCAATAAATATGAGTTATCAATTATATTTTTATAAAAATTAAGCATGAAATAAGATACCCCAGACATATTACTACATAATTTACGTAGTCAAAGCGAGTATTAAGAAAGTCGAAAAAATTATTTTTGCCTGCCGTTTCCTGGATCCGGACCACTGCGACGCTCGGCGTAATCCATTCTTCCGTCGTCTTTTTGCGACGAAATCTTTCTCGCCACGGGCGTGATTGTCGTGAATCCGACGGCGACGTCGGAAAAAGTCGGTTGCCATCGGCTCACTTGTGCATCAGCACTAATGACCTCGTTACACTGTCCCGGACCGGAGAGCGCTCTAGTGTTATATAGATATTTTTATTTTTCTTCTAATTGGTTCACCCACTTGCGCTAATTACTCGAGTCACGAGCACCTGAGAGAGGGTGCCTCCTTTTTTCATTTTTTTTTTCTCTTCGTTTTAATTTTCCCGTGCCGTGTGCCCGTTCCTTCCGTCGCTTCGGCAAGCATATCGGACGCGTCATCGTCATAACGTTGCATTCTTTTCTCTCCCGGCTCTCCTCGCGTCATCCAGCCCACCGTTCGGGATAGCCGGCGCGGGGGCTTCGTTAATAATTCAGACGGAAAATGACCGGTCCTAATGGGTGGAAGGTAACGAGTGTCCGTCGAGGGTACGGCGGGGAAATGCTGTTGGGAGAGAAAAAACCGGGGCTGTTGAGGGAAGGGACACGAAATTCATTGCGGGGCGCTCTCGTTGGGAGGAGGAATATAGTGGGAAAAAAAGATACGTCGAGCTCTTCGCTTAGCTCGGACAGATTGTGTGTGTGTGTGTATATATATATATGTGTTCGTGCGCGGAGAGACGTAAAAGAGTGGAAAAAGACCTCTTTACCCCCCGTTCACCCCATCTCCTCTTGCTCCGCCCATTTTTTTCTCTCCCGAGCGCCAAAGACGTTTCCTAGTGCACCATCCCTCTTTCTCTGTCTGCTTCGTCGGGGCGGTTCTGTTTCGTGGTGTGAGTTTTTTTCTAAATTTGGTATTCCTCCTCGGTTTGTTGTCTGTGAGTGCCTCCTATACAAGTAGTAGGTATATATAGGGTATTTCGGGAGGAATCTGCAATACTTCAGGAGATAGTGGGCGGGACAATTTTAATCAGTCTTTCCCCATAAACATGGGGTAGCAGCTCTTTAGTTACTTAGCCTTGGCAACGAACACAGTTTTTTTTATGCACTTTGCAGTTTTCATGGAAACTATTTTTCTTGGGTATCCAGCCTTTTGGACATTTCATTTAATAATCTGTATTTTTTAAGGATATTTAATAATTAAGGTTGAACGAAAATATGCTATTATAATTGTGTGAAGCAATCTCAAAATGGGTGAGATTGCATAGTGCATACTGTGCAATTCAATTCACTCTCGTATTTTTGATATTCGCTAAAAGATCTCGTTAAATTAAGCTAAAATATTAATCGAATTTTACCATGAAAAATCATTGCTTTTATCAGAAATAGAATACATATCCCATACTTTACGATCGGGTATTTACTTGAAATTCTAAGATCTAGGTTCGTTATCCTACCCGTCGGAATAATTCTTTCTTGGCGGATTTTACTATGGCTTGTATATTTTTCGTACAGCTTTATGCGTGACCACGAGCAAAATTACTTGTTTCGTTCGATTAAAATTTCATTTTTTGACCATATATTTTCAATCCTTTCAGCATCCTAGCAACGTAAGCGATATTAAATTGAGCGCCGGACTGCCTGCGCTAGCCTCGTAAACTCTGAAACGTGAAACTTGCGGGCTGGGGCCCCATGGCAGGGTTCTGCAAGGGTCGATCCAGGCCCTCTGTTTTGGACCCCTGCTGTTCCTTTCGCTGGGTCAATATTTAATTCATCATGCATCTCGAAAAAGTACGTTCCCACTTTCGTGGGCCGAGGCACCTTCTCTTATATGTATGTGCATATCTTTGTGAATTTATCCCCGCTGCCCGTGTCTTCCCGCCGAAAAAGTATCGCTGTATACGGCGTATGTTGGGTGTGCACCTTCTCTTCACGAGAGGGTACGGCACCCAATCGATAGACACACTCGTCTCGCCTGTTATTGCTTTTCGGCTTCCAGAGGGCTTGAGCTTCTTTTGCCCTTCACCCTGGCCCAGCAACCCGCGAAACAACTCCGCATAATCGCGGAGTTGTTTTGAAACTCAAAGAAAATTGTGCGAAGCTCGTTTTTGTAGCTTATCTAACTGTAGCATAACTTATCTTTCCCTTCTATTTACCGCATTCTTATGATGAATTACGATTTTGAGTCTGTGCTTACGACCCCATTATTTCCATCAGTTTGCTCTACTTGTATCGTTGAATTAACGAACATACTCGATACGAAAAAATCCGGGCGTCAAACACTCCTCATCGCCATTTCGGTCCGAAATCATTTTTTAGAAGGAATGGGGAGCAGATTGAGAAATATGAATGGTTGAAGAGAAGCATATACTTGAAGAGGGAAGATAATGATTTACAGCAGTTGTAGTAGAAAATGAAAGCAACATTTGAATAACCGGTGGTCAATGATGTTATCCTTCAATTTTAAGGATCAAAGTTGTGAAAATAATATCCCTTAAATTCACTCTGAAAGTATGCCATATTCCTTTCGTTTGGCGAGACCTAATTATCCTTTACATTCAGTCAACAAATTTATTTCTTACATTTTTAATTTCATTTCGCAATTCAAAAAATAAGGTGCTAGAACTATCTACTAATTCGATTTCACTGCATATGAACAAGCGGTTATATTGCATTATATTCTTATTTTTTAACTTCATAAACGGTAGACCAATGAAGTAACTTCCTTATTTTCCTCATGTGCTGCATTCAGCACTACATAGTTCCAAGTTTAACTTGCGTAAGAAATACCATGAAGTTGCCTTATTTTGTTATTCTCTGGTACGTTTATGATGGACAGAGATTTCTGCGATCACAGGTTTTTGAATAAATTTAAGTTTAAATGTTATGAAGTAGATCAAAATTCAATTTTGAATCAACCTGTGTGATTGAAAAGCTTTTCCTAAATAAGAAAACACATGGTTTGGTAGTATCAAACATTCATTCATAGGGCATCAAAACCTTTTTGCAAACCGCAAGAATGCTGTGAACACAACCTCGGAGGTCCGCTTTGAAAGGCGGACTACCCTGTGTGCAGTATGCGATACGGAGCAGCTTAGCAGCCTTGTCGCTAAATGAGGTGCAATCTTAAGGGAATGGAGAGCTCTCTTTAGATTTCCGCTTTGAATGCATTCGACCGACGTGCTACGAAGACTAAAAAAAGAACAGGTAAATATTTACTGTGAATTTTTCTTCTTCTTCCAGCATCACTATGCTGATTTATACATGAACCGGGATTTTCTGTATCCTCCATCAAAGTGAGGTCGATCCTATGAATACCGAATTACGAGGATGAGGTTTCGGATACGTCCTTGGCCCCCGAGGCCCTTTAACGCAAAAAGCTGAATAACTCCACTTGTGGATCTTACTTAGCTCAGTCATATAGTAACTTGATCCATTAATTTTGCGAAAGAAGTTCAGTTTGCTCCATTCCTTTAAGGATTTAATCAAAATGGAGATGATACCTTTGCCTGACGACATGATTGAGTGGGCAAAATTTCAATTTATTCGGAAAACGGTTGAGTCACCGAGCTGATGATGAAATTATTCTCCAAATTTAGTGTGTGCTTGATTCGAATTTAATGCTTATGGGTCATAACCCTTTTATCATGGCGATTACATAAATTATATTCGACTTTCCTTTGCTTACAAAACCTCTATAATGTCCGTGATATCGTGTAATTAACGATAATGGTTTAGCGTTTAACTTATGCTTTTCCAAAATGAACGTACTGACTCATGCCCTCGTGCGAGCGTAATTGCGTTATTATCCGTTTTGATGAGCAAATTACATAGATTAGAAATAGATAAGATTTAGCGATGAGTTTGGAGGATTTAAAGGTCCCTTTCAAGTCATTTACTGCGCTATTGTCAGATATCCTGACCGTATAGTGCATAATGTAGCAAGAGCAGCGTTACGGGTTTTGTCTGAGCCACTCTTGTGACGAGTTCTTGCTTATTGTATAGTCCTTGTTCAAATTGTTTTACTTGCATTCTTGCAATTTGACAGTCTTGGATTTCATTTACATGCCCTAATTTTCTAGGCTAGTCAGCGCTATGTTTATATTAAGCTATATTTACACTTTACCTTTACAGCTATGTCTCATCTTTTTTTATGGGGATTTTACCCCCCCGCAACCGCTGCTTCAGCTAGATCGCAATATGGCGCAAGTGAGGTTCCGTAGTTGGCGATGGAAAGTATTCCCGGCGAGAGCTCTCCGAGCGCTCGCTAGTCTCCAAGCTTAGCGGGCTTTCTAATGCCGAGATAAACCGAACTAGGTACTCATCGGGAGGGGATATAGCATCGAGAATCCTCGTCTGCGGAGAATTTTCCGCCTTTCCACACAAATCCTTATTTATGGCGATATGAGGATTCGAAGGATGATTTCATGTGAGGGTGATGTCGGCAACTTCTTCAAAGGGGTGCCCGAGGGCGTCGGCTCAAATTAACGTTCAAGTGCTGATCTTCTCCGTAAGTCGTCTTCTTTCCCAACCACCGATTCTCCTTTTGGTTCCAATCTCAAATAAATTTTACACCGATCCGACGTTTATGTCCGTAACTCTCCGTTTGTTCTTTTTCTTTGTTTCGTGAAAAAAAGCTGCCGGGTGTCTTACCTTATGACGCAAAATGCGAGAGAAATACCTATGCATCCAAATGAGCGACCATTTTTTACCACCTTATGACTCGCTTTGTTGTCTACCCGTTTTTCCGTTCGGAACCTTCTTATTTATGTTTTTGTGCCTCGACCATTACTTACGTCCCTTCGGCGAGAATATCGGAGGAAGGCTCCACCCATTTGTTGGAATCTGCCAATTTTATTCCTTCTCGAATCAGTATACTGTCTGCTACAAATTCTAGGTGACCTAGAAATTTCAAATCAGTTTTCAAATGACACCGAGAATATATAATGCCACGATATCCATAACTGAGCAAGTCTGCCTTGGGTTGCATTGGGTTTGAAGTGTTTTTTGTATATTTGGAGGCTTCCAGAGCTTTTGCTTCGATATTTTATAGGAATGAATAGTGATGCGTTCATGATCTTAAAATCCTCAAGTTATTATACAGCAGCCCACCATTTCTTCCTTTCCCTAGAAAGTTCCTTTGGTACCCTTAAGTTCTTATTCCTTGGTCCCTCTCTATCGTCTCCAACTGCTTATCTCTTGGTTTCCTTGGGGGACTTCTCCATCAAACCTCCCTTACAGTGTTCTTCACGTAATATGACCTGGCCAATCTACTTGTTCTCAGGCGATTGGATTGAACCGTATTATATGCAATCTATCTAGTGAAGGTGAGAGGTTGAAGTGATTGCTTCGGTAGGTTTGAAAATGTTCAGAGAAAGTGCTAAATCAGAAATTGGCTGAATCGACTTTTACTGCTTTTGAACTCGTAGCTTAATATCTTTTGTTTCGACCTTCAACAAATTTCCAAGAATTTCTTGAGTAGATATCATGGAAAATTTCATAAACTGCTTATTTGGCCTGGTGCTCAATGTTATCAAAAACATCTTCCCAATATTTTCCATACATAGTCCACTTTTCTATAGAGAGCCTCAGACTATGTTTTTTATTGGAAAATCATTCTTCTCTACCAATTCCGTTTATCTCTTCCAACCAACTCACCACTGACGCTCGTAAGGCGCCTTCTAGAGCATTGCGTACTAGTGGATAACCTGGAATAAGATTCTCAGGTCGCTGTCTGGCTTATTTCCTGGAGATGAGGCTCAATTACATCTACTACTCTGTATTTATTCGATCAATCATGCAGGAACCATGCTCGTATCGGACTAAGGCAGCTATATCATTTGCGTCGTGGTTTAGCATATTCGTGCTTGTCAATTACTCACCATTTTCTTGTGTATAACCGTTAGCGTCTCTTTCTCAGTCGATTTCTTTACTCTATTGTAAATGATTTGCCTTAAAAGAGAATCCATTTCATCAGATCTCTTGAATCTATAAGCATAAATTTATCGGCATCTTTTCCGAGGAGACAGTTCCTCTCTTTCAAAGGCCTCTCACGAGCCGTTAAGTGGGATCATATATGTACGCTACTTTTTATGTTCTTATAAATTCATCATACAATGTGATACAAAGTCAGATTGTTAATGACACTGCGGCGCCGTAAGATAAATATACTTTAATATCGAAATCACTTTGTGTTCCTCATTTAATTTTTTTGCATTGACTCTGTAAGGACTCTTGCAATTCTACCTTGCTTCAAATCAGTTGCGCCTAGTCTACAGAAGCGACTTCTATCCCGCAGATATCTGCGAATCACTCAGCCTAAAATTATGATGCATAAACCATCCCTAATCATCAACCATATTCTCAATCAATTGCAGCCCTTCCTCGGAATGTTTTTCCTAAGTAATTAGGCCCGTCAGTTTTCAAGAGCACGTGGGCTCTTTCTCATGGATTTTATGTAGATACTTAACTTTATGGAGCGCATATTACAAGAATCCAGTTTTATGGATACTTTTTTCTTTGTCCATTGGTTAGCCTATTTTGAACAATTTGTTTACAATTAAAAATTCTTGTAATACCTAATTTAGTGGTATTTCTTTTACCTGTAATTTCTCTTCACTCCTAAGAATTACATGCATATATCGCATTTTTTTTCCTGTCCTTTCTTCTATTTACTTTTCAAGTGTAGGGCTTTTAGTCATATTTAACACATTAAAATAGCCACTTTACGAGACTTCGAACTGTGTGTCCATTCTTTTCGATGCATCTATTTGATCTCTGTTTGATTTTTGTATGAAATTATCGAAGGTGAGTTCATTAATTTCATCCAAAATGTGAAAACGTTGACAATTCTTATCACTGTTTATTATGGAGACAATATCATTCTGGCCCATTTAAAATATTTTATGTTGATGCGCAAGTCTAATTGTCGTGAATAGGGTGGTTTCCTATTATTTTTTATTGCCTAAATCGAAATATTATTACTCCTGGAGTACGCATTTCACGCTCTTAGATTTTCGAATGACGATATCTATTTTTCGCGATTAAATGAAAAGTGAAAATTTTCAAGCGCGCGAAAACACGACGGCTGAGTAGGAATGATGGGAAAAGTCCGTGTGACGTATTTCTGGTTCTAGCTGTCGGCGTGTTAGGTGACCTTGGGGCGAGGCTTGAGCGCTGATACGTCGCAGGCTGCTAGCAGGTAGCTGAGTACCCTGCTAGCAGGTAGCGCTTGGCTTAAATAAGGATTATTAATACCTTATCAAACGAAGGAAACTTTCCGAACTTAGGTATTTTTAATGTGTGATTATTAAGAGATGTTTCCCTGAGCTCTGTGCCTCATGCATGCATTAGTAATCTCAGACGATGTAAAACTTCTTTCTACTCATATAGAAACTAGGTCCCTGTGACGTCACGTGGAGTGGAATCGCATTGCCGCCAATCTGGCCTTTTTCAAATGAGGTTAAAATTGACCATTGCCATTCGTCTAAACTGGGATTTCTAAAACCAAATAATTTTTTACATTATGAATACACTAATGGTGGGTAAGGAATCGCAATCAATGCATTTCGTTTTCTTTGATGAAGGAAACTACCCGTTGGAGTTTTTCAAACAGAAGAGTGTGTGGAGCGAGAACGACAAAAACCTGTGGTGGAGTGAGTGTGTGAGGCGAGACTCGACGGTGACCTGTCGATTACGACGCAGATGACGTCGGTGGTCAATTTCGGTGCGTCTGGTGAGACAGGGAAGTGTCTCCGGTGAAGTTTGTGATGAGTAAGCGCTTGAAGGATAAGCTAAAATCCATACTTCGCCCGACGGCTAAAGCCCCCTCGAATTTGCTCGTCCTTGGTTCCATCGGATTCGGCGATCAATATGGGATTCCCATCCTTGGTCATTATGGTTCGGCGTGTTGTTGTTCTCCTCGTAAGGAAAACCCCGATCCGTCGCACTGCTCGGCTGGTTGCTTTTTCCTGCGAGGGGCAGTGTGAGGGAATATGCTTAATGTTTTTGTGATGCGAAGTATTTAATGTGATGGAAATTTAAGACGATTATCGGTTAGGAAAGGAGGATTTAGTGTCTACAATCAATCCGAAGAAATCAATTTAATTAGTGGAATTGAAGTTTTAATACAACGAGGGAGAGGAAGGAAGAGAATAGTATTTTTAGAGAAAAGAAAGAGTAGGTCTTATTATGAATTGACGAGGGAACTCCATGACGGGAGTGGAAACTGCCAGAATACTTCTTAAATACTCCATACAAATCTTCCTTAATTGGTAGAATAATTTAATTATAACAATACAAAAGTAACTGAAATTGCGTTCATATTTTGTCTACACGTACCAATTTATATATAATAATCCCGGGCGAAGCCTCTGGAAACCCCTAAACAAAATCCTGTAAGTGAGAGGTGGCCCCAGGAATTGGCCCACCTAACCTGAATGACTGAAATTCACACGCCTCTGGCTTAGTCTGGGGAGAGCTATACCCTAATTAATCCAAACCAACCTCCGGATTGAATCACCGAGTGAGTGAATGAATTATTTGAAAAAATACTCCAAAAGCAAAAACCAAAAAAATGGGGAAAAAATATTTTACCATGACAAGGCCTTAACGGAGGATTCAGTTATCTAACAGGCAAAATAGTAAGGTCTATCAGGCAAGAAGTAAGAGGGATACTAGATCGAGTCCATGTCCTGACGGATGGCATTTTTCACGTGAAATTTTTGCACTCGCGGTCGAGTTTTTCGGGACTCATTTCCTGTTGCTTCTAAAGTTTGATTAAATCGTAGGAAATCTCTCTTGTGCCGGCTTTTTAGAGTCTATCATATCCATCCCATGTATTTGCACGTTGCTATTATCTCTTCCAATCATAAGATCCACTTAAAAATGTAGTGTAACTGTTCTTGAATCCTGGCTGGGCATTATTTTATTCGCTTTTTTGATCGTCATATTATTAAAATGAGCTATCCAATTCTCTGCCTCCCTGGCATTTCTTTCATTCTACTCTAATCTGAAAATGGTGATGGCAAAAGTTACCTCTGAGGAGGAATTTTATATTGAGATTTAAGCATTTTTGTTGAAATTTTTAGCTTATACTTAAAAAGGCTCGATGTACAAGTAGTTTCCCATTTATTCTAGTTGATTTGCGAGATAATTATTCGGAAACAAAATTTATCGCGATCGTAATTTATCGCTAATTTAGCAAAACTTGGAAATGGTGAAAAAAATTGTATCTCCGTCCCAATGGCTGATACACCTTTTGAATACCTTGGGTATTTGCATGCGCGGCCGAAGCACGGAGAGAGTAATATTACCCCTGCCGTTGAACTTGCTACGCTTTGTCTGCCCGGTGAATAAAGAAATCGGCCGGAATTTATGACGCCTCGACCGAGGGAGTCCCGTGACGCAGTCGTAAACTCGCAGCGGCTCTTTTCACTCCTCTCCTTTCGAGACCTGCCCTGCCGCTTTTGCATCACCGCTGTGGTATTCCACCTTCTTCCCTACCTCAGTTCCTTTCTCCTCGTCCGCAGCCCCTTCCGCGCACCCACGAACATCGATTCAAGTAGACGATTGAAGTTGTACTGTCGCAAGCAGAGTGTATGTCTGAATGAACAAAAAGTTAGTTTCATTATAAAGAATATAGTAGTAAATATATATTTAAATCCACCTCATTAAGCATTAAACAATACATTATATATTTTGCATGTACTTTTCGCGAAAGTTTTAAAGATAATTCATTTCAAATTTAAAATAACCACGCAAATTTGTGTCTTATAGCGATTTATTGCTATAAAATACCACCGGTTTCGTTTATTAATCTACCATCAGGTAAACTTACAAGTAAAATAGATATTTTCTGCTCTTCTTTTAATACGGAAAGATTCCACTATTTAAAATCATTTTCGCGTTAAAGCTAAGTTACGTTGCTTTGAACCACTAGGCTTTACGCTCTCCGCCTAGGCAGTGTGCCCCGTTAAAAAAGATCCCGCTAGCAGTGCTGGACTTGTCTCCTCGGGGTCTCGACAGCCCGCCGAGAGCTCATCATCCTTCGGGGGCGCTTCCGGGTATATCGCCCCGGGGCCCCCCGCCCGCGACTCCCGCATCGTCATCGGAAGAAGCCGCGCTTTCCCCGCTAAACCTGCCTCACCTGCATTCCTTTCCTCTCCTTTCTTATCACGCGCGCTCTTTTTCTCTCTCTCTCTCTCACACACACAACCACCGAAAAATCATGGAAGGAATAGGAGCCAATAAGCTGTCGAGACAGAAGTACGGGATGAAACGGTATCCGCGTCACAGCGTCCCCCTCCCCCACCTCTCCCTTCCCCGCGAATTCGTCTTTTTTCACGTGCCAGTCGCCCAACTGTCTATTTCTGCGGTAGCTGTGAGTTCCATGCGGTACGAAACTACGATACTAACGCTTGAAGTTCATCCACTTTACCTTTTCAATTACGTATTGAAACTGTGATTATATTTAGCATTTCTTCATTTGTCATCAGTAACATTCTGGGCCCCTTTTTTGGCAAAAATTCCTTCTTTTTTATATCATCTCGTAATGACCCATCTTTAAAATCAAAGATTGACGAGCACATTTTTGTTTAATAGAGTTTTCTATAAATGAAGAGCTAGGAAACAATTTTATCATCTATCAGGGTTTTATGTACCGATTAATTTTCAACACCCCGAAACGGCTTCACATTCGTTTGAAACGTTCCCTGGGAGAAAATTGGTTTGGACTCCTAAAGGTACTATCCACCCTATTTCTACGGCTGTTAAAAAATGGTGCCCACGAATCTTTAGGCGTGTAAGCAAACACCAAAGAAAACATTCGTTAAAAAAATCATCGCTTGACCGGTATCCCGGATGTATTACGTACGGCAGCAATGCACATAAATTATTTGAACCGAGATTTTTCTCACCCTGATTCTTGAGACTTTTCTCACTCATGCCAGGAAAAGGATAGCTTCGCCGATAGTTCTCCGGAGGAAGCACCTCCGCGGAGCCAGTCTGCGTCCTAGCAGACAAGCGGAACGGAAAAATCTCTCTTATCGTCGGTGGCTGTTTAGGTCGATCAATGTAGTGATCACCCTGCATTTACTAAACTTTATAAAGGCCGTTTTACACGGTACACGGAATTTCGCAATCTGACGTACGTGCGAAGGCGCAATCAAAATTGCGTCGTGTAGAGCGGTGAATTGCTAGAACACATGCGAGAATGCGTGGATGCGAGACGGCAAAATAGCCTCTGTTCTAATTTCGTTCATGCTATCGCGCGATTCCACGCCATTTAGAAATTAATGCAGCTCTAACCTGTGCAATTCCGTGCCCCGTGTTAAACGGCCTTAACACTTTATTTTTGCTTCGGGCGACAATGCGATGTAGTTTCCATTTAATCTCGTAAGGGCTGTGTAGTTTAGTGGGTTTAGTCAGCATGTGGTGACTTTGTCTAGGAGCTCGGAGTCGCGATTATTGTATAGAGAGCTATATGTATTCTTTTGCTTGCGGTAGCTTTTCCTGAGCGGATGTGGCGTTATCTTACAGCCTTCGCCTCAGTTTGACGATGGTATTGGTCTCGGATCGCGAGTAACACTATCTGCTCGAGATAACGTGTTATTTATACTTCAGGGCAAGTACTGAGGCACTGAGGGCGTTTCTTCGGGAGTTTTCAAATAGAGATGACAGCTTTGCGTTTGTCTGCATTCCTATGGTTTAATCATCCAGATTGGACAGAGGATGCTTACGGGTTGACGTTAGCTTTTCGCTGTTATCTCTGCCATATGCGTTTTAAATTTCGAAATGGAAACCCTTGCAATATTTCTTGTTTGATCGTCTCCATATCATCTTCCATCTGCTGCATAAACACGTGCTGCTTGTGTGTGCAATTATCAGCAAAAATGTATGTCCAAGAACGAATGGTAATGAAGTTGAAACTGATCATAACTGTGGCTAAGCGTTTATCCCCAAGAAATTTCCGCTTCACTGGGTTGGCCTATTTTTATTATTTAAGGTTCATTATTTTATATAACACTTAATTGTTGCTCATACAGTGGTGAATGTTATAGTAATTTTTTATCAGTATCTTAAAAGATAGCGTAAACTTCAACCTTTATTTTACGTAATTATCACTTTCCTGAGTATAATAAAACTTTTTTGAGCTTTAGTTATTGATTCTTTCACACGCGTATGTCATATTTAACATTTCAGTGCGTCCTTTTATGCCACTAGTAATATTCCGAAAATGAGGCAAAATGAATTATGATCGTGTGTCCCAAGTCTGAGAAAAATATTTCTGCTTGTTGAGGCTTTCCAAAAAATATTTTTCACCTTTAAAACCATCTCAGTGACCCTTTTACTAGTGTTCGCCTTTCTTGAGGTAAACTTGTCATTCGTGTGCTAATGATTAGTAAAAACGGTTTATTTTCCTCCGAGTCCGCGTATGGAAAACTTCTGATGCCTTTCAAGCTCGAAAAAACAAGTTACTCCTGAATCATATTGGGCGTGAATCCGTCAACTGCTTAAGAGGAGAAAAAATAAACTCATTTCAAGTTTCCGACGCCAATTTAAAAGCGGCGGTCGCTTCCTCAAGCCTACCGAATGAAACTCTCCAAGGAGTTTCGTTTCCCTTTTTTTCATTTCTCGAGGGAATTTGATGAGTATGGTTTGGACGCTTGTGGACGGAAGGGCTGGCGCTATACTCCCCTTACCAGACGTGCCCATCCTACCCAATGTTGATGACGCGTGTTCCCCACAAGCAATTACTGCCTCCCTTCTCCTCCACCGTTACATAGCATGAATTTTTTAAATTACTTCAGAATGTGAATTCCCCAAATTTTTGCGACGCTTCGATGTGCAACTCACCTATGGGTCCTCAGGGACTCAGGAATCCAATTATTAAATACACTAAGTGGCGCCGACTCCATGGGGCCTGAGAGGGCCCGAGCCCCCTCAAAAATTCGTTATGGGTGTGAGGAAAGTATGTGTCAGGCTAGTCGAATTTTCCCGGTGTGTCCAGATATCGAGATTCGAGTTATCAGGGTTTTAATTTTGACTCATCTAATATGCTTAAAAAAAAACTTAAAACTCACTACCTATAAAATTTCCCGGGACAAGATCCCCGGTTTGGGCCCCCCAATATTTTTTGTAAGTCAACGTCCCTGAATACACTTGCGTACGAAATAGACTCTTTAGTTAAAGAAATTGAATGAAATTTTATCGACGGGATTGGCCAATCGGCGACCTTCCCTGGCACGGAAAGGTCGGTCGGGGTGGGGTCATGGGTCACTTGATCCAGTTTTTTTTCCATCACAACCTTGGTCGCATGCGCAGAAGGCGAATATCGCTCTTTCCTAGCATCACCCCGAGTTCCCCACCACATGTGTCCTTCCACATAAACCCCCTTACCCCCAGTCGTCGGAGCGAAAAGGCTTTCTAGTCCATTATCCAACCAATGTTTACCTCCGCCCAACATCCCCCAGTCGCACCAGGCTCAACCCTTTCCCGTCCTCCAGAACCGACAAGTCATTACTCCCGTCTCCCCTTACCTCCTACCCCTCCCCTCTTCGCCCTCTTTCTTCTATAGATCCACGGCAGTCTGAAGGCGTGGCGTGACCACTTCGGCGGACGTCTTGGGTTCGAGTCCCAGCGACGGGAAAATTGGGCCATGTGAGTGTGATTCCAGGGGGAGAAACTGAGAGCATTCGATTGGTCCGGAAGCTTCTGAGGAATGCCTTGTGTTGTAACTTTTGATATTTAAATACTGTTGGCGTTAAATAAATGCTGATGTTGAATGTTGCTGAATGAGTTGTTGATGGAAAGAAAGGGGAATTTTTGTTGGAGAAAAAGTTGATCGAAGTAGGGAGGCAAAAAAGAAAAACTGTATCTTGAAAAATATGCAGAGGATTTGTAAAAACAAGCGTTTGAGGTTACAATTTGTATCCTGAAATATTTATTCGAAGTCAACCAATTCGACCTTCAGAAATCTTGGTGCGGTTATGCCTGAAAATTTGTGTAACACTGGCCAACGGACATGATGACCCTTATATGATATATCTACTTGATACTAACATATTCAATTCTTGTTATTCCATTTATTTTTGACCAAGTGAAATTCTGATCATCCATCAACTCTATTAGCAGGTCTTTTAATTTCGGAATTATTTCAGAATCAAAATTATTTATTGAACAATGTCTTCATACGGTATTAATTTTAATATGAAATTTCAATTGAAATATTTGAGTAATTTTTTTGACGAATCAAAATATGTGATGGAATTCTTATTCTTTAGAAAAGAAAATCGTTTTGCATTGCCATGTTACTGGTCATTGTAACTACTGATGCGTTTCCGCTTTTTCCCCCTGGAATTGAAAGCATTTATGGTGCTGATTAGTTTTAAGTCTAAATTTATGTAAGGTGTAGCATACAATTAGCATATTCTTCGTTTGGAATCCATATAACGTGATCGAGCGTAAACCTATGAATTTGATAGTAAATGTGGTAGACCTAAAATCTTGAAATTATTCTGGGCATCGCCAACCACTTTCCAATCAAAAAGAGCGTAATTTCATGGATATGCGACCATTGTCACACTATATCCCACAAAACCTACAATTGAATGGGCGGAATAAAAGCAAACACTTTAGGCTAAATTTATTTGGATTATAGTAACTACATTCCTTTTTATTATTTCTCTCTCAATAAATGGGTTTCCATGGCCAAGTAATATTTCTTCGATCAATCATATGCATTCAATATTGCACAATTATTATCATTCCTTGATTTTTATTAATTTCTACACTTGTGCTACAATGGACCACTTCTTTGGTACATTTTTACCCTCAGAAGTACATATTGACTCTCTGAACATAGAGCGCTCGTTACCCAAATGTTCACCTCCCTCCCCCCCCCCCCCCCCCCTCCTCAACGGTGTGCGGCGTGAACTCTCAAGCCCGCTCCTCACGTGACGCCCACGGTCCGGCATCATTGTGTGATCGTAGGCGGTCGTGGGTGATTCATTAATCCCGTTCGCCCTGCCCCCTGCCCCCCCCCCCCCTTCCTCCCCGCGGCCTTCTTCAATGTCACCGGCTCATCATATCGATTTTTGCTATTGCGTCTGTGCAAGTCTCCAAAGCGGGAGACAAAAGCGGGGTTTTGAGCGCGATGGAGGTTTGGAGGGGCGAATTTTCACCAAACCATGTCACTTTCCAACGCTGAACCACCTGAATCCATTGACCCGAAAGGCGGGAATGTGTATAATTTTAGATGGGATCTATATCGATTCTTCTCTTGTAATTGTCTTGCGGTTAAAATTTTATCGTAAATTAGATCCATTTCGAACGGTAAAATGTTGGTGTTTTACAATTTAGTGCTTCAAGCTTCAATTTGAGGGAGTATCTTACATTCAAGGTCATGTAAATAAATATTTTTCAAATTTTGTTATTAAAATTAAGGTATTTGTCAACCTTAGGTATCGAGAAATATTGATATATAACTTTGAAAATGTAAGTCTGTGTGGCTATGCAAAAATATTCATTAGAGACATTTTAATTAATTTTAAAGTCGAAAATGAGTTGAAAATAAATTATTTGATGTATAAATTAGCATGTAGTTCTCTAAAATTGACTGAGGAATCGCTTTATGTAAATGTTATCACTTTAGAGCTGCAAAAATTAAAATCATATGAACAGAAGAAAATCTAATGAATGGATAATTTGGTCTCAATTTCCTGGGCTCTATCTTTATTTTTTATCTTCCTCTCTCAGTAAATGTGTCAGGTTTCCATATTTACATAATTATCATTCATTAATTCACCATAATTATCACTCCCTGCTTTAAAATAATTTCATTAAATAGATTTTCACTCGGCTACGTCCCTATTGATACGATAGACCTTCGCTTTATGATGTTAATCCGTTCCTCTTAAGCATAGTTAATTAAGTAGTATAGTATATCGAATCTGCATTAATTTCGGCACGAATAGTTACTTTACATTAGCGCATGTAATTTTTTCTTTGGTAAAAATGTGCTTCGTTTACAAATAAGGCGCAGAAAAACATATTGGCATGTTAAGCGAGTGGAAACAAAATTTACGAGTAAAAGATACTTTCCGGCGTGATTCGGTGGAAATCTTTGACATTTAACATAATGAAAGCTCTTTTCCATTGCCATATTCAAGGTTGAAAATCGAATTATGTGCCAAAATATGTATAGGTAGAAATAACGAAGTGTGGAAATAGACAAGTTCATTCGTTATGTTAAAAATCGATTCAAATAACTTACGCAAAATCAATCCAAATGGTCGTATGTCGAACCCGTAGTAAAGCGGATATCTACTGTAAATTCTCGCTGGCCTTTCTCTTTCCCATTTCCCTCTTCGTGGCTCTGTGGGGCACGGGGTCGGCTGTGCCAGCCGCCAAAGATCGAAACTTCCCTCCCTTGACCCCGCCCCTCTCTCTCCCCCTGAGGGACCATCACCTCCTCACACTCCCATTCCTCGAATGCAACGCTCGAGACTAAATAAATCCCCTTCACGTGTGGTGCTGGTGTGAAGGGTCGAAAAAATGCGGGCCAGAGGCCCCGCCACCCAGGGTCGCAGCCAGGAATTAAGGCTAGGAGGGGTTTCAGGCGCAACTAATACTGGAGTGCCTGGGTGTATGCCATACCTGCCAGGGTAATCGGGAGGTGCGAGGGCCCTCCGCCAGAAAAAAATTAAGGTAAATGGTTAAAAATGGTGAGTTTTACGGCCTTTGAGGGATTTTTTTAAATCCTTACACTTATCTTACTTACACTTATCCTTACACTATCATTAATCTTACAATACACTAATTAGTAATATTAATCCATATAAATAAAATAGATTAAACTTAAAAAATTGTCTGAGCTAGGGTGGGGGTTTTATCCCACAAAACCTCCACCTCGCTGCGCCACTGCCGCCACCGACACCTAAAGGATAATACGATCCAACCGGTGGCCGTAACTGTTCGTTCAATTTTGTGCACGAGGCGGGAACAGTGGGTGAACGGATTATGAGCGTCTCTGTCTGATCCGGTCGCGTTGCTAACGACTTTCTTTGCTCGCACCTTTGTGCTTGGATTTTGTTCCTGCTGTCCTGAAGTTCTCTGCCTCGGGTTGGCGGGACTCAAGGAACAAACTCGCGAGGCCTTATCCGTGATTGTATGTGACGCCAGCTTGAGGAAATGAAATTATATTGGTTCCGGAGCTGAATTAGCCTAATTTTGTCCCTTATGTGATAAATTGAATCAGTCTCCAGGAAATGGGATCGTGAAATTTCGGGCTGTTGTCTTAGCACCATTTGTAAGTCCCAAGCACCAGTGGCACCAGTCCCTTTCCAGTACATTGATGTCACTTGACTACGTTCTATCTGTACTATGCACAACTCTCCATAATATATTAAGATTATTTATGTGAAATCTACAAGGTTTCTTGATACACACCTCTAACTATCTCATTCATGAAGTCACATCTCAAACTATCCATTGAATATATCGCATTTTTTAAACGAATGATATTTCGCGAAAAGAAAGACAAAACGCGATATATGGAGACGGAGTGTAGTGCCTGTTAAGAGAGAAGTCCCGAAGTATGCACCCTCCTGGGTTCATGCCTCGGGTGGAATAAATCACGCCCCGCCATCGCACCTCCCCCCCCCCCCCACAGCCGATGAGGTTTGCGAGGCGATTTGCTGCGAGGGGACTCTGCGATGGGCGCCCAGTAGGCTGGCCAATGTCTCCAGCTGTGGAGGAGGGGCGGAGCGGCATAGAGACAACGCCGTCGAAGAGAGGCGCTGGTTTTTCTCCATCCGCCAGTTCCTCTTTTTTCCCTTCCACCCCCCACCCTTCGCGCCTGCGTTGGCTCCGCTGCCTCCACGAACTGTTTACGCGGCTCTGTTGCCGAAGGAAGGGCGGGTGAGGGGAGGGGGAGTGTTTTACCAGGTGGGGGAGGGAGGAGAAAGGGTGAGCGGGTCAGGTGGGGATGGGTAGGGGGACAGGAGTGGGGGCGGTTAACTTGCCTTTCCGCCTCTTGTCGATGTCTGCGTGTTTGTTGGTTGGAGCTAAGTGTCGCTCACGAGTGAATCGTTCGAAATGAACGCTTCAATGGCCGTGAATCGAGTTGGACCGCGGCTGTAGATTCAAAATAAAGATAAATTTAATTTTTAATTTTTTAAAAAGTAGTATTTTATTGGCCGACGTTTGAATAAAAAGCTCTTCAATTTTAAGGCAATAACGCTTAAATACCTGCCCAGAACAAGCAACAAAATTAATTTCGTAAGGGATGACGTTTCAGTAGTTCAAAATAAAAGATATTCATTTTAATTCCGATTCGAGCGTTGATTTGGGCTTGTTATTTCGAAATAGCGAATTTTTGACTTTGTTGATGACTTCCATCCTGAAAAGGTTGTGGATTGGTTACCAATAGTCTGTGTTTAGTGATTAAAATTAGCAATTAGCCGATTTCCATGCCTTAAATTTGTGTTGAACTTCAAGTTCAACATAAATTTAGGAGTTAATAAATTTGACTAAATATGACTGAAAGAATATAGAATGGCATTTATCACTATTCAATGCGTCAATCACCACCTACCATTTAAATGCTTGACATTGTGAAAAGGTATATATCTTAATTCACTGTCTATGAAGGACGAATTAAAGTCGAGCATTTGAAAATATTCATGCCCTTTGTCGATATATTTGATCATTAAAATTATTAAAGGGGTCATCGCTCTTGAAATATAATTTCAGGAGTGAGCCAATTGTATTAAATCTGGAAATGAAGTACATGTTTTGACGTACAAAGTTCAACGTTACTCCTCCCTTTTACAATATGTTTTCACGCGTTCACAACTCCAAAAATTTATAATTTCAAGTAATAGTTGCAAAGATTGGTCCTTTGTCGTCGAATGTAAACAGTATGCGTTTACCTACTTTATAAATGAATTACAGGCTAAATTAGTGGAAATACTTTCGGAATTTTGAAGAACCGAATCATTCCCGTGAATTGAACCACGGAAATGAACCGAACTTCCCACATCGTAGTGTTTGTGTGAGGAAGGCTTGTGCGCTTGGCGTTACGTCACCGCGGAGGCTTTGCCGAAGGGGGCGTGATATCTCTCTCTGGTGTGTTCCTCCACGGCTCGCGTTGGTGTGTGCCCCAGTCTGACTCGCGACTCAAAGCCGTGCGGACGCGTCTGGAAGAGTTTCGTCCCGCTTCATTGTGTTTTTAAATCTGTGATCGCAGAAAATTGCATCGCTCTTGGTGCCGATTTGTCGGAACACCTTTTTTCCTGTCCGGTATTTCCTCTTGGAGTGATCGAAAGGAGGAACAGTTCTGTGTTGGGGGAGATTGTTTTCTGATGACTTTGTTATTGTGCGTTTTTATAGCACCGCTATCGCGAGGAAGCTACGTCGCGCGTGGAGCAGACTCGTGGGAAGGCCAATTTACTTCTCCGTGCCTCCACTTGTTGTGACAAGAGGGAGGGACTTTGCTGTGCTGGGACGTATTTGTAGCTTTTTTTATTGCTCGGTCGCTGTGGGTGCTGTTCTACTTCCGCCGCACCACATCCTTCCGTCAGCGGCTCGTGTCGGTCTGCGGAGGCTTTTCCCGTCTTCGCGCTTCGTGTGTGCGCGGGAGAAGGCATCGGGGAATAAAGCACCCGGGGACATTACTCCTCATCATCGTCTGCCGTTGTTCATTCCGCGGTTTCGGTGTGGGTGAAGGGTGTGGTCCCGGTTTGATAGTGGGTGGCTCTTCGTCGTCTGTGGGTGTGGTCCTTCCGGACTGCACCAGGGGGGGAACACACGACCCCTCCCGCCTCCTCTGTTCTTCTTCCCACCTCGATCGTGGCCCCTACTAAACACTCCCCCATCCCCTCCTCCCTCTCCGCCCCCCGCGAATACACCCCGTACTTCCCCTCTCGCCATCCACCCCCTCCCCGCCGACTCTTCCGTCAGGGAGTCGCCCTGCCCTCTCGCGGCTGCCGACGGTAGTGCGTCAGTCTGTGCTCTGAGTGCCCGAAGCGTCGTCGGACCTGACGGATACTCTCTTCGCGGAGACGGGTGCTTTCCGGTGGTGCTGTACCGTGTACGGATACGTAAACAAACAAACTGATCTCTCGTCGGTGCCTTGTGGACCTTTTACCTGTTAAACTGGATTGACCCTCAAGTTCGTCTCCTAGTACGGTGGTGACTGCCTCCGTACCTGGGTGGGTGTGCCTTTGCTGTCTCCCACAGCCCGGCGGTGCCTTCCGCGGGCTCTGCCCCCAAGCGCCGCGCCCCTCATCTCTCGTCCGGTTCGCCGGCAGAGCCGTAAAAATTTGTTCCATCGATTGTGCGCTGGGGAGGTTGCCTCCTCCGGCGTGTTGTGCAGACGTCACGGTGGCGACCCAAGGCGAGGATGCCATACTCCACGACGTGGGGTTTTACCGTCAGTGCTCCGATGAGCGAACCATGAAGAGCAGGAGACACGTGGCCGCGCACCCAATACTGTCCTCGCGTCCAGCGTCGCTGTTCTGGATGCCGCCGCATCTTCCGTACCAGGTCCCAGGTAAATTGCTTACGCCTCCGTCCCCTTCTGGAGGGTAGTTTCTGCTGAGTGCATCTAGATTTAAATCTCCGTACCATATCTTACTCTTAAAGTCCTTCTCCCGTCTACTAGAAATAGCTGCACTCGACCTGACGACGCTGGTTGGAATAATAACGAAACCGTCGTCAGGAAATAAATTTCCTAGCAGTGAAACCAAGGGGTCATGAAGACCTCAGCGTCTTCCAGGTTTCGGTAGTGGTAGCGCTGGCCTCCTCAATTTTGGAGCGAAATCATCCCTTCACGAACCCACCCTGACCCTGGGGTACTCGTCGTGCCAATCGCGTCGAGATCCCCTTGCCCTATTTCCTGCCCAAATTCCAGCCGCATTCAGGAAGTGCAAGGTCTGGAAGACCCTATTCCTGATCGTTGGATTGTTAACCCCTCAGGGTCGAATAAGATTCACGATTCCACCGTCCGGAGTCGCGCCATCTCCAGGGCTCGGTCGCCCTCCTTTTCCGTCGGCGCGATGCTCATCTGTCGTTTGTTTATGCTCCGCTTTGTTGTCATACGTCACATCTCTCGCTGAGCTTGGGTATGTGGGGCATTTGATCTCCTTGTGTTTGGGAAGTGGCCCGTTTACCTCTTGGCGGTGTTTTGGACTCGGAGCAGGTTGTCTGTGAATTGTTAGTGTGCTTCTTCCGGAAGAAAATGGTAGTAAGGGTTGAGCTCGATTGCGAGGCCTTATATATCATCCTTCCCTCGCTCATCCTTTTACCCTGTCAGTAATTATTTTGAAAGGGTCTAAATTCCTCTTTTTCTAAATTCCGCTTTTCTCCATGTTCTCTCGTCATTAATGTATGGATGTTTTATTTTTCGAGCTGTTGGTGCATGCGCAGTCTCTCCTTGGTTCCAATTACGCGTCATTATTTCGTGTATCGTAATTTTGATTTTTGATTGCGATGGATTATTTATTTCATCTGGTTTCGAGAATTCTCTTGTATTTCTACGCAGTCATAAAATAGCATATGTACTTATCATATTCCCTTCAATATAATCTGGTTTTAATTCTCGTGGATGGAGATGGATGAGCACATCCTCACTGTCCGTTTAGTGTGTATGTCTTGTGAATTTTCTGGTGGTGAGCACCTAATCTTCTATTTGAATTTCAATTTACCTAACTTCAATGCAGAAATTAAGTTGGAAAATAGAACAAACATGATGCCTGAGTGAGTGGAAATTTCATATCTACTAGTTCTTTAGACAAGTTGGGTCACGGAGAATTTACTATAAAGCATATTTGGTCTCTTAACAGTGACGGAGCTTAGTTTAGACTTTCTTAAATAGCTTTGGGATGAAATAATTTTCACCGTACTAATTTCTTTCTAAACGGAAAAAAATATTTTAGTGACGAGTGCACGATGATAATGACGTAATTATTTTTATGTGATCTATTTTGCCTGTATGTAATGGTAGTCGGCACATTTCATTATTCGTTTACAAACTCCTATTTACTGCTGGGCGTGCTATTGTTTTGTTATTGTTCGAATATGTGGATGTAACGACTCGTTTATCTACGATCTGTCATTCAAAGTTGATGGAATGGATGAATTTTTGGAGAATGACTCGTGGAAATATGAGGAAAATTTTTTTATTGTGAGTAAACCTCCCTTTGTACAAGTAATCATTGCATCTCGCGCGGTTCTATGTGGTTACCAAGTTATAAATTTATACTCCATTTATTTTAGCCATTATAAATTACCTTGCATTCATTTAACATCAATAGCGTGCCTTTTTTATGCCATCAAATGTCTCGAGTTTGTGAGTGGCTTAATATTTGATTATTTTGTTTCCTCTCTTTTCTGCGGCAAAAAAAGGTTGTGTGTGTATGTATGATTATTATAGACAGCATTCATCCAATTATATTGCCTTTTTATTTTCTAACCAAGCATATGTTCTAAGTTCTTCGAGCGTATTGTTCCTTGAGATGGCTCGATGGCCTCCTGTGTCCCTCCCTTTGCCATGGCACTCTCATTATCTACTCTCATCACGGTACGCTTGCCTGCGTTTTCCGACATCAACGAGAAGCGCATGGCAGTTCGAAATATGACAACATCGCCTTGGCACCCGTCCATTGTCACACCAGCGGGAGCGAGGAATCTGAAAGGCAGCTTTTGTTATCACAAACCGCGTGAAATTTCTTTTTCGTTATCTTGTTAGGAAGTACTTAATACGATGTTGTGAGTTCCTTATATTTCAGGCGGGTTTTCTCTAGTTTTTGTCAACCTATTCTATACTTAACCTATTCTATAATTTTTTTTCAATTATTACATTTTTCCGAGTGATCTATGAAAACAATACGCTTCGAATGGACCGTGCCCTAATAAAATCCCTAATTACGTCGCAGTGAATTGCTCGTGACGCTGTTGATCGTTATCGATCGCCTTAGCGCGTGCTGCCTGGAAGGGAGCAATGATAAAATATCCTAACATCGAGGTTCAATCGATTTTTCTCCGTTTCAGTGACCCAGCTTGTATTTTTACCATAATATCAACAGATGATAACCTCGATCTGGTTTATGCAGCTAGGCGGAATCCATGTGCTGGCGCCACAGGTGGTGCGATAAGATCTTTTGGGCGCAATACTACGTGCGCGGTGGAGTTAGAATTCCTTCCTTTGAGGATTTTTCATTTCGATGGTTCTCTGTGTTTTGCTCTTGAATGCCGACGCATTAAAATTCTTTTTGTTGTGAGGACGCCTCTCTCCCGCCGCTCCAGTCGTATTTGGTTTTTTTCTTATTAATTCTGTATTAATTATTGAATGTACTCGCTATAGTCTTGAAATTGTCTTATCAGCCCGTGTCTGCATGTACCTGAAACTCAACTATGAAAATTTAACTCGGTATTTCCGCTGTATTTTTAATAATTCATGCACAGATAAATTTTGGCAAAGTTCTACTATATACGTCGTGAAGCTTTCAGTATGGTTGCACTGGTTTTAAACTATTCAAGCAGGAAACGAGACAAAATACGACCAGTTTAGAGGGAACGATGCGTACCCTTAAGGTTTTCCATTACGACTGCGCAATTTTTTTGGTATATGCTGCTTTAAAAGAATTTTCTTACAGATTACGCTCCTCCGTGTTAAAAAGTGTATATGTTCAATTCATAAATTCGCAGTTTTTCCTTTACTTTCCACTGCAATTTTACTCGACTAACGAATTTGGACTTTATTCAGAGCATATATTAACTAATAACTCAGAAATCAGTACTTACGGTGAATTACACATAATTTTTACTTTATTGTATACTTCCTTTCTCGATGTTACTTGTGGACATTTTAATCTTCAGGAAAATCGTTCAATTTATGGTCGAGATTGGTTTTGGTTTTTCGTTTTCTTTAAACTTGATAACTTCCGCGCAATATTTTTGTTATCTGCCGAAATTATTATAAAGATATGGTTGATTTTCGGAAAAAAAAATTATGGCGCTTGGTCCCTTATGAAAACAAAATCGTGAAATATGTTCGTAATGTTTTGTCCACGTTAACTCTTGTTTTGCATGCGATGATATTCAGTTCCATTTCACTACTCATCCTTTTAATCGTTCATTGTAGTCTTTAGCGGGTTAGGGATTTAAATTAACATTCCAATTTTTAATATATCATTGCCAACGGGTCTAATGAAGAATAGTGCAAGTATTAACGGGGAGTGACACTTTCCATACTGCAGTCTTATCGCGTTGAATTCTCAAAGTCAACTTTGTATCCTTTCCTAATCTCCTTTTATTCTGTGAACAACATAGGTCCAGTGATGATATAAAAGTTTGTTTCATCTTATTTTGTGAAATTCATCAACGGTTCAATACAATATACGGTTTAATATTTGGATATTTCCACTGAAGAAAATTGAACTGCATTAATTTCCAATTCCTTTTAGCGATGGAAATTTCAATTCCCAGTATTGTACCTGGATTTTCGCATTTTCCTTGGTTGCAGCAGATGATTTTATGTGAAATAATTCCCGCCTTTAATCACGTAAAGCGTTGGAACAAGGTTGTCTAGCTGGCCGCATGTCGTAACGTGGGGCTTTGCAACAAAGTTTTGGCACCCGTCTTTATTGCGAGTGATATAATCTCGCGGGACGTGGAGACGCAATGAATTCAAGGTAGTGAGACATCTAAATCAGCGGAGCATGCGTACTTGATGCAGGTAGTGCGTGACTGATTCTGAATAAGTGCTACTTTGTTTCAGTTATGAATTTTCGGAGCGTCAAGCCTCGCATGTGGTCGGATGATTACGCTGCGGAAGTGAAGGATCCCGGCGAATGCGTTTTAAATCAGGGGTGATTGCTGATTGAATAGAATATTTTTGGCTCATGATCCGTACCATTCTCCGGTGGTTTTTGGACTACGCTATTGGGTTTTACTCGGTAAATGAAATAGATAAATCATGTCCATGTCCTAATGAAGTTGCTGTATTATACATCCTTTCATTTATATCAGTATGCTCCACAGCATCTCGCCCCACATCGTTGATTTCATTTTACTCGCTAATTTACCATAATGACATGAATTTACAAAAAAAAATTAATCGTTGAGATTTATATTCTATTCCTTGTGTAAAGCTGCTTCTACACTGAGTAACATGTTATATAAACAAGTTGCATATAACATGTTTTACGAAAAGGTTAAAAATCCTTGTAACATGTCACATGTAACATTGTGTTGTATATTCGTGTTATGCAACAAGTTTTTGGTTTCCCACGCGAAGCGGGAAGCCAAAAACTCGTTCTATAACCCGAATGTTTGTCTCGTAACACAATGTGAGGTGTAATATTTTACAAGGATTTCTAAATTTTTCAAAAACGTGTAATATGTGACTTGTTTACATAACATGTTACTCAGTGTAAAAACAGCTTAAAGACGAGACAACGTCGAAAGAATGGCTCTGCAGTCGACGTGTTTTTAATTCTGGCAATGGCGTAACTAGGAATGTGCTTTTGAAGGGTTTGGGAGACGCCCCGGGTCACCTCACAGCAAAAACAGTGTTCGGTATTCAGTGACTCGTCTCACTGCCATGATATTAATAAATGATCCATAACTTTAGCCAAATTCACTTATTGTATGTCAATACTAGACAATGGTGTTAAATATTATTTTTATTTCCCTGAGGCTTTGGGGCGGGGAGGAACTATCCACTTCTTCCCCCCCCCCCCCCCATGGTTACGCCTCTGGTTTTGGGTCCTCTCTTAAATTTTATTTTTTCGTTTTGTATAACAGGAGCAAAAATAGCACATTCTCCAAGGAGTATAAAATGTGTTAGTTCTATACTCATAAATACTAAGGCTAGTACATTACCTTAATAATCATATTTATATGACGCAAAGTGTCTAGAAAATCTTTACAAATCAAGGAGTATAGAATATACGCATATTATAAAGGATATAAGGTTTTCCCGGCAAATTTAGTGGAGGAAGAGTTCTCGGGTTTCCAGCCGGGACCAAGGGTTTTTCTGCCCCGACGTTTCGAAGGCTAAATCTGCCATCGTCTTCAGGGTGAATTCACCCTTGGACCTGGCTGGAAACCCGAGAACTCTTCCTCTACGCATATCATACTTCTTGATATTTATAAATTTCGCATCATCTACATGTGGTGATCGATGTGCCTGGGTGAACACATTTTCCCTTGGTGGTGTGGGTAGGTATTTCCTCCCTTTCAGAGCCGCCTCTGAACTCAGGGCTTGGACGAAGCGGAGTGCTCCGCGGCTTTGGTAATCCTTCGACTCATTCGCGGGCCGCCAGGAGAGGGGAATTCTCTCTTCGCTGATTGCCAAGATGCCTGGCGTGGATCAGCGTCGTGGAAATCTCTCTCACGATGCTTTGAAAGTGGTGTGCGCGAGGGGTTGTCACTTAGCGTAGCTGGTAGGTACGCGCAGTGCTGGGGTAGTTGGAAGTGAGACCGAACTTGTCGTCTCGTAAAGGTCGCCAAACAATGGACCCTCTCCAAGCATTCAAGTAATTTCGCGGTCGCCAATCAACTAAAGCCTTCGTCCTTTCCCCAACCCCGAGGTAAGAGTTGTCACCTCCCATTATTACAGTCATCACCCCCAGACAGAGTTGCTCATCGCCTTTTTTTCTCTATCGGTCCTTTTTGCCGCGAAGTGACTCTCGTTGTATCGCTCGGCCGTGCCAAAAGAGGATGTAGTGTGAGCCTGAATGGCATTGCGGTATTGATTCGAGGTATGAAGATGATATATTAAAGTGATGACGGGTGTCACCTCCTTGATTTTAAATTGGAATGCCAGCTATATCAGGGGACGGCTAGGCGCAAGAACTTGGCTATGTGCATGCGTTTCATGAGACTCGTGCAACTACTTCGGTTACGTCGCGTTTGGCTCGTCCTTACGTGAGGCTTATTAAAACTATAAGACATTTATAATTATCTATTATATAAAATTTATAACTTGGATGAAGTCTTCTTAAGTGTTCCCCCGGAGCACCGTAGAACCTCGTGAAAGGCCTCTATGATATTATTAATTGGATGTTTTCAGTGTTTACTATTATGATATTTCGTCATAATCCTCACCAGTCTTTAATCCTGGGATTGAGTTAACGCAGTTACCTCTCGATTTGTCTGTCAGTTGTTCTGTACTTATTATTACTATTATTATTATTATTATTTTACAGAGGGCGGATATTTTTATATTTACGTACTCAATCAACTTTATTTCTCCTTCCAAAATATTTTACTGGCCAAATATTCGCAAAAAAATTCGTGAAGGTAGTATTTGGTGTTCCTCGAATGCTTATCAATCCCCCCGTTTATATATAGTAATGTTCTGTCGTGTAGAGTAGATTTGAAATTGGTCGGGGTAATTAGGAGAAAAATCTCGAAACCTCATACATCGTGTCGGAGAAAATGTATGAAATGACGAGCGAATCAAAATGCCACCATAGGTTGGGTGAGAACTTGCTCCTTTGGCATGGAAAGATGGTGTAAGTTTGCCTTTGGAAATAGATAAACTGCATACAAAACCGTTTGAATAGTGAAAATTACGATTCTGACAACAAGGCATTGCATAGCATAGTTTTTACTTTTCTGACAAATGTCAATTTGGTTTTCCTTTCAGAAATTCTAGATAAAAATTCCTGAAGTACGCGCTTAGCTTTGCCATCTTTTTCTTATAGAAAATTTTAGCGGCCTCGAAAGTCTTTGTTAAATCTATTTTTTCGAAGAGTTTTCGTATTCAAGTCTGCGCAATGGTCGGACAGTGGAAAAAAAGCATTTTTTCAGTAAAATTGGCATGCATTTTTTCCGACGCCACGTCATTGATCACTATTGCTATCGTTCTTTTCCTTTGTTGTATTTATTGGATCATCATGGTATGATGATAAAATTTCTTGGTAGCTATTGATATCGCCTCTGAGTTGCGTGCTTCATCAGTTTATTTTATTGCATCCTTTCTGTTTTGTTTCACACCGTTGATATTATTCTCCTCCCTGATATTAATCATGATTTGACACCGTGTCGACGTTTCATACCGTAGTTCACTGCAGCTGCCTGAAGGCGATGTGTAACAAAAATAGTTATGGGCGCCATTTGGTATGGTTATTCATTGTCCATCAATCTAAGAAATATTTGCTAACCAATATTATCAGGTGCTTCAGAGGTCGTTTGGAATTTTACTGCGTACATTTTCGGTGCTCGCTTGTACTCGTGATGCACCTTGAGTAGCCAACTTAGTATCATTAACGCTTTCTCACTTGCGTCTTTGGGACGTATACATTTTTTGTAACTATTTAGGTGAATCATTAGGTTTCTTAATTATAAGTGGAAAACAACGTTTACAAAGGCCACAGTTATAATTGCTGGTGCTGTTCCTTTCAAAATTGAGGTGAAACTATAACTGTTTTTTTGCAAATGCTTAAAATATCAATCGAAGCAAAAAAAACTTGTTAAAATCAATTTTTATTGTAGAAACAAATTAGACGAAAGCCACAGCTTACTTCATAAGTTATTTTCCTATCTTTGTCAAAATATACAGTAACGCGAAGTAATTGAAGGGTGAGTTTAATTATATCGTTTTCCACATATCTTTATTCTTATCCATTGGTTTATTGTTTATTGCGTATAATACTAACTTTCTCTACTTCCCGGAGGAGATTTTTGCTCGTTACAACAGCGAATGAAAAAGAGTGTTAGCGGCGAATCTCTTGTCCACGTCGAGGTGTCATTCTAATGCGAGTTTTTCTCGTATTGCGTATTCGACTGTCCCAAACATTGGCGGCCTTGTTTTCCGGCCCCAAAATCGTCGCTTCGTGCGGGGCTTCCCGGGTGGGGTGAAAGAACCCTTCCATTTCGGGGGTACCCCAGGCCGGATTATGTCATGCCATCGCGCGAGGAACTTACGCGATGCTTACGTGAGCTCTCTGCTTGTTTGTGACATTTTGGCAGACTGTTCTGTCTTTGGAAATATAGATTTGGGTAGGTTAAAAGGAGCGTAACCCTAAATACGTTGACCATTAGCAGTCCTATTGAGGGTTTATCGACATGAGTGTTAATCAGCTCTGCGCATTCAAAATAGCATTAGCAAGCCTTTGTAAGCTCTCCTAAAACCAAATCCCGTGCATCGATAGGTCATTATTGAACCCCTGACGGAATTTTCGCCTAAGTATACTACGAAGTTCTTCCAAAGTAACCACCATATCAAAATAAAAATATGAATCATTTCTTAACGTATGCTTATGGAGATAAATTACTTCTCCATTTTAAATTTATTCTATTTTAGAACTTACACCTGAGTCCATTTCTTTTGGACGATTTGTGTGTGTTATGATCAGCAATTATGGTGATGGCAAAGCGAGATCTCGTATTACATTTCCACAACTCCCGGTCATTTCCAGTGTGCATATCGATTTTGCCTCCGGTGAGTTCAGCAGAGAACGTGGTTTAGACATGAGGCATTCATCAGCCTCCGAAGAGTCAGTTACGGATTTGTGAATTGCTCCTCGACGCACATCATTTATGGTTTATGACAAAAGTAGCATCTAGCTTACTCCAGGCGCTTGATGTGCGCTGAATTCTGAGCTCCGGTATCTCTCGAAGATTAATATCTTGCTTTTAAGGCATCTCAATCCCGAAACTTCAATCAGGAGCGCCCATCGGAGGCTCTTTGAAGTAACCCGCTGGTGTGGTGCGAATGATTATACTGCCGCCGGAATACTTGCTATCGCTCGTCATCCTTTGCACCCCTTGTATTCCCCGATGTTGTTCTTTCCTCTCAGAGATCCCCTGGTATCCATTATGTCTTGGAGAATATTTCCTCGCCTCCCGGTCATTTCCGGCATGCGCACTGGAGCTGTCTTCAGTGAGCTCAGCAGTGGACGTAATTCAGACGTGAGACATTCATTAGCCTCCCAAGAGTCGGCGAACAGCGTGTTAATTGACGTGCGTCACGCTTTTCGGTCTCGCAGCCCATCTAGTAGCCGCAGAGTGGACGACTGGTCTGGTGTTGAAGATGGACGGCGAGTTAGTTTCACTCAAAGAGCCAACAGGCCTTTAGGGGCCCTAATAAAACTGGCGTCGTCTCTCGGCAAAGCTGGCGAGGCGATATGGTTTTTATAAAAACAGTTCCCAGCCGAGAGGCTCTCTCTTGGTTTGTTATTCGTTCACTATTTCAATCTGCAAAATTATTTCGTTTTGGTCTCAGCGCCGTTTTATACCGAGGGAACAGGGATCTCCAAAATGAGTCGACAGATGGACAGAGGTAATGAGGCACAGAGGTAATCGGTCTTTGTATGATGAGGTTATCGCAAATTGCATTCAGCTCGTGGAAGATTACTCGGGAATTCCACCAGGTCAGGTTCTCCAACTACATCTCGACCGACGTTTCGATGTACGAGTTGTCCTGATGCCCTGATGACGATGGAGAACCTGACCTGGTGGAATTACCGAGTAACCTTCCACGTTTCTATACGCTGGGAAAGCCTGCAATCAGCTTTCAGCTCCTTTAGCTGGTAGATAGATATTATTTTCTTACGTTTACGTCGCTACTTTTACATCTTGGTAAAGCCAATTGGTTTCAATGATGGGCTCAGTTTCAAGTGCATACCTCGCAGCTTCAAATGGCACTCTTTTAATGATTACCCATGAGGAACTGTAACAAATCGATAACAGTGCTAAAATGCATTATGCCTTCGTATAAATTTAGTTATTCAACTAAAAAATCGTGTGTTCGTGGCATCATGTGTAAACTGTGACCAATTGCCTCGATAGAAGTACATTCAAATATAATGTGAACGTGATCAGCGTGGTGAAAGCTGTGTTAATGTTCTTCGATGGGCACTCTCAAGTACTCCGCTTTTTTCGTGTGGGAGAGGCTATGTCCTGCGCATTTGAGGCTGGAAGGTTTTTCGGTGTGGGAGGGCAAGGGGAATGTCATTGGCTGTCCCCGAAGCAGTGGGGAGGGATACTAATTCACACGGCCTCCTCCGCCCCCAGCCAAGGGCCCCCCGAGCGATGAGTCCGACTCGTGTGGCCTATTATCACCCCCCGGCGAATGAATCCGCCCTCAGGTTGTTTGCGGCCTCATCACCAATTGACATCCTCTTCCGCCTTGTCCCTCCGTTGAATTCTATGATTGCCATATAAATGGGGCGTATGGATATGCTAAATAATAATGATGAGTCTTACAGAGAGCCAATGTTAAGAGGTCATCAGTGTTCTAAAACACTCGATCGAGAACGGCAACTTCGTTTTCAATTTACAGTTCCGTATTTGATCATTATTATCTTGATAAAAACGTTAGCCAAATTACTCGGCCTACCTACTAATCAATAACTATTGAATTCTATAATGGCGGTGGAGGCTTGTGTTTAGCATAAATTTCATGGTGTAAAGGGAATAATATTGTGGTAAACAGCTTGTATAAACTAAAAATTAGGTTTCAGGAAACTTAAAATATAAAACACGAAACTTAACACCAATTGGACATTGTTTGACATTTTTTCCTGCCATTTCAGCCGTTTATATTGTTCGTTGTTATCTTTTTCCCCCATTTTTTGCAGTAATTTGTTTTATGTTTGTTTTTTTTCTTGACTTCTTTGACGCATTATTTTGTCCATCTTTCAAAACAACAGAAGAAAAGACATAAGGAAGACTCGTAGGCGAGTGATGTGTTTAGGCAGTGGATATTTTTGCATTGTAGTTCCAAGAATCGGCTAATAAAGTACTCTGTGTTAATTGTAGTCTGTCGACCATACCGTTGGCTAATATTCTGGTAAGCCTTGAGAGGATGGTAGTATATCGGACCGGAGGACATGAAGCATTATGGTTCCCTGCCTGATCTGGAGAATTGAACATATTGACTTTTTCTGAAAATCGTTAAATTTGTATTGAATTTTGGAGGGATTGACTAAAATCACGGCGCCGAAAAGAACGGAATGGACAATACCAGTGGCACAGCGAGGGGGGGGTTTTGGGGAATAAACCCCCCCCAGAGCTCAGATAAATTTTTAAGTTAAATCCATTTTACTTAATTGCATTAATATTACTTATAGAATAGTGTAAGGGTTTATAAAATATCCCTCAGAAAGCTGCAAAACTCACTCTTTATCCTCAGATTTTTCTGGGGAGGGCCCCCGCACCATCGATTACCCTGGCGGGTATGCCATACCTCCAGACACCCCAGTATTAGTTGCGCCAAAAACCCCTCCCAGCCTTAATTCCTAGCTGCGCCCCAGGACAATAAGTTTGTACAGCCGTGTATTTAAATTCGCAATAAAATGCCTCGTGTAAAACGGCCGTCAGGGGTAAGAGGTGATCGCAACAGTTTGAAGCGAAAAAGTTTGGAGGAACGAGAGGGAAGCGAGTCTTTCCGAATGTTTTGTTTTTCACCTCCCACCGATTCTGCGGCCAGTCACGTAGTGTCCGTCTTCTCCCCTTACCCCCTTCTCTTTTGGCGATCCTCCCGGCTCTCATTCCGTAAAATAAACAAGCAAGTGACGGGAGGTGGGGAGGGAAGGAATTAGAAGGCTCTTTGGTACCATCCCCCTTGATGTGCTCTGCGTTGAGAGGTGGCGTTGTCTGCCAGCGAGGAGAGGAGGGGTACGCCTCGTGCATCGGCCCTGCCCCGGTACACACAGAAGTTTTCATCGCGCTTGTTGGTAATAAAATTACTCGATAGGCGACGGTAATATTGGCTGCTACTCCCGCTCCTCAAGTCGGGGAGGTGGCTATAAAAGACCTGAAGGCGTGACTCACGGTGTAGAAATAGAAAGTGGCTCCTGGACTTCATCTGAGCGGAACAATTGACTTTTGTGTTACTTAGGCTGGCCCATTACGTTGCGAGTGGAGGATCGCCTGGGGTGAACGTAGGTGGTCTGAGGGATGATGTTTAATTATTCAGGAATGAAAATATTGTGTGCACAGAGCACTATTACAGACACCCGCCGCGGTCTATCATAGTTACTTAAAGATGTAAGTGTAGTGTATGAAGTATGATTCGATATGACAAGTAGATGATTTTATTTCTTCTTCGCTTAAGATATCTGCTACTGATGGAAGCGAGAAGCGAAAAATTGTAATAAAATGAATAAATAATGGCAGATGGAAATATTATGATACCTTATTGGATGACTAATGACTAGCATAGATAATACTCTGCAGTTATATTAATAGCATGCATTTTCCATACTCCTGATCCTTTTTCCTTCGTTTTCTTTGTCTCGTCCACTCCTAATCTTGATCATGCTCCAAACGAGATGCACTGGCTTCCGATTACTTTGTGGTTTTTTTGTTTTGGGTGTGACTTCATTTGCTTCTAAGATTCACTTTTTCGTGTAGTATTCAAATGAAGCATTCTTTAGGAAACTTTGGCGGAGCACATAGTTCTTATTTTCGGTCTATATCCTTCGTAACTTTTTTATCTGTCTCTCTTCTTCTGCAATTGTATTCCGATGAGCATTTATTTTATTTCCAGTTTGATGAAAGGTTTTTCTCTTCAACTTTTGTAGCTTAAGTTTTCATTAATTCATCACCTTTCACTACATTAAGTTCGATGCTGAAACCTTAAAAGAAGTCAAGGATTGAATACATATTTAAGTAATTAAAATCCCTATCTATGTGTATAACCCTTGAAAAACACTTTTGTTTCATCGATCTCTTTGATTCATTAAAGGACTCATAATGAGACCTGAGTCAGTTCTTAGTTCATTTTCAGTCAGCCACAGTTTTTCTAACCAATCTGTAGGATGCGAAGGTTTATGTTACAATGAGAAAGCGTATCTGCATTGATCTATTCTCGAAAATTCTTCTTCTGAGAGCCCGTAGTATTGTACTGCTTTGGGTATCCATCGCAACTTCCGCGAAAGTCAATTTACGCGGCTAACCAGCCCCGGTCAAGTTTCTCATCCGTGTACGAGTTTGAAGGATTATGTAGCCGACATAACTGAATGACGTTCGAGTTAGTGGTAGTAGAGAGAGAGAGAGCCGTCTTTGAAAGCTTTGTCATCAACATTATTGTCATCGCGACTAGAGTAGATAGCTTTATATGCTGTTCATACGCTAACTGCGCATACCGACTGTTTCTAATGCCTGATTTTTTACCCTGCATTTGTTGACTCAAAAAGATTTGAGTAATTAAATTTCCCACGACTCGTGTGAAAAGTTTGTTGCAGTTACCTCATTCTCAGCTTACTTGTAGGACTTTCCCACCGTCCTTTTTCTGTGACGCGGAGGCTGTCGGAAAGTGAATTCATTCAAGGACTCGTGTACTCAGCCAGTTGGCCTCAACTGGTTGTGCCGCTACTTGTGGCCTTCGCCCTTCGCAATTAGCAACGTTGTGTATTCTCTTTTAAAGTTTATTTTTTGTTTCCTGAAGGTAATTATTTTATAATCGAGTACAAACGTTCACTCACTCTGTGATTATACCCGAGTGTGGTGTGGATAGGTTAGAAAAGAGCTCATCCTGGGCTAACTCACTGACGAGCAAAAACGAATTCAGGGAAGGGGGTTGGGCAGTTCCTTCTTTGGGCTACCTCACGCTTCGAGGCAGAGATGAGAGATTTTTGTTTGGCATAAACGTTGAGACCCCAGGGACTTTTAATGAGCAAGCTCAATTTGTTTCCCTTAGCCCATAATGTAGCTTCCCAGGAGAAATTGCCACTATCAGGAAAGTATTGGTGGGTGTTGATAATTTTTTATCGAATTTCAGAACGAGATAACGTAACTCGTTGCGTTAGGTGAAACTTCAGGCCGTAAAGTGAACGCTGACTCATTTCTGAGTTTGCTAATATTTGCACTTGGATTTCTCTGGAAATCTTAAGCTAACGGATTTTTATTGAACTATAAGGAGATAATATTGGGCACACAGTTATTGGCCACATTTACGTTCATACTCCTCGGGAATCTGAAAAAATTCATTGAAACGCTTTAAGATATTTAATAACCTATAAACTCCAATTGTTGCATTTAAAATTATGAGCCTGCGCAAATTTGAGTTAACCTTAACAATGTTTGGGGTTAAGTTTTCAATATTTACATTCCCTCTTTGCAAAATGCGCAGTTGATTTTGTCTTCACCAATTATCATCATCATCGGTCAGATAATTATCTAATGTTAGTTCGACGAACCTCTACGCCTAGCTCTCAAATGGGCTAAGCATTTTGCTCTTACATAGTTATTCTCTTTCATATCCAATATCTTCGAATATTATTCATTACTTACCCTAGGGCTTCGTGCTTTTATTTTATATTTTTCACCTTACCAATTTCTTTTCTCGTATTTTGGAGCATTCTTCCTGCCCTTATTTGATATCGACTTAAGTTCTCGCATAGTACAACCATCCTAATTTTATGTACTTCCTCTCATGACATCCACTGAACAAAACTCCTACCATTTTAATGCGTCACGTGAGAATGCATCCTTTCGAAGTTCGTTTTCTGTAGCCTCAATGATGTTCTCATCCACCAGTGAACTTCCTTCACTCCACTTTACGGTGCTCTCTCTTGTGATGGTTGACCTATTTATCTACGACCCACCTACTCCATAAGATGGTTGAGCATCATGGTCGTTATTATGACTTTTTTCCCGGTAGCACTTTTCTACGCAAATTCGTTCGCGGAAATTTTACGCGAGTACATTCACGTAATTAGAACGAGGACTATTTTCTAGAGTTTTACTTGTGCGCTGTTCGTGGAGACTGCACGATGAATTTTTGAAGAGGCCTTTGCTCACGCTTGAACGCGCGCAGATGTATGCATCGCGTAAACAGGCTTTGTACGGATTCTCTGATGGTGTACTTTGTGAAAAACTATGTGACCTCTGATTCTTCTCATCGTTGCAGGCTCTGTGTACACTAGAGCGCTGTTCTCGTTAAAAAAATTAGTAAAACATTTCGGGTGGAAATTATCTTTTCTATCCCTGTGGATGAATTGCCGTATCGTTCTCGCAAAGAGTGCTGTATGACAATGTACCTCCTCAAAATGACGTAAGGCCGGATGTGACCCCACCCTTATTTCGAAGTATATCCTCCGTTTTATGGAATGATGTTTACAAGACGGGAAAGCCTCAACTTCCGATTGCGCTGAGCAAATTTTTGCGAAACATAACCCTGATTTTTATCTGAGGAAACGCATTCTGGCGTGCTATTTTGGAAATTCTCGAATGCAAAAAAATGAAAAAATTAAGATGACGCTAGGCGTCAAAACCTCGTTCGTCTCGATAAATTTACTGCGGAAATTGCAAGTTGGTTCTTTTGTCCACCCTGAGATATATTCCTATTAAGGTTGCCACGGTCCTCTTGTGTAAGCATCTTCATCATAAGTGAATAATCCTAAGATTAGTTTGACGCAGCTCACCATTCCGCTCTCCTATTCCTAACCTTTTTAGCGTATCAACTGTATGCACGATAAAACATGTATTGACGTTCGGCATTCCACTTCATTTTTTTAAAAAACTGATGGACCACAATTAACGGATTTTGTGGTTTCACAGATGGGATATGGCTTGGTAAGGGTTATTGTTTTTGCATAACTTAGCCCTTTTTATTCCTATTTCATTATTTTGTGGCGATGAAGTTTACGAAGGAAATAAATTTGTCTTCCATTGCTGGAGCAAAGTGTACGAATTTCTTGACTCCGAAATCGTGGAAATGAAATTAGAAATTGTCACATGGCATCACGCATAGCAATTGTATAATTGTCATAGAAAAATAATGTTATCGAAATAAGCCAATGGTCTTACGCATCATTATTATTGAATTTTTCTTATTTATATTTCCATAAATACACATAACAAATCAGCGATGTGAGTTGCTTATAGCAATGATAAGTTTTATAAATTGAGCCGAAGAATTTCCAGTTGATTTATATGTTAATGTTCATTTTGGTATGGAAGTGTAGAAATTATTCGTCGGTAAAGTCTGAATTTTCCTTTCCACGTTCTTGTTCAGTGACGTCAAGTAATCTTCCCGAAAAATGGAACATTTTAAGCATAACCTTACTCCCCATTCCTCATTGAATTATTTCCTTTAGTTCAGCATTTGACAATTTATCAATCATTTATCAATCAATATCAATGAACCGTGCTCTCTTTTTTCCCCTTCCCCGCAATCCTCTATCGGTTTTCTGCACCCCATATTTAAGATATCGCGATAGCTGCACACGCACTGGGTTGCAATCGATGACACGGTGCGTGGCTAACATCGTGCCCCTGATACAGCCTCCCGTTACCGTGGACCCAGGCGTTTGCATCCCGTGGGCGGGGTGATTCAGCACCCGTCTCTGTCCCTCCCTTCCTCCCCATCGTGCTCCGCGCCCGCCATCCCCTCGCGGAACGGTTCTCCCCGCTTCCCGGCTTCAACGGCTTCCCCCGCGGCCCACCCGCGGATCCGGGGGCGTCGGCCCCGCGAAAGGAAAGGGGTGTCTTCGTCGGCGTGGTGCCGTAATGGGGCAGGTCAGAAGAGCGTCTTCCGTCGTCCCCACTCCAACGGGTCCACATTTCATCGAAGGACGACCGCTTTCAGCGATTTAAACTCGTGACGCGGAGCGTAAGGTTTGAAGCGCCCCCAGCCTCTTAACGCCCACGGTAGCGGTGACTTCCCACATCCAGCCACGCTTGTTTGGAAAGGGGGATTGCAAATTTAAATGAATCCTCTCCGGTGACTACGTTGGAGTGGAAAGATTATTTCATAAGAGAGCTTGGTGGAGAACTCCTTCAACTGATTTAGGGTTGCAGACTAGTGGTGATGTTGGCCTCTCCATAGGGCGGAGAGGAGTGATGGAAATCCGTTTTACCTCGCCAGTTTTAAGTTTGCATTCTGAATTTATTCAATCGGAGCTGGCCTAAAATTCAGTGAGTTTCAAATAAAATTCTAAGTTCCCAGCGTGATGGAGTGGATCTTTTTGGAATTTAGAATAAAAAACTTTAGGAATCACTTATTAGTCCCAGCTTAGTTATTTTTATAAACACCAATTTATGAATTTGCTTTACGTAGAATGCTACTGTTTTTTTCTGGAAAAGGTGGTGGAACTCCGTTGTGACTCAAGTTCTACCAACCATACAAGGACAGGTGAATTCTGACAGCTGTTAAGGTACTGGAACTCCATTTCACCGCGTTCGCCTAGAAAAGAGCGCCACTCTTGTCGGCCTCTTGAATAGAATTAGACTAATTTGTATTGACTTTTAATCAGAACATTTACATACTTCGCAGAGTTCAGGGATAGCTCTAATGTAAAGTAATGGCTCAGTAAAACTTGGCCATGAATGAGAGGTGCTCGTAAATTTTATGTAACAGGAGGGAAATTTTTATTTTAGATAAAGCAAATATTCATGAAATTTAGGAGAGAGCCAGGTTATTACAGTAGAATACTTCTGCTGATTACCTACTTATGATTTATAACAAAACATTGTAAAATTTCCATTATGTGGCCCCCATATAAGAGAAATGTCATCAGCTTCATTTATTCTCTCCTCTGAAAGACACAGGTGTTTCGAAAGCTTCAGGAAAGGATAAAGATGAACACTTGCAGAAGTTGTAAATCGTAAAAATAAAACAATTTTTACGTTAGTTTGTGAATATGGTGTCAAATCCTCCAGGAACATTGTCACCGCTTTTTCACCAAGGCTCTGAATTATCTTTATTAAGTTATGGTCCCGATACAAAACTAATTTTCATTGGCCGTTGGGTGACTCAACATCCCACCCCACTATTCACCATCGCATCGGAACTTACGCAGTAATTAGCATATCCAGAATTAAAGTAATGGGGCATGCACCATATGGACATTGCCACGCTATCATTAATTCGGCAGTATAGATTTTTAGCGAGCTCCGGGTGTCAATCGATTCACTATCGATCACATGAATACGTTAATAGAGGAATTATTTATCGACTGCTCATTTAAAATTTAACCTCTTAACTCGCCATGGCTTTTGTACCATGGGGGAAGCACGCTTTCCCGAGTTATTAATGTGCATGGAAGTTATTAATGCTCGCATGAGGGACCGGCGAAGAGTGCATTGCGTGACGAAGCCTCCCGCGAATAATTAACATTCACTCCTTAATGAAATGAGAATAAAAGACTTTGCCGTGGATTAGTTGCGAGGGAAGGGTGCTTCCTAGCTAGAAAGTTGAGCTAGCAGGCTTCTCATAGAGAAAGTGTGTCCCTAGGGCATAAACATTCGCCTGCATGAAGAGGCATTACGCTAAGGACCAAGTCACATGTTACACACCTCGCAAAAGGCGAAGTCAAGCGAAACGTTATCCATTATCATTCAGTTTAAAGTATCATAACCACAGGATATTCTACGGGGAATTATAAGAAGGTTGGTGAACTTGTAGAAGTTATAATTTGTATTAATAAAAAGCTTTGTTGTATTCCTCCGAGTATGGCGATTCGTCTTTACTGACAAATGCTCAAAAGCATTCCTCGAGATTATCTGGATATTAATCCTGAAAGTTTGAAACCCTACAAGTCGATGATCATATCTCAATTATATTCTATAAATTACGGCTAAGTGTTTTATTCGGTCAGCATGAATTATTTTCAAATGATACTCTAATTGGTCTCTAGTTACTCTTC
This sequence comes from Ischnura elegans, assembly GCF_921293095.1. NCBI lineage: Eukaryota > Metazoa > Arthropoda > Insecta > Odonata > Coenagrionidae > Ischnura > Ischnura elegans. Next base: position 65,495,938 of record NC_060249.1, on the reverse strand, counting down.
GTTGCGATACGCATAAATCCGTTCATTAAGTTCGATCGCCGCCATGGCTTTCAAACTATATTTATGAATTAATCCATATTCAACTAATGGAATCTCTACAAGATGGCCGTTTTTGTAACCTTTGTCAAAGTAGTAGGTGCCATGATAATTAGGTCATTCATCTACCCGCACGAGTACATTCATCCATGAAACTCGGCCTCAGGCTCGAAAAAGATATTTTTTTCTGATTCTGAATAAAAGCAGTGAAATTGGACGGTAGGTACTCTCTCGGTTTCTACCCTTGCGACTAAGATTGAAATTGCCAGATCCGAGCTCACGCCATGGATCTAATGATTATGATTGCCTGATTCTGGCGACAACTTTTGTTTCAGTTTTTTTTCATATCGATAAGAAATTAAATACCCGCGAAGAAACTGAAGCATTAGGATTATATTAAAATCCATCTTGAAGTATTTTATTTTCTGACTTATTTTCATTTCCAGTCTTAATATCAAAGTTGGGGGTGTCATTGCTGTTGTCCTCAGTATTAGTTAATTGCGCAGTGCACAGCCACTTAGAGCGCTTTTGTGTATAGTTACTCTTTAGGTCATGATAAGGAGGGAATCGATGGTAAGAATTGCAGTTTGAGTGCCGTTCGATGGGGATTTAATGGCCATACCATTGGGAGCTCTCGAACGGTAATCCATTGACTGTAAACTCTTTTGCTTTTATTCGGAAACCAGCGCTCTCGGGCCCTTCGTCGTGAAAAGGGGACGTTGAAGCTCAATTAACCTGCATGCATTCGGAATGAGGAACTCGATCCAATCAACCTCCGCCATTATTTTTCCGCATCGGAAACGCCGCGCCACGGTGTATATCCCCCGTTTCCAATCTCCCCGACTCATTCCTCTGGGGCCAACCCCCCCCCCCCCCCCCCCAATCTCCGAGCCCCGGGGCTTGTTTTTTTCTTTCAGCACCTATTAGGGAAATTTATGCCTGGCATTCGTCGCTTCACTGGCCATCATCTTCTTTCCTTCCTTGCCCCCGTAAGGTTCCCCGGGCAGAGAATCTTGTAAATTCTTACGGCGAAGAAGCCTTACGCGAGATGATCATGAGCTCTTATAACTTGGCTCCCCCGTCTTTTCTTCCAAGACACAGAGGATAGTCCGTTGCCTTCGCGGGAGACGTGCTTAGTTGGCTAAGCCGAGGAAAATAATCGCAAAGAGAGGACGCCGGGGTTAGGAAGGTATTCAGTTTCCGAGCTAATTTGGGCCCCATTACGAATCGATGGGGTCTATCGTGCAGGCGTCTAATGGGGCTCGCTCGGACGATGGATTAGTCCGACTAATGGCGAGGAATTATCCTGCAGGAGTGCCTCTAAAAACTCTTTCACTGCAACTTAATTCGGCGTAACTCTGAACAGTAACAAGATTTGAAATCTGAAGATTCGCACGAAATGAAATAGTATTTACACGTATTGAAATGATACTAAGGTGTCTTATAGGCAATAAGTCACGAGAAAAGAGGGTCGATGGTGAGTGGAGTGTCCTCTTAGCGTATTCTCTGTTTGGCACTTATCCACTGGCTGCTAAAAAAAAAGAAATAAACTTACCTAGATGGCAGATTTTTGTTCAAGAATTGTGGCATATGGAATATAGGTACACTCAGATTTAACGCTCCGAAGACGCGATGCTTTGCCGTTCCGTTGAGCCCAGAACTCCGATGGTGTGAGTGTGAAACTCCAACAAGGCATTATACAATGGAATTCTTAAAAAAAGTATTTCTCGCGTATGTTTTCGTTGCCTGTGTTGTTGCACTGTTTTAGTGAGATAAGAAAAAAAATAAATCATTTTTCAACGAATGATTTGAAACAAGGAAAAATAGCAGTTCAAAATGCACGTACACAGATAAATGGCATTCTTTGTCTTTTTGTTGATTATAATTTATTTTTTATTTTATTAAAATTTTTAATTTAACTTAATTTAATTTTTGTCTTTCCTTATCGTTTTTTTGGCTTGTGAGTTTCCTTCTGATTAACGAGCGGATCATGCTTCATCGAAGTGAAGGGGCTCAAGCCATCATTTTACGTTTACCCTCTTCGGTTGTGAACGTAGCTTTCCACTCCCTCCAGCTTCGCAGCTTCTTGAGTGAATCTGAATGGGGACGAGTGGTGTCGCTTCCGGATCGGCATCCACTTATAATGGTAGCACTCAATTTTGGAAGAGAGTATGAGCCGCCACTTCATTGTTTTTCTGCGAGGGAGAAAAGGCGAACGATGGAGGAGATATACACCCTCTTTGTCTAATCGCGCGTCTCAAAATGGTCGCAATGCTGGAAATGCCTCATCATCGTTGGCCCGTTAGCAGTTTAGATGGAAGAGCTTTGGAGGGAGGGGCGTAAATGGTTTTGATGAGGGCGCCAGGCAGTTATCCCTCGATTGGGTTTTACGAATCCATGTATCGGATCGGTGGAGTCGTCTCGGATGACGTCACGTGAAGAGATTTTATCGGATAATAGTGCTCTCCGAGCCTTTACGCGTGGTAAAATAACCAGGGTCATCTTCAAGCTGAACGTAAGGTATTCCACCGAACTGGTATTCCGGTTAATTAGACATAGCTCAAATTCGTTCCTTCCATTTAATTATTTGTGGGTATAGCTTCAAAATTTTTTAATTTTAGTGCATGTTTGATGACGATAATGATGTCTATTTTATATGAGAGGGAAATCGTATATTTTCTATCAATGTGGAATATTCATCGCATATTTATGAGTGTAAGCACATTGCTGTTGTAAAATTCACTCCATTGAAAACATAATTACTACGATGCACATAATAGAAGATCCATTGTCTTCACATATGATGTAGTCAAAATTTGCGCTCATGAAATGCGCTTTTGTGCATCCTACTCTCCATTGAGTGTTAACAAGTTCAACAAATACGTTCAAAAGGCGGATTTAGGGGGTGGCACGGCCGCACGTGCTTGCGCTTAAAAAATAGATAAGATTTTTAATACGGTTATCATTACATTAGTTTTATTTTGTGTATTAAGGAGCCTCCATCATTTAATTTAATGTTAACAACATTCATATCAAAATAAAGTGAATATTTTCTTGTAATTATTGTATTTTTTTAATCTCAAATATGAGAAGACCTGTCATACCCTTTTGCCCGCTGGAAAAAATCCTGGATCCACTCTTGAGTAATTATACCGAATATTATGCAGTCATTTGGCGTAAAAAATAGCCTTTAAAATAAATAAGCATCCTCTCTCCATCACTACGCCCATCCCCCTAATGCGAGAGGGGGAAGTATTTATGGTCTCAAATGACAAAAAAATGGAATTATGAAGGCCCTTTGAAGGAAGTCAAATCCCATTAACACTAGCGCTGAAATATTTCATATGGAGCTTACTGGCTCAGAATTATAGAACACTATAGAAAGCAATTGCTGTGAATTTTTACATTAAATGTTCCAGAAATGAGAAAGTATTAAATCAATGAAATAATTCCGAGTAAACACGTCTGTGCTCGAGTATTATAGTGCTCCGTGGTAGATTACGAAGTGGTATGACTTGATTCCAGTTTCGTGAAAAAAAAAGTTTAGGGGTATTGAATTAGGAAGTTGTATTCCGAGTATATGAAGTCGTGTAAGGTAAAGATAATTTACAGCCACACAAAGAAATTTCCCCACACCAAAAGTTTGTTTGCACTCGAGGGCAGGAAACGTTCATTCAAACTGTTAGTACATTCATAATTGTATTGCATGTAAAAGCTCGATTTTCTATGCTTATACGGTTCGGATATCGCCCCGTACCCTGGCGTTGTCGTCATGAAATTTGGCCTGTCGCGTTTTTGCTTAAACCCTCGTTGTTGGAAGCCTCATCAGTTTGATCCTCAAAATCCTCACCCGCCCCCTCGGGACTCGCCCCTTCACTCTTCCAACCCACTTCCACCCTCCCCCCGCCTTCCCACCCTCACCACGCCCCCTTCCCCTCCCAAAACTCACCCACCCCTCTCTTCTCTCCAACCTCTCTCGCCCTCTCTCTTGTCGATCGTGGTGGCTTGGCCCTGGACGGGTTTCACCCCCAAAGGCACGTCGCGTTTTCAGTATAAAACAGTCGTCACTCCACGTGTAAATTTACAAAATCCCCTTCGATTCGCTTCAACTTGAGTGGCGCTCATTTCATTGTTTCCTGTGGAGCATTGTTCCTGCTGTGCTCATTTCGCCTTCGTCAGCTATTTTAAACCAATTTCTATTCAAACATATGAATTCAAAGGCTGTTTTGATTCACCAGGGTTTCCTGCTTACAAATAGTATAATACTACATATTTGCTCCTAAATTATGTCTCCTTTTTCGTGATTCATTCCCGTAGAGGTGATTATTGTGCCATACTCACTTCAATGAAGTAAATGGTATGTCACAAATTGTTAATCACTACGTATGCTTAGTTTTTTGTATTGTCTAAACTTTTTCATTTTAATTGATAATACAATTTTCTCTCCCTGTTCTCAAACTGTGAATATCTTTGACCTAGCATGTCGCTCTACAAAATGTCAATTAACTATATTATAGTCGTTTATTTTATAAAATTTCATTAATAAAATTTTTTTTAATTGATCAAATGCAATTTTATTCCATAGAAAATTTTGTAAAGTACTAACGAGAAATAGTGAGTATCCTATTTGCAGAAAAGTCTGGCGGTTACCCGAGATACCTTGGATGTTACTAGATTTGATGTATCGTATACAGAAAAATATTTACCTCAATGATTTGGCAAGATTGTATTAGGATGGTTATAACCTGATTAAGTATAAAGAAACTGAAGAATTCTCTATTGAATTATAAACTCGCCGTTTAACATAAAACCCGAAGAATTATTCTTCTTATCCTTGAAGTATTCTAGCTACACTATCATGATCTCGATGTATTTCCAATCACTTTTACTGTTTCTATTAAAAAGAATTCCATCGTGGGGATTCTTCGAGAGCATGCTAGCTCGATTCTCTTTCAGTGTGTGCTTTCACTTTTCAGAGGATCATATATATCGTCGTCATGGGTGAACAAAACTACTGATAACCACGGAGATATCGCTATGGGATTCATTTTTTCCGTCTCCCTTATCTAAAGGGTGAATCTAAATAGCGGTGAAGCCAGAAAACGACTCTTGCGGGGTTATCTAAAAATGGGGGTTTCTCTAAAGAGTTTTCCAGTTATTATCACCACACTTCAATGGAAGATTACTTTAACATATCATTAAAAAGGGGGTTAACAAGAAGCTTTTAAAAGTTTCTTTCACTAGGACTTCGATGTTGTCGTCGATGGAACGGAGTATAATCAGACTTCGATCGAAAACCCATTTTTGATCGATGCAGGGGAAAGTTACCTATATTTTAAGCACTCTGCTGCCTTAAGATATATGGAACCATTTCTCGGTGGAACGTATTATTTCAACCATTGATTTCATTACAAGTATAAATTACTCATTCCAAATGTCGGCTGTGGTTACAGCTTCGCGATTTTGTGAATGCGACTAAAGCGGTGGCTCTAGATTCCTCGTGTTGGTATCCAATGGTTATACAAGGCAAATTTCTCTTTTTATAGTTAGCCTTCTTCCGGCTTTCCTGTTTCTGTAAAGTTATGAGGAAGGCCATCATTTCCTCCGAAGTTTGTTATTGTGATCATTCGAGTTTCAAATTTTGCACATCCCTGCATACGTGAATTGATGACAAATTTCAGTAGGTATTCCTCAAGAGCAAAATTATGGCAGCAAATTACCTGTTTTTGGGAAAACAAGATAGCCATCACGAAGGGCTGAAAAAAGGTTAAAATTTGTTGTGTAGCGTAATAAAAGTTCATGGACGAAAATCATATTTGATAAACGCTGAATTAATGTGATTCTTCTTCTATTTTTGACAACCATTGGTCAATAATTTCTCGGAGGACTGTTCGAAGGGGTTGCAATCACATCTTCCCGCCACCTCCGCCTTGCGCTTCTTGGGACAGTATTTCAGAACTTAACTCATGTTTTGATCCCGATTCGAACTCGACTTAGTTGACACGTTGGTATTACCAGACCTCACTTTAGTGCCAAAGCTCGCTCAGACTACGCATCACCGAGTCCCAACTGAAATTGAGCGACCAAATTCCTAGATGGCCGTCGCATCACATTTTTAAATGGCACCTCTCGCATACAAATACTTCCACGTATGATATTATACTCCAGTACCTGTGGCCACCTCCCTTGGTGTATCCAATTTACTCTACATGAAGTGGTTTTTTGTGTAAATATTCGTTTTAAAATCTGAATTATTAGGAAAATTAGTAATTAAACAAACTTTAAGTGTTGTCACAAGCCCCAAAAATATTTTGCATAATCTCCCGAACCCCCGCTACTCCTGGGAGGTTACCCCCAGGCCTCCCGCCTAGCCATCCTCACCCCTATCCTAGATTTGTCCTGCACCTCTAGTTTTTGATGAGCATAAGACCATGAGTGACAAGAGTTAAGGTAAATTTATAATTTTGTAAATTCTACGACCAAGCGTTATCACAATTACTCTATCAAGTCAGTTGAGTCGAATTTCGTCTAAATTAGAATTCAAATTTAACTTGAGTCCGGAATAAGTATAGTGAGGACTGAGATAGGTTCTGGAATACAGCCATTGGTGCTGGTCCTGGAAGAGAGCTGTTTAGGGCGACAGGGTCGTCAGGGGAGAGCAAGCCTCAGGGAAGCCGAGGGGGCGCTTGGTGCGTATCGCGATGGGGTCCTTCAAGGGTCCCCTTCAGGGTTCGCCTCCTCGCTCCCGCCACACCCCCGAGCGAACCCTAATTCCTCCTCTTCCCACCACTTCTCGTATCGACTCTCCGTGACCCCAGCCTACACTATTCTCTCCTTCATCCAGCAACCACCCTCTCCCTTCGCTAAGCCACCCAAACCTCTTGACGAGGGCTTTTTTTAGGCCACCCCAGCCGGAGGAATAAAGGTTTCTCCAGAATTCACTCCCCCGCGCACTTGTCTCGTCCCAAGCCCACGCACAAATCTCCCCCTTCCTGTCTCCATCTCCCCCGCCCCCCTCCGCTCTACTTTGCCCCTTCTCCCCCACCCTCTTCTTCCACTTTTGCCCTAGTCTCCCCCCCCCCCCCGTACGAACCAAAAATCGGTTTCGTCTTCTTTGGTTGGTGCGCCTTACTCCTGTCAGGTGTCTACGTTCACTGTTCTCTATGGCATATGGGTTGGCGACTCTCAGAGATAATGTTGTGTTGCTAAATGTAATTAATGTTAAGTTTTGGTAATGAGAGTACTTGTAGGCAGAATACGCTGCTTTTATTAGTGTTCGTTACTTATTGTTCCAAAATATTTCTCGTAAAAATACAGGAATCAGTCTCTCTCTTAGTATACCAAGTTGAACACGCTGTTCACAGCCATGGAGAAGACGACAACCCTTGGTTAGGATATTACTGCACGGAAACTTAGTAAATATCTTCATGTTGGCCTCCATTAGATTTTTATTTCTTTAATTACGCGAAGGAAATTAATTTATGCTGTATGTATTAACACTGGGTATACTCTTTGGATTGAATACAGCGTCAATGTTTTTAATGATGTAGCAGCTTTTCTATGTTTAAACTGAACCTGGGTAGATATTTTTCTTATTCTTTCCTATCCGATAGAGCAGTCTTTAATTGAACAATTTTTTTTGTTATGCAAGCGTTTTCACCGTATCTGTAGGAGTATCAGGCTTCACTCATATACATTTAGTTGGCTGCCTACGATGCCTAAAACTTGAATATTAGCGCCTTCAAAAAAGTTACATTGTCCAGATTGTATTTTAACGCTTCATTTTAATTTTAGAATTATGATAGGCTCTTTCTATCTCTCGAAATATTTTATTAAGTTATTTTGGCATTATTAAATCAATGTTGCGCGATTTTTCTTAGAAGTATTATGTATTTCATGTCGAGCCGTTCGTCATAAGTGATAAAAGCTGTATTCGTCGTTGATTCTAAATTATTGAACACCATGTTAATATTTAAGAAATATTATATTAAAACAATGAATTCCATGAAACTAATTATTTATCATGTTACTATCCAGACGTTTCCTTGTGGCTATGAGCTGCAATCGAATGTAGGTTTACAATGCGTGGCGATAACAGGGTATAAACACAAGAAAAAAGATTAGATAGCTTTATCAGTTGTTGAAACAGTTCTTTTTTTTTGCTGAATTAATGTTGATTTATCGCCATGCGTTAGTGCAATATCTCATCCTGTGATGAATCGCCGTGTTTTAAGCTCGCTTAAACCATTAATGTTACCATCATACACGGCTGAACACCATGTCTATTTACAATTCGGTAATTTTTTAGAATTTACGGTTTGCGAGCGTGCATCTCTCGTTAGACGGGATGCTGTTACGATGCAAATTTTAGTTAACTGTCTCTTAAGTATTGTTTGCAAAGAGGGTTGTTTTCTTCTACTATCTTCGCCCTATCCTCACGGCTCCATTCTTTATCAGCGTTGTAATACTTGTATAATGTATTAATGCATAATAAAGCAAATTTAATTGAAACATAACATAATGACAGAAAAACGTTTGTACAGTCCACAGAAAAATTATCATAAACCGACTTATGTGTCGACAAAGTATGTCATTTTCGAGTTATTTAATTTTCCACTATTTTCATTAACCTACATAGGTATCGATAAACTATCTCATTTTCGATGTGAAAATGAAATAAATCGAAGATGACATATTTTGTCGAAAACTAGGGTGGAATATAATTCTGTGGACCATACAAACTTTTTTCTCTCATTATTTTACCTGTTATACGGTTTCACAAATTATAGCTGTCTACTTTTACTGTTATTAATTGAAACAGAGTTCCTAGCTATTTCATCACCTGAATGCTATCATTTGCATTGCTATGAGTGTCTTAATTACTTTGTTTTTTTTCCTCCGAGCTGAAGCTACTGAAAAACTGCGTTTTAATCGTAGGCTCCTCACATACTTTTCTGACTCTTACTTACTCCGTGTAAAACACCTTAAGGGTGATTGACAAGGGGTGAATTATTGCAAACGATCACTAAGCCATACAAATAACACCCCCTCTTCTGTAAATCTTCACGCATGCGGCTGTTAAGGCCGTTTTACACGGTACACGGAATTGCGCAGGCTAGAGCTGCATTAATTTCTAAAATTGCGTGGAATTGCGCGAATGCATGAACGAAATTAGAGCAGGGGCTATTTTGCCGTCTCGCATCCACGCATTCTCGCATGTGTTCTAGCAATTCACCGCTTTACACGACGCAATTTTGATTGTGCCTTCACACGTACGTCAGACTGCGCAATTCCGTGTACCGTGTAAAACGGCCTTTATGAGCTTCCGCCGATCTTCATTCCCGCGACGGCTCCGCGTATCTGCCTCCTTACGAAATCGTCGTTCTGTCGGGTCGCGGGAAACCACCACCGCGATGGCAACCGTTAGGAGTGGCGAGGAAGAAAGAAAGTGCTTTCGTGGTATGTGCTGACCGCTCGTCTTCTCGATTGCTCCCGTCTTCGCGGTGCACAATTCCGGAAATAATAATATTGTGAATCGCCTGCCCCGCGGTAAGGTCGCTTGCTTACACTCTCTTGACCCCGTCTTCGCGGCCCTATTCTCTGCCCACACGATTTTCATGTCATTATTGTTGCATGGCGATGGGAGGACATGGGATAGGGGTGGTCTGATGTGCGGAGGGCAGTAACGGTTGCAAGAGAGGTGTCAAGGGTACATTCAACTGTATCTGGCGAGAAGTTGAGGAACGTTGTATTTTGAATAAATGAAGTTTCATTAGTGCTCTTTAATTTAGAAATGTAGGCTGCTGAGAAGTTCACGGACTTAGTCTTCTATTTTTCGTGTCCACTCCCTCATCAGAATTTGCTGTATTGACTGTAATTTCTGGCTGCCCACGTTTTCGGGTCTAAGATGTCTTAACTCGTCAAATATATCTCGCTTATTGTTAGTGAGAACTAGGCGTTGTAACGAGTCGAAATTTTGGCGATATTGTGTGCAGTACACATTTATTTGTATGCTGTATTTTTTTCACTAGAGGAAAGGGGGTTATAGCCATCCTTAGGACTGCATATTGCACTAAATAAAATAGCGTTGGAAATACTAGATAGGGTAGTGACAGCGCAGTAAGTAAACGGTATAGATTATTTTTCAAGATATTTTACTGTAATGATTACTTTCAAATATAACTCTTACTTAGGATCTAATGCCAGTTGTTTGAAATTAATCGTTAACATGCATATATAAGACGTGATGAGTTCATTCTTATTTTTGGCAGACATTCTTCCACCCCATCCGCTTTCCGAAATCTAGTTTGCATTGATTGTGTTCAACTGTGCCCATAAAAAATGAAGTATCTTCAGTTTATACTTTAAAAAAAACTTTGAATAGACTATTGTGGATTAAATTCGAAGACAAATCTAAAAAAAATTGTAAAATGTAGCAATAATTTAACTGTAACGTAATTACTCATTTCATTGATTGTTTGAGGCGTAACTTGGTGAAAGCGATTCATAATTAAATTAAAAAAGAAAAACTTTGTGCTTTCACATTAATATTTATTCACGACCATGGTCGTGAATAAATATTCATGTGAAAGCACAGTTTTTCTTTTTTAATTTAATTACTCATTTCATTTTAGGAAATGCAATAAGTCCTCTTAGCTGTTTAAAAATTTGAAAGAGCAATTTGACTGAACTTGTTCCTTATTTTGGAATCTACTCTACCAACAAGCAATTCACAATATAATAACTTCTAGCTCTATTCGAATTCTACTAGTCTCACTAGGGCGTGGCTATATCCTCGAAACGTGTATTCTGTGCTCTATGCTATGTGCTCTATGTATCGGAGCGTCTCGGTCGCGTCATTTTCCTCGGTTCGGTTCTAAAAAAAGTCCTCCCAACCCCCTCACATCTCCTCCTCCCCTTCAGCCACCCAGCCCCTCGGGTGGCGCGGTGCTGCCCCCGCCCTTTCACCCCACCCTCTTAGGCAAGGGAAGCCCCCTCGTGCTTGCATTAGATCGATAGCCCGTGTGTGCCGTCTTTTCGGGAAACAATAAAGCTAATGAGTGTGCGTGTGGCTTTAAGCTATGAATATATTCCTCGGCGCATATAGACTCTACGCGACCCCTTTCCTTCCATGAGATAACTCTCGTGGGACGTGAATTGACGTTGTAATTGTGGAAGTGCGTTCACGGAATGCTTTATGATGCGTCAGTAGTGGGTGCTCCTTCGGATAAGGTCACGGTTCACTTATTGTGTGGCACAGCAACGTGATTATCTCGACGATGCCTTTGTTTCCAAGTATGCCGAGCTATTATGAGAATTAAATATAAATATATACATTGCTCATTTTTTAACGAACACTTTGCGTATCAGATTGTTGATGTTTATATACTTTCCAACAGGTTTAAATATTAATGATCTGTATGTCCTTCTTCGTAAATGGAAAGCTTCGGCTGAGTAACACCTGTATCGTGACACCTTCAATGTGGGGCATGTATTTCAATGCATGTAGCTTGTAGTAATTTCATTATTTATTTAATTCAGAAAACGGACTTTGGAGCAAGCACTTCCATTAAATAGAAGGCGTCTGATGATTATTTTTCAAGTATCATAGTGTATTTGCAGTTTAATCTTTTTTTCTCGTTTAATCCCGATTTTTTTGCCGATAGCATTTTACTAAACGGAGATGTAATTTGCTTTTTCCCAGAAATTTAATAAGTCGAGTTAAATAACGCAATTTTTTATTTCAAAACGTATAAGCAGAAAATAGCCCAATACGTTTCCTAAACTCGGAGACCAGTATTTCCTCATTTTCGTTTTATTATTTCAGGAATTCCAGCTCAATTGTCAGTAGCCATAAAGGTTTGTCTGCATATTTTGGTTTATTGGTGAAATTCTTTTTGCGCTCAATACGCCTGCGTCATTATTATAGAAGGAAAGAAAATATGTTTCGATAATGAATATGGTTTCATCTGTGAACACTGGCAAAGAGTTGATAATAAATGGGATAGATCTGTGTCAAATGAAGTATATAACTTATAAATATAATATAAGTGTAAAACTTTAATTAATTATTAGTTAACATCTTCATATGAAACTTAGTCTTCTTAGCAATGGAGTTTCTTGCGTACGTAAGAATGATAAATCAGATCGTTGCGAAAAAAGGATTTAATAAAAGTAAATTAATGTCTTAAACGTAACTTAACTATAAATAAATGCATTCAAACATAAATTTGATCATCTTAGCGCGGAATTTTCTCCATGAGTGATAAAATGCCAATAAATAGGACATCATGGGAGAATATGAAATGGGGTATGTTACAGGATTACTCACTTCGCTCGAAAAATCGTCATTACTATTCCACGCAGTCAACGGAGGGGATAAAATCAAATTATCAGGCACGGTATAGAAAAAGTTATTCTCAGAATTTATCTTATCATTTGTTGATGGAACATAAAACTTGAATTAAGATGATATATTATTCCTTCTCGACTGGTCGTATTTCTTATTTTTTGGTGGGGTATTTCTCGCTTAGCATTCCAGTTATGATCTTGAAATGTTCATCGTATACATGGTAAGCCTTTATCAACATTTGCATGTATTTCAAATAAAAAATGTGCAATTGAGAAAATATCGAGGTATAATGTTCTAATTGGAAGAAGAGACAAATGTTGACATATCTATTATGTGCCCTGAAACTTTCTTTATTATAGCATAGTTTTCAACTAACTATCAGACGAGCGAGAGTGATACTTAAGGAGGATATATGAGTAGGAGAAGTTTATTTGAAAAATAAAAAATGATTTAGTGACCAAATTGAAAACAGTGACCCTTCATATTATTTTTAAATAATGATTTTGTGTGCAAAAAACGGTATGATGTATCCAGTGGTATTTTTGAATTGCTGGAAGCTGTAAAAACTGCAACTCTTATAAACAGGGCTCCTCAGTTTAATTACTGGCGGACACAATTGTGCGTAATAAAAGCAGGTGATTTGAACGGCTATTACGGCATACTGTATGTTCCCATTTGCTTCGTAGTTGACTCTGAGAAACATATTACGCCTCCGGTTCACTTCCTTTGATTTTCTCGACTCCATGTCTCACTCCCCGAGTTTTTTCTTGTCAAGGGAATGTCGCCAAATTTACATTCTTTCCCCCTTCCTTCTTCAAGGACGATGTTTACCGGCCGGGCCTCGGTGCAAATTCCACGCATCATTGTTCGCGAAAACATCTGAGCGTATTTTATAAGGCTGTTTTCGACAGCTGACACTTCGTACCTCTCACCATTTAACTATAATCTCTCGTACCTTAATACGGCAGCCACACAAGCTAGTAACTACTAATTCGAACGTTTGGCTTTTTTTCTTTTCTTTGGCAACAAGGGCAATTAGGAATTTTAAAGAATCGTTGTCGTAATCTTACAGGGATACGTATGCTATAATTAGCGTATATAGATTATATCTTTGGGAGGTCAAGTAATTTAAAATATGGTCACCCCATTACATCTCATGTTTAAGATAAATGTGATATTTAAAAAAATAGGATAGTTAGATAGTAGATACGTAGGGTGTACTGCGGCGAACAGTAGACAGCTGTAACGCAAAAAATCTTCCTCATCTCGTGGATTGTGTTGCTTCCCCCCATTTATATACGCTCCTCTATCATATATCCATGGGTGGATTGTCTACTCAGTTCATGACGTTTGCAATAACATTTGCCCTTTAAATATGCCCAGTGAGAGACTGCTAATGAATATTCCCAGTGGTAATGCTACTTTTTCCAACCTGTGTCATGAAGCTGCGTCGGATTCTTTTAACCGTTCAGGACACCGTAGCAGTGCAGCCGATAGGCAATCGATGACATGAATTGATGTCATCACCCAGTGTGATATTTAGGTGATGATGACTTATATTCGTTGGCTTGGCTGGGAGAGCCATTTCATCACGTGTCGATGTTGGCAGCGGAAATAAATGTATTGTTATCCATTAATGAGTTGGCACGGGTACCGCTTGTAAGAGAACTGCTTTTTTCTAGGAGACGTCATTGTTTCTAGAAATAGGAATCGCGCAAATCAACTAGAATTTGCGCGTAAACTGGACAATTCCCAAAAAGTGGGATGTGAATGAACTCGAGAAGAATGTTAGCCTTGTTGTTTATCATTTTTATGAGTATAATATGAATATTTCCAACTGATGAACAGCCCCATGTTACGACGAGTGCTTTTAAATGACGGATGAAGCCGTTTGTTGGGAAATCATTTTAACTTTTCCCCTCATTATCCCTTTAGTCTTCTGATAAACATTTTTGATCTATTAATAAGTATAAAATATCATCCAAACATCCTCCTCTGCCTGTATCACTTAGGTTCTTTTTTTTCATTTAGACTTATCCACCGCTTATTCTATACCAGAGTAGAAGTTACAAATTGTGTGCATTTTGTTAGTAAGACGGTGAAAATGGCTAATCTTTCGTGAATTTTGTAAATTTTCATGTTCAACTGAATGCATTTAAATATCGCTCTCATGAACTTTGCCCAATTGAATTTTAGGTTGTTGGGAATTATTCGAGGGCATATTTAATGATTTTCATTCAGTCAATGATTTATTGAATCGAAGCTAAAAAGGCTTCTAAGATGGCGTACCGATAAAAATCCCACACATTTGATCCGTTCCATGTGCTATCCTGATTGGAAGTGTAGTCCATTTTGTGATTTTTTAAATTCCATGTAGAAAAGTCTTCCACTTTTTGATAAATGGATGCGTCCACTCTGTGATAAGTGACTGTAGAAAGTTTGACCAAATTGTTCAAATAATATATTCCTACATTTTCCTGGTAAGTTCTTTTACGTCGAATCCCGTGCGTGGGTTCGCCACGGGCAGAGCGTTTGAGAATCCTTGTTTCCGACGGTTGGTTCAAAAGGCACGATAACTCATGCGGGAAATAATGGCTCTCGCTTCTGCATGAAAATGTGGAACACCGTTACGATCCACGGAATTTCGTAAACCGTCGCGAGCTCTCCCAGCTGTGATACGGTGTGGTCCCTCCTCCATGCCGGTGAGAAGTTAACGACCTCGGTGCAAAGTCGACGCCGGGCTAAGAGTTAATTGGCCGCTCTAGCGAGGGAAGGCAGGCGACGACTATGCTCCCTCCCGCTTTATTTGACGGCATAAACAAAGGCGCAGCGGGGAGCGGGAGTGGCGGGTGCAAAATTGATGCCGAGCCGATGTAGGCATCACGTCTCATTTGGTCGACGTAATCGCGTGAGAGACGCCTTGCTCGAGTTCATCCCCTAGTTGCGAGGCCCCCCTGAAAGATGTCCCCCGTCAGGAGTTGTCCAGCGCCAGTATTGTGTTCAGTTAAGTTTGAGGGATTTCGGTCTCCGGAAATAGCTTCGAAGGCTTGTTCGGAGAACAACGGGATCCCCCTAGCCCGGCGTCATCCGGGTCACCTGCTTGGATGAATGGAGATACATGCTAAGCTCAGGTGTGGCCAACGGCTTAGCCACATTGGTACACTGGTTCCCGTTAGATTGTAGAAGTTATGAGACGTTGGACCCGGACGAAAGTTAGATGAGTGGCTTCTGGCTGTGATATACATCGTAGTGTTCTCCCCTTGTCTTCATGTGGCTGTCAGGCAAAGAATGCGATTGAAAAGGCAGAATAAAGGCTCCCACACACCTAAGCGGCCGCGGTGGCGGACTAGGCCGCGCGGTAGATACGCCCGCTGCGCGGGCACCGCTGTGCACACACCTAAGCGGCCACGACTAGGGAAATGTTGCATTTATACCGAGAGCGAAAAACCGACGAACTCCGACCATTATAGAGGTAGATATTTATCCAGCAAGTCACATGTACAATGGAGGTGAATAATTGTTCTGATATTGAAGAGGAAGCAATACTACTAGCCACGTTAATCGACGAAGAGCGAAGGCACAGGTAATTGATTTTTGATTCTTACCAGCTTCGGTCATACTTTAATGAGCAGTTTACAAAATTGCGATATCTATTATAAAAAGAAGCGTCGGATATGGATTCATGAAATAAATCTTTCTCGAGAGGAGGAAGGAGAATTTCACTCCCTCTACAAGAAGCTAAGGGAGCATGATGAGCGATTTTATTTATATTTTAGAATGGATTTAGAATGCTTTGACCAGCTTCTGCATGCTGTGAGGCACGATATCACGAAGGACTTCACTACTGTCGGCATCAAAACGATGTGCCGCTGTACTTTGCAAATTTATATTTGGACTTCAGTGCATGCCATAGTATTGAATAATATGTCACTTTAAAGAAAATTTTATTCTCAATTCTAATTTATTTTTTATTTTATGAAAAATTAAAAATGTAGACACGCGAGTGCAGTAAATGACTCACCATAAAATCAGCCGTTCTGTCAACTTCATGAACTTTGTAGCTCAACCTAGGGAAAACTACTACGTCTACAACATTCATCTTCCACAATATGTTGCAAACAATATAGATTAATAAAGTGGCCTTTGCGAAGTTTTAAAACGCATATTTTGTTGTAATAAAATATGCGTTTACAGTAAATAAGGAAAATGTTTAAACATTATCTAGTCCTACAGTTTACCCAGAATAAAAAATAAAATTGATAGAAACACGTCTGACTTTATTTTCAACTTTTCTATGATCCGAAAATACATGATTTTTATGTAGTTTAGATTATGTAATGTCATTAAAACAATACGCCGGAGCGAACGAAAGCTGCGTTGCCACGTCTTGCTCGCTAAACTTTACTTCCTGGTAACCAGCACAGGCCTGGCGCGGCCCCGTTTGGCAACATGACATTAATAGAAGTTATTGACATGCACAAATATAAATATTGTTATAGATTATGGATCATAGAAAAATTTCAAATAAATTAAGAAGTGTTTCTATCAATTTTATTTTTTCTTTCGGTGTAAACTGTAGGACTAGATAGTATTTAAACATTTTCGTTATTTTGCAACAAAATATGCATTATAATAATACGCAAAAGCCATTTTATTAATGTACATTAATGGTTGCAACTTTTTGTAGAAGATGAATGTTGTTGACGTAGTAGTTTTCCCTAGGTTGAGTTACAAAGTTCATGAAGTTGACAAAACGGCTGATTTTATGGTGAGTCATTTACTGCACTCGCGTGTCTACATTTTTGAATTTTTCATAACACTAAAAATAAATAAGAATTGAAAATAAAATTTCCTGTAAAATGACGTAATATATATAATTATGGCATGCACTGAAGTCCAGATATAAATTTGCAAAGTACAGCGGCACATCATTTTGACGCCAACAGTAAGTACCGAAGACCTATAGTACCAACAGAGCGTCTAGCAGTTGCACTAAGGTATGCTATCAAAAAAATAGTAGAAGAATTAAAATATCAGTCTATTTACGTACTTTACTCGTTAGCTACGCTAAATAAAATAATATTATTGAAATCGTGCACAAAATTATGACTTTTGAAAGCATTATTTTCTTCTAATGGATTATTTGTACATGCCAATACAGATATAATTTATATACCAATATTTTGAGCGTAATAACAAGCAAACTTTTACTAGGTTAAAGTATTAGGCTAACATTTACTTTTGTCAAAAATACCTTACAAAATTCCATCACCTTGTTCGATTGGTGGAACTGGGGAATGGGTTCCTAAATGAATTACTGTAAACAAATACCGGAATATTTAACTTTAAAGACTTTTATTAATTTAAATGGTTAATCATTTAATGAGCAATACATTTACGATTTGCAGTAGCTTCCTAGACCTAATGCGCTTATATTTGCAGACTTACGTTTTAATAGAGAAAACCGAGATATGGATACATTTTATGGCTCATTATTTTTAAACATTAGCCTCAACATAAACCTCTTCTGGTTTATGATTTTTTTCGTAAATAAAGGTACCTACATAGTAAATAAATACGTAGGTACTTCATGGTTCCAATGGTCTATACAAAAGCGTTACATTTTTACGGCTAATTGGCCTCTGATGTTTCAATCCTATATTTTTTCTATATATTGAGCATATTTGAGCATTTGCTTCGCACACATTGTTAATTTCAGGTAACTAAAATATTGAAATGGCTCAGGCTCGCGAGCGATTTCCAAAAGACAAAAAAAGACTTCAATTGGAAAGTAATGCATGCGTTCTTTGATATTTTATAAACCGCGAATTGAATTATTTCAATTATGATTCACCATCGGAGAAGGTACCTGGACAACCAATTTTTAGCGCTACAATGGGTCGAAATACACTAAACATTTTCCTCAGGTAATTGTCTTCTGATGATTACAAAAAAACTCAGAAGCAAAGGCTAAGTCATGCAAATGTTAACAGACACATATTTAGACCGTTTCGTGTTTGCGTAGCCCTATTTCGTTTAGGCAATCCATTGGAAAATTGAAACTTTGTAGGCGTGAGCAAACGCGGCCTGCGGCCAAACTCGACAGGTCGCGTTCGGCCGCCACCGCGGCGGCCAACCGCTGCACAGGCCGCGGCCGCGCCCGCTAGGCCGCTCTGGTGTGTGTGAACGCATTGAACGCTACATTGATAGTTGGCCGCGTACCGCGGCCGCCACCGCGGCCGCTCAGGTGTGTGGGAGCCTTAAGAAGGTTCAGTACCCGGCTCTTATCGAAGCATCGGAAAATAAAATTAATCCGGCTAAGGTTTTTCCTTGTCATTTCGTGATTCGTATTGTAAGGACCTTTATCATTACCTCATGTTTGGTTCAATGTAATTAGTTTTTAAAAAGGAAACCTTCTTCATTCAGTTACACACCAACGCTGAGGAACAAATATTTTTATTACCTTTTCAATCTCAAAATATAGCCTTCAAAGTAGATATCGTCTGTTGTTTGAAAAAATTGATCTTCCTAGCCCTTTTTTATTGTAAATCTCATGTACACCCGGAAATTTGAAACAGTTCTTTTTGAAGGTACTTGCCTCTCCGTGGAAGAAATGTTGATTATAATTTAAGCGTTATGACTAAGATTGGTTAAGTTTGTACAAATGCAAAGAAAGGCTTTCTCTCGAATGAAAAAATTACCAAAGTTGGAGTTTCAGTGGTACTCTCAGTTTTTTGTTACCGCACAGCCACCTCGAGCCCTCTTCTCGTGTATGCTTACTTTGAGGTATGCTCCATGTTGGATATCCCAAAACAGAGTTTCAACCACTGAATTGCAGTTTTCGTGGTAATGTTGTGGTGATTTCCCGGCGCAGTGTTAAGCGGAATGATCTCCAGCGCGCTCCGCCCGTGGGATGCAGGCTTGGGTCGGACGAAAGGCTTTTGTCGGGTTAATAAGCGAGGAGCGTTAGCGGAGCGCAGGTACTTGTCGCGGCGGCTTCTCCCGAAGGACGAATGGCATAAGACGGAGAACTTCCTCGGGAGGGACGCAAAATGAATGCGTTTCCCCTCGCTATACGGGAGGATGTGAGCAGTGCGGCCTTCCTGACCGACTCTTGCGGCATTCCATATCTTATGCATTATAACTTGGCCGAAGGTCACGGTGAGCCGCGGCACGAACTTAATTTCGTCTCTCGCCTCCTGGCGTGTATTTCATTTTCGCTTCAGAGCCTCAGTTAAGTGCATTGGATCGGGGGAATTGCGTTGTTTGTTTACGTGACCGACTTGCGTTCATCCCAGTCGTCTCGTGTTGCGTCTTAGCTTAATGAAGGCACATTTTTTAATGAAGGTTTTCGTGAGTTGACGAAATGAATTGGCTTTTAAAAATGACGATAGGCATGTAGAAATAACGTTTATCCCTTGTATCATTAGCGTTTGAAGCTGATTGGTAAGCAATGTACTAATGCAATTAATTGATTCCTTAACTATTGCTGTCAATATGGAAAACGGTGGGTCATCTTAAACGGCCAAAATTCCGTATATTTTGGTAAAAATATCTGGAGTTATATGATAGAACGATTTAGTTAAGTTTATTTTATGATTCTCTGGCCATTGATTCTCTCTGGTAGCTTTCATTTGCTGTCTGGCAAGTCTCCTGTGAATAATGAAAGTAAAAAGGTATGCTTAAAACGCGTTTTATAATCCTTAATGATTCGGTGAACTCATGATTTTTGTAATTTTCTCAAAGTGACTTTCGATTGGATGCCCCCCCCCCTGCCAAACACCCTAGAGGTGGCTCGCAGGGTATTACGTAGATGTAGATGATTTGGTGCTGCATTAATAAATTATTCCCTCCTTATCAACACCACCGATCCGCAATGGATCCTTCGGCGTCTTCATCAAGCGTGCGTGTTTTTCATTTCAGTTTGCTCATTACTTAGCTCTCGGATGCAAAAAAGCGCTTGGTTATCTTTGAAATTTTCATGCCCGTACCTTGAGGCAACGTGTGTGCTGCTCTCCGAGGCGCTCTTTCTCACGAAGCCTCGAGGAGAATCTCGGGGCGATCAAGGACGCACATAACGCAGTTCTTGCGTAACCGTAGTGCAGGACTGTGATTTTGTTGCCGCCCGTACCTGTAGGCCTCAAAGATTTTCCAAGGGAATGTCATGCCTACGCTGCGGATGGGATCCCTCTAGTTGTATCCCGTGCACAATACAAATTAAAAAGTTCGAATCCTAATTGAACCGATTCGTTGTAGAATTTGAGTTCTTCCAGGCGTACAGTTTGAACGAATAATTCTCGGGGTTCCCATCATTTCATAATCAATCACTTTATATGAAAGCAGCAATCGATAAATCGATGTTTTACTTAATCGTTTCTGTCTCACCTGGAAAAGTTGTGCGGTACTTAGATAACGTTCTCGGTACCGCTTTGATGGATATCTGTTCACTATTGCGCAAGCAATCTAAGCATGTAGCCTCCAAGCCTCTAGCGGCTCCCAGCCGTGCGGTTCTTTTGTACGTATTTTCATCAAAAATGCAAGAATAAGGCGAGGTTTACATTTTCGTTTTTTATATTTTATCTACTAGAGTTAAATTGTGACGTGGGAGTTCAAAATGCTTTACGTTCACGCAATTCTTAAGCCTTCATTCACTTCTTTCAAGTTTGTAGTTGCGGTTGCTGTGAATCATTTGTTACATTTCGAGTGTCACGATCCCTGCTTATTGACTCTCTGGTGTATCGTCGTAAATTAGTATTAGTGTGTTTAGTTCCCCCTTTTTGGCTTATTCGTGGATTTTTCTATCATATTTCTCGTGTATTCACGATCTTAATACTGTCAAAAGTTCTGTTTAAGGCTTCCTTTAATTGTGCCTAATGTCATTGATTATCTATTTGAATTTTCATATTGCTCCTTTGATAAGATTTGGAGATTCTGGTGTTTCATTATATTTTTCGTTGAGTGCTGCCTGTGACTCGTGATAGCCTCTTGGTTTCCATACACGATCATGTATGTTAGTTATTTTTTATTTTGTTGTATTTTTAAATTTGTAAATTACTTTAGTCTCTCCGAAATTTTGAGCGATACAGACGTTATGCATAAGTTGCGAGCATTGCCAAGATTGCGCCAGATTTTCCGAGAGGAAGGTGATATTTTATTGTCTACCGCCGTGTAAAGATTGCTTCAGAAGCTTTGGAGTAGAAATTGAAGTGCCAATCAAATGGGATGAACACACAAGGCTTTAAGCGCTTGAGCTTCCAATTTCCGTGCTTTATCTCCATCCGTGTGTCACCGTTCCATATGCCGTGGAAGCCCGCTCGCTCAGCAAACACATTTAGCGCTTCTGTAAATTTGCTGATTGACTCGTCCGTTTAATGTTTTTTTTCCTCACTGGAAAATTATCAGAGGAGAGAGTTGTTACGGTGGCAGTATGAGACCTCAAGAGTGTGTATTTAGTCGGAATCGCTTTTAGTTCCAGAAATGTGACGATAGGTCCATGGATAGGATAACCATGGTGATTTCATTTGTATTTCGTGGAGTTTGCGTCTTGATATGCATCATTGAATCATAAAGGTTGCCCATAATTTTTTCGTTTGCTCTAAACGACTTTCACAAAGCTGGTTTTTATTGCTCCAGCGAGCTAAGTTTTATTCTAAGAAAAAGTGGGCCATGTCTAGACTGGTATTAAGTTTTTTTTACGTTTATTGCACAATTTTTATGCGTCCCTTAACTTGGTGACACATTTATTCTTGTTTTAATTGGTGATATTTATTATTCTTGTCGATGTTTTATTTGGTGAATAACATTTTATGCCAGATATATTACCATTTGGTCATGAAGTATAATTTTTCTAAAGAGGAATGCAAGTATTTTTATTGTACTTACTGAACCATCAGACTTTAGATGAACTTTTCGTCGGAGCATCTTGCTTTCTGAACTCTTTCATTCGCGTTTTTTCTGCATCTTGAGATTAATTCTGATCGACTGATATACAATATAATAACAAGTATTTTTGGGAATCCAGAGAATTTTTTTTCTGTTGGGAGAAGCTTCGGAGTGACTTGTAGGTAGAGAGTAGCTAGGTTGTACTGTGATAGAGTCAATGATTTCTGATGATGTGAGCGTTATCAGGTAGTTGGGATTTCTGAAAGAAAAATACGCAAAAAATCATTGCTACTCTGCCATTTTTTTATTTCATGTGTTGTTTTTCCTTTCAATTCATTTGAATATTGAATAGTCCTCATCGATTATTGCATGTGTTACCATACTCAAGTAATACATCTACTTCAATCATTTTCATAGCCTAAAAATATCTTTCCTTGTTACCCTCGATCATACAAGTTTTACCTCTTCTTTTTATTACTTTCAAATTTGTTCCAAAAAGGCTTACTAGCCTCCCAGAAGTGTTCCCGACAATTCTGCAATAAAGACAAAATGATCCGACACTTAATAATGGAAGGTATCCTTTATCCCTTACTTTATAATTTCCCTTTGTTCATCTGCTTACGAAATGCGAAGATATTTGTGTCAGACTTTCATTTTTTTTTTTACTGGGAACAAGGAAAATCTGCCGGGTATTAAGTTTTCCGCTTTCATAA
Source organism: Ischnura elegans (assembly GCF_921293095.1). Lineage (NCBI taxonomy): Eukaryota > Metazoa > Arthropoda > Insecta > Odonata > Coenagrionidae > Ischnura > Ischnura elegans. The sequence goes on along the minus strand of NC_060249.1, from coordinate 65,472,955 downwards.
TTCGAGTGGGTGGAAAATTTTATAGATAAAATGGAGTTACTCTATTTTTTAAACTATACCTGTCATTTTGACAATTTGATGCATGGAGGGACTACCTATGATGGTCCGTGTGACGACCCTGCTACCAAATGTAACTGATACATTTGAAAACTTTTTGAAAATAAAATATTCTTCCTAGAACCTATTCAAAACAATTTGATATTTTTATAGCCGAAAAAGTGCCAGAGATTATATTCGAGCATCTTTTTCGGTGGAATTAGATATGAAAGTAAATTCCATTAAAATTCCCGTTATTAATGCCACTATACAAGCTTTTAACATGTCTTACGGATGGAAAGTGGTAATAATAACTAATGTAAATGCCATGCAGCAAAATACAGTCATCCGTTTTGTAAACTACGGCTTTGAACGGCGTTTTTTGTGCTCCTGGTGCTTAAAATTTAAACTCCTGAAAGCACCGTAGATATGCTGTAAATCTATTTTACTATGTTGATGATGAGAATCAAGCGATTGTTATCCCACCATGCTATTCCTGGGAATATCATCGAGCAGCATTCATTTATTCATTAGTGCGTCTGTATGAAGGTGTGCATTTTGTCGCAGTTTGAGGTATTCGTCCTCTGGATATTTATCCTTTTCGTTATTCCAACATTCAATGTTTTCATCCTTATTCATTATTTCACCCTAATTGATACATCCTATTTTCATCACCTATACTAAAAGTTAGAAAGTTCTTGGTCGTCCTTTCTGATTTTGCTTTAAATATGTCTTTCTAATTTGTATGAAGATTTCGTGCTGCAGTATGTGTTCGATGAGCTTTTGTTTGCTCATTTCAACACATTCCAATAGTTTTTGTACGTTATTTACTTGGTATTTTTTTCCATCCAGTGTACTAGTTTTTTTAACCTTTTTTGTACCCATATTTTTTTCTGAATATAGTATTTAATCTTTAATAAATATATGTAAATTCGCCAAAGCGAAAAGCATTAAATGGATCAAGTTATGGTGTCTCTTCGCACGTTCAGGTTTTGCTCGAGTAAAAAATGAACCTCCTCCCCTTTCCATGTCATTTTCCCTGGAAGCAGTGTCGATCCTCTATGCAGGATGAACTTCAGAGGTGTTAGCACCTTTTCACCTGTCCTTCGCCGGTGATTTTCCATCAATTATGCGCGTCACATCTCAGCCGGGGAAATATGGATCGGTGCCTCTGACGACAGGCATATTTTGAGTCTCAAGAGTGACGCCTCACGCCTTCTCGAGCCGACATAATGGCCGCTCGCACGTCACGGCCGGAATCGAAATCAAGGCAGTGTCCATATATCCGGCATGCGATGCGGTCATCTACGTTTAAGGATAGGAGAGAGCGATTTTTTTTGCATCATCTTCACAAAAGTGACGTCAACTCTGACCCGAAATTGCAGTTTTTTATTTGTTAATGCGGAAGTTCGGCGAGAAAATAGATTGCTTGCGAAAGATAAATCTTGTAACCTCAGCCATTCATTTTCGAGCTGGATGAATTCAATAGAAAAAACCTAAGCATCTCAGTGAAGGAATCGCAGTTGTTGTTTATCTTTTTTGGCTTCATGCTTCGATCACGTACGTGATGGAGACGCTAATTCGCACTGTTTGCAATCGTGAGCTATGATGCAACCATCTTCCTGAATCATAGTGTGACGTTTAAATCTTAGAACCCCGTGGGACACCCTAAACACATTTGTCACTTTTCGTAAAGTTGACGAAAACGATGGTGTTACTTAGTTCAATTTGTATTTCAATAATATTTGGCACCTACTGCAATCGCGTTCGTTTTGTGACGGACTTGCATTAAATCCCAGAGGGCTGGGATTAACCTTCATCTATGACATAAACTCCTCAAGCAAGCCGCTCTTTACCAGTGTGACTGAGGGTGAGTTTCTCCTAAGTGGTAATTCCTGTTATTCTTAGGGATTTTTTATGCCTTTTGATTGGAACATATTGGCAAAATTATCTTCGACTGTGGAACAAATATCCTCGACGCAGCGGTAAAGTTCTGTAATATCTTTCCGCGTGGGTAACCTCTTAATTATTGCTAAAATATTCGAGCTTATATGTAAGGGGTCGTGAGTGATTTTGGCTATTTTTGGTCTTCCCTTCCCCCCTTAGTGAAATATCGTGAGATTTTGCTCGACCCCCACCTACCTCTCTCTAATCTCACATGAGATTGTTCACAATGCGTATTTTCAGTGTAAATACGTTAATATATGCTTCATTGCGTTGAATTTATTAAACAACACAATTTATTTCATTATTTCTTTTTAAGATTAATATTTAAGATTACTAAGATCGCAATTTTACACCGTTTCTTGCCGAAAAAAATTGCGTGATACTTGCCAGGACCTCCCTACCCCCACGTGAAATTGGGTGAGAATCCTGACCCCCTTTTAGAATATGGGGAGAATATTTTTTATTCCATTTCATTCGCCCTCCGCCTTCTTTTTTGCTTAAAGAATCTGAGGACCAATATTCGGTCCTTAACGAGTATCGCTAGATCCTCCCGCCTCTGCCGTGGTGTCGCACGCATTGGCCCAGCGCGCGTGATGTCGACACAGGCATCTGCTTCGAGGTATGCCGTGCACGGCTCTCGGTGGCGTGACGCTCTGTCCTTCGATCCCCCTCCCCCTTTAGCACCCTCTTCTCTCCTTCCCCCCTCCACTTGACTCCATCCCATCGCCTCAGACCCCTCTTTTTTCCTCGTCCATATGTATCCTCCGCCTGAGAAGTCACTCGTAGTCTGCGTTGCGTGGAAAGCATTGACAGCGCGCTTTGTATGCAGGTCCTCCTCCCATCCATCCGGCCAACCCATTTTGATCATTGCAGATTTTTACTGAACAATGGCTTCAGATATGTTCTAACTGATACTGGAAGCAATTCGAATTATTGGTACCCATTGGTCGTACAATTACTGCTGAACTCACGTTTATGATCGGCTACTTTTACCGCCAGGAGCGTTACAAGATGCATGTTCTTATCTGTGGAGGAATCCAGACGACTTTAACAGTTAGTTCGATGTTAATAATTCGAGTTAACGAATCTTTTAGCGCGTGGACCACGAAATTGTTAGAACCGTAATGACTTCAACAAATGTGATCGCATGATTAAATCACGTTTCCGTGTAATTTTATGGAATTTTCCTCTTGAACCATACGAATAATATTAATATTTATTTTTAATTTACTAGTATCGCTGTACTAGGGATGCAATATTTTCCCTTGAAACTTGGCATTATTTTTATGAGCTTTTCCTACATAGATTTCGCTATAACTTCATCTGAACTTTATTGTTGAATTTGTGCCCAATAGAATGCACTATTTTTCCTATGCAATATGTACTCAAATTTCTTCTCTTCAAAATTAGAGGTCGCCTCTTCTGTGCATGTTATCTGAAGCCTTACATTGTCTTTTCTTCCGTTCAATTATATTATTTTATATTCTTGTCTTCTTCAGACTATCATGCCTCGTAATGCCTAATTTATCGTCTCGTTTTCTTCTAAAAGTGTCCCTGATATTTCTCCATTTTTTCCCACTCTACTACTCTTTTTGGACTTAAAAAAACAAACTAAGTTGATTCTAACTTTTTCGTTTATCGTGGGAATCACTTATTCTTATTCACAACGACCGTGTTGTTACGGTAATACTTACTGCCAGGGAACGCTCTGTTATCGTACACTTAAAAAAATAAAAATATTAAACAGACACTCCCTGAGATGGACTGCATAAGTTACAGCATGGCGATGCCGTAATTCATTTTGTTCTGGCAACGCTTCTTAATGTATTGGAGGTGCCATATCGCCCCCGAAATTGTCTCAGAAACGGACCACGCTGCCTTTTCTCGTAAGAAATTGCTTCCTTCGCCCGTGACCCCAGAATTATGAGAGCTTTTGCAGGCATATTTTTTTTAACTTCCCCATTCATCTTCAAATCTTCGCGGGCAGAATAACGGGCTTCGGACCTGTTGAACGTACCAAAGTGGGCATTGCGATGATCTAATCGCCGGGAATTTTCTTTCGATTCATCTCCTCAAATAGGACGCCAGAGGCGTGATCGCGAGTACTTCAGGTTCGTGATGTGGTAGTGGTGGACACCTCCGAAGAAGGGTATGAGTGAGGTTTTTTGCATTCTGCGCTTGCGTTCGAGATTCTAAAAGAAATCCCCGAACCTATGTGACCCCCCTCTCCTTACCTCCGCTTTCAGTGGCCAACAAGACCGATGACTTCGTAGATGGCACTGTTTGAATTCAAGTAGTGATTCTATTTGGATGCAATATTTTATTCTCATAAAATTTGGGTATCACGGAAATGGACAGGCCTTAGGGTTGGAATTTAATGTACGTAATTCCAAGGCTTTAAAGTACATCTATAAAAATATGGGCGATTGAAAGTCGCATGATGCCATGTTTGTCTTCGCTTTCGGCTGCTGCGCAGTAAAATTTAGCGCTCTCTTTTTGCCTTCTCTGAGGAGAATACCTACTCAAGAGGCCTTGGGTGGGCAATTAGTTGTCCGCGAGACATCGTTTATCGTTTTTTTACGTTGTTTTCTATTCATCTCTATAACAGTGAATCAAGAAAATCCTACGTTATTGGGAATAAAAAACATCGAGAGAACGCAGATTTACCTAAACCGCACGAACATTGTATTGTCATTTGAATATTAGGTGAATAGTTTGATTTCCTTTAAACCTTCAACTATTAACGGTGACTTTTATGTAGACATAGTACATGCTCTGTATCGGTTGTGATAGTATTCATTAATTTATGTACTTTCTTTCTCTTTTCAGGTAAGTGTAATCCATGAGGCTTCCCTTGTTAATAGGAGTGTACCTTGCCGATGTGTTGGTAAATTCTGTGAGTAAAAACATCCAATAAGGAGAGTACTCTTAAAAACATTGTGTTTGATATAAACTTAAGTACCCTCTGAAATTTTACTTTAGCTTATATAAGTATGTCCAGCATTCCTATGGAATAGTTCAAGTTAACGTAATATGTATACTCGATAATGGCAAAGAAGTGGAATAGTTAACCCGACGAGGAACATTTGAAAAAATTAAGAAAATTAGATATCATAGCAACTACCAACCTTGCTTTAAAGATTGTTCTTTTTTATGGGAAATGCAGTCGTCGTCTATCAAATTGAAACTCATGCTTAAATTTTGCGTTCCTTAATTGTTTTTACGCGGTCACCTCTAAAGAATCCCATTTACGAACTTTCTCTAGCCGTCGTTGAGTTAGTCATTTCCCTGAGTTGTTAGCCGTCAATTTGGTATTTCGATAGAGTAAATTGTGTAATTAGTTGGTGTAATTGCTTTTTTATGTTAGGGTTACCCTATAATCAACCGTTCTTATAACTCATCTGTGGAATTTCCTTTTGCTATCCGGAACTTTCGGGCAGTGGACTGTGATAAGAAAATGCGAGTAATCAGTGGATGACCACCTTATTTTAGGGAACGTATTTTATTTGGTGGGAGTAATATGATAAACATTCTATTATCTTTTTTGCATTAGTACATGATCGTGTAAGAATCATTATTTTGCGTGATGTAAGTTGCGCCAAAATCAAGAATATACCGGAATATCTATTAATGGTAATTTTAATGCCGTAACTCAATCTTGCATAAGTATTCACTTCGAGTTATTCGCCCTTAGAAAACATCAATCGCTCTCCGTATCCTTGAAACTTTGACGTGGCTAAGAAACGTGATCAAGCCTCTGTTTCTCCCTGGACAACAGAGATCGCTTGTCAGAGATGTGAAGTTGTGAATTTCCGCTAGCAGTTAGGTGTGCTGCTGGTACTTTTCTATGATTTGGCGATAAATAAAAATTATTATTTACTGCATATTGTTAAGCGTTAAAAGTAATGATTTGAAATTTCTGTGATGAGTAGGCTATATTATTATTGTTTTAAAGAGGCTTGTCTTATTTTTTATCTTTGGAAAAAGAGGTGAATGTTGGAATTAGACATTGAACTGAAAAATACATTTTCCTGTCGTGATTTACCGTATTGCAATATACTTGAAAGTGTTATGTAAAAATGAAATCGATTTTTGCCGTATCGATTGACCGTTAGATAACAAATTTTCCTTCCCACATTCGGTCTGAGTCGTTTAATTAAATTTAGTGGTTTGTTAGAGTTGGTTTTATGATGAAAGTTAACATAATAATGCATTTTAGGGCATTATTATTTTAGATACCCCATTACAATTAATGGCATTAAAAGCTTTTTTTATTGATTGCAAGCCTGCGAAAAAGGGTCTTATTTCTGATAGGAATAAGTACTATGTCTGTTTTAGTGAGTTTGCACTTGCTGGAGCTTGAAATGGAATAATCTAAGATTTAGTGAGATTTAGTTGAGAGGTGAGGGTATAAGCATGGTAGTTCGCGTGGCAATATTTCATCGTAGGAACGGTGGCTAAATTTCTTCTTTTTTTTTCTTATTTCATGATTTTGTTATTGATTATGGTTGCGTAACTGAGTGAGTGGCATTTTTGTTATGCAAGAATAATTACATTTGGATAAAACCATTTAGAACCTTTACTTTTTTCAGGCCTTCTTACTACGAAAATAAAAGTAATCAAACACTTTTGTGTGTTCCTATTTCTGTTTTTACATCCAAATCGGGCCATAGCATTTACGGCAGGCGTTAGTGCTGACGTAAATTCCTCATCGGCTTCATAGCTGCGGAAAGGAGTATGTCAGTTTCAGCATGGATTCCTCGTCTAAGCTTGCAACAGTGAAATGTCTTCAGTGGCATCTTTGAGACAGTTATCTCATGAAAGTAAATGTAACGAAGTATTCGGTTGGATATCCACGCATTTCTTTATCTTCCTAATCTGTACAAGTTATAGTGGTGGCATTAATAGGTACCTTTATTCTTTTTAAGGCTTCAACAAAGCGCATTGTTCTTAGCACAGAGGTTATTGCCCTCCAGTTTCAGTGTGAAATTCCTCCTATCGAATCCTGGATTAGAGTAAGCGGTTTCTTTGAGTCGGTGATCCAAGGAAAGTAAAGGTGTAATTAATTATACGGGGTGTAACTTGGTGGAAACATTTCATCGTCGGCGCATAAAACCAAATTCACAGATCGAGAAGTAGAAATTGTATCAAGCGTTCCTTCGACAAGAGTAAAAGTAATGCAGAATTTGTGTAGGTATCCATTTCGGTTTCGATCGTCCAAATCGGTTAATGGCATTTACGGAAGGTGTAAGTGCCGACATAAATCCCTCGCGCGTGCGATGTTGCATTGCCTCAATTGGAAGCCACCGTATCTCCGTAAACCCTCCCCCACCCCCTCATCCAGGCACACGGCCCCGTTAGTTCTCGCCGCCACCGCCCGGCCATTACGTGATTGAGGAGATGCAAGCGGCCGCTTAAACTCTCCCGCGTCCTCCTCGCCACTTGAAGACCACGACGCTTTTCAATCGCGGCCCTCGCGGTCTCTGGAGGGGGTGTTGCGTCATCCGAGTCCTTTCCACACTCCTCTGTCACCCTCCTGCATTCTACCTCTCCCCTACTTCCCCTACCTCCCTTGCGTTTTTCTGGATGCGGCCTCATTACCGCCTCCGCGCGAACCAGCCGAGTCGCGTTTCCTGTTTTGCCTCGGACACTCATGTGGGCCCGTGTATGTACTCGCTGGGTACACACCATTCTCGGATGTGTTCTTTCTATTTACTCTTTTCGTGGAGCGGACGAAAAAAAAAGAAACGCGATGAGCCGCTTTCCTGCATCCTACCATTGCGAAAGGCTCCCAGCGGTTCTAAGGTGGAAGCGGCTCAGGAATTGTAAAAGCAGAGAGAGACTCGTGCGGGAGGAACTGTGTCAGTCGAACTTGCCTCGAAGATCTCTTGGGTTGCGCACCAGTTCCAGGTGTCCACATCGGCTGGTTCTTGCAGTATGCGTTTCCTCAAGCCCGATTGATGAGTTCGCAGCATGAAGCGCTTTACTCTTTTTATTTCCGAAAAATTATAATTAGCTCTTAATAGCACGCTATGAACGTGAAAGCGTTGGTTTATAAATATTTAATGAATTACTGAACAAATTTCACGTTACTCAAGACTGATGTTTAAACAATCGGATCTTATTTCAGTTCTGTTATTTTTTTGAATGCTCGAATCGAGTTTCTTTTCTCGAATTCTAATTCTACTTCCCCTTGATTCTAGTTTCAGCCCTCTGCACAAATTTCAGTTCTATCGTATGCACTCACTAGCATACCCACTAATATTAGGATCTGTTCTCCTGTTTACCTTTTTCATGGACCGAAAGAATGGCAAAAAGACGATGAGTCGCTTTCCTGCATCTTCCTATCATCGCAAAAAGCTCCGGGTGATTCTAAGGTGGAAGCTACTCTGAGTTTATGAACTGAGAGACTTGCTTTAGAAGGAACAGAGTCACTCAAACTTGCCTCTTCGAAGGAGATTTCTTGGGTTGTGCACCAGTTCTAGGCGTCTATGTCGAATGGTGTTTTAGCACTCGAATTGAATTTCACTCTTTTACTTTCGATCGGAAGCTCTTGTCTAATTTCAGTACCGTAATCGAGTCACAGTTTTTTAAATGAATTTCTCTCCAAGTGTTTCCTATCACTTGCACCAACATATTTTTGGATATGATTTTTCTCGGACTATTTTTCGTGAAGGGAAAGAAAGGGGATGAACCCACTTCCTACATCATCCACGTCTATATCAGTTGTGTTTTCAACCCTCGAATATAGTTTCAGTACTCCTAACCTACTCCAATACTCGAATGCGAATTGAGTTTAAAAAAAAAAAAAGAATCGACTATTCATGCTCAATACTAAGTAATTTCAGTCCTCATATCCTGTTCCACTCCTGCAACATTACCGCATTGGAGGTTAGTACTTGCGATTTCATTGAACTTGCTATGTGTTTATCAGGTTGGTGGTATCGTTTTTTCTCCATAGTTGATGCGCCGATACTCCTTGAAGTCAAGTTTACTTTTGGTGCTCTTGGTGGAGAGGTGTTCATGTGCAACACTATGTCTTGGTGTTGTGTAGGTATGGTGCAGTAAAATTTGTTACATGATATGATGATACTGATGCTGGATGAAGCGATATTTGATTCTAATTGTAAACATTTGTCTACCTCATGGAAATGAGAGGTGGTATTGAAATAAAATAATATTTTATGACTGGTGGACAAAAGAGACGGAAATACATAAGCTGAATTTTAGTTAGGGAGCTCATAATTTCTTTGGAAGGATAAAATACGAACAATAAGGTTTATCATGTACCTACTTGGTGAAAGGGAAATTTACATAAATTGAACTTAAAACATTCTTCACACGAATATGGCATATTTTTCAAATTGTTGTATAAGAAGTTTTAAATTAAAGGAAATCTCGTTTGACTTATCCACTGAAATCTGAATTGAATAAGATAATTGAAAGTTACTAATATATGTTACTGCTATCATGTTATGGCTAACATCTGAGGGAAATTATCTGCAGCATGAAATTGATAGTGGATTTTTTTATCTGCTTCGATGGAGCGAATTGAAAGCATAATTTACATTGACATTCCCTTAATGCTTATATTAATGCAAGAGCAGTACGCACTTCCATACGTTCTTGTGATACTGATGCTGGTTTGTCTGCATGCGCAATTGCGTTCCTGTTGCAAGTCTATGAAGCGAAATACCAGTCAGAGTGGAGATTAAGTAACGGAGTTCGCCTAACACCTGCGGCCGTGGGAGCGAAGTAGGTTATCCTAAGCTGGTTTTCAAATGAAAGGCCGCTGCTCCACGGTGCGGTGGCCGCGTAAATTTTAAGTCCCAGCGAGCGGCCTCTTGCGCCTTCTTTGATTTATAATTTATCTCATTCCCCCTAAGGTATCTGCTTCGATAGTATTAGTATTGGCAATACATTTGGTTATTGTGAGAGTGGGTTGTGTGTACCTGATGACATTCGTTTGAGAGAGAATCATTGCAGCAAAAGTGGAGGCAAAAGTTCATTCAACTCGTGTGTGGAAACGTATGGCTTGTCCTTCGCAGTCCTGCGTCGTGATGAGGGTTATTTGATTTCCCCGCCGCTACTGTGTTTGTGACCAATATTAGACGAACATTCTGCTACGAAAAATCTTTATTTTTCTTCACTTTTTTATATTATAAAACTGGTAAACTTTGTTTTTAATTTTCAAAATAATAATATAGGGTTAAATACGCTGGATTACATATAGTTTATATCTTTCCTCGGGGTCGGTGAAAATCTAACGACTGCATACATGTGTAGTAGTGTTCATCATTATTCAATTTGCGCAACAGAATTGTTTAAAGTTAATTAACTCTTTTGCCATATGGGTTAGTTCCAAGGAAATACTCCTAAAGGTGTTTTTTCCAAGAATAACTACTTAGAGTAAGCAGCAATTTGACGTAATGTGTGTTTAAAAGTTCGCCATTTTATCGGTTTGTGTTTATTTCGCTGGAATCTTTCTTCCGTTCATGGGAATATTCCGCAGTGAAAGGTATGCTACGGAATGTTTCTTCATCATATAATTTTCTATCTTTTCCTGGCCAAATGGAAACCGGTTTTGGGTGTACCAAAGGTAAAATAAATGCTACTGAAGGCTAAAAGAATTAGGCACAAGGAAATAGTTTTAAGCTTTTCTCCATTATAAAGGATAGCCCATTAATTATTCGGGAATTTTGTTTAGCCATCTTTGATACCGTCTCTCAATAAAAATAGGATTTTAATTTGCGAAACAAGAATCATCATGTCAAGTGAAATAAATTGTTGCATGATCCTTAAGCTGGGTTTTTTTCTTGCTTCTCCTATTATCTGGGAAACTTTGACGGTGAAGTTAATTAAGGAGTGAGTAAATTAAATTAGCTTTGAAAGATTCCTTTTAACGTTAATTGGGAAATTGATAATTTTTATATAGTAAAATGATGTCTTGCCCAGCACTTGTGTCGTCTAAGGAGAAAAAATTAATATTTAAAATGGCTTGGATGATTTTTTTCTCTCTGTGACAATGGGCTAATAATTTAAGGGATCCAATATCGCTTTTTTTAGTGTGGATGCAAACCCAATGAAAGTATCACATCCATGCATGAGGTTTTAGAGTATACAGTACGAAATGATGAATAAGTACTAACTGTTTAAAAGCTTTCAGTGATTATCACATTGCCAAGGAAAGTTATAAAAAGGATTATTCTACTATCTTGCAGTGAAATGGCTTGCATGAAATGTGTTTCTGTTTGAAACGTTGAGAAATGATGTAACGGTTTTATCTCGAGGTTGGCGGGAAAAGTTCTGAATTTTTTGTGATAGCTTTTCTATCGACGCGTGAGAACCCAAAAATGACTCCAAAATATCAAGGGAAACACCTGCTGGCTATCGGATATCATTCGGATCGCCATTTTCTATTAATACGAAGCAACGAGCCTTGTTGTGTCTTTGTTTTAGTTCCCACGAGTTCAAATTTTGGTTATTGGTACTCTGCCAAAGTAATCCATAAAAAAATGACCGACAGAATTTCTGTAAAGACCATTATTCTGAACTTCTTGAAATATAAGTTTTCTTGGATATTTATCACTAGTTAGTGCCCCTTGAAATATGTTAATTACTTATTGTATAAATACATTATTGCACCTGAAATTCTTGTTGTCTGAATTGCTAATCACGTACATATTTACTTCATATAGCATACTTGTTTCGCTTTTGGAGGAAAAGATGAAATTAAGCTAATTCAACTAATCTGATCCTCCCGTTGATATTTTTCATTGCCCATAAACATACGTATCGACCGATAAACCCGGTGTTAGATAGTGGAGAGAGGATCATGGTGTCATGACCCCTCCATACCAACATGCATAAACGGGATAAAGAAGGAATATGAATAGCTCCTAGAGAAATAAAATTATCCTATTACCTGTTGTATTTATATTAGAGCGATTTCAGCGTGCTTATTTTTGAAGACTGCTGCTACACTATAGGCGGTAAAATTCAGGTATTCAGGTAAAAGTTGCCCTAAAAACAAGTTGTAGTTTCTGTGTTACTCTCGGCGTAAATGAAGAGAATGGACGCTAATATTCTCGTGTCGTTATTTATTCGCGTAAGACTAAATAATATCCTTGTGATGGTTTGTGCGCGTGCGCTGGGACAGCGGCGTTGCTATTTTGGCTCGCCATCAGGTTACAAAGGGGCCGGACTGCTGAAGTTGACACCTTTGAGTTGACGGGAGGGCGAATTACCCTGCCGGCCAGCTCATGCAAAGACAATGAGCCGCAATACCCTGTTGTTCGCCGCTAACAATTACTCGCTGCAGACGCTTATCGTTGCACCGCGCGATCTCTTGTAAACCTAGACAGGTAAAATAGTTGACTACCTTCCAGTCTCTGAAATGGTTTCCCATCCTTGGTCGCGTTTGTGTGAAGGTCTGTAATTAGCAACAGATTAGGTTTTGTTGTTTGATGGGTTTCTGATCTAATGATCATGTCCCTCAGATTGAATGAAAAATTTTCTTTTTCGTTGAAAATCAGTCTCGGCAGAGATTGGGGAAGTTTGGCAAAGGGAAATGTTTTTATTTGGTAAATATAACTGTGGCGTCTGTAATAAATTTAAAAATCCTTTTGAATTTTCCATAAGTCCGAGTTGTGTCCTGTATGTCGTTGTCATGGTAATCATACATGAAGTAAATTTTAATTCTTCTGAGGGCGGATTACATTTTGCAGGCCTTTTCATTTCGGATTTGTCTTTTTTAAACTATTATCATGGCTAGACAGAGAAACAACTTGTGTTTTCAGAACGCTGGAATGGTAGTAATAGTTGCTATTCGTGGGTATTGCTTTCCCGAAAGTAATCCTCCTCCGGTAGGATTATTGGAAATGGCCATGGCCTCGGAAATGCCAATGTCGCTTCGGTCGTATTGAGTTCATGAATATTCAGGGCTCTTTCGCTGCACCATTACGAAATTAAAATTTAATCCGTTGGGTTAAGGCGTTTCCGTTTGTCGTTGCCTGCAATTCTGACTGGAAAGTTGCATAAACAGGTCGTTTTAATTCATCGCTCTCCCTAAATATTTGTCTCTCTAAACGAAAAGCTGCAGGATGGGGAAAATTTGCTGAATAATTAGTTTCTTCTCAATGGTCTTAATAGTATGAGTCTCATATGTATTTTCTATTTGATTATTGATAAAGCTGGTCAAGATATCTCCTAATGATGATTTTGATAATATCCCATTTAAGTGTTCTTATGTGTATCAAGCTGGAGTTTTTCGTGACGTATAAGATTTGTGGCTAAGATATTTCCTCATCTCTCACTAGAGCTGTGAGAATACTATTATATTCGTCTTTAACGTTTTTTCTTTACTGATTAAAATTCAAATTTTCAAGTTAAGGTCAGCTCTGTACAAGTGGCAGCTCACGTCGACTTTTTTTATTTGCTAGGTCAGAAATCTCTCAAATTTCGGTTGCATTAATTTTCTAAGCATATACTGATATCGTATTTATGAAATGCCGAGAATGTATTATTCACAATATTTTGCGAAATGGACGTGTGTTTCTTGAGTGAAAATTTGAACTCGACTTCTCATCCCGGGAGAAGAACGAGTTCTGAGCCCTTGGAAGGCATTCGTGTAGAAATACTCACCGATATAATTATAAGTTCAACTACGATTCATTTGTGTTACAGTGCAAATGGTTTTGTATAGTGTTATTTCTTTTTATGCCATGTTTGATCAGTCCCTCTTCTCCACAATGTGTAATTCAGAATAAATTAATTACTCTCTTTTCTGTAACCTAGTGAAAACTTAGGTAAAGTAAAGGCCACTTATTTAGTGGACAACCGATTGATTACTTTCTTATTGCTGTAAGTGCGACCGGTTTTACTCATTTAGGACCTAATCAATGAAAATTAATCTCTGATGCTCCAATTTTATTATTCCTGATCATGCACTTTGTGCGTTAAATTACTTGTGCTCTCTAATGAATTCTGTGGAAATTACCTGTTACTTGTTATAATGTACATAACTAGTGCTAGGCTATTTTTTTCGTCCATCCTCCCCTGATCGTAACGAAATACCGTCCTCCACAAGTTTCGACACGATTGGAGTGTTTTTCGAGCGTCCCCGCTTTTCATTTGTGCCGCATGTATGCACCACGCCAGAGATAAGCCCACACTCTGTTCGCGCAAACCGAGTGCGTTTGTCGACACTGTGGGTGAGGCCGCCGAGCCGAAATTGTCATCGTGTCAATGAGCCGGCTCGCCCGTGTGTTTTCGCGAACAATTCCGGTCGCGACTTCGGCTGAAAGCACTCCCGCTGAAAAGGGAGACCGGGACGATGAGTGGTCCTCGCGATATGCTGCCGCTGACGTTACCGCGCTCGTCCGCGCGAGTGATTGGCCGCGTCGAGTTGGACGCGTTGGTCCCATTGGACGCTCGAGTATTTCGCTATTCTTTTTTTTTTTTATTTGGAGGTAACCGCGCGGGTTGAATGGGTCCTGTGCAGCACTCGTGGATGGATGGGAAGCGAATCACAAAAGGGGTTTCGTTCGAATGGGGTGTGACGCAGTGCGAGCACAGGTTTTGGGTGCGGGGGCCATTGTGCTCGCGCGTGTGAACAGGTGTCTCGCGTGTTTGCGACGGGATATATATCTCTCTCTTTCTCTCTCACTCTGTGTTCGAATACCCTCTCGTCCCCCATACTTGTAACCCTCTCTCACCCCCATATACTCCTCCTCCGAAGCCTCCCAATCAATAAGGCCGCCTGCGTGTGACGCGACGATGCCGATGGATTGATGTGAAAAGGAGGAGGAATAATTTTTTCCAGCCTTTTTTCGGTCGGGTCACGGGTCTGGAGAGGGTTGCCACGGGAAAGAGGGTGGAGTTTGGGCGGAACTCTCTCTATCTCTTCACCCACCCCTCATAAACCTTTGCCCCGTCTCCGGAGCAGTTTTATCGAAAAGACGAGTTCATTACGTGTTTCGCGGCGTCGTGGGAAGTCGATATTTGGTCGATAACAGGATGTGTGCACGTGTCAGCTTCGCTGGGTCGCTCCGAGGGCGGCGTATTCCGATGAATCCGAGGAAATTCGTGTCTTCCATTCGCTCTCTTTTTTTTGTTAATTTTGCCCGTATCAACGTATCGCGTAGATCTCTGTCGACTGTTTGGAAACCTCGACGTCCCGTCCCGACTAAATTCACTAATGCTCGCGGATTAATCCGCCAGTGGGGCGCTTGTCGTAGGGTAAACAAGGCGCCGAGGTAATTTTGTTGCCCTCCAGTGTTTCCCCACCCGATAATGTGCAAATCGAGGGGATTCTCGCTTTCGTAGCAGTTCCCACGCGCTCGCGAAATGTAATTCACTCGTGTGGCCGTCATGAGCCAGCTCCTCGTCTCGCGTCGATAAGGGAATTAGTCATTACTTTGGGACCGTGACAATCGGCAGGGTTTCGATTCCCGAGAGATAGAGGCTGCGTGAATGGATTTTGTAATTGAGTTGCGATGATTCTTTTTGGTGGCTTCTCGTTCCCTCTGCTCAGTCGGTTAGTCTTTAATCTTACACAACTGTGTTTCACCGCATTCAGTGGGCTTCTCACGATAAAATTCTCATTCGTTACCCATTACTTGATTGTATTGAGTGTCATTTGCTTTGATTTTTCTGTTTACTTGCTGTTTTTTATTTATTTTTCGTTAAAGGGTTCTGTGTGATATTCTTTCAAGTTATCATTTCACATTATGGCTGTGAAGGAGAGAATTATAATGAAAGGCTCGGCAAACCAAGCTCACCTCACCAAACACCTCTTCTCACTTAGAATTATTGTGTTAGTCCTTATTTTAACCAAGTCCCTGCAATCAAAAACGAGTTCATATTCTCTATTCTATGTCTTACTCTTCAAATTTCATTATAATTTTGTGATATTTGTGTTTCATGCGTACTTATACCATGTTCTGGAAGTCTTTTTGATCAACAAACTAGCTGGGGAATCACAGTTTCATTGCTACAGCCACGTTCTAGTTTAGTGGTTCGTAACCAGTCGTAAATAGTTCAACTTGTTTTTTTTCTGGCAGCATTATTGAGATTCCATAAAAGGAACGCTTTCTCTTTCATTGATGAGATTGTAGTTATAAAACTCGTCACGTATAAGGCCTTCAAGTGCTCAATGCTCGGCTAAAAAGTTTAAGCGCATTTGTCGTCTCCTAAAAGAGCGAATAGTCAAGTTGACGGAGTGGTGAGCAGCATTTCAATGAGATGAATATGGGTGGATATACCTTTCTCGCGCGAATGGCTGTAGCTGTAACGAGCAAATTCTCGTGTCGTAAGTAATTCGGTTGGGGAATCACGAAATTCAATGGGAGGTGACGCTTGTAACATGGCTTCGTCATCGGGGAAGATGTGAGAGATAGCGTGGGTATAGGGAATCAATCCTTTCCTCGGTGGAAGAGATCAATATGTGACTCTGAGAATGTGAGCTATTCAGTGACAGTGATGAGGATAGGTTGAAGGAATTCGAAGGGTGAAGATATGAACTCCTGTCGAGTTCCCTGCGCGTGCTCTTCTGTACCTATCGAAGGCTTTTTCGGCTTGGTATATGTACTCCGGAGCGATTGTTGGTACTTACTCGGGAATAAATCCTTATGAATCTTGAATGCGTGAATGTTTGAGATGCACGAAGGATGCTTTTCATTCCGAGTGTCATGGTTGTGATGTTTGGTTTCTACTTTATATTTTTTGTGTTCCGTTTTCATAATCTTTGCCCTTTCATCTTCGAGACCTCCGAGACCTTAACAAGTAATCGATGCTTTTCTACTAAATATGAAACAGTAGGTATGTTTAGTTCGTTTGATCAAATATCTTAATTAATATTTTATTTTATTTAGGTATTAGAATTGTTAAACCACGGACGTAATATTCGGGCGGGTGGTTGAGGGGAAACGTTCCACCCAATACCGGGGGTCAATGTTTACGTCCCCCTGTTTTCATATACTTAACTGCCCTGAGAAACTTAAATTGATAATAAATTATCGAGACCTAATTTCACCTTCTAATTTCGTAAAAACAGTGTTTTGATGAAGAATTTATATAACGAGCGTGATGCGCCCGCTCCCAGCGGGCTTCCCCCGCTCTTTTCAATGCAGGTCCACAGAGGGATAGGCGCGTTTCTAATTTTAAAATGTAGAAAAAAAGGCAGGGTCTTGTGTACAAATTTAATTGGAATGTTCATGTACAAATTGAGGTCAGAGGACCTCTTTAAACACAACATTGGAAGTAATTACACTATCCTCTGTTAAACTCACATGATGACTCATACTTACGTATCAACAGGAGACTTGAATGTGGAATCAGCCGCATTTTGATAAAAGTTATTTAAAGAATGCGAGATATTGTTGAAAATGAACAAATGTATCAGTTAAAGCGCCGTTAACGTCAGGAATATTTACGGTTTTTTTATATTATTTAAAAACCAATTTTAGGAAACAATAGCAATATTTAGGAAGTAAGATATGCCGTCGCATGTTTTCTGATAAATTCTGTACATTTTGGTACCTCATTTGTAGAGTTTGGTTGCGTATAAGTTGAGAAAAAGGTATCTATACAGTAGACATAATATAGAAGATTACCCCCCAGACTCCCCGTCATATGCCCCTCCAATAATTAATACCTAATGACGCCCTTTGAGTCCGAGAAATGTTTTGCTGATTACTATTACACCGTCCTCTGTGAGCGTGGTTATTTCCTCCGTATTCTCCCGTGAACTGTTCCAACGAAGGCGCGGTGGGTGCCGTGGGTGGGTGGATGCTCTCTCCGGATGCCTTGGTACGTTTTCTGTAGAATTAGCGTCGTATTCACGGCTGTTTCCTATGTCTCACTTTGACACTAGTGGCCCGCTTTGAGTATATAATTATTGATATAATTCAATTACAGCCGCCACAGGAACTCGTGGAATTACATACCTGGAAACGCATATATGCTCCTGAATGGTAATTTAATGTTACACTAGATGAAATTTGATTTTGGTATTGCACTCATACACTGAAATGTCATTTTACAGAGGATATCAAGGTAAAAAAATTCTTTAATGTATCGAATTAAAATTTTAATTGTGAAACGTGCATCTTGTGCATAGGGCCCTTTGCGGGGATAGTGTTGGAAAATGAGGAAATGTGTTACCAGTTCATAAAAATTTGACCTCGTTGAGTTCCTAAGAAGATCATCCAAGAAGTGAAAACATGGGCATATAAATTTCAATTTGAAATGCTTTGCTCAAATTTTGCTTTCATTTTTTATCATCTTACCTGAAGTTTAAGTCACCCTGACCGGTGAAAATTATTGAAAATCTCGTTTTTTTGTGAAGTATCCAAATAAGGAGAATAATATTTTGAGAACCTAAATGGGAAATCATCACATTTCAAATATTTATTCGAGTTTTCTCCTTTTTTCTGGGAATCACAACAATCGCTCTTATTGTCAGATAAAAATGGAAAAACGAGAAGCTACTAGATAATCCTTCATAAACGGAATGAATACGGCCCTTGATCTCCGATGAAAGCGGCGAGGGTGTGTTTTGAATGGCTGGTTCGCCGACTACATCGGCCCTTACTTGCACTCAATTCACGTTAGTCTGCGGGCGTGAGCTCAGCAACAGGTTTTCGAAAGCGATAAAGCTCCGCTCCAGTCGCCGGGTCATTAAACGTGACGATTATGAGAGCGGATGCTGTTGTGTGTTTGTTTCGGGGCGTTACCTTCGTGCGCATGCCGGTAATGATCAAATTAGGGATGCACCGGGATGAGTTTAACGTGATAAACATATGGATCCAGTTTAGTACCTAGTCTCTCCGTACGAGCCGGATAACTAATACTTCACTTGTCACTATGCTAAACTGGACAAAGCTGAATCAGGCGCTTTTGAAAGTAGTAATGTAATTAAATGAGGATAATTACTTTTATAAGTCATTATAATCATTTAATGTTTTCCCATGTGCAAGAAGACTTTATTCATCTGTGGATTTTGATTTTTTTCATTACTTAAGCCATGAAATATAATCATATTAAACCCTTTTCTCGTCGTTTACGGTTGCGAATTTTTCTCATGGGCATAGTTTTAAATGATTTGAAGTATTTAGATCCATAAATGGTTTAATTGACAATAATTTTTGTTAGTTTCAAGCTTCGTCGAACGAGGTCTTGGAAATTTAGGAACAATTGTTTTGAATTTTGAAACTCTAGTGTTTTAAGGTATCACATCTATCTCCTTAACAAGTGTTTTTGCTCTTTTCGGAGTGACGCGTCCTCCGAAGCTGAGCTTCGGTAGAAGTCAAGTCCCTACTTGATATTTGTAATTGGTGTTTCCCTTTGACCGAGGATAATCATTTGTCCTATGACAATGACTGAGGGACAGAAGGGACGATTAGGTGCATCTCACCCCTTGAACTCTCCTCCAATGTCAATTTTTATTGGATCAGGCGCAACCTATGTAATCTTTGAGCAGAGGAGATTGGTAGAGGAATTATGATGTTTTTGCGTTAAAATAGCTCATAGCTCTACCATTTTGTTTTTAAGATTTAATCTGTGAAATGTTCTTGCCTTGCGAAATCCTATTCCTTGAAGTTATCGGACAGGTTGAAAACCGGTTACATTAGTTAATTTTATTTTCACCAGGCGTAATGTCGATTTCTTTTCTCATTGCACTACGCAACTCTTTCTTTACACAATAGGTGCGTAAACAGCGCAGTGCGTAACGTAACTACAAGGTAAGTATCAACTTGAAAATTTCCAATGCCTCCTTCAAATTCTCCCCTCCACCGTTTACCCCACATGACGCCAGAAAATATGTGAGATGGTTTATTTAGTTGTAGTTCCTGCGAATGTGTGATTGTGAATGTACGCATAGTTTAATTCTACGGAATACCGCCCTTACGGGGGCAAATAGAACCATATGCATTGTTACTATCATCAGAATCTACGAAATATAACATAAAAACCCCGTACAAAGTAAGTTTTGCAATCGGGATTTGTTGCCATTGATGAATTGAAGAAAATGCTATTTTGCTATGAAATTTATTTGATGCCATGAACGTTTTATTTGATGGGCAGACTTATTTTTTCGATAGACGACTTAATTTTCGTGAACTTTTTAAAATAATATCGAAATTTTTGCATTAGGCTTGTAACTCATATTATATTCCAAATCATTACTAACCATGTTAAGTTGTTATAGAAAGTAGCTTGATTTATTGTAAAAAAAAAGACGCATCTATTTTTCTTTTATATGTGTTCGGAAATATACAGTTTTTGTACGACATTTATCAGCATTTTTCATGTATTTATTTACGGAAGGTAGTCTCGATTGGTTTATGTTTTGACACTTTTGAGGCTGCCTAAAGCTCCAAATTATTTGAACTAAAAGAATTTAATCAACAATGGAGTAAAAAAATATATCATTTCCTTTCATGTCAAAACACCAAAAATTAAAGTCGTAAAACCTCTTTTCTTTTACCACTCAATCACGGTTTAGTGGTGACGCCATTGATCTCGCGTCAATCGATGACCTATACTTTGCCCAGCCGGTCATTAGACAGGAATGACCTGTCGCCTCACCGAGGTGTGTCGCTGGCAGCGGCAGAGCTACATAGCCGTCCTGGCGCTTCCGTTCCTCGCGTTCCCCGCCCCCACTTAGCGCATTTCGTGATCCACAAGTTCGCGTCCTTACGGTAAACTCGTCAACGCTCGCCTCTCGCGTCCGCGTGAGTGAATGTGTTTGCAGTGGCCCGGTGTTCATCCCGCTACACGCGGGCCTCCGGTTTGACCCGTAAGGCCCCCCTTCCCCCGCGCTTGTCCGCTGGCCCCGGTCAGGTTCACGCCTCGGAGCTACGATGGGAAAGAACAATTTCTTCGCTTCTGGGCGTGACTCTCTCAGTATACCAACACGAAGGGTAGGTGAGGGTAGAGCTCGCTCCAGGCCTAGCCTCAGGCATGTGAATATCCATCATTCAGGGTTGGGGGACCAATTCTTATCCCTTGAGCCGCCTCGCTTTTCGAGGAGTTGGATGTTATGTCTGTTTTTTTCCCGGCGAACAATGGCATTGGACTCCAGCATCCCTGAGGACGATGGAGGAGTGGCACATTGAAACGTCGGAAGGAATGAGGGACCTTACCCGGTGAGAACACCCGAGAAATCTTCACTGCCTTCGAGGATAATTGGGGGTATCCGAAGGCTTCACCCGAGATTTGAATCCGAAACTCTTCGGTCAGCTGCCGAGCGCTCTACCCGTTAGGCCCCCTTCTACTCATGCATGAGTGAGAATCTGAGACTGCGATACCATCTCCCCTTTCTTTGTCACTTGCCATGTTCATTCACCACCTCCCGAAATAGCAATTCAGTAAGGTAAACCGGTGCGTGGAAGGGAGCGATAAGTTGAAAAAAATCCGTATGCCATAGTCTAGGAAGTTTAAAATGAAAACTTGTGAAAGTTGGCGGCCATTTTTCCTGAGTTCGTGGCGTCATTAGAGTTCATTAACACGAATGGTAGGAATCAGATATTGAGGGACGTAATCGCTCACAAGAGTGTAAACAACAACAAACCCCGCGAGAGAAATGTGTGCATCTGAGGAGCAGTGACCCACTCGACAGGAGCCCGTAAGGGTTAAGCTGCGAAAGGGTTAAGACTACCGATTTTGCTCTGCGATTAGCGCGGGAAGAAGGCAACGATTAAAGTACGTAAAAGTGCAGCTGTCATATTTTTCCTACTCCATCACAATCGGATCAAATAAAAGATTAATGAAATCCAAAGTTGTGGGGATGAATTTTTTAAACTTAATTTTCATAGCATTCAGGATGGTCACTATCGTGAGGCACCCCTCTAGCTGGGATAAAATGACACCATGGTGAAGAATGAGAAGTGGCTTTTCTATGCACGTGTATGATGTAAGCTCGCTCCGAGGTTCCCGCCTCTGAACGGTGCCGGTCAACTCCTTCCTCTTTCGTGGTCAACAACCCACGCGGAAGGAGATGAAAAGAATGGCACAGCCTTGGCCGTAGAGTCGATCCGCCCCCCCTGTGTTTTCGTTTTCCAAGCGACTGGTTTTAAATGGGCGGCCAGGAGGAAGACGCTCTGTCAACCCTAACGCGCTTGCTCCCTCAGCTGGACGGCCGATTTGGAGGTCACCGGGCCGCGAGGGCGCCGGCAAAGTCCCCTGCTAAGCGTCCCGCCCCGTTTATTTTTATTTGCGACAAAATGTCGTTTATTTCGATAGCGGGTCGTGTGCTTGTGTTTTTTTTTTCATCCCCACTCTCCCCTCGACTTCTCCGACGGCCGAGAACAGGTGAGCGGTCCTACCGCAAAGGTGTGTGACGTCAGTGGCGGATCTGCCCACGCCGCCGATGCGGTCGGTGGGTTTTTACGAGCGCCATCTCGCAGCAGACCAAGCGGCGAGGAGTCGCGCTATTGGCCGTGTGGGAGGGCGACTCACGTTGGAGCGCACTGTAGCTTTGACTTTTTCGGCTACTCTATTAATACTGTCGACAGGATTGTTGCTAGTGTGGTGAATGGGCTGATTCCGGGAGAGTGAGCGTTCAGAACTCTCGCCATTATAGATTCAAAAATAAATTATCCACACAGAATTTATTGGAAACTCTCCCGGTTTCGACCTTTTCAGATCAAAATCAAGAGGTTGCAAAATAAATCGATGGACAGACAGGGCGGTATATATTTATTTATTTATTTATTTATTTATTTATTATGTTTAATGTTCGCCCAACATGTACATAATTATAGGGCGAACAATACATGATTATAACTACAAAAAATAGAAAATAAATTGGTCACAGCCACAAAAAAAAGTAACAATCATGATAACAAATGGTAAAAATATTAACTAAATACTATCACAGTCGCGAAACATATTCTTAACATCTTTTAAAAAGCAGTTTTTCTTTTGATACAGGTCTAAATCATTGAAGGTTTTGTTATATAGTACACAGATCCTTCGTATTGGCGTATTGGAACAATAATTTGTTTTAACCTTAGATATGTAAAATGTTCTTTTGAACCGGCTATTAACATTTGGTACTATTATTTTTATTTCCTTAAGCAATTCATAACATTGACCCTTATTAATGACATCATGCAGAAATAGCAGGTCGTTTATGGTTCTTCTATTTTGCAGGGTATGGAGACCAAATACTCTTAACAAATCACTATAACAGACATAATTCTCGAAAAGCGGATACACATGATATAATACAAAATATAGAAATCTTAAAAATCTCTTTTGAACTTGCTCTAGCAGTACAATATGTTTCTTTAAATAGGGATTCCAAATAACTGACCCATATTCCAACTTACTTCTTACATAAGAGTAATACAATGTCTTAAGTACCATCTCAGAGTCAAAATATTTTGACATACGGTGTATAAAGCCCAAAAGTTTACATGCAGTTATGCTAATATTCAATATATGTGTGGTGAAATACATTTTGCTATCAAAGGTGACCCCTAGATCCTTCCATTCGTTAGTCCTATTCAATTTGGATTCTTCCATATGGTAATTGCATTTGATTACATTTTTTCTCCGTGAAAAAGATAAAACAAAACACTTATCAACATTAAAAAATAGACCATTTTCATGAGACCAGGTGACTAGACTGTTTAAATCTGACTGTATCTGGAGACAATGTTGTAAGTTGTTCACCTTTCTATATATTTTAACATCATCTGCAAACATTAGGCATCTTGAATGATGGATACATTGTGGCAAGTCATTAACAAATATCAAAAACAGAAGTGGACCCAGGTTCGAGCCTTGAGGCACACCAGTTACAACAGAGTATTTGTCAGACACCACGTTTCGATACACTACGTATTGTTTTCTTTCATTTAGAAATGAACTCAAAAGAGTTAACAAAGAGCCTGCAATGCCAATACTTTTCAGTTTGCTTAGCAATATGTTATGTTGTACAGTATCAAAGGCTTTTTTAAAGTCTAGGTAGACTGCATGCACCTGAGAACCGCTATCCATGGAATTCATAACATAATCAGTTAAGATAGCTAGGTTGGTCGTTACTGACCTATTAGCTATAAAGCCGTGTTGTGTATCACTTATCCGATTTTTTAATAGAAAGTTAATACGCTTACATAAAATACCCTCAAATATTTTTGAAAAAACAGACAATATACTTATAGGCCTATAATTTTTTATGTCGTTTCGTTCTCCCTTTTTAAAAATAGGACACACCTTGGCAGTTTTCCATTTTGTGGGAAATACCCCACTTTTTAAAGAGTTATTAAACAACTGACATAAAGGTTGAGCTAAGATCTCTTTACAGCCTTTCACAATATACGTAGGGATATTGTCAGGACCAATAGATTTTTTGGTATCTAAACTTTGGATTGCTTCAAGCACTTCATCCATGCTAATACTAATAATGATTATATTATCATTGTTTTGGGCAAGGGTTTCATTAGCATACTTTATCTTAGAGGGATCTACTTGAGTAACATAAACAGACATAAAATATTCTTTAAATGCATTAACTATTTCTCTTGGTGAGGCAAATTCACAACCATTTAGTGTAAGCACTTCAGGGATATGACCACTAGCCTTATTTTTTCTCACAAATTTCCAAAAACTACTATAGTTCCCGTTGACAACTTCATATTTGATATTTTCCAAGTGAACACTTAGAGCTTTATTAATATCTTCTCTAACTTCTATTCTCAAAGTATTGTATTTTGATTTGTGATAACTTGACCCAGTTTTCTTGAACAGTAGTCTATGTCTATCTTTCTTCTTTATTTTTTTAATTACCTCGTAATTGTACCACGAAGGATACTTGTACTTTAATATTTTACATTTTGGAATAGATATATCAATCGCTTCATTTAGGTAACTGTAAAACATTTCCAAACCAATATCGACATCACTAGTAGATGAAATTGCGTTCCAATCTTTACTCCGCAGCTCCTCATATAATTTCAAGTAGTTACCTCTTTTAAAGTTATATGAATTGGCAAAATCATCTTTTGTTTTTTTTTTAATACCACAGACATAATGAGCGGTTACTGCTGGGTGATAGTGATCTTCTTTAATCACTGGCAACGTACAGCGAATCACCTCAATATTACTCTCGGCCACATTAGTAAGAACAAGATCAAGAAATTTTCCGTAACTGTTTTCCACATTGTTCTTCTGTTTCAGACCCAATAAGTTCATGAACATCAACAACTCAATACATAATGGCGTTTTCGTCTCAATAGATGACATGAATGAGGGGCAATTAAAGTCACCAAGGATAAATATTTCATTATTAATAATTTCACTATAGGTCAATTTGTCAAAAAAATTAGTATATACTTCAAGCATAGCATCTGGAGGGAAATAGACAACACATAAATACACCCATTTATTATTTTTCACCTGCACCTTGATCCAAATATTTTCATCACATGTCTCTAATTCTCTTAACCTCATTGACTTATACGTATCCTTCACCATTACCATTACTCCACCACCTAGTTTTTTTCCAGTCAAAGTCTCATTTCTGTCTTTCCGATGTAATTTGTATCTGCCACTCATGCATACTTCTGAATCACTTATGTAATTATTTAACCATGTCTCACTTATACATATTATATCATGGTCAAGATCACCTAACGAGATGTTGAACATTTTTAACTTACTTCTCAAACCTCTCACATTCTGATAATAGATCGAAAGTTGTTGATTCAATGCACAAATTGTTCCATTCCGATCTTCCGTCCCTGGTAAACAAGGATCGCTTCCTCATTGTAAGGTTTCTATATCAGAATCACTTCGAATGCTTTTTCTATCCCCGCCTTCACTTTTGCGAACAAATATACGACCTCCGCGCACCCATAAGTACTTTACCTTACCATTTCTTTTAAGGTCTCTTGCTAGGGCATACAACCTTTTGTTTGTTTGTGTTAAAGCTTCATATTCATGTTTATAATCTCACAACGGCTGAACGGAGGGGAGTTAATTATTGGAAAGCTATATTTCTTCGACTTGAGTTATAAACAAGCAAAATGACACATGAGACAGACAAATTGATCAGGAATGATGCTTCCTCTAAAACAGACTTGGCTGTAAAGACTTCCCATGGCCCGTCCTTGACCATGTTTCCGTATGCAGCCAGAGTATCTTTTCCCTCGGGAGGCTGCTTTTTGTTCTCCTTGTCTTATCGCATGGTCCTTCGTCTCCGAAAGCCCTCTTTCCCCGTCCACCGCCAACTCATTTCTCACCCGCCCCGTGCGTCGCTATTCCCACGGTGCGCTATCTTCCCCCACCCTTTGCCTTGCTCCTACCGCCTGGGTCCATGGTGTGTTGCGCCCATATCACATATGCGGAGTTAGGGGTATATCCCTACTCTGTGCCCATATCGTCTACAAATCTTGGGATGGAAAAGAACGCGTTTTCACTTTGGTCTGAAAGCCGTCTGGCGCTCAAGTCTTTCGAAGCTATAATGTCCGGGATAAAGAATATATTACAGCCGTTTACTGTTGCGAATAGCTTCAATAGCGAAGCCAGGGTGTGGTTTAGGGTTTAATTCCCTTCCCCCAGAATCGAAATGGTGTATCTATCTTAGTGGCATTGTGGTTTAATCTAGGAAGCTATCGATTCTCTCTTAAAAATTGTGATGTAAAATAATGGTTTTCATAAACTAATTTTTATATTTTCATTCTACCGGGCCAATTGGCCCGGTAGAATGAAAATTCTACCGGCCTACGTAACGTATAGCAAACAGTGTGGACGTTCTCTAAAAACGCGTTGGATTTTATATCGTACAGTCCCGGACACAAAAATCTTACACACCCAAGAGCCGAAAAGTGTCGACAGCGTTGCCAATTCGGCATAAAGCCGATACTTCGAGAGAAAATTGTTGGCTCCTGGTGGTAAGATTTTTTTCCGGGACTCTAGTTGTTATGGTTTTATGGATAATTTTCATTTGGGAATCTAATTAATTGTTACGAGAACTCTTTCCAGCTTCATGATCTCAATCCGTCCTAGCTAATAGCTGTTAATTTTTGGTATTGTGGTTTTTTATCTAGGAATCCATCATACTCTCTTTAAATTGTTATGTGAAATAATGCTAAATATAACGCCTCTGATAATTTTTCTTCTTTATTTCGGAATATTTATTCTCGAATTGAAGAAGAAAGGAAACTTAATTGCCACTGCTGGATAAGTTCCCTTTGGGAAGTCCATATCATAAATAGCGATTACGTGAGAAATTAGATGCATGGAAAAGTCTTCTCAGGAATAAGAGAGATATAGTTATGTAATTTGGGAAGATATAGAATAAAAGGAAAGTGCGATTGTTGACCAAGGATTCGTAAGTACCAATTGTTACTTCTTGGTAAATATTGCTTCATAATTTTTGACCTTTCGATTTGTTCTGATTTTCTAGCACATCAGAAACTAAAGAAACAGGCTTGGGAAAGGATGATGGAGGGCAGCAGTATACCAATCTTAGAATTATATTATAATGAAAATGTGATGTTTCCTCTTGCTTCTTCCGGTGCTGGAATTGTATTTCAGTTATTCCTGTGCTAATTCCGCGTGTGGTGGCTGAAGAAGGGGGAAAGTCCGTGAACTAGCTGTCTGGAATCCCCTTTATTCTCCATTGTGGAAAAATGGTGTATGGTCGTGTTCACGTGTATTTATGGCGGCTGCCATCGTCGGTATCCCTTCAGGAATGCTAAACGCGTGAGATGCTATCCGACCCGCCTCGGCGCGGCGTCGTGGGCCGACGTGGGACTCAAGCCCTTCGCTGCCTGACTGTCGCGGGCCATCATTTAAACCCCTTCTGCCCCGATCCCTAGGTCCTTTGCTTCCTCCGCGTTTTGAAATGTCATGTTCCCTTGCCAAAATTTTAATTTTTCATTCATTTATTTCCGTCCCGATTGTATCTGCGGTGGCACCATGCCCGCGACTAAAACCTATAAAATCGTAAGCGGTCTCCGTACCTCGCTTCTACCCTCAGAGAACCTCTTAATAATGAAAGAATGAAATACTTTGCTCTATTTCCATGAATTAAATTTTTTTTTTTTGTGGAAATAGTGAAAATATTTCATTTTTCTTATTGCAATGGAATTTCACAAAGCATCGGCCACCAACGATAATGTAGCGATAAATGGTGAAACGAGCCCATGTTCTATTCTCCTGCACTCCTTTGAGGTACGTTGTATTAGTGCATCAAATAGTCTTTATCATCTACATAAGTCTGCAGTAAAGTTGAGATACAGTATAGGTCTGTTATCACCTTTAAACTTGTCATGGCAGAGTCTTTGGCCTTACGGTCCGAATTTCCTTACGTCACTATCACTTTACGCCGGAGTTAGTGCAGTTATATTTTTTACCGTACCCACTATTCGTTGTCAGAAACGCAACGTAAAATGTCTTTTCCGTTCTTAGTACCTTCAAGTTATTCCTTTGAGCCCTTTAAAGTAGATATTTAGTAATCTTTTCTGTGTGACATAATTTACCTCTGCGATGGTTATCGTTTAAAACTATGGGTCATGAACTTTATTATTTTTCGATGAATTAGGCGTGGGACCAACCTTTCCCGCGATAATTTGTATCATAAACTTAATACGCTTAGTTTATAGCCTTAATCCACGATCAGTGAATGAGGCTTTGGGGGTTGACTTACAGTCACTTTCAAAAGTAGGTCCCCACGGCCAGCGCGAGCAACTACGTTTTTCTCGGAGGTCGAACTTCGGGTATTGGCTATGCCTTCTGTGTCTTGAACGGGCCAGTTTGACTTACTCTCACCGTCCGCGCAAGTCTTCCCGAGGCATTCTTCACTATTCCTAAATTCTTCGCGACTTCCCCGACTCCCAGTGCCACAACACAAGGCGAAGCATATGTTCTCAGTCATGGAATTCCCACCCTGATAGTATTCTGAGATGGATATTCCGAGTAGTCTGGCTTGCACTAAAAAATAACGAGACGTATCTGCGTCGCAACGCACATATGAGGAAGAAACGAAAATTGGAATTTTCGTCTGAAAGAGTATTCAAAAAGTTTCCTACAAAATAACCTTCTAGATTATACTTTTAACACATTATTACCAAAACCATCAATATATATTGCTCTATGTTTAAGTATTTCAAACACACTGTTTGGCGCATTCATTATTCCTAACCATTTTCTTAGGATACATATGTTTACCATGGTTTATACTACATTTTTCTACGTGTCTCATCACGCGAGAAATCAAAAATATTAATGTGCGCTAAATTTTAATGTTTAATTCTGTATCATATTTATTCCAGTCGTTACTAACATATCCTATATGAACAAATATTTAAATAATGCTTTATACATTCGAGGTATCAGGAAGTAATTAACCGACATCTTTATGTTCATCGAAAGGTCGAATGTCTTAATAGTTACCATAAATATATTTTCTATTATGAAAATACCAACGGAAGCATTAATTACATGACTTGTGTGCCTATTTCTTACCATTTAAAGGCACATTAATGCTATATGTTTTATCTTTGCCCCTTCATTGAGAGGTTAACCTAAGTCTTCCCCCTTTTTCGTTTCTTTTTTTTCTGCTAAAACCAGTCGTAATTGGCGCCTGCTGATATCATGCAGGGAAATATCCTTCACATTATTATTTATAAGGGGTTTTACATCATAAATAGAACTTACACTCATGTAATGAATACCTTGAGTCAGTCTTACGGGCGAACAAATACTGATCATATTCCTACTGACACTAAACTATGCACGCATAATATTCATCAGATAAAAATATACCGTGTTGGGTACCAAATGACTATTTCTGCATTATTAATACAAATTAAACTTATGAGCTGCCAAATATACTGCTTGGGATGTAGCGTTTGACGGTGTGGAAACTTAGGCGACGACAAAAGAGGGACAAGAAAAGAATGAAGGCATCCGAGATGTGAGTATAAAAAAGAAAGGAAAAGGTGAGAAGGATGGAGAGGAAAAAAAGAAGAAGTGCTATCCATGGTCGAGAGATTTTTGGTAAGGGGGGAGGGGAAGGATGAAAGTAAGGATATGGTTAGAATGAAAGGGCCTAATGCGAATGGGCGTCACTTTTAATTAAAGGGGTAAGTTCAAGTTGGGAGGGGCGCAGGCACGGTGATTCGTAAAATCTTCAATTCAGAAGGGCAGGTAAATGATGTTTTTCTATGACCACCATAACTGGTTGACTCACCATCATAACTCCACGCACATGCTGCTTGTACTGTTTTTCTTAAAAAAATGAACAATATTAATGTAAGAGTATTTCCCATTAACAAAAGGACAACACTTCCTACGACGCATTATGGTCTAACAGCCTGCCATTTCACTTGATGCCAATAAACATCTCGCTGCTTCTTTTAGTGAAAATTTATGTTTACCTTAAAAGCAATTCAATAAAATTTAAAGACAATCCAATTGCTTATTCGAAAAAATAATGCAAAATTATCTTCTCCCATAAAAAATTGCCGTACCGGTACTTTTGACCGGTAAAAATTTAAAAACTTCTTCTGATTTTCTATTCACAGTATGGGAATAAGTTGCGTTATTCAAAATGTAGGCACAACTTGTAGTCCGAATAACCTACTACTTGGGGAGTGACTGCTATTTAACTTGTAGACATTGAAAAAATGTCTGAAAATCTTTAACCGCCGGCATGGATGAACGCGATGACGGATGGTAACCGTGACGCAAATGACAATATTTACATAGGCGTATATATTTACGTATTTTTCACCAGGCGATGTGAAGAAAAAATATTGGAGTAACATGCTCGAAATGCTAGGAAAATTTATTTGCACAATATGTTTTGTATAAGTTTACCAAACTACACAGATGTCTCCTCTCTTCCTCGTGCGATGGGTTACTTGCCGGAAAAACCCATATATTCTTCTCCGCTTTCTTCGGTGGTGGAATTGTTTGGCTGTGTGGGGGGGGGGAGATTCACGCGGCCTTCCTACCTCTGAAATCGTGCGTGGGGCTCTTGACGGTTAAAGTAGTCAAGTTGCACCATTTGTACTACCTGATCAAGTCGAATCGATCCCCAGTGGACAAGGAACGTGTAAGCAATACGCGAAGGTCGACTTCGGAGAATAACGGAGACGGCTGCGCCAGGTATGGGGACCGACTTTTGAAAGTGACTGTACATCTATGTGCACTCATATCTCTTAAAACCAAACTGTACTATAGAGTTACGAAAGACGTTTGACAAATTTTCGACTCTAACTTCCTTTTGTTTTCGGTCTTTCCTGACTTCACATCGTCGATCAAATCTTACCTTTGGAAAGCCCGACATTTCAAAATCTATGTAGTAATGGCAATCCATAGTTAGATTCGCGATTTCCTGAAACCTTGGAATACCTCGTTATTCCTCCCTTCTGTTGCGAGATTTCTCTTTTTATTTCGAATTGGTGCTGAGGAATAAATTTTCATTCGCACCAGGGCAAAATTTTGATTTCATTTAGTGATAATAGTAATAAGAACCATCGTGAAAATTTTGAGATGCAAGCGGTCGAAAATGAAGCGTGGTAATTACTTCACCGGAAATTTAGCGTCTTATGTTTATTTTAAGTTTAAAAATGTCGCCTGATCTGTGATACTTTACTGCATCATTTAATCATTACAGTTTAGTATTTTCCGACCTTTTTCTAGCAAAACGTCATCACTCTGAGATTTGGTTTTAAGAATGCATTGAAATCGGTGGTGAAGTAAAGTCGAAGTGTATGTGAAAAATTGCTTGAAAGTTTTGATTTAATGGTATTTCAGAATTCCGGTAGATTAAGCTTGAAATAACTCTCTATATTCTTACTCAGAGTTACACATACCCGGGTCGTTATAAATCGCAACCACTGCGATGGCGGAGAGGAATCTTGGTCAAGGGGTATCGTTATTCTAGTGTAGATCCTGTCGAGGCCTCGAGGTAAAAGCTGGAAAGTTACTCCGAATGAGCGCCCTCTTCCGTCAACTCTCGCAAGTCCCTCACGTTCTAGCGCTTTATGATGTGCCCAGAGTGTGTCGCCATGGTAATCACGCATCGCGGGGAGCAGAAAGGGGTAACGGAATGGAGAAGCTCGCCTCATGTTGAAATGCAAGTTGTGGATGGATTCTGGCGGAAGATCTCCCGAGTCTTATGTGCTGGAAGAGGAGGGGGTTACGCAAAAGACTGAAAATATGCCTCTTTGGAATTCTTCGGAGACTTTGCGCGCTTGTCTTTATATCTCTATGTTGATTGGATACAGTTTGTTGTGAATTTTGCCATAGAAAAATTAGTAGTTGGTAGGGTGTCAGCCTTGTGTTTGGAATGTGGAGCACGGATGCTGCATATTAGTACTCAATAAAACGCTCATCCTGGAGAATTGGAAAATGGTGTTGTCTTTACCGTTGCTTCTCTGATATGAACGACTGCTGTAGTTTTCAGTTGGGGAATAATATCCATTACTAAAAAAATAGATATTACGTTAGCATTTGACACATAAGCATTCGGCGTGGGCTTTTGGGGATGGAAAAATATTAAAGACAAACGAAGCGTAATTTAGTAGCAAAATTGATTTTTTTCTCTGCTCACTTTAACTTTTATGGTACCCTTTCTCCTTACTCCAGACATTTGAGTTCACTTACCAACGAGGGGGATTGGGTGAACTCTACCTTTTTATGACCAACTATCGTTCAGGCTGAAACACTTATTGTGAGTGAGCAAGAGATTATCTCTTGATCATATTTATCACTACGTTAATTCTGACGGTAAAGTTTGTGGCACAGTTTACTTTTTCTACACGTCTCCAAAGGTACCAAAGTCATCACTTCAACTTTTCCCCAAATTTTCATGTATAAAATGTAATGCCCATTCATATAAGCAAATGTTCAGGCAATTCAGTTGCTACGTTGTGACTGGAAATGATGGGAACGAACTACTTCAAAGTGTACGAAAGTCATTTCTGGTCTTCCCTCATCCGTCTCTATCATGCTTTTGACTGTTTAATGTTTTGTGGACAAATTCTACTATTATTTGCTAACCAAGACCACCGTGCCTGCCGTGCGGGAAGCCACGAGATGTAAATCACCATGGAAGTCAGTCAATGATATTTTTCGAGCGATCCCGAGAAGTGTGCTCACAGCTTCATTGGATTTCCGGCTCCACCTCGTCACCGCACGCAATTGCGAGCTTCGTCGTGTTTGCTGATTGCAAATGCCATTTCCCGTCTCAGTATGAATGGCGGGGGTACTTTTGCCACCCCTTCAGTTTGCATTTGCCCCACGGATGTCTCGTCTAATTGCAATCACTTCCTTCTCCAAAACGTGGACTAGACACAGTGGGGGTGGTAGCAAACAGTGGCGTAAATATGGCGGAAGGGGGGGAAATGAGTGCGGGAGAACCCCCCACCCCCAGAACCTTAACATTTATCCTAAAGCCTATATATTATGATAGTTCGCCTTCATTTCAGCGATAAAGAAGCTGAAAATTTGTGACTTTCCATTACAAAAATTTTGAAAATTTAAGCCATGTCTTTCTAAAAAAAATTCAGGTTCTATAGCAAAATTTCGTATATTATTACCCGCTGTAGAGAGCTATGATATCTGATTCACACAAGACCAAGTCCTAGTTGCGACACTGGTTCCAAAGGTAGAAATCCTAAATATTGTACACAGGATTCTCCACTCCCGCGATTCCATTGATTCCCACCGGTCGCCTAAATAATGGCGTTCTAGTCGCAAGGATACATATAAATATACGTATTAGCCCGCACGAGACATATAACCAATGGTTAAAAAAAACGCGCACTCGCCTGGGAAAAAGGTCGTGGGTTCGAGCCCTGCCTGGGTAGATTACCCCTAACCAGGGCATTTTTGCATGTGGTCGTAGATTGTCATTTGTTTTGATTCCGCAATACAGAAGCCGTATTGTGATTGATGTTTTCGGGGTGATGAGTATTAGTAGATAAATAATATAGAATCGGAAAATATTCACATTCGATTTTGAAAGTATCCGACATTTGTATTCGATCAAACTTATATTCGATTCATCACTGGGAAGAAGTGTTGCATTCTGTCCTCGCTCTCTCGACTTCAGCATCGATTTAAATTTTTAACGTCACCGGCGCGGAGCGTCCCACCGTGTCGTGAATAATGGCATTTTCCGTTCCGCCACGCCGAAATTGGGTTTGGAGTGGTTGACTCTGGGGGGCACCGCCCACGCGAAAGGGATGTAACCACCGATGTCCTTTGTGCGTCGTCACTGGAGGGCATCGCCGCAGTCTATCCCAGCCTCGGTGCAGAGTGAGTTTCCAGTACTGCACCCGAGCCAACTCTTTGTTGACGATGGCTTTAGTCCTCGTGGATGTGGCGCTAGCTTCCCTTCCTCCAAAGCTGACGGCGTGTTTAGTGATGTGGACCGGGTAAACATCCATGCCGGCGGGAATACCCAATATAAGTGTGTTTATTGTGGTATCATTTAGCATTCAGCGGTACTCTTTCGAGTTTAAGTGAGTGGCAGATTGATCAAAAAACATTCTGATACGTAGGCAATACTGAAAAAACGCTACACTTGTTCTTCATCATAATTATCGTCATCGGTTATTAATTTCAAAAATGGCTTGACGCAGCTCTCCATTTAATTAACTTTTTATTTTCCAATTTTTTAACCCTTATATAAATTGTTTCCGGTGAGTCCTCCATCACTTGATTTATATATCGTCCTCTGATAATCGAGTGGTGGAAACAAAACAAATGGAATGCCATTTAAATATGATTCATATAAAATGCAGCACCTTCTGAATGTACTCCTTAATCGTTAGTTTTGCCTCTTAAGAGTATTGTCTGCTTCAAAATTGTGTTATTCTGAGGCGCCACAAATCGACAAGTTCTTCCGGGAGGTAAACTAGCATCACAGGCAGTCATTTGATGTCACAATTCAACCAGCATCTCACCCCAACAGCGTGAAACAAGATTAAATTTTTCGCGCCTCCAACCTATCCCTTTTCTCATTTAGCGCACCCTTCGGCATAGGTTCGCGGCAAACTTATTTTCATGCTCCAAAAGTAGTCGCAGGCAAAGTTGCACCATATTTGTTGGTTGATTGCAGGGAGGAAAGTTTAGGGCGTGATGTTTGAACGTGGACCCAATGGATTACGTCTAAACGCGGCTCGTCAGAATAGTGACGTGACGAATGGACCGTTATTTCGTCATGCTCCAAAATTCCTGTACGAGGAAATGACGTAGAAGAACTTTTTCGTATTCAAAGACACGTTTCGGCGTTTCAGTTTTCTCCTTCCACTTCTCTTCTAACGAAGAATGTAATTTTTCTCTGGCCCTACGCGTGCTTTTGTCAATATTCCCTTGCCAATTGGTATTAAATATACGACGGACGTTTTTTTCAGACTGCGTTAGGAAGAAAAAATTGAAGCATTATTTTTTAAAATGGAAGCATAACTCTTTTTTTTGTCTTTGTAATTATAATTTATAGAAAATTGTCCTTGTTCCTTAAAATCTTTGTGTTACTTCAATGCCATCAGTATGTCTCGCATTTTCATGCTTCACTTTGTGAAAATACATTGCGACATTGAAACTAACTTCAGTTTTTTGTGTTCAAAATTGATTTATTGACCGACCTTGATTTCAACTCTCCTCATTCAAGTCATGGATATAGCTAATGACTTTTAAAGGATTAAAACTTAGGTCAATGAATTTCTGTGGAACATTACTAAGTGAAGTTATTTCTAGATATCGTAGTGTCATGAGGACATGCGAATGGTGTTTAGGAGCTTCATTCTCGAAGCGGGCGGTTCTATATGCCAAGCAAAGCACAGTCCGAATCGTTCTGCATCTCGTTCGTGCTCCGGAGCGTGATTCTCAATTGTTTACATGAGGGTAGGCGAAGAAGAATCCAGTTTCGTGATGCACGCGGAGCGTGGAGGAGCTTGTCTTTCCGAGAACACAAGAGCTCTCCCCTCCCCCCGTTGAGCGTGGGTGGGTGCTTTCTTAATTTAGTCACTTCTCGGTCACTGGCGCTAATAAACTGGAGAAGTTAACCGGGAAACGAATGGGCTCTCTAAGGGGTTTGCGTCACGCCCTTTTTTCCCCAACGCCACGAGTGTCGGCTGTTGGCTCGTAAAGTGAGGATCCATTTCGGTTTTGTCGGGTGTTTTTGGCCGCGGTCGCCCATTTCTCTCCTCCCGAATCTCTTAATGTCGCTCAAAATTTGACGTAGGTATTGTTTTAACGGTCCGTCGAGCCTTTCACTTAAACGACTTGGTTGTAATTTTTTTTCACTCTCATGATAGCCGTTTTCTCCGAATGTTTGGCTGTCGTAAAAATAACGCGATGCTTGATGCGCATTCAAGAGTCTATCGTGCATGGTGTCGTGGCAATATTAGCCCTATGAGTGTTTTTTTTTATTTCAGACATGGCTGTGTGTTTAGCTACGGCTTAGTTATAAAAAAATGGGTTTGTGTCGCCCGTAGTATATTTGTTTATACATGTTGTTTACCTTTTATGATTCTTGGTTTGCTAAAATGGTGTTAAGCGCTGTCTTCTTGGTACTATGCCTCTTTTCATTATTGTCATCTCCTTATGTCACAGATCATGATTTTTTAGTATAATTAAATTTCCTTCTTTGTTTGTTTAAAGCACCTCCTGAAATACGCTAAACTGCTAAAGTGAGATAAGTGTCATTCCATAATCTTCAAATATTCCCTCTTTTTGAATGTTCTTCCTCGGAAGTCGACCTTGGAACTCTCTCAAGAGTTCCGTCATTGAATTTTTAAATTATGTAAGTTTTCTTAAATAATCTTTACATGTCTTTCAGGAATTTATGTGTAAATTTTGTTTTGAGAGGCTATAAATTTCTAAAAAGAGCTGGCCTTACGTTTTCGTTCGGTCTTCAATCCATTCCATCCCGAGAATAAATGCGTTTGCTTCAATTGGCCTCCCTTGGCTTCGTGCCCACCTCTCCGGACGCCTATTTGGAGTGGTACGCGCGGATTAATTGCTTCGTCCGTCGTAATATAAAGTCCGCCAGAACGGCTGCTTATCCGGCTATCAAACCAGCACTCCCGAGAGTGGGTTGCGATAATGTGTGGCGTGACCACGCACTGTTCAGAATAAGCTGCTGGCTGCTGCCCCTTTGTCATACTCTACCCTTCAGCCGTATGGTATGAGCAATACCTATCATTCGGTAAGCGGCGAGCAGCTGCGAAAAGTGGTACCCACTCGTTTGTTCTTAAGAATTACGTGAAAGTCTCGGTTAAGTTTGAGTCAAGAGACAATTTTAAATTAAAAAGTCTTGGAATCATTGTACAGTAAAACTCGCGTATAATGATCACTCATGTAACGAAATCCCGCATATAACGAGGTGAGTTCTCGTTCCCTTAGACTTTCCTATGATCGCCAATGTTAATGTCTCGGCATAAGTATAACGATATCGGATAATACGAACTATTCTTTGGTCCCTTTGGGAATTATTTCCTATGCTACCAATAAAGTATGACTATTTTCGCTACGTAACCGTTCCTTACCTAATCATCAGTACGCACTGGAATTTTGTGATCGCCAAAGGATATCTTTTAGCATGTGTTCTTCCACAGTAAAATAAAATGAAAAAGATAATATAGCTGTTGTGATAGTTAGCTATTCATGTTTTATCTTCAAGGATGCCCTTACTAATTTAAGACATATGGCCATCACACGGTCTGGTCTAAAATTGCCTTTTATGGGGTACTAATGCGTCAATGGATCGGTTGTGGGTCCATTAATCGTGGTAGTGGGGAGAGAGGTCGGAAGTGGAAATAATTTATTTCGCCTATAAAATCTTTCGAAAGACCTCGTCGACAAATGAGGAACGCTGCCTCATTCGACGTGCTAGTGACACCGAGGACTGGATGGTTGATAGTAACCGGCTTCGACTCCTACCGGAAACGGTCGTATGCGTACCATTTTTCTCGTTTTGTTGCCCGTTGAGTTTTCACCCCCCGTAGGATGGTGTCCAGCTCTTTAAGGATTGCGATGTTCTTGCTCTCAGGGGCGCGTGCCCATCCGCACTGGAACTCGATCGTATCGCTCGTGCCGCGTCTTAGGGACGACGACCTAGCAGTCGGATTTCATTCGCATTGCGATTCAAGTTTACCTCTGCTCTCTCTCTCTGCTTACTCTTCTATGCATGGCCTAAAGGCCGTTTTACACGGTACACGGAATTGCGCAATCTGACGTACGTGCGAAGGCGCAATCAAAATTGCGTCGAGTAAAGCGGTGAATTGCTAGAACACATGCGAGAATGCGTGGATGCGAGACGGCAAAATAGCCCCTGTTCTAATTTCGTTCATGTATTCGCGCAATTCCACGCCATTTTAGAAATTAATATAGCTCTAACCTGCGCAATTCCGTGCCCCGTGTTAAACGGCCTTGAGACCCGCAGCAGTGGAGCAGTTTGAAGCGGACTATATTCTTCATAGAAAAAGTTAAAGAATACATTCGGAAGGTGCTGCATTTTAAATTAATTATTTTATATATTTTGCACCTATTTGAATAGCTTTCCTGACAAATTTAAATATATAAAGTGATGGAGGATTCACTGAAAAATATTTACCTAAAGATAAAAAAATTGAATGATTATAAAAAGGTGAATTAATTGGGGAGCTGCGTCAACCCAATCTTGAAATTGATGACTTATGATAAAATGTATGATGAAGAGCAACATTTTAACGTTTTCTTGCAATATGGCCTACGTATCAATGTGCCGCTAGATTTAGTCGTTAGGACGCTAGACATTCATACTCTTCTGTAAAGCCTGGAAAGTCGTGGAGTATCAGGTTAATTGACAAAATATTCTGAAGAATCATTCTTGATGAAAATCATTCTGAAGA
Source organism: Ischnura elegans (assembly GCF_921293095.1). Lineage (NCBI taxonomy): Eukaryota > Metazoa > Arthropoda > Insecta > Odonata > Coenagrionidae > Ischnura > Ischnura elegans. Next base: position 65,434,103 of record NC_060249.1, on the reverse strand, counting down.
ATCATTCAACGGGCGATTTTTCTCAATTATCATAGGCATAGGAAATAGGTATATCTTTGATATCAATTGAAAGAACCTATTTTTTCTGGTGTGGTGGTCCGTAGGTCTGGACTGTTCACGTCGCGATTGGTACTCCGTCACCAACGCACAGCGGTCGCCTAAAACGGATCCGCGTCGGATGTACGCTTGGCTGCCCTCGGATGCATTCTGTTCTATAGCCCCCCTCTTTGCTCATGCGATCAGTCAGCCGCGTCCGGATTAAGAGGTCGACAGGGTGGTCCAACCACGGAAACTGATGCTTTCCATCGCGACACCCATGTGTGGGCCAATGCCGTACCTCGGCCAAGATTTTAGCCCAGGGTATAAATCCTGGAACTGCGGTGTGTTGGTGATCCCGACTCCTTGTAAGCATAGGTAGATTGCTCAAGGTGGCTGCGTAATATCCAATAGCTGGCGATGAAGCCTCGTTCGCCACAACTTAGTGTAATTAGACTTTATGCAATCCAAACCTAGAAGTGAAATATCCCCCCAATCGCAGCTCAGTTCGTGCGTCAATCGTGATATCGATGTGAGGAAACATTTCATACTTTATATGACTCTCGATAGGCATTGTTACCATCCCTGATACTGGCAGCTTATTAGAGAAATTTGTGATTTTCTCCGATAATAACTCTTCCAAGTCGATTTAAGCCTCTTTAAGTTAATTGAATCAGCACTCGTTCTTTTCGAGTTTTATATCCTTAATTACGTTGTCTTGAACGATCCCTAACATTTAACTCCTTTTTTCTACAGTTTTTTTTATGAGAAATGGAATGGAAAATGTTATCAAATGAAATAATTACGAATAGATTTTGCTAAACTCCTGATACTTCTCCTTGTTTTTGGGTGTTGAAATTAATACTTTCAATTATCGTCAATTACTTGCATTTGTAATTATTATGTCCTTTTATATCGTTTTACCCATCCTCAATTGAAGTCACAGTAATTATTAAATTTTATGAAAAATAAACTTTCCGATCGAAATAAACAACTTGTAAGTATCGTCGGAATCGGCCATACTGACCCTTCAGAGAGCACATGATCGGGAATGATGTAATTTCAGAATTCATCGCAAGCGCAAAAGTCGAGAATTTCTTGTTTGTATTTATTCCGAGAGTCGCTCCCGTAAGCGGTATCGCTCCGCGTCGCTTGCGCAACTATTCCATAGCCGTAGCGCTTTAGCTCAACGCTTACCTCCTAATCAGGATAGCGAAGACAAGACATGAATTCTTTCGAACTGGGCGGAATCGCTTGTATTTTTAAGTGTGGTCTGTATTTATTTTCCCTGCGTAGATAATAGGTTTGGAATTACCGGGCTTTATACACTATTTTGTTGAACCTTGCAATGGGCAATTCCACTAAAAATGGATGATCATGTGATAAAAAATATCCTTCGTGCTGAAAATTAAAGTGACAGCAGTTTTTCTCTAACCTCCGTATTATTCGTAAAATTCCATTTTGAAAATCGCATAGTAATGTTGCACTCCAAACGACCCATCGCCATGTTGGCTGAGCGTGACGTCAGAGTCCAGTAAACTATACGTATACGTGGTGCCAGTAGACTATTTGTCCCAGTTTAAAAAAAAAACCTATGTATCTCAGTATCCTGGATAAAGAATATATTATAGCCGTTTACTGTTGCGGATAGCCTCAGTAGCGAAACCAGGGTGTGGTTTAGGGTTTAATTCCCCTCCCCCAGAGCCGAAATGGTGTATCTATCTTGGTGGCATTGTGGTTGAATCTAGGAAGTTATCAATTCTCTCGTAAAAATTTTGATGTAAAATAATTGTTTTTATAAACTAATTTTTATATTTTCATTCTACCGGGCCAATTGGACCATTTCTTCCGGCCTACGTAACGTATAGCAATCAGTGTGGACGTTCTATGTAACATATGTATCTCAGTACAATTTATTTTTTTCATATCATTAAATGTTCATTTTATCATCAGTCATGTGAAATATTTCTCCTGAATAATTGACAGGTTTAAAGGATGCATGCAAACTGGAAGATGCATCAGAGTCTTCACAAATAGTGCTCATTACTTTTTTATCCTCCTCGTCTCCGGCGATTTCCACAATATAAGATTTTCGTTCTCACTTTATGTCCTGGTGTCACCTTTGCCCCAACTGTGCAAACGCTCAAATTTATTATTAGTTGAATCTAACTCACTGCTGAAAAACCGTATGTCTCTCTTCCAGACATTAGGAATGCTAAGTAAATCGGCGTAATATATGATCCGTTGTATTTCGCCAAAACGTTAACTTCACTTATTCCAATATTTCAACAAATACTCATTATAATAATTATTAGCAATGAGTAAATGACAGAAGTTAAATGAAATACAAACCAAGCTTTAGATTACTAGGGAACGAGATTGTTGATTTAATTATGTCACATCTCAATTTCGGGGCTTCTCAACTCCGCGCCGAGAAATCTTCATTACTGGAGAAGAAATAAACGACCATGAATTGATCTACCTTCAGAATGTTCCCAGAATGCATCTTTACGAAGTCGGAGGCAGCCATTGCGAAATACACGCACCGTAAAAACTTTTAAACTATTCACAACTGTTTTTGATACACCCTTCAACTTATGAATCAGTATCGTAGTAGATGTTTGTTATCGTCGATACTGTTTTGTTATTGCCAAGAAGCGGATCTGCTTACTCGCATTCTGACGTCATAGGGCGTTCTTGTGAGCGTTCTTGTAGAAGAATTTAGTCATTTTTGCGAACTTTGAAGCTCTGTAGTTACAAGAATATTGAGAATTATGAAGTCATATTTTTCATGCGTTAATTAATTTAAATTGCTTATCTAGACTTGTAAAAAATTTACCATTTTAATTTTATGAGAGCACCCCATTGCTGACGTGTTCCCTCATCTCGTATGTTAAATTTTCAATATTTTGTGCAATCTTTTGTACGTTTTGTTCTAGTATTTTTGGTAGTGAGTAGTGGCTTCAAAACATTATTTTGGATTTATGAATCTAAGAAATCTACTTGGTACTATTGCTAAATTATGAGGATGTAGGAAATAGTATAAGTTATGGTCATTCCATCATGGAAATAATGAGGAAATATTTAATGAAAATTTTATATCATGCGTATTACGTAATAGGCACCAAAAATGTTCCTTTTGATAACCAGAAATTGACTAAGTGTGATCCATGTTGCGAAGTATGAAATTCTACCTCTGGTTTCATGTTATTAATGAGAATAAAATGCGTGATTCTTTCATAATTTTCCTTTGTAGAATTAAAATTCTCATCAGATTACAAAATGCAACCAAAAATTAATAACTTTTTTGTGTATGGTATTGTTTAATTAGAGAAACAATGCCATATCCCTTATCTTTAAAAAAAATTATTATTGAAGCCATATGACTTTGTACGGATGTAAATTTTTATGCTTTTGACGACATTGGCTTTTCCATCTGTTTGTCCCGTTCATTGTTACTTTACAAGTTTCAAGGTTATTTACCAGACTAGGAACCGATAACAGTTTTTATGCCACTTTCATTGCTTTAATGTAAATTTTCTTTTTCAAATTCGCATATGTCCGATGAAATTAAATGAAGCTAGTTAATCTCACGAGTGGTTTGCTGTTTTCTGTTTCCTTGGTTGAGAAGTAATTGAAATAAACTTGCTATTGGCTGATTGAGCTCGTTAAGAGGTGTTGTTAATAGCGTTCGTGGTGTGCAGTTTTATGTTTCGTTTCTTGAAAAGCGAATAAAATAAAAATTTTTACAAGTATGTGATTGAGTTCGTTCATTGATTCCTGCGGTGGATTTTGTTACCTTAGTCTCGAGTTCAATTCCATGGGTGTCACGGATATTTAATCCTCTTCCTTTCTCTCTTCATTCGCGACCGCTGTAGGGGGAGATGATAATGGCTGAGTGCATCCGTTATCCTCTTTTCCGCAAGGCAGGAGGCTAGTTTAACCGGGTTACTCTCCGATGCTCCCTCAGCGGACTAGTAAAATGGTCACCACTCACCGCATCGTTTTTTGTCGTCGCGCACATTCGATACGGGACTGCCGCCCGGTTAGTCGATTTGTAACCCAGCGATTTGCATGTTCGCCGCGCCTATCTCAATCTCATTTCTCTCTCGCGTGGTTTGACTTCGCGATTGCCAATTTTATTGCATCCACACCGGAGCAAATCCACTGCCCGCAGATGCTTGCGGATTCCAATAAACACCGCCGTGTTCATTGGAATCCGCCAGCGCCTGAGGAAAGTCTTGGTGAGCAGGTACAGAATTCCAGTGAATTTCGTGTGGATATCGTGAAGTAAAATTATTTAACTAATGTTTAACTGAAAAAATGTCAAATGAAATTAAATTTCTTTCTTTCGTGTTCATTGGTGGAATTTAAAGTATTTTAATAGCTCAATTTCCTGGTGTGGTTCCCATTTAACCTTTTCCTTAAATCTAGCGGGTTTAATTTGGATTTTTTCCACGCTATTACTTAAAAACATTGTTTTCACTATCATCAATTGTTTAATGCTATATGATATTTGGATTTAAAGCCCATTATTTTTATTTTGGCTTAAATACAATGCATATTGGTGATGTTTTTAAAATCATGGCGAAAGAGTTTACTTGAAAACATCGGCCTTGGAAATTAATGATCTCGAGATTGTGTTTTCAATTAAAAAATATATTTAATTCAGAGTTAATATTATGCTTTTAGTTATGAATTTTCGATGAACTGCTTTATTGTACGAGTTATTGCTTTGTTTCATTGATCTGCCCACTCTCATCTCCTCGCAGGTCGTAGTCTTAGAGCCTAATCCTGATTCTGAATGCATATCATCCAACAGTTTGGCTTGGCGTGATACATATACTTTCGTTTCATTAGGGAATCACAATTGTTTTGTTTATTGCATGTTGTACTTATTCGACTAATTAGAATTAAACCACTCTTATAGTGTGGGCTTCTGATTGGACCTTAATGGCACCATTGTCGTTTTGATTCAGTGTTGATATGTTTTGATGAGTTTTAATCCTTACGGATGTCCTGTAAAGGTAGATTACGTTTCAGTAAATGGAGTGGTGTTATCTGCTCTTTCAGAGAGGTTATATGTTTAAATGTTTGAGGTGTAAGTATTACGCAGAATGCTACCAATGGATTGAAATTGGATAACGTTGTTTATCGGAAAGCTGCGTAAGCCCAATCTTAGGATTGCTGACCGATACTGATGATTACGGAGAAATGTTAGTAATGAATGAGAATTTGCTTTTTCTTTGGTTTGTTTTGAAATAGCCATCTTGAACATTTTATGATGCAGGCCCTTAGTGTTTCCTCACTGTTGGCCGGAGTAATAACATTTCACAACATGGCAATCAATATTTCGTCACCGCCTCTAAAGATGCTGCGTCTATTATTGATTGATTGTTGCCAAACCGCGTCTATTTGTTTCGCCCCTGTCGTATCCCCCGTCAGGAAGACTTTCATCACACTCTCAGCTTTATTTATTTTCTGCTTAAAAATTGCGCTCAGCTTAATCTTGAAAATAGAAGATATTGGTGTGGAAACAAGACGTATGCCAAAACATACCACCAGTGGAGGCCTGTCATCACAACCTAGTATTAATAATTTTTTTTTCTTTTAGAGCAGATCATTGTCTTAATTTACCTTCACACCGATGCTATTCATTTACTATGTGTTTTAATTTGTGAATTACGTAAAATTCGCAGAATCACTTCACTTCTACTTTCTCGTCCACTTTTGGAATAGAGATATTAATTTATAGAGACATCGGACAGCGTGCGATGAAATGAGTGGCCTAAAATTGGCTGTGTATTTAATAATTGTTTGGTAACAGTAACTGAAGCAGGGAGATACAGCGGAAGAAAATCCTGAGTTATTTTAAAAAAATAGAAGTTTCTGCAAAGTCATTGAAACGCGTCGTACGTTACTGAATATATGTGTGAAAAAGTACCATCTCTTTATTTTATCTTAAGTTTTACGGTGGTTGAAAATATTCTGCGTAATTAAAACTTTTTTAATTTCCTTGAAATCCACTTCCTCTGTGCAACTTATTCAAGAGCCCTGCATAAACTAAGCATTATTCCCCAGCAACACAATGTACTGCATCTGAAAACAATTTTCGATTCATTTATTTCGGATGAATTCTAATTAATTTTGAGGTAGTGAATTAAGGACGACAGTTTTTTTTCTAATTGGAATCCCTCGGTTTATTTTTTACTTCTTGCATAGCATACTAATTGTGGCTCGAATGTGTGACTTGGCGCTTCACTATATCTCTTATCAGTCAAATACAGATATACTCCGGTAACAATCCAGCACAACATACCATTTACGTTACTTGAATGGGACGCTTCTCTTCCGACTGAAGGTGTTTTCTACTCCATCAATCCGAGCTGGTCAATCCTTTTGCATTTCCGGAACGAACGGCGTACTATCCACCGCAGGATTCCGTTTCGAAAATCTAGGCAACCAGCCGAACATGCGGGGTTTCTGGGAGAGAGAGTGAGAGAGAGGGGCCATCTGTGCTCGGCCGTGCGGACGTGAGCGGAGTGATGCGCCGGTTCGTGTCACTCTGGGATGAGCGTCGTGATCGGGGGCTTTTATCTAGTTTGAAAACATTGTGTCGGGAAACTGAGCCGATTCCAAGTTTCTGTTGTGTTTTCGCATCCCACTCGATCTCCCCCACCCTTCGACGTAGAGAGGGCGTATTTTGGCCTCTCGCCGTGCGTTTTCGCCTTCGTCGCCTCGTCTCCCAGCTAGGCTTCAGGCGTACCACTAAAATGACCGATAATATACTCTCGTATCTTCAGTGATATCCCGTAAGGATAAATGTATGCGGGAGCGCTAAAGGTGGCTGCGTAGTACTCTAAGCAGACAATGCTGAGATCGGGGAGGGTACGCCGGCGGCCTTCACCCTTATTCATCCATTTAGTCACAGCTGTCGGAAAATACCGGAATAGAAATGCATAACCTAAGTTTCCAAACCTTCATAGCCACTCGAGAGGCGTCTTCAAGACCGTAGTTTCCTTTCCTGCGTGCGCAGGTCTAAAATTCAGCGCATCTCAGCATTGGCGCCCCAACTTCATTATTCAGTATGGGAAATGTCAATAGTCATCAAATAATTTAATTGATAGATTTTTTAAGGTTCTCTTTCCATTTTTCTCTCTTTTCATGAGTATTAAATTTGCGTAAAATGAAATTTCTAATTGAAGCAAACATGAAAACATATGAAATGAATAACATGATGTGTAAATAATAATGGAAACACGTAATATGGATTATTACATATGGCGTAACAGCAAGGACCCATCAGGTGATCTCGGATTTGGCCATTTCAGTCTTTATCTTATGTGCAATTTCCGAAATTGGCTCTCGTGTATGTTTGCACTCAGGATATTCCTTCCTCGGCGATTTGATATCCGAAAACGAGGAGGTGGATTAAAGTCTTTCTTTTTTGTGGGTTCGCTACATCTCGGGGTAGGCTATACCTCTCAACGAAACGGGTATCGGCTGGATCTCCTGAGGAAAACTTTAAGGAAGAAAAGTCGTGGCTTATTAAATAGATTAAGCTGGTGGAATAAGTACTTGTGTTGAGTGACACGTTAATGATTATCATTTTTGGCCAGTAACCCTCCCGCCCCTCCTCTTCCGTCTGCCGTAACTAGCTGGAGAGACATGTTGCTCTCTGATAGTGTGGTTACTTCATTAATTTACCATGAATGGAGCATTATTTATTTAACAATTTTGTGAAATATATACTAGCAAAATCGCCATATCTACCTTCCCTGATCAAGAGCCAAGCCTTAGAGTGATGGATATAATATACATAACGTTACAGGAAAATAATTTATGCCGCTTTTTATGTTTCTCTCTTGATTAATGGTAAAAGTAATTATTCCTTATGAACGTAGCTATTTATATCATCAACCTGTCCTTCCAGGTACCCAAGAACATAATGTAAGACCATAATGCCGGACTTCTTATTATTTTAGCATAGAAATAGCTAATAGGTATTCATACCAATACATCCCTTGAATTTCGAAGCGTATAGTGAATGGTATAATAGTCCTAACATTGCAGTATCAGTATATTTTATGCAACATTATGATGTCCTCGTCATAGAATCGCCTCTTAACCAAAACAAATGCTTGGGTCTCGAATATCTTTTGTCGCGAGGCACGAGTTTAGCTCTGCCGTCGCTTTCAGTTTGCCGACCCCTTAATAGCTCTATTGCTCTCTTCCCCAGACGCGCTCAGTGAAACGCTGTCTTAGCGAAGCCAAGATTACGTTTCCTTCTCCGAAGCCAATCCGTTGGACTTGCTAATTTGTGGCGTGGTACTAGAAAAAGATGTGTGTGGCTCCTAATTTGAGACTTGTGCGAAGAGCTCGATCATCATTCCATAATTGGATTTTATTTGACGGGTCATGGATTAATTACTAGCGTTTATCGCGTTTTATTGCCTTGTTGTCATGTTTTTGTGCTTATTATCCCGTGAACTGCCAGGTAAGCTATCATGTCTCGGTTTTCATGATTAATAATTCCTCATTATAGGTGATTGATAATTTCTATCTGAAAATTTTCCTGGTTATTTTTAAGGTTGCACTGTGGAGTTTGTTTCTAATTCATTACCTCGCCGTGACTTTCTCTCAAAATTCAATTTTCCATTGCAAGAGGACCAAATTAGAACGGCACCTATTTGGTGTAGATTTCTCTGTAAACATTTGTGTTATTTAAATTAAGGTGGGTGGGTTGGCGAATAGTCCGCCACCTTTCCGCCGAGTTGTATGTTTGTTTTTTGGCACCAATCCCATTCAAATACATTAGTTTTATAATGGCCCATAGAAAGGTATGCATGCGCTTGGAAAGCGTAATCCAGGAAGCACCGTCTTTGACTGCTGCAAAAACCGCAGAAAGGTTAAATTAGTGACGCGTTTAAGGAGACGTCGAATGTCGTCTGAATGAACGTCGAGACGAAGGAACGCATTCCACGTAGCATTCTCTTGTTGAGTGTAAACGTTATACTGCGTTTCTTCTCCCTGATAAGGAAATGGCTGACTTATTTTCTTCCCGCGGTGATCTCGTGATTTTTTCTAAACTCAGCTCAATGACGGAATGCATTCCTTTCGCCACCGACTAATCTTTCTCCATCCACCCTCACCTTTGCCTCCCCGTTCTCACACGCGAAGGCGCTTCTTTGTTCCGCTGTCGAACGGCGAGCCAAGAAACCATCTACTCCGCTGGCCCAGTCAATTATATATAGACAGAAGTCATCCCTCTCCAATGAACAAGTATAAATAACCCAGCTGGGCTTGTGCCGGCTTCACTTCCTTCACCATTCGACCATCCGGCGGATGGAGGATTGGACGGGGGGCTTTCCTTTCAAACGGCCCCACCCACGAGCTGTTTCTTATTCCATTTTACGTCCCCGCTTCCCACCTCTTTCGCGGAAAGGCATCTATTCTGTAGTGTAACCGCGCGCCGTATGGTCATTCCTTCCCGCCCCTCGACGCGTTCGCTCGGCGGCCATGCTGTCTACTTGACGCACCCGGCAAGTCAAATGGGGTGATTTAATGAGAAGCCGTGTGTTATCACCTCAGCAAGGGCGTGGTCGGGGATTTCGGTTGGGCGAATGGGACGACCCGTGGACCACCCACCCTACAGAATGAACCCCCCTGTAGTGAATCCTCACTTCAGCAGGGGATATTTTTCCGTGGAAATATTTTTTAATTTAACCTTCTCAGAACTTAAATTGAGCCTAATTTATTATGATATGATGATGATTTGTTACCGTATAAAGCGTCGTCGCAAAAGTTTTTTTTGGGGTGCGAGCCTTGTGTGGGGACCAGAGCCTCCCTAACTACACCAATGCAATAGACAGAGGGAAGAAGTCGTTAGCATCATTTTCATGAGCTTTTGGCATGTTTTTTTTTATCATGAAATGTAACTTTTCGGAATGAACGACTTCCACTACACCAAGAATAAGCGAATGGGTAACTGTTTTCTGTTGGGTAGGAGTCGTTTTTCGAGTTCTCACAGCTGTTCCCCCTCGACTAATGGGACTTCAGATGAGAATCCCTTTTCCCCCAGTTTCAAACCCAGCTGCTTACTGATTACATGTACCAGATGGATCGCAGGGTACCGGGATTTCTCTATCGGCTAGCTGAGATCCTTAATAACTTTGATTGGCACATGACCCGCGTGAGACTTACTTATCGAGAATAATATTCCGCAATAAAACAGGAGTACTTAATGAATAATATTAAAATAGCTCCATGGTTACTTGTGATTCATAAAGTTGTTATGATCACGGTAAGCTTGAGTCTCAGAGTAAGGATTGGGGTAGAGGGCGCTTTCAGGCTGCGCAGTAGCAGATTCTTGTAGTCAACATGGTTACCACGTGATCGTGGGAAGTAGTGCGGGAATCCCTTGTGGGAAGAATTGTGGGAAGTGTGGGATGTATATGCTGTATATGCGGGATCTTGACTACATGCGCAGTAGCCAAAGCGCACTCTCCCCCATCCTTACTCTGAGGCTTGAGTAGTAGTCCAGAAATCAGGAAAAATCGCCCTATTGGGTCCGTAAAATTCCAGCATCCGCCTTTCCAGTAAGCATCTTTAAACGCAATTCGGCAGGTTACAATATTTTGCGGTTGACTTGGAAGTTTAGGTGTCCTTTAAATAAAATTGTAACTGAAAATGTAGTCATAGTTACAACTATCAAATATTTTTTGGCTTTGGTAGGATAATTATCGAAGACAAAGGATAAAATCGAGAAATTATAGTTTTCTCAATAGCGTATATAGCTTTTACAATATCATGCGATTTCTGATGGGCATTTCCGTTTATTTGAACGTTAATGTGAGTTAATGTGTAACATCTTTTGTTTCTTTGATTTTTCTGTTATAGGTAATTAACGTTATTGACAGACCATTGAATGGATAGTGTGGCTGATGGTATAATGCAGGAACCTGGAGCGCTCCTCCGCTCCGCTATGCTCTGGCTCCAATGTCGGAGCGGAGCAGTTCAATTACGTTGTGCTCCGCTCCGGAGCTGAGTGACGACACTGGGAACGAGGTGTTCCACTCCGGAGCGGAGAATTTCTTGCGAGAACTCCACTCCGGATCAGTGCACTAACGCATTATACTACGAGTATAATGTACCAGGAGCGGAGCTATAGGAATAAAAGCTAGGGGGGGTTTTAGGCGCACCTAATACTTACGGGTGTGGTGGTATTGCATACCCACCAGGGTAAGCATGAGTTGCGAAGGCCCTCCTCCCGAAAAATTTTAAGAATAATGGTTCAAAATGGCTAGTTTTACGGCTTTCTGAGGGATATTTGATTAATCCTAACGCTATTATATAAGTAATACTGATCCAAATAAGTAAAATGGATTAAACTAAAAAATTTAAAAATTTCTCAGAGCTCTGGGGGGGGGGGGTTTATCCCCCAAAACCCCCCTCGCTGCGCCACTGTAATGTACGGTATATTATTTTGAATATAGTGATAAAATCATCTGTAATTTATTTATTTTGCGCTCCATTCTGTTTTACATCTTGTACAACGAACTGCATGGTTTTACGTCATATCTTTCCGTGTTTTTTTACATTCGAAGACTTTTACAGATACATAATTGTAGCTTCCAATCTCTTCCAATCCTCTCCAATCTCTCTACGGAACGATTTTCGAGCGAATATCGACATTCATTTTTTTTCATAGCAACCTTTATATGTTTATAGCAACATATTACAACGGGAAACGTGTGAGCAACAGGTTGAGACTGCTTTATTTGGTTTTGTTAAAAATTGCCATTCTTTAATACTTAAAGGCATGTAATTTGGAATGACGGAACTTTATTGGTAGATTCTTTAGATGCTATTCGAGAAAAGCCTTTGCTTCCGCAAGTTTAAGGAAAAGGAAGATGCTCCACGAATTGGTGACTGATGCGAACCACTTGTGGTCCACTGCCAGCTCCATATTGAACGGAGAAGAAGTGTTTTCGAGCAGAGGTAGATAGTGTAAAGTAATTATGATTTTTTATTATTGAAAACAACGTCTCCACCTGTGATGAACTTGTTCTTTTAAGTTCTTGAGATTCACTCTGTTGGAGTAGTTCCTGGATTATCGTTTGAAATCGAAATCAAGTATGAGGTTTGGAACGAAATATACGGTTGCTAGCGATCACTAACTGGCCGCATGAAAACTTAGTCTGTGGAGCAGTAGGTATCGCCGAGACAGCGTGGAGGGGGCGATCAAGCTGATGCCAGCAACAGGTGACAGGGGTAAATGGAGCTAAACTAAGTTTGCCGGTAGGATAAGGGGAATGATCCTGTGATGAAAAGGAGGTGAAAATTGCGTCCGCCGTCAATTACTTAGAGCACTCTGGCCTAAATCACCGTAATGATTCTTATAATTTTAAGCGTTACCTTGTGTTCTCAATTAATGCCGCCATCCTCCGAATTTTTGGAATGATTAATGAGTCGATGTATCGCGGTCATTATCAAGGTGATTGAAAGCTGATCGATATGAGTTTTTTTTTTTAGTTTGGCGAATGTGAAGGAGACCTTGGTCAGCATGTCTATACGTCGCAAATTTTAAAATATTTCCTCAGTATGTTATCAGATGTAATTTTTTTATGTTCAAGCTACAGGAAAATGTTTACATAGGTATATTCTTTATATCCTGAAATTTTCCGGGTGATAACGTTAAAATCATTGCTACATCACGAAATAAGACAATACTACCAGTCGTGAGGGAGGGATGTGTACTCTTAATTTCTGGAGGGCGGCTTGATTGAGCGGTGACTCAGGCGAGCAGGTTTTCCTTCGGTGATGCAATCGCAGTAGTATCACGCATGACCTGGCGCAACCGAGCTCGTGCGTGTTCTCCATGGGTGACGCAATTGCCGGCGCTGGGTCGTCCCTTGAAGGAGACTCAGCTGTTTGGTCGTGGAACGGGTTTTCGTACCTGTCCAAGGCGTCGGCCTTGTGCAACATTCATAGCGGCCGATCGAATGGGGAAGCCGGCTTGGGATGGAATATCGGATGGGCGCGAAGAGTTAGATTGAAAATTCGAACGATTTGCGGAATCAGGGCCGCCAGCGTATAACGCTAAAGGCTAGCACGTAGCCATGGGGGGTCTTCAGGGGCTTCAAAGGCTTCAGTCCCTCTCCCCGTAATTTTTTGTATCCCTTTTGTGGCGATTGCCAGTGTAAAGGCCGTTTTACACGGTACACGGAATTGCGCAATCTGACGTACGTGCGAAGGCGCAATCAAAATTGCGTCGTGTAAAGCGGTGAATTGTGAGAACACGCGATAATGCGTGGATGCGAGACGGCAAAATAGCCCCGGTTCTAATTTCGTTCATGCATTCGCGCAATTCCACGCCATTTTAGAAATTAATTCAGCTCTAACCTGCGCAATTCCGTGCCCCGTGTAAAACGGCCTTAACAATCGGTGAGGAGGCAACGTGCCTAGGGGAACCTATCCTCTGACCCCCAATTTTTCGATGCAGTTAAAGAACAATGATTAAAAATAATAATTGAAATTTTTGGTTTAGGCTTTTAGGGTTTAGGTTTTGTAATGTAGGTGGAACTGCCTTACTATCAGCGCGCGTGGAATTCAAATTTTCACTTTTGATAACTAAAATGTAAAGATTTTCAACGACTACTTGCAAGAGATTTGGAGTCGATGACGAGTTCAAATTACTTTTATTAATGTATCGATCACCAGTAAAAATACCGATGATGTAATCTTTAATTGTTATTCAATTACTTTTACTTCGTTACATCACATCACTGGTCAATATTACCTCGATGAGTTACTGAGGGTTTTCATTGCGCATGCCTAATCTCCCTGCTCAGGTATGTTGTCAGCGGAAACACCCTGGATTTCTTTAATCATTTCCCTCTGTTGAGGCTATCTATTTTAAGTAGACCTTTTCATTGAATTTGAATGGTGAAAATTTCATCTATATACCTTTTCCGTAGCATTTTACGTAATCTATAAGGTGCAAACATATCATATTTTTTATTAATAGCTTTTCTCTCTGATTGTTTTCAGAACGGAAATTATTTGTGGGGATGCTTTCCAAAAAGTGTACGGAAAATGATGTACGTACACTATTTGGACCATTTGGGACAATAGAGGAGTGTACCGTTCTAAGGGACACTAGCGGCCAAAGCAAAGGTGAGTGATTGAATTTGGCTATTCATGTCAACCATTTGTTTTATTTGATCTGTTTTTATGTAGCAGTTAAATGTTTGTCTCAATGTGAATTACCTATTTTCGGACACAATTATGTGAAAATCTTGAATTTATGTGTGCTTCCACTCCCTTCTATGAAATGGAATGTTGACTACTTACGTGGAGACATATATTGCATGTAAGTTGGGGTAGTATTAACCTAAATTCCATCACACTCAACTAATTAATGTAAATAGTAATTAACCTGTGTGATTTTGGCTGTATACCCCTTTACGTGTAAAGAAAATCCTCTCTCCAACTTTTTGTGCACTAATGTTAATGTTAAATATTTGCTTTAGATTTTCAGCTAGCATTTTCTTAGTTTTCATAGATTTTACTCCCTTTATTCATGTTTTTATAAGTTTTCAAAGCCGTATGTTGTTTTAAATAACTTAAATATTTAGCTGGGAAAAATCTTTATCACATAGGCAAGTGATATTTTTCTATGCATCAATTTCTTCCCATTAGGAGTCCTTTTGAATTAATATTGCACAACTTTTAATTTTTTAACCATAATTGGTAATGCTGATTATCAGTTTCCAAATTTTCTGTAAAAAAATATCTTATTATTTTAAGACAAATATTATTTAGATTAATGCACTGTCATAGTGCATATTTAATTTCCTACACTATAAATGTAATTTTTCTAGTATTAGGTAAGTGTTACTACTATTCAAAGCTGAATAATTTATAGAAAATTACAAATTACTGGGCTAAATATCTTCACAAATGATTGGAATAAATAACTTCATACATATTACTACCTCCTTGAAGGTATCTTCTCCTTAGGAATGTGAATATCCTTTTATGCTCAGAGAAGTATGAAATAATTTTAATCGCTGTTAAATAGAGGCTTGATCGTATTACTTTAAATTTTGGGTCTTGGATACACTACTACTTAAGTATGCACTAGCTGTTATCGGATAATGAATGTTGTGTATTAATTAAATTTATTTGGAATAATGTTTTCACTATATTTAGAATTACCTTGTTGTAGATAAAAATAATATTTTTTATAAATTTTGCTACGTAATTCCACATTTTTGTCGGAAAATATAAATTACGTCTTATAAATTGCATTTGAATGATTTTGTAAATATTCTTCGGATTACCGGAATTACAACATCTGTTAGCCTTTTAATTTCCTGAGCACCTCACGTTTCCCCAATGTCTCATTCAAAGCAAAATTATTCAAATGATGAGGAAATCTTAAGGTTACCAATGGCCGTTGTGGACGCTGTATTCGGTAACCACCTCCAAATTAATTTTAATTCCCGAAAACCTTTGACACCCGTGTGCAGTGGTGTTTCAATGAGATTTTGCTGCGAGCCTAGTAGTACTCAGCCTAACCGTAAGGATTTAAACTTCGCAACTTAAATAAATTCGAATTCTGTTTTTAATTTCAATTTTTCTAATGCCCCTCTGAATCGTAATTAATAAATTTTTGATGCCTTATTTCTCGCAGTGTGAATAATTCTTGGTCAAATTGATTCCATTTAAATTGTGGTTGAGATATAATTATGCTGACCATATTTTCGTACCGATAGCAGTCACGGAAAGCTCACAGAGATGGAAGCAATAGCAAGAATGAAAGTGCCCTGTGTGTAATGTTGGTTGCATATCCAAACGGATGAATTTTTAACTTTAAAATTACAACTTTTAAAAAATTTTCCTTCGTATGAAGAAATATTGCTATGACTACAGTTAATATCCTCTTTACATATGCGAAGGACTACCATATTATGAATTTTTATTCTAAATTTTTAATTATTTCAAGCATTCAAAACCGTTACAATTTTATAGTTTACTTCTTGGATGCGATGCACGATTGTCTTCTTATTTCTAAATGAGGTTTACCCAAACTTTGGTGTCTGTCCTGGCCTGAGGAGAACGGGTGAATTCTGAGACATTTTTTGCTAGCATTAAATTTTTCCCCATTATCTCTTCAAAAGCTCAGTTAAGGAAATACAAGGATTTTCATTTACCCTGAGAAGACTTTACACAATTAATTCTCAGACAAATAATTACTTCATACTCCTTCTGTTGATTGACTTTTTCTCGATCAAGAAAATTTCTCATGAATTTTAAATTTTAAATTAATTATAGAAACAAATATCTTGTTAGCTTAATAGTTGTTGTGTGTAAGTACATTATGTAAATAGTGAAGTGGAATACTGGATAATCTAATGTTACTATATAGATTGGCCCAAACCTACTGAAAACTTTATTAGAGATATTTAACCTTACTACCTACCTGAATTGGCTCCTCAAGCCTTTCATTACTATATTACTGTATAATATATGAATTGCTGTGCTAAAATTGGTGCTCAAGGTTTAGATGTAGCTTCTTAGTCATTGATTTTTTTACAGTTTTGCTTGAATTGCCTCAAGATATTCTTCTAAGAGCCCTTAACATGAAGATTATTACATAAGTCAATCAATGTATCCCTCTTTCATTATTTTGGAATGTGCATAATACTGAAGTTGATATAATAAGTTAAATGATACATTTTGTGGCAACCTATTCACTGATAGACAGCTTGTAAGTCCTTTTTCCAATTCTGCTGAGTAATAATAACAATATTTTTATTTGTCCAGAGATCTGTAGGTTGTGCACAAAATACAACTATAGGACACATCAATTTAGATACATAATCAATAAAAATCATTATCAGTTTCTAAAATACTAATGAGTATTAATTAATATGTAATAAGTAATAATTAAATGAGTAAAATTGTAGTAAATTTATAAATGAGTTCGTCAAAGAACTGTGTGTGTTTTGCTTTGTGGCAAAAAAATTGGATCTCATATTTTAATTTTAATCATAGTTAAACAGCCACCATGTGCAATTTAATTAAAAATTTCATTCCAATAAAAAATAAAAGTCTGTTGATTGTGTGAAATTTACATTACCTATTATTCAAGTGAATATGGTGCAGGGTAATTAGATAAATAATTATTCATTTTCCTTAAGCATCCATAGGAAATATGTTTTATTTTAATTCTTCATTGATTCATGTTTGTCGAATATTATCAGCATTTTATCTGATCCTTCTTTCAAAGCATCCTTGTCTACTTTAAATCTCTAGGAGCTTATTGTAGTGCATAAGGGATTATTATTGCCTTATCAGTCATCTGAAAATTGGCTCTGATAGTGCAAGTGAAGGGTGGTTTGTGGAGAATGACATTGTGTAGGCATAGGCCAGGGGTTAGACGTTGGTGTCAGCTTTCACCTTTGCTTTTTATTGAGTATGCCAAAGAGATAGAAGGGGACGTGCAAGAAGAGTTAGATGTTGGCATTAAACTAGGGGAATTCATTTTTGTTAAATGGGTTAGAGGATGATATGGGGTTGTTTAGCTAGTCAACGAAAGACTTTTAGGCACTGATGGGATAGGTACCTTCAGAAAAAAGTGGAAGCAAAATGAAAGGAAATAAAATAAAAGGAAGCCAAAGTTATTCAGTTTTGTAAATCTCCCAGAGCTAGGGATCAGAGACTCGTTGTTATACTTGAAGTATACTTGAATACGGTTAAGATTTTAAGTATTAGGGAAAAACTGATTCATTTGTAAGGGTATTTGGCAGGATCATTGTGTACAGGTGTGAAGAAAAGGCTAGTGAAGAGTCAGAGTGTCTGATACGGAGTATAGAGATTTTCGGGATAAAAGTAGACCAAATTCAATTTGGGATAGAGATGCTGGAATGGAGAAGGTGAAATGGATGGTGAGGAAAAGGAAGGAAGTTCAGACACGGAGGACAAGGAGAGAAAATTGTTGAAGGTGATGTTAGACCGTGTACACAAGGTATGGGTGCAAGAGGGGGTCATTAGAGAAATGTATTTGTTGTGTTCGTATTAAACCTGCCATTACCAGTAGACCATTTCATTAAAGTATAAAGGTGGTAAAAATAGGGTAGATAATTGATAATATTTGCTTGAGGAATTTTAATTACTATAGCTTTCATAATCTTAGCTAACATATGAATAGCCAATCTATTAATATCTACTTAACCTTTCCATGACTGTGCGGGGTAACTCAGTTTAAGTAACCCTTTGATATTTTTTGTGTTTTTACATCAACCACTATATCATTATTTAGGCAATGAATGATATTTTTACATTTGAACTGTTTTTGAAAACTTTAATTTTTATTGGTGGGGTAACTGAGTTACCCAGCACAGCTGTTAGAGCATGGTGTTGAATTACAGGAAAGACTGAAATACATCATATAATTTATGAATTATAAATGGGGTACCTGAGATACCCTACGCAATCATTCATGTAAGTTTTCTTGGCACAGTCACGGAAGGGATAATAAGGTGAAGCTATGTTAATCTTACTATAACAATAACATGGGATAAATCGAATAAATATAAGATGTTCTGCTATTTTTTTAAGTTTATTTTTATACTAAGTAATGGAATTACTTGATTTAAGTGGATTTATTATGTTTATTATACAGTTGCAAGATTTTCTAAAGCATAAAGTGGTTTAAAATAGTTGAATTGTATGTAATAGTATGTCTTGTATAGTAAAAGTGGTTTTCTCTCATTTTAAAAGTAATTTATAACCACCCGAATTGATTAATTTCACCTTATCATGCATGTTTCCATAATTCATTTCACTGCTTTACTGTTTTAATACAGTAGTTTTTCTAACTCTTAGAGATTATCTTTCCTTACGCATAATAGCATAATAATCGTGTCAAAGCCTTTTTCTCCACCTATATCGGTTTTCAAGGCTTTGAAATAATTTGAGCTCACTGATTAGACCTAAAGATTTTATAGTGCCATGGTATTGGTAGATATCCTTCTAATCAATTTTTTTGTTTTGACAAGAAATGTCTCTATTTCTCGGAAAATTTTTCAACATTCCATTTTCATCACCTGAAATCCCTATACTCCACATTTCACCTTAATGCTAGTTATAGTACTCCCTTAGTTTCTATTAAACTCAGGAAAAGGTATACCATTGGTTAGCAGTGCATGTCATAGATATGCTATGCGCACCAGAAATTTTACTAGCAAATGCTTTGAGCCTTAAACAATCATTGAAGTAATAGATTAATTTTCATCATTTAGTGCTAAGATACTAAAAATATTAACTATTAAGGGAATGTTAATGCATTACTTATTTCTCTCAGCCAAATTTTCTTGGGTCATGCAAAGGATTTTCTTTCATGCTGTTCTACTGATCAACTGAAATTCAAGTTGATATCTATTTAATTTTGACATTGCATTTTAAAGTCATTTTTATTTACTTCTGAGGCGTTTGATGGTATGCAGCCATCACACGCATGTTTGAAGACTGATTGCCACTTGCCTAAATGATGTTTTTTAATAGTCCTCTCCCTTTATTTGTTCTTCTTAACTTCCAATACATATTTTTATTCCTGTTATACATTGAAAAGTTTTTCCATTGCTTATTATTCTTTCACAGATGTTGTGCTAATTAAAAACCTTGATGGTCAGGGTTCACCGTAAATTTAACTCCTTTTTTTCGAAATTTAGCTGTGAATTGGTAATAGGAGAAGAAAATTTATCATCTCCAGTATTTGATGAGGATAGATGTTGGAGAGTACTTAAATTACATTTTGAACCCTTCCTCTTTTTCTTTGGTACAGGCTGTGCCTTTGTTACTTACTCTTCCAAGCAATGTGCCATCAATGCTATCAAGGGAATGCACCATTCCAAGACTATGGAAGTAAGTGGTTTTGGTATATATTGGCAAAATTAAGGGTACCTATATAATGTCATTGAAATGGAGTGAGATTTTCATGCTGCATTTAGTTTTATATCATCGTGAACTATGAAGATGCATACGATAAAATAGTTGTTTGATTAGTAAATAAATAGGTATTCTGCCTTCCTCTAAGTAATTACTGCACTATAGGGAAGCTTAAGCTTATTTAGAATGAGCTCTTTTCTCCTAACAACTAATCAAACCACTATTCACTGTCCTATCATCATATCTACTTTTCATCAGATAATGAAAGGTTCCCACATAAATATTGGTACGGTTCTATCATCCATGCACTACCATTCCTCAGTTCAGTTAGTAGTTGTCATTTTTACCCTCTGTATGTCAATTCCCGTGTACAATTAAAACCTTTTTGTCATTCTGGATCTACCTCTTATTTTATTGTACTTATAGAATGTCTTTTTGTACACATTGTGCCAGTAATAGCTAATGCTATGTACTAGTACAATAATTCTGTGCTGGGTGCCAGAAACTCTTTGGTTGCTTTATTTGTTATGACGTAAATGTAATTATATTTGTGCTTCTCAGAAATCTGTCATGTTTCTATAACAAATGCTTTCTTTAAAGTTCTTTTTGTTGAACCTGTTTGTATTCTTTTGCAATATGTCATTGCTTACTTTACATGCAATGATATGTCGTACTTAACCCATGTAACAAAGTATGCATAAAATTACCATGTCCGCTGATATTCAAAGTATTTATTTAATTTTATTGGGTCATGGAAATATAAATCATCTCATAATGCAACTATTGATGTCAATAAAAATTTCAATGGTCATAAGACTCATGGTGTCATCTTTCTTTTATGTATACTGGGCTCAAATGATTCATTTATTGTATGCATTCAGTATGGAGGATTTTTATCAGATTAGTTTACCTCAGAGTCTAACTAATTTTTACTCCTTCCCAATAAAATTTTGGATTCCACATTTTTGGGTATCACATTTGCTTCTTTAATGGTTTATCTGAGTGAGATTGAGACGAATTTTGGGGAGTCACTTCCGGGTTGTAAAGGCAAAGTTCAAATGGTTAATTTAGAGCTAATTTAGAGTTTTAGCTCCTTTGAGGGTCAAAGATTGTATTTTTTTGACAGAGGTCCACTGCCTGGGAGATAAATTATTTTGAAAATGCTCGGTTTGAAAGTTTTAAATTATTAGCCTTAGCAAAAACCTTTTCCTCATGGATTTTGGGGCAGGGATCTCTTTTACCCTTGAATCCTCAAATGATATTTTCACAATTGTCAGATGAAGTATAAGCATTGGGTTAGAACAATGTAAGGCTGTGGTCAGGCACATAGCCAGTAGGGAGGCTTAGGGGTTTCCGCCTCTTCCCTTCCCCCTGTATTTTAGCTATGTATCTAATGCATCTCTTTTTCATTGCAAACACCTTTTTAAAACTAGAAGAGGATCCCCAGAAAATGATGCCATATGATAGATGTGACTGAAAAATACCATAATACGCCATTTTTCGCAAATCTAGAATAACAATGTTTAGGCAATCCACATACCTCCCAAGCTCCTCCTAAGCAATTTCTAGCTAACTCTCTGGCTGGGAGTTTCCTCCTTGTACATATAGTTAATGAGAATAGCTCGATGAGAGGTAGTATGTGACCCTCAATATGCAAAAATTTCATTTCAAAGCTCCTCATGATTACGTATAATACTTCTGGCACCCAGCAACTTTGGGTTTGGGATTATTCATACATCATCTCTCGCCAGCTGGGATATTTTAGTTGATGGATAAAATAGTATTGAGGATAGTGCGTAGAGAGGATCATAATATTTACTGAGACGCACATTTTCTTGTCCAAATTATACTGAAAGTGATCAATTCTAATAATGATTAATTCACATTTTTATGAAATAAGGGGAGCATAAATATGACTTTAAGCGATGGTATAAATTCCAATTGGATTTATAAGGAATAAGTTAACCCACATAAATTATTTTAAGAATTTAAATTACCAATAAAATAAAATTGTCACTATTAAAGCAAAATCTAATCTCGAGCTATTAAAATTTTCTGAGGCTATGATTTAATTCCTCTCTGGTACACTATTTTTCGTAGGAGATAATGGAACCTTTGTATCAATTTAAGGTCATTCATTCCTTGTTTCAATGACCTTTGGTTAATAGATATGCATTAAATGGTCTGTTAATTTTCTAACTCATGTTTGAATCTGTTCAACAAACTCGAGGTTAAAAATCTAACTGGGTTAGTTGTTTCTGCTTAAAGTTTCTGACCCCAAATAGAAAGATATGTCTCATAAAAATCAGCTAAAATTATTCTTATATCTACAAATGAAAACATTATATAACAATGCATTTATTAATACAGAGTGACATAATATGTAGAATCAAATAGAATATGCATACAACTGCTGGTTTCAAAGCCACAAGGGGAATAAAATGTCAAAATTGCATTGATACATTCCATACTAAAGCTTTATTTTCAGAAATGCTTTATTACACACTGTATTCGTACAAAGGTAATGAATCAGTTACTGTGTTACTTTTCAAGCTTAACTCTTTATGCTGCGGTACTGAGCCCATTTTAAGACATACATATATCATTTTATTTGTCCATATTTCTGGATTTGTTTGAGAGATCGCAAGTCTAACTTAGAAACTATTTTCACACATTAAGAATTGATGCTTCTCTAATTCGTCATGCCTTTTGTTGTAGGGCTGTTCCTCACCCTTAGTGGTGAAGTTTGCTGACACACAAAAGGAGAAAGATCAGAAAAGACTGCAACAATTGCAAGCCAATATGTGGAATTTGGCTGGTGTTAATGTGGGGCCACAGTATTTGTCGGTGAGTTTTGAGGAAAATATACTCCATGATTGCTGTACTCTATATTTCAAGAAGGTTTTGTTCTGTTCTATCAAATTTATTTTGACATCTTTTAAGTCTCAGTTCACAAATGTCATTTTAACTTCATTACCTGTGACATTATCATTTCGTATTATGAAATCAAAGGTTACAAACCTATGTTGATTCTCTAATGATTCCCATATTCATGGAAGTGTATTTGAGTATTTTGACATGTATTTTCTGTCATTTGATCGTACTGAAAAAGGTTAATTTCAGATACTCTTAGTTTAATTAGTTCACTTCCATGTTTATGTTTTCCCTGCAGTTTTCTGTCTCAAAAAAAGCTTACTTAGATTTGAAAAACATATGCTAAAAAACAAAATGAAGCAATTACGTATTTTTTTATTTTTTCAAGGCCTTCCAATGCCAGTGTGATGAAAATTTTGTGTATGGATTTACTGGTTATAACCTGTTGTAAACAACTGTGGTTATTCATGTAGATTCAAGTAATCTAAAATCCCATCTTTACCATCCAAGGCTTCACTTTTTCCTGCGTTTCGCTTTAATTATTTTGGGCCTGTCAGTTGCAACTCCTTTTTCCTCTGCCCACATGTTACTACTATTTTTGCGCATTATTTGCTCAGTTGTACTTAAAACTGATAAAGTTCATCTACTGTTTTTTAGGGGTTGAGTATTTATCACTTCCGATGGAATTAGTGCTTTGTGGTTCATGTCCAGTATTGCCAAAGCTTTCCAACAATTTTATCTCTGTGTGGAAAGCAAGAAAGAAATTTTTTATCCTCTTGATCAGAATTAGTTGTCTAGTTACTTGTTCTCATTCACTGTTGCCACATCGATTGTGGTGTGGTTAAAAATCATGTATCTTGATCCACTTCAAATAGGGCAATCCTCAGAATTGCCTTCCCTCATCATTGCAGTTACTCCAGCAGATGCAGAACAGTGGGCAAAATAGTCTTTCCTCATTAAGTAGTATGCAGCAATTGATGGGAATGGGAGGACTGTCCGTACAGCAGCTGCAGGCGGCTGCTGCTTCACAGGGTGTGGCCAACAATGCAAGTAAGTCATGCTAATGCCATTGGTTTCATTTTTTATTATTAGCACTTATAAATACCCTTAAAATAGGTTAGAGTTAAATGCACTTCATGGTATTCAGCCATTTGAGGAGGGGTTATATTTGGAGAAATACATTGTATGTATTCATTAAATGGATGAAGGTACTCCTTTGAGTGTTTTTGATACGTTGCATGTATTTCAAGTTATGAGTGTTACAAAATCAAAGTGAGTATATCTGTCACAGAAAAAGGTGTGGAAAGTTGTTGGTGTGGTACATGACATGACATAAACTTACAAGGCATAAAAACAGCATGAGAAGCTATGAATAGCTATTTTTAAAATACCAGTGAGCACTGGCGATTCATATAATGAGGCTGATGATTTCAATCATTGTAGCCTCTGCATCTCCTATTCATTTACCGCAAAAAATGCTAAACTAACTATGTACATACTGGATCATATACAAACCTTAGGAATCGGTAATAAACCCAAGTACATATGCTTAAGCATATGCGGTCTAAGAAAATCATTGAATTAGGAATAGGGTGGTTTCCTTTTTTTTTTAATTGCCTAAATCGAAAGATTATTACTCCTGGAGAACATATTTCACCCTTTTAGATTTTTAAATGACGATATCTATTTTTCGCGATTAAATGAATAGTGAAAATTTTCAAGCGGGCAAAAATGCGACGGCTAGGTATGAATGCTGGGAAAAGCCCATATGAACTCATTCTGGTTCCAGCTGCTGCCATGTGAGGCCATCTTGGTGCGAGGCTATGAGCGCTGATAAGATGTAGGTTGCTAGCAGGTAGCAGAGTAACCTGCTATCAAGTAGTGCTTGGCTTAAATAAGGATTATTAATACCCTATCAAACAAAGGAAACTTTCCGACCATAGGCAATTTTAATCGGTGACTATTAAGAAATGTTTCCCTGAGCTCTGTGCCTCTTGCATGCATTGGTAATCTCAGATGATGTAAAACTCCTACCTACTCGTATAGAATCTAGGTCCCTGTGACGTCACGTGGAGTGGCATCGCATGGGTGCCAATCTGACCTTTTCCAAATGAGGTTGAAATTGACCATTAGCATTCGTCTAAACGGGGATTTCTAAAACCAAATAATTTGTATATAATGAATACACTAATGGTGGGTAACGAATCGAAATCAATGCCTTTCGTTTTCTTTGATGAAGGAAACTACCCTCTAGCAGCTTAATTCTTAAGCAGTTGGTATATACCGTATTTCTCCGAATATAGTCCCCCTCTGAATATAGTCCCCCCCCCTAATTTTGAGGCTTCAGTTTCGGGAAAAGTTAAGAAAATGCTATTGAATATAGTCCCCCCCTTTACTTTTACCATGGGCATTTTTGGAAAAAAGGGGAACAATATTCAGGCATATACGGTATTTAAACTTTGTCAAAGACATAAAAAATCTGAGGCCACCTTGATACTTGGGATAAAAATTTTAAAACATTTTTGCATTAAATCTTTGCAACTAAAAAAAACATCACAGGATTAGAAGCATCCTAATGCGTCTTTCATGTGGAAAGAGAATCAGGTTTTTTTCTTTCTCTTAAAGAACGATTATTTCTTTAAAGTATTAGCGTAAAATTCTGGATCAAGAGCTGATGTTCTTCAGTGAATTTTGATCCAATTTCATAATCTGGTTTAACCTGCTATTACCGCGTATTTGGATCACAAGTTTCTGATCCAACCATCGTAAATCATAAGATATGAAGTGATTCTACTTTCAACTTTTCCGCATAAAGCTTTATTTCACCTGAGTCTACAAGTTTCACTTCACTGCAGCATTATGCAGTGAAAAATGTTGACTCAGGTGAAATAAAGTTTTATGTGGAAAAGTGCGAAGCAGTATCATGTCATATCTTATAATCGATCTCCACAAAGTATCTGCTTCTTCCATTCAATTTATCCTGAATCATCTTATGTTTACATGCAATATTGAATCATTCCCAACAAAATATTCTTTAAAATGGTTGCAATTGAAAATTTTCAGGTTTACAAAACTTAGCTGCTCTGCAGAATGCGACGGGATTGAATTTAACGGGATCGACTGGGAATTCTGCTAATGACATTAGTACTGCCAATCTCCAAGGATTAGCGACGTTAGCGAATCTTTCAGTGGGCAATCCGAGTGAGTAACTTTCCTTGCTTCTTTCACGAGAGTTTTTGTATATTTTTGTCATTCTTTCAACCATTATGTCTATACATTTTAACAAATGCAATATACATTCACAGTTACTGTAGCACCAGTAAAAAATGTGTATTTTTTAACAAATTGATGTGTTTTTAGCTTTTATTTTGGGTGTTGGCCTATTGCAGGTGGGGGAGGCATAAAAATTGTTGGTAGTGCTTTTGTACTGTAAACTAAATGTCTAATTTGACCATCACCTTAATTTTATATATTTGTAGCATGCACTGTGTTTCATTCATAGTTTTATGTTGTAAATTTGTACATGGCTTTTTTATGTTGGTGATTTTTCTTGTCATTTATTCTGATTTGGCCTTTTAATGGCCTTTACTCTTCCCTTTGCAGTAGCAAATGCTTTTACTCTTCCAGATGTAAATCCAATGAGCATGCAAAATCTTGTAACATTGGCAGCTATGACTGGTGCCAATGGACCCAACCTTCAAGCTGTGTCCCCAGCAGGTAAATACATTAATATTTTATAATACTGGTGTTGTATGTTTTTGTGTGTCTGTTTTAAGTTTGTCTCTGGTATTTATTGTATGTTTTCAGTATTATCTCTCTATTAAGGTTTTACATTGTAGATGCAGTTTTACATTTGATAGAAAAACTAGAATTTAAATATTTATATATTGAAATTATTTCTATTTATATTCCTCTCCAGTTTTTTTCCATCAGTCAGAGTATCACTGAAGGGGTCAACTTCTTCTCATTAGTCTTAGATTATAGTGACATTAGTGCAAAGTACATATGTAGAAGTAATGTGGCCCTGCTCTTGAAATTTTCATTGTAATATTGTAGAGCAACAACATACTCGCTAGAAATTGTCTCATTGTAATTCTTAATGAGTTTCTCATAAAATGGCTTTATCGCATATAGTTGTGTTGAAAGCAACTAGTATATTCTCATTTTAATGTTCTAATTCTAAATTGTGAGTGACAGCCACATTTTTGATTGGGTATCCAATTGTGAAACTGAAAATAATCACAGGCGCTATGTGCTAGAAAAAAGGCAATTGATTGAATTATGCACGCTTCATGCTTTGAAGGGGACACTATTTTCCATTAACCCACTCATTGGCTGAAATTTTATTTGATAGCCATCTACTTGAAGAAAACATATGTTGATAACAATATATCCTTGCAGAAATTACCGGACATTAGATAGTTAACTGGAATATATCTGTAAACCACTGTGGAATAGGGCTGATACAATAGCTTTCTGCTTATCATTCAACTTACTTTAACCTTGGGAAGCATCTAACAAACTCAATAAATGCTCTGAAAATTTGAGAAATTGAGGCCAAGAGCTCATTAAAAGGTCCTAGTGATATAATAAGGGAGGAGGAATGCTTTTAAGTGGCTATAGTTAATACCATCCCTGACATTTTATGATAAAATGGCTTAATATGACCTCATTACCTTGAATGCCTCAATATCACTGTAGAGTATCCTTGTACGCATTACTAGGTTATGTATATGTAATAGCTATATTGATTCCTTATGCACATAATTATCAAAAGTTGAAAGTAAAGATAAATTTTTTATTTTTATATTTCTTATTATTTTTTCTTTTTTTTTACATATCCTCGAAGTGAACAGGATTTTGCTCTGTACATTTTTATGACCTTGCTGCCACCATCTTTCCTTGTACTGTTTGTCCATTCTTTTCAGTATTTAAACCATGCGATTTTGTACATGCCTTGCCAGTTGACTTTTTTTCTTCATTTGTCACTCATTTCCCAAAGCATAACTCCACTTCATCTTGCAAATCTGAGCTCATAAGTCTGTTAATTTGATTTTATATACCTATTGTTTTCCTCCGCTTAAGTTTTCCGTTTATTTCAAATGTCTACCAGGAATATGTTTGTATATGTACGTTTTTACCCTTAGCCTGTCAGTGGAAGCTGCTATTTTGTTTTTGTTGCTCTAAATTGCACCCAAATAGCTAACTCTATTTATTTGCATACTTCGATTTTGGAGGTCTACAGCAGTAAGTATCCAAGCAATATGCATGTATATAATACGAGGCGTGTTTTTAAAGTAAGTACCGTTTTGACATAAAACAACAAGTAAATTTATTCCAAAAATAATTTATTCACTTGAAAGGCCATACTTTACTCTACTTTTCTACATAATTCCCATTACTATTGAGGCATTTATCGTATCTTGGGACCAGCTTTTGTATGCTATCGTCAAAGAAGCTTGCCACCTGATTAGACAACCACTGCTTCACAGTCGTTTTCACTTCGTCATTTTTGGCACCCAGCGTGAACACAATTTCCGATAATTTAAACTTTCGGACACAATTTCGTAAAGAACACTTCTTGAAACTGCAGGAAACTTTTCAGCTAAGGATGGAATTGTGAATCGTCTGTTCTCTTTCACATTACAGTCCACTTTTTGAATCAGTTCATCGGTAATGACTGAAGGTCTCCCACTTCGTTCCTCGTCATGAATGTTTGTGCGGCCATCTTTAAAGGCCCTAACCCATTTCCGCACCATTCCATCACTCATAATGTTTTCACCATACACTTCGCTGATTTGGTGATGAATATGAAGCAGTGGTTGTCTAATCAGGCGGCAAGCTTCTTTGACGATGGCATACAAAAGCTGGTCCCAAGATACGATAAATGCCTCAATAGTAATGGGAATTATGTAGAAAAGTAGAGTAAAGTCTGGCCTTTCAAGTGAATAAATTATTTTTGGAATAAATTTACTTGTTGTTTTTTTATGCCAAAACGGTACTTACTTTAAAAACATGCCTCGTATATATTAAGAGTGATTCTAGGAACTTGTCAAGGTGGGGAGATAGAGTGAGGATCCAGGATATTTAAAAATCATTTGAAATAAACTTTTTGGCATAATTTTCTTTGAAATATGATCAAATAAGATCCATGTACTTTCAATGTTGTAACCAAGGAACAACTGATTTATTCTGAATATGTTTTAGCTAGTATTTGATATACTTCCCCTAGCCTATCGAACTAACCTTTGTGGCTCTGTATATTCAGTCAAGTATTTTCAGGGGTATCTATCAAACTGAAGTAATAATTACACATGAATGTATGGAGAATAAAATATCTACTTCGGCATATTTAATAATTTTTCTGGTGGTGCCTGTCCGTCACATAAAATCATAGTTTTTATCTATCGAAAATATATTTAGCATAATATTTTAGTGATATTTTTTCTGTATTGCATTTGTTCATTGATATTAAAGCATTTTTGGGTTACTGTCATTCTTTAGACTGTGCGTGTATTACGTTTCATCATGATGTGATGATGAATAATATTTAGTTGTCTTTTTATTCTTTCTTAGGAATAGATTACCTACATTTTATGCATAGTAACTACTTTATAGACTCTCAATCAGGCATTTTTCACTGAAGGACTTCAATTTTAGGTGGACTTCATTACAAAGATAAGCAATTTAGGGCAATTTCTCTTTCTTTCCTGTATTTTTATGTTATTACAATTATGTACTATGTATGTATTCATTTGTATAATCCCTTTGTATGTACCTATCTTATTTCTTTAATTTTAGTGTATATGCTTGGGTTTTTTTTCATACTCTTGAACCATTTTAGTCCAGAGTGTAGTCCTAACTGCAGGCAAACATATTTCATAGTTATTAACATGACTTTACAAATACTCTGTATCAGCAATTGCATGTCTATTATTACATCCATTTCATTAATAATTTTCAATGGTGCATGAAGCCTATCGTGAATGCCAATTATGTTCTATTTTCCTACCCATACACATTTGTAATCTGACCCTTGGACAGAACTTAAGTAATGAAACCCTGAAGTTGTCATGGATGTTACGGGTAGATAATAAAAGAAGAGAATCTCAGGTCCCTCCCAGACGGCACAGAATCCTCTGTATCTAATTCGTATGCAGATAGTATCCATTGACGAAAAGCGATGGAGCGGTAGTCAATGGATACTATCTGCATACGAATTAGATACGGAGGATTCTGTGCCGTCTGGGCTGTTTAATATGTTTTTTCTTCCATTGATCAGACAGTGAACTATGTAATTCAAATTTGAAGAAAGGCTCCTGCAGATGTAGTCATTCTATTTAGAAACTTTAAAAATTGCAACAAATTATTATAAAATGCAACTACCATATTCTATTAATGAATAACTATTAACATTTATGTGTCACATTTCATTCAGCAAGAACATTCATGATAGAGCTTTTGCAATCATGCAGGCTGACTTGAACTGTGACAGTTTGACTTAGTTTGGCACAAATGTGGAGTGACTTCAATGCATCATTTAAATTATTTATATAGGACCTGCTTTTAATGTATGATTTTTTTCAGGGGTATATGCATTAAAATTTAAAATTCACTATGCATCATTCTCTTATTGCAATAATTTTCATTGATTTTCTTCAAAAGTTTTTCTTAATATAGATTAATAAGTCCTTTTCTACAGTTGTTTTTTGCCTAAAACCCATATCATGGGAACTGGGGTTTATTTTTTTATTTACACTAATTTATAGCTTATTGCATTGTAAGTGTATAGTTTTAAAAAAACTCAATTTGAATGAGGATTTAATTTCATGCTTACATTCATCAATGTTTAAATGGGTGTGTTTGGGTAAATGGCAATTTTAGCCTCTCAATCAGGATACAATTCAGGCAAAGTGCTAGTTTGTTGGATTACAGTGCTACATAAGCTACAGTGCTACATATACGTCTACAATTTTTTGTCTGCTCTAAGGGTATTGTTTTCGCGGCAATTTTTGAGATCTTACTAACAAAATTTTACATCATAGGCTTGCCATAGTGCAGACATCTAGCTCCTCAAACTGGAATATTATGCTAGTGGCAGTGGTGGATTGTGAGAAGGGCTATAGCCCCCCCTTGGTGTATCCAATTTACGCTAGATAAAATGGTAATTTTGTTTGGGCCTCCACTATTACTGGGAGGCCCCTCTCTGATCCCCCCTGATCCCTATCCTGGATCCGTCAGTGGCTACTAGCAGGTACCAGGAGTGAGCTTTCTAAAGCATCCTGTGTACATAGTGGATTTGAACGTAATTTAGGTTGCTTTTGAAGAGGCAGAAATGCAGGGTAGGGGATGACTATATAGGTACCCACTTTGTACTCTTATGGGTCTCTTTAATAAAAGCTTGATTTTCAGGAGGCTTATCTTGGGACTCTCTTCATTTAAAGTTATTCTCTTTGAGTCGGAAAATTTTCAATATTGTTTCAGACATTTTGGAAGGATTTTCCTTCCATTTCATGCCTACGGATTGAGTGGATTTGGTCAGTGTATTTTATCAAGATGATATACGTCTGGTGGAAAATAATCTCTCCTCTGTTCAAAATGTTGGATGAAAATCATCTTGTGGGAAAATTAGATCTAAGAACAATCTTATTTATCGTTTTTTTGGTGTATTAAAATGATTAAAGAGGAGTTAAAAAATATTATTATTTCTTTGATTACTTATTAAGCTTTCAAATTAATTTATTTATTTTGCTTGATTGAAAATATCAAATGATTACATGTAGACAACAACGAAATAGCCAACTCAAAACAAATGTTGGGTTTTTACATCTAATATCCTGTATGCATTATAGAGTATGAAGATCTTAATATGGTGTTTTAGTGTATGATCACCACTATGATTATGTTTAAAAACATGACACAGCCTATGAAAAGAAGGAATTCAATTGGAATCGAATCAATTACTTATTCTTGTCATTGTTCTTCCCCTAACATAGGGTCCAGTGCTTCTGGCCTTAGTAGTCCAGGTTGGTTTTATTTTATTTCAAAGTCTGCTAATTGTCATTTAATCTGTAATCATAATTCGAGGAATGCAATCACTACTAATTATCATTTAAATTTTGCATTTAAATCAGTGCTCTGCCTGTAAAAACTTATCTTTAAGGCTTACGGTGCACTTGATTTTACTATTTTCCTCTACTTCTTCTCCTTCTTCTGTATCTGTTACTCATTTTTTTCATTTCAGTTATATTTCTTTTGTTTTTAGCTGCTTGTCTCTTTTTGATCAATTTTCAACTTTGTTCTAATAATGCTGTACCTGGCTTGCAGTTTTGCTTCTTTGTTTCACGTAATGGTCATGTCGCAACAGGTAGTTGGGATTGAAATTTGATCAATTCTAATGCATTTTTACATGGTTTTTAACATGTCCACATCCTATCTGTTTCATCTTGCTTTCGACCAAGAAATTTGTAATTGCGAGTCCATACTTTGTATTTCCATCGCTTTATTTTTATGGATAAAATGTTGCATTTAGAGTTTGTTTAAGTTTTCATGATTTCTTTGCAAAAATTTAAACTGGAAATGGAAAAATACAGTCTATTTTTGTCTCATTTATTTCTATGAAAATGTAAAAATATATTTCAAGCTTGATTGGACAAAAACAATTTTACTTCAAAGGTAAAAATGGCTAATTTGTTCAGGTGTAAGACATTCCTTGGAATAAGTATATGTATTAAGAATAATTATTTGAAAATTTTTGGTGATATACTTATCATTGATTTTTTTTTAATAATTTACTTAGAAAAAAATAGCCATTTAACTTTTCATTTTTATGTTTTTGTAATCTTTTGCCCATGGAGTCTAAATTGTCCAAATTTTTTTCTTTCATGATTGGGTATGAGTAAACACAGCCGTAGGAGTAGTATATTCTATCTTAGTAGTGCTTTTAGTGATAAGGTTACCTAGGTTTTCCTTGTATTAGAAAATCCTTTTTTTGTTCAGATATTTTTCCAGAATGTAAAATATTTGAATGTGAATTGTGTGGGTGCATAAGTTTGTGTTTATATCTTGCTGCGTGGTTAGTTGCTTAACACAGTCACATTACTTGTTGACCACTGATGGAGAAGTTTTGTTGATGATATTTAATTTTTTAAGGAAAATATGGCCTTAACATAATTTTACAAGAAATTTCTGCTTATTTATGAATTAATTGGATTTTCGCTTACCATACTTTTTTTGTATCTTTTGGGTATTTGGGCCCAAGTTATTAATTAATGTCAGTTACTATGTACATACATGATTTTTTAGCTAAATATTTGAATTATTATCAAAACTGTAACTTTACTTTTTATTGCCGTTTCCTTTCTACTCGTCTTCCATTATCAGTTTTTGAAACTACGCCAGTCAAGTGTGATCAAATGTGAGTTCCTTCAGGATGGCAGAATCCAATATGTACTAATAAAGTTGGCTATTAGATAGTGTTTCAGAAAAATTTATGACATTTTATGGCCATTCATGTGAACACTAGTTTTTGCTCAAGTCCACTTCTAAACATTTTAAAATTTACCCTTTTCTTGGAAAAATTGGAAATGTATTGCCATTAAATTCACAATAATGCATAAAAAAGTGTATGGTATGCCATTCCTGTTTTTGGTCTTACCCTTGAGAGCTAGTAGGTTATGAATTTCCGTTCCATGAAATACCTCCACGTCTGCAAAATTAGAGTTACACAATGAACAATCTGAGTTATTCATAAAGCTCACTAATGTCGGGCACAAATAAAAAAAAATAATATCTGTATTATTCTTTCTTTTTTTCTTTGATGCAGTTATTATACTGACATTTTTTCACTAAATTATTTGTTATTATCCCTGCCCTTATTCCTGAAGTATATTGCAATATTTTGCATTAATGCAGAAGTGTCCCTTACCATACCTTGAATATGTATACTCTAGTCTTCATTGCAATACCAATTACCTGCACTTACATCAACTGTGTACATCTCATTATAGACATGTACAACTGTTATGGCTAATGAAGCTCCTGTATGATGCCATGTCTCAGTGAAGCTCTAGTTAAACAATGTATGTACAGTGTAAATCCTTGAATGAAGCTTCTCACTTGGCAAATTCTATTCATGGTATCTAAATGTGCACACACCTTGTTGAACCTGACCTGGCACTTCAATTTTTAAACAATTTCTTCTCATGGTCAATCAAATATTTGAATAGGTACAAGGTGCAAAAACGTATTCATTGGGATAGATTAAAAAATTGGAAACTGAGTAAATGCATTTTCTCATCTACATAATTGATTAATTTTGATAGTGCAGTGTGGAGAGAAAGTATTGAAATTATTTTCATTCAAAGCCTCAGCCGAAAAGATTTCCTTAATTTAAAGAAATAATTCCAGCCCCGAAGTGTGAAGAGTGGCAGTCACATCTGCTAATTTTGAGGAAGCGGGTTCAAGTTACATTCATTTCCTTCCATGGTTATTTTTTTGTATGATTAACAAGATAATGCTATAATTTTTATTTCTTTTTATTTATCATCCTTAATAGAACTAAAAGTTTTAACCTTTTTTTTGGAAAACAAACCTAATTTATTTCCATTTGGTCAAAGCTTTCTCTATAACAGCCATACGAAGAAAACATAATGGAAGTATGTAAGCCATTCAACTTGAGGAAGTTTTCCGATTAGCTCTTACTAATTGGACTTGCTTCCTCCACTAAGCTAATGAACTCCAACATGAATTTTTCAAAAAAGGTTATAACAATCACACTTAAATGCCCTGCTTTTATGTGCAAGACATCAAGCTAACACATTCGCCGGTTAGATTGTTACTGACCTCGTAGCTATGTGGTTTTCAAGGTTTAATGTAAAAGGTTTTGGAATGTCTGTTTGGCATGACTAGAATTTTATGGCTTTTACGTTGTGTACATATAAATTTCCGTACTTAAATAATCTACTTTTGTTTATCAGTCTCCAATCTGAAAATTCACAGAAAAAGCTTTTATAACTGGTGTATACAGGGTGCTATGTATAGTTCATTTGTATTGGTTAGTGCTATATTTTATGTAACTGTATACTTGTTTTTGGGAGTGAAGTGCTTGTCTTGGGTTAGGTACAGCAAATGTGAATGTCCCTCTGGGATTAATTTTGTTCAAATTTGGTCTTGTAGGGTTTGGTTTTTCTGCCCAATATCTTATTTTGATTTAAATTTGAGTAATTTTGTCTACCTATGGCTTCTATTAATTGGCTTATCTTTTTGTGCATAGTGGTTTGATAAAATTGTTCAG
The DNA here is from genome assembly GCF_921293095.1 of Ischnura elegans. Classification (NCBI taxonomy): domain Eukaryota; kingdom Metazoa; phylum Arthropoda; class Insecta; order Odonata; family Coenagrionidae; genus Ischnura; species Ischnura elegans. Next base: position 65,398,939 of record NC_060249.1, on the reverse strand, counting down.
TCAATATGCTGTTTTAGAATTCTTTGACTTAGTAGTTTATTAAAACTTAGATCAAAACTTTGCTTAGTTTTACATTTCAAATTAACTACAGCACATTTGAGTCATTTGTTTGCCAGTTATTTTTATTAAGAATCCTAATCATAATGCACAAATATTTTTTGATTATGGGCTAATTTATACTTTTACTCTTTTCAGCTTTATCTGGCCTTACTAACTCTACTGCAGGTATGTGTATGTGTCAATTTTTTTTCCTTTGTAAACTTAGCCTTAATTATCAGTAGCTAAAAATCTATTGAGCAGGCTAACACTGTAACAAATTGAGTATCCATTGTGTTTGCTTTCATATATTTATAAAGATAATTCTAACTTATCAATACTAATGACACAAAATGAATCCAACAGTAACTGTAGAAAATTCAACAGTAACTATTGAAACTCAACAGTAGCCGTAGAAAATCCAACAGTGACTGATGAAACCCAAAAGTAACTGCTGAAGTCCAACAGTAATTGTTGAAATCCAACAGCAACTGTAGAAAATCAACAGTACCTAACTGTTAAAATCCAACAGTAACTGTTAAAATCCAACTGTTTTTTCGCTATGGGTTTTGACCAAAAATTATGATACTTGGAATCAAACAGCTACCAGAATCAGATGAGAAAGACTGCAATTAGTATCCTCTGTAGTGAATGTGTTAAACAAAATTTGCATGGTCCCAGATTAAAAATTTCTCAGGCCCTCTGTTTGAGGTGAAACATCTTTCTGAAGACTGCAGCTAGTTTAGGTCTTGGAGCTAATAGGTTGGTGTGCATTAATCAAGAAGCAAGTTTGTCCCATTCTTATTCGTTAGCATTCTTTTTTTCCTTGAGTGCCATTCTAAATATAGATTTGACAGTAAAACACATCTGGAGATAATATCCACCATTTGGGCTGCCAGAGGGGATGTTATTTTTTGCAGTTAGATGTCTATTATGAATCGATTTTTTGTTATTTTCATACGTTTTGCCATGATTTTATTGCATGAATAAACAAAGGCAAGCTACTTGTCTCCTCTCTCCAATCCCATTATTCTTCAGAATGAAAAAACCTGTATCTGACTGCATGTAATGAATGTTTTAGTCATTATTTCGTATTTATTATTAGCTTTTGATGTCTCCTGTCTACTCTTATGTTCCTAAGTCATGCCTGGATAAGCCCTATCATTACTTTAGCAAAAAAATAGTATCTTCCTTTAAAATAGACGGAAACACCTCGACTATGCTCACAAATATTTAGAAAATGCATGTTAGTCACATTGCTCCTGTATCTAGGCAACACATCACACACACAAAAGTATTTATGAGATAGGTGGGCCACAAAAGAGCTAACGCAAATTGGATTCATGGCAAATCAAAGAAGGAGCAGTTCATCTTAGGTTACTTGTATCAACTGTTTTTTCCTAACGTTTTTTTCATGATAATTGTATATTATTTGGTCTACTCGTCTTTGCAATCTTGTTCCATTTACACGGAAAACTAAATGTGAGTTGAAGAAGGAACTAATCGCTCACCAGTAGAATACCTTTAATAATTCGGAGAGTTTTGATTGAATGATTTTAATTAATAAAGGTATACTTTGAGAATTCATCTCTGGTTCTCTGTAATTACAATATGGGCTTAAAGGATATGAATAATGATTAGATCACATTCTTGCTAAAAAGATTTTAAGTGTTGGAAAACATTCCATTAGAAAACACTCCGTAGAGCTAAAATAGCAGGTAATTAAAGCTGCCATTAGGATTGGTTCTATTGGCTCATTGTTTTCTCTGTTTCTCTAAATTTCTCAGTTCTTCATAATGTTAATTGACTATCTCTGAAGGTTAAAGGCAGGTTTCGCGTGTTGCAGAGAAAGCTTTCACCTTTACTCCAATTCTCAATGTTTTGCATAATTTTACCCTTCAACCAGCTCAATGACCAAGTTATTGGTTCAATTTGTCACTCCATGTGATGGCAGGTTAAATTACTTGATTGGTAATTGTAGGGTGTGGCTTTAGCCTAGATAAGTTTTTCTCAAGTGATCGGTGGATGTTTGTCTAGATCTTTTGGTTCAGTCCATGAATAACCTGATCAAAGACTTAACCCGTATTTTGATTCTAGTTAATGCAAGCCAATGGAATTATTTGAAAAAATTAGAATGGCATTCTCTTATAGTTAAAGGCTACACCAAATACAAATATTCTTACTGTGAAAATAAAACTCTGCCCTCCAGTTTTTTTTTATGCTTTTCAGATATGTTGGTTTATGCATGATATTTGTGCCTCGGGGCCACTAAAAATCAATATGGAAAATAATATCCTTTCATACTCCATAGAAATCTTCTTTGAATGGGTTCTCTCCAATGAAAATTGATTCATTTTAAGTGTCCTTGCTGGTCTCTTGCTATAGTAATAAAATTGATAAATTTTAAAAATATGTAATATCATGATGTGAATTGATATGACATTGAGTCTGAATGAGTCAGAATCCCAGATTTTCAATCACTTTCTGTTATCAAATGTATTTCTATTTGTATGAAAGCAGATATTTTATTTTTAATATTCTTATTACACAAATCATCAACTGTAATCATTACTGTCATGAGTCCCGCATAATCAAAAAAAGATGGCTTGTTGATGAAGTCTTCTCGGGAAATCAGCCGGGTCAAGATTGACAGTGCTGCCATTGTTTCAGTGGCCTTCTCTGCCATTGAAACGTTGGCAGCAATGTCAATCTTGACCCGGCTGATTTCCCGAGAAGACTTCATCAACAATATTTGCCAGGAAAGTACCAGATCCTTTAAAGATGGCTTGTATTTGTCGCTTTCTTACAGTTTGTACACAGCTTTTGGTGCCATTGCACATACATAGTTAATTGATCCCATAATACTCTAAAATTGACACATAATCATTTCAAAGAAAAAAATATTTGTATGAGAAGAAGCTTATAAGTGTCTTAACTTACATCTGGTCAATACATTGAGATTTATTAGAAGAACCTTAAATGACTTATTCTCTTTTCCATCTTCCTGCTTCTGGCTCTTTACCTACCAGCTCTTCTTGGGAAGGCTGGTGCTACAGGTGAGAAGGATACCTTCTGAATATCTTCTGCCTTTAGAAGTGCCTTTTAATCACTGAGAAACCTATTGCTAATATGCATGAACTATTGTTATGTAGCCCTCCTTTCTTTTTTGAAATTGAACTATTTTCTTTGTTTCCATGAAGTATTGTTTGATTAGGCTTTAAAATTTATACCCTTTTAATTTTTCTTTGAAATCTTGACACATTCTGTGGAGGCACTATCAAATCATGTGGCTTTAGCCCAGTGAGAAATGGGTGGTGGAATCCACGTGGAACCCACGTGGAGAATTAACGTGGATACCACGTGTTTTTGGTCGTGGAATCAACGTGGAACCCACGTGGTAATTTGGTGGAAAAATTAAAACAGCAGTAGGTGCTGTCCTAAAACCATTAAAACCTCAACCACTCTATATCTAAACCTTCTATATATGTGTCTACGATTTTTCATGTGCTCTCATGGCTGCCTTTCCACGAATTATATAAAAATAGAATGTGCGATACATTTTCACATAACTAGCGTGGTTTCAGGATGATAAATGACGCAATGTCACCAGAGAGTTAAGTTCCACAAATTAGAAATTCTGTTTAACATTTTATGATAATCACCACAAATCCACTTGAAATCAACGTGGATTCCACGTGGGTCCAATCACTCAATATCCACCACCACCAAATATCCACCACTCAACGTGGATTCCACGTGGGTTCCACGTGGATTCCACCACCCATTTCTCACTGGGAGTGCTACCTGAAGATTCACCGTCACATCACTTATTACTTACAACAATTTTTTCAATCCTTGTAGGTAAGATTTTTGTCTGGGACTGTACAAATGATACATAAAAGCATTCCATAACTCTAATGAGGACTTTGTAATTGACACATCTAATTGCATATCTAAGCATGCTGGTTAAATATGCTTGCATTTCTTTTAATGCTTTCCAAATTAATTATTATGGTATGAATACTGTCCTTGTATCTGTTTGCATTACTTGTCTTGCAGCACTGCTTATGATGATACATCTTTTTTGAGATACACAAATCTCTTGCATGTACCGTTGCTCAACCTGTCATTATTATTGCATGATTTTACAACGAATGATTTTATATACAGTTCAATGGATTCCCAAAATTTGTAGAGACTCAGTTCATGGGCATTTAGGTATTACTAGTAATAATTATGTAATGGATCGATCAGTAGTAGAATAATTAAGCAAAATTGGTTGCTTACTTTTTTAATTTCTCTATATGTCAAAATTTCTCAGTTCTTCAGTACGTTTATTGACTAAAATATTTAACTTCTCTATGACTGCTTATTTAGCTTCAGATGTTTAAACTGGGGCAAATATTTGTGAAATAGTCAAAACCAAAATTATTTAAAGAATATCAGTGAGTTTTTTTTTATTTTAGTGCAAATTTAGAACACTCATTTACAGCGGAAATTTATAGAATTTTTTTCTGAAGCAGGTTATTCCTATCCCCATCAGTTGTAAAGTAGTTTTCAATTTTTAAGGTTTAATATCAATCATTCTAGCCTTTTCATTAAAGTTATAAATCGCCAAAGTTGATTAAAAAGCATCCATCTTGCCAAGGCAAATACAAGATCCTTTTCCATTGAAGTTATGAGCTCGCAAGAATGTTAGTCCCATTAAATTTTGGGTTTCCTTCAGTATATTTTTGCAGTGAATTTTTTTATGAGTATTAGCTCCTTCTTCTAGATATTATATAAATATTTCTACTGCTCATAAATTATTTTTGCTGAAATTTTTGAGGGCTTGTGAGATTGAAAATACCAAACACTGAGAGTGGGAGGAGATTGAATGTGAAGATGTGTTCAGCTACAAGACCTCAAAGTGTGCTTTAGTCTAAGATTTAACACTCTCTTTTTCTGGAAGATGAATTTGCATCTTAATTAAGGTATTTCTTTTGGCTTTTGAGGCTAATTTTGCTTATAACATGTTTGGGATTTTTTCATTCTCTCATTTCAGGGTCTTTGGGAGGCCAAGGGTCAAATTCGGTGACCAATGGCTCACTCAGTGGTGTGAATGCGGTGGCGAGTATGGGACTAGGGGCATTGGCAGGAAATGCCCTGAACTCAATGGCTACCCTCAATGGCTTAGGCTCGTCTTCAGGTGCGGGCTCTACAAGTGGAAGTAGTCTAGATGCTTTGACGTCTGCCTATTCAGGCATTCAGCAGTATGCAGGTGATTGATGCACAGTAGTATGCATGAAAATTCAATGCAATCCACAGGGTAAAAGCTTATATTAATAGAATTGTCTCACATATGCATTCAGTATATGTATTTCTTTTAATTTTTTCTTTTCTTCTAGTGTAGTATTATGCTTGAATAATTTCTAGAGTATTGTTTTTTTAAATGCTTTTATTGAAATGCATTTTTTATTACATCAAAGCCTGTATGTATGCTCCACTTCTGTTCGTGTTTAAAGATATAACTGAAAACATGTCATATATAATTTCTTCCTTATGAATACCATTATATAAAAATGCTGCTTGAAGTATGAATTTTAGATATGGGAAATTAAATTTTTAACTACCTGCAATATTTTATTTTTGGGCGAAAAATCTTAAAAGATTGTAAAGCATAATTATGAAAAACGACCGATTGTTTTTTTATGACTTTGGTGTGTCACATGTCTTATGTTCTCTTCCTCTACCCTCCAAGTGCTTTTCCCAACACCCATTTTCTGTGAATCCTAAGATTTCCTTTTACCCTAGGTTTTTCTCATGCTTTATTTAAATACATAAAAGATCATAGCACTTTTCCACAAGAATTTTTAATGCCTACAACGCGTTTCGGCTCACTGAGCCATCATCTGTGCTAGTATCTTTTATTTATTTAAATATGTCTAATTTCCACCAATTGAAGCCTGAATCTGTTGAACTTTTTCTCATGCATTTTTCTGCTTATCTTGTGAATTCCCTATGCCTTTATTTTGCCTTACTTACTGGGTTAATGTTGACTTGGTAGTCTTTTTCAACAATAGATTACAGCTACATTCACTTTTTCAACGAGTACTATATCATTTTTTCCTCTCAAAACCAAACTCTACCCAAATTAAATACATTTTTGACAGGTAAGCAAGTAAAAATTTGCACCTCAAAGATTAGGGACAGGGCAAATCCAGAAAAAATTTTCGGATTTCCAATCAGGGAGGGGAGATATTTCGGGGGAATTAATTTTGTGAGGGTGCACTCAAGATAGTATCTCCAAAACATTTCAGGGAGTCGTTGCTAATGGCTTCCGGGTGCAGCTGCGTGTTGCGCTTTGTCTTGCAAGCATTCGCATCCGTTACAGGGTGCATCATCAGGCGATGAATGCAAATTCAGTGAATTCATCGCCTGATGATGCACCCTGTAACGGACGCGAATGCTTGCAATACAAAGCGTAACACGCAGCTGCACTCAGAAGGCATTAGCAACGATGCCCCTCGCTGCGAAAACCTACGTTCAAAGCTATTTCAGGGATTGTTTGAACCCCTTGACTCCACTCACCCACCGCTCACTTCAGCTTAGGATAAGGATTTGTTTGAAATTTTCAGTATCTTTTATGATTGTTTTATTTAGCTATATCTTACCTTTGACTGTTTTTTTTTTGTTCCATCAGCGGGATTTCCACAGTTCAGCCAAGCAGCTGTTGCAGCTGCCGCTGCATCTGCAGGTGCATCCAACCCTGCTGGAAAGCAGATAGAGGGGCCAGAGGGGGCAAATTTATTCATCTACCATCTTCCCCAGGAGTTCAGTGACAATGACCTTGCTCAGACCTTCATCCCATTTGGCAATGTTGTTTCTGCGAAGGTGTTCATTGACAAACAGACAAATTTGTCTAAATGTTTTGGTGAGTTTGGTGTGACTTTTGCAATTATTTTTCTTCTTAATTGTATTATCTGTTATTGATTGAAGGCAAAATGCATCCTTTGAAAAATGCTTTGGGCAGTCTGCAGTTGTTCTTGTGGAAAATGTATTTTTTGGATGTACATATATTTGTAAGTCTCTGTGGCTCGCTGATGTGAAGAGCCCTAATGGTTTCTATGTTTTTATTATGCAGAAAGAGCTTCAAAATCATCATTTGCCCATTTGATTATATCTCATGTCTATATTTGTTCCCAAATGTAATTCTTCCATACATCATATTCAGACTTATTCCTTTAACTTTTGTGGTTTCAAGTTTTTGGTAACATGCTGAAGGGCTTTTTAGAAGGTGGATAATTGTTCCAATTTTTTGCATCTAATATTTGGACAAAATTTTATGATCTATCATGCTTACTATACAGTACCCTAGCCAGCTGAAAATCTGCAGCTTGCTGATGTAATTTACATGTTGTATGAATTCACTAGGTATAACTTAAGTATGACATTTTTGCTTTACTGAACTTACATTAATTGATCTTTCAGGCTTCGTGTCGTATGATAATGCTGTCAGTGCCCAGGCTGCTATCCAAGCTATGAATGGTTTTCAAATTGGCACAAAAAGGCTGAAAGTCCAGCTGAAGCGGTCAAAAGAAGCATCAAGACCTTACTGAGTTAGTGAGTAGCATTTTTATTTTCAATTTCTTTCAAGAGTCATATGAAAACTTAAACTTTGCATGAGGTTGCTCATTATCTGACTGAATGGAGGAAAAGCACTCTAAGTTTTACCTAAAATAGAGGGTATGGAGTAATATTGTTGCCTTGCTATGGTCTTATATGCTCACAACATTTTATTAGTTTTTTTTTTCCATTGTTTGTCTTGATATAGAGGATTCTTATTCTTCCACATTAACAGTATCGATCGGAAAGGGATGGTGAAATGTGTAATTATTAAAGGTATATTTTTGGGTGAAGTAATTCAGAAATAGTGTAATCATTTTTGTGGAGTAATACGAGCAACAATTGGTGCCATATCACATGCTTTAGGTCATGAGTGATTTCAGCTTCTTTTCAAAATTCAGCATCAAGTGTATTCTAATAAGCTCAAATATTTACCTTTGAGCCACAGTACTTCACTTATTTTCCCTTTTGCTGGTTATGCCCTGGACACTTTCCCATCAGACCCTTAGAAAATTTTCTATGGCCATGTGGCCATGGCCTCTTGTGTTAGTAAATAGATGGCAGCCACAAATGGAACTCTGGCATGAGAATTGACTTGGGGTATTTTCTCCAGTCGTAAGAAATTGCCTCAGTCATGAAGATAATTTATGGCATTCAAGTATTTGCACATCTGCTACTTTTGGCCTTTGGTGGGTGTGTGCCAAAATGCTTGAGAGGAGCACCCTTTGATGGTTGACCTCATTCTTACAACATGAATACAGAAGGAAGCATATCAGTGGTGATGCTGTGGTTTAACCCTTCAGCTTTAAGTAGATTATACTATGTGAGTGCAAGCAGCTATAGGAAAAAGTTTCTGTACATTTGACCCTCTCTTCCTACCTGCTCCCTCTGCCCCCCATATCTTTATGTCTGTCAAAGTGCCAGGGCCACAGTCAGGAATTAAGGCTAGGGGGGGTTTTAGGCACAACTAATACTGGGTAAGCAGGAGGTGCGGGAGCCCTCCCCAGTACAATTATAAGATAAATGGTTCATAATGGTGAGTTTTACGGCTTTCTGAGGGATACATTTTTAATCGATACACATTCTATCAATTATATAAATCCAATTAAGTAAAATGGATAAAACTCAAAAATTTCTCTGAGCTCTGGGGAGGGGGGGGTTTATCCCCAAAACCTGTAAATCCCCTTGCTGCCCCACTGCTAAGTGCTACCCATACTAGTTCCTGTCTTGGGGTTAAGAGGTCACCTTTCTTAAAGTGCAAAAATCCAAAAATCTTTGCCCTCAATGCAAAATTCACGGCAATTCTGAATCAAAAGAAGGCATGGGAATAATCATTTGAAGGCCTGCATGGAATTGTGGCACTGAAGAAAACTGTCACTTGATTTTTTTTATTTGAGTGCACGTTTATTTATGTGCACTAATGGGTGACTCTGTAAAGGTACACTGCTGGCTAATCCACAGTTATTCATTGATTAATTTCACTTTCCCTCCCCATGAACACTTAAATTGTCTAATTATCCTCGATGTACTCGGGTATAGTTGGCTTCCTTAGTTTTTGGCTTCAAATTAAGCATTAAATCATGATGTGTTGCTTATCTTATAGACCTATGTCTTCTAAAAAATTTTACCAGTGAACTAAAATTCTGCCAATCCTACCTCCTAGTTCTAAACTCTAGTGGTGACAACCCTTCGAATAGAACCTCAGGAGAAAGGACGGGGGAAACACTGGAATATCTTGCCAGCTCTGCCCCTCCCTGTGCAAAAGAGGGTCTCTTACTCTTCAAATATCTCTCACATACCTACTGTGGAAGACTTGAGGTCTAGCTAACTAAGCTGAAGTGTTAAAAGAAGCAGCAAGTGTTATGAGAACCTTTCCTAACTAGGAATGTCCACAAGATTTTTAAATCGAAAGAGTAGAATGTAAATGGTGATAAAATATGATAAGAAGTTGTGCCACACCATTTTTGATGGGTGTTGTCATAGAGCAAATAAAAATTGTTGACAGTACCACTTGAACAAATGAAAAATGATCTTTTAATGAATTTAGTCTCACTAGGGTTATACCCCGTGGACTGAATATACCTGATCAAAATTTGATAGTTTTCCCTGCTTTAATGTTAATTATTATGATTAAAGGTGAATAAAACATGTTATATCATTAAGAATAACTGTGTTGTGAATGTCTTGCATGTAAGATTGTAGCCTGTTTGACAGGTGGTTGCAATGCTTGATTGCCTTCAGTTTATAACGGTATTCCAATGCTCGGGATATACTTTTCTGAGAAATAAATATGATGAAGTATTCTGTACAGTGATGATTGATTAACACTCTTTGTTTCAGGTTTTCCAATTTACTAATTATGATGGATATTGGCATTCTATAATTGTTTTACATCAAAAACAAGATCAGTTTCTCTAACCAATACAATTGGAGGTTTTTTTATGTGAGCGATGTGTATGCAAGGTATTTTTTATATTAAAAACAAACATGTCAATGATTGAGAAGTGCTTCAAATGCTACAGGAAAGGATCAAAAATCATCTTTGAAGTGAAAAATGAACCAATTGACTGTGGGTGATTTGAAATGTCTTTGACTTTGTAAAAAACTTAAATGTGAAAGAGCTAATGAAGCATTTCAAAAAATTATTCACTTCCTGCCAGTTTTGTGGATTGGAAAGCACACTGTGATTATTCATTTCTTTATTCCTCAAGTTCTGATGAGGTCATAGCATTGATCAGTTACTTGCTCAGGGAAATACCCATCAGTTACTCATTCATTTGTGGGCCCAGAGCTTTAAAGCTGACCTAGAATATTGAATGGCCAGTATGGTCTCATGATATTAACGTATTCTTGCACATTTAGTCAATGCTAGTCCTTGTACTGTTCAAAACTTATAGTTGTGAAACTAATATCGGTAGATTTGTGAAAAGTACATGTTTTGTGAAATTGTTTATAGCTATGACAGGAAAACTGTTTTTAATGTTATAATTATGGAGTCTCATCAATGTTTCTGAAAGTATTTTCTATGATTGGGAGTCCTTTTAGGAAGACTGATATATTTCAGTGTATTTTTATACACAAATTTGTACAAATATATTTATTTGTAAATTTGTCGTTGTGATGGTCTGCTTGTTGTGAGAGGCTGACCGAGAGGTTGAAGCTATTTCTGTTGCTGTAGTCAGTGCTTTCAGTGCTATATTTTTATTTTCAACAAGAAAAATGAGTGTCTGGAATAGTATCATCTCACTCTCCCATGGATTTGATGGTTGTGCCACTCTCCACAGTTGATGCATTGAACACAGGCTTAGTAATTCTTTGGATGCTCAATTCCTCCTTGTTGCTAAAAAATAATATTTTCAGTCTGCGTGAAGTTGAAGTTGCCTCTTGAACATGAAATTATTTAAGTCTTCAGGGATAGCAATTTGATTTTTCTGGAGCTTCAAATTTTTCATAAATTCGTCTTATTACTTGAGAGGTATTAAATGATAATGACATTCATATTCTTCCATAATAGTTCATTTCTTAACCTATGAAATGTTTTTCATTGCCCAATTAATTCATATAGTTAGTCTCTACTTGAATGTTGAGATCATGATTTTATTTGATCAAAGCCTTTTTTTTATATTCTTCACTTATATCTTTAACTCTGTGAGTGTACATCCTAGATCCACACATGTATGATCAACCTGTTTTACATTTTCATAGGATTTACTCTTATCCTAAAAAATTTTCGGTTATAAACTTGGATGCATAACCTGATAAGTTTGATGACACCAGAAAGAATGAGTTAAGGATTTGGTGGTTAATATCTTGTTCTTAAAATGCTACATAGGTAGATATAATTTAGATTCCAACTCATTGTCACCAGTTGTTGAATTTCAATTTTAAAAGAATTTGTGCAATCATAAAATTTCAATGAACTGAAATAATTATCTGATTTTGTTACAAATATTTTAAAGTTAGGTACCTTTTTGAGAAGGAAAGTTACAGTTGCAGCGCTCCCAAATTGTATACAACATACATTGGCAAATAAACATTCTCTAACATTTCTAATTTTGGAATAATTGGGGTTGCTACAAGGGTTTTCACTAAAGTTAGCAGATTTTCTCCTCAATTCATTTATCATCCATCCAGAAGCCTATATAATATTAATGCATATTTTAAATCTGAAGATCTTTCGTGTGGAATGCTTCCCATGTGGATAATTTCTAAAGCTTTTATTATTTCCACATCTTATACATTAAATGAAGTTTGTAATGGTTCTCTGTGAATCCTGAATCCAGTCCCACATATCTCTCTAAAAAGTAATTCACACATATGTGTATTTTTTCCATTTTGCCTGTTTCACAGTCAGTGATACAGTTAATTGTTTTTTAATTCTGCACAGTAAGCTTTTTTGGCAGTCAAAATAATTGATCAACTATCACTTTATATTAATGAAATATTTCTGCTTTATTTTTCTTCACATTAATTCTTTCCCGCATCTTTTTGTCAGAATTTCAGCTCCATAACTTTTTTTGATCTATAACACTGAGCATATTTTTCTCACCGATTTCCAGGCAGTGTAGCATATTATATTTTTTATCTTCCAATGCTGAAATTTATTTAATTTGGAAATATGTATTCTTGTTATATATTATTGTATTATTTGGAGGGTACAAATGTGACAACTGTTTAGAAAACATTTGTTTAGTAACAGATGAATTTAGAATTACGGCAGGTATGGCAGTATGAAAAGGATGATGCAGATTTTTAAGATTGCTGTAGTCAGCCATTTTACAGTACAAATATTCAATTTTATGTATTTGCTGGAGCTTAAAAAATAGTATATGTAATATTTTTTCTGAATTTTTTCTTCTTTCATAAAATTTGTATTATCTCTAGTACTCATGGCTTGGATGACCCATAAGATATTTGGCAACTACTTTTTCCATCTTAAATACTTTCATTCAAGTGATGTAAACATCCTTTTCTAGATACAAATGAGGAAGTTTTATTCCCCCTAGCACAATAATTGCTTGATTTTTTTAAGTTTAATGGTCATTAACAAACTGTTCTGGTAAACATCATTATGCCTGGTATTCAGAATTTGAATTACTCTGGCTTTGTTAATGATCCTCAAAATCAGTATAAGTTATTTTGATTTTAGATTGGCATATTTCAATGAAACTTTGGATATGTCAGTTCTTAGGCACATTTAATTTTACTAAGTATTTGAAGCCAAATGCTGTAGTGATGAGATTTTAATATTGATTTTGAAAAGCCTTTTAGGACTTTGAGAATTCGTGTGTTGACTATGATTTTGTTTATCTCTGCTTTCTTAGTTGCCAGCTTTAAGTTGATACCTGGAAAGCTAAAAAATTTTATTCAATAAATGAAGGAGGTGAAACAACATATTCAATTTATGGGAAATTTCTAGAATTGTATCATCTCCTCAAGTCTCCTAAATAACTTCCACACAGGTTGTGCTATTTTTAAATTTGTGATTGGTAGAGGAAAACATATATCAGTTGTATCACTCCTACTGGAAGCAAGTCAGCCAAGGGTGTAATTTTCAAGATGTGAAAGGTTATTATCTGAAGATAGTCATCATATTTTTATCGGTACATCACCCACGTTTGAGTAACTTATTTGTCTAACCCTACGCTATTGTATTGATTTCTTTTATGTTAATGGTGCTTTGTTTCACTTCTTTTCTCTGTAGTTATTGTGTGTGCCTTATGTTTACGCCTTGTGCATTACACCTAGGATGGTGCATTTAAAAAGTTGACATTTTTATCACATGCACCCTGTTCTGGAAGTTATTCTTTGAAGGAAATTTTAAAAATAAATCGCACATGGTTGATGAACTTGAAGACCACTGTTTAATTAGTAATTTCTCACTTTGTGAAGTATGTCGAATGATTTTTTTAAATTTTTAATCACTCAAAATTTTTCTCTTGCCATTGTGTTCTCTGGAACGTGACTGCTTGCACAAAAAGGTTGTGGATAAGATGCCAGTGTTGCATTAAATATCTTATTTGATGATTTTAAAGTACATACATGACTATAAAATATGTTACTGGTAATGATTATCATGCCATTTGTTGAAAATTATTTGTGAATGTATTTTTCAAACCAAAGGTTTAACTCTGTGATGGAACTCCGAATGAATAAAAGGATTAAAGTGAGTTTTCATTAAATAAGTTGATTTTATTTCATTTCATCTAAACAGATTTTATTTTTTCTATTTGGTTAAAATTTTAATGAGCAGAGGCTATTTTGCTTATGATAGCTGAAAAGAGTAACTCTTTTATAAAATAATATATTAAAATTCCTTTTTGTTGCCCATAAATCTTGTCCAATTCCTCATAGTTTTATTAGATTTTTACTCTGTGAATTTTATTTTTTGTATGTGTTTCTAAGTTGTGTACTTCATCACCTTTGGTTGATGTTCTGCATGCTTTGGATGTGTTTTTGTTAAAAAATAATTGTTTTAAATATGTTGTGTTTCCCATCCTTTTCTTTCATGAAAGATGGCTCTATTTTGTATGTGGGTTTACTGATGTTATTAATCCTCCCTGTAATTACCGAATGGAGCTGAATTTTCTGCTATATCCATTCTTTGAGTGGTTTTCCTGTGTTGCTACCATCCCTATCTTGAAGGTATTGTTGGTGTAGTAAACTTGGATAGATGTGTTTAGTTAGATTATATATGTTTGGTTGATAACTTCTGGACCCTCCTGAAGTTCACTGCCGCTTACTAATATAAACTCCCTTAAACCCACAAAAAGGATTCTCCGACTCAAGAATTAATGGGTCATATTTTATTTACCCTGGTTTAGTTATTTTCCTAGTTGTGGTGGATTGCAATCACTTTCAATTACTTTGAGAGATGGCTGCACTTAATATGTGTTAGTTGGTTGGCTCCTCATGCATTTTTGGTTTATTCATATGATCATCATGTTTTATCTCACTATCAGGAGCTATCCAAGTAATAGGCTATCAGTTTCTCTGCTACCTTTACAAGTTCCTAACTGCTCTTGAAATGAACCAACAAATAATGTCTGTTTTTTAATGCACTTAGTGGGAAAGTTGGCATTCTATACATGCTGGTTGTATAGTGACTTATGCATTTTAATGAAATGATTTGACTGTAAGAAAATGAAAAATACCATTGTGGTCTAATATGATGAGGGCATTCAAAGAATTAAGTGGGACAACAATTTTAAGAAAAATTGATAAAATTTGAACTCAAGCTTATCTTCTTTTATTACCTTTTTGCATAGTTTTGTTTTAAATTGTCAGTTTGTAAAAACTACTTCCCCAATTATCATCAAAATGAAGTTATGTTTTCATGTAGATTGTGAGTTTTACCAATGAAACTAATTTTTAGATTAACTACTTTTTTTCTCTTTGTGCTTTGATGATTTTATCCTGTTCATTTTTTATTCTTCCCCTTACAAGTCTTTTTTAAATATGTAATGTGATAAAGTCTTTTGGAGACAAATGCTGTTTCAGCATTCCAGAAAAGCTGTTACGCATTAAATTAGCATGATATATTATTTCTCTGTGTACATGAATCAATTTGAATTGTATTTGGTATATGTGTACTTAGTCATTCCCAAAGTGATTGTCCTTATTAGAATGTATATGTGGCTTTGTCCAATTCCTTAGAAAGATGCTCATATCAGTCTTTTCCGTAACCTTTCCCTTATTTTTCTCCTATTCTCATCTAATTTGCAATTGATTAGTCTATGCTTAAGCAATTTGTTTTAATTATTATTAGATTTTGTTTTATTCTGTCATATGAAATAATGTGCTCAATATGGACTTGAATCCAAATGGACAAGGAGAGAGTTGTAATGAGGGATATATTTTGTAGATAATTTGATGAGAATATAGCGTAAACATTGTCAAATGAGTTTTAATCCCATTAATCCCCATTGTTTTAATCAAATATTGTTACACTCTTTATGCTGATGTGACAAGAGTGAAAACATTGTTGTAAGGTTCCTAATTGGTACTGCAGTGGTAATAACGACAATCATTACCTCTTAAATTTTTAGTGAATTCTGCCCAAAAACATTTTGGTCGGCTAAGAGTTTAGTTCTGATTGATGATAGGATGATAGGATTTCCTATTGAAAATTTTATTCTCGTGAAATTATGAAAATGGTTTTATCTTCTGATAGTAGTTTGCAAATATTGGGGAAGTCATCTGTGTGTGGAATCGATTTATTCTTTATCCATAAAATTTTACAATAGCTCCACCAGATGTATTATCTATTAGCTAGTAAGAAATTTTGGTATTTGAGGCATCAATTTTCAAGCTATTATTCATCCCTTGTTGTAATGCATGGGGTATGTTCAGGAGGCATGTATGTATATGTTTAACTTTAGTGTTCATTTAATGTGCACCCATTTTTTTTCTTTTACCATCTTCCACCTGAATGGCACAAATTTTTTAAGTACATATGTCTGCTCACCAAAGCAAGAGATCTGTTAAAAATCAATTATATGATATTTTCTGTATGTTATTTTTTTGTTTGTCCCTCCTGTGAATTAATACTAGTGAAATAACTACCAGTTCAGCATTTTTGTGAATTATTCTATCAATAACACCTTATTCTCTATGCATTCCATACAATTAACGTTGTTACTATATTTTTAACGTATTTGAATGGATTACAATTTTTTTAAATCCTATTTCAGATTAAAATTTAATTTCAATTAGGTTTGATTTATCACAGTTCTTGAAGTCTCTTTATCAATCTTTTTATTTATTTATTCCCAACTTCTTTTTGGTTCTAACATTGAGTAACTGGCTAGGTCATTATTGATAAGTGTTGCAATTAGCTCTAGAATTTTCCTTAGGATGCATATCATAAAGGCACTGAGGAAAATATCATATTACAAAATTTTTGATGCAATAATGGAACCTTCAACCTTAAATTGATGGTTTTTATTTTTTTCACGTACATATTTGGTTAGATTTGTTTTAATAGGTAGTCAAGTAAATTGATTATGTACCTATTTTACTTGATTTACTTTCTAGTTAGTTTTGTGGTCCCATTCAATTGCTTCTGTACATGTCTTTGAGTGATGACATTGAAGCAAGCCCTTAATCACCTCAACGCAATGGTGTGGCACAATTTGTGTTTGTTATTCATCTTCTATGTATGTCTGTTTATGTGTACCTGCTCACTCTTTATCTTTTAAACTCTTATCTTCATCCTCCATTTGTTTTTTTTAACATTGGCATTCCCTCTGTTTTTCTCCTGGACCAATAGGTGGCGTGCGTGTGAATTGTGACCTTGATTAGCCCTTGAAACTGCTCGATCGATCGCCGTCCCTGCACGTGTACGTCTCGTAAGTGTTTGCCAATCACGAGCCGCTTTTGGCCAAGTTTGGACATTGCCTTTTTGTGTGTAGGTACATCTGTACAGCCATATCAAAAAGTTCAAGGGATCTAAGTCAAAAGGTCACTGGACATATGTTGCTGACTTACAAAGGGAATAATTGGTGATTCAACCCAGTTGTTCCACCTCAAAGAAGCCTTTGCCCTTTACAGGGCACTCTAGCTAGATTCTTTTTGTTTTCCTGAACAAAATTTTATTATTTAATATTCCTGTGGCTTTTTTTTTCAAATGTACAAGGAGTTTATTTAGTCTGTGGATTATTTTTCAAAGAGGAAAAGAAAATTTTGTGTTAACTATTCACTTGTTGCATATAACCCCCATTTGTATGTGTTTTTGTTTTGTCATTTTTCGTGATTGAAGAAATTTATTTAGAATGAATGAATGACATATAATGTGCATTCACAGTATATTTGGGGGGGATACGTTTTCCTAGTCCAGTGTGATGAAACGTTAAGACAAAGATGTTATGTATGAATTATTGAAAAAATGTGTAAATGTAAAATGTTAAAAGGGATAGGGATTTGCTAAGAGGTGCTAATCCCTGAAATGGTGCTTCGTTGTTTAAGCATCTTTTACAACCAAATAGATTATTAATTTCAACCAAAGACATGTGTCAATGTTTTGTTGGTTTTTGTTTATGGGTTTATCCACATGATAATGATCCGTGGTTGTGATAGCCCATTCGTGATTATCACATTGAATTGTACTTAAGAAATGTGGATACAAGTAATGTGTGTGCTTAGTTTTGTGGCCAGTTTGGTTTTATTATTAACCGTCACGTACAGATGTATAAAGCAGGGCTCCATTGGCAGCTGTGTAATACAATCGTATGGTGATTGCACTGTTCACTAGTTAGAGTTTATATGTATTGTTTTCTGATTCTAGAGTCATCTTTCGTGTTATTTGTTTACGTAAGATTTCATTTTAAGCTTATAGTCTATGTTGCCCTGCACTGGTCCCAATGCATGGCTTTAGTGGTGATTGATTACTCCTGTGGGATGTTACTTTGTTGTTTGTTTACTATATGTAGTTATGGTACAATTTCGTGTTGTTTTCGCATAAAATGTCCACAGGGCCTGGTTACTGTGCCATTTGTGTTGACAGATATCTTATGAAACTTATGTAATAAGTTAATTTGTTAGTTGGAATTTTCGTAGTAGACATATGATTTGAGAAGTTTTAAATGGTGAGTAGTGGATCGGTCTAATTTCATGTTAAATTAATGTTCATGAACTGTTCTTTTTTTACTTTCTTGGTTCCAGGCCCTTGTTTGTTTCTTTGTTGTATTTGTGAGACGAGTCATTTTTGTTTTCACAGACGATAAATTTGCAATTCCATACACAACATGGCTAAACAACTTACTTCATGCAACTATTCATTATTCCTGCCTCTTGTCAAATTTTATGTTGGCAATTAGTGGGCTGCTATCTTCCTTGTCACAGTGTGCACAAGAGAATAACCTTCTGAACCCCATATGGTGAAGAGATAAGAAGATTACTAGTCAGTACTTGATTACCATTATGTCATTCAGTTTGATTTTGACTTAATGTTTGGATATCCAGGGATAAGTAGTAAACTGCGCTTAAAGATGATGATTTTTAGGCGGTCATATTTAAGAAAAGTTCTTTTCATTCAGAGTTAGAAATGAAATAAGATACAGTAAAATGACAGGATGTCGTTAATTTTCTTGGAGGTACATAGCCTGCTTGATGGTTAAGGCAGGGATTTGCTACTGGGAAGGGTGTGATTGCATGATTAAGTGTGGATTCATCAATATTTTTGGGAGATTGATCAACCAATGAAAACATACTGTGGTGTATGGAGCACAATTTTCTAACTAACCTATGGAGTTATATTGTTTTTTGGACCAGTGTACATAAGAGGAAATATTCATAATATGTTTTGTATTTTAATTTGAAAATTTTCGAGATGGTTATACCCCAGAAGAATCAATGTGAATCCCATTTATTACTTTATTTTGATAAAGTGTAATTTTTTATTGTTGAAACTGCTGATTTCTACGTGGCTGTTGGTCAAAAATCTCAGGTAAATTGTAAACTATGCCTGTCATCTGTTCTCGGTTTACATAGGGGTTACATGTGAGAAAAAAGAACCAGATATTTAAAATTGTAAAAAAGAAATTTGAAAAGAAACAATTATTATTGATAAGGTCCAAATGATAATAAATGTTTTGCTATATTTGTTTATTAGATGGTCGGGAAATCTGAAAAAAAAGCATAACAAATGATAAATTTGCTGAAAGTGTAGGTATTTGTGAAACCCACACTAGCTTAAGTTTTCAGTACACAACCATTTGCTAAAAAAATGAAAAGCAAAGAAAAAAATTGCGGACATTATAGAACCAGGAGCAACGTGAAAGTGTGATGGGGTGTGATGGTTGGCAGTGGAGGGAAGGGATGAGGGTAAAAGGGTAGAAGAACCCTGAAGCCTTATTATTGACTGACCTCTCAACCTTGCATTGCCCCTTCCCCTTGTGACCAAGTGAAACATTGAACTGTTGAGGGAGACATAGGGGGATTCCTTCATTTCTATGCTGAATTTAGTTGAAATAGTGACACAGTTGACTTTTTGTACTAAGGAAAAAATTCTGTATGATGAAAGTGATAACTATTCAGTGTATGAAAAGGGCAGCAAAATAAATCCTATTTTGGAGATACCAAGGCATTTTAAAATTATACTTTTCCCTGTTAGATGAATAATATCTTCATCATCAAAATACTTGTGTATCTAAATGAATGATTTACTTGATCCAAATATCTAAATGAATTACTTGTATATCTATGTCTGTTTAAAAATAAATATTTACAGAGAAAGCTGTTTCAGTTATTGTCATTTACAATCCCTTGGATGTAAAATAAATCGCAACATTTTTGGAAATGTTCAGAAGAGTTTTTTCAAGGTTTTATGCAGTATATTGCTCATTTGGTTGCTGATTTTGCTCATGTAGTTGTTAATTCAAGGGGTTTTGAAATGATGCTAGGCTTTCCCGGTGGATATTGTTTTTAAATTCTTCTCTGGAATGGCTGCTGGTAACGACTTATAAGGTCTGACCCATTATCACATTCAGGATAGAATTTATTCAGAATATATCTCAATCAATTTTGTCTATAATGGGTCGACTTGTAGTGTGTCATATTTAAATATATGCATGCATTTGTCAGAAATCATACAGCAGGAGAGTTTGACATAGATTTTTAGGCAATGGATACAAGTTCTTCCTTTTGAAGAGGAGCAATGAGGACATCTACAGTAAACGTCATCTGATGACACAAGTACACTTTCCAAGCCAATTATTAAATATATGCACTAAGATTTAACACTTCAAACAACATTATTGCACAAGACTCAGTAATTAAGTCTATTCAAATCTTTTTACATTTGTGGTAAAAAAACATTGGAGACAGAAAATGACGAATAACATCATGCCGTGTCATCAGCAAAAGAATGAAAATATCAGTTTTCCATGAAATGTGCTGTTGCAAAAATTGTTAACATAAATTAAAAACAGAATTGTTCCCAAGGCAGAACCTTTGGGTACACCACAAGTGAACGACACCACCTTACCAATTCATTCGTTAATTTTTACCCTTTGTGATTCATTAATTTTTGCCAATTGCTTCCAATTAAAGAAGACTTCCATGCCTGAAGAATACCTGTTTTCTCAACAATAAAACAATATATAAATGGAACCACTCACAATCAGTATCTTATACCGAGAAATAATGTCATTTTAATTTGTTAATATGAACTAAGATGTTTCTCATGTAATTATATTATAATAGATATTAATGATCTAGACCCATGCATCCAAATTACTTTGATTGAGTGCATAGAACCAATCTTGAAGGTAAGTTCATGGATATAAAATGTTTTTGGATGGAGAGCTTGCTTGGATCTCCCCCTACCAGCTGCAGCCTTGTGAAGTCGAGCAGGGGCGCAGCTAGGAATTAAGGCTGGGTGGGTTTAGGTGCCACTAATATCAGTGTGTGTGGGGGTAAGGACTACCCACCAGGTAAGTACGAGATTAATAAATTGAGGAATTTTAAGATAAACTGTTCAAAATGGTGAGATTTACAGCTTTCTGAGGGATATTTTATTAATCCTTACACTATTCTATTAGTAACATCAATCCAATTAAGTAAAATGGATTAAACTTAAAAACTTCTCTGAGCTCTGGGGGGGGGAGTTTTTACCCCCCCCCCCCACCTCGCTGCGCCACTGAAGTCGAGCGCCTGTCTCTCCTCACGCTCAATAATGAGTGTATCCTTAAGTTTATGCAACCGTCAATTCCATTACTGTGTTTCTGGTTGCAGTTTCATGTGAACTGCCCGTCATGAGGGCAAGAAAGCACATTCAGTCTACACTCTACAGTTCTGAGCTCGCCGCTGGCCCTCACCCATTGGTT
The DNA here is from genome assembly GCF_921293095.1 of Ischnura elegans. Lineage (NCBI taxonomy): Eukaryota > Metazoa > Arthropoda > Insecta > Odonata > Coenagrionidae > Ischnura > Ischnura elegans. Next base: position 65,377,472 of record NC_060249.1, on the reverse strand, counting down.
CCTTAGCCTGGACTCAGATGCCTACCCGCTCGCCACAAACCCTATCTTCAAAGCTTAGTTTGAGAGTGACTTCCCCCTACTCTTCTTCCATCTTTTCCTCCTGAATGTCCTGTTTAATTTGGCCATAATAATAATAAATTTTATTGGTCCTGAGACTGGTATGTTACACGTATAAGACAAGTCAAATATAAATCTTAAATCATTTGTTACAATACACATACATATATCACAACATAGTACAATATTATGCATCAGAAACCAGTTTAGCACATATGAATTTATCTTACAATAATCAATTTCCTAGGAATTCATTTATATCATAATGACACTCGTTTATCAATAATAAATTTACTCTTTTTTTTTAATTTTTCCAATTTCTCTATTGACTTTATTGCTCGAAAGTATCTTCATCTGAATAACATGCTACTTAATGTGACCATGAGAGAAGGGTCGCAGCTAGGAATCAAGGCTAGGGGGGGGGGGGGTTAGGTGCAACAAATACAGGGGTGTGTGGGGGTATGGAATACCCCCATCGGTAGGTGCGAGATTAATATATTGCGGAATTTTAAGATACATGGTTCAAAATGGTGAGTTTTATGACTTTCGGACGGATATTTTATTAATCATTTCACTATTCTATTAGTAATATCAATCACATTAAGTAAAATGGATTAAAATTAAAAATTTCTCTGAGCTCTGGGGAGGTTTTATCCCCCAAACCCCCCTCGCTGCGCCACTGCATGAGAGTTCTTGTGTATGATTTTTCTCTCCCACTTGGTTGTCATTAGTGCCTCCATAAGGGTGATTTCTGAAGGCTTACAGTTGCAGGTAAAAGATCAATTAATCTGATTTATTAATACACCTTTAAACATATTGTACTTTTGAAACTTGGAAGTGTATATCCTAAATTTCTGAAATCAGATTTTCAGTTCGTCAGGCAACTATCATTGGGGAGGAGAATATGTATTAACCCATCCGAGGACTGGGTAAGAATAAGGATTGGTGAGGAGCGTGTTGTGTTGATGTCAAGGAGATTGTTATTCAATTGTAAGTACTTAAAGGCATGTTTGAAGCAAACTTTTCAATTTTGACCAAGAATTGAAAAAAAAAATGGGCTGTAAAATAAATTTCAGCATCTGTAATTTTGAAAAATTTCTTATTATTGGCATAGCTATCTCTCATATGCAAATAATCAAGCAGTTATGCAAAAAAGAGGCTAGTCTATACGCATTAGTGTTTATCGGCAACAAGACGAGTTTCATTTCCTAGACATCTGTAGCCTTGTCATTTATGAATTTTCTAAGGTGCTGGTGAATGAAGCGAAAATTAGATAACACATTTTGTAGTTAGTGTGCATCAGAAATATGTACTTTGTAATTGCCTCAAGTAGTTGCATTTTTACTTTTGTGTTTCATATGTTCTACCTAAAAAAAAACTCAAAATCATTTTCGAATTATAATTACAATTTTTCAAGCATTTTCCAAGCGATCTTTCTGGCCGGCATGCGCCGGGGCGCTGGTCGCGTTTCTTCTCCCTCTCTCCCCTCCCCCCTCTCCCGTCCCGCACGCTTAGCCATTTCTTTCCCTCCTTCACTCTTCCCAAATTCTCCAGTTCTCTAGCGAAACCCCATATCCCCGCAGCTGTGTTTCTGGATAGTTGAGACCCCAATTAGGTCACCGAGGAAAAAATATCAGATTAAAATGTACCGGTACGGGTATTTTACACATCTCACTTAGTGCCGTCGACGAGAATTAAGGAAGGGAGCGATTCTTGAGGGGGAATACGGCACGGCGCAACTATGTATTTTTCCTCATAGAGATTGCAAAATCCTACGTACCTAGTTCAATGATTGCTGGTTTGGTTATTAAGAGAGTTTATGTTCTAAAACGTTTTAATATGAAACGTGTATAAATAAGCGGTGCGCTAAAAAGAAGTGAGAAGAAGATGAAACTTTTAGATGTTAACAATATCTCAAAAAACTTGAATGCTTGTCTGAAAAAGTAGTGGTTCCACGTGTTGCTGGGCACGTACCCTCCAGGCGCTTAAAAAAATTAGACAACATTTTTAATACGGTTATCATTAGGTTTGTTTTGTTTTATATACTACGGAGCCTTAATCATTTAATTACATATTAAAATAAAGAGACTATTTCCCATAGTGATTGTTGTATGTTTTTTTTAATCTCTAATATAAGAAGACCGTTTGCCTGGCAGGCCCTTGTGTTCCACCTGGAAAAAAATTCTGGATTCGGCCTTGCAATGAGTGTTTAGCTACAGATTCAGGAACGTTGGAATATTCATATTTTCATTTCAAGTTTTTTTAAGTACCCAAAATGGAATCATAGAGCAATTGTCCACAAACAAAAAGATTACATCAAAAAGTTTAAAGGCAACACGTGGTAAATACCGTTTTCAAATAATGTTCCAAAAAATTAAAGGAAGAAAATATTGCCAGTCGTCATCAGGCTTCGGACCGGTGACCTTCATTTTGAATATGAAGGACTTCTTCATGTTGTCAAATGATAAAAAATGAAAATAAAACAAAAATCCAAAGGTGAAGACAGCGTGTATAAACCCTGGGTGCGTCCAATTAGAGGTTGGCTAGGTTAATCAAGCTGACTTGCCTCTCACAGGAGGCGGTGCCATTCCGCTATCATAAATCCCTCCGTACTCTACGAAACACTGACCCTTATAGTAGGTCACGCTGTCCTCAAACAATTATCCCGGTAAATAATTATCTTAAGACCGACCGATGCGATTACCATGGTGATTCTCCCCGAGTAAAACGTACCGGCCACACACCCGATACGACTTGTCACGTCACGATATTCTTAAGGCACTTTATGCGACGTGGTTTGAATTGTTTTAATGGATGAGCCGCATAGTGCATCGGGCACGGCAAGGCAAAGCAGCCCCGCACGGCGCTATATACTGCCCATTGATCTTTCACATGAAAGATCTACCTTTTGCACTGTTCTTTGTCCTTGATTATAAAAAAACACGTGTATACGGCAAGATTGGTCCCTGAATGATAATTGTGAATTTTAACTTCTGTTTCCTCAATGAAACTTAGCTTTTCTTCGCGTTCAGTAAGGCACAGTGATATTTTTACGAGAAATAAAATAATTTTCACCAGCGGATATGTATTTTTTAAATTCCATACATCCATCGAGACATTAGGTGGTTTCTTTAGGACGCTTTACATAACGCTTTTCATGAATTAACACCTCCGAATGGAATTTTAATGATGCCAAAACAATGCGGGCTCTAAATTAATGCGAAGACGATACTTTGTGCAAAAACGTGATCTTGCTTCAGTCACTTAACCGAACACACTATTTCAGCTTTCATCATGACATAAAGACTTTTCAAGAGCGAAAAAGTCCCATACAATCATCAAGAGTGACGCATTATTGGCAGATGAGATATTGGAATTGATGGAAGAGTTTAATAAAATTCTAACAAAAAATGAAAGCCAGAAACAATTTTTGCTGAAGGTCGTGACTGACTACAGGCGATAATTTCCAGACTGCCACAGAGCAACTTTATTAAAAGAATTTTGAGAACCTTTGTGTGCAGGAGGAACTGACACTGCATCAAGTTTTAATGGCCACCTGTAAGCGGGAATAATCTCTCCGTGAGTGTGATAGGTGATATGTTAACCTAATATTGTTATTGTGGAAATTGGTGTGTTTAAAATTTTTACATGTATGTTAATAGTTGTTAAAAACAAAAAATAAAAAAATACCTGCTACTATCGCAAAATGAATTATGCATACTTTCTTTCATCCTTTATATTTCAGTAATTACGGAAGCTAAATACTATCGCCTCACTAAAAATTCCAGTTTTCAAGGTTTTACAGGACATCAACAGATATCCCGGGAACGAAAGGGCAGAAATGAAAGATATGAAATATGCCCTTTGCGGGATGGTTGCCAAAATACATCAGGGGCTCAGATCTCACATTTCTCAAAATCGGATATTATTAATTACTGCCACCTGAGCCCCAAAGACAAATATTTTGCGAACATTCAGGCTGAATTTAGGTAGAAGCACTTAGATATTAGCTTTAGATATGGGGAATAAATCAATACTGCTAAGCCCCTTTTTGACAATAAGCAGTGATTAATATATTATTCAAGTTATATTGACGAAGTTCAAAGTTTATCTAAACAATTTTATGGTTTTACGATGGGTGAGAACGATCAACACATTTTGAGAGTATGCAACCCGCGTGGCACCCAAAGTGTTGCCTGGGGTGGCGCGCGATCACTCTCGGTGCGATATCCCGAGAACCAATGGGCAGAAATGAAAGATATTTGAGATACAATATAAATGTCTAACGAGTCGTTGTAAAAAACAGAAAAGTGATAGAATAATCCGAGAGTGACATTAGGTATCTTAAGTTATGTCCGAAAAACACCCAAAAAACACAAAATTTCTAAACTTTAAGTGCGATGCGGCACGTTTTCCCGGCATCCGATTGCAAAAATAATTTACACGATTTATTTTTTCACAAAATGGAACAAAACTGGGGGGTGTCCCAAAATAAATTCGAAAACTTTAAAAATAAGGACCACCCTAATGAGATATAGCCCTGGGAAAGATGAATTGACATGAGAAAGATTACTGTTCTGAGTGTAGTTGATCATTTCAATGGATATTGACAAGAAGACATAATAAATAATCATTATAATATTTTAATACATTCCGGAATGAAAATTATGTTGGTCGTCTCGTATTGTTTCTGCCTGACTTTAGATCTCCCATATTACGAGTAAAGGCCTTCTTACGAAGCAAAAGAGGTTCCCTGAAATGAATTATTGTTCCTTAGTGTCGTATGTTATATTAGGAGGTATTCTCGTAAATGGTATCATTAAATTTGTTTACGTTTTTCCTCGCCTTCTGCAGATTTCACTGTTATTGACTCTCCATTGCACGGTTGGCTTATCGCACCTCCCCTCAACGGCTGACTAGTCGTAATGCACCCCCTCCGCTCATTCTTTTTTCGCTGAGCACCACCCCACCCAATGGAAAACAGAGCATAGGGAAAGAAGGAGAATAGTCTTCCACCAACAGACACAGCTCGAGTTAAGTTGGGCAACTTACAGGGACACCTCCTTATATGTTATTCTCGCCGTGGAGATTAAAGCCTCAAATCTCGCAGATTTTTGCCTCTAGGACATCATATTTTCTCTAAAATGGACATTTTCGAAGGCGGCTATTAGTGTCGTATGTTATGTCAGGAGGTATTCTCGTAAATGGTATCATTAGAATTTGTTTACGTTTTTCCTCGCCTTCTGCAGTTTTCGCGGTTGTTGACTCTCCATTGCACGGTTGGCTTATCGTCCTTCCCCTCGACGGCTGGTTCGCAATGCCCCTCCGTTTATCCTCTTTTCGTTGAGCACCACCCCAGCCAATGGCAAACAGAGCATAGGAAAAGAGGGAGAATAGTCGTCCACCAACAGACACAGCTCGAGTTAAGTTGGGCAACTTACAGGGATACCTCCTTATATGTTATTCTCGCCGTGGAGATTAAAGCCTTGTAACACCTAGTGATGGGTCGATCATGAACGATTCGATCAAAAAGATTGAATCACTAGGTGAATCAAATGACTCATGATTCATTTCGTTAAACAAGTCGATCATCAATCATCAATTACTCCGACTTCCGGTTTCATATCAATCATCTCGGTTTCCGGTTTGTTTCAAAATTTGGAACGATAGATGCTTGATCTCTTTTCCTCAGGGCAGAAATAGTTGTGAGAAAATTAAATACTATGTTATGAAGAACTGAATACTTGTGTAATCTTTTTCTTAAATGTTTTCCAGCAGTCATCAGTATGAATAACACCAATACACGTAAAAGGAAAATATTAAGATGACTCCTGTAGGAGAACGTTAAGAAGTAGAAGTTAAAGTTGGTTACATTTTATTGTGCCGTTCATAAAATTATCCTGCAGATCAGATTCATGCATAGTGTGTGGTGTATTTTGTGTTATATTTTGAGATATGTAGTTAGAAATTATTTTATTAGTGTTAAGAAACTGGCAGTTTTGCCTTCCCAAATATTTTCATGACACTACTTCCTTCATTTTTGAAATCTAATTTACTCATCTAGGAATTCACAATAAAAATAGTATATGAAATGATAATATGGATAGCAATCAGCGTTACCAATGCTCTTCGCAGATGAGGCAGTATTTATTCGATTATTCAAAGTGATTTATTACATCCATTGATTGAGTCTTTTCGATCTTGATTCCTTTTGAGACTTTTCGATCATGATTTCTTTTGAGTCTTTTCAATCATGATTCCTTTGAGTCTTTTCGACCTTGATTCATTTGAGTCTTTTCGATCATAGTGATTGAATCAATTGATTGAATCACTTATGTGACTCGAGTCAAAATGATTGAATCACTAAAATGATCGACTTTGCCCATCATTAGCACGGCCGTTAGTAACACCTAATTTTGAGTGGTTTGTTTTGGTTTTGGTGTGACGTAATTCAAGCAATAATAAGCAGCAGAGGTGGAGTGAGGTAATTGTTGTGATTGTTGACGGCGCGGGAGGAAGTGAAAAGAGGGGAGTCGGATTGTGATAGTTATGGCGGACGGGTGTCCCCTTGCTCCCGAGTTTGTATCATTTAAAGTTTAATAAAATATTTGTAAGTGACGTGAAAATAAGAGTAATTAATTGAAACGTTATAGCCTCAAATCTCGCAGATTTTTGCCTCTAGGACATCATATTTTCTCTAAAATGAACATTTTCGAAGGCGGCTATTAGTGTCGTATGCTATGTCAGGAGGTATTCTCGTAAATGGTATCATTAGAATTTGTTTACTTTTTCCTCGCCTTCTGCAGCTCACGCGGTTGTTGACTCTCCATTTAACGGCTGGCTTATCGTCCTTCCCCTCGACGGCTGGCTCGCAATGCCCCTCCGTCATCACCACCCCACCCAATGGCAAACAGAGCATAGGGAAAGAGGGAGAATAGTCATCCACCTACAGACACATCTCGTAATCCACCCCTCACGTTTGCCTCCCTCTGCTGGATACAACGCCAGGCAATGGAGAACACAGCATAAAGGAGTGGGGTGAATATTCGGCTGCCAACAACAACAGCTTAAGTCAAGTCATACAATACGGAATATGAAATCCATTGCATTGTCATCCAAACCAGTCCCCTATTCCACAGTATTTGTATTTTTTGTTAAAAATATGACCACTCCCCACTGTCGAGGAACCCATGCTCATCTATCCCCATGATTAAAGCACAAATGGCAATATCCACACTATTTTATTTATCACTTAACCGACCATGGCTTCGACACTTGGTGTCATTTTCAAGGTATTTTTATTTTATACGTTCATCTATCCTCTTCCACTCTTATCAGTCATCCTTCCTCAAATCATCAGGGATCACAAATAAGCATGTGGATCTCACACCTTGCAGCGAACTGAAGAAGCAATTTTGGGTTTGATATAATCAAAATTGTGGGAAGGGGGTTAATAGAGTTAAAGGGATTAGATAAATTAATAAATACACCACTTATATCAGATTAATACCGTCACCCGCTGTTGATATATTTATTGAGAACATTGCGCAGAGAAAAAAGACATGTATCATTGGAAGATAATTCTGCTATCTTGAAAAATCCGTGAGCATCCTCTTACACCACCCCAAATCCAACCACAGTCATCTCTAGATCTTATTTCTCCTAGTCCTTGCTCACTTTCTTTTCTGCATGTGCATGAAACAGCATGGGTGGCAGCTAACACCCATAATATGTGTGTAATTATTTACGGGATACATAAATCTGACGTCATACAATGAACACTGTATGAACTCGACTGGATACGATGTAAACCCATAGTCCCCTGGTGACTTTTGTTACGAGAAGCCAAGAACCAATACTAAGTTTCTATCCTCTTATACCTTCCCTACTTGAAGTCAATAACTTAATGAGGCTGGACCACGACTGAATATTTCAATACATCCATTTTTTTGTTATAGAAGCTAAAAGAAACTACTTTGTACACAACTTCTTATTAAGCCCGATAGAATTCAACAACAGTGTATCACTTTCAAGGGGGTTGCGCCAACCATTTTTAGCTATTTGTTGCATATACCATTGTTTTTTGCCATTGATAACAAAAATAATGATAATTTTAATTCATTCATAGCATTGATACCACTTTGTACAAGAAATATATTAAATAGAAAATATTTAAAAAACTAGCAAATCACAACCCAAACGCTCATCAGCTAATAAATGATACACCCTCACCACCAAGGCAAAAACATAATGCCATACACTTGAACAACACATTCAAAGTGTTTGTGTGCATGAGGGCAGGGGCGGATCCAGGATTTTTTTCTGGGGAGGAGGGTACAAGGGTGTGCCAGGTCTTTTCATATTTGAGATTATAAAAAACATAACAATTACTGTTGAAAATATTATCTTTATTTTGATAAGAAAGTTATTAATATTAAATTAAATGATTGAGGCTCCATAATACACAATAAAAACGAACGTAATGACAACTGCATTAAAAATCTTGTCTAGTTTATTAGCGTCTATGAAGGGGCACGTGTCCCCCCTAATCCGCTGTTTTGCCTGAAGTTGAAGGATCTTGTCTTTCTAAATGAAAATCCTATTTCGGCTATTGACTTTTTTAAGGAAAATGAAATAATAAATATTGTAAGGTTCACTTACGTATTTAAAAAAGCACCCTATGCTTTGTGGTTTATCAATCATAGGGTGATTTTAAATATATTAGAGGTCCTCGGTGCTTTTTAAAATATACTAGTGAGCCTTACAAAGTTTATTCTCACAAAGTAAAGCCTGAAAATATCGGTTATATATTTTATTTTCTCCATTTAAAAGGAAAATACATATCAACGCATAAAGCAGAAGAGAGTGGACAATGGGCAACTTAATATCAGGTACTACATAAGTGAATTGCGTAGCAATGCAAAAATATTTCACCATTCAAAAACACATTAAAAAGTAGTTACTTCATTGATTTACTGCTGTGAAAATAGCTTCAAATTTAACCTTCATGTTTACATTTAATGCAAATAAATGTACGGAAACAGAAGTTTTAGCTGAAATTAACTCCGATATACTAAATGTTGAAAAGAGAGGATCAAAGACTGCCGTAGTAATTTATACAGCAGTGGAAATATTACCATTTACAAGAATATCTCCTAATATACTATACGAACTCGTAGGCGGCATCGAAGATGCCGTCTTCACAGCCTAATTTGGGGTCCTAGGGCCAAAAATCAGTTAGATTTAAGGCTTGTATCTCCACGGCAATAAAACGTGTAAGGAGGTACTCCTGTATGTTGCCCCACTTGACTTCAGCTATTTTTTTGGCGGGCGACTAGGGTACTCACCCTACTCCACTATGCTGCCATCACCATTGGCTGACGTATTCACCAGAGGGAGGCAGAACGTGAGGGGTGGATTACGAGAAGCCAGCCGTTAAAGTCGAATATCAACAAGCCCGGGGGCTGCAGAAGGCGAAGATAAAACGTAAACGAAATCTAATGATACCATTTAAGAGATACCTCTTGATATAGCATATGGCTCTGATAGAAATTGCCTATTTTAGAGAAAATATGACGTCCCATGGGGAAAATCTGCGATATTTGAGGCTTTAATCTCCACGGCGAGAATAACATATAAGGAGGTGTCCCTGTAAGTTGCCCAACTTAACTCGAGCTGTGTCTGTTGGTGGACGACTATTCTCCCTCTTTTCCTATGCTCTGTTTGCCATTGGCTGGGGTGGTGCTCAACGAAAAGAGGATAAACGGAGGGGCATTGCGAACCAGCCGTCGAGGGGAAGGACGATAAGCCAACCGTGCAATGGAGAGTCAACAACCGCGAAAACTGCAGAAGGCGAGGAAAAACGTAAACAAATTCTAATGATACCATTTACGAGAATACCTCCTGACATAACATACGACACTAATAGCCGCCTTCGAAAATGTCCATTTTAGAGAAAATATGATGTCCTAGAGGCAAAAATCTGCGAGATTTGAGGCTTTAATCTCCACGGCGAGAATAACATATAAGGAGGTGTCCCTGTAAGTTGCCCAACTTAACTCGAGCTGTGTCTGTTGGTGGAAGACTATTCTCCTTCTTTCCCTATGCTCTGTTTTCCATTGGGTGGGGTGGTGCTCAGCGAAAAAAGAATGAGCGGAGGGGGTGCATTACGACTAGTCAGCCGTTGAGGGGAGGTGCGATAAGCCAACCGTGCAATGGAGAGTCAATAACAGTGAAATCTGCAGAAGGCGAGGAAAAACGTAAACAAATTCTAATGATACCATTTACGAGAATACCTCCTGACATAACATACGACACTAATAGCCGGCCTCGAAAGTCCTAGAGGTAAAAATCTGCGAGATTTGAGGCGTTTCTCCACGGCGTGAATAAAATAAAAGGAGCATAACAGTTCACGGAAACTCTATTGCTTCGTAATAAGACCTCTTCTGGTACCATAGAGGGCAGTAACAAGAAAAGACAACCAAACCGCCTTGGCTACCAGATAAATATGCTCATATGGTGATTTCTAAAGGTTCTCACCGTGATTTTGCGAGATTAAGTGATCCTCCAACAGGCGACAAATCTGGAATCTTTAAGTTTGGTCACCATCAGTTCCTGGTTTGCAATTTGCATACCCAATAAAAACTTTCAATATTGAAGGAGAAACCACAAAGTGGCGTTTTCATATAAGTATGCATTAAAAAGGAAAATAGTTTTGCTTTTTCATCCAAATTCTTTTTATTTGTATTTTAAACATGAATATTGTATTTACATGTAAAAATCAACCTTATTTCCGTAATTTTTAAATCCAACCAACTACGATATTATGGTTGGCTCAAATTCTCGGTAGCAAGAAGGTTAAGGGTACTGCCCGCCACCTAAGTCACAGGTCGCACGCTTTAATAAGTGAGTGGGTTCTCTGCCCTTGGTGTCAGGAAATAATCACACACAAGTATTTAAAGTTTTTACCCCCAAGTTTATTTTCATTCAAAATCCCAGTTTCTAAATCAGTTCAATGAAAATATACGTAAATAATATTCTTTATAAACATATGAGTTTCTAATCAATTTGCATTCGTGCATTGATATTTCCGTGAATTGAAAGGACTATTTCTTTCACTTTTTCCCACAATAAATATAATAATTTAATGAGGTACCAAAATACCCTGCGCAGCCAGGATATTTATGTTCTTACAGGAAACTTTTATGTCCCTATAGGAAAATAAAATTCCATAGACATAATCACTAGGGCACTTCTTCCATAATAAAATACAAGATTGATTCGCACAGAAATCAAATTCGATGAAAGAAAATCAATAATATTTATTAATATTAAATACATTATTAATTGGAAACTTTTTTGTGTAACATAGAGTCACCCATATTTTCCCAAATTTTTATGGATATAAATCTAAAATCTGTCAACAAAATAATGATATAATCATTGAGAAATTGGAATGCATGATCAAATTTAATGTTAATTTATTTTTAACATGGTTGCCATGGGAATCGGAAACAAAAAACAAACTATAAATTTTAGTCATTGGTACCATCTAAAAAAAAGCAAAGCCAATTTAGTACCTCTTGTTAGATATGAGATATAAGCCTAAAACGATTGTCAATAAATAAACGATTCTCATAAATTTTGATTATTGACAGGTTATTTCAGGTGCATCATAGCTAGCACCAGAATTAAACTTGTATTATCTTAAGGGCACAACAAATGACTATTTGGAGAGTTAAAAACTATTCCAAAGACGTGAAAAGCCTTTTCGCTACATCTAATCAAACATGACCCAACTCGGAGAGATTGAGAAATATTGGCCATTTATATTTTCGACCTAATTAGTTTAGTTGAAATAATTTACATACCCTAATGTCATATACAGTCTTAAAATGTTAAAAGGAATTCCGTCGACCATAAGTCTACGGAATGTTTTCATCTTTTGAAAAATGCAATTAACAGTGGCATTCCAAGATTGTTTAATTTTCATCTTGGTAACCAAGGGTGATTAAATACAAATCATTCAAAAAAAATAGTGAATAACTTAATAGGCATACATAATAATTTTTCCCATTGTCGATATCTCAAATGCTCTTTGAAGACAGCACAAAATATGGGAAAAAAACGCAATTATTTCTGATAAATTTTGGATAGCATGGTCTATTCGCAACAATATACGAAGCAGAACAACTGAAAATTTTACAAGATACCATTAACACATGTATTAGCTTCCATAAAAAACAAAAGCCATCCATATCACATACTATGAGAGTAGTTGAAGGAACTCCACAATTCCATTCCGAAAAAATGCAAAATTTCCACCATTTCAACATTGTAACTATGGTGGGTGACGGAAACTTAGTTTTCGGACTGCTCTTCGGAATCATTTCCGGTTCCCTAAGTCCCTGCCAAAATTTGAATGCTCCAACTCCTCTGGAAATGTTCGGGAACTTGTACCCATGAGTGAGGGAGTCAGTGAGGAACACATCGGGCTGCATATATAAGGGGATACCATATTTTTACACCAAATATCATACACAAGGATGAGTTTGGGTATGCCTTGTCAGAGAGGCTATCAAAACTCCAAGCTGAGATTCTGTGTAACCCTACAAGGTTCCTAAGGATTACATGTTTCTCAAGTGTGGTTTTACATACAGAGTTTCTTAAAAATTCAAATCTAAAATTTAGCCAAATGTACATATTATGTAATTCCTATGGATGAGACAGTGTGACATGGAAGAAAATTGCTAATGCTTACATACTTTTTAAAATGCAATTAGGAGCTGCCACTAAATTTTTTTTTTTTTAATGGTGTGGTAGATATGTCCAGATTAGAAAATAAAAAGACAATATTGTGGAGAAATTATAACTCTGTTGTAGCATTTGAAACAACAAGAGAGCCCCTAAGGAATCAGTCCAAGGCGGCCCAAGTTAAAGGGTAACTCCAAGAGAAAAGCTCTCTCTCATGATTAAAATCACTTAACACGACACTACAGCACAGGTTACCTGTAGGCATCAAGCATCGGAGACAAATCAAAATTATTGGCCGTGGCTGTGTTGATATCAATCTTCATTTGGATTTGGATGGATCATTAAACCATAAAATAATTCTGCTTATTCAAAATAAATAATTTGAAATTTTATTACAAAGTTAAAAAAGGCAATTATAAAAATTCAGTATAAAAGAAAACAAATATAAAAATTTCATTAATAAGAAATGCGATATACGCAAGAATATATATATTAATTTCAAAATATTTCACACTACTCCAAAATGAACAACTTTGATGGCACCACTGTCCTCCTCTTCCGAAAAATCTGAAATAAAATGTGTTTTGAACCATGAGTATTGTATTAAACAATGCCATAAGTAATTTTACCATGAAATAAACTCTATAACATTTCAGTACAATAGAAAAATTTCATATATGTAATCTATTATCCACAATGCTGACACAAGATAGCAGAAGTTTAAAGCATGACCAACAGACGTAGATATCAAAATGTTGCAGTTTAGAGAGGTGGCAACACTCAGGATTCAGACTGTGGCTCAGAGGACAAATTTAAGTAAGAGTTCCAAACACTCCCAAATATACCTATTCCACCTACTCAACATTCCTCCCAATTTTTGAAGCGTCGGTTCTGAAAGAATTTTTATCATTTTTTTCAAATCATTTAAGACAAACATAAACCACTCTAGTTCAAGGAGATACACACCCTTTTGATAGAAAAAGAATAAACTATGATATGTTAGAGATTTATTTCTATCCAAGAGATTTATACGTACATCAGTCATGGTATTGATTAGCAACTGTGCCTATATAAGTACATATTTTTTGCTGCATGAGGCAGCACAGAGGTTGAAAGGTTAACAAAGAAGTTATTCCTTATATTACAACCAACTGAAACAATAGGGTGGTTTCCTATTACAGTGGAACTTGGTTAGTACGTTTCTGAAGGGACCACGAAAAATGAACGTACTAACCAGGAAAACGTACTAACGAGGAAAGTAAATAATAGCAGTCCGGGTTATTGCAATCTGTGGAAAAGTCGTCATAATTACAATTACTATCGGTAGTTCTCATAGGATCGCCTACCTGAACTCTTTTCACATTTAAAATCAAGAAAATGAGCGCTACCATGAAAAACAAACCCTTTTCTGAATAAAAATCGCAATTTTTCATGGACATCCCGGAGACGATTTCATGATTACCGCGTCTATCTCCCGTGATTTATATATATTTACAGAACGAGGACGAGTGAAGCTCAGACAAGTCATTTTTCTTTCTCACAGCGTACTCGGAGAATACAACAACAACCCGGAGTAAGTCAACTGGTTTTTTAAACATCATAAAAATTGGGCAAAGTTATATTGACTTTCAAATTACGGCAACAGCCGTAGACATTCGCTTCTGGAATGATACCATTTCGATTGTAAAATCGATCGATATATCGACTGATGACACGCAAGATTATTAGATTACGACGTAATTACAAGAAAATTTTATATTAAACAGTTGAAATTTACATTCAAAATTTGTCTAATGTCGTCTGCTTTCGTTCCGAGATCAAGTATTTTTAAGCTAAGATTCGCGTGGAGATCCAGAGAATCGTCTGCTCCTGCAACAGTAGTCAAGTAAATACGTACGACGTCGAGTTTATGGAGAAGTACTGCTTTAGATAATGTGGGAATTGTCTAATACCGTTAAGACTCATTTCTTCATCATGATAACTCGTGCAATAGCAACAAATTCCCACTCGAACTTCGTGCGCAGCAGTGGGCACTCCCAAGCGCTCCAAAGGCAACAGAAGGTGAGGAGCTCTGGGTGGGGAAAATTGGGGCTTCTTATTGGCTGTAGTCTTTCATAGTCAGACATTCCCGAAAAATGGCCGCATTTTATTATTCAGCACGTCACAAGAATTTAGAAATGCATTTGGATAAATTACGGTAGAAGAAAGAGATGTGGAATGAATGGAAGAATGTTAATGGCTAATAATAATAAATTAAATCATGAATTCAGACGTTTGCGACCCTTAAGAAGACACTAGAGAACGAATTGCGGGTTGCGTCACGGCAAGCAATTGAGCGTACTAACCAGGAAAGCGCAATTTTTTCAAACGTACTAACCACATTCTTTTACCTGTATTTTGTTCGGATGGTACCGGGACCGAGGGAAATCGCCGTACTAAGGAGGAAAACGTACTAAGGAGGAACGTACTAACTAAGTTCCACTGTATTTTTTTATTGCCTAAATGGAAAGATTATTACTCCTGGAGTACGTATTTCACACCTTTAGATTTTTAAATGACGATATCTATTTTTTGCGATAAAATGAAAAGTGAAAATTTTCAAGCACGCGAAAATGCGACAGGTAAGTATGAATGCTGGGAAAACTCCGTGTGACGTCGCTCTGGTTCCCGCTGCTGTAAGGGAGGTGACCTTGGGGCGCGGCTTTGAGCGCTGATACAACGCAGGATGCTAGCAGGTAGCAGAGTACCATGCTAGCTGGTAGCGCTTGGCTTAAATAAGGATTATTAATACCTTATCAAACGAGGAAAACTTTCCGACCTAAGCCAGTTTTTATAAGTGATAATTAAGACATGTTTCCCTGAGCTCTGTGCCTCATGCATGCATTGGTAACCTCAGACGATGTAAAACTCCTATCTACTTGTATAGAAACTATGTCCCTGTGATGTCACGTGGAGTGGCATCACATGGGTGCCAATCTGGCCTTTTTCAAATGAGTATAAAATTGACCCTTGCCATTCGTCTAAACCGGTATTCCTAAAACCAAATAATTTGCATATTATGAATACACTACTCGTGGGTAACGAATCGCAATCAATGCCTTTCATTTTGTTTGATGAAGGAAACTACCCTATTAGGAGATTCATAGAGGTCTTTACAAGGCACATTACTTAATGGCAACTGACAATTAAGATCCGCAAAATCAAAAGTGTCGAACTAATATTTAATACTCATCTGTACGTATACTTAAGTGCAAAATTTGGTATCTATAAGTTTGATTTAACTGCCACAGCAACGTAGCAAACATTTTTTTCGCCACTTATAAAAGAGGCTCGAAATTACGAAACTGGATGTTACGAAGTGACAATTTTCTGGTCCCGCAGACTAAGTATAATCGAGAGTTTACTGTAATCTTTTATCATTATTTTTAGTATAGAAGTATATTTTATAGCTTGAAAGGTGGCAATAGTTAAAATGTTTTCATAAGCAGCTAATTAATTTTATTTCAAATGAATGCATGCTGAAAATATTTCAAGTTCTCAAAAAGTATTTGAATAATATTTTATGCATTAGGGTGACTACAAAAGGTTGAATAGTTCTAATACATCATAATCCATCTTTGAGGATGCGAAAGACTATTAACTAGTTAGATTCAAACAATATTTTTATTACTAAAACTCTTGAACCTAAATTTTTATTTTGCTAAGAGGCAATTTTCACTCCTAAAAAACTGAATGTACAAGTCTCATGGCACCTGTGAAGTTGAAGATAACATGATCCTTGAATTAAATTTTCATGTAAATTGAGGTAGTTTCAAAGAATTTTGAATACAAATGAATAATCTTACCAGGCACTGAATCAAGCCTTCCTCCCGACCGGGAGATCTCTTGTGGAGTTGCCGGAACAGGCAAAACCCTGGAAGTAATGGACTCTGCTCCCCTGGGACCATCAACGCTTATAAGGCTAGGAGGGGCCCTCAGGGAAGGAATGTTAATTGTTGTTGTATTCCGGCTCTTTGTTGGCACATGAGGATCAGAGGGTCTTCTGCCATTGTCACTTGGTGGCAAAACTGTAGGCTTTGGAGGGCTCTGAATATTGAGAGAAAATATTCAGAGAACATAAATTTGTTTCCATGCATAAACAAGCAGATGAATTAATCAAAACCCAAACAAAATTTTGCAATCACTTCATTAAAAGTGAGTGGATTTTTACACTGAGTACATCCCAAGAATTATTTTTTTTTCTCAATTACTTTCTATAGGCGTGTAATGCATGGCAAGTAGGGATAGACTGATGATAATTTTTTTTTTAATCAGAATATGGATTCTTGATCTCTACTGTTGGCTCAACTGATATATTTATATACTTGAGTTTTAAATAGTAGTTTAAAAAGGTGATTAAATAAATCAAGTTTCCAATGGGTAAGAACATAAAATTTAAAAAAAGCTACAGCAATACTTGCGTACAAATTGTCACATAAGGACAAGCATCAAAGTTTAAAGGCACATATAATAGGGAATCAGAACTATGCAAATTATAAGAGTGAAATTGAATAGTATAAGTAGTACATCACTGGATATTTGACTCTAACATACTGATTGGACCATCCCTAGTGGAAAATTTCTCTTGCTTTTAATTTCCAATCAATTTTCAAAGAGTAAAATGACTTATCTAAATGATGAAAATTCTCCATGGTCAACATGTTTAGATTTTCAGATTTGCCACACTTCACGAATGAACATAAATGTTGGCACAATTCTTTATTAGTGCTATGTTTAAAGAAGATGAAATTTAATATGAAAATATTTTGAAGTCTGAGGGGTATAATTTTATTAAACTGAAAACACTATGGATAATCATCACCAGCACTCATTGTCGGATGGATGATTAAACGTACCTTAATTCGCGTCATCATGTCCGCAAAAGTCACTTGCTTCTCAGCAACATCTACACCAGTGGGCAATGTTTCCAACTGAGAAACATTGCCAGCTCCTTGAGTGCTGACACTTTCTGAATCACTGGTAGAGCTACTATCATGAGAACTGTCAGAGCCACTTGAGCATTCTGAACATGAGGATCTGGAGCAGTGGACTGAGTCTGCAAAATAAAATTGATATTTTAATAACACATCAAGTCAAGAGCCCTAAATTCATTCAACCATCCATTTTTTAAATTTTGATCTTAGACTTGGTCGCAAGGGAAGCGAGGAAAACATTATTCAGAACAAAATAGGAGACTTAAAGTTGGGAAGCACAATTATTTAAGCACGAAGGAATATATGTAATATCTCGGCAAAGCAACTTGCATTGGTGAAGGACAAAGTTATGTCCTTGGCCCGTTAGACTGCTGATTTTAGGGGACATTTGTGAGTAAAAAAGTTTTATGGGCCAGGAATTACAGTGGTTTAATTCGAAATGAATGATGCATGAACCCCCACTCACATGCTATAGTCAACTTGTGCTATCACAAATATGACAAATATGAAAAAATTTCACTACCCTAGACCAAAACTCACCAAAATCTAATGGGAATGACAGTTAAATTACGCATTTTTAGATTTTCAACCACTCCTCCCCACGAGATCATTGAGATAGGGTCAACAGTTTACCTAGAGATCTCCATTTTATTGGGGCTGAATTTGGCCAGGATTACCCAAAAACATTAATTTTTCCAATTTTTCCATTTTCCCAATTTCACTGTACCCATTACTCCACTAGTCCCACTCCCATTTCAAAGCCCAAAAATATCTATTTCTCCTTTCTCAATTTCCTTTCTGATATTTTTAGCTAACTTGCCTTAACCATTAGGTAATACTATATATATCAATACTTGATGCTGCTGTCTTGTTCCCCACATTCACGATCTTCTTTCCTTCTCTTTTGGTTGCAACTGATAAGTCTCCATAATGATTTTACACAATATTGACCAAGGGAGCTTAGCTACCCAGCAGCCTATAATGATACCCATTCTTGAGGTCCTAATTCCATTAGGTGAGTTTCCATGGTTCAATTGATTTCAGTGAACTTTCGCTTAAAGTAGACTGTGTTATGCATTTGTGATATATATTTTAATCTCAACAAAAACATATTCCGGCCTCCTGTCATAATTGGACACTCATTGAAAGTACAGTTGAGGACCTCAAATCCGGAATCTAGAAACCCGGAAGACCAGAAATCCGGAACGGCTCACGGCTTACTTTGCTACATAAGCATCTACATATATGTGTCATGATGAGTGACTGCATGCACACCCTTCGCTATGTAAAAATATGAATGATGAAACAAGTCATCAGCTTCACTCTCCTTGATTATATGACTTAGATAAATGGAGAGTTCAACTGTCCTACTTCAAATCAAAGAGTAGTTAATAAAAATGGGAAGTACCTTTGGGAAGGCCCTGAAGACCAGAAATCCAGAAACCCTTTGGTCCCAGGCTTTCCGGATTTGAGATCCTCAACTGTATTTTACATTTTCATTTTGAAAGAACGTGGAAAGCATTTAATTTTGTTTTATAGAAGCTGCCCAGTGGAATATATATGACACAAGTTAGATTTTAATTGGCAACCATTAGGGTACTTCTCATTTCTGCCTGACAGGATGAATTCAGTCTCCTAAAAACCTTAAGTAGAAGACGGAACAACTTAGTTGGCCACATTATGAGGCATGATGGCCTGATGAAGACAACCGTAGAAGGACAGGTGGAAGGGAAGAAGGGCAAGGGACAGCTCTGAATGAGTTACAGGTATAAAGGATGTAAAAGAGAAGAAATGCTTCGCTATGAAAAGGCTAGCGGATAGGAGAGAGGAATGGAGAGCTGCATCAAATCAATCTTACGATTGTAGACTAATGATGATGATGATGATGGGATGAATTCAGGTACATTAGGATTTAGGTTGGTTGTCTGTGTGTCCACAGGTATTGGGACAAGTGCAGGTAAAAATGATTGAGCAAGAGGGATTTCAGGTGAATCACATGGATATTCCGCTGGAAAGATGATGCCAAATCAGCGGTGCAGAATGAGACGAACAACAATGAAACGGGAACAGGGATGACTGGATCCTCAGGAACAGAGATGACTGGGCCATGAGGAACAGGGATGACTGGGGACTCAGGAACAGTGATTAATGCCGCAGGAACTATGTTGTAAAACTGAGAAGGACTACCAGGATAGAGGATGTTGAAACTAACCTTTCACTTGCCTGTTAGCTCAACTCTAACAAGTCAGCAAAAAGCTCCATCATCAGTTGATGATTTAATTTAACCTCCCCTTTTCACTTTGAAGGTCCCTCAATGAAGATATAAAGGCCCTTGATGCATTTTCTCACAAGATGACAATTTTTTTCATCTTGAGTCCACACATTACAGGTCCCCACCCAGTTCTTCGCTTCATGAAGAATCTTCCTACGGTTAGCAGTGAGAGACTCCATAATTAGGAAGCCCTTTGCCAAGAGATTCCTCTTCACACTCCTCCACACTTTATCTCTTTCTGGTATGAAAGGAATCTTACTATGATGGGCCTCGAGGAATCATTCAAGGCACCGTGTGGGCCAACCCTGTGTGCTCGCCCAAGAAGGATTGGGTTGCCTTTTACCCTCAGTTTGTTCAAGATGAAGTCCTTAGCCACCTTCAGTCAGTCTTCCCGGTCACCCTTCTTAACACCATGAATTAATAAGCAGTTCTTTCTTGAGTATTGCTCTAGAGCATCAAGGCAATCATCGAAGTCATCAGACTTTTCCTCCAATTCTTCCAATTTTGCTGTGACACGCTGCTGATTGTTTTCAACTGCCGTCTTGAAGGATAAAAATCTCTGTTCAAGTGCAGACAGGCTTGCCCGCTTTTTCGGTGTATCCTCCTTCTTCACTTTCTCCAGATCTTCTTTGAATGAAGACATAGTCATGCCCACAGCCCATCGACCATGGACTTAAGATCATCATGGTTGTGGTCCAAATCCTTCTTCTGGGTGGGCTTCGGCAGTAGCAGGGTTGGGAGAGGATTTAACAAAAGTGAAAGTTTGACTGAGCGTTCGCTAGGCACGTGAGCCTTGCATGAGCATTGGCGAGCAACTAAATTACTCCTACCAATGCAACTCTAGGGGTCACTGGTAAACAAATGCCTTACTCATGCAAAAAGACGAAAGTAATAATATCATAAGATACATCAAAAAATGACTGGATGCCAATACCCTTGAAATAATTTGAGGTCAATGATTTTAAAGTACACTCACCTGAGTCAGAATTATGTTTCACAACATGTCTCTTTCCCCCAGTTATTTGATCGGCTCTTGCACGGGCAGCTGCTGCCAACTTGGAATCTTTCTTGAACTTGGCATAGTAGAAGATATCCATGAAAAGGTCATGATCATTTAAGTCGATAGCCAAGCGAAAGGATTTCTCAAATTGCTGATATCTGTAACATGAAATGGAGGGACAAAACCTTAATGATTTCACAATCTATCATTAAATCGTCATAGCGTAACACATCAGGGATTCAACATCTATAACAAACTGCCATCTGCAATAAAATGACTACAATACAAGAAATTCAAAACATCGGTAAAAAATATCCTGAGGTAACATTTGTTTTATGATATAGGTGAATATATGAAGTATCACTTTTGAGGTTATGCAAGTTTGCTTTTCTCAATATTTATGCACTTCACCCAAATCATTTGTTTTTTTTTTGTAAATATAGTTGACATGGCCAAGTTGTATACTTCGTATTTTTGTAACGTAATTGACTTGACTAAGTTTATGTATTGTATGCACTTTTGATGACTCCATGCAAAAGTATTGAGTGCTACACTGAGGCTGCTTTCTGACTAAACGGCTTTTCGCCGGCCGCCCTTCACATCACAACGCCGTGAAATTCAGGCTGCTTTCAGACGAGACGACTCTCTGCCACGCTATGTGCTGTGCTGTGAACGGCGGCCCGGTCCCAGCCAGCGGCCGTGTTTAAGTCAACAGAACTATTACATTAGACCCACACTCAAGGTTTTCCTGCAACAAGTTATCCAATAGCGCTGTCTAATGCAACGCGGTGAGTCACCGGAACTACTGCTCGGCATTGACGTGCACCAGGCTCATAAGCTTGTATTTCCGCTCTTCCGCGGTCGTGTTAAATTTCTTTCCGCACATTTTTAATTCATAATATCTAATTCTTCAGGTGAGAAAGCGCCTCATTCTAAATATTTCAGGATTGATACACGGGAATCGAAGAGAGAGGCTGTGATAAATTTAACGGCAAATTCCGACGGAGAAATCACTACAGTGCGCGATAGTACGCGGATGCGTTATGCGCGAGACTAAACAAGTTATTTGACCTTGGAATCGTAATGAGATAGAGCAAATAACGTCGGCAGCATTAAACAATGAAGGCTTAGCCTTTAATAGATTATGACTCATTGGATGTGATTTTTTTGCTAATTCACCAGAAATCGTAAAAAATGCAAAATTTCATTTTTATTTACCGATTTCGCATTA
Organism: Ischnura elegans; assembly: GCF_921293095.1. Taxonomy (NCBI): domain Eukaryota; kingdom Metazoa; phylum Arthropoda; class Insecta; order Odonata; family Coenagrionidae; genus Ischnura; species Ischnura elegans. The sequence continues at coordinate 65,355,186 of NC_060249.1, read as the reverse complement.
TTTCGTTATATTTCCCGTTATTTTGCAGTATCGCACCTCGTAAATTTCATGGATCTCTACCAATCATCCCTAATATTTTTAACCATTGTCACATTGTATACATAGTTTGTATTCTTGATGCCAGGTGATCAACTAGAAAATATTTTATACTCTATAATGTTTTTAACATCAAATTCTAAATACTAAAACTATTTAACCCTTGATGATACCGCTAATATATGGCAAAACTTTGGCACAGGTTGAATATCTTTTATTTGAAATAGAAGAGACTAGAACTCCAGAGAAAAATAATCTTGAGTGAGAAAGAAAATCATGAATATCCAGCTTGAATCTCACTTAAGATTCGAGATTTCGTTCAAATTTTCGTTTTACCTCCCTCAACCAAAAATCCTGCTTGCACACCCCTAAAGAAAGCACAAATGTTTTATTACTTGGATTTCAAGTAGCAACACCATGGCAGAATTTTGATGATGAAGAGTACTCTGTTTTCGTTCATTTAATATAAATGATATAAAAATTTGAATGTATCTAACATTAAAATAAGCTTTTTCCATCAGTGGCAAGGCTGTATAATTTTATAGCCACCATGTATAAGTTTTCCTCCAAAAATATCTGAAATCAAAAGAGATAAGCAGAATAATGTCAAACAATTATATTGCTCGCACCTCTGATTCCAAAGCCCACTCGTGAGAGCAGGAAGGGCCCAGCCAGCACGTCAGCAGTCCCCCTGAGCTGTCGCCACCAGCTTGCCTTGCTACACGGCCATAAGAACTATAGAAGCTCATATCTTGGCTAAGTAGGCATTGTGTTACAGAAAATTTCACATTTGCCCTTTTATTACCAAACCCTATCATCTTGCCTTGCTTGACAAAAATCTGCCAAGAATACCTTGAGAATGTCTTTGTGAGTGCCAAGTGAGTGAGGCCTCATGGTAAAAAGTTCAATTATCGTATTTGACGGCATCTATGGCACACCTCTTTTCCAAAATAATAGCTCAAAATAATCACCTGCGTCATCAAATGGAAGGAATTGGGAGCAAGATATCGAACGAACTCGATATACATAAATGATCAAGTTCGTTCAATATCTCGCTTCAATTTATACAATAATATAGGATTTAAAAGGAGCTAACTTAAGTTGCTGGGGAGCTGTGCCTTCGTCCAGACTTTTTTTCTTGTGTGTACCATACTGAAATGAGGGTGTGTCTAATATGCCGTCAAATACAGTAATTTCTCTAAATTTTCACGATGGTTCCCAATGCAGAGCCTCTCGGTCAAAAACGTTTTTATGAATCAAAAACTTTAGAGGCATCTGCTCAAATTTCAAAGAGCCAAAAACATACACTAATCAGACGATACAATTAACATTCCACCTACCTTAACAGGTGATGGAAAAATCTCCTTGTAATAGCCCTAACCTTGTCACCAAACTCCAGCTCAGTGGCATGACAAATGGGATGCAAGGGGGCATGAAAAGTTCCTAAAGCTGCTTCCAGAAGAGCTGTAACAAAATTATAAGTATTATTGACTCCCTTGACTTTTTTCATAATCAGTAGAATAGAGGGCCAATCCAAAATCCATGATAATGGGGGAGCGAGAAAAAAGATTATGAAAAAAATATGAATAATTCATTTATGATCATATATATGTAATAATTTTGACATTAGTTTACGAGGCACACTTTCTCCACATCTTTCTCTACTCATTCCAATGAAATGCTTGTTCATTTAAGGAAGGAGGGGGAGAGGAACTTGAAAGGTTATAGATAACCAACATTGTTCCACGAAAAAACTTTTCTTTTCAATGAGTCCACTTTTTTAGCTACGATGAGCTAAGATGAGTGAGATTTATTGAGCTAAGGTGAATCAATAACACAACACGGTTTCAAGTGCAGCTTTTCATGACCCATATTGGAAGAGAGGTGAATGACATCATATCTGCCATTGGATACCAATCCCACTACTGCTCTGAGTTATGAGTAATTTGTACTGGAGTTAAAACAATCATTCAAAGTTCATACTGCGGTGTTGCTTAGGGGTATGTCTCACTATCATTTACAGTAGACTCTTGTTATTACGTGGTTTATGGGACCGAACCTTGGTAGCCAAAATGTTGGCACAGAAAAATTTTTAACGCCTCATTTGGGTGTTATTTCACTGAAAACGGATAACATAATGTATGCAAAATTCTAGGAAATCTCCCATTAATGATAGATATTCCATAGTTCATAATTCCAGATTAATGATCATCTACCATACCGAATATGTTTGAATATAGTCCCCCCTTTTTTTCCAAAAATACCTGTGGTAAAAGTAAAGGGGGGGACTATATTCAAACGCATTATTTAACTTTTCCTGAAACTGAAGCCTCAAAATTTGGGGAGGGGGGACTATATTTGGAGAAATACAGTCATTACAATTAATAGCTAATAAATAGCATTGCTAAGTATTGAAAACTTATTATTCTTTATTAGCATATCCGCATAATTTTATGTAATAGCACGCCCATTCATGCGACTAAAATTGGCGTGTATGATGCAATCTTCTAGTAGAACAGTTCTCTGACAAGTCATATAAGTGAGGAATTTCATGCCATGGGACTGGAAAAATATGTTTCGAAACCAAGGTCGTCATATAAATGAAAATTCTCATAACCGAGGTTGGAAAAACATGGGTTCATATGGGGTTATTCACGGGACCAAAGAAAAATCGGTGTATAAGTGTGGTCATCGTATTAGTGAGGGTCGCATATCCGAGGTTCTACTGTATGTGTTCACACATTCTTAAAATACTGGTTCTTTGCATATAACTCCATCACCCAGTTCCCCATTAAATGCTGCCCTGAGTGACCGAGGCCAGGATGATGCTACCACAACAGGACAGTCAGGGAGCCCTTGAAATGTGCTGTGATTTAAGAGCCATCCAAATCCCACCCCACCCTTTATACAGCCATTTATTGCACCGTTAAAATTTCGACAACTATGGAAATTTTTATCTCCAGAATGAAGCATTACCAAGCACTCAGGTTTATTGCACTGTGCAAGGTCCATCCCCTTCTATCCCTTCTATTACAAAAAACACAAGTTTCACATTTAGAAAGTAGCAGAGGATTTAGGCGGAAAGATAGGTGGATAATCTGACACAGTGAAAACAAGTTGGTGGAACCCACATGGGGATCATGTGTGTAAGGCGGAAACTTCGAGGAAATTGTCGGTTTTTAAATAAATATGGTCACAATCCATAAAATTTTATCAATAAACAGTTGATTAAATGACATATACCTAGCATTTAATTGTAATTTTCAAAACCTATAAATTCTCGATATTTTGTTGAGAGTGTGAATCACTGCTAAAACTGTTGCCTCAATTTGTATAAAGTCTCAGAATAATTAAGTCACTTGTACACAATGTACACAATAATACAGTAATGACATTTTTATGGTAGATATCTTCCCCATATTTATCTCCAGGGTGGATGTTGTAATAAACTACATAATGCAATTATAAGGCTATAAATAAAAATACAACATTATGGGCCTTAGAATTTAAAAATCTTTCTTTACACTTTAACACCCATGGGGCTCATATTAGATGACAGTTATAAATGTAAGAGACAGATAATTAAAATACACTAACCTTCAATTTCAGGGTTTAACCTTTTCCTAAATAGGTGATTACAAATTAAGTACAAACAGCCAAGGCATGCTTGTCCCAAAGAATCCCATCCCAAGGAGGCTAGCAGAGCCACTGCAGCTTCAGCTTTGTCCAAAGAAAGGTACCGGGTCACTACTGCCTCAGGACTCAAGCCTCCCATGATCCTCTGATAGCTGTCCTGCTGAAGTGTCCCTTTAAGCTTTGCACATCCAGATTGTTCCCCTCCAGCACCAACAACACGAAGGGAAGCCAATGGACCCCTACGATGTTATCAAAAGTTAATTTTAGTCTATGAGATCATACATTAAATTTGAAAACTACCCTAAACATTTTATATGGATTCAATTCAATAAATTCAATTGATAATAACTTATAATCATTAATAAAATAATCATAACTTCCCGATGTGAATGTACTTCTCTCCTGTTTCCAACCAAGATAGTTGGTCCATAATTGCCAACATTACACAGTCTGGATCATTCGTCATCTTCGGGCAGAATATCACATCATATCATACTCACTCTACAGTTGCACAATTTGGACCTCCAAACGTTGGCAATACATGGACATTTCCAATATTTTTCCTTATCTCAATCAAAAGTTTATAATGCATGAAGTATTCGACACCATACAATTTAAAACTGAGGACAACTATTTTTCCCATTTAATTCAAAAATGAAATAACAAGCCATGGAAAAACATGACATCCTAGAGTTTGATGGTGTAACAAGCAATGGGATCTCATGAAAGCACAAATCACATCAATTACTTACAGCTAAAAACTGTAACAATGGTACTTAATTTTTCATCATAGGAACAGCAACTTTGATACTTTGACTACAACATGTGAGTTAATTTTACTTCGTTGCCTAAGAATGTTCTTACTGCGGGACAAACTTATTTCTGTTCATACAAATTTTGCCTAAAGTTCAAAAATTTAAATAAATTTGTATTAATAAAAATTTAAATAAATCATGATCGAATATTCGAATACCTCGAATTTGGAATACTTTGAATACTAGAGTTGCGCAAAGCATATTAAACATATGTACATGTAATGTATAAATAAACAGGTATCCAAAGGAACCTCGATCTATCGTTTTTCAAGGAGATGGACGAAAAAAACGATGAATGCGGGAATGTTTGACTAGGTTGCCTATGCAGCAGGAAACTCAGGATTTTGGCGAGTAATTGTGATTTACTTCAAAGAATTCAAACAGGAATTTAGCTGATTAATGGAATATTTTCATTTTACGGAAATAATTTGGGCATGTAGTTGATTCAACTAAAATCTCTCTCAAATATCCGAAGGGGACACACCACCTCGCGAAAAAATGATTGCATGCCGTCTCAGCATTTACACTGCTACGATGGATTTCTGTCTGATGTATACATTCTTATCTATACCTATCGCCATTTCAGAGGCATGCTCATCTTATACTCTGCTTCATCCAACTTCTTATTTTCAACAGGTAGCTCTCTTTACCCCCACTCCTAGTGTCAAGTGCTACCGGAAAATCCGAATCGTTTTGCAAAATACGAGCGCTTCTCCACCGGATTCTCTTCTTCTTCAATTATTTTCAGTACATCTTTGCAAGTTCTCAAGAGATAAGCAGATGAATTCAAATTACTAGCAGGGAGAAACCAAATATCCTGAGAAAATATCCCTTCGTCTGTGACTGTGATAATAGAGATTTATAGCACAACTCATAAATTGTAACTTGATATATGTTTTTCGGAATAAATACCGCATCAACTTCTGAGAAGCTCAGCTGCGAGGATATCGAGTTTTGCCAGAATGCTTAGTCTCCGTCGTATTTTGACATTTATTTCCTTGCGTAAAATGCTTCCATAAAGTCAGAAATACGTCGCATTTGGTCTTATTCTTTTTTTAATTACGCGCACATTACTAATATTTCAATTCAATAAAGGTAAAATATCAATTGCCGAAAGTCATTTTTAGACACCTTTTGGGCTAATAGATGACTCATGCAGCAGTTGACCTCCAGCAATGGGGAATTTCGACGCAGGTAGGCAGAAAAAGGTCAGTGGGGGGGAAAGACGGAAGGGTGAAACACAATTTTATTATTCTCCTGTAACTTGATATTTTCTTTTGAAGCTTTTGATTTATAGTCTTCGTAATACGAACCCTGCGCGAGCTGGGGCCTTTTGTTTGATTTCGGAGAGGAGGAAATCGTCGTAGGAGGAGGTCTGATGGATGGAGGGGGTAGCAGATTTTGGGAATTGTGCTACGTAGTTACTATCCCACGGCACTGAGGTTCTCCTGGTGAGGGAAACCGGGGATTTTTGGATTTTTTCACCCAATCATTTTCGGTTCCCCATATCGAACTCTTTTCACCTCTCTAATCAGCAAATTTGATGTAGTTCGTAAAATTGCCTAAAAGGGCGCTGCATGCACTAAACGACTAGAGTCCTCTACGTTGTTTCCGAGTCAACTACCAACGACATGCATGCGACAGTGTATTGCCCCATTCACACTACCATCATTGTCAACCAGCATTAAGATGACGTCAGAACCAGTGTGCATTCACACATACCATGGTTAGCCACTTGCAACATCTGATGAGTGGTAAAGTAAGTCCAAGTGAAAAATGTGAATAAAATGTGACAAGAGTGAATAACTTGTTGGAAGGAAATAGAGAATGTGCAGGAAAAAGATCTTTTTCAACGTATATGCATATTATGAGCTGCTTATGAATTAAATAATTGCATTTCAGCATCGTCGAGAATTGTTCCTTGCTACGTAGAAGTTAATTCAGATGTGCTCGTCCAACTAATCATTTCATCGACAGCGTGGTTTGCATTTTTCTACTGCTCTATGGAATCCGAATTAAAGTGACTATTAGTAATAATTTGGTTGGTATCAACAACATATACTACTACTTGCACTTGATTTGGATGTGTTGACAAATCATTGATGTAGGTGAAGAAAAGAGGACCTAATTTTGAGACTTTAGCATCAACTGAGGCACACTTTTGGTGATTTGGAATTGAGATACACTTGACACTGCATTGCAGTCTTAGCAATGAACGCTTTCTGATTTTGACAAAGGACATGATCCAATCTGATGCTATACCATAAATTAAAGCTATTTTACTTCGATTCAATGGTGGACGAATAACTTTCAGAAATGTGACTTGAATATTGTTGAAATTAAACTTATGAAATAAGAGAGAGAACGTGGTATTGTTTGCGATATTTAGTATCACCCGACGTTTCTAACTTTATTTTCTATAGTTATATCAAACTAGCAGTTAGCCTGATATTTTTATTGGTATGGGAAGAACTTTTGTTCAAGGATGAACATAAGTGATCTTTAAATTAAAAAAAGAAGAACTTTGTGTTTTCACATTAATATTTATTCACGACCATGGTTTCAACGTTACACGTCATCATCAGGTGATGATGACGTCTATGACGATGATGATGATCACCTGATGATGACGTCTAATGTTGAAACCATTGTCGTGAATAAATATTAATGTTAAAGCACAAAGTTTTTTTATTTAATTTAATTATGAATCGCTTTCACCAAGTTACGCCTCAAACAATCAATTTTATTAAGTGATCTTTCTTAAACTGGGACAAAGAACTCTTACGAAAACATTAAAATCATTGTAACCATCAGATTTTCACTAAGTTAGTTTTTCACATTTAACATTATTCTAGCAAAATATTTATAGAGATTTAAATATGTCTGTAACAATACAATGCGAGCCAATGGCCAATTCACTACGAACTATAGCATATCACATAACTTACATCAAGTTTAAAATTTATTAATATTCAACAAATTACGGAATGAATCTATAGCACTTTCCTTTGAATTAATTCTGACAAATATAGTTCAACACGAACGGTCGTCTCCTCTTCGAATGCTTTACTTTCTGTTTTCTTTCCTCCTATCCCACCTTGTTGCTGCTTTGCCTTCTTCTTTTTCTAACCAGCTTTTAACTAACTTGCGTTCACACACGCATAAACTCTCGCCAAGCGTGGTCGGAAAACGGTGGTCAGAATCCCAACCATGGTTATCGGTAACTTGCGTTCACACCTTGTTTTGTAACCATGGTCGGAGCTAACCGGCATAAAAAGAACGTAGTGTGAATATGGCGCGAAATTCAAAGTATTCGAGGTATTCAAGATCGTACTTTTACCATAATTATTCAAGATCTTGAATATCGAATACTTTCTAGTATTCGAGTATTTGCAGATACTATTCATACATCTCTAATTTTAAGCCATTTCAAATTTTCTTTAGACTGTGTTCTGAATGCACTATATTGATTAATTTTTTGCACAGAATTAGGAAATAATAAAACATTAATGAATGGTAGATATATTTTCTCTTACACAAATAAATATTTTCTGTTAATGATATAAATCCATCAGAAAGAAAACAATACCTTTCAAACATCAGGAGTAAAATCCCATCCGTCTGGGCATAGCTTTCTCTATATTTTGTCTCCACTTGAGGATTCCATGAAGCCAGCATCAATGTCGGTTGATACCTAAAATGCATACAAATATAATGTTAGTACTGAATAAATCAAATGCAAATAAACCACAGAGCCAATGCATAAAACCAATCCACAAAAAACAATTACTGAGAGAGGGAAATTCTAATTTGTGTTTAAAAAACACAAGTGGGGATTGCTCTGTCATTTTTACAGATATAGATTTAAACAAACTTTATTCCAAAATATAATGATTCCATTTTGTGCAGCATAGTATTTTACCTCACCTACAAAAAACCAACCCTGAGTTATATTAAGCATACAAGAATAAGTTACAGAAATACATGACAGAACTAGGGATGGACGGATCCAGGATTTTTTTGGATCCAGACATGGATCGGATACTTGATATTAGGCGTTGGATCTTCAAGTATTTTCAGATCCTAATGCATTTTTAATTGCCTGCTATAAGCCGAAGAAATTATTCAAGTTTCTTCTAAGTACATACAATCAAAGAAATGCAATTTTGATTGTCACACAGATTTTAATATTTTTTACTGATTAAAAGTCATTTTCATATGTTTTCAAATTATTTTTTTTAAACACTGAAATCTTAAAATGCTCATCTAAACCGTAATATGTACTGGCATTGGAAATTAAAATAGGTTTCAATCTTCGGATAAACTATCGACTGAATTCAAATTTTCCTCACACATGTTTTCCCCGAATTTTACCATTTTCTCATCACATACTGAATTGTATTTCACTCGCAGATGCTTCAGTACTTGTGAGGTGTATTTTGCACTTCCTTGTGATAGTTTCATGCCACAGTGCATGCAAATGGCATGCAATGAGTTCTCTTGCAATGCACATTGTCAGCTAGTGGAAGGGGTGGGCAGTAGAAGTGCGAAAAACAGAGGTGGAGGGGAAGGAGTGCGCTCACTCCATCTTTCAAGCAATGAAGCTACAAACGAGAAGGTCAATGATGAACACGTCAGATCTTGCTATTTTTTGATGTCGTTGCCTTCAATGCAAAGCCAGGCTAGCTATGTGCTGCATGCAATTTGTCTCTCCAGTCCATCTCATCCTGTTTGAGGGTATTTATGCACGCTTGTTTCTTTAAGAATTGTGCTGTTTGGACAATGTTGAATATTGGTATAGTTTTGTTGTAACTAGAAAGTTTTCTGTCCACCAATTAGAGCTTAAAACTTATATACAGCAGACTCCCAATTATCCGGCTGCGATTTATCCGTGCATTAGTTCACATTCCTTCAAAGTTTTCCACGATCTTAACCCTTTCACTGCTGTTCAATCTCCGAAAGCCTTCTTCTCACATGCGGCGAAAAGGTTAACCCTTTCAACGCTGAGGCTATTTTTTGTATGGCTATTCCCTGACTGAATGCATTTTTTTGGGTTTTTCAGTAATACTGTACCTAAGAAACAATTTTTCTTCAGGAATTAAAAAAAAAAAAATTTTTTATGCTAAAAATTTAAATTTTTTCAACGGACGTGAATTCACGTCCTCAGTCATACGCTTGAGCCCGCTCTGAGTTATGCAGGGTAGTATCAACGCCCCTTTACGACCATATATCTCTCCTAAGTTTTTAGCTATCTCTTTTGCAGGGAAAAAATGCAAAGCCTTTCAAATATAGTAATGCAATATGAAGTCTTATTTTTATTTTTATTAAAAATTCCATAGAGTCATAATTTATCAATTTTGTAATTATTTTGCAAATGCTGATATTTTTCTGCTAAAAACGCAATCTGCTAAAACTACAACGGCTAAATAGCTATTTCCCGCACTCGTTCTTCCATTCTGTGAAATAATAGAATGAAATATGTTGTATGCTATTTTGACATTTGAATCTAATATTTTTTTTAATTTCGTTACGAAATTTTGCAGAAAGAACTAACACAGTTTCTAGCAGGATTTATAAATGAAAAAATAACTTTTAAAACAAGTATAATTTATTTTTACATAGCGCTAAACATATAAATAATATACACAAAATGCAATCACACGAATTCCAAATAAACACAAAATCCTTTTACAATACTATTTACAAATTTAAAAACGTAAAAATATTCCAGAAATTACAACTTCATCAGACTGCAGAGCAAGAAAACATATTAATTATACACAAATAAAGAAATACAGTATCCATCATTGAAATTATTATGTACAAATATTTACAATCGCATATTTTCATGGAAAGCCATGAAACATGTGTCGACGCAGAGGGGAGGGTGTCCCTCGCAAGCAGGGCAAAAGAACGTTGTGTCTTTTCTTATCCCCTTCTTCTGGCATTCCCGGCACCTTCTTTGCACCGTTCTGTTCCTCTTGCTTTTTTCGTCAATTGGAAGGGTGTGAGGGAAATGCCTTGATAAGCCTACCCCTCTGGAAGGGACTGATGGGGAAGGGCCTGAAGGGCCAGTGAAAGCAGGTGAAAGTAAAGAATTGATTACCGAAAGCCGAAAGTCATAAAATGAATATCTGGGATGTAATTTCTTATACAAATAATAGCTATTGAGAAGGAGAAGGTGTAAGATGTGAGTGCCCAACTTCTTGTACCACTTGAGAGTTTTTCGCTCAATTGGATAATAGGACATCATCTGATCACCGTGATCAATGCCCCCCATCGCCTTGTTGTATCTTGCAATTGCCTCAGGTTTGGGAATGGTTCCCCCTCCCCTTCGGCGGGGGAAATCGATCATTTCGCCGCTATACTGCGAACTGATCATCAGTACTTCTCTCTTGTCTTTCCACTTCATGACGCAGACACTGTCATCAGTGTAGGCATTCACAACTTCCCCCTTCTTTAATTTTTTTGAATTAATTTGGGGAGGATTACCCTTCCGGTTAGTTCTCAAAGTTCCGGTACAATAGGTCTTCCGCTCCAGTAGTTGGTGGGCCAAATTGACACTGTTGTAATGACTATCCATAAATAATGAATGGCCAGCATCAAGGTGACCCTCCATTAGCTTATTCACAACAGTGTCAGCGGCCTCCGACAGCAACAGGGTCAGCAGCCTCCGGAGTTCCTCCGTGGAGGAACTCCAGAGGCTTTTACTCCCGAAGCTGCCATTCTCCTCGACTTCGGTGGAGGAATGTCCTCTGGTGGAGGAATATCCTCCGTAATATCCTGAGGATCAGGAGTACGCGGGGGACTGACTTGAGAAGTCGAGGGTTGAGGACTCTCCCTAAGGGTGGATTGCTCCACACCTCTTTTTTTTCCTCCCCGAGTTTTAACCATTCTGAAACATGATAAATGAAAGCATAGAATGATGGCATACTTTTATTGACTAAAAAAACATTTTGGATAATAATATAATTTTCCACCATTAATAAGATCTCGATTAAAAAAGAAATACCTGATTTTAGTAACATATTGGTTCAATGATGAATGAATAAATTAGCGAAAATAGCAAAATGATGTTTGTTTATTTATAAAAAAACTATGGCGAGTTTGGTGTCGTTTTCCATCATTTTAAAAACACTTTCTAAATATGGTATGTATAGCATTCATTAGAAAACATTTAGCTAGTACTGCTATGCTATTAAATGCCGAAGAATAACTCAGATCTACTCCACTCCCATTGTCATAGGCCGGGGTAGGGTATTTGCCTGCGGAGGATTATAAGGGTCGGACCTGCAGGTACCCGGAGACCAGCGGCCGTCCCGTTTTACACAGAGCATGGGAAGAGCTATTTACCGCCGGGAGATGACATGCATTCCGAAATATTCTCAGAGGGAATCCCCAAGCCAGTCGGTAGACCATTGAACTCTGCTTCATAATAAGAAAATATCCTCTGACGCCATCCTGCTCGAGGGTTCTTCCGCCCCAATACCCTCATCCCTAATGCTTTTCACGTGGCAATAAACCCTCTTTGTGTTTGCGAAACTTCCGAAAGCAGGGCCAAGAAGGTCGCGCGGCACCCCGGCAATTGATCAAACAAAAGAATATGTGGAGAGAGTGAAAGGTATCTGAAAAGAGTGACATGTCGAAGACTACTAAACATATTGCTAGCGATCACTTCAACTCCAACTTTCAAAACATCCTTTCCTGAACAGCCAAATCTCTAACGGGAATGACTACACATCCACGGATAATTATTTTTCTTGATTTCCTGATTATGCAGATACCAAGAACACAAAGTTATTGTTATTCACTATGAAAAAAGATATTTTGTTACGCAGCAAGCGAGGACAGCAAAATTTTAACAAGAATACCAAAATGTTCTTTGATATCGTGTCTTTTTTTGTTTCCATTATTATGATAGTGGTAATTAATCACAAAAAACAGCAACAGCACTTTCATCCTTCAGTAATGAAGGCATTATATGCTTATACTTACTAGTAATAGGTACGAGTTTACGAAGAAAAATTAACAATTTATGCATGAATTTGTAATGCACTGGTCCGAGGATAAAATATAAAAATTTAGGAGCGCATGTCATTTGAAAAATAAAATAAATGAAAATGTTACTTGGGCAAAAATAGAAAATAGCTACGTTTCGCATAAAAATATTTCAAAGCAAAAAAAGTATAACATAATTACTCATTGACTCACCCAAATTGAAGGGAGACGAAGGAAACAAAGAAGATCAAAACACAGGATCGGGATATTTACAGCTCCTGAATTCTGCAATCAATTATTTGCTGCTGCAGTATCTTGTGTAGGGAGTAATAAAAAGAAATAATGAATACGCGGTACATGGGTGTTTAAAATAAAAATAGCATCTATGCACAATAAATGATAAAAAAATGCATTCAATGCTTCATCGCCATATTTCATCGCTAGTTAGAGAAGAATATTCGAAGAATATTTTGGATAACGACAATTTATCGCCGTAAAAGTCGAAAAAAAAATTAACTGAAAATTTTCATTTTCTTAACTTGAAAAACATAAACCTAGTTATCATAATATATATCTTTAACACATATATCAACACACAATTAGGTAAATAAAAGGCAAATCACGCATATTTACAACAGAAAATGAAATAGAACTAGGAAAAAAAAATGTTTACGTACCTCCAAGTGAAAGCGTCTTCGACCATAATATTCACCCCAGCAAGAAGAACTGACCTTCCCCAAGCGATGGTAGGAGTGTAACTGACGGCTGTGAGCCCGCAAGAGCCCCTACGAACGACTTGGACGCAGTGGTGCCGCTATTAAAGCTGCCGGGCATGGGACGTGAATTCACGTCGGGCCGCCATTAGCTAGGAATCGCTGGACGTGAATTCACGTCCAGCCGCGCGGAAAGGGTTAAAATGCGTTTCGTGGGGCTATGGAGCAGGTACTTCCAGGATGGGCGTGTTACACCCTCGTAGGGTCGCAAATCTGGGACCCTTTCCTCAACGAGCTCACCCTCGCTGGCCCGTATCTTGGACCCTCTTGAGCAGGGGGCCTCCCTCCCGAAAAGTGACCGCTCTGACTGCAATTTGAAAATCAGCCAATCAATCCAATCATAAAAAAATTGCATCACACTCCCGCCGATCAAGCAATCAAGTACGTCTTTGAACCGTGTTTCTGCGATGAAAAATAACAATTTTATTAACTTTGCTAAAATCGTGGCTGTGGACCACCAAAAAAGATTTTCAAAATGCAGTCAGAGTGGTCACTTTTGGGGAGGGAGGCCCCCACGCTCGGAGGGTCGAAGAGAGGGGCCAGCGAGGGTGAGCTCGTCGAGGAAAGGGTCCCTGGTTAGGGACCCTTCGAAGTGCTTCGGCTAAAGTGCATGGCAGGGAGGAAGTAAAAGTATGTTCCCAACAGCCTGCCCTGCGAACGTACCATGTACGCTCACAGCAGTGAAAGGGTTAATAAAAAAATAAAATTTGACAGAAAAGCACCAAGATATTTGATTTTAATGAACTGCTACAGCTGGCATATTATTTCCATAAGACTTCCCTCCATAAAATAGAATCATTTTATTTACTTTCTGATAAGGAATGTTTCAAGGTTACTTGGACATTTGCTCTAGCATTGCAGATGATTGGCGGGGGAAAATAATCATGATTGAAGAAGATTTTTCAATCATTAGCCAATCATAAATTAAGTAAAATGTTACCCACAGTCTTTTCATGTATATTTCATTTCATAAATGAGCAATTATTGCTGTGGCCTCGCATGCTGTTGAATACGACCCAAGGGAACCAGAGATTTCGTCACACTTGGACATGTTTACGCCGACACTAGTCAAGGTCAAACTGGAGAGGAAGGGAATAGTAAAAGTGAAGGCAGTGAGGGAAGTGGAGGTAGAGATTGCATGAGTCATGGCTGGACACTCGCCTGTATAGACAGTTTGCCATAAGCCCTGGATTCCTATAACCACTGCTGCACGATATCGTGATCGCACGCCAGTTACCTTCATGGGAGTTCCGTATTCCTATTTTCAAAGCATCACAGTGAGCGATCACCCTCATGAATCCGCATCCTGCAGCAGTGGCATCATTCCATCAAGTTGGTTGCATCCCAGTCAACTTGTGCAAGATGCGACTCGTGCGTGGCGTGGTGCCTGACAGTGTAGTTTCAAATGTCACACAGTGGTTTTGAAGCCGAGTTCTTATGACTGAGTTTCATAATAACGTTTCCTTTACTATAGATTTGATAGGCCTTTTCGTTGGGACCCATGATTTGCTTTGTAATAATGAAAACTTTGTGATAACGTAGTTTGTTTAAACGAGAGTCTACTGTATCTAAATTGACGGTATGTTGACTCCGGCAGTGTCACACACCCAGCCAGATCACATCGCCAACGCACAATTGTGATGAGGTGTTGCATTCTGCAGGATAACCACCCTCCTTGATACCTTGTATGTATAGGTTTATCAACTTACGAAAAGGGTCTCAGAACGCACCTTGTTCATATATCGAAGACTTACTATATTCATGAAGATATCAACCCTCAATTGCATCATGCCGCATTCTTTTATTGAGAAAATGAAGTAAATGTCCCTGTAATTATATATTAGCGTATAATTTAATCCTAAATATTATACACTTGACTCTGAATCTATATTACAGTGAGACTATATGTTCGGGAGATTTAAGAGCCAATTAATTTTGACAAGCAATGTTTTTTTCTATGATTCATAAAAGAAACATTCATACGAACTTCATTATTATGAATCTCTGGTTTTTCGGTCCCATTAACTTCGTAATAACGATAGTCTACTGTAGTCAAATTCAAAAGACAAGAATTATGTTAATTCAACATCGATGTCCCACAATGGAATCTCATCACAACATAATCTTTATTTATCTCCATTATTACTTATGGGCTCATGAAATTTTTTAAATATGTACACATAAACTGTGACTGTAAAAACTGTGATGTCCATGATTATTACACAAGAGGTCATGATACCATTCATTATAATTATGTCAGGACTAAATCAGCCTTTCTAGGTCCAAAAACTATAGGGTTACGCCTGTACAATAAATTACCATCCAGTTTAAAAAATTGTAAAACTTCTGGTTCATTTAAAAGACAAGCTAAACGCTTTTTACTAGATAAATTATATTATTCTGTAGATGAATTTCTTCAGGGTAATAGTGCATAATTATTTGTCTTTTATATTTTTTTATGAACCTGTGTTATTTTTTTTTATGTACCTGTGTTATTTTTTATATTACCTGACGACTCCTATACCAGTGTAATCTGGTCTTTGGATAATAAAATATACTATACTATACTATACTACTAAATCATATGAATCTATATTTCATACAAAAATCAATTATAGGTAGTTATAAGCAGCACTGCCAAATGTAGATTGCCTAAAATGCAGCACTACAACTTATCTTGTCTTCTAAGATCCACATATGGGTAAAACCAAAATTTACAATACTTTTAAAATACTAAAATGAATAGCATAGGTGTTGCTTTTCAAAAAATTGATAGATAAAATATTCACAATGGCTAAAGCTAAAATATAATAAATTACTAATGAATTAATCTAGGAAAACTTTGGCTTGCTTGAGTATTTCCCAAGAACGAATTTCTAAGAAAATTCAAACATCACTAAATAATTTTTAACTCCTCAAATAGTTTCAAGGCCTTAATATTTACCTTCTGACTCATTTAAGTAAATGAAAGGTCGTAGCACTTTTCCACAAGAATTTTTAATGCGTACAACGCGTTTCGGCTCACTGAGCCATCATCTGGTACAAGACGCTTGAACACATGTGAAGATCCCTTTTATACCCTTGAGAGAGGAGAGTATTGGAGAAGGAGAGGATTTGACATCTTTGAGGATGGGGGGGGGGGGGGGTGGGAATGGGTGTACAGAGTATAGACAATGGGGAAAGATACAACTACGGGATGTGGAGAACCCACGTTGGAGGGAGGGTTCTGGTCATAACTGTAAAATGACGACACGTGCGGAAGACCATAGCAAAACAGGAGGAGGGGGTGTTGAGAAGAGTGAAAAAAGGGGGGCTTAGGGTAAAAAGAGGCCGCGTGTCTTTTGAAAGTGTTAATTTCTCTTTGATCGATCGTAGCACTCGGTTGTGGTTAGTCATCATACGATGAGGTGACTTCGGAATGGCGAGGGTAGAACTAGTTAACAAGGGAAGATCTGGTCATCTCCAAAGCGGACAAAGGGAACAGTGTGATAATACTCAACAAGGCCTCATACACCACCAAATGTGACAATTTGTTGGAGGATACTTCATTTGTGATTCTCCCCCGTGATCCCACAGATAGATTCCAAAAAAGTGTTAAAACAGCTTTATCTTCCTGCTCTAATTTATTCAGTGACAGTGAGAAAAGGAAGTTACTTCAAATGAATCCTCTACCTCCAAGATTTTATGGCCTTCCTAAGATTCATAAAGATGGAACGCCTGTTCGCCCAGTAGTGTCGTGCATAGGCTCACCGTCCTATAAGCTGGCCTCCAAACTTAATATCATTTTTAGGCAATTGTCTGGTTTTTCTCCAAAATATAGCATTAAGAACTCCATCATTTTGTCACAGAAACTTCAAAGCCTCACGTTACCTCCAAACGCCAAGCTAGTTTCATTTGATGTAAAAAATTTATTTACTTCTGTACCTGTACAGAAAACCTTGTTACTTACGAGAGACTTGCTGAAAGACTGCAACATCGACAACAGTGTGTCTAGTGAACTTCACCGTCTCATGGAACTATGTGCAAACCAAAATTATTTTCTGTATAATAAGAATTTTTATCAACAAACAGACGGCCTTGCCATGGGTTCCCCTCTTTCACCTGTGTTAGCTGAAATATTTATGGACAATTTAGAATGCCAGTTATTTGATTCCAGACATCCACTTTTATCCAACATCTTCTACTGGTACCGTTATGTTGATGACATCATCTGCTGCTGGACCGGAAGTGCTAGACAATTAGATACATTTCTGAATCTTTTAAATACCCAACATCCCAACATTACGTAATAGAATCCGATATCGGATTCTATTTCGTAATAGAATTACGAAATAGAATCCGATAAACAAATAAACTTTCTTGATCTCTCCATATCCATAGTTGGTGACAAACATGAATTTGGTGTGTATAGAAAACCCTGCTATAGTGATACAATCATTCCAAGTGACTCATGCCACCCAACCTCCCAGAAATTATCCTCATTTCATTCCATGTTGCATAGATTGGTGAATTTACCATTAAGTGCTGTGAATTTCAATAGTGAACTTTCTAATATCAAGTCAATTGCAGTTTCAAACGGCTATAGTGTAAACATCATTACCAAAATGCTTCAAAGAAAGTTAAAAACGCGAGCTATTTCACAGCTTTGCTCCCTTCCCCTCATCACTGAGAAATCCAAAAAACGGTGCCGGCTATTGTTTGTAGGGGATCTTTCAAATAGGCTTGCTCGCAAATTCCCCAAAAATAAATTCAATGTCTCTTTTTATAACCCCCACACTCTTGGTAAAGTTTTGTGCCGCAACAAAAACAAAATAGATTCAATCAATCAATCTGGCATTTACAAGGTTAATTGTGAGTCATGCAACATGTGTTACATCGGCCAAACAGGCAGAAGTTTCATTACCAGAATGAAAGAACATAGAAGGTGCTGGAAAAATGGAGATGAAACGTCACTTCTCGCTAAACAACTTCTTCAGACCTTACATTATTGTAATTCTAAACCTGAAATTCTACATTTAGAAAGTAAGGGTACAAGACTGGATGTTTTTGAGCAATTCGAAATTGTACAAAGTGATTTGAATACGCTTATGAATGAGCAAGTGTTTTTCACCCACTCCCCTCTCCTAAAGATACCCTTCACCAAAACAAATGGTGAAATTCTTTCCTCACCCACGCCTTAAGTGACCCCAACATCCACGGGGTGTTTCCCGTCCGCCCATCCTCTCTACGCATTTGACCATTTTCTATTGCTGGCAATTTCCTCCCTTGTACCCCCGCTAACTTTCACTCCTTCTCAGCTAACCCAAAGGGACTCCTCACCCCGCCTTTTATTCCTGCGTCGCTACTTACTCCTCTCACTTTCAAAAGACACGCGGCCTCTTTTTACCCTAAGCCCCCCCTTTTTTCACTCTTCTCAACACCCCCTCCTCCTGTTTTGCTATGGTCTTCCGCACGTGTCGTCATTTTACAGTTATGACCAGAACCCTCCCTCCAACGTGGGTTCTCCACATCCCGTAGTTGTATCTTTCCCCATTGTCTATACTCTGTACACCCATTCCCACCCCCCCCCCCCCATCCTCAAAGATGTCAAATCCTCTCCTTCTCCAATACTCTCCTCTCTCAAGGGTATAAAAGGGATCTTCACATGTGTTCAAGCGTCTTGTACCAGATGATGGCTCAGTGAGCCGAAACGCGTTGTACGCATTAAAAATTCTTGTGGAAAAGTGCTACGACCTTTCATTTACTTAAATATGTCTAACTTCCACCAATTGAAGCCTGAATCTGTTGAACCTCTTCTGACTCATGTTTAACTCAAGATAAATTGCTATAAACTGCTGTTCTAATGCAAAAATCAAACATAGCAACAAAAGCAAACAAAAAATTCACTTTACCTGAAGTAAACTCCTAAGTCAAGCAGATTAGAAGGATTAATGTTCTCTCCGATTAACTGAAGCTTAATGCATGCCAGAGCAACATCAAAGCACTGAAACTGGCCTTTTTCATTGGAAATCAGGACAACAGTACCATCAGGATGCCAGGAAACAAGAGATGGAATCTGAAACATTCTCTCTCATTAGCAAGCCATTATCTCATGCAAACCTGATAAAGGCACCAAAAAAAGAAAAGCTTTCATAAATACATTAACACAGGGGTCAAAATTCAATTATTATTGATCAAACAGCAATTATTCAATATTTTTTTCTCTTTCAAATCTAAGGGTCAATAACAAGAATAAGGTTCTATTTCAGTTAGGTTCAAAAAAAGCTTTCCAATGCCGATGTTGATACCTATTCTCACATTAAATCAAAGAAGACAATCGAAAAGCAATAAATATGCTTCGATAATAGCCTTGGAAACAGTAATATCAAGTAATTTAACACCAATTAAGCAGGAAGAAAAAGTTTTTAATATTCATTCGATAATGACCTCAGAGTGAGCAAGGAGTTATGTATTCTATCCTCTTTGATGTAAATACTGACACACCTAACTCAATGTTTGATTCTTGTACCACTGAGAACATTAGGGGTACAATAACGCTACCAGTCATTTGATGAGACATATTCAAACTCAGAATTTATAATTAACTTTATATTTTTGACTACGGCTTCATAATCTGGGCTAAATTGCTTGGCATACTCAACGTATCAAACATTTTGCTGAGCTCCAAACTCCTAATTGAAAATTAAACACTGCAAGAGGCACAGTATTGCAGATTGCTGCTAGCTGGCAACTGATGCCTAACTATTCAGAATTTTGTAAGTAAAGGAATAGGGTAATCCACCAAATTTTTCTTTTGGCTGTAATCGAAAGCTAAAAAAGAAATTACATACATTCATGTCTATTTTCTTTTCTGCACTCAAAAATATATTAAACATCACTTTGAAAGTAGCAAAATTTCATGCTGTGCTAAAACAGCCTGCCACCATGTTGAATGAGTAGTTTACCCAATGGTATGTGCCGCTGTCTTTGTCACCTTCGTCTCAGTGTCCCTTGGGAGCAAGGGATCACCAATTCTACAACATTACAGGGTATTTGCCCATAACTTTGCTATTCTGTCATGAACTGAATTTGGTGGCTTTCCCTAACAGTGGAATCATATTATTTATACCACCCACTGCATCATAGCAAATTTTCGACATGACCTCCAAATGCAGGTTAAATCCTAAACAGAGGCAACAGATGAAGGCAGTATTATTTCACTGAGCAATAATGTTCCATCTTATTGACACTTAAATCAAGGCAGAGGCAAAATATGGATTATAATATAGCTATCGCTTTCATATAACTCCATGGAGTAAAGATTTCTTGTATTTATAAATTATTCTACTAATTGGAAATGGGAATTTATCTTAATTAAAACATATGCACGATAGCAATCTTTGAGTTTTCCTCTTTTTTATTAAAATCCAATAGTCCAATAATTTTAAGTCCATTTGAATTCAGTAATTATTATTAATGCATTAACATATAACACAATTGAACAAAATCCATAACCAGAACAGATAATTCATTCAAGCAGAGTAAACATTCACATCCTTAAGCTCAGACAAAATGCATGCTAAGTAGTATCAGGAAGACCAACCGGTCTCAAATTATTCAAGAAGAGTAGCCACGACATACTTACAAAGGCTGCTTTCACCATGCTGGTAACTCCTAATCCAGAGTTGAACAAAACTATAGAAGAATCAATGCATCCAAGGACGAGACGCTCCCCATCTGGACCAAAAGACAAGCAGCGCACCTGTGTCTGCAAGGGAATGGATGTGGCAGCTGCCCTCTGCAGTCTCCGACGCCCAACCACCTCACATGTGCAGCTATCTACCGTCACATCCCCCTTCACACCAGAACAAAGATAACAGATGAAATCGAGCAATTGCAGGTGTAGCATGACAATTGAGGAAGGCAACCAACAAAGGCATCAGCCTGCTATCAACCCCTCAAGCGTGGAGGATGTTTGATTATAGTCCATCCCAGCACTGCTTAATTTCGAAATATGCAGAACTGGAATGCATACCTACACATTTAATCCACACATGATTTTCAAATATGTATTAGCTGCCACCCCCAATAAATTTAAGATTTTTAAAACTTGTTATAAAAGCTAAACAAGGAATCATGTTTTGCCAAACATAAAAAAACAATGCCTTTATCTGATAAAACCCAATTTTCTCAAAGAGTTGCCGGAATGCTGTTCCAGTATGTTCATGCCAAATTAAGAACTGCATCCCATCAGTTGGAGGAGATTTAAAAGAAATTTAGTCTCTCACCACTACCTATCAATAATAGGGTGGTTTCCTATTTTTTTATTGCCTAAATCAAAAGATTATAACTCCTGGAGCACATATTTTATGCTTTTAGATTATTAAAGGACGATATCTATTTTTCACGATTAAATGAAAAGTGAAAATTTTCAAGTGCGCAAAAATGCGATAGCTAAGTATGAATGCTGGGAAAAGTCTGTGTGATGTCTGGCTGCTGGTGTGTGAGGCCACCTGGATGCAAGGCTATGAACGCCGCTACAATGCAGGCTGCTAGTTGCCGAGCACAGTGGTAGCGTAGCACTTGGCTTAAATAAGGATTATTAATACCCTATCAAACAAAGGAAATTTTCCGACCACAGGCAATTTTAATAGGTGATTATTAAGAGATGTTTCTCTGAGCTCTGTGCCTCATGCATGGCATTGGTAATCTCAGACAATGTAAAATTCCTATCTAATCGTATAGAATCTAGGTCCCTGTGACGTCACATGGAATGGCATTGCATGGGTGCCAATTTGACCTTTTTCAAAAGCGTTTAAAATTGACCATTGACATTCGTCTAAACTGGGATTTCTAAAACCAAACAATTTGTATATAATGAATACACTAATGGTGGGTAACGAATCACAATCAATGCTTTTCGTTTTCTTTGATGAAGCAAACTACCTTATTAATGGCACCCAAGATTATTTATCAGAAATTCAGGAATTTTTAAAAACCTGATTCAAGAGTGAGTCATGAAATGTTGATTTTTTGAAGTTGATAAAATATACGTACTCACTCCACATACTACACTACATATCATCAACTAACACAAGAAATGGATAAAATATTTTAAAATATGGTTACTCTATTTAAAAATTCATTATCTCCTCTTAATACACGAAATGCACATTACCTTTTCATGGAATCTCAAGCATTTCTCTAACCACCGCTTTCCCTGAGAAGAAAGCTTTCTTTGAGCCTTAAACCTTAAGAGTGTGGGAACGGTTTTATACGTTTTGCACGCTGACTGCAGAATTTTCCCTAAATTTTTATTTCTACCCGGATATCTTGCAATTGGGCACTTTCCCTCACCATATCGATCACTAAGGGGTTTAACTATACCAGACCAGCCTTCATAGCAGGGGATGCCTCCAGCACAGGGGGTCTCTTCTGCACTAGATGGCACCTATAATCATGAACTACTGCAGCTCAAGGGTTAAAAACTACCAGGAATTTTGCAAAATACATCTCGGGAAGAGTTTTCATTTAAGATGGCTGAAGCAATAAAACTTACTATTTTAACAGGGTAAAAATACAAAAAATAAAGATATCTAACCTTCCTTGAAACTCTCTGCTCAACAGTGTGAATGACACCAGGCTCCACAAGGCTAAATGATACACAAATAGGATCAAATTCTGTTCTGTAATAGCATAGTAACTCTGCTTTCATCCTGAAAATAAACAGTAAAAGATAATTTTCCTGGAAACACAATATGTACTGCTCAAGCTGAAGGAAATAACAAAAAGATCCATACCCACTGATTCCATAAATGTGAACGTTGGCTCTGTCTTGATCCTTGACTAAGGGGCTCCATGGGTACACCTCATCTCTCATACACCGCCACCATACCAAAACCTATAAATGTGAGTTGAATTTAATTGAAATAATTCGACACGTTCAACTATAATACAAAAAACTAACGGGAAAAATTACCAACCATGTCACCCGCTGAGTTACATGAAAGCTTCCTTTCCAGTCTACGCCCAGTTGGGCCACCTAGATCCAAGATCTGAATCTTGGGCTCCATTCTAGAAAGCTTTTCTGCAGGGGAGTATTTAGATTTTTGTTTAGTTAAATAAATATAAGTAATCTGACTGTCATTGTAGGAGCAAACAATGTGTGTGTCCGTCTTAATTACTGAAAATGGAAAAAATTAATGATTGTTTCATGAAACAAATATATGATATTTAATTAATAGTAGTGTCAATTTACTTGATAAATACCGTCAGAAAGATGATCTGTTAGCAATTTTCCGATCAAATATTTATCAAAAATAATCTTCACAATATCACCGCTGAATATATCGACTATAATGTTAGCGATAAGGCCTGAGCTGAAAATTAGCTGAAGGAGATAACTACATTTCCACTTGCAGTAAACAACTCGGAAGTGTGCTAAGCTTTCCTGCGGATAGAACAGAAACTAAGTACATGTGATATTTATTCACATGCCCATCAAGGGTAAGCTTATAATATTGTATGCTCTGGAAACATATCAGCCATCCATACCTCTAGTTCCCTCAAAGCATCTTTTAGCTTGTTGGGTCTTTTGTTGTCCACGTTCCACAATACTCCTCTTTTTTGAGCGAAAGACTTCTTCCCTCCGAAGTAACTGGACTCCGAAAAGTCTCTTTTCTCGCGGTACTGAAATGCTCCATAGTCCGTATCATTAATGGTAACATCTTCACTTACTGTCCAAAAGTGTACTTCACTTAGTAGAGCCAACATCGCAAACAAATAACAAATCGAAATAATATTCAATTAAGATGTTTATATTCATTTCCTTCACGGTTTTATATTATTTTTTGATATATTTCTTAAGATTAGCTAAACACATACACGTAACAGGAATATTTCAAAAACAAGCACATTACACCCATTTGACAAGCACAACCAAATGCCCAAATGTTTACAAACACTACTGTGCCACGTGATGCGCTTGGTGATTGTAAAAAATTAAATAATATGGTCGTCGCGCGAAGCGTAAGACCTGCTGAGCTATTGGTGGAAGTAATATTTGAGATGAAATGGAACAACATTCCAGGGAATGAACTGGTTTTAAATTTTTTAAGTTCGACTGAAAGCGATTTGATGGTGTTGCAAAAGAGATGCGCCAGTTTTGTTGGCCATTCCGTGAATGTCATTGAATTATGAGCGGGATTTATGTGAGATTGCATGTATTTGTAATTTAGAGAGTTTATTCTGCAGTTAGAGTCTAGTGATCTGAGTATTTCACGTCAAAATCACAAATGATTAATTCTGAATTTTCTTATTTCTAGCGCTTCTGTTTTAAAACCTAAAACTAAGTACCATATGCACAGCTTTAGGAGATTACATAACCTCATTTTCTTTGTTTTGACCTTAGATTCGTGAGAAGGAAGCAGTTGCCTTCCGCACACGAGGGAGTGACTATCAAGGCCATCAGCTTTCTTAAACTAGTGGAAGTGTGAAGCTAGTGTTGTCATGAGTGGTAGTCAGGTGTGAGTGCGTCATGATGGTAGTTCATCACTATCAGTGTTTTCTCCAGGTGAGAGAAGTAATGTTGTCGTCGTTCGTCGACGCTGAGCGATTTATGGTTATTTACCTTGTTATTTTGCTTTCTAGGAGATCTAGTCATCTATATGACACCTCTGTAAATTACTGAGATAAGCATTTGCGGAGAATGGAGTACTCAGTAAACACTCGGCCTCTCTTGCAAGAGAGTGAAAGCGAAGTAGAAGATACTGGTGGAACCAGCCCAATGGAGGATAATGCTGACAGCCATGTGGTTGTCACTAATATGGCTAAACCCATTTTGAAACTTAGAGAACCATCTGACAGGTGAGTGAATTAGCCGTCATGAAGTTAAGCATCCTCTGGATGAGGAGGTAAAAGAACTTATGTTACACCGTTGTCTGTGAGTTTTTGAATGTCGCACAGCTTTAAGTTAACTAATAATGTCTGAGCGTCTTTGTAGAGATTAACCTAATCCAGGAAAACAATTAGGCTTTTGTAATTATTCTGATATGTTTGTCAGAACAAAAATAATTATTGCTTAGGTCACTGAATATTAACTCTCCTAGAACTATGTAGTATTCCTTCAAGGATTGAAAACTGGTGCAACTGGTGGTTTAGCAGTTCAGACCCTTTCCATGCATCTATCATCAACATCTTCCGTTTGTCTTCTCTCTCACTAGGAATTTTCTCTATCTTTAGACATTCTCTGGAAAGAGTTATGAATTTGAAGAGCATATTTGGCAAGATGTATGACCTAGAACTAGAGATTAGATTCTCGAGTTGATGTGTCCTCAAATAAAATGCTTACATGTAGTTTATTAATTTGTTTTCAAATCACTTTGACTGCTGGATGATAAGGTTTTTTATTCTACTGGCTCCCATCCATCTCCTCAATAAGTGTAAACAATGATTCTGGGTATTTGAGTGCTCAATTGTTGTTGAGTCCCGCTTGTTCTTCAAGTCACGATAAAATCTTGATCATCTATGATTATGAATGCATATATAAGGTAGAAAAATTGAAAAACAACTGCGTTGCTCGGAGTAAGCAGTTTTGATGTAGGCATTCTAATGGAAAGCAAGTGATTGCAATCTGACAATGAGTGGTACTAATCTGTGTATTGTTTCAATATATCGGTCTCCAACCGGCGACTTTGAACTCTTTCTTGACAAACTTGAGCATCTACTCAGTATGATTTGTTGCTCATATCACAGTCAACGCCTTGTGATTACTGGTGATTTTAATTGTGACCTGTTGCTCAGCTGCAGCAAACAACGTGACTTAGTTAACCTCCTGAACTCTTTTAATTTAGTATTTCATGTGTTTGAACCTACTAGGATCACCAGTCACTCTAAATCACTATTAGATAATATTGCCTCTAATTTTGAACCATGTGACATAACCTCACTAGTTGTTAAATCAGATATTTCCGATCACTTTGCTGTTCTAGCCACAATTCCATGCAACTGTATACCTTCTACAATACGGTATCCATCAAGATCCTTCCACAATACTAATGTTTCCCATTTTTTCAATCTGCTCGAAGCCGAGAACTGGTCTTTTGTTTATACTGATGCTGATTTTGAAACCAGATTTTCTCATTTCTATGATAAGTTTGTATATTTCTACAATGTAGCCTTTCCCACGTTTTATAAAAAAACCAGCAAAAAACAAAAACCGAAGGAGTGGATCACTGATGAAATCCGCAGTCTATCTACCAACCTCAAACATTACGCCTTTCTTGTCCGGGCATCAAAAGATGACTCACTTCTGAATGAGTATAAATCATTAAAATCCTATTATCGCAAAGCTTTAATTGCTGCAAAGCATTCTTTTAATGACAGAAGGATTATGAATGCCAGTAACAAATCCAAAGAAGTCTGGAAGATTATTAACTCATCCAAGGGCAGCTCCCCTACCCTTTCAGTATCTCAAATTGTTGATCCAGCAGGCGTTCCCTTCTCCAGTTCTCATTCCTTGGCCTGTTTCATTAATGACCATTTCACGAATCTCACTCTCCACCCAAAACTGTCTGATAATTACAATTTCTTCGGTTTTCCTCCTGCTACAAAGTCACTCTTCTTATCACCTTGTACTGAAACTGAATTAAGACTTTCTCTTCACAACCTTGGTTCCAAAAACAGCTCTGGCTTTGATGAAATTCCTAATTGGATTCTAAATGAATGTTTTGATGCTTTCAAAGTCCCTCTTCTCCACTTGATTAATGATTCTTTGCATCTGGGAATTTTTCCAAGTCCCCTTAAAATCTCCAAAGTAATTCCTCTCTACAAGAAAAAAGGAAATCCTCAGGATATTAATTCTTATCGCCCAATTAGCATTCAAAATCAGTTCTCTAAGTTGTTTGAAAAGATATTTTACAAACGTTTAATTACATTTCTAGAATCAACAAACCTTCTATCCAGTAGTCAACATGGCTATCGCCAGCACAGATCTACTACCTCAGCCACTGCTGATGTAATCGACAATATTCTGTCTTCCCTTGATAAAGAATTATCAACAATTGGTTTGATGTTTGATTTCAGTAAAGCATTTGACAATGTCAACCATGATCTGCTATTATGTAAACTTAATCACCTTGGCGTGAGAGGAATTTCTAACCAGTGGGTCAAATCTTATCTTCAGGATAGGCTTCAGTCTGTAGTAGTGTCCCATCATGGTGACAAATGCAGATCGGAATTGAACAAGGTTTCTTGTGGTGTACCCCAGGGATCTATCCTTGGCCCAATTCTTTTTGTTGCTTATATCAATGACCTCCCCAGTAGGCTAGCTATAGTAGAAGGAGCTACACCAGTCCTTTATGCGGATGATACAAATATCATAGTGTCTGCCTGTAACCTTGACCGCGCCATTTCCAATGGTAAGCTTATTTCTAATCACTTATCTGAATGGTGCTCTCAGAACCAACTAACCCTGAACATCAGCAAGTCTCAGGTTGTTCATTTTGGTTACAAAAGGAATCCCTGCAATAACGTTTCAATTGATGTTAATGGCTCAGTCATACCCCAAGTTAGCAATGTAAAGTTTCTCGGAACTCACCTCGATTCGGGCTTGAGTTGGGAAACACATGTTAATCACTTGTTGAGTAAATTAAGTTCTACTTGCTACTTAATTAGGTTCATAAGAGATACTGTTTCACCTAATGTACTCATTTCTTTGTACTATGGGGAATTCTATTCCAATGTACTATTCAGTATCCTTTTCTGGGGCACTTCCCATCATGCAACAAATATTTTTAAAATACAAAAAAGAGCTGTTCGTCTAATGGCTAAAGAGCCCTACAATGCCCCATGCCGACCTATTTTTAGAAAACTAAATATTCTCCCTATTCCTTGTATCTATATTCTATCTGCTGTTATCTACATCCATAGAAACCTGTCATCTTTTTCTAAAAATCGAGACTTTCACCATCATTTCACAAGAACCCATAATGACTTGCATGTAGATTATGCCCGGACCACAAAATGTTTACATGGATTGAGAAGGATGGGAATTCTACTACACAATCATCTACCATTATCTTTTAAATCGCTGAATGACAAATCTTTTAAAAGACAAGTGAAAGATCTTCTGCTTAATAAGCTGTATTACAATGTCAATGAGTTTTTAGCTGATCCCTTGTAATGTTTTACTTTGATTTAATGTTAATTATTGTTTGTTTGGAGTTGGAATGCTGTCCGCTTTGTAAATAGTTTCTACTATTATTATTCTTGACGTGCCTTATATTGTGTACAAACCTTGTAACTCAATCACTGGGCAAATAAATATATTATTATTATTATTGCAATAGGGCAGATTTCCAGGTTCCATCCATGTCATTTTGGTGGCGATTACTTGTGCATTTCACCTTATACTGTGTTGTAGGCATCCTTAGGCCAGGCTGAAGTGGAGAGTGGTTCTGGTGTGTGTCCAATACTTATTCAGTAATGTCAGACTGAGAGCAAGCATGCCTGTTGCTGATCGTTCACCCATCCGCTAAGCATGAGAGGGGGAGATCTTTCTGGGTTCCAGAAACACGCATTTCTAAGTGCTGGAAATTGTGTAGCCATCTTCCTGATTCATGTTGTATGGCCTTTTAGTTATTTCCACTGCTTCTCTGATCATTCTTGGGAAATATCGTTTTTCTTTGGCCAGGATTTTTTGTTTATCAAAGTTGATCACATGACCTGGCTCTGACAATTCTCTGTTGAGCAATTGTGATTTCTCTTCTTGTCTATTCTTCAGTGCTCAAGCATTTTCTTTTATTCTGCATTGTATGGCCCTCTTGATTTGTCCTACGTATGATTTCCCACAACTGCATTGGACGTCGTATATATCATCATGAATCTCAGATGGGCAGGAGCCTTTGCTGGCCTGAGTAAACTGGCCATTTTATTTCCTGGTTCCCAAACCTGGTTTGAGTATAATGATAATGAATATATTGGACTCGTGATGTCCTCTCTAAAGTTCCACTGACAAATGGGATAAGAGCACAAGCAAATGGATCAGGATTCTTGTCCTTAAGAGATGGATTCTTCAAGCGAAAGGCCCTATCCAGGACCATAGACCTCTTATATCCGATCTGTTCTTCTCCATTGCCTTAAGAATGTGTTTTTCTTCTGTGGGCAGCGATTCTTTGTCAGAAATGGATAAAGTACGATGTAAAAGGCTAGTTGCGGAAATCTTCTGCTGTGGGTGGTGGTGGGAGTTAGCATGAAGGAACATATCCATAGCATGGAGGTACATATGTGCGTAGCTTTCCAGAAGACAGTGCTTTAACGAACCGTCATCCCTCCTTGTCACTAGGACATCCAGGAAAGGAATGCAGTAGTTAACCTCCTTCTCCATGTGGTAAATTTTATTGAGTCTTGCATGGAGTTGAGATGTGGAAGAAAACTGAGAATTTCTTCCCAGTGCGGCCATACGACAAACGTATCGTCCAAGTAGCCAAGCCATCTCTTGGGCTTCTTGTCCGGAACCCAGAAATCTGCCTTACTGCAAACCTGAACGTCGAAAAAGCCTACATCAGAAAATAAGTAATGATTGTATCATTACTGTTGTCTGACAATAAATGTAGCATTGGAGGTACCTATGCAAACATGTATTTTTTCAGATATACATATGTATCTAGGTAAGAGTGCACCTCGTGTAGGGAGGCCCTTATCTTCTGTGTTTTTTACACAACCATTTAAATAGACCTTAAACACACTTTTATAAGTCACAGTCGTAAGCCACAAAACCTCCATTGGGTGGATGGCAGACCCCTTAAAAATACTAGTGGAATCACCTCTTTTTCTGGGGATGTGGCTAAATGGTGTATCAGGACCATTATTCAAGTAGCCTTACAGTTTCTACTAAAACTTGTTGCCATAGTGGTGCATGTAGTTATATGAAAATCATGATGAACATTACAGTTACCCCTCCTTGTCTACTTTCCAACCACCTACGATAAATGTGGTTATTACCAGATTAGGGCATGAAATTTAATATGAAGGTAGCTAAGGAGTGACTATATTTTTCGAAAAGTGAGGCCAATTTCTCAACCCAGGTTTATATTTGACCCTTACGTGTCTTTTTTTGGTGATGTTAAGGTTGTTCTTCAGAAGTTCTGAGATCCCAAACCTTCAGCCTTCTTTCAAATCAAACAAGTCAAGGTTATACCTGGCCAAATCCCCAACCTTTATTTTCAACGGGAACATATCTCTAAGAAAGTGGTGCAGAAGTTATGCAAACTCAATCTAAATGATAGAGTGTGTGATTCACTAGACTTACCATAATTACTTAGACTTAACACAGTGGGCACTTAAGGTTCTCATAGGAAACATTACCAAAGACTAAGTACAAGCTGTATGATTTTGCAGAATTCACCCATCTCAGCCGAGCAATCTATCCACCGCCAGTGCCGAAGCAGAAAGAGGCCTGGGTGACCTCCGAATCGTGTCAGGGTAGAGGGGAGGGAATTTGCAAAGGAGTGGAGGGGTAATAGGGCGATGTTCAAGTTAGCTGCATCAGTATAAATCTGCAGATAGGCACCCCTGTTGACTGGCACCACTGCAAATCGTCCGTCATCCAAGCTGGGGTTGGGGGAGAACCACGTACCGTCGGGTTTTCTCTCCTCTATCTCCTGGGTTGGAGACATAACCAGCTGGTGTGATAGCTGGTAGAGGCAAGTCATTGGAATTCAAGGAGGGAACGACTTAGTGGGATGAGGTGTTGGAGGGAGAGAGAATTGTGATAGGACAAGTGGAGTACTTCTCACTCTAAACTGCATTCTTATGCCTCAGCACCCACTTCCTCTTGATTGCCAAGGAGTAGGTATTCCTCCGCTGTACTACCTATATAAATCTTGATCTCCAAGTGGGCAGAGGGCAGCTTCAAAGGGCATCGTTCGAAGGACAGAGTTGGGAGACAACAGTTCCGAGACTTAGAGTCTCTGAGCCTTTGAGTCGAAGGGCCTTTGCTTGAAAATCCTTTGCGCGAAAAGTCCTTATTGGGAGAAGTTCTGCGGATAAGTTCGGAGGAATTTGGAGGAATTTCTGGGGGGGAGTACACTTAAAAATGCCACAAAGGGAAAGCAAGAATGAATGGAGAAGTACGGTAAGGTATGATATTTAGAAAAGTGATAATAAAGAGGGAATGGATAAATGATTAGTCCGAAGAACAGTGATTTGAATAATATTGGGACTCTACTGCATATTTATTTATTTTCATCCATACAAATTTGAAATCTATATGCATATTGTCTTAAATAATGCAGATATGCCCACACTTTTTCACTGCAGTGAAAGGGCTTAAGTAACCATATGTAGCATTACAAAGGTTACATTTTTTCCACATCTTTTTTTCCATAATTTTAACTGCTCAAGTCTACTATTTTCAATCTTATTAGATTTATAACTCAATGCTACTTTATTTTCTTGGTTTATTCAAATAGGTATCATTTGGCATACACTGTATTTTATCTTCTTGGGATGACAACACTCCTCCCCTGGAATTTCTTTATCACAGCTGAAGATGTAAGTGCTATGAGTGTATGGTGTTGTGTTAAATTGAGCTTTCTTTGAGAATTTACTTAAATATTCATTTTTTTCAGTATTGGATGTTTAAACTTAGAGACACCAGTGCTAATTACACTCTCGAGAGTAAAACAAAGCTACAGACTGAGTTTACTGCATATTTGAGCATGGCATCAACCATTCCCAACACCCTATTTCTTGTTATAAGCTCCTTTATTGCTCACAAGTAAGTGGTGTAGTTGTGTTTTGTTTTTGTGTAATTTCTGTGAAAGTACTCAGTATTCATTCGTTGGATAAAAACATTTACTTCTTTTCAGGTTGCCATTACAGATTAGAATGCATGGGTCCCTAGTCATTATATTAGTTTTATTTGTGATCACTACTGCCCTTGTTAAAGTTGATTCAGATTCATGTAAGTATAAAGAAATAAATAGTTTTATTCTGCTATTCATAGCTTTGGTTGTATTCTATATTTTGTATTATTGATTTCAGGGCAGACTGCTTTCTTTGCATTGACTCTGTGCACTGTCGTGATTTTGAATGGTGAGTGTTCTCGCATTTTGTTCTCACGTTCATTCCTTTTTAGTATCATTTTGATTATTTTCTTGGCAGTGTAGTATGTCAAAGTACCTGTATGATAATAAGTATTAAAATTTAGAGTCTCAGGGGTTTGATCACTTTTGAAGGTATGATCCCAGCTAGCACATTATAAGTCATTGAGATAAAGTGAAAGGAAGAAATTAGGAAGGCGCTTATCAAGTAAGCTTGTTATGGGTTTCTTACGGCCAGGCTGACAAACATCCAGAGTAATGACAAAATGGATGCCAAACTTTCAGCACTTCCGCAAATGTTATTTAGATTCGATCGTTTTTGAGCATTCATTAAGGGATTTATGTATAAGAATAATTTTTCCATTCTTGGCACTTCTAAAATATGAGTAGAAATAACATCATACTGCCATAATTTGAGAATCAGTCACATGTGTGAACTGATGGCGAAACGACGGTCGTAAGAAAAACACATAATTTCACAAGAATAGCGATTTAGAATAATATAAAAATGCCGGAAGGAATCTCTAATATACATATTGTAGTCATCGGGTTATCAAGCCATAAATTGAATTCATAAATGTTAAATTGTGTGGACCTTGAATAATTTCAGTTTTTCATGCACATACCAAACAAGTTTTTCTACATAATTGAATTTTAAACTGGTAACTATGCCATTCTCTTTCATCAGCTGCCGTGGTGTAGTGGTTAGAGTACAGAACGTCGGATACGTAGGTCGTATGTTTGGTTCTCCCTGATGTTGTTTTTTTTCTTTCCGTTATTAATTTTTTTCTATTTACGGGAAAATCTGTTATCAGTTATTAAGCCCTTATAAAGACTAGCTTAATTTCACCGGTAGCCTTTAAATGCATACCGGGATGAGCCGCGTAGCATGTGTAGTACGCTGTTCAGCCGCCTTTGGCACTCCAACAGAAGTGACTTACGTTGCCTGAGGATATTTGACAGCATTCCTTACCTATTCTTCCCTAACATCTTACCCTTGCCTTATATAAGCCTCTTAGCTTACGATAAGCTGCTTATCAATTTTTTCCGTAAGGAAACCATAAGAAACGGTTAAGTCTCTTACTTTGTGCTATCTGGGATTATTAATATGAAAATGAGAGTTCAATCCTCTTGGTTAAAAATTTATGAAATTCCTTCCTTTTATCTTAGTTCAATTCTTGAAGTTGATTATTTTCTCTTTTCTTTTTGTGCAGCGGCTAGTGCTATATTGCAGGGTAGCCTTTTTGGGGTTCTTGGGAAATTTGCCCCTCGCTTCATCACTGCGGCAGTAGCTGGTCAGGCACTAGGAGGAATCTTTGCAGCCTTAGCAGAAATATTTTCGCTTAGCTTAAGTGTGCCTGCAACAACCAGTGCATTTATATATTTTGTTGTTGCAATTGTGATGTTAATTCTGTCAATTGTTGGATATTGCCTGTTATCAGAAACGGTAAGAAGATAACTCCTGTTGTTGCATTTACTTATTTTTCTGTCTTCTTCTTGTATGATTTCCAAATGCATTCAGGTTCATTTCAAATGCATTTGGTGCATTTATAGAATATACTATAGCACTAGCTCAAAATTAATTGTGATCTGCAGCTTAAAAAAATTAATGCTGTGGACTCCCCGTTCTATTTTCAAACACTAATCAGAAAAGACTAATCCTTCTACAATTATGTTAGGATTCCATTAAATTATTGAATGTTTTCCCTGTAGAGTTAATCTTTCATCATTATGTGTTTCCTTCAGACCAATTCATGCTGAAAATATTTGTGTATCACTTTTTTATAGATTGGAATTTAATGTTTAAGAACTGGGCTCCATGAAGATTTTGATTCTGTGTTCCTGAATGTTCATTGACAACTTTCCTCAGTTTTGTTTTCATTTTATTGGATAAGCTTTAAGCTGTGTGCAGTGAATGAAATTTTTTACCAACATGCTAAAAACTCAGATGACACTAATCTCATTGTTGACTTCTCTGAAAATTATCTCCTCTAAAATGTGTTGTTGTGCTCGCAGTTGAATATACATATGTGCTTCTGTACGTAGTGCCTATCATTATGTAACAGAGCCTTGGTTGATTTCCTGATCACACATCCTCTGTTTCATTGGTTTGTGTGATGATTTAAAAAATTAAATTTCAAAATGAAGCCTGCTTCAAAAATAATAACTTTTTACATTATAATCTAACATTCAGAGGAGACTCATGTTTTGCAGTGAATAGAAATTTCCTGTAAATTGCACTTGCATTATCTCAGTTGTCATAGTGGTTACAATAGGGTGGTTTCCTATTATTTTTTTATTGCCTAAATTGAAAGATTATTACTCCTGGAGTATGCATTTCATGCTTTTAGATTTTTAAATGACGATAACTATTTTTTGCGATAAAATGAAAACGGAAAATTTTCAAGCACGCGAAAACACGACGACTAAGTATGAATGCTGGGAAATGCCTCTGTGACGTCAATCTGGTTCCAGCTGCTGTAGGTAGCAGAGTATCCTGCTAGCAGGTAGTGCTTGGCTTAAATAAGGATTATTAATACCCTATCAAACGAAGGAAACTTTCCGACCATAGGCAATTTTAATAGGTGATTATTAAGAGATGTTTCCCCGAGCTCTGTGCCTCATGCATGCATTTGAAATTTCAAATGATATAAAACTCCTATTTACTCGTATAGCATCTAGGTCCCTGTGACGTCACATGGAGTGGCATTGCATGGGTGCCAATCTAGTTTTTTTCAAATGAGATTAAAATTGACCATTAACGTTCGTCTAAAATGGGATTTCTAAAACCAAATAATTTGTAAATTATGAATATACTAATGATGGGTTACGAATTGCAATCAATGCCTTTCATTTTCTTTAATGAAGGAACCTACCCTATTGCAATCTTGTTTTGTATTTGTTGCTTGATTTTAATTATGAAGCCTAACTTATAAATATATCTCTGACATTACAAAAATTATATAATATTAATTGTGCCTCCTCTCAAAGAATATTCTTATGATATGGCTAATTAATTCCATAATTAATGTGTGAGAGAAAATGAAGCATTTTTTTTACTTGCAGTTATTTTTCAAGTTTCATATGGAAGATAAAAGGGATTTAGATAATCTATCATGCGATTCTAGTTCAATCCAGGAAGTAGTGGAGCCATCTAGCAGAAACATAAGTTATAAAAGTATAATGTCAAAGGTAATTTTGAATTTGAAATGCTACATAGTTTTAGGTACTGATTTTCCAGTTGCTATAAATATCTTTTTTTGTTTACTTTCACAGATTTGGGTTTACAGCTACTCCCTTTGGATGGTATTTTTTGTTTCATTAGCTGCATATCCTGCGATCACCGTGTTGATTGTGTCAACATCCCATGGAAAGTCTACTTCAGCTTGGAACAGTATGTATAATGTTTCAGATTTGATTGTTAATTTTTGTATGTCAACCAGTTTCATCACTAAATTGTTATTTTTCAGATGTATACTTCGTCCCTGTCATTGGATATCTGTTGTTCAGCACCTTTGACTATGCTGGAAGAATATTATCTGGATGGCTAATATGGGTATGCTTGAAAATCATACTTTATCAAAGCTAAACTGAAATCTCAAAGCTCTTAATAGGCTGCATAACTTTGTCATCAGCATTGTAACATATCATAACCCCACCTTTTGTAATATCCTTACTGATGATCTGCTCTCCCAACTTGTGATAGTTCCCCTGCAACATCAGTATGAATTAAGTGACCTCAGATTTTTCTGCCGTTTAATGAATGGCCGCTTTAGGTCTAAGAGCATTCTCCCAATGTTCTTCCTCCATTCAACTTCTCATAAAACATGGAACTCTGTTCATTATACTTCATCAAAGTTTATCTGTGACCTAGAGATTCTTTACCTACCGACTGTATCCTACCTAAAATTCCCTCAATACCCATTTCATGACATAACATCATCCATTTCATCATTCACAACTGCATTTTCAGCAGACTTTCTGTCTAAATTCCCCTCTCCCTTTCTTAATCCATAAATTGCATCCATGGAAGAGGCTGTAACTTCGAATTGCATAATACGTAGCTCAGTTTATTTGATGATATGTTGAGTTGTTTTTATTTTTTACTATTGCTTTATATGTATCACAAATTGTTCAAAATTCTATTTACTAGGTCATTTTAGCTATTTTGGGATATCATGCTAAATAGATACAAAGTAAATTTATATTATGTGGGGACTTAAGGAAATAGTAATTATTATTTTAAAATATTCATACATTTTTAATGCAGGAAAATCCGAGACCCAAAATTTGGATTTTTTTAATTTTTGTATTAGCTGGGTAATCTATGAGTTAAGTACCTTTTTCTTCCAATTTCTCCACAAAACTTGGGTCTCTAATCATATCTCGAATTGCTGAGAGCTCTGATTTTTATAAGATAGGAAGTCTTTCTTATTCTTTTATAATTTTGCTGCATGTTTCAAGTTTCTGTACATTTTTTATTGTAAATTTTCCATAATTGTCTAATAATATGTAATAAGTAATGTAAGGTGTGGGATGAATGAGCTTGTGTTGTAAATACATCCTCAATTCAGATCCTAATCTTTCATTTTTTTTCAGCCTCGTGAAAAAGGGTGGCTGGTAGCCCTTCTGAGCACAGCGCGAATAGTTTTCATCCCATTGTTACTCCTTTGTAATGCTCAGCCAAGGAATAACTTACCAGTTTTGATCGACTCTGACATTGCTTACATAGCCATAATGATATTATTTGCATTGTCAAATGGCTATTTAGCTAACATCAGTTTAGTGTTGGTACCCAGGTGAGGAAATCTTTCTGATATTTTTTTTTTTAAACTTTGGGTATGTTTAGGTGTTGGGTGTGGTTTATTGCAGTGCTTTTAACTTTGGTTTATACTAAAATTGCGTAGCTTTGGTGATACACATGTTGCCATAAACTAAGCCAAACATTTAATTTATTGAGTTTCATGAACATAGAAATGAGAAATGTAAATGACCATTCTCAAAGTCGAATGG
This sequence comes from Ischnura elegans, assembly GCF_921293095.1. Taxonomy (NCBI): domain Eukaryota; kingdom Metazoa; phylum Arthropoda; class Insecta; order Odonata; family Coenagrionidae; genus Ischnura; species Ischnura elegans. The sequence continues at coordinate 65,317,833 of NC_060249.1, read as the reverse complement.
TCTTCATTCATTCTGACCTGAAACTGTAGGTACTAGGGTCATAATTAAAGAAAATACAAAATATATGTACCGAAATAGTACTTTTGACAACAATCCTTTTGATTACACCAGTTTGAGGACATGTGTGCATAGAGTGCTTCAGGATTTGATACTTTTATCAAGGCTTGAATGGCATTTACAGCCCCCTAAATTACCACTACTCCTCCATGACATTGGGCTATTAGTTTCTCACTACATCCTATGTCGGAGAATCATTGTCTGATAATCTAAAGTGTACCAGGAGCATGACGGTCTGTGCTGATATCACGTACACAGATCCCTTTAAGGCGAAAGGTGATCGCCCTGTTAAACGATTTTCTAATTTGAGTGATGAGTAAGATACTATCGACGTGAAACTTTCCCGAATATATAATAGTCACTGCATTTTTTTCTGTCTATCCTGTCATAAATGACATAAATGGAAATTGTGAGTTTTACATGTTGTAATTAATTGAATGTATCAGTCTGAACAAAAGAATTGTAGCCAAGTTATTAGTCTGATGCGACTTTTAAAGCCAAGGAATATGCATATGTAAAGTAATAAATAATAGTAATGATAAAAACACGATCTGTCGGAGGGCATCGCTAGTGGCGATTTAGGAGAACTAGAACGACTCATCCGCTCAGCGAGAGGAAGGGGGGGCCTGTGAAAGCATGGGAGGGTAGGGGCTGTGGTGGGAATGGAGAGTGTTCTCTGGGTGTTTGGGAACTCTGCGACTCTGCCTTCCTAGTAGCGAGGCACTGGAGAGAGAATACAGACAGGAGCAAGGGACGAGGGTGTAAGATCATGAAATTTTGTGAGGTCTTCCTTTCTAGGCAGAAACATGCAAGCTAAGTTATTTGTGCAGTTTGAGTTTCCAGTCTATCTACTCAGGCAACAAAATCTGTACTCTAAATAAGCTAAAGCTATACTCTAACTGCACTTAATATCTGGACTGGGAATGCACTTAAGACTGCACTTAATTGAAACAATACAGCACAGTTGCCATAGTACAGTAAAGTACAGTTACAAAAGCACAGTCACAGTGCAGTGGCCACAGCACAGTCAGAGTGCAGTGGCCACAGCACGGTCAGAGTGCAGTGGCCATAGCACGGTCAGAGTGCAGTCGCCTCAGCACAGTCAGAGTGCAGTCGCCTCAGCACAGTCAGAGTGCAGTCACCACAGTACAGTCTAAGTGATTTCTTTGGGTCCTCTTCCGTTTTATCCATGGCTCTATGAAAAATCACCAACATTCCAGCTGGCTTCATCAGATCCACTGAAGTAGCGATGCAGATTTGGCCAGACTGATATTTATGTCCAACCGAATCCTCTTTGACACTTCAATGAACACAAAGAAGCTGACTGGAAGTTTGACTAAATTTCATCCAAAGCCATGGATAAACTCTGAAGAAGACCCAAAAAACTAGCTGGAAAAGGGAATGATCTAAACCCTGTTTTGATATTGGATACAAATGACATGAAAGCCAATTCAGATATAAAATCATTTAATATAAAATGTAATATCTTACAATGAAATTCAATAATACATGGTGAATTTTACATGGTGTTTCATTTTACATAAATTCATGGTGTTACATTTCGCGGAGGTTTTCCGTAAAGTGGCCGAGTGGGACTTTAACGTATCATCCTCTGTTGGCCTAAGGGCCTGCAGTGTCTCTCACCTGCCTACACCGTCTTTAGCTCACCGGTGCACTGTCGTGCGTGGACTGAGGTAGTGTCCTTCAATCTGGTACGCTATGGTGAGCAAAAACAAGTCACCAGCAACGGGGTCGGACGGGAGTCGATTCGCGGGTTCTGAGTAGTGAGGACGTAGGTCCACAGCAGCAAGTTCAACTCAAAAATCACTAAAATTTGAAAAATGATTTGTCGGCCGCCTAATAAACACAGAATGTTCGGAATAACACCAGGACCTTGACAATCCGATCCGGAACACAATTTTTGGGTTCTAAAGGGAGGTTATAAGGAGACACCAGTCGACAAAAACAAAGGACGATCGCCTTCACTACGAAAAACATCAAAAAATAACCCCAGATTTTCACTTTTCGAGATAAAAGGCACACAGAATAGTATAATTAGATAATATTGATATTCTACACTGGATATAAACACTTGAAAATGCACTGATAAGAAATAATAACGTATTATTGGAACACAATCGACAACTCGTCACATGTTCAAGCGTGAAACACAAAACTTCAAAAATAACCAAAAAAAAAGCATAGAATGTCACTGAAGGGGTGAAATATAAAGTAAAAGTAACTCCGAAACACTGATTAACCTCAATCAGGACGGATTTTCAATAACACAGGGAATTATATCACAAAAACCAACTCTGTATAACTGAAAACTTAAGACACTTGTAATTGAAAGAAAAATGCACGTAGGGAAACGAAACTTTCACAGGAGCAGTAGAATAAATGGCACTAGAAGCACATAGAATCACAAGGTGGGCAAAGCCACCCCCTAAGATTGGTGGGACTTCGAAATTTCTCGGCAGCGGCTAGATTGAGGCAAACACTAAAAACGCCACAAAAAAGCCAAAATTGGTTGGATCTTGAATATTTTCACAGTAGGCGGCAGCGGGAACATTCACGGACGTTACTGACATAATCAGCGTCAGTTAATCATTGATTTAGCCACTAAAACTGAGGTTATACGGGAGCGGCATATAGACACGTGTCCTGCTGTGGACCCCCGTCCTCCATAGTAAATATAGGAAATACTTTCTCCCGTCAATGACTAGTTTAAGTCCAGCCCTGTCAGAGTGCAGTTTGAGCCATAGTACAGTTCCAGTCCAGTTACCCAGCCCAGTAACAGTCCACTTTTAGCCACAGAACACTTCCAGTCATGTTTTCTAGCCCTGTCACAGTCCAGTTTGAGCTATAGTACAGTTCCAGTCCAGTTACCCAGCCCAGTCACAGTCCACTTTTTCCCACAGTACACTTCCAGTCATGTTTTCTAGCCCTGTCACAGTCCAGTTTGAGCTATAGTACAGTTCCAGTCATGTTACCCAGCCCAGTCACAGTGCAGTCTGAGCTCTAGCACAGTTCAAGCACAGTGATCCAGCACTGTTACAGTACAGTTATTCTCAAATTCTAGCTGCCATAGTACAGTCTAGTACAGAATAGTGTACTGTGACTGTGCTAAACGCAAAGTTTAGTCCAGTTACAGAGCAGATTTAGTGCAGTCACAGCACAGATTTTTTTGCCTGAGTAGTCTTGTTTGGGTCTAATAATGATAACACAGGCCTGTATTTTTACGATTTACCCTGTTTATTCAAGTTCTGTTGATGGAGTACGGTGTATTGTGTTGAATCTGAAAAATGTCTAATTTTTACTAGATTGAGTCAGGGCATTTTTTTTTTTAATTCATCATCTGTCAATTTCTAAACTGTCATATGTGGAAGAAAATCAAAAATATAAGATGCACATTTATATGTGTTCTAACGTGTAAAATACATTGTAATGTGCACATACCTACTTTTCTAAATATTGCGTGTAATCCTTGTTACTTTTGTCACTGGGTATATCAGTGGAAATTATATTAATACTAATATGCTAATTCAAGCAAAATTATGCGCTTGTAGGAAAAACTTCTCATCTCTTTTTGGGTGCAGTTTGTTATAGGAACTTGTAATTCGTTGATAAATCGATAAAAATAAGTGACGGAATCATGATTAACAAAGCTAAATTATATCGGAATTGCATCATATTTGGACTTATTCTTTTTTATATTTGGTGTGCTTTCCTATTCTTGATATCATACGAAGGTAAAACACTAATTGAAAATTGTGGAAAGTTAATGGCTGTCAAAGAAGAGCTAGGTTCATATGTGACTCATGCTATCAGGGTGTTTCAAAAATTACGGACCGGGAAGGCAGGTCGCGTGGAAAGAGGGGAGCTGGCCAGAAGGAGAGGGGGGAAGCTATTCGAAAGAAACCACTTTCCATTGTTCTCAGGTAACTTGAAACTTTTACTCAACTTCATTGAATATTTTTCCGACTGTAGAACTCCAGGTTGAATCCACTCCTACTCCCCATTACATTACGAAGGAAGTGCCGCCGAGATAGAAGCCTGACGACGCCTCCGGGGATAGGATAGGTGTGAAAGGGTAGGGATAAGGAATCCCGCACTGTCACAGAGCCAGGGGGGTCCTACTACTAGCGAAACCATGATTTAATGTTTCTATAGAAAAGAAAAAAAATTCCTTTGAGAAAGGAAATTTCTACAATTTTTCGTAGGTATGTAATAATACCACAGTTGCAGCATAAAATGCAAATTATAGTGCATACTTATGCAGTGTTGCTTTTGTGTTCAAGGCTCATGTTCTGATGGTCACGGCCATGGGAACATTGGCAAATCAGTGGATTTTATATTCTCGCTTTGGCCAAGGGGAAGGTAAATCCATTTCTCTTTTCTTTCCAGATGCGTGGATGCTTCAGAACAGGAAGCTGCTGCATCTTTGATGGCCGGTTTTCTGGGTATTGGTCTCTCTTGTGGCTCATTTCTGAGCATACTTTTGGTTAAAATACTTTAGCCAAAAGTACTCTTCTGGAGAAAAGACATTCAATTGAAAAAGCATGTTGATCATGCTTGTGAAATTGAACATCTTTTAAATGCCATAAAAGGAGATTTTTAGATGTGGTATTTGTATTTTTTTGCAATGACAAAAGTTTGGCTGGTACTGGCTAACTGATGATGATGTAGAAAATTTTAGTACCATGTAATTTGTGGTAAAAATTGATATTTTTCCATTTGGTGCTATGAGATGCAATAAGGTTGTTGTAGGCATCTGCTGACTGTGGATAGACTCCTAGTGGTCATTCAGTTGTACTCAATGGTTATATCTTTGTGCATTATGAAGTCTGTAGCAAAGTAAATATGGTGTAGAGAATTATTTCTGACTTCGCTAATGCTCTCCCCTGCTTTAATTTTTAAGAATATGTTCACTCCTCTAAGATTAATTATATGTGGAAGAATTATTGTTACTGACAATCACTTGGAAGAGCATTCTCTATGAAAATTTCCGTGTTATAGTTTAGGAAGTGTTAAAGTTTTTATTTTCTGAATGCCACTTGTAGCATCAAAAGGCATTTTACATGGATCAAAAATCAGTAAATTTAATCACTCAGTATATGTGGCTGTTTTAGAAGAGGTATGCCAGGAAAATATGAAGCTATTAACCGTGGTAAATATTGTGGCGTAGGCTCCTGCGGGGCTTGAATTAAGGGTTTACCATCTTTGAGATTTCCACCACATATGTATATGCTCTTGTGATGACAACTGTTTCACTAACTATCCTCCTAGCAGCTTCTGGATAATGTCCAGAAGTCACTTCAAGCTGAAGATGGGTAAAGGATACCGAGATATAGTGAGACTGTTGTCATCATAAGATGGTCAACTCTTAGGCCTGGTGAAACTTGAAATTATTTCAGAGCAGGTAGGAGGCTCCATTGTCTTTTGCTAATTTACGCAAAGTGATTCTTATAATTTTCCTTTTCCCTCTCCAATTTTAACTTGCCAGCCTCCTTCTTTATTGGTTTTATATGTGAACAAATTACTGTGTTCCCCATTTTTGTCATGTTTTATATTTTTATCAAATAATTTTAACGTTAACCATTATGAGGAAGCTTCATAATTGTTGCAGTGTCTAAAGTATCTTTATTAAGATCAAAATGAAATATTGCCTAAATACTGGCTCTCTTACTAATTTATTATTGTTGTAAGCATTTTAAGGTCTCCATTGTCTGTGTTAGTCGGCCGCACATGGTGTGCTTACAGAAGACTTGAAAGAGTTGATCATTACTCTCCAAATGTTTTTAATTCGATTGTCCATTTTTTCAACCACATCAGGTACTGTATTTTAATTTATAATGATATCTATGGGCCAAATTACATCAGTGTCCATGATTTGATGCTCTAAGGGCCGTTTTACATGGGGCACTTAATTGCACAATCTGACGTGTGTATGAAGACGCAGTCAAAATTGCGTCGCATAAAGCGGTGAATTGCTAGAACGAGTGTGGGAATGCATGGACATGAGATGGCAAAATAGCCCGCCACATTTTCGATTGTGCATCCATGCAATTGCACACCATAATGTGAAATGAATGCAGTTCTAACTTGAGCAATAATGTGCCCTGGGTAAAATGGCCTTAAAATCTATTAAATAGATGTGAAAAACATGTATTTTTTAAAATGATAGTGTATGCCCATATTGCATGCTTTCTATGCCAATTTTTGATGATTACTTTATCAAGGTTTTTCCTATGGCTGCTCTAAGGATGTGTTTGTGTTATTTTGTTGCTTGTGACAAAGAAATTGGCTGGGAGGTTTTTTGTGATACAAAACCATTATGGAAATTCATTTTATACTACTTACTCTATTTTTTCTTTTCAATGAGCGTTTCATTTAAAACTCTATCATGTTAAATTATGATTTACATATCATTCCTAATTGTTATTTGACTGGGATTAAGCATAAGATAGATAATATGTAAGTGCAAGATCCGTTTTTTTATATTCAATATTATGCCCTCCTTTAATGTTAAATGTATACATGCATTCAGGCATTCAATGTAACTCTGATATACTGATAAAATTTCTTATTATGCATTATCTGGAATACTGCATACTATATGACTAATATTTTTTAGACTGGCAGTGGGGGTTACAAAAATTTCATACATGGATGGTTCCTTGAAAGAAGAGCATTATTTGATTTTCTGAAAATGCTGTACACAAGTTTTGTCAAAAATCTTAGAGTTTTTTTTAAGGATTGAGTCGGCATCTTTTGGAGAGTTGACATTGCTTTCAGTTAAATACGTGCCAGAAGGGAAGCTGAAACCCTGACCATTATTTAGGGGCTTCATGAAGGCCCTTATAGGATATATGTAGTACATAATCCAGCAGATGGTAGCATAAGTAGTGGTCCTCATGTTGACTTTTCTTTTAACTAGGATCATGAAAATACTGGATTTTCTCACTTCATTCCAAAAAATGACCGGAGCTCTATGTTCCAAGTACCAATACATGTGAATTGCTCTCCAAAGTGTTGTAGATGTTTGTATTCAGGTTTTGCTTTGCCCAATAGCCAATGATTGTATGCCCTCCCAGGTTAAATCTTGGCTGACACATGAAATTTTTCAATGGTACTCCAAAATTAAAATAAATATTTTTGAATCGCCATTTACACTTTCAAGTACTTGCTTACTTATCAGTGGGTGTTTGAGGTTTAGAAAATTGTCAGTTGTTAGATCCCATATGCTCTAACGCTTAATGAATTTCACTGTTGTCATTCAATTGCTATATCTGTGCTTTTACAGCTCAGTATACATTTCCGTTGAAACTTGTGTCAGTGTGTATTGAAAAAATGTGTACAGTATTCTAATGACTTTTAATGAAACATCTTTAACAAATAATTTCACATTTTCTCAAAATCTGTTTTTCTATTGATGGTCAAAGTCAATAGCCATTTGTGCCAGGCATGAGGAAATTTGGATAGAGAGTAGGGGATGAATTTAGTGGAATCTGATTTTTGTACGCTCAGCCTCAGTATTTTTTCTCCAACTGTCCAACAATGGAGGAATTTATGGCCGACTGTTATTGTTAAATATTGAAATAACATTATTTTCCGACTTGAGAACCCCAGGCTGTATCAGATTTGTTCCTGTTAGATTTTTCCATTCGATACAATAGAAGTGTTGAAATGTTCTATTGCAGGCAGAATTAAAAACAAACCATAGTATAAGTTATGTTGCATATATTTAACCATATTGTGTGTACTTTCCGCAGAAGTTAGTATATGTGTTGAACTTTGCTACCTTGTTCCAGAGTGCTCATTGATGCATGGAATCATTTGAATTGAGAAATATGGTTGTTATTAAAAATATGCCATTTTTGTAAGAAGCTATAGGAGTTCAATGCATTGGCTAATCATTTTATCGATCAAAACTCATTGATTTTGTTACAATTCCTGGTTTTATATCATTGTGTACCTATTACTTTTGACTTGATGCTACATGTATGATAGAATCTTATGCCATCAAATGAATTTAGTATATTCAAAAACTCAGAACATATCGCAGGACTCAATTATGTACTATTTTCATGATTCTATAACCTGAGCATGCATTATTACTCTCATGCTGTTTTTCTAATTGATTTTTAAAGGAGGAGAAAAATCTAATTTTTGAAGCCCTCACTTTTGTAAATATTTGAATTTAAAAGGCCAGAAAAATCTTGATGATATTGTCATTTCAATTGATGTCCCACATGGTCAGCAGGAATCTCTGAAATGAATTGGAGATGCCCTTTATGTTAAATTTTAATTTTTAATGGGGTTTTCATTCTATCTTAAAAATTGATATTTTTTAATTTTGCTTGATGTTAATTGCCAAAGAAGATAATGAGTGTGGGACTGAATAGCTTTTGTTATTAAAATTTTTATTTTTTTAATGAAATATGTATTCATTATTACTTAAGGTTTTCCCAGTGAAAAAATGTTGATGAAATTCTCTTAGGCTTCCAGCTGGGTTGGAGTTGACTCCATGCCGACATTACGATGGCTTACTCTGCTGTCGTCCTGAGGGAGTGGCTGAGGAAGTAAGTCTTATTCAGTCCCAAACGGCAACAGCAGAGAAAGCTGTCGTCATGGTGTTAACTCTAACCTGGCTGGAAGCTTTAGAGAGTTTCATCATCATTTGTTTATTGTATTTGATCTCCATTGTTCAAATTATGAATTACATGTATGTACTATGGCACCAAAGTTGAAGTCACTCATATTGCCTAATTAATTATATAAATGTTGTAAAAGTAATATTTTGGTTCCCTTTGTTAACCCTTAATTAATTTCTATTTCTACCCAGTCAGCACAAAAGGGGTGGGCTTAGTATGAAAACATTTCTTTCATTGGACCATAATTTTTTTGTTGTTGTCGCGAACTCTCATTTGTTTTACTAGAGTGAAAGAAGACACGGAACAGATTTTTTTGTAATTTAGCTATATTCCAGGTATTGTGTATTCTGGAAATTATATGTTTTCACCCTGTCCGGTAGTGAGGAAATTATTTTGCATTGCCACACACTGCATTTTGCATATACCACCTGCCACTTAGATATTTTGCGGTACATACTTCCTTTTCATCCCAAGTACTATCTTATTTTTAAAATTTCACTTTTATTTCAAACAGAAAATATCATAAAATATGATTCGATGCTTTCCCGGCTATTAATGTAGGTAAACTTTTCTTGGGATTCCCATCGGGTCAAGTGCTCCATTTTAGCCATGTCATGTTTGTGCTTATTTAAAATTACTTAGCCTTAACTTACATTTATTTCAGACTCTCTAAAAAATACATTATGTATGTATTACTGAAACAAATAGACCCTTAGAAGTTTTTAAAAGTATGAAGTATTGCCACTGATGAACCTTTTCCTATTTCTCATCCACTTTTATAGGACTAAAATGAAGGCATTTTAGCCCCACAAAATAGCACTAAATGATGTATTCTGTATTACGATAAATTCAATTAGATGCGTGGAAGCTGTGATCACATGCCTGTCCCCAAATAGTGACTTTACTCATCAACCTTATCCTACCCTCGATAAAATGTTCTCGTTTTTATTTGAGTTGCTTTAAAAGTCTACACTAGGGGAGCATGGTAACCTAAATAGAGTACTTCAGTTTAGCTGATCATTGATAGGTACTAAAACCAGGTGTAGCCATCAGACACCCCCAAAAATCCTTGAGGAGCAACTTAGCCTTTGAAAGGAACTGCCCCCTTACCCTGAATATGTGCTACTTAATGCTCGTGGCGAAGTCTGGCATGAGCTTTACCCTCACCTTTCCAAACCAACCTTCAGGTTCAATCAATGAGTGAGATTAAGTGAAGTTCATACTACATTTTCACTGAACTCATCTGTATTCTGTACAGACTATGATCTGTGAAAAAGGACCCATATAAATTCAGTCAGGTGTGTGTTGAAGTACCCCAAAATAGATACATAGAAAAGACATTGACGATGAGAGCATAATAATAGAGAAGTCTCAGTAGTGAGTCATATTGAGGGAGAAGTTGCATAAGGAAGCATTTATTTTTTATCCCAGCACACATTACGTCTCTACAAGTCCCAAAAGAACGTTATTGATTTTATTTGAATGTTGCCTTACTTAGGCTCCAAATGGGCCTTCCGCATTTATTTCTACTTTGACTTCTTCCTCCAAATTGTAGTGTAAATGGCAAACACCAAAAATGTTATTGTAATCGACTAAAACATTCCCACATTGTTCAAGCTTCTTTTGTGCTAGTTGGGTAATTGCTGGTTTGATTGTGATTGGTGCCATAGAAAAAGTTTTGCTGTGAATCCATTCCAAGTTATTAAGTTATTTTAAAGTCATAGTATTGATTAATTTCTATGAATATAACATTCCAATAGGTACCTTTATACCTTTGATACAGCAGTTTTTTGAGTTGTCACTATTTCTTTACAAACTTTGTGCTTAGAAAATTGTGGATATTGAGTACATTTTTCTTTTTTGAGCTCAACTTATGTACCAATCTACACATTACTTACTCTTTCTAAAAGGTGATTTCATCAGTAATCTCACTATTCCACCCGTGATTTCCTATGATATTTGTGAATTTAATTAAATTGTTATTGATGTTACATAAATGTTTGTGATATAACTTTTTGTTTTGCCTATATTTTCAAATAAACATGAGTACATGTGCATTCTTATGAAATATCTCGCTTTACTTGTATATTTTTGTATGAAGTTGTTACAGGCTAGTATAAAATACTAGCATGCGTGCTATATAGCTATACTACATGGAAGTATGAAATATCTCACTTTGCTTGTGCATTTTTTATCCAATTTGGTAGGCATTTTATTTTAGATCAAAATGAAAAATATTATTATTCAAATTAACAACAGCTTCTTAACCCTTTCGAGATTCCGTGGAGTTCTCACTTTAGCATGACTGCTGGACTGAGCCCCAAGACTCTCTTCCATCCCCTCTGTACGGAGATTTTTGCAGGACATTCATGAAGAAGGGTAATGTACATAATCACACACTCTCAGCACCATCCTCTTTCGACCCTTCCCAGTGGGGACTCAGTATTATCTCGCACTCCAAGGGTAGTTGAGCTTCCTCCTTTCAGGGTTTATAACCGTACCAGCGGTATTGGTTCGCGGTCAATCATGCTTCGTTTATATGAATTAACTATTTGGATAACTGTTGCTTGCACGTAAACTGCAGACTTCAAATTGAATTCCTCCTTTTATTGTAAGAATTGTCAAATCTCGAATGAAGTGCTACCATCAATATTAATGCATTTAATGCAGCAACAATTTCCATGCTGATGTTTATACTGAAATCAAGATATAAGTTAATATCGTATTTGTCCGAATATAGTCCCCCCTCTAATTTGAGACTTCAGTTCCAGGTAAAAATTTTAGAAATGCATTTGAATATAGTCCCCCCCTTAACAGTTACCACTGGCAGCTTTGGAAAAAAAAGGGGTGGACTATATTCAGATAAATACGGTATTTATCGTAGAATTTCATTTGAGAATTATAAACCCTGCTTAATAGATAAAGAATTCAATTATTAGTTTATACTTTTTGAGAAAGGAACAGATATTTATTTTGAAAACTGACTGAATGAACAATAGGGTAGTTTCCTTCATCAAAGAAAACGAAAGACATTGATTGCGATTCGTTACCCACCATTAGTGTATTCATAATATACAAATTATTTGGTTTTATAATTCCCAGTTTAGACGAATGGCAATGGTCAATTTTAACCGCATTTGAAAAAGGCTAGATTGGTGCCCATGCGATGCCACTCCACATGAAGTCACAGGGACCTAGTTTCTATGCGAGTAGATAGGAGTTTTACATCGTCTCAGATTACCAATGCATGCATGAGGCACAGACTTCAGGGAAACATCTCTTAATAATCACCTATTAAAACTGCCTAAGGTTGGAAAGTTTCCTTCGTTTGATAAGGTATTAATAATCCTTATTTAAGCCAAGCGCTACCTGCTAGCTGCCAGCATCGCAGCGGCACACAATATCCTCGCCCCAAGGTCGCCTCACATGGTGGAAGCGGGTACCAGAATGACGTCACACGGGGTTTTCCCAGCATTCATACTTAGCCGTCGTGTTTTCGCGCACTTGAAAATTTTCACTTTTCATTTAATCCCGAAAAATAGATTTCGTTTTCTAAAATCAAAAAGTGTGAAATATGTACTCCAAGAGTAATAATCTTTCGATTTAGGCAATAAAAAATATTAGGAAACCACCCTATTGAATTACCGTGGTCCCTTACCACAAAGATGGGTAATATAAGACGAGGGGTCCGGGTACCTGCCCCTGGATTTTGTGGGTACGGCCTAAGTTCTGCTTTGTCGGGTCCCAAAACTAAGACTTCGCAAACCCATGACCATCATAAAAGGGGAAGAGCAAGGAAACATATTTCCGGCATTCAACCGCTTGCGTAGAAAAATCTACGATGAAAATTTGCTGCTTTCGTGTCCCAGGTCAAGAAACGTCCTGCTGTATATTTTCGCCATTCATAGGGAAAGGAATAACTATGTAAAGCTATGAACGAAACATTGAGAAGAGAAGTTTTATATAGATGAAAGTATTAACTGTATTTAGAGACTAATGAACAGGAAAAGTGTCCTAAGTGTGGGCCAGTAGCCGATACAGAAAAGACTCAAGAGGGGAGGGGTGCAAAATACTTCTTGAGCTACCTTTTCTTTTATCGTAATGAAAAATTGTCAAGTCACATGCAAAGTTAAAGAAAGTTTTATTCAAACTGACTATAAACATATAAAAGAAAATGCCATCAAATGATATAAAATAATTTAAATTGTGGTTCTGCAATGTTAGGTAATGCGGGCAGGGATGTGTGCCCCTCATGTATCTGCCGCTCATGGTGTGGGCACAAATTTAATCGATTTATTTTGATTTCATATGGTAGAATATTGTTGCCACCTTCCTCAGAGCGAGTAGTCAAACTGTTTGTTTCTATATGAGCCCTACCTTGCCTCAATTTCTGTTGCAAAATTAGTGCAGAAAACTTGTGGCAATAGGGTATTTGAAACGAGTCAAAAGTTTTTCCCAAAAACCACGATCGCACGTATCACTTCCAAACCCAAATCCTTAAGCAACCAATTTTCTCAGGAACAAATAATATTTTACATTAAGAAATGTTTACTCCACCACCAATACATTACTTCCGTCAGAACCCAGCAGTCACACTTATACTGGCCAGTAGCCAAAACCATGATTAGATAAGGACAAAGTGCTCAGGTAAAAATATTTGGTCTGTGACTGAGCTGGAATGAGGGTGGAGCTAAACATTGCTTCAGACCAGAATGGTCTGCAACTGGTCTGGACAACGGGTGGGTAAACTGGTCTGGACCTAGGTGTAGCCTAGTCTGTAACTGGTGTGTACTGCTTGCCGCGCTGCACTAGAATTTGTCTTCTCAGAAGGTCTATGTGGTCTGGAACTAATCTGTTCTAGTGACTAGCTGGTTTGCACTATTTAACCTGAGACTCGTAGAATATTTCAGCATTAAGAGAGCTCAGAAAGCACAACGATATAACATGTTTCAATTGTGTGACAAAATTATCAAACTATCCGGAGCAAAGGACAAAATCCCAATGGACCTTTACGAGGGAATATATCGAGTGCCTTGCTCATGCAGAAAATATTACATCGACGAGACTTGCAGATCAATGAAAATCCGGTAGCAGGAACATCGAAGGGCTACTAAAAACAAACAGCACCAACTCTCAGCCATATCTGAGCACGCTTGGAGTGAACCTGGACACAACATACTCTTTGAAGACCCCAAAATAATAGCAAAAGAAAATAAATACTTCCCTCGCCTTATCAAAGAAGCTATTGAGATAGCAAAAACCCCAGCGAATTTCAACAGGGATCAAGGCTACTGCCTGCATATCGGATGGAAAAGGATTCTCCGACCACCAACCAATGGGAGACCAACAATGAGAGATGGGCAATCACCGACCAATGAGAGAGCAGCAGCGGGATGAAGAGGCCTACACAAGGCAGAAAATTTTCCGAGTTACCTCACCTTCGACCTGAAGACGCTGACTGCAATGTCAGCGAAACTGTTGTCGCCAAAACCCAACGGACGCAGTGAAAACCCGGAGAGAATGCAGAGATCATCTAATATTGAACTTGACTTTTTTCCATCGATACAAAATATTAGGGACATCAGCTAACAGAAAAATCAAAATCAATTGCTATGCTGACACTTTCAAAGATGTACATACCAATATCCCTACATTTGTTGCTGTCTTTCTCTTCTCCATCTTATTTTTCTTCTTACTTGTATTCAGGTGATAAATCACTACAAGGATTTAAGACGACCTTGAGGATGTCCTTATGAACTTTTTCTAACTTTCCCATGCTCATATGACTGTGCTCCATATTTTCCAGGAAGAGATAGTTGTTAGGGTTCCCCAACTTCGTTCCACAAGCAGCTCCAGGAGTCACGATGACCCACAAGCCTTATCACCATCTTGGGGTTGTAGATCACAATGATAATAATGAACCATCTTATTGGATACTCCGGTTAACTTGGTACTTGTCTCTGCCTTGAAAGAAATAGGCAAGTGCTTATAAATTAAACTGGCTTTCTTCAGAACAGTGGCGGAATCAAAATTTTTAGCCATAAATTATGATGTTGCCTTATTTTCATGTGTGCATAGTCCCGTCAAATTCTTCTTTGTACTGAGTTCAAGTTCAAGCACACCATGCACCCATAAAAGATGACCACGTTTATGATTAAATAGCTGTCCATATTATGTTGTAATAATATAAGGTACCTATTATGGACTTAAACATGAGGAACAAAATTTGAAATCCATGGTAAAATTTAATGTGGTATTAAAATTGGAAATTTTATTATGACTGTGGACATGCCATGCTATCATTACCAGGAAAGATCAGAATGCCTGAAGCAAGCTTCCCAATCGGTGGCAGGTTACATATGACATTGATGTAATTTTGTTCATGCATGAAAAGTCTTGATATTGATGAAATTCAACTTCAATAAAACCAATGGACCAGAAAGTTGTTCATATTTTAGATAGGCAGATACATAAATATAAAATATTTAGTACATAATAAAGAGATTTTTATTAATATTAACCATGTACAATCTTACTTAAATAATTTCAGGAGAATCAATTCAAATTTAAATAAATTTAAAATGAGATTCTCATTTGGCCTTAATGACTACCAATTTAGTAAAAGGAACACTAACTTTAGCTTATCTTTATAAGATTATAATTAATAAAATCATTATGTACAATATAAACACAAAGGATTTTGCAAAGAATGTAACCAACATATTGAACCAATAAAACATGCAAATTTCTGTTTCAAGGATTATCGTTCTTCTAAGATCACAGTTTCTTGTGGGTACAGATTAAGCTCCTGAAGTGTGGATTCCTGGTCCATTTCAGTCAGCTGCAAAGTAGAAGGAAGTCATAACTTTCCCATAAATTTAATGTACATTATAAATATGTACCACTATAATAATAAAAAATGTTATATTCTAATGATTCATATGATAGAACATATAAAAAAAGCAGAAGGGCTTAAAATTTGCATTTTTAGAAACTTACCATCCTGTACTTGTTAAAAATTACATTCAGAAAATAACACATTTTCAGATGCGCTGCTCAATAAAACAGCTATGTATTTGTTAATTTTCTCCTCAATAATTATGGAATGAAAAATGTTATGCAAAAATCCCAAAGAAAATAGGTATCTAATGCATCGAACATGGAAACTACTTAGACCACATAGTGTTCCAGAAACATTCTTTGAACTGGGGAGACTACATATATCATATGTATTTTAAATTCTGCTGTGTTAAAGACCTATGTTAGAACACATATTAAAATTGTATTTTTGCCCACCTATCAGCAAGTATGGGCTAAGTAGGCTCATTCACAGTTTTTCCTCAGTTGATTGAGAGTTGAGTTTAAAATAAGAAGACCCGAAGACCTCTCTAGGTAGTCATTAACTGTGGAAGTATGAAAAGTAATTTCAAACTTGTTTTCTCCACATTTAAATTTAATATTATGACCACAATATCATTACAATGCAGCATTCTCAGAGTGGAACACTTTGAAACCAGGAACATTAAAAAAAACATTAGCCTGTGACTCAATTGGTAATAATCTTCTATATTATTTCTACTGTATAGATACCTTTTTCTCAACTTATACACAACCAAACTCTACAAATGAGGTACCAAAATGCACAGAATTTATCAGAGAACATACGACGGCATTTCTTACTTCCTAAATATTGCTATTGTTTTCTAAAATTGGTTTTTAAATAATAAAAAAAAAACAAAAAAAAACGGTAAATATTCCTGACATTAACGGCGCACAAACTGATACATTTGTTCATTTGCAACAATATCTCGCATTCTTTAAATAACTTTTATCAAAATGCGGCTGATTCCACATTCAAGTCTCCTGTTGATACGTAAGTATGAGTCGTCATGTGCGTTTAACAGAGGATAGTGTAATTACTTCCAATGTTGTGTTTAAAGAGGTCCTCTACCTCAATTGAACATAAACATTCCAATTAAATTTGTACATAAGACCCTGCCTTTTTTTTCTAAATTTTAAAATTAGAAACGCTCCTATCCCTCTGTGGACCTGCATTGAAAAGAGCGGGGGAAGCTCACTGGGAGCGGGCGCATCACGCTCGTACTATCTTATTTTCCACAATTCATTTACTTTTTTTCCTTTGCCTAGAAAGCTATTTAATCATAGGTTGGTGGGATTTTCACAAGGTGAGCTGTTCTATGTTCGAGCAGACGTTAGAGTTTCAATGGCTAACTCCGCCATCGTCCTCAGGGTGTCGAGTCGCTCAACGTGCTGAGAGTTAGCCATTGAAATGTCGGCTCTTATAGAACAGCTCACCCCATGGGAATACCGCAGAGCATTCATCCACATTGTTTGGCACGAAAGCACAAAGTCTTATTTAATCATAATTTGGTATTTTTAGAAATTTGCTTAAATAATAAAAATACACATAGCTTAAAATGAATTAAAGTTACTTACGTCCCTCCGAGGCCAACTAGTGAGAACCTTATAGTCTGCTTGTGGATATCCAAGAACTACAAGATAGTCCATTAAAACCTGTAAATAATGAATGGATTAGTAGATTAATGCAAATATAGAATAAAGCATATATAGCATAATCACAGCAAACATTTGTGTAGTCTACAGATTCTTAATAACCCATTTTTTCCCAGGTATCAACTATGTCATTATCAAGACTCAAAATCTACTTTAAATTTTGCACATAGATGAGCGTAGATAAAAAGAAATTTCACATTACTATGTGGGTGGTTCAATAATACCTCAGAAATTTTGAGATTGCTCTGGTACATTAAAAAATGGATTTTTCCCGGTAATCAGCACTCATAACCAATGAGCTTTTATATTTTCAGCTCTATCATCACATAGTGTCTCAGTTATTATCAATTGGCATAAACAATTTTTGTTTACAGTCGTGGATAAAATTGAAATTCAGATGGTAATTGAACATTTATTTTTAAAAATGCCGAGTTGGATACATTTCATGGCACATCTACTCTAAGTTGTGCATGGGAATGAAGGGGCTTCATCCTTCACCTTCGGATATAACGAGCACTTGAGCGATTTTCTGGGGAGCACTCCTTAAACCCAGCTCACAATTAATCATTTAACTCAAATTTGAGCAGAAATCAAATTCATTCATTATCACTATGGAAGTACTTATAAACCTGCCATATACCTTCAGCTTTGTGTTTATAAGGAAAAGCCGGGTAGTAACTTTTTCACTTGGCAGCCGGAATCTTATCTTTGTGACGAAGTCTCCAGCGCCTTCACCAGGTTCTTCTGGGAGACTTGACTGGACCTGCAGTCTGTGGGCCTAGGTGTATTAAATGAAAAAAATTACACTAGAGCATACTGAAAGACTTATGCAGATATTCGCAAGTTTATAGATGTTCGTCTCTTCAATGTCCACAAGACTAATTTGTTTGTATAGACATAATTGGATTTGAATTCATACAGTAAACTCTCAATTATGCAAAGCAGGAAAACATAAAGTATCGATAATACAAAGTGAAACTGTCGATCCCAATGAAAAGCCTACACCAAATTCATGGCACATTTATGATTTATGTTTCAAAAGTTATGTGCGAATTTCTATTGCATGGAGATCAAAGATATTACCCTGTGTGTTCAGCTTAGTACAACATGAAATACATATTTTGCGTAAATTTATGTCTTAAAATCTACTGCAAAAATCATTAACACCCAGAAAAATTTAAAACAATTCCCTAACAACAAATTAAGTTAGAAAAGCAAAATTAGATGTTCTGGGAGATTTCTCAAAAATTATTTAAATTATATAATTCAATGTTACAAAAAGCTAATTTTTTGCTTCCAACGACTTCATATTATCAAAAGTTTACTGCAATACAAAATGGGCTCGTTCTAACATTTTTTCACAACTGACTGTGATACAGAGAGACATACTTTATGATCCTTAGCCTACTTCTCAACCTATTCCCAATAAAAAATTGTAGGCATCCACCCTTTTGATAACAACACAAACACATGTGGAGTGGATAGCCGCTTCTCAGCAACTCCGGAGCCGTATGAATAGGCCTCATAATATTTTTTGTTGACCATACTCGTGTGAGGGATTCTTTCCTCCAATAAGTGAATGAGTTAATCAGCCACAACTCAGACGATGTCACCAACTCATGAAAAGAGGGGGGCAACTTTCATGTAGTTCATTTTAATATTATGGGAGAATGGCAGAGTAGGGAATTTTTTTGTCATACGTACCTTCCCTACGATCGACCATATTCTTTCCACGAATAGCAATTTTGAATATGAATGAACTCTATAAAAAGCTAATCTATATGTAAAAAACAAATAGCCCATAACTTGGGGACAGTCTATATGCTAGAGTAAATACTGTGCACACCAAAACTTGGTTATCACTCAATTATGGAAAGAAATAGACTCATGGGGGATACTTATTAATGACTTTGGTCATGGATATTGAGGAAAGCCTTCAATTCACTAAATTAATATTTGGAAAGCAATCCTCTGAACTGTACATTTTAGATATAGCATATATTGACTAAGACTATTGCAGTGTATTGTGTTTAATGTTGAATAAAAGTTTTATTACTATACTGCTTGATGGTGCTAGTAAGATTATTTAACTCCTCATTAGTACTACTTTCTAAGAAAACAAACACTTTTTCTTTGAACTTCGGTGCCACCTCCATAAATTTGTATTCTCATGAAAATATACTTGCCTAATTATTTGGGCCAAGTCGTAGTGGGTATCTCAACACAAGAATAAATGATAAAAATCAAACAGGGATGCAAGAAAATCAATATGTAATTCCTGAGAATGATCAGGTTAATTTAGGTTCAGAATGGTTTAAGCAGAATATTGCACCCTCCAGTTCTTAAATTAATAGTTCATGATTTGTTTAGCAAAACTTCCAACTGAGGATATTTTAGCATCAAAAACACAATAAAACTAACCTCCTTTTGCTTCTCAACTTCCTCTTTTTCCTGCTCTAGCCTCTTCCTCTCCATGTCCTCAATCATTTTTGCTTCTTCCTTGGCTCTGGTGATAGTGAGCACATGCAAAGAGAAAAATTCCTAAATTTAGGCAAGTAATTACCCATTTATACACTTATCTCTTTAAGAAAAATGAGGCAAAAGTATATTACCCATGTAGTAATGAATTGATCTAGCAAAAGTTTTCATGATGTAGCATCACACACACAATATAGTTCACTAGTAATAACATTTATTGCCTTTTGACCATTCACAGAAAATTGCCACTCATTATATTTGATATTTACCAAAAAATACCACTTTCATGATGCACATAAGAATAACTGTGTAAACAAATTCAACAATCCAAAAAATTATTTTAATCAAAATAACAATTCACTTTCTTGCTGAACACTCATTTCAATATATTTAAAGAGGCTTTTAATGAACATTAGAGCAACACCATTCACATTGAAATGGGAGAAAGACACAAAATTTTGCAGAACATAAGTGGCTGAGCATTCTAGTGAAACTATTATCTTCTGTTTCATGAGAGGACCCCAACTACTGGACAGTATCTCTGTTTCTCAGCATGCCAACTAAGTAGGTATTCATTATAGCCAAATGGGTTAAAATTTCCCTTGAATGTGTTTTCTTCAATTTGACCAAAGCATTTTATCCTGCTCTTTCTCCAGAAATCCAAAAGCAAACAAGGTAAACGAGCGAGTCATCGCTTGTATGGGGAAAAAATAGGGAAAATAATAATAAAATCCAAACTTAAATTTCAGGGTCCACCAAACTAATATATGTATAAATAAAGTAGCCATTTGAAATGTATAACACACCTTCATTTTGAACAACAGACCTTACCATATGACAAAAAAGAAAGCTTTAATGCATACAAATATGTACAAATGGGTGATTATCTGCATTTCTTTCTTAATAAAAACTGATCACACTAATCAAGGTCATATTTCATGAAATTTGATTAAGGTGATAAATTTACCTGTCTGCTTCGAGGGAGGCAAAGTATGCCTCGTCTTGCTCTCTCTTCACTAGCTCCCTAGCTGCCCTTTCCTCTTCCTCTTTAATTTCTAACCTCTGCTGTTGCTCAAAAACATCAACTGCTTGGATTAAATTTGGAAGGAGCTCATGAACGCTTATGCTTCCTAAAAATAAAAAAATAAAACATTCCCTTCATTTACACCATGGTCACCAAGAAGTATGCACAATAATAGCATATTATGCCACAAATATAAGCAAGCATGAAAACTTATAAATAAACTGTACTTTATATGTTTGAGATAATAAGAGTTACATTAACTTGGGGAAAATAGTTGCAGTATTACGGATTAATAATATAGAACTTGAGACCAAAGTCTCCTAATAAATTAAACAATTTTATTACCGTGAATGACTGTGAATATTTCTGTTACTGATCTCGCCCTCATAACAATTATCAAGGCAGGTAATTGTTCCACTTCAATACTTTGAATAGTCATGGATGCCATTGAGCCCAGACTTCTGGACACAGACGCTAACAGCCTGAAAAATACATATTACAAGGTACAGAATCAATGATTTTACCAAAGAAATGAATTGGCATTAGTGTATAATAACTTATACCAAATTAATGGCTTTTAATTTGATTTTGAATAAAAGAGCCAAGGCCCACATGTAAAAAGGCACGTTCTGGCCCATTACAAAGCCTGGTATGTACCAAGTACTTACTTATTTCGGTTGGACTCAAAGGTTATGTCCCAGCCCCAAAGTACAAAGTTTGAAGTTAAACAGGAAATAATTGATTCAGCACATAACAGTTGAGCACAAAACACATTTGTAAGCACACTTGCTTCATGATGAAGGTAAAGAGCTAGCAAACGCCTCTGAAATAAAATAAAAATTACCACTTTATTGCATAGGGAAAAAACATATGCACCACAAAATATAAAATTTTCAGATATTATCTTGGACAAAACACCATTAAAAACTGTAAGTGATGTGAGAAAAATATCTTTCAAATGCAGGCAAATGCTGAATTGCAAGAACACAAAATTAAATCATCAAAAGTTAAGAAAATAATTTGAAAAGGTGAATATGTAGCTATAATTTGAGATAAGACTGTCTTTAAAAAACAGACAAAACTTATCATTCCTCACAAAGACAAACTGAAAAAAACAGCAATTCTTGTAAAATGATGGAAGAAAATCAAGAAGTGTAATGAATACCTCTTTTGCAGGTTTTGAACATGCTTCTTTGACAGCATCATCGAGACAACCTTGAAAGAAAACTGGGTGTGTACGCCCATAGCGACTTCGAAATTGCTCAGTAAAGTGGAAGGATGCAGAGGCTTCATCTTCTACATTATCTGGAACTAGAATCAAAGCCCTTGGTTAAAATTTAAAAAAATAGAACTATGTATTGATTTCTATGTGAAAAATTCAATGACACAGAGCATGGACCTGAGGCCTTCAGGCATCTGTGCAGACCACTCAACTATCCAGGATGTTATCGACAGAGATATTTTGAGTAACATGCCGTAATAATCCCCAAGTGAAAATTTTCCTTTCATGAAAACATCATTTTCCTTTACCCACTGAGGTTCTGAGCTTAGTACATGACTGCCCAAAAAATAAGAGAATTGTTTTCAGCTCCTCAGTAATTATTGATGAATTCTCCACCATTACTTCCAAATGGATTTATCAATTGAAATTAACTATTTTTTGAATAGTTGCATTACCATGAGAACCTTAGGAAATACTGTCTATAGAGGTTAACAGCCTAATCCTTGTGCTTCAAATTAAAGGATCTCTTTTCATCCCATCATCTGCCATAAACCCATTTCCCTGCTGGTTGCCATGTTTTAATGACTGTGCTGAAATCTAATACCCCAGCAGCTCAATTCTGTAAATGTCATATCTACATTTCGCGTGCTTCGAACCACAGTGGAGTTCTGACACCTCTCACCATCAAGGACGTTCAAGCGATTCTGCAAGCCAGCATCGTGAGATGTTTGACGGGTTGCGAACGATCACTTGAGTTTCTTATGCTGGTAGTTGTGCGGATGCGAAGAACGAATCAGAATCTTCGACACAAACTTACTTCAGCTGCCAACTGCAACTCCAGTTACCATAGACGATCACACACAATGCCATGGCAGATTCACTCCTTAAGGTGATAAGACTTTACTCAAATTTGAGTTAAGTCTTTCCTTTTAAAAGTATCAATTTATAATAAGTTACGGTTGCTTAGTTTATAGGTATTAACTGTATATTACCTCTTTTATATGTTGTCAAGTGCTGCATATCAAAGCCAGGTTATCGTTAGCAGGCACGTAATTGCACAATTAGCAGTAATTTTCTCATAATCTGGAGCAAATGCTTATGCAGAATGAGAACAAGTGTTATTTTATTATCTCACAATGGTTCATTCTCGTATGCGTTTCAGCTGTTATCATCATTTCAGTACACAATTTTAAATGTGCTGTCGTGCATATATCAGATTGTGCAAGCACATGCCACAATTCACGATTTAAACTGGTGAAAATGTTTCAGTGCGAATACAAGTTGATTATTAATAGTTTCTGCTAGAGGACGAAATGTTTACATGCCTTAGTATTTCTTTTAGGTATGTCAACAGAAAAAAGAATCATGTTGGCTGTGTGACTGAACGGCAGCAATAATGCATGGAAGAGATGGAATGGATGATTAATGTTTACCCTAACATAATAAATCATGCCCCGGCAAGCCACTTGAACGTCTACGAATTAATCGTGGTGTGAGCTCAGTGACAATATCCATTGCCAATCCTCGAGATATGCGGAAAAAACTCTTAAATCCTCTTCCCGCATCTCGAAGGGATTGTTGATATTGCGTATCTGCCACCGAAGTATGTGCATCTGTTGCCTCCGTCGACGTTGATGCTCATGCAACAGTAGTGGAACTATAACTATGAAAAAGAGCCTCCATTCTTCTTAAAAAAAATTAATCGAAGGCTTGAACTTACAAAATAAATATTAAATAAATACGTTAATATTCCATGCCGCACAGCACTTTTTATACAGCACCTTGTTTGGCGCAGTAATCATTGGTTATACTCCAAACTATAATGAACATTAAGTTGTGAGTATTTGACTAGTACATTCCAGTAGATGCACAAATATAAGATAATTGTCAAACACTCAGCGCAAGGCAACTTCTCACCAACTTCAATCACAATAAAGGCGAATCAATTCAAATAGTACGCGGATGTAAGTTTAACTTAATAAATTTCTTTTATTTATTCTTAATATATTTTATTCATGAGAAGTGACAATATAAAATAGCCATCATCGTAATTAATGAATAATGTGCTATTAATAAACAATCATAGCGTAAATTCATAATGAAAAATTTTAGCGCATTGCCGCGAAGAAGCTACCACAGGTCCTCTTGGCCATGAATATTTTCACAGACGCAGCACTCAACGGAGTGACGTCACTAAAAAGTTTCAGAATCGCTCCAGCATCGTAGCCGTCAATAAATTGACGAAATCTGCTTGTGACAGCCATTTGACATTTCCAGAATCGAGCTGCAGTATTAAATATGATTTACTCCCTTCCATCCATCTATGCCTTTCCATTCTTCACCTCTAAGGAACCATATCCTATTACCCTAGCAAAACTCCCAACGCACCACCAAAGTCGAAGTATTTATCTCTAAGTCTTGAGAAGGAATGATGACATTTATCAAGGGCATAATTATTAGCAATTACCCTCTTCTTGATCTTGCCACATTCTCACTTCTGAAATAAGATACCCTCACTCAAGGTAACACAAGGCAAATAGTTCAGTATCACTTATTCCCAAACCCAAGAAAAAATTAAAGGGTTTAAGAGAATTATTCTGCTTAGCTTGGTTTCTTTTCAACACCACTCAGTTGACCTCTTTAGAAAAAAAATCTTCCCTGCTCAAGTAAGCAAATTTGGAGGACAAAATGAGAATACATGCTACTTGCTCAAATTAAGCTTTTAGAGAGTTCTCCATTTACACAGAGGTACTGATGTGCAGAGAGAATGACGTCATTCATAGGCTCCAACACCCAACATGTCTGTGATCGGGAGATACGTGCCCTTAGTCTCTACAGAGACCCAGGCCATGGACTAGGCCACGTTTGGTTGCTATAGCATTTGAACAGTCAACTTGTAAAGAAACCAATGTCGAGAATGAATATACAATTGTATTTGACATTGACTAATTTTCCAAGTTAATTAAAACACAAAACTTTTAGTGGGCTGATTAAGCTCTAAGAGAACACTTCTCTCTTTACAGTTTGTCACGTTAGGAGGTAGTGCGTTATATTTTAGAAAGTAAACTACAGTGCAACCTCGATATAACGACACCCCACGGTGCACTAATAAACACTCGCTATAGCGAATTGTCGCTTTACCGGAGGTGGAGCAAATAATAGCCAATATATCTGTTGCGGACAGATATACAAGAACAGGAGTGGTGCGGCGACAGATAAACATCTATCCGATAAACGTAAGCATAAATCCAGACGAAAGGCGATGTTTTTTTGCATCACTAAATTTCTTTACTCAAACAACGACTAACTATTCAAACAATTTATAAGCGCGGCACTGAATAAAAATCATGCAAAGCATTGTTTCGTCAATCATTATGCCAATGCACAACTGACGAAGCCATTTTTCTATGCACTTAATTAGTTCATTTACGTGATCATTCTATTATTTTGGTATTTTCCACTGAAAATTCAAAAATTTACTGATAAAACAGTATCGTGGTTATTTAATGCCTCAAATGCTTCTATTGGTGTATGTTTATTGTTTCTGTTCGTTAAGCGGCAGTGAAGTGAAATAACGCATTACATTTGTTTCTACAGGAGAAAACGGTGGAAGGTTGTATAACGTTCCCGCCTTGGAAGACATTTTCTATCAGATAATGTAATATCTTCATCATCTACGGTAAAAAGTTTGCTAAGCTTGAAAAATGATGTGATTAAAATTGCCGTTGTTGAAAAAAAGTTTCTTTTTGAGTGTTACGCTCGCGACATATTTGAAATAATGCACCGAGTTTACCACGGCACTGCAAACGAGAGTTAGTTGTTCTGTGAGTTCTTCCAGCGGCCACCAGGGGATGCTCGGCTACCCATGTGACAAAAGAGAGCACCAGTACGACTACGACCACTGACGCGAATAGTTCACCCTTGTAAATCCGCAACGGAGAATAAATACGTCCATCCGGACAATTCACGCTGAGTATCATTGCTTCGTACATCCTACATCATCGCTAAGGCACACTACCTACCTTTAGAGGCATCATTGCAAGAAATACCTCATACTGCAAGGGTTTTGTCGGGGAGTTGTATGTAAAAAAGTTCCGTTTCGTCTATGTTGTATGACGCGGGGAATGCTTCTAAAGATAATTATGATCGGAGTCCTTTCTTCCACGACTTCGGGTTTACACCGCAGGCATCAACAGCAATTATGATGGGAGATAACGCTTTGGTGCTTCGCATTAGTATAATCAACCTTCCGCACTCTTAAAATTCTCAATTCGCAATCTATGCCTGAAATACTCCGCTTTAGGCTTAGGCGTAGCCCCTTTCTCAGAAGTTCCCGCGGATTTGAGTGGGCAAAACCACCCGAACAAAGCTCCTTATAACTCTTCATCGTCTGCATTCCTTGGGCGCTTTTGTTTTTTTTAATTTTGCAGAGCGAATAGGAAGATAAATTAATTTTGACACTCTCATATTATGTACTCCTTTATTTTTATTTTCTCGCTTAGACGTGTTTGGCGTTTTTTTGGCCATGGTGTCTGCCATCAAATGCTTTCTATTCATTCAACTCATGGACGCGCGGGTATGCTGCCGACTGCTTTCTGCCGCCCGAGGAACAAAGGAAGATGAAGCATTCGCAAATGCTAATGCCACAATATTTTCACCAAAATTAACTACTTATTTATCGAACGACAGTTTACCACATAAATTTGAGACTGAGCACTCCATTAACTTCATTTCTAACAGATCGCTAGCAATTACAGAGGTTAAGGAGTCTTGATGAAAGTCTTCCGGCGGTGAAACCCTCGCTATGGCGAGAGCCAACACCAAAAGGGTCTCGTAAAAACGAATTTTTTAACATGCTTATTATAGGGTCAATTGACGGTGCATCGGCTATGTCTCGTTATGGCGGAGGTGTCGCTATAGCCCGTACTCGCTTTAACGAGGTTCCACTGTATTAATGTTCTCAAGTAAACTTTTCACTTCCATTTCCAATAGAAGATTATTGCCACACATTACTTTAAGGGAGGGCTTTTTAAAATGCTCTTTCAAGTTTACTTGACCAAAAACACCTCTGACATCAGACATACAATAGCTGCAGGGGCACAATCCTGAGATTTTTCAAAGAAGCTGAAATTGACCTTTGATTTCCAATTGAACCAGGATATCTCAATAAAATTCACTTCTGTATAATCAACACATGGTGGAGCACAAGCAGTAATCAATGAATTCTGATTTATTAGCCGAGAGAAACTACACATTATAGGCACAAAAATAGGCCAAATTATAACTAAGTTAATTTAAAACAAAGTAAATCGTCAGCTCCTTTGGCCTTGTCACACCAAGACCCAATTTTTTGGCATTTCATTGAGACTATAACGATAGAAAAAATCCTATTACTTGCAAGTTTGAACTAAAACCTTGGATACA
Organism: Ischnura elegans; assembly: GCF_921293095.1. NCBI lineage: Eukaryota > Metazoa > Arthropoda > Insecta > Odonata > Coenagrionidae > Ischnura > Ischnura elegans. The sequence continues at coordinate 65,290,436 of NC_060249.1, read as the reverse complement.
TTTCTAAAAGAAACATTGAAAACATAATTAAAATCCTCAATTCCAAGCAATTATAGTACATTTAAAATGCCACTTCAGCATTTTTAATAACTTAAGCTAAAATAAAATTGCATCATATACATACTTAAAGGCTGCATCCTCTTGCTTTCAATACCCATAATGGACATGTCATCCTCCGCATTAAATGACTCGGATGCATCTTCAAATTCTTCAACTGAACTGTTATCACTATCAGCTAGATCAATCACTATCTGTAATACAAAATTAAATCATGTCACTGTTACCTGGAGGGAGTACAAATAAAGTAAACAAAATGAAATATATAACTATTTGCTTTACACAAATGGTCGACAAAGGATTGAGTTTAAGGCCAATTTCAAGCAAGGGAATTTTCAAAATTTCCTCAAACTGAAAGTAATTGAGTGCAATGCTTCCAAACATTTTAAGTAACAAATAGAAAGTAGAAAAGATTTTACTACAATTTTCATAGGTCACAAACAATAATGCCAAAATGGTGAGTTTCTGCCATTAAATATGATCACGAAAAAAATTTCATAAGTTAAGACATATGCAGCTGCAATTCCTCAAAGCAGAATGACCTTTACGTTCCTGAAACGATCAATGAAAAAATGCACAATTTTCTATGAGTGGGAAAAGTTTAGCATCGACAATATGACATCCTTTTGTACTCCCCATTTTCGTTCTGTGATTAAGTCATTACATCAATTGATATTTTGCCTTGGGGTTGCAATCACTAACCTTAAATGAAAAGTGTATTCCAGATATATAGTATACATACCAGGAATAAAATAAAACCTCTATTTTTTAAGCCTTTAGAGCAAACAAAAATATGGACACTGTGTTTAAGTGTTTAAAATCAAGATTGTTTTTTGGGTAAATAATTTTTGAATATGTACTGCATTTAATTCTTAGCAAATTTGGCACATACGTTTGTACTTGAGTTACAAGGAATAACAAAGAAAATTATTTTTGTTTCATCTTTCATACTTATCAGACATAAGATTAGACAGCAACACAAGTGTATGAATTTGAGGGCTGCCAACTATACGGCCTGTCTCATTAATAAAGTCAGTTTTGTACTCAGACGTAAGGGACTTAAAGGTGTGAGATTTTTATGAACTTTGGTGCTCAATCGGCCACCTGACAGTGCTCCTCTTGCTAAGAGTGTCAGCAGAAGGGGTTTTATTTTCAGTGGTTTGCTAGATCTCTGGTAAGGAAGTTCTATGGCGGGTGGATGTCCCTTAAAATTTTTTGTTTTCTTCCAGTGTAAACCTTTTAAATTGTTTCTTTTTTGTAGTATCAACAATGACATTTGCTCTTTGGATTCGGAGGCCTGAATGAGCATACCTCTTACTTTTTGAATCATTGTAACCAAGTATTGAGAACTGGTAACTGATAAGTGAGACTGGTATTGAGAACCAGACAGGGATCGAGAACCGGAAAATTTTAAGAACAGACTCATCCTCGTATTCACTAAAATCTTTTTCATTGAATATTAACCCCTCTTGATGATTTGCTGACTTCCTACCTTTCTATTAGCAGATTTTGATTATTAGAAAAATTCCTAGCTGCATGCCGGATCAAAGTTGGTTCAATATCACTCATTGCAATGTGATGTGTACCTACGTTTTCATCCAATTGAATAAACCCGACTTTAGATACTTGCTATTCTTTCAGAAACTTAAAGAAATATTCCCTATTTTTTCTGGCTGAAATTCAGTACCACTGCGTAAAACCAAGACATAGTGTAAAATCAGAGTGCTTAAAATCAAAGTTTTACAGTATACTCATTAGCAGAAAAAAGTTTTAAGAAATCAAAAACTTATTCAAACATGTTCAGAGTCATTTTCAGAGTACTGAAATGACTACAATTATCAGCACATGAAAAGGCGATCATCAAAAAGAAACCAAGCCAAATCAAGAAAAAAGACAAAATGTTTAAAGGGATATTTCATTTAAAATTAAAATTAGAGAATAAAAATCAACAAGTTTTGAAGTGGACAATCCTCAGCCCGTACATCCAGACTGAATTAATAAATGTGTTTTAATAATGTTGGATTATTCACAGTATCTTTATAAAGATTTATGGACAAAATTAATGAAATTTATCTCAATAAAAGATGTGGAGGAATAAATTTTGCATCAAAAACTGTGCTTCCCTACCTGGAAATTGAGTTCTGAAGAATGGTATTCCATTATAATTTCGGAGAAAACATTATTCATTCCTAAATCAAACACTTCCAGGGATTTTATACATGACACCTACAAATCATTCTTCTTTACGGAAAAGAAGTAGAATGACATAACCTTATATCTCATAAATCATGGGGTGTGGCATGGTTAACTCAGAATACTGTCAAACCAAAAATGAGAATTCATTACCTAAAGATATGTACAAACCTAATGAATACCTTAGTATAATTTTATCAGTATGCCATTCAATGGATTAATGGAAAATTAAGGACATTAAACAACATACATAAGCAACAAAAAAAACTGAACTCAAAAATGTCATGCAATTCAAATTATATAATAAGTTTTGGTCATTTTTGAGCCAAGTAGCAAGCCACTCAGACATCAACCACTCAATTAAAAAGAAATCACATCAGAATATGCATATAATCAAGGTGTTGGAACCCAAAAACATAGTCTTAACAAAGGTGTTTTTTAAGTTAGAGTCAATTAAAAAGAGTTTTCATGAACATAAGATTCTTCATAAAATAATTATAAAATGAATATTTACATGAAACCTTAGACATCTGTCTTAAACAATGAATTACCTTTTTATTATCTCTAGCAACAGATGTAGGATGACTAGCAGTAACTGCTTTTCTCACTGATAATTTATGAGTGGGGTAATCAATACCGGAAAATGCCAGTGTTACCTGTAAAGCACATGAAAAGATATAAAGTCTATGATTAAAAAGAGTATGTACTAACAACTCATAATAATATTGAAAAATTAAAATTTGACATAATTTTTTTTTCTTAAAAATGTGAATAATTATCAAGATCGAACGAGTTGATGCATTTCATTAGATTATTCTTAAAACGTAATTGAAAAAGATGCTGTACAAGGACAGATAAACATACTCAACTTATCAAAAACAAAGCAAAATATCATATACAAAATTGGGTTTATAATGTCATAACAATTAGAGCATGAAACAACGGACAGATGACTGAATTGGAGACAGAAACAACAAAGTACCTAACAAACACACTAATAAGAGAACTTGATTATCTCCTGGATCAACATCTGAGGACTTTTAGTTTATAGCCTGAAAACAGAGCATCCACATATCTGCCCATATGTGGCCCAGGAGAGGAAAAACTATAAACCTAAAAAAATCACATCTGATACCCGGCATTATTTAGAAACAATATGGATTCAAAAATTGTGATTCAAAAAATCTATTCAAGGTATTCATGGAATGACAACATTGAAGACTTATCACTGCAAACTTAAAACTGACTTCCGGAGATTTTCGGAATTTATTTCCTGAACAAACTTACAGAGTCATCATCTAGAGCTCTTTGAGGCCAGCCAGTCCATACTTGATGGCGAACTGGTATGTCAGTCACAGAATGTACATCTCCTTTTACTTCTAAAACAGTTCTTGTTCCAGGAAACTTGAGACAGTAATTCTTGTCACGAGTTTCATCACGAACATTCAAAGTAAACTCTTGGGCGAGCCTTTCAGCTATTCTAGAAGAACTGAAATGGAAATATGTACATAATAAGTAGCTTACTGAATGTTAAGTGCATTACAAAAACTGAAACATGGCATGAAGGCATTAAAGGACCTTGACAGAGCCAATCACAGCTTAACATTAAACATGCATTAACAGCTGTATCCATAACAAGTACTCTTGACTTGAAGAGATCAACTGGAATATAGACCAAACTGTTGTCTTATATAAACAGTAAGGTAGTGACATTTTCTAAATCATTACTACAAAAAACTTTCAAATGAGGAAAATTTTGGTGGCTCCAAAAAGCAATTCCATGTTAATAAGGTCAAGTGGGCAACACAAACCAGCAAGGGTTAGCTTTTTATGAAGTTATAACAATACAAAAACACTATCAAGATTTTCAAGACTTGAAATATATAGAGCTATCTTATATGTTTGAATAGTGTGTTTAAATATGTTTGAATGTATGGCATCCGTGAAGGGATGCCAACTAACAAAAAATATTGGGAGGACCCAAACCAGGGAATTTGCCCCGGGAAATTTTATAAGTGGTGAGTTTTTAAGGTTTTTAAGCATTTTAGAAGAGTCATATGATCAACATTAGAACCCTAATAACTTGAATCTCGATAACTGGACACTCTGGTGAAAATCTACAAGCCTGACACATTTTTTCCTCACACCCATAATGAATTTTTGAGGGGGCTCGGGCCCCCTCAGACCCATGGAGTCGGCACCACTGGTTGGAGGCCACAGAGGGGCAGTTGTGATTTCAATAATTTGAGCAATAAAAGATTTTCTAGGTTAGAGGAGAGTAATTCTCAAACAATATTTGGAAGTACTGTACAAGCACATGTAAGAGATGCACCTTTTTTCCCAGAAAATGTAGTCGCATATGGGGTTGCGTCTCTTACACAAACTTCCCATCTTCCCCCACCCCTTTCCCTGGTTGTAAGTCCAAGGGGAACTGAGTGGCCCTGGTTTTCAGCATGACTCAGTCGCCTAAAAACCAAGGTCATAAACAAGCATTAGGCAGGGGAGTTTCTCCCTTAGTGACGTATTTTTAAAATGCTCTTGTTTGTGTTTCTTACTCGTAAGCATCGCTTTGTCACGTCCGTACCTCAGAGGTGAACATGAAAAAGATTGCGTGAGGTTTTTCGCTCAGGAGGGCACACTAAATTTATTGCCACAAGTGGGATTTATACTGCAAACAGTAATTGCATATCAAAAGTAGAGAAACGTGTAGTTTTGAAGGAAAATACCTGGTTAATATTCAACATCTGTCTTGCGGAGTAATTTCCATTATGCTAAGGGCCTAATTTTTCAAAAATCATCTTCAGACGCTATTATGAGGATTATTGCAATTGAAAATAATATTGGTGTCAAAACCTGTTGTTTAATAAATTCAAACAAGTGTACTTTGTTGGACTAAATGGTGGATAGAAAATCAGAAATGCTTATAAGTGAAGAGAGCAGAGGGAGAGGTAGAGGGGAAGGAAAGCACTCCTTCATCTTTCAAGCAACGAGGGTACGAGCAAAGGAGCAAGGGAAGAGCACGTCCGATTTTGCTTGTGACGTCTTTGCCTTCAAAGTGAAGGCGCAGCAATGTGATACACGCTGGTAATGTGTCAGCTTAAGTTTCCAGTCCATCTCATCTTGTTTAAATACACTCGTACTACGCTTGTTTCTTCCAAAATTGTGCTGTTTGGACTATGTTGAATATTAGTAGCCTTGTTATAACTAAAATTCTTTGTGTCATGTGATTCACCCACCCCTCTCTCCCCCTTCTTCTTCCTCCTCACCTTGCAACCGCCCAAGATGCAAGTGCTACTTCTTATTTTGCTCCACCTCCCAAACAGTCATCAACAAATCTTCCTCATTTCCATGCTGCACATCCTTTAATGTCGTACACCAACTATCCTGCAATTTCTGCCCTACCTACCACATTGGAGAATGCACCATGCCAGTCTCTATCCAAATGAACAACCACAGCCACTCCAACAAGTCCCCTCCATTCGTTGAGCCCGTTCCCCAACACACCACCTCCCACAATAGTTCCTTCAACCAATGCTTTTCCCTTTCCTTCATTGAAATTCTTCCAGAAAATGCCACTAACATTGAGGTGAGAACCCGTGAATTAGCGCACATCTAGGAGGAAATAGCATTTGAACCGCCTAGACTGAACATTGCTCACCAGCCAATCCCTCTCCTTTCCCCCTCACCTCTGCCTTCCCCTCCATCTCAGTCCCCCCCACCTCCATAGAAGACATCAACAGTTCCTTCTCACTCATTGAGAATGGTGGGTCACCCCATCGAAATGGCTGTGAAAAACATTTTGTGATATTTCCCCAAAAATACAGAATAAAAGCAGAATGAGTAAGGCCTAGGTAATTGTTCTACCTTCTTTCTCCAGAGGACTAAAAGTAGTATGTGACGAATGCATGGGTATACAAACATTAGCATTATTACTCTCATTATAATGAAATTTTGCATATGAGTCACGAATGTTCTGAAGTTCTCGGAAAGGTGTCAATTTAAAAGTTCAGAGGCTGAATTTCATAGGGAAGGAAGAATAACGTCGATATGGTATTAGGAGGAAACGACCGACTGCTAAGGTCATTTGCACCATGAGGGAAGGATATGAAAGGAAGGGGGCAGAGAAACCTGGAGTCGGCATTAACCTGCTCTCAAAAATGGTACCAAGGGTTAACGTCCCATTTGACAGACCATGCAACTTGCAGTGCCCTCCACACAACACTTAACTACGGTTCGGGTATTTTCTAAAATTTCTCTGCAACCGCCCGCCGGGATTAATAATTATCCACCAGGATTTGAAGCAGAGCCCACGGGGTGGGAAGCCAACACACTAGCCACCAAACCAACCCAATCCCCAAAAGAAAAAACACCAAGAGTAACTTACTCAAGAGATGAATCTAATGCCATGGAATCCTGTTGACAACTTAGGTGCAGGTTGTTTTCCAGTGGAAGACTAAGAGAAGCCAGAGTAGCAGAGTTTGGGGGACTCGTTACACCACGCTTCCAACCTCTAAGTTCTTGCCTGCACGATGGAACATCCAACTCTGCATGAATTATTGCCTTCAGGTCACCTGCCGTGAAAATAATACATAAATTAGAGCTTATTATAGGAATGTGGAGGAATCAATTCAAACTCTCCCTTGGCCATAACAAACCACCTAAATTTGGTTATATTATCATAAGGAATTGTTTCCCCCAGAAGATTTTTTTCTCATGTATGCTACTTGTACTTATATTTCTGAACTGCAAAGTTATTTGATTCCAAGTTTGCATATTAACAGCATAAGGTTTATGGTCCGTCAAATTTGGTTCAGATGTTCAGTCCATCCTTCTAGCTTTGTCTCCAAAATAATGCACAATGGAAAAGTTAAATACTGGTTGGAGCAGATATGGTCTACCATAAAGTTGGAAGAATATGATTTCAACATATCAGATTGTTTCCTCCTATACATTAACAGGTCTAGTCCTTGGATTTACGAGCACAGACTGGGATGTTGGAAATTCACAGGGACTAAATGAACATTCCATATAATTAAGATTTGATATCGTCAACAGAACGTTAACCACTGCAACAAAAGCAAGGATTGTCAACCACGAAAATGACTTAAAACTAGACCAATAATCAAGTTTGAGAATCTGTTAATTATCGATGCTACAGGTTTATTCAAATCAACAAGATAAGCACCTTGACATTGAACAAGGAATCCCAAAAAAGAACTTTATAATCTCTTACCGACAGTTTCTGTGTCTGGTATTTTGAAGTTCACTATTCTGTTTTTGAAGTGAATTTGAAAATTCAAGAGCCTGCTACTTTGCGATGAGAGAGATGATGTGGATGGAAAGGAATCGCCGGAGTACGTCATTGATCGCTTGCTGCCAGTGTCAACTCTGCACATTCTTCTTGGCCTTCCACCAACTTCAACCACTTCTTCGTCAACATCGCCTCTACCCGAGGGCGGTCTTCCACCCAGACCTCTACTCTCGGCCATGTCTATTATTTCAATGTCCGGCCCGGTATTTGCTTGTGACTCTGACGGCAAGGTCTGAGTTTCCTGTGGCATAACCCGATTGATTGCTCGCTGAAAAGATATAAGCCATAAAGATGATGGTATATTACAGTGAAATTAAGCCTGTGGCTGTCTCTGTCCCCAGAACAAACCCTTAACACCAGGGCAATCATATATTACACACAACTAACCAATTAATAACAACATGAAGTGCATACGTATGTAAGGCTACAAATGATGAAAACTTATAATTATTTTAACCGTAGGATGTATATAAATGCTCTAAATGAATGCATGCTGCACAGAATTCAACATACCAGAAGGTCCCAATTGGTTTCCTCCAAATGGTAAAGTGCTTCAGCAACATCCTCGATTCCAGTACAGGCCTGCAATAAAACCTTCATGATATAAACAGCAAACAATCCTTTTAATTAGAGGAGAAAATATAAGAATCAAGGCACAATGATAAAAACACAACGGCAATCCAAAATTTTTAAACCCTGGGTAATCAATTCAGCCTCAATGAAAAGTAAATAAAGGTAAAAATACCTGAAAATTAGCAAGTATCTCTTCTCTATTCTCCGACATGATGGCAATAAACGTCAGTTAAAGGTATATCTCATCGACCTTCGTATAAATGGCTGCAGACTTGAAACTTAATTTCAAATTAAAATCCGTCCGGCAGAGCACAGAATATCACTTCACCTAGCAAGTACGACAATAGTCCTTAAAACCACAATCATTAGAGAAGGGTTTCCCCACTCCAAATGATATTTTCTGTAGATTCCCGGTGCCAGAAACGATGAAAAACCATAGGTTTGGATCCCTTAACACACTGAGGGAGCAAGCTTACTAATTGTGCAGGTTATTACAGGGACGTCATGCCGTTGAAGAACAGCAAGCTTCTAATTACGAAGCCTAAAATTAAACGGAAGCGAAACCGGTGGTTAGCAAATCACACATGTATCTCAAATTTTTTAAATGTCAAGGGTTTTTCCAACGCACCTTTAATGCTGTGTAACTTAACGTATCCTAGCGGACGCATACGCTACTCATTTCAGAATTCATTTTTCTGCTCGAGCGCCACAAGTGTTCAAGAAATACAATACAAAGACAAACGTCTGCGGGTCTGCGACTTCTGCGTTTGTTTTGATTGGATGTTGTATTGTTTGTCGTGATTAGTGCTGATTAGTGCCTTCGTTGAACGTTTTCTGCGAATAATTGAAGCTATGATGCAAATATTTATGTAGTTAACTTGGATCAAGTTGTTCGTGCTTAGTGTTTTTCAGAGATCTGTCAATCGTACTCACCCATGTTTAGGCTGAGTACAAAAAGGAGTGCGGTTTATTTGGCTAACACGGTCAGTGGTCTTCATTGAATTGCAATTTTTCATGACATTATTCAAAGAAGTCCAAGAACTTCTGCTGTAGCTAGCTTTGAGTAATTTGTTTCATATCGAATTCCTGACTTACCTATGCTATTTTACTTAGGTGTTGGCGGTCTTCGTTTTAATATCATGGACTTATGTGATCGCTGCTAGCGCTTACATTTCAAGGAAAAATAATTGTTTTGTATGAAGGTGGTCTCTTGGGCAAGGCATAATGACTACTGCCGATTCTGCTGCTGCTCTGGTTGAGGTAATAATTAATTAATTTTTAATTGCTTGTATTTTTTCCATTTGATCAGCCCTCAACAGCGTACTCTTGAATTATTTAGGAACGCCTTAAGGAGCTATATCAGCTGGTCCATCAAATTCAAGAAGAAAGGGTAAAAAATGAGCATAAATTAAATAACATATCGCGCGCTCACGAGAAAATCAACCAAGAGGACAAAATGTCTCCTTATTATCAGGTAGGTATCCTCTTCACTGTTGGTAGATTTATTGGCTGTCTAAAAAAGTATTATTTGCATATGGATTACGCCTATGTGAACTAGAAAGATTCTTTTCTTTTTGCCTTTTTATAACACCATTTTGGTGTCATATTTTTTCATTCATGCACTGCCGCTTACAAATTTAATGTTCGTGTGTTTGTCTCCTTGTTGACTTACTTGATTGTGATGAGTACTTATGTGTATATGTCAGTGATGAGTTACTGCTAAGTTATGTGATTGCTGGTAGAACTCCAATGAACATGGTGTCACTAGCTTTGTTGACTGTGGGTCCCTGACTTTGAAACTCAAAGCCTTAACTTTATTTAAGACGGCCTCGGAAGCAGGTATGCATTTCTCATGGCCTTTTTTATTTTTAGCAGAAACTGAGAAACTTATACAGTGCTGCAGTTGCAGATGGTGAAATAGAAGAGGACCTAATCCGGAAAGCATTGACAAAAATTTATGAAATACAGTCCATACGAAATGAGCGCAGTATACAGGTAAACACTAAGTTATGTACAGCCTTTATCACTATCTCCTCAATCAACTCGTATGATAATTCCATACTGTTGAATATGAATCATAACTTTACTGCGAGGTGTTTAGTTTAGATGGCATTTAATGAAAGGGATGCAATCTTGGGCTTAGCTAAGGCCCAGCCCTTTGGCATATTAAAATCATTGGTAGCCATACTTCACACAAATCTGGCAACCGCATGCCTGGAAACACATCGGTTTCTTTGGCCCTATTCATACAATGTACTTGGTGAGAAAGCCAGTAACCCTTGTATGGTGGATGGTCCCATTCCCCCCACTCGCGTCCAAATTCCTTGGCTATGCCCATGGATGCATTGCCCATAAAAGATAAAGATTCATCACTCAGTGTTGGGAAAGTTAATGGAGTGTATTCAAGATATGTTATTAATGATTAACTTTGGTGAAATATTTCTGAGAAATACATTTGGAGAATGGTTAGTCTATGAATAAAATTGTATGTATATAATCAATAAAAATTTAATTGAAAGGGATTCATTTGCTTCAACCTTCCTCAGTTCCATTTCATCAAAATGATTCGATAGAAAGATAGGGGAGATAAGTTGCAGTGGGAAAAAAATCTTTCCCATTTTGCAATTCTATCATAAATTTAAGATGAAATAGCACTGAAGTTGCCACCTACTTTTCATTTATTGTTGTTGATGTCATTCTTTCTACCTTTAGTCCAGGCACTCTGGCATCAGTGAGACAATACGTATTGGAGCTCTCATGAAGATGCTTCAAAGTTCTGCCTTGACTTTACCAATATGGGTGGGACAGCCTGGGGAAAAGCCACCTCCTCTATGTGGTGCTATCCCAGCTGATCCTAACTACATTGCTAAGGTTGGTATCATTTTAATCTATTTTGGTGCTCCTTTAAACCCAATTCTCTGTGCGCAGTACTAATTAATTTTCCCTTCATTTTTGCCCCTTCCTTTGAAAAAATGCCGATAATTTTACACCCTTCCAACATAGAAACAATATTACATTAGTGCTTTCGGTTTCCTTTTGTCATTTTGGGTTTTTAACTATGCCTGTGATGGATTACTCTGGTACAAAATTTCAAAGCAGTTTGCAGTTTTTTCTTGCACTTTTATGCATAAAAACTTCTTGAATTCTTAGTTCAACCATGCTGCTTATCTTCCTTTGCTTTCATCTCTTCATTTTTTTTCTCCTTCAGTCACTGATTAGTTTTGTGAATCAACTCTTTAACAATTTTTTTACCCATTTCTACCCAGAAAAATTTTTGTTTGGGATTTTGAAAATATTTTGGTATTTTAATCTATGATCACATAAAGTACTCCTGCTAAGTATTTCGGTGGTTAGTCTTACTGTTTTCGAGAAAAAACTAGTTATGGGGTCAAAATCTTGCGTGTACTTACCTGTGATTGTTTCGGCACTTAAGTTCGAGGAAAAATTAAGATTTTATTCAATGAGTTTTGGAAATAGAGGTAATGAAGATCTAGATAGGCATTAAAAAGTTTTAATTTTCCTTATAAACCATATCACAAGTTTAAAAAGTTAAAAAATATAGACAAAGCCTTGAGCTTTCATAGCATGTTTCAGATTGAGCATTACTTTTTGAGTGATAGTCCATGAAGCATGATATGCAAATCCATAGGGGCATTTCAATGATGATGTTCGTATTTAACTTCTAAAAATTGCTGGCATAGAGCAGGAATCTGCTTATTTCAAAATCTATTTCTGGCTAAGATATTATGCGCATCCGGAACTTCCTCCCAGAAAGTTTTTTTTTCCTGTACATTTGGGTGGTTGTTATTTTTGAAGTTTTCTATTTTCTTTTGGGACATCCCGCAGTTTTGATCCATTCGGTAAGGAAATAAATTGTGAAAATTATTTTTGCAATCGGATGCTGGAAGAACGTGCCACACCTCACTTAAAGTTTTGAAATTTTTCGGACATAACTGAAGATGGTGTCACTCTCGGATTATTCTATCACTTTCCTGTTTTTTGCGACTCGTTAGACATTTGTAGCGTATCACCTCAAATATCTTTCATTTCTGCCATTTGGTTCCTAGAATATTGCACCAAGAGAGAGTGCACGCCACCCAGCCTGACATTTGGGGTGGCACGTGGGTTGCATAGTAGGGTGGGCCAAAAAATCTTTTCTTTATTTTGAAGTTGTAATAGGGTGGTTTCCTATTATTTTTTTATTGCCTTAATCGAAAGATTATTACTCCTGGAGTACGTATTTCACACTTTTAGATTTTTAAATGATAATAACTATTTTTCGCGATTAAATGAAAAGTGAAAATTTTCAAGCGCGCGAAAACGCGACGCGTTAGTAGGAATGATGGGAAATCTCTCTGTTAGTCGTATTTCTGGTTCCCCCTCTGCCCGGTGAGGTGACCTTGAGGCGAGGCTTAGCGCTGATACGTCGCAGGCTGCCAGCGGGTAGCCTAGTGCCCTGCCGCCTGGTAGCGCTTGGCTTAAATAAGGATTATTAATACCTTATCAAACGAGGAAAACTTTCCGACCTTAGCCAGTTTTAATAAGTGATTATTAAGACATGTTTCCCTGAGCTCTGCGCCTCATGCATGCATTGGTAACCTCAGACGATGTATAACTCCTATCTTCTCCTATAGAAACTAGGTCCCTGTGACGTCACGTGGAGTGGCATCGCATGGGCGCCAATCTGGCCCTTTTCAAATGAGGATAAAAATGGACCATTGCCATTCGTCTAAACCGGCATTTATAAAACGAAATAATTTGTATATTATGAATACACTAATGGTGGGTAACGAATCGCAATTATTGCCTTTTGTTTTCTTTGATGAAGGAAACTACCCTATTGTGCAGAAAATATGTAAATTGTATAGATGAAGTAAAAGAAAAAAATATCAATATCTGTTCACATCTTCCAGTCGTGCAGCGGCCCTAAAGTTTAACAAAATATAAAAAAAACTTCATTTTTGCGATTACTGAATTAGATGTTTTTACAATGCAATTATTTGTAATTCCTTCAAATATTGCCTTAAAATATTGTTTTTTAATTTGGCTTAGTTCAGTTGAAGTCTTTTGGATGTGCATAGGGCTTAAAATTGCCAAATATTGAAAATTTCACATTTTAACGAGTTCTTTTTTATATTTTTATTATATGTACTTTTTAATGATATGGTGTACATTTATTTTTGAACATAAGAACATTGTTTTTATTATGGTGTGAATAAATAAACAACTTCCCGTCGCGCAATGACCCCAATGCTGTAGAAAAACGGTACCTGAAAAAGGTCGTCCTATGGCACGATGTGTGATAAGAGTAGCAATGGGCATTATACTTTTTGACTTGCTCTATATTTGAAAAGCTTAAATATTCAAGCTAGTTATACTAAAAGGATAGTTTTAATAATAAAATTACGTTATATTTAATAAATACTAGGTGACCTGGTGAACTTTGTGTCACTTTCATGTCTATATATGTATGCGTAAATCAATTGCAGTTAGTTCATCTCGCTAAAACTCTAAAACGGCTTAACAGATTTGGCTAATTTTGGTCATTAAATATCTGTGGAAGTCTAAACATTTGATGCTCCATCCTGTCTTTCAACCACGTTTATCTAATCATGGTGTTACAGATAATTATCTCAACTAATAAGAATATAATGGTACCTAAAAATTTTTTACGGTCATTTTTTACCCTTTGTGGCCTATCACAATTAAACAGGGTTATTAAATAAAACTTCCTTACAAACCAAATGAGTATAATAACTTCATTTACATCACATTCAGTGGTTCATCAATTTAATGCTTTCTGATCAACTATATTTTTTTCATTTTTTCGGAGTTTAAAATCACAAAGATGACGAAGTCATTTGAAAACAACTTTTATAATTTTGAATGTTGGCCAATAAGCGTTTTGAATCATTTCAAATCCCAGAAAATAATTTACGTAATAGATGTGGTGGTGGCAATTTCACTTTTCAGCCAGCACAAAATAATCCATTAGATTCACTGCTGTATTTCAACACCTTAGAATACTGAAATATGATTTCCATTTACCCATTTGTTACTGATTTGTTGGCTCAATAATCTGCTTACGCATCATAGTTCAATGCTACTCTTTCCTGGTTCGCAGGAGCACTGCATCTGCTGAATCCCTCAATTTCATTGTGTCGTGCTCGCTGTTGTTGTGTTTGATGTGTGCGAACTCATCGCATTCTAAGCCTATCCTGTTCATTTCCAGTCACTCAATTATGCAATACTGCCATACCAATATCATTATTACTCGACTTTATTCATTATCTGTCTGTTGCTGTTAATCAGTACGGTCTGAAGGTAAGTTAGTTCGTCACATATTCAACGACCTGTTTGGTTATCATCTCCTTAGCATTGTAAGTAATCAAAGAAAAGAAAGTTCTCGTGCACTTAGCGGTAAATCGTGTCGCTATGTCAAACTATATAAACTAATGACTGTCTTAACATGAGCAATAAAAGGGTAATAACGAAATTAGCCTGAAGTAAGTGAAAAATGTTTTAGTGCACTAACTTTGTGAATAAATAATGGCAGAGGAACATTTTTAAAGGCTAATGCATAGGAAATACTTTGTGAATAAACTTAGAAAATTATGTCAGACTACGTTAACAATATTGACAGTTGTCAAGGGGAAAGTGAACCGAAAATGCTAAATATTCAGCAATTTTATGAATCACGTGGAAAACAAAAATTGGTTGAAAGAATAAGAATTTGTTTTAATTCTTCTTTCCATTGGTGTATGTTTCAACTATATGTGACCATTATCACTAATTTAAATGTGTAAAATAAAAAAGGTGTGCAGTCATTAATAACGAACTTTATGTGTATTTCATATGGAAATGATTCTGGGCCCATTCCAAGGCCTAATAGGCTCTGCTTCAACGCTCTTGCTAAAACTTGAGAACGGCAGGACCAATTTGGCTTATGTTGGTTTTAAAATGTTCGTGAAAGTCCAGGCGAAGGTGAAGTCTAAAGCCAATTTGTTTACTATTTCACTTTTTTTCATAAGGAAAAAATTCCAAATGAGGAAAAAATTTACGCACAGCTCAATGGCATCCAAGAGTCTTCCAAAGACTTAGAAAGTCTTCCAAAGGTCCGAAAGACTTGTCTTCCAAAATTTTGTCCTTTTAATGCTCCCACACAACGGGAACTTATAGCTACATGCCCCTTATATCGGGGAAATAATCATATTCATCAACACAATCGTTCTGGTGGCGTAGTGGGTTAAGTACCATGTAAAGAACCATGAGGTTCCACAGATGAAGTCTCAGTGATGGATGATCTGATGCTGCACACACACTGTAGACATTTTTCTGATCTTAAAACTTCGCAAAACCTATCATGAGGTCCAGAGGGTCTTGCATGGGTACTGAATTCTTATGTGCTCATTTAATTGTTGAAATTCAACTCCTATCTTGCACAACCATTAGGGCCAATTGAGTGATGAGTAAGTGCTTAGAAGAGTAGAAAAGAAAGTCTGAAGAAAATCTTAATAAAAAGGGACTACTGCGTGAGTGACAGCATCAGAGATTTGGTTTAATTAAGATATATGTCCCGGCACAAAGGGATGACAAGAAAAGCATAATTTATAGCAAGGCCTAGATAAATATACATACATGGAGTCGTTGAAGGATGTGAGGAAGACTAAGAAAGTGAGAAAAGATTAGGTCATTAGGGAACTGATTGTGAGCAGGAAACCACAGGGAATCATTCTCATCATTTCTTACTAGCAATTACGATTTTAATGAACTTGTCACTTGCTTCTCCATGTTGTCCATTATTAAATTTTTGTTTTTTGATGGCTAAATATTGCTTAAAAATTATTATATGGAAAGTTATACTATCTTTTTTGAGAGTGCTCTCAATTTGAATTACTTCATACAATTTTAATTCCATTAGTAACACCTTTGAATTTCAAATTAAGAGGTTATACTGTATGTATTGCAATTTTTGTATTAACCTGTGAGGTACCTTGTTTACAGGTAGGTGATATGGTGGCAGCTCTT
Source organism: Ischnura elegans (assembly GCF_921293095.1). NCBI lineage: Eukaryota > Metazoa > Arthropoda > Insecta > Odonata > Coenagrionidae > Ischnura > Ischnura elegans. The sequence continues at coordinate 65,274,274 of NC_060249.1, read as the reverse complement.
GTTCGTGGACCTGAAGAGGGAGAAAATTGGATCTTGGCAGAAGTTGTTTCTTATAATACAGCCACTGGTAAATATGAAGTAGATGACATTTATGAGCAGCAGAAGGATCGCCACCAACTAAGCCGCCGGAGAGTTGTTCCTCTTCCATTGATGAGAGCTAGCCCTGAGTCAGATCCACAAGCTCTATTCCCGAAAGGCTCTGTTGGTATGGATAGTTTTATCATTGTGTTACAATTGTCAATATCTCTTTCTTTCCTTTTGAAGCCGAAGGAAACAACCCTTAGAATATACATATCCCACTGAGTGAGCTTGCAAGAATTGAAATATATTTCGTTTCAGGTGAATAGTAACTGAGTGAGCATGCAAGAATTGAAATCTATTTCTTTTCAGGTGAATAGTAACTGAGCAAGAATGTATGAAAAGAATAATTATTTCCAGTACAGTGGAAACATGTACGGCCTGTATTAACACTTTTACTGCCACCGGGCCGATATATCGGCCCTCGCTGGTTGAGCGAAAACTGCCAGGGGCCGATTTATCGGCACTAATAATTTCACCTTTTTCCGTGATTGTGGCCTTTTCAACAGCTGTAATTTATGTAAATCCCCATAATATATCCATGGTTATAAGATATAAGTAAGAATATTAAGAATTGGCAAAAAAATCTAGACGTATTAAATGAAATTAAGTAACTGAAAAATTTTTAATTCTGAAATGTTGCTATTTCAGGAAAAAAGCCTTGGCAGTCTTCGTACATGCCACCTGAAATTGGCAGTAAAAGGGTTAATATATCATAAAATCAGATGTTTGCTAATCTACATAATAATATTTAATTCAATTTATTTTTCCTCCATTTCTGATTCTAAGGGTTGTACCTTCAGCTAACTATAATGAAAAAAAAAATTATGGGGTGGCCATTATAAATCTCAACTTCAGTAAAAATAGCTCCACAGGAACCCCAGAATTAAGTTATTTCCACCAGTTATGTTGATGTCTTTTGGTGCTTATGAGGGATAAACGTAAGGATAGCCAGAATGAACAGCCATCAGCAAAATTCCCTGAAAAAATTAACCAGTTGGAAAAAATCCAATCTTTAATTTCAAGTTTTTCTTGGCTTTAAATCAAGTCAGAGAAAAGAGTGGCAAAAGAAGGCACAATAGTAGCTGAGTAGAACATGATGAATACAAATTCCGATATTTCTGTACCAAATCCTGGTCTCATAATTATTTCCAATCTCTGTGTCTTTACTGTACATCTCCAATAAATAGAATATCCTCAACCTTTTCACAAAAAGTGAAACAAAACTTCTGCTTACCTATTTGACTTCATAATAAGTTCAGTCTACAAGATGCAGTGGCGGATACAGATGGGGGTGCAGGGGGCACGGGGGGCCCCCATTGCCGAACATTGTAGAACCACAATAGGGTAGTTTCCTTCATCAAAGAAAACGAAAGGCATTGATTGCAATTCGTTACCCACCATTAGTGTTTTCATAATACACAAATTATTTCGTTTTGGAAATACCGGTTTAGACGAATGGCAATGGTCCATTTTTATCCTCATTTGAAAAGGGCCAGATTGGCGCCCATGCGATGCCACTCCACGTGACGTCACAGGGACCTAGTTTCTATACGAGAAGATAGAAGTTATACATCGTCTGAGGTTACCAATGCATGCATGAGGCGCAGAGTTCCAGGGAAACATGTCTTAATAATCACTTATTAAAACTGGATAAGGTCGGAAAGTTTTCCTCGTTTGATAAGATATTAATAATCCTTATTTAAGCCAAGCGCTACCAGCAGGCAGGGTACTTAGCTACCCGTTAGCAGCCTGCGTCGTATCAGCGCTAAGCCTTGCCTCAAGGTCACCTCACAGGGCGGCAGGGGGAACCAGAAATACGCCACACAGAGATTTCCCGGCATTCATACTTACGCGTCGCGTTTTCGCGCGCTTGAAATTTTTCACTTTTCATTTAATCGCGAAAAATAGACATCGTCATATAAAAATCTAAAAGCGTGAAATACGTACTCCAGGAGTAATTATCTTTCGATTTAGGCAATAAAAAAATAATAGGAAACCACCCTATTGCAACTTTTTTATATTGTAAGATATTGCCTTGTATGCGTATATAATGAGTTTAAATAAAACTTTCTTCAACTTCGCAATGTGGCTTCAATAATTTTTAATTACGATATAAGTTACTCAACTTATAGGTAGCTCAAGAGATCCCCCAGAGTTTTTCCCTGTATCCGCTACTGGCAAGGTGTAAGCAAATCTAGTCAATGAAGGAACTATGGCCTCATTAATGTGAAAAAGACCTACACGGTCAATAATGTCTATTGGCTCGACTGGTATTCTAAGTCAAAGTGTACTGTTACCCGAGGGCATCTAGTAGACTTACAAACAGTACTGTTTAAGATACTGAGTACCACATACAAGTCTAAGGTATCTGCATGCAAGAAGTGTTGTTAAATGAAGGTTTCACTAAATATCTATATTTCTATTAGTTTTTAAAGGTGATCAGTCAGGGTCTCCTTTCAATTTAAAAGGATCATTTTTGGTAATTACTTCTTAGAAGAACACTTTGGCAACAGTGTATTATACGTAACTATATACCTAAGTGAATGTTGGATGTCTTTCTTCTTTAAATGTTTGAATACAATTTTCTTACAGTCATGGCGCTGTACCCTCAGACAACCTGTTTCTACAAAGCAGTTGTGAATCAGTTGCCAGTTCCACCCTCTGATGAATATGAAGTGCTCTTTGAGGATCCATCATATGCAGAGGGCTACTCTCCTCCTCTCAGTGTGGCTCAGCGCTACGTAATTTCTATAAGAGACAGAAAATCCAAGGGAACTCAAGCAACAACCTCTACTGCATCTCAGGCTTAATGTGGCAGTACATATATGATGAATAACAACCTTGACTTATGCTGGGAATTCGAAAGAGGTTACTTTCAGTGTTTTGTGTTTCCGTTAGTGCCTCAAAGTGAGTCTCACTTTAAGAATTTGCTCATCGATGTTGATCTCTGTCATTTTCCCTTTTCACTTAAATTTGCATTTTTAATTTTATTTAATATCGTGGTGTCCATTCCATTTTTTATGTTTTTATTCCTAGTAAAAATCTTATATGAATAAATGCACAACCCATCACCTTTTTTAATTTCTATCCAGTTTTAGTTTATTTCTTTTAATTTCTACAAAGGACCAAAAATACTCAGATTATACTGAATTTTTTTTTTTTTTTTTTTCAATTTTGCTCTAAGTACAAGTCATATACCTCCTTAGGGTAAGAAGGCCTTTCTAACAAAGAAACAATCCGACTTTAAGCATAGAGTAGAATTCATGATGCACACAAGTTGTACTTTATTTTGAAAAAAACTTGATAAGAAGTGGGTGATGATGTTTAAGTTTGTGATCAATGTGTAATAATTTTGTTATTGTTAAATAAAGTGTGCGTGCACAACTTAAAAGGTTCAACTGCAGCAACTATTGCCCTCTACCCTCGACCATTCACCAGAAATTGTTTGAAATGTGTTCACCGTCTGTCTCAGGTGCAAGAGTCTCTTTTTAGATTAGCCAAATAATTAGTTATACTTACACTTTTCATCTCTATTAGAAACCAACCACACAAACCCATTGAAGGTTTATGCATTTATTTAAGCATTCACTCTGAGAAGTGGTAAGTTAATATTGCACACTTAAAACTTTCTTCATAAGTGTCTGATGGAGAAAATTTCAGAGGAAAGATCAATAAGTAGCAACACAAATATATATCACAAAGAATATGTATATATCAGAAGAATATATATCACAAAAATACAACAAACAAAAGAAGAGTTGAGCATTCTCACTCACAAATTAGAAGTAAACTTGAAAAGCATTTGGGTTCAGGTTTTGTTACCAGGAAGAATTTTATTAGGAAAATTGAAAACTCTTGGTCCTGGGCGATTTAAAATGCTATGCTTTTGGCAAGATAAAATGTAAGGAATAGATCTCTTCCTCTTCAAATTCCCTTTCAATGGCTCCAAATAGAGTGCCTTTGGCAGAGATCCAATGGATGGAGAGGTGGCTAATAAATTTACAGATGCCAACACATCCTTCCCTAATGGAGTGGTCAAAAACAGACGGTGGCCAACATTATCAATTGCACGAACAATTCCTGTGGGCAAAACAAACATTGTTGGTCAATTAATTTCAAGGTATCACATTAAGAATACATTCAATAATTTATAATGCACTCTCGCGTTTCCCTCATTTCCAGTCTTGATTTCATTTCTCTGATATTTCCCAGACTGGTATGAACCCTGTCCAATTGGTAGGACAGGAAACTCAGTGATTTAAACTCTAACATTAACTAATTTTTGCGATGGCCGTAGAAAAGGCTTAAAACTAGATTTAAAGGAAACAAATTTATTCTGATTGAAATCCAAACACACTGATGTTGAGAATCAAAATTCCTTAAAAGAGATAACCATTTTTAATTTAAATGCTTACACTAGTAAAAATGCTTCATTGATATGCAATACAATTTTTTGGGTAAGATTATCTCCTGCTTAAGGTCACTGACAAGTGAAATAAGAAGCATTACCAAAAATTAATTTCAAGTCAGGACATGCTCTACATGAATCTCACTACTGATAAAGCATCCAAGTACTCAAAAATAGATAAATAATGAATCAACTGAGGTTGACATTCAATTTATGACTCATCATTCATTTTCAATACAAATGCTTCAAAAATAGAACAGATAACTTCTAGTTCATCTATGAGGCACCTTTCCACTATTGACATTAAAAATTGTCCATCTCGGAAAAACACCTGATGATCTAATGAAGTGAGGCTGAGCCTATTAAAATTCATGAAGAGAACCTTAAAATGTTATATTTCTTTTATATTGCTTTGAAAACGAGTCATATCTTGCCTCGATAGATGACTCATTCTATTGAAGCAAGGGCAACAACAGAATTTCTAATCGATAGTAGAGCCAAAAAAGACTGCACGTTGAAATGCCTTTGAATCAAAATTTGTTGTCAGAATGATATAAGTGCTGATGACTTACCAAATCCTAAGCAAGGTGCCAGTGGCATGTGGAAGAGGACTCTTGGATGTAGTGAATTATTTGGCTTCAATACTCTTTCCCAAGGCAGCTTCTCTCTTTCCGGGATGGCATTGTGATTAACTTCAGAAGCATCTTCCTCTGACATATGAATTTCTTGCACAGTTTTCTCTCGACAACTCTCAAAGTCACACAATGCAACCAGCCTGGCATTAAATGCTGTTGTAATCATTTGCGGCTTCAAAAGTGGTGATGGGATACTCAGAGTAAGATCTGACAACTTGATCCTGGGAAAAAATGCATCACTTCATGATATGTACAGAGGTTTCCAAAAGAATCTTCACAAATCGAGCACTTGTGTGGCATTCATGGGTGGCAGTTTGGAAATTGACTTTTAGCCTTTTCTATGGTACCAGTAGGAGGGAAATTTGAACAAAATTCCCATTTCCCACAATATTGTTGCTACTACATCTTTAAAGGGCAATACATGCTGTATATGTGCAATGTTTAATGAGTTGCACATTTCATGTGGCATTAAACATTGCACATACATTGTCCTTTAATGATGTAGTTATAAAAATATTGCAGGAGATGGGAATATAGTTCAAATTTCCCTCCTAATGCTACTATTGCAGTAAGTGAAGCTCAATTTCTCTGAGGAGCAGAAGTGGCACTGTTAAATTTGTGCAGAAACTTTTGGAAACCACTGTACACCCATATTTCTACTGTTGAGATTACCACCTTGGAATATATTCAAAATAATCCAGCATCATTTGATTGCACTCATAATCAGCTGGTTGGTCCTTAGCCCCACATTGCCCTACATCCCCCTCATGAACATTTCAGCAAGGGCCAAGGAAACAATTTATCACAGGCAACAATGGCAGAATGTTAATTATTCACACTAAATTGCGACTCCCCAAAAGCTCTAATTTACTCATGTGCTCATTAAAATCATGCACATTTACAAATATTTCATCAAGATAAAGGCTAAAAATTATATACTTTGATGGGAAAATTACAAAGAAGCATAACCTACCCATTGAAAAACTCCCTTGTTCCTTGAGTAATACTAAATGCTTATAGCTGTAGTGACTACAATCACAATGCCTATAGAGTAATTTTCCTTGATCAAGACTTGGAGACTGTGAGTCATTTATGTAATCTTACAAAAAAGTAATGAAACTAGAGAAGTTCTAGTCGACAATGGCTAGATATTTTAATTTTTAAAATTTTATTCCTAGAAAAAATTCCTCGGATGCAAAAACGGAGTGAATATTGGCCCTAAACTACTGTAACATTCCATTTTACCTCAACAAATGATATAACTTGGTCTATTTGAGAAAATTAATTGTTATTGCATTTAGTGCTGTTGAGCTGCCTCTAAATGTTTAAAGGCCTGTTTATAAGGTACATTAACCCATACCAGTTGGTGTCTACATGTTTAAATGCATGAATGAGCACAAAAATGCATCATGTAACACCCCAACTTGTGTGAATGTACGTGCAGAAAATAGAACCTGTTCTAATTTGGCTCATGCATTCATACATATTTTGTTCTGGTCCTCATAACTTGTATGTGGACCAGGCAGACTTGTTCATGCAGACAGACATTAACACATACAGGTTAATGTATTGTGTAAACTGGTCTTAACAATAGGGTGGTTTCCTATTATTTTTTTATTGCTTAAATTGAAAGATTTTTACTCCTGGAGTCTGTATTTCACGCTTATAGATTTTTAAATGTCGATATATATTTTTCGCGATCAAATGAAAACTGAAACTTTTCAAGCGCGCGAAAATGCGACGGCTAAGTAGGAATGATGGGAAAAAGTCCGTGTGACGTATTTCTGGTTCCCACTGCCACCCTGTGAGGTGACCTTGGGGCAAGGATGTATGTGTTGCTGTGATGCAGGCTGCTAGAATGTAGCAGAGTACCTGGTTAACAGGCAGCGCTAGACTTAAATAAGGATTATTATTACCCTATCAAAGGAAAGACACTTTCCGACCTTAGGCCATTTTAATAGGAGACTATTAAGAGATGTTACTCTGAGCTCTGTGCCTCATGCATGCATTGGTAATCTGAGACGATGTAAAACTCCTATCTACTCGTATAGAAACTAGGTCCCTGTGACGTCACGTGGAGTGGCATCGCATGGGCGCCAATCTGGCCTTTTTCAAATGCGGTTAAATTGACCAATGCCATTCGTCTAAACTGGGATTTCTAAAACCAAATAATTTGTATATAATGAATAAACTAATGGTGGGTAATGAATTGGAATCAATGCCTTTTGTTTTCTTTGATGAAGGAAACTACCCTATGACCTGATTTTTTAGTTCATTGAATCTACCACATTTTAAGAGGTTCAAATCAAGAATCTAAGAAAAATAAAAAATATGCCGCACCCTTATAGATACCTCCCAGCTCTTCCAAGTTCTTCAAAACTAAAGTTACTTCTCATCGGTGGCGGATACATATGGGGGCGCAGGGGGCGCCTGTCCCCCCCCCCTTGTGGGGCCGCCTTCTTTGCCGAACATTGCAGAACCACAACTGTAGCTTTTTTGCATCATAAGATGGCATTGTCTTTTATATTTGTATCATCAGTTTGAATAAAATTTTCTAAAATTTCGCATGTAACTTGATTATTTTTCATTACGATAAAAATATAAGTAGCTCCAAGTATCTTTTGAGCCCTCCCCTTGAGTGTTTTCTGTATCCGCTACAGTTTCTCATTCATAAAAACTAGGCTATTTTGTCATTTAAAAGCAAGACCCATTATTGCATATCACAGAATTGTTGGTGCCTTATACTTTGTAATAACAGTTGTCAGCTGTATTGCTGAATTCTATTACTTTTGCTGGTCTTCCAGCATTCCAGATCAATAGTAACCATTTAAATGCAAACAGAATGTGTGATTAATTATAATTAGCATGCCTTAACGTAATAACCTGTACACTGACATGTGAGGAGTTGGCTGTAGTACTGAATACTTAGGTCCAGAAACCATTCTGCTGAAATAAGCAAGAGTGCAGAGATCACGACACTGTGATGCAGGAAGACCCCTACAAGAAAAAAGAAAGTGAATTAAAAGGTGATGAAAACATAAGAGCATTATACAGTAGTAGTTTGCTTTAACTATCAGGTTTGAATAAACAAACTTAATATCAAATTTATTTGCAGAAACATGGAAAAAAGATCTAATTTTTTTAATGTAGTTGTCAAAGACACCATAATGTTACACAATTTCAATCTTTTAATACCATTGATACGACTATTTACAATAATTTAAGAATCACTTATGTGTTTGCTCATTAAATAACGTGCAAGTATAATCAATTAAAATGCAATTCCAATGCAATGGCAAAATCACATACAAATTCTTAGTCCAAATGGTCACATGTCTTATTTGTTTCAAAAGGCTATTTGCTCCATTGCAAATACAGTAGTACATAATGCTTGATTAGTTTAGAGGTACATCATAGAAAATATTTTGCTGGCTAAAAAGAAGTCCCCACCTGAATGAAGATGAAAAGTGCAATCAGATTAAGTAAGACAGGGGGACAAAGGATACCGGTGGTGTGACTATTTTCGAGTGCTGTGTTTCAGTGATAAAATACAGCTAACACTTAGCTGTGCCGCAGTCTATTGTAAGCATGAGCAATGACTGACATACTTAAAATACTTCAGCATACTATAAAAGACATAAGAAGGTTTTTATCAGCACAAAGTTTATTAATGATGCAAAGGAAATTGGAAAAAACAGTCTATAATGTGACTCTATCCCAACTTTTTGCATTCCGATTCTTGATACATACACGTTTGCCGGCGGGGTATCATCCTCATCTACCAAGCAAGAGGTCGCGGGTTCAAGTCCCGCCTTGGTAGGTTTTACCTATCCAGGACATGGTTGTTCTTGTACGTTTACTAGTTAAATTTGTTGAATACCCCGATCTAAAATGGCCAACATGAGCTGTATTCGGTGGTTTAAGAATAAAATAAAATAAAAATATTTATTAAAAAAATGCACCACATTAACCTTCTGCATGCGATATGAGCACAAGGGAATACAATTCTGAAGGTACTTTGTCTTCACTGTACGGCTTGCTTTCCTGTTTAAAAGTCAATGCTAGAGTGAGTAAAATGCTCTGATGGTCCTCAATCATTTCAAGGTGAGGAGAGATGGACACATTCCTATTATTTGCCCTCAATATTTGGCCTACTTGTATGAAAGGCATCCCGTGGTATCTTCAGAGGGAATGTCTAGAGGAATAATCCCATGACCCTTCTTAATCCTCCGCATAAGTTTGACATTGTTCGCCAGTTATTAACCCACTCCCCTTTCACCCAAGGAAGGGCAATATTCCCTCCTTCATTCCAAAGCCAATCTCTGAATAGGAACACTAGAAGGCACAGAGCAATGTCTCCCCCAAGATTTCACCCAATCGTGAAAGAGGTCATTCTTCCCAAAATTCACTAACTCTTGGTTAACTATGTGGTATTCCATTATTTCCTGGATATAGACAGCGACAGATAAGTGGTATAAGTAACTGTCTATATCCAGGTCATTCTTCCCATTTTCAAAGGCATCATACAACAAATTTTCACAAGAAAACTATTGCTACTTTTGATTTAGGATGCAGATAACAATGTCACATGGATATTGTTCATAGCAAGCATATTATTATATACTAGAGATGTGCGAATAGTATCCGCGAATACTCGAATACCTCGAATATTAGAAAGTATTCGATATTCGAGGTTTCGAATAGTTATGCGAAAAGTACCGCCTCGAATACCTCGAATACTTTGAATTTCACGTCATACACTGTCGCACGCACGCCGTTGGTAGTTGACTCGGAAAAATGTAGAGAACTGTAGTCATTTAGTGCTCGCAGCACCGTTTTACGCAAGTTGACGAATTACATCAAATTCGTGGATTTTAGCGGTGAAAAGAGTTCGACGAGGGGAACCGAAAATGGTCGGGTGAAAAAATCCTAAAATCCCCGATTCCACCAGGAGAACCTCAGTGCCGTGGGATAGTAACCTTAGGGCATTTCCCACGATCCGCTATCCCCCTCCATTCAGCCCTTGCCTCACCCACTCCGAAGCTTTCCTCTTCTCCGAAATCAAACAAAATGTCCCAGATCGCGCAGGGATCGCATTACGAAGACCCCTGCTTCGAAAAAAATATCGAGTTACGAGAACAATAAAAACGTGTTTCACGCCCTCCCCCCTTTTCTCACCCACTGACCTTTTTCTGGCTACCTGCTTCGAAGTTCCCCATTTCTGGAGGTCAACAGCTGTGTGAGTACCGTGGGATACTTACATAAGCGCATTTCCCAAGATTTGGTATCCCTCTCCATTCAGCACTAGCCCCCCTCTGAGGCTTTCCTCTTCTTCGAAATAAAAAAAAGGTCACAGATCGCGCAGGGATCATATTACGAAGACCTTAGATGCGAAAAAATACCAAGTTACACGAGAACAATAGAAACGTGTTTCGGGCCCTCCCTTTTCTCCCCCACTGACCTTTTTTTTCCTACCAGCTTCGAAGTTCCCCATTTCTGTGGAGGTCAACCGCTGCATGAGTCATCTATTAGCACAAAAGGTGTCTAAGAATGACTTTCGTCAATTGATGTTACACCTTTATTGAATTGAAGTATTAGTAATGTGCGCGTAATTTCAAAAAGAATAAGACCAAACACGACGAATTTCTGAGTTTATTTAAGCATTTTACGCAAAGAAATAAATGTCAAAATACGACTAAGACTTAGCATTCTGGCGAAACTCGATATGAGCAGCAGAGCTTCTCGGAAGTTGATGCGGTATTTTTTTCCGAAAACATATATCAAGTTACAATTTATGAGTGGTGCTGTAAATCTTTATTGTTACAGTCCCAGACAAAGGGATATTTTCTCAGAATATTTGGTTTCTCCCTGATAGCAATTCCAATTCATCTTCTTATCTCGTGAGAACTCCCAAAGATGGACTGAAAATAATTGAAGAAAATTCAGTGGAAAAGAGCTTGTATTTTGCAAAATGCCTCAGATTGTCAGCTAGCACTTGGCAGCAGGAGTGAGGGTAAAGCGATGTTAGTTGAATTAATTATATGCCCAATTGTTTCCATAAAATTAAAATATTCATTAATCAGCTAAATTCCTGTTCGAATCATTTAAAGGAAATCAAAATTACTCCCCAAAATCTTGTGTTGCCTGCTGCATTGGCAACCGAGTCAAACATACCAGCATTCATCATTTAGTATTCGAGGTATTCGAAATTCGAGGTATTCGAATATTCGAGCAATGATTTAATATTCGAATTCGATATTCGAATTCGAGAAATCTGCTATTCGACCCATCTCTATTATATACTTATGCAAGAAATGACAGCAGTGATCGATGCAACTGACAATGAGAGCCTGTATAATTAGGAAGTTGAGATACCCTTGTTTAGATGAAAAAGGAGACTGATAAGACCCCATTACTAGACAAAATAATGAGCATGTGGGGGGAAAAAAATCAGTGATAGTGATCAGAGAGCAGGTAGTTTTTTTTTAGAGAGATGAGGTTATACATTATTTGCCTGTTTCTTAAGGGGAAATTTACTGGTGATTTCCCAATTTAACGGGTCACGAAACCCTCTAAACTCGATGCCGGAACATGGAGATCGAAATCTAAGCACCTCAAGGGAGAGAAAGGTGGGGGCAAAAAAAGGCAACTCCCCTCCCATCTTTGTCCACAACAAATCTGAGGAGAAATTTGATACAGGTCGTCGGAACAGGGGTCGCAGTCGGAGTTGATATGTGACACTTAGATGGTGGTGAGCCAGTTCCACAGAGTATAAACTTGTGGGGACCTTGTTCCTCTCTCATGCACTGAAAAAATTATCCTGTGAATGAGAAGTTCCTTTTGAGCTTTCACCTTTTCTGAAATTGCCAGTGATTTTCAATTTACATAGAAAAATTATGTAAGCAGGCATAACGTCAAAATCACGACATCAATAACAACTTCAGTTTTGAATTGTGGTTGCTAATGTTATTTTGACGGAATATAGAGTCTGTTTGCATAATGAATATATCACCGCATTTTTTTGAAATGGTGGGGATAAGCTGGTGGCACATGAAAAATGGTGAGGTTTCTCATCTATACATATAAAAAGAATGCCGAAAATCGTGTTCGTTACACCATTTATAACTCGAGAACGGTGGAACCGATTTGAATGATATTTCGTTTATTGGATTCGCCTCAGCCCCGGATAACAGAATAAACATTAAAAAATAGTAAAATTTTACAAAAAAATGGATCTTCATCTTAGGGCTAGTGTTTTGTTTTAACCAATTAAATGACTGAGCTTCTCAACAATATTTAAAACATTTCAATAGTTAAAACATTTTAAAAATATTATTAAAATCATTTAATTCCAGCCAAGCCAATCTCGAAAGAGGTAAAATGGAATGTTACAGTAGTTAAGTGTAGTGACTACAATCATAATCTCAATCAGAGTCTCAGAAAGGAAGAAAAAACGGCAGAGGCATTGGCTGATGGAGGGCCGAGTGTGGTTCCGTGAAATCTACGACGTGGTTATTATCCTATGTCACTGAGTTTTCCCTGATTTTTGTTCAATCTCTTGGTAAGGTTCATACTACGTGCCTGTCACATGTGCATTTGCAAGGTCACATGGCCGTGTCTTGCTACCTTTGGGTGGGGCAGCAGTCTCCGTGAGGTGCTCCTTTGTCTGAGATTAGCATTTCCAAGAACCCATTCCAGGATACCCTTTATTACCCCACTGCGAGTCGTGTTACCTGTAGACTCGTCAGTATTAATCACAGGCTACTGCTGCATACTAATAGTAGGCAATTGCTGGCTCAAGGATCCTACATGCACTAGGCAGAGGAGCTCTTTCGCTTTGGAACAGCATTTCAAAGAAAGTATTCCAGGACACCCTTTTGTCAACCCCCCTTAACCCCTACAGTAATATTATCACTCGTTTTACCATTTTCACATTTCCTTCAGCAATTCATCAACACTATTTTTGGAGGAAAAAACTTTCAATTGTTGTCAGATGGGTGGAAGAAAACCCATGGTGATGGTGCCCTCAAAACAGAAAATTGAACCTAAATAAACCAAAAGCGCAGCATCAACTCTTCACATATGCCGTCTGTGGCGGCGCTGAATGCATACGACATGGTGCCAAACAAGAGTCAATTGCTCTGTGAGTTCTTCCAGCAGCCACCAGGGGATGCTTGGCCACCCGGGTGATGGAAGAGAGCTGATTTTTTTGGCATAATTATTCGACTCCCCATTAAATATAATAAGAAGTAGATGCAAAATTTCCAAGAAAAATTACAAATAAGTCATACCCTAGCATACATGTTATGAAAGTGATGAACTGAAGGCAAAATTAGCAATACTTCAGCATACCAAAAAAATGACACGTGGTTAATTACGTACCACTCTGAGTCGATGTCTTCAATCTCCTCCGAATCCTGAAAGGTTGCAGACTGAGTCCCATTTTCAGCCGCTGTTTGAGCAACTTCTTCTGCTGCAGATCTTTCTGCCAGAGACCATAGGTGGTGGTAAAAATACTTAGGCACTACACATCCTTTTATATTGGATATTGATGGATTCCAATCCATTCCCTTCCAAACACTAACAGAGTTCCATGAAAGGAGGTCTATTGGGTCAAAATTTCTTCTAGAAAACCGACTTGTGATCTGTATCACATGAGTGGGGTGGCAAAGCTGAACCAGTTTTACGGCTAGATCAGCACCGATACCTTTAAGAGAGAAATGCAAAAATAAACAACATAAGACATCATAATTGGTCATTGCAGAAATGAGTCTATATTTTTACAACAAAATCATAGCAAATAATGCTTGGTTATATCATGTTTTCATCCACATAGTTTACAAACACTGAGAATAGTTGGCAAAACAGCAGAATGTGAAGTTAGAAATACACAAAAATTGAAACATGAAATAAAACAGTTAACCCTCAATTATACAAATCAGGATAATATGAATTTTAAGTAATGCTAAGTTTCAAAAATACAATTTTTTTACAAATTGCAAACTTCTAACTTGGTCCCCAGAAGTATTATTTGTTTCTACGCACAAGGGCAAAAAGATGGCAAAACTATTAATTTTAGCATATAAATTGCTGTGGTTCGTTTTATTATAATATCTTTTAATCGAATCTTGTGAGTATTGAGTGAAAAGATTGGCAGATGGAAATTACACAATTGAATCGGAGCAGACCACAGATAAATATGGCTGAAGGACATCTCTCTCTCAAAAAAAACCTAAGCATTCTTACGTTTTCTACAACTTAGTTTTTAACAAAAAATGAAAATATAGATAATATACAACTAAACAATACCAAATTGAGCACAAATATAATATAAATACAATATTGGTGGAAAATTAGGTGCCAGAGGCCTACAATAAAACCAAGTTTTAACGATGGAACCACAACAACATAGACAGTAATTTTGAAAATGATTTTTCTGACCTATTATTTTAAATTTTATAGCACATGGTGATGACATCAAAATAACAATATTTTAGAAATGGGATCAATTTATTTACCTCTGCAAAATCCCATGGTATTGATGAACCATGGAATGTCATGTAAAGCAGGATCGGAATGGCAAAATTTCAGCAACTCAACAGCACACTTTAAATACCAGTCTGGACATTTTTCAACGTTTAAATCACCAATGCAAAAAGCTCTAAAAAAAGATATTACATTTAATCAAACTTTTTATAACATTTGTGTACAACATTTTATTTAAACAAAATTTCAGGCAGGGGAAGCTTCCTCATTCGTGAAACTCAAACGAGAAATTAAACACGGAAATTAGATATTTGACCTTTCTGCTCCTCAGACCCTTTTCTTAAATTGCCCTGGTAGCATTCTTAGGATGATTACTCCTATCTATCTATCTGTCCTCTTAGCTATCAATTGTAAGATTTTCTCCAACAGGAAGTTTCATTGAGCAATGCACCTCAATTAATGTTAATTCTAAAAGTGATTGTTTAACCCTCTCTGCATTGACTTTTACTGGGAGGAACTGTGCGTGGCAGATGAAACTTTAATGTGGCAGAGAAGAAACAAAGACATGACCCAAGGAGGGAAGAAAGTCAAAATGACATCACTTTGACCTCAGAGTAACCCACGAAAAGTCACTATTCAGTCACGACTGTGAAGGTGACTTTTTGCGGGTCATTCTGATGTCAAAGTGATGTCATTTTGACTTTGAATTCATTTGTACACGTATTCTCTGAAAGTGAGAACCTATAAAAAATTTGTCAAATATTGTATATGATACTCACTCTCTCCACATTAAAACCTGAAGGTTGGTTTGGAAAGGTGAGGGTAGAGCTCACCCCTGACACTTCACAAAAACCAAGCATGCCAATGTCACACATTAAGGAGGGGGCCCGGTTCTTTTCCCTGGGCTAGTTCTACAGATGATTATTAATTTTGGGGAGCCCAAAGCTTCACCCCAGATTTGAACCCCTGCCCATCCATCCCATTCCCATCTGCCAATATCCAGTGGCTATATCTATTAGGCCACTAAGTGGCATAGCCAGGTTTTAGGTCTAAATTTAAAAGGCCAAAAAAAAATCCCTTAAAATCCCTTAGGTCCCTTAAAATTCTCCCCTCGTTCCCCTCTCCTATTGGCACTCCAAGACGTGACTACGCCACTTGCCCTGGGCGATATATCATGAAATATCGCGATAATTAATTATATCAAGAATACGAAATTGAGTTTTGAACATTATCGATAAATGATTGTCCAATAAATAGGGTCCGATAAAAGTATCGGGACCAATAGAATATCAGAACCGATAAAATATCACGATATATCATCCAATAAGAATATCTGGTGCGATAAATTAATGGAAGCTTTCAAAATATCAGAATCTTAAAAATAGTCTTCCGATAAGATGCTACGATACTACTATTTTCAGGTAGAAATATCCTTCCGATGAAATATAAAGATACATCATTAGGGATGTGGGAGTACTTGAAAATTAGAGCTGAGTCGAGTAGTTTTGGTAACACAGCTGTCGAGGCCAGTGAGTTCATAAATCTGCTGACAGGAGGCGCTATCATGAAACTCATGTAATAATATCATTGTTAAAGTCAATAAGTTGTTCTAATTCCTTGGCCCTGAAGTTTCAGCTTGCTGCATATGTTGCAGTCCGTAGTCGACGTCAGTGCCAAAAACCCATCAGCCACGGCGGCTGACCATCTTCCAACCAGGCAGCGTATTCGGAATAATCGGAGTGAACCTCTGAGTCGCTCATACTTTACACTGCGGTACTTTTATACCCTAACCTTCTTTCTTAACTAAAACGCTGGGAGAATACGATAAATTGATTAGATTTCTAGGAATAAACATGTAACTTTACGGCTTTAGCAGACAATGCCAGTTTTTCCCTTATGGTACCTTGTCACACGATTTATTCAAGACGACCGGTTTCGTCGCAGAGGCGACATCATCAGGTACAGAAATCGTTATTTTTACAGTTATTTTGTTGTTTGTTCCGACAATTGCGGATCCACTTATTGTGGATATTTACACATGGGTAGTCACAAATAAGTTGAACAACAGCTTTTAGATGCACTAATTTTGGGTTACTAGATACTAAAAGCCCAAAATACCTAAGCTAATAGGTATACATCAGCTGTCCGCACAAGAAACTTTCAACTGGGAAAATATCTGAGGTCATCAAGTCTGGGAAGAGAGGTACCGGTACTACAAGGAGTTTATCAATGCATGCTTGCAAGTAAATTTTTATTCACAGATTTTAACTTAAAGCATCCAAATCAAAGCACCAATAAGTTTACAAATATAAAAAGGATTCAATATATGTATGTATTAGGATCTCCCCATACAGTGGGAGCACCATTGTGATAGAAAATGAATGCCACTTCGTTAAAGATAGGACTTAAGCGATAATTTAGGCCTGTATTCTTAGTCAACCCTACATATCTAGCCCTATATAACAAGAGGCCCCTACATGTGTTTCTCAGACGACCCTACATAAGTGGTGGGGGGTAATTCCGTCGTCAAGCTGTCAGAAATGACATAGATGATGGCACAGCACCAGTTTTCCACTCTGGTTGCATAATGAGACCTAACTATGAAGCTAACAAAAGACATTGATAATTTTTGGGCGTATTTTTAGGGCAACGGCTCAAGGTAAATAAAAAATCGGTGTTGTCGGCCAGGTCGTGTTGGTACATTAATAATGGCTACAAATACTCTCATATCGAACCAAAAGTAGAATTATATTGTCTATTAAGTTCTTCAACATCGGTTGGTACAAGATAGTGATAAGTACAGGGCAAATATGATCATTGACATGGGAACTTACGTTGCATCATCAAGGTTCGTAATTCGCTTATACCTTCTGTAGTTAACCCTTTCGCACCGGACGTCGGGTTGACAAGGGAACTTACGTTGCATCATCAAGGTTCTTAATTTGCTTATACCTTCCATAGTTAACCCTTTCGTGTCGGATGTCGGGTGGAGCCGATGAGCATGGTCATGCATAGAACACCTGACGTCGGGTATAGCTTCAACACAGACGACCGGACGTCGGGTATAGATGTCGCAGGGAATGGGAAGCAACCGCAGAGGTAGCAATGGTCGGTGGTATTCAGGCCCGGCCCGAGACCTAGCTTAGCGAAACCCTTGTGCCACCCCTAAGGCAATTGAGCCAAACCCTCCCACTCATTTATGATCCTCCCCACAGCAGGAATTCGCGGTGAAGTGGATGAAACGGCAATGGTTTTTGCAAAGAATAATTTGTTGCAAACTCAAATTTTTTATTCATTGGAATGAATTCTTCGTTTTGTTGTGTGTGTAGACAAATTTTAAATGAAGTTTTAGGGTTATTTTTAACGAACTTCTCATGTGAATGCCTTAATACCTTGTTCTTCCATATGGGATGAAAAATAAGTAATGGGGAAATGCTGTCATTTTATTGTCATTATACCTCATGAATGTAACAATCCGAATGCCTTCCTACATTACATACCCTATATTTTCAGATTTATTCATCTTCCCCTAAGTAATTACTAATACGCCGGTATTCTAAGGTAATGCAACTTGTATAGCCAATTTCGTATCAATGTTGTATGCCATTAGCTACTCTTTCTGGGTGGAACACTTGCTCAGCTGCCTGACGATGTCTCAGGTAACCTACGTGGAAAAACCAAACAATGATGTTGCACCTGCATTCATACAGTCCAGGTGTTGAGCACTAATGTCATTTTCGCTGAATTTTTTGGTGGCCCTCTAGGATTTTTCGAAAAGTGATCCTTAATATACCATTGAGTAATTCATTCAATGGTCTTCAGGCTTGCATTCCTTTTTCCCTCCCCATTTCCCTTTATTGCTGAATACCTCCTCAACTTCTAAGAAAACTTTATCACAAAAAACCCATTTCTTAGTCCTTATGCCAGTCCATACGAGAATGCATTCCCTCCTCTCTAATTTCACTCTCACTCTAGCTTTGGCTCCCAAGCAAGCAGTGTTCTCTCGGTACTCCAAATTTTGCTTCGGAGAAAGGCATTTATTGATTCTGATTCTCATTTCCCTCTGTAGGGCCCTTGTGGTCATTTTTCTCTACTAATAGCATCTGTTTTAGACAAGTTATGTCAAAAAAGTCTATACTTGAGGACTCCATTATGGAGTTGCTCACCAAAAGTGATAGCGAGGATGAAGATTTCTATCCTGATTCAGAAGAGGATACATCAGAATCTGAGCCAGAGGCTGTAGCATCATTGAGGAAGCAGGAACCATCGAGTGCATCATTAGATGATTCATCAGATGAAGGAGAAAGTATTGTCGAAATGTTTTTCACCAATGAATTGGTTGCAGTGATATCCGAAGAAACCAATCGTTTTTTTTAGTAGGTATGTATACGATTGAGCATTCTCCAGAGATTGTAGTGCCGCGCTTGAAAAATTGTAAAGACACAACTATTGAAGAAATACGTACCTTTCTTGCAAACAATTTACTGATGCCGCGAACTAAGAAAATTTCTCTGCACGAATACTGGTCCAGGGACATGCTGATGAAAACTCCTATATTTGGTGATCGCATGAGCAGAGATAGGTAATTAATGATACTTCAAATACTACATTTCTCAGATAATGCTCTCCCACATCACGGAGATCTACTTTTTAAAATTCGCCCGGTTGTAGACCAGCTCAGTGATTTAGGTAGGGCATATTGTGACATCTAACCTTCAGTAAAAATAAAAAAAGTCCTAACTTAGTTATTATCAACGCTAGAAATCCATTTGATATTCCACAATGTTTTGAACAATGTAAGTTATTTTTATCTAATTGCAAATTCTCAGAAATCATAATCAATAATTATTTTAAAAAAACCACTGGTAACACAATAAGTTGACCACCGACTCTCGCTAAGAAAGGGTTGGACGGTCGAGTAAGTGGCAGGCATAATGTCCAGGTGCCCCGTTGAGTTGGGTCCCAAATCGGAGGGACGAGTGTACCCAGGCAACTCACCCCTAAAAAAGAGCTCTGTCATAGAGGCTTAACACATTCAATGCGGATGATATTTTCACCAAAACCTCCAGTGACGGATGGGTGATTTTCCTTCATAATGGTGGTCTTGGAAGTAATACAACAGAATTTGCATTTTTTTTTGTTTCTATTTCACGCAATTTGTAAAAAAACCTTAATGACATATATGTATGCCACCCATCACCAGTAATGGACAATTCACGCAACCCGCATTACACAATGCAATTTTACTTGTATGAAGGAGTGAACTTTTCATATTCCCGTTTATAATACTTCTTCTACTGTTGATTACTTAGGTTAATGACGAAAATATCTTGGAATTAGTCTTTACGTGTATTTTTTTTGTCTCAACAGCCGTAGATTTAATTTTTTCAAGTCACAGAAGTAGAACACACAATGAACGGCAAGAAAAATATAAATTTATGAAATAAACATTTTTTTAATCAAAGCAAATCTATGTAACCTCAGATTTATTGCAAAATTGAAACATTTCAATAAAAATTCTCACAAATTTTTATGATATATGTATATTGAAAGCAAGGCTTTAGACAGAGCCCTGGTTGACCTTCACGTTCTGGGCAAATCGTAGTCACTGTCCTACAGATGCCTTCACGGTTAGCGGAGAAATGAAGAGCCTGCATCATTCCTAAAAACCTATCACGGCACATTTTCTCCCGAATATCGGTACTCGCACTAACTCTGACCTCCTCCATTCGTTAGAAATCGTGTTAACCCTAATTGCGCCCATGTGGAGAAGAAGGCCCAGCCAAGTTTCCAGTTCTCCCTGCCCAACGCCTCCCAATCCATTATGCCCTTAGTGAAGGCCCTTGGTGAAGGATTTCGGAGGAAAATGCTTTCTGCATTTTTCTCCGTCTACAAGAGGATTATTTCAAAGAAAATATCATTTGCAAGTTGAAATAATCCCTGGGAGTGCCGCTGGTAGGGAGGGACTCCAACCTTGAGCCTTAAAAACTATCCAGCGAAATAGTACAATTTGTGTAATGGAGTGTTGCATATGTGATTAATATGTTAGTTTTTATGAAAATTAAGACTGTATCTGTACCTAACACTAGAATGTATTAATGACCTACAAAATGAAAACACCATAATGAACAGAGGATTAGTAATTGATGTGGAGCAATGACTGAGAAAATATTCCGTAAAATTAGGAAAAAAAACAAAATATGTAAAAAAAAACGTAATTTGTAATAATGATTTAAAAAATTATTAATGAAGTATAAAATACGACCTTATGGACTGCATGGAAACATTTTGGAATAAAACAGTAAGTTTTGAGACGGGAGTACACGTTATTAACAAAAACTAAGTCTGATCATAATTTTTGTGGTTGCACATAAGATATGTATAAATTAAAAAATAAGATAAAATACTATTTAAAGGGAATAAATAATGGTTAAATGCCGTAATGATTAAAATACCTTATGGAGTTTATCTATTCATTTCCACAATTTCGTTTACAAAGCTAAGGAAACAAATAAAGGAGTAAAAAAATACAGACCAATTCTGTACATGATGTAATGCAGTGTTGCATATGCGATTAATATGTTATTTTTTATGAAAAGGAAGAAAATCTGCAACTAACCCCAACACGTATGAATAACTCAGAAAATGAAATAAAATTGAAATGAATTGAGGATTGGTAATTGACCTAGAGAAACAAATAAGAAAATATGTCATAAAAGTAGGAAAAAGACCCAAAAAAAATCACCCAGGATAAACGTAATTGGCAATAATAAAAAAAGTTCCTAGAAAAAGAAATTCAAATATAACATAATTAACTGAAGCACCGCACTAAGATCATTTTTTTATAATGTAGTAAGTATGAAACGGGGATAAATATCTTTAATAAAAAAGTTAGTCTAATCATAATTTTTGTGATAGCACATAAAATATGAATAAATTAAAAATGAAGCTAAAAAAAAACAAATTAAAAAAAATAAATCATATGTAAGACATGATGATGATATTTACGATAAGAATAATGAAAAAGAGGTGAAGGAAATGAAAAGAAAAATCTCAACCTGCCAAATTGTTCCAAAAATAGCTCCAAAGTAAACAAAAAAACACTAAAAATGAAGGAACACGAAGAACTAGAAACGGACACTTCTGCAGTGGTGTAAGGTCACTCCTGAACTGCGGGAGGGTGAAAAAGTAAAGCTAAGTGCACTCGGAGCACCCTAGTGACAAGCGGAAAAACGAACTCCGGAAGACACATTTATGTCTTCCGCCTGAGTGGAAAAGCCTTCATGGCATATATATATGTCATCCGCACTGAAAGTGTTAAAACGTTCTTTTGTTACTTATAGCATGGAAACATTTTGATTTCGTAGGCTTCGGCAGGAAAGGGTTAAGTTTATTATGTGGCAAATTGCGGCTTGAAAATACGTTTTCTATGGTCATACGTAAATGAAGTATTGGTTTCTCAAAAGCATAGCAAGTGCCAAACATGAAACTATTAACATATATTTGCAGAAACAAGGTGCATGTATGCCGCTATATGGACATTAGTCATTTTAATTATTTATTTCATGTGATGGGTATAATGTGGTAGTATTATTACCTTTCTGCTGTGTTACTGGGCATTTTAAAATGGTTTGTATGAGCTCGTCTCCCTTGATATCCATTGTAACATAGATTCTTTGGTTTGTATGAGCTCATCTCCCTTAATATCCATTGTAACGTAGAGTCTTTAACCGAAGTGATCAGCGGATGAAATTTGGCCGCCATGTCTTTGTAGGGTGTTGGGCTGGTTGGTGTGCCCTACTTCAAGTATGGCCAGTTCCAAAAACAGTCTTATGTAGGGCTTGATGTGGCATATGCAGGGCGAGATCGGTTTATGTAGGGGCTGATGACGTATCCAGGGTCAACTTAGAATAAGGGCCTTAACATAAGGTCACTAGAACACAAGTGAGAAAAAGTTACAGCCTCATAGGTGACTTTTACCTCATGATGGTTTATATTGGATGAATTTCATGTTAGATGGCACATTTTGCTATACACATGACAGATCAATGAGTCTAAAAAAATCCTCAGAATCCATGGCATTGACAGTAATTTCTGCCAATTAAACCTTTAGGTTTAGAAACCAATTTTATGGCCTTTTACCTCAGTTCTCTGCGGCACAAATATTTCATGAATTTAAGGAGATTTCCCCATTCATGCTAAATTTACACTTTTAAAAAGATTTACTTACCTTTCTGGATCCTTTAGGTGAGTATAATTCGGTCCCAACAAAGGCTCAGTTATTAGGGTAGCTGAAATACACCCAGGAGGCATAAACTCAGACTGTCCCGGGTCAAAATCCACATATAACAACGCCCTCTTCCGAGAATTTAGAAGTTCACTTTGAGTCCTTGCCTGATTCTTTGAGAGCCATCTGTTTACCATATATCGCATGAATGTTGATTTACCAACACCTTTCCCACCAAATACCATCAAGCGAAAAGGATCTGAGGAACATATGAAAGACTCAAAATTAATACTATCATTAATTAATTTGAATTAGTAACAGGGGAAAATTATAAAATGTAACTATATCACACAAAGAAAATTCAGTCAATGTGCCTTGAAATGGAGACTTTTATTTAAGGCATTTGCAAATTCATGTTAGCCTTCATTAACTGTGGCAGGAAGCTTATTTATGGTTTCCGAAGGCCATTGGGAAATTTGGCTAAGGGATATAAGCAAAAATTAATGTAGAACGAATGAGAGGTCCCATTTACTGATGCTAACCCGGCATCTAAGTACCCGTCTTTGTCTACATCAGGCCTTTAAAATTGCTTAATATGCTGTGA
This sequence comes from Ischnura elegans, assembly GCF_921293095.1. Taxonomy (NCBI): domain Eukaryota; kingdom Metazoa; phylum Arthropoda; class Insecta; order Odonata; family Coenagrionidae; genus Ischnura; species Ischnura elegans. The sequence goes on along the minus strand of NC_060249.1, from coordinate 65,250,833 downwards.
TAGATGCAGTAGGGATATAATCTGTTGATTAGTTAATAGGTACTGAAGAAAATAATATCTAGTGCTGCATTATGTGTGGTTAGATAAAGAAAAATAAATATAAGAATCAACAGAAGTTCAACAGGTTATTTACCCATGCACCTTTTTCCACTGCACAATTAGATTCTGCTTAAAATGCATAATACAATTCCGCATAAAAAAAGAAAATTATTTCGTTAAAAAAAGGAAAAAGGCATATGTCTTCAGAAGATAATGGATGCCATATCAGAGAAGTTTTAAACGAATAGAGTAGTTTTTTCCATTGAATTCTGAGTAGGGTGTACTCATAAGTGAGATAAGAGCTCTGTGTTTAGCTGTGTATCTGTAGATGATGGGGTCCAGATAGGAGAAAATGAATCTGTCAATTAGAAAGTTAGGGACATGAGTTTGTAACTAAGACAAGAAATAATCCAAAGGTTTATATTAGATTGTTTCATCAATGTTTTGAGTAGCATCTATAGTTTGTGATGATGCTAGGCATAATTTTATTTCTGAAAATGAGACAGAAATAAGTGTCTTTAAATTACTAACCTACACAATTTCAGTTAGAGAATAAACTTTCGAAGCCACTCAATGGTAACAAGTTTCATGCAAATAAAAACATATTACTGTCGAGCAATTGAAGGAATTTAATTTTGCCAAAATGGATGAACTTTTTTGTTTACAATTTTTGTGCATTGAGTATGCATTAAATCTGGTGTGTGAACCCCATTCCAAGAAATGGTTTTATGTCGTTAAATAATGTAATTTGCTTCGTGTTCAGTTTCCAGAAAATAATTAAGTGTATGTTGAATATTGTATTGTAGATGCTGTATCATATGGATATAATCTGTTGATTAGTTACTTAGTACTAAAGAAAACAATATGTAGTCCTATGTGATGTGTGGTTTGATTAAGAAAGAGAAATGTAATAATCACCAAAAATCATCTGATTAACCATAGACTTTAAGGAAACTATAAATTGTACTTACATGCTGTCACTTCACAATAAAAATATCTGAGTGAAAATAGATTGCCATACATGAGAGGCTATCAATTGGACACAAAGATTTTGAGGGCAGATTCTGCTCCTCTGACACCATTGTGGTAGACAGCTCGCAAATAAAGCGAGAATAAAGAAAACCTCGAAGACGAGACAAAGCATTGAGAATTTTAATTTAATGAAAACCAATCTCTTAATTGCTAATTGCCATAATTTATTTTAGGATTGACCAAGAGAAGGCATGAAAGAGGGAAACGTACTAACCTTTATCACCTTCAATGTTCAGGACTGAGTCAGATAACTGATACCATTCAGAATTCTCATCATGAAAACGACTATAAGCAACTGAATCTTCCGGCTGAACGAATTCCACCTTGAGGTTTGCTTCTACGTCCAATTCCGGAGGTTTACGCTTGTTTTCTTTGACAATGGGAATCAAAGGATTGAAGTTGAGTATCCGAGAAAATGAGCCGACGAGCATTTCCCATTGCTCCCCACATGCAGGTTCAATAAGGATGGCACTGTCTTGCAAACCCACCCTATCCAAGACACTTGCTCCAATACCGGGGATTTTTGGCAAGCTCTGAAATCAGCAAGAACGTAGGTAAATTTAAGAAAGAAACAACATGGATAGTTCACTACCTCAACAATATGCAAGAGAAATCACTACCTCAAAATCTCCTTTGTTTATGCGTCCTACTGACTGTAAGAACAAAGGACTGGTTCCCTTGGGAGAAAATAGAAGATAAGATTTTGCATTGCATGGAAATTCAAAACCCAAAAATGACGTCGAGCCTATAACTGGCGTGATAGATATGACGCCTCTAAAATGAAGTCGGCTGGGGTAACGAAGGATAAGAAAGTAACACTTTCCTGAAACATGATGGAATTCTGTAGAACCATAATGGTTATCGACCGATGCTTTGAAGAACGCTCCAGATGATTTTCGTTCGGCATCACCAATGGCGACGACGTTGTCGAGAGTTAGATCGTTAAGGCTTTCCGGCTCGTATTTCAAAGAAGGCAATTTTGATTCTGAGATAATAACTTCATCCGACATCACATGCAGCTGGGCCTTTTCTGCGACTAGTTGCCTCTTGACACCATTTCTAGAATGTTCCGAATCAACGCTGACACCGACGACTTTCCAACCTTCCGTGCCCGAGAATGATGCACGATTTTTTTTGCCACTGTTTGAAGAAATGCGGGGAGTTGAGCCACTCACCACCCAACCCTCCCTCATAACCTTAGCCTTCATTTGGATAACTTTGTCATTAACAGAAGTGATCGTTTTCCTTCGTTTTGAGTCACTAACACGCTTACTAACACGGAAAACTTCCATCTCTACGGCGAAAAGAGAATCATTTGCTACGATCAGCTAAGATATGTAACACGTGAACACCTTTCTTTTTCCTAGTTTAACTTCGTCACAGGTGAGAACGACAAGAAAACACTGTTCTCGATATTTTCCACATTTATAATCACAAAATTGTCCACCGGCAACTGTATGGCTTTGAGAGCAGACGAAAATTCACCATTTCTCCATTATGTCGAATGTGAATTTTGAACAACAACCACGTCTCTCCCCCTCTTTCCCAAAATTACGTTAGTCTTTTGAGTTTGTACTACTTTAGTCACACACACACGCACTACCTCATTACAGTATTTGATATTTAGTCCTATTGCGTTCAGAATAAATTTTATTTTTAATATAAAACACTTTTGTTCCAGTTCATTTTTACTAATGCTCGCATATTCAACATTTTCCACCAGACGCCATGCCATTCGTTTGCCAACCACAGCTGACCACCATTTTGTGAATTTCATGATTAAGCCTAGGTTGTTAGGAGATTCATGCGCATCGACATATAAGCCTATTTTTAAAAGTAAGTTTGACAGAGATATGTCCTATATTAAGGACCGATTTGTATTAAATTCGTATTTAATATTTTTTATTAAAAATTAGGCTGTGATTTATAACTCTTGGTCTATTCCTTGTTTTAATCTCCACTTAGCGTAGGAGCGCGTAGGAATATGTGATATCAGCCATCAGGTAAAGATTATTCGGGCGTCGCTGGCTCAACTGAAGTTAAGTTTTGTGCTGCTGCTGTTAATTACGAATTTCACAAAATGAAGAGGAGTTCTGATCGTGATACACCACCAATCAGCAAAAGATCGCGATCCAGCATTGGGAGATATGACGATAGTTCGGACGAGAGGATCACCCCTGATAGGGACCGCCGTGGAAGCCGAGGAAGATCACCAGGCCCAAGCCCCGGCAGAGGTCGATACCCCACGGAGAGTTCCCACCGTGATGAGTACAGCCGTTCTAGAGGTGTTTCAGAAAGGTCTTATACCTACAAAGTTCTGTGCGTGAGTGCTCTGCATCCCAAAGCTAGCGACGAAGTGATTAAAGATACCTTGTACCGAGAATATAAGAAATTTGGTGATATAAGTGTCAAAATTTCCCATGATTTAGATGAGAGATTGGCATATGTTTGTTTCAGAAGTTATGAAGATGCTCGGGAAGCCAAGCATAGTAAGCCAAGAATTATTTTGTTTGATAAAGCGGCTATTGTTGAGGCAGTTTATGAAAGCAGCAGTAGGAGTAGCAGCGATGTTTATCGCAGTAGGCCTCGTAGCATTAGCCCTGAATATGACCGGTATTACCGTCAAAGGTCACCTGTTATTCCGTCAGAAAGACACCGACCAAGTGAGCGTTATGAAAGGGGATATGGTCCGCCGCCCCCTGGGATTCCTCACAGAAGCGGAGGTGAATTTAGACGTGGCGAAGGTGGCCCTCCTCCCCCGCACCACGATTTTATCCGTGGGCCCTCATCTCATCATGGGCTCCCGCACGCTCCTCCGGGTGGTGGCCCTCCTCATCACTACGGTCCTCCCCGGGGACATGGTGGTGGCGGTGGAGCTCATGGGGGGTACAAAGCTCATTTCGAAAAGCACGAAAATAAGAAAGATAAGTTCCCTAACTACTTGCATCATGTACCTCCTGAGGATGACCCTCTTGCCACGAGAACGTTATTTGCAGGAAATTTGGAGATTAACATTTCAGACGAGGAGCTGAGGCGTATTTTTGGTCGGTATGGCATTGTGGAAGATATTGATATTAAGCGCCCGCCTCCGGGAACCGGAAACGCTTATGCTTTTGTGAGATATCAAAACTTAGACATGGCTCATCGTGCTAAAGTTGAGCTTTCAGGACAGTACATTGGTAAATTCCAGTGTAAAATTGGGTACGGCAAGGTAACTCCGACGACAAGGATTTGGGTTGGTGGTCTCGGTCCTTGGACTTCCATACCAGGATTGGAACGAGAATTTGATCGATTTGGAGCAATTAAGAAAATTGACCACGTGAAAGGGGATGGGCATGCTTATATTTTGTATGACTCAATAGATGCTGCTACTGCTGCTGTAAAGGAAATGCGAGGTTTCCCCTTGGGAGGTCCAGAAAGGAGACTTCGTGTCGATTTCGCTGATGTAACTCCTGCTTTTGGATACAAAGCTCGGCCTTATAGTACAGAAGAAGTGACTGCTGCAGGAGACTTCAGAGCTAGAGGTCCGCCGGTTGGAAGGGAAGATTACACTGCCTTTGAACCAGGTTACGAAACCTGGACAGACGGGGTTGAGTATGCATATCCTACTGCAACCGCCACAGGTCGAGGTGGAGGGGGGGGCTACAGGGGTCGAGGAGGGGCCTGGGGGGATAGGCGAGGCGGTGGGCGTGGTGGTGGTTATAGGGGAACATATCCGGCGGATGGCTACCGAGAAGAAGATTGGGTTAAAAGGCCAGCTGGCACTGGAGCCGAGGCCGGTGAATTTGATGTCTTGGGAGGCAGGGCTGCTGGTGGCGGGTCCAGGAGGCAGTCCTCAAGGTCACCTGAGCACGGCGAAGATCGCTCACCACGTTCTCCAGGAGAAAGGAGGCGGCCCCGGTCAGGTGACAGCGATTCTCCTGAGGGCAGAAGAGTTGGAGGGTCTTCCAATAGGCACTTAAATGGTGCCCTTACCTCTGCCCGTTCCCTTCCCGATATTGCGAGAAAGAGTGAGGTGGCATGGACTGGTGCTCTAATTCTTAAAAACTCACTCTTCCCGGCTAAATTCCATCAGACTGACGGGGATTCTAGTATTGTTGGGGGCGCTGGCGGAGCAGGGGGTCTGCTGAGAGATGAAGAAGGCCGCCCTCAATTGCGAATTACCCAGCGCTTACGCTTGGATCAAAGTAAACTGGAAGATGTTTCCAAGCGAATTGCATCCTCCAGCTCTCATGCCATATTCTTGGCGCTGTCAGGTTCTACTGTGTCGGTAGCAGGAACTGGTGAGGATTCAGCTGTGCAAACGCGCCCCTTAAGAAACTTAGTGTCATATCTAAAATTGAAGGAAGCCGCTGGTGTGATCACCCTCGCTAGCAAGGAAACTGATGCTGCTGGTGTGTTGTATACTTTCCCTCCTTGTCCATTCTCAGTGGAGCTCCTGAGACGTACCGCGCCGAACCTGTCGGAAGAAGGCCTTCGAGAGGACCACCTGGTGATTGTGGTAGTACGAGGGGGGTCGGCGTAGTGGTACAGAGCATGATTTTTGTTATCAATATCTACTGCTTAACAGTTACAGCTTTATGTTTTTGGAACTTTTCTGATTTTCTAAGAGATTGAATATATGGCTATTAATACTGTAGGCTGAGGCAAAATATTTCTTTGCCGCAATTAAGATGTGACTTTGTTACAATTCAACATTCGAGTTCCATTCCATGAGAATGCGCAATGGTAATTGCAGTTGCTATTACGAAATATATGTTGAGTAGATAATATATCGAGCTAGCCGGAGATACGCTCCCCATTGTACTAATTTTCTCCATGTAGATAGATATTAGAAAAGGAATATAATGTACAGGTGATTTTAGGTAATGACCCACAAGTATTGTTTTGCCCTTAGAAAGTGGAATTGATTTAATCGAGAAATGGCATCACTTTCTATGTTTAGAAATGTGTGTTTGTTTTCCTCGTAGCTATTATGTTATAATTGTGCAATCTCCACTCTTAAGTGGAGTTTGCTGTATCTTTGTAAGATATGAGGAAAAGTTGTATCATATGTACCTGCATTTTATTGACAAAATGTTACTTAACTTTTTGATGAAAATCTGTTACTCATAGGGTCATGAAGGCAATTAAGTACATATACTTTTTCATTAATGTCAGGTAGTTCACTACTATTGCTTCTATTTTACCTGCAATAAGTTATCGTGAGTTAACGGTTTCTGTCTCCAGGGACCACAGGCTATTTGAATGGCATCTAAGAACAATGTTTTTCTTTGTCTATAGTAATTTGCTCAATTGTGTAGGGCCGTTTATTATGACATTTTGTATTGTACTGTAGATGTGTGATTAATTGTGGATACTTGTATTAATGCCTCTTTTTTCGTTTGAGGGTTTTCTTCCTCTCTGCTGTCAAGATGGCAGACCTGCTCTGGACATGACAAGCATCTATCATAAAGCAGTCCTGAACCACAGCCCGCCTGAAAGCCATAGCACTCAAGTTATCCTCAACCTGTCATTGATGAAAATTTGTTGCTTGTTTTAATATTGTAACAAGTTATTTTCTTCATCTTCCAAATTCCAGCAAAAGGATGCATCAGCAATAAGAACTGACAAATGCTAGAAGTATGCATGAGTTTTGGGACAGTTGTGTTTTTTATTAAGTTAATGTGAATTGTGGACAGTGTTTAAAGATCATCCTAATTCTTATCATATATGGGAGAGTGCAAGTGGTCTGAAGTGGTTCAGTGGTACTGTTATGCTTGATATGAGGACATGAAGAGAAAAATAAAAGTTGTGATTTGTGCTTGCGTGTGATGTGTTCCAGTTTTTGTATGAGTGAAAAGTGTACTGGTGTTTCTATAGTTCTGTGTAATAGCATACCCTTCTGGGTTTAAAGAATGAACCTGAAGTTCTTATACAGTTTTTTATTATTTTCTTGGAAACCGTAATCATTAGCTGCTTTTTTAATTATTTTTCAAATATTTAATTAGCATCTTCATTAACCTCATTCTTTATTCCCGGGTACTTGTTACTCAGGCATACATTTTGTGATAAATAGAGAGGTCCTTGTAGACAAATTAAAATTTGTCTTACTACTTCCCATTCTTATAGTGAGCCATCTCTGCTCCTGGTACCCTGTAATACCAAATGAAGTGAGTGGGTGAGTGTTGGCTTTTAGTTGTGAAGTGTGAGAAGTGAGTGGCTCAACTAACAGTAATTGTGCTGTAATTTGGCTACATCCACCTCGTAGAATTGTCAATTGTTGTTGGAATGAATTTATTCAGTTTATCAATCATCTTATTAATTACAGTTTGAGTCTTAATATAAACAGATTGGTCCGCAGTAATATTAAATTCTGATTTCACAGCTCATTCAGGTTAGTAATTTTAAAAAGCTTTGGAAGAGATGCAGTGCTGAATGGTGGTGCCGGTGTAAGTTCTAAGTTCCTTAACATTTTGTGCATGTGAATAGTACGTGTGGCGAGTGTAATTTCATTAAGTCAGCACTGGCTAGTGCAGGGAGATTTACGAATTTATCGTGTAACTTGTGCTAATGAGATAGTAATTCCCCATCGTTTGGTGGTGTTGCAAATACAGAATTTGGAGATTTTTCAGTTTTGGGAGTGAGTGTTGTGAGTGAGTGAGGCCATTTATTATGAAAGCCATTGGTTACGTGTATTCTGAGGGGAATGATAGTGCATTCACAATTCCAGTAAAATTTTTGAGTAATTTTGTCGGGCTAGATAAAGATAAGTAATTTCAAGAGATTTTAAGCTAACTTGAGTGTATCTTAAGTGAGAATGGTTCAGTGGAGTGTAGTTAACTGCCGTGATGTGGAAAGAATAAGTACTTTGATGCACGGGTAAAGACAACATCGATAAAGGTAAATGAGCCATACCACGTCTTGACGCGTTAGAGCCGAAAATTTGGTAAGTTGCCTCGAGATGACTCCGGAGAATTTGGTAAGTTTTGAAAAAATTAATTATTAGTGCAAAAGAAAGAATCAAATGCATGATATCATACATGAGAGGCTGAGGCATTTCAAATTTAATTTTTCATTTGCTCAATGAGACCCAAAAGCCTGAATAAAGTACGCTTAATTCGTGTAACATGTTTTTAATAAATTATTTTTAAATGATTTTGTTTTTTATTTGAAGTAGACCTGAGGTTTTAAGGTTAATGTAAATTGTGAACCGAGTGAATGTCTTCCTCTGGTGGCGGTCGGGTCGTGGTAATGTTGCGCATATCGCGGTTCAGTCTTATACATTTTGCCGGTAGATGGCAGCTTGATATCTTACATTAATTCTCCCGTTGGAAGTCCTTAGCGGCATAATGTGATACTTTTTTGTGAAAATGAAGAAGTACTATCAATTGATTTTGATCATAGTTTCATTTTTGAGCGTTACTGCCTTAATTTTTTATAGGCACGAATATCATAGGTTGAGGTATGTCCTCGAAGTGCTGAATTTTTTTGGGGATCCTACGCAGAAATCTAAACAAGTGGACACTCATAGTTGTTTGCTTAATCAACGGACATTTAATCCTGGAGTTGGGGTATATGCATCATGGCAAAGGGTTTCCAACTTCCTTTTCGTGTACTCCGCATTTTGGGTCAAAGAAATGGAGGAAGTTAAAGCCATCGCTGTTAATAGCGAAAGCGAGTCCATAGGGTCATTAGAATGCAGGTTATGGTACGAGGACAGTGTCGAGGCGAACAGGGGCGATGGTAAGTGTTTTTACGTTGTTTTTCATGGATGTAGTCTTGATTTGCATTTTTATAATACTTTGCATTTTGTTTCTCAGTTCGAGTTGAAGACATTAAAGGGTCCTCATTCAAATACCTGTATTGCAAGAGCTCGCATGTTGAAAAGAGAGTACCTCGGTTTGTCTCGTTTTCCCTGAAGGAAGAACAAACTTCAGGTGCTGCTATACCTGTTCTACGGAGTTCAACGCCAAGAAGTTCTCCTAACGTAACTATATTCGCATGCACCGTTCCTGGATACGTTTCTGCATCAGAGGCAGTGGGATTTTTTGCATATCATCAATTGATAGGTGTTACTGCATTCGCTGTTTACGGCCAACCACAATATCAAGGGCTGAATATAATCAATATTCCGTGGAACTTCCCTCATCCGGATTCGGTGGAGATTGAAGCAGCAATATCAGCTGATTGTTATTTGAGGGCTTTTGCCGCTGGAGCTAAGTACGCATTTACTCTGTCGTGGAACCAATATATTGTGCCTCGTTATCATCGAACACTGCAGTCTCTCTTCAATGACTACACCGAATCGGGAAAGTTAATTAATTTCAAAGTATCACGGGTGGATTTTTGCACGGAAATAAGCGACAACAGAAAAACCCTTAGTAATTATGATATGCTCCCTTTGCAGAAAACACACCGTCGCTCCGAGGTTGGTACAAAGTTTGTTCCGATACATACTATGGCTTCTTCTTTTCAGAAAATCCCGAATGACATAGTCTCTGTGCATCACTATGGAATGTGTTTTAAAAGTAAGAGGGGTAGGAAAGGTCGAGTTGTGCACGACCCAGTGTTTCGCAGATTTGATCCAGATCTGCACGATGCATTTCAATTTTGGACTTCCAAAATTAATACATAGTAATTTTTTCATGTCCTGCGTTACATCAAGCATTTACATTTTTATTTACGTGTATTGGTTGTTTGTTATTTGATAACTAATAGTAAGTTTGGAACTATACAAACATTACGAAATATGCCCTATTTTTTTGAAGTCCCATTTTCTAGCTTATAATCCCCCTTTGACGTCAAATAATTCGTATTTTCTACTTCTATTGATTGCTGTGATACAAATTGAATGACCAAACATCTTGCTCTTTGTTGTTGTTACTTGTGGAGCGTTTTATGTCATTGACAGGAATAGTTATTTTGTGGTGCTCAGACCTTGTTTTGCTTTTCCAGAGGTAAAGTTATGCTTTCCATGCTCATAAGTGACTATTGCTCCTTTCAACGCCTTGTTACCCTGTACATCAACAAATTAAAGTGTGGATGCATGAAAATGATAATATAGGTGAAAATGCACAAATTAATCACCAAACTAAATTGAATTTATGAATGGAAAATAGAACCTAATTTGATTTGTGCATTGCACATGTTCCGCTCCAGTCCACAAAACTTATATTTCATTGGTGGTGTCACATGTTAAGTAACTTTGTAAGCATTTTACAAAATTTTCCAAGTTTGATTTTCCTAGAATTTTATCTCAAGTGTTTTATTGGAAGGATGATGGAATCAAGAACTTATCCTGTATGTATCCTGATGGCTACTTGATAGACGGAGCATTATTAGATTTTCACTTAATTTATCCATAAGCTAGTGATACATAATTCATAGATGCATTTCACCCTTGAGCTGTTTCTAGAATAGTTCTATTATTGTTCTAGGAAGTCTTTTTGTGTGGACAATGACTCAATAGTGGCCAGCAATTTTAATTTTGTTCTTAAATGATTATTTGTGGTTTTGTTAAGAAACACAAATAATCATTTGTATTTTTTAACAGTGAATTATTAAATGGATTCCTACACTATATAGAGTGTCAGGGATTATTATTATGGTTTAATGAAATCTATTTCATATAATCAGGCTCTTGTAATTGTCGTAAGTCCTTCAATTTTTATGAAGGACTTCACATTTTGTGGGATGGATTTATTTCTTACCTTTTGTGCCTTGTGAGGCCTTTGCATGATGCCTGCTTTATCTTATGGCCATACCTATCACTACATCCTCTTGTAATACTTAATACGTATGTTTATTGATGATATTATCTGATTTTTATTGTGTTCTGAAAGAGATGCAACAGCTCAAGACTTAACAGCACACTAAATAGTTGCTCCATAATGATTCTTATGTCAGCTTTGTTGGGTATTTTGACAAAGGTTGCAATAAGTTCTGCCAACTATTGCATATGCACATTGCTCAATGCAGCGCAAACTTTCGAAAAACAACGAATATGTTGTTGTGGTATCAATAATTTACCTTTAAGGATTTTCAAATTTCACTTACCATCAGCTGACAGCTGTTACCTTTACACGATGAGCTTAAGTCTATGTAGTAATCTCACTGCAGAATTTGATTAAATTGTAACTCGTTATTTCTTTGAAATATCCATCAGTAGCTATATTATTTGCTAGGACTTACAAATTAGTTCAACCGATGTACTACAAAAATGAGTGTAGTCTACATAGGGCAGTCACTCACTATAATTTTTAGGTAGTTGGTCAAAATTTCAAAGTTTACATTCCTGCCATCAAAATATTTTTCAGGCCGTTCAGGGAGGTAGGAATGGCATAGATAATTATAAAAATGGATGATTGGGTGCTAGATTATAAAGTGTGGAATGGTAAGGTTTTATTACATTCATGCCATTTCTTTCAGTTATCATTAGCCTCTTCGTTTAACAATATGTCATTTGCTTCTGTAATTTTTTATACAGCCTCATTGTGCATGAAAAAAAAATTGCAGCCAAGACAGGCAAAAGTAGTGGTAGGAAAAATTCATGTTCATGACCCATAGCCAAACACTGGTTAAATTTAGAGTCAAAATTTATAGTGCTTGGGATTGAATGAGATTGGATAGGTTTATATCTTCCTCCTTTAGGATAAAGTAGAACTGTCTAACATTTATGAGGTGATCATAGACAAGTGTGTATACTATGCCATTGTTACCACCCCGCTAAGTGTCTAATCCTTCAGTCAATGATTGCTGCACATGTCTAATGGCTTTCATTTCCATAACTTTGTGTGGGCTTCAAAAATTGCAAAATCTTTTTTTTTCATGGCCTCAGGATGATTGAGATTGTTCAAGATTAGAATTACATTTTTCAGGTTCTCAGGTATAAATTTTGGCCTTTAATGAAAGCTTCTGTGGAGTGTTTACTCAAGTGATAACTTCCTCGTTAAGAATTTTTTTTACTGATTATGGTATCTTAAATGTTCCAGAGAGCTTGCTGTTAAAGAGGCGATGATTACCCCTTTTCAATAAATGCGGTGGAGTTTTTTGGTTAGAGGTGAGAAGAAAAAAAAATCACACCTTACCCATTGTCAATTTTATATTTAGCCCAGAATGTGTTATGAACCCTTCAGATACGAGGGAGAGGGAGGGGATATGCAATAAATTCTCTACCTGGGAGTTATCACAGAAGATTTTAAATGATGACATTTAGTGTCATAAATTTTCAGTATTGCAGGGTTTTTTTCATGCATGAAGCTGATTTTCTTTCATCTTGTGAAGTTCTTTCATCCAAAAAAGTCTATGATCTCATAGCAAAAAATGACACTCATGATGCATGGAAGCTCATATCTCATCATATATCTTTATATGTGTAATATTTCATGCCTATGAGAAAAGAATGGTGGGATGGAAAGCTGTCTTGTAAATAATTAATGCTATCCAGGTTCCGTGATTCTAGTAGCATGGAATCAAGGAACTTTGATAGCGTAATTATATCTACAGTGGCTCAGAAATGTTAAGTTCCGTGGTTCAATCCACAGTTCAGGGCCATTTGCCTGGAAAGTATGTAATATGAATTTCAGCACACAGTTGAATGTAACAGTAAACCTTGATCATACCAATTTGTCTTTCGGTCATAAATTTTCCTCTTGCATTTATTCTGGTACGTCATCACTTAAATTGATTGAAGGTTATTTTCCTTTACTCTTTCTTCCTCTGCCAGTTTGAATTTATATTCATCTTATGTGGAATGGTATATTAGCTTTCCGGGCATATAGTTATGTGATTGGAAGCATTGCCATATTCACTCATGAGAAGCCTCTTGCATTAAGTAAATAGTCTATATGTATGTGCACCTCACATGTATTTGTTGACTAATTTTGGCCTTTGATCTACCATGGTTGGAGTGTGGCCCTCATGTCATTCAAAATGTGTACCCTACTTGGTATCCATAAAATTATGCACATATTGAACACATAAATAGGTCACTTATTGGACACAGGGTTTTTGCGACTTTTCAATGTTGCAAGTTACTGATGATATATATGTGGTTCGGATTTTTCATAAATATAGTTAATATTTGTGTTCTTATATTTTTAATATTCCAACTGTGAAAATTTCTTTTTTCCCGATAATTACAGATCCCTTAGGTAATAATTATATTTATCCTGATTGGGGAAAGAGTGCTAGCATTGCACATTTTCTTTGAGATTTTTATTGTGTTATCTAATGAATAATTTTACATAAGCATTAATTTTGCCTCTGAGATTAGTACAATATTAAGTCCAAGTGAGGTAAAATACCGATTGCCATTGATATGTTTGATAGTAATCTGCAATTTGGCACTGATGACTGGTTTTATATAATTGTTCATTGGGAATTTTTATAATTAAGAATTTGTACTCTTTTGGTAGCTACACATTTTGCTTCAATACTCTATATAAAACATGTATGTGAGTCACCATGCACAATTTTATAAATTGCCTTATTGTTGATGACTATCTAGACGTTGCACAGGTTTTGCCATATCCTAGATTTAATAAATAATTGTACCAAACTGTGATGTAATTCACTATTGAATTTTGATGTTACCTGTTATGTATTTTTGATAATTTATGTATATTTTCTCGCAAATAAAAATGAATGACTTTTAAACCTGGATCTCTTCAATTAGCATCAGCACCTCTCATTCTGTTAATTTGGAATTTGTTTCACTGGTTATTCATAGTTTGTAATAGGTGGGTGAAATCTGTTCATCAAATAGAATCTGTGGACTTGTTAGCTACATATGTATATAGCCAAGGGTAAATTACAGTCCTTGTAGGAAACTCACTGTTTTCAAAGCATCTTTGGAGGTATATGATACCTCTAAAAAAAAAGGAGTTCTGAATTTTATTGTTTTGAAAATTTAAAAAATGATGGGAAATGCAGAAATAGGTATGATGCTGTTGTGCAGGTACTTCACATTTTGGAACTTCTGAGAAAAAAATTTGATTTGGATGACCTTGTGGTGACTTCCATCTATTTTCCTCTGTAATTTTAGTGGGGAATATTCTCTCCCCCAATTTGCCTTGATCAGTGGATTGTTATTTCACCAAATATGAATGAATTTTTCTTAATCATACCCTGTGTCACATTTTATTCGAGTGTATCAACTCGGGCATGAGCCAAATAGAGAAGCTCAATGGGTGGTATAATACTAAAGATATCAGCCTTGGTATATGTTTAATGAAAGTTCATATTTTTTGTATCTTTTAACAAAAAATAGCTATGGTCAATAAAAATTCATACCAGATCAGTTTCCATGTTTCTCTACATTTTCTAGAAGGTAAGTTAGGTGCTTTACGTCATCAAGTTTGGCTAGTGGTGGAGTGATAGAATGCAGTATGGTAAGAGTCAGGAGGCAAAGCTGAGGGCAAGGGGTCTTTATAGAGGAAACCCCCATGCATGTCCTTGAAGATTGATATAGGCTGTAATTTTGCTGCTATTTAAGTACTTATTTAAAAAAAACTTGAAGTGCAGTGATGATGGCAGAGCAACCCATTTACACCCAACAGTATTTCTACCTGTGGGAAATAACATTGGAAATTTGTAAATCATATCATCTTATGTTGAATAAATTTTTTGTAAAAGCCCTAATTATAGTCAATTTCTCTGTGAAATTAAGACCACTTGACCATTAGTGAGTAATGACTTGCATAAAGGCATTTGCACAGTGGGTGAGAGCACATGGAGAGGTAACTGGAGTATCCTCTATTGTAACATTATGGTTGAGGGTTTCAATTTTTATGAAAATTCCATGTGAGGTCTTGACTGAGATGAGCAACTACTAGGTGAAAAAGGGGTTGAGAATTTCTTGGGTGAACAGGGTGGAAAGAAGAAAGAGAATTCACATGATTGTGATATAGTGTATGGTGCTCAAATGGAATGTAAACTACTTGCCTATGCAGTGATATAATGACTGACCTCGGGGGACTCAAGACCATTAATAGACTAAATCCAAGGTAGAGCCTCTCTCTCTTGCAAATTCTGTATTCCTGGATTGGCACTTTCCTAGGCTCGTGGAAGTATTCTGAGACCCCTTTGTACTGATTAGAACAATTTTGCGTGTGACAGACAGAGGTAGCCAGATCATACTCTTCCATTTGTGATGTTTTCTGCCTGAATCAAAAGGATGAATGATGTTTGAAATCATAATTTTCAAGGAGCCTTTATAAATTTAACCCTATTACCATAAATCCTGATAAACCCTACTATAGATCCTTCAATATATATTCTTCTTGTGATGCCTTAGTATGGTATGAAGCCTGTTTTATCTAATGGCCATTCTTCTTTCCATTCCATGCCCAGTCTTTCGGTCATACATCACTGGATTCGGTCATACATCACTGGATTTTCCTGATGCTTAAATACTTAATTCTTATCTTTAATAACCATCCTGCACCCTGAATTCCTTCACATCTGCATATCTCATCTCTGTCCACTCTTCTCTCGAGAAAAGTCTTGAATGTACTCTGATCAACCTTGTGTGTGACATTGTTTATCTCTCTGCATAACCTTGCCTTTGTTGCCTCCTGTAAGTCTTTTATCTTCCCTGGGTGTACATACATCCAAGTGTTGGCTCACTAAATTAATAACTGAGTTTATAAACCAGTATTTACGGGCCCGGATTTTTGATAAATACCCTGGAGAGTCTCTGTCTGTATGTTTTGTTTTCTAAGGACATAACTGTTATTTGGTATTTCACTAATAAAACCAAAATTATCTGAAGCTGTCCTGATTCTTTGTTGACCTCTTCATGGTAATGACCACTTAGGATTTGTGATCTGTATGCACTGTTGCTGGCCTCAAAAGACACATTGGTGGAAATATTATAGTCCATGTACGTAATTGCAAGAAACTTTTCAACAGTACCTTGTCCTCGTCTCAGTTTCCATGAGGGATCTTGCAGCAAAAGCCATAGGTTGAGAGTCTATTGTCAGTATTGTTCCCAGTCCACTATAGGGTAGTTTCCTTCATCAAAGAAAACGAAATGCATTGATTGCGATTCCTTACCCACCATTAGTGTATTCATAATATACAAATTAATTGGTTTTATAAATCCCAGTTTAGACGAATGGCCACGGTCAATTTTAACTTCATTTGAAAAAGGCCATATTGGCACCCATGCGATTCCACTCCACGTGACGTCACAGGGACCTAGTTTCTATACGAGTAGATAGGAGTTTTACATCGTCTCAGATTACCAATGCATGCATGAGGCACAGAGCTCAGGGAAACATCTCATAATAATCACTCATTAAAAATACCTAAGTTCTGAAAGTTTCCTTTGTTTGATAGGGGAATAATAATCCTTATTTAAGCCAAGCGCTACCTGCTAGCGGCCTGTGTCGTATCAGCGCTCAAGCCTCACCTCACACGCCAACAGCTGGAACCAGAAATACGTCACATGGACTTTTCCCGTCATTCCCACTTAGCCGTCGCGTTTTCGTGCGCTTGAAATTTTTCACTTTCCATTTAGTCGCAAAAAATAGATACCGTCATTCAAAAATTTAAGAGCGTGAAATGTGCATTCCAGGAGTATTAATCTTTTGATTTAGGCAATAAAAAATTAATAGGAAACCACCCTAATAGAAGCATCTTGTAAAATAACAGGTTTATTGGCATCAAATGCAGGTGCTGATTTCAATTTTTCATTCATCGTTGTCCCTGTGCACATTACTCTTGAACCCTTTACCATTCCATTTCTAATAGTAATAAATTTTACTTTGGTGCACTTAATACTGATAATTTTGGTTTGTGCCTTGATAAATAATTTATGTGCCATTTTGAGAATTTTAAATCCGGTTTACCCATGTCTACAAGAGTTCTACAGCCTGTACAAAATTTGAGGTGGGCATGATACTCAAGGTCATGGGTTACTTTTGCATCATAAAAATTGAGAATACATAATACTAATGAAAGTCATACAAAATAAAAATTTATTAACACAATTTTGTTTGTAACTTCACAGATTTATGAACATCCTCATTGCAATTTATATTATAATGGGCTTCTTTGAACAGAATTCCACAAGGAATGGGATTACTAAAGAATTTTTCAAGCGAAACAAATTTCAAAGCTGTGTCAAATTGTATTATCAATAATTAAATAATAGTTGCATCAAGTCAGTCTTTGAAGTAGAGATGCATTCAACACTCCAGCTTCAGCCAATGTCTTGGAACCATCCTTGAGTTCATTTCTGGGGAAGGCAGACAGCAAAGCAAATGATGAAAGCTGATACTGAGGCCGAGCACTGTTCTCAGGTTAAGGAAACACAGGCAAAAAAATGTGAATGATACAACATGGATAAGACACAGGGGGGCGATATTTTCATAAAAACGCAGACATTGCCTAAGAAGGTGGAAAATTCCTCGGCAGAGGAATTTTTTTTTGAGCATTTTATAAGGGTGAGGTGTCATATGAAAGGGAGAAAATTCCAAAAAACAATGAATGGCCTAATCACAATTGAAAAAACGACTTCGTTTTCTTCCACTAATCTATTTTGACGGTACGACATGTTTCGACATGAACTCATAAATGACCGCTCAAGGTTGAAACATGTCGTACCGTCAAAATAAATTAGTGGAAGAAAACGAAGTCGTTTTTTTCATTTGTGAACTTCAACTTCCACAAAGTTGAGCCTGACACCATTGAACGAATGGCCTAATTTTACTCACTGCCATGCTACATTCAACTTTACTTCTGTTGACCAAATTCATTGCTGAAATTTAAAATCCTGTTTCAGAAAGTGGAGATCAAGCTAGTAGGACGAGCTTTCCCCTTACTATGCCATCTCAGGTATATGTGACGGCATCTTAAGAGGAATATATTCAGAAAAAAAATTACTGTTTATAAGTGAGAGCAAACAACAGCCAAACCTGAAGGTAAGAGAGAGAAGACCCAACCTAACTTGTGACGGGTAAATTGGCTTACCCATTGGCTCCTAGCGGGAACATTCTTTTCTGGAGCCTTTCAAAATTTTCCTATAAGTTTTGTGAAACAGATTTATTGATAACCTGATTATTAGGTCATATACCGAATTGTTTAGCCAAAAAAACAAGGTTAAATATTTTATCTGTAACCAAACTACATACACTAAAATTGCCGTTGCAATGGATACCACAGCTAAGGATATTGCTATTTTTGAAAATAAAAGATAAAATGATGAATTTGACAATAAGATCATAATTTATCATAAAAATGATACCAAAATATTGTTTAAACCTTAGGGGATTAAAAAAAATATATAATTTAATCCAATATTTTGAGTGTAATTCATTATAAAATACAATGAAATGAACATCTGCAAGAAATAATTTCTCTTATGGGAGTAAAAATCAACATTTTTAGGAGTATAAAATGCCAAATTATCAACCTCTTGTTAAAATTATTTCTTGTTTGGGTCTTATATGGCCTACAAATAATATTATTACAACTCCACACTTGTATCACTGGGACTGTAAGAGGAATATGGAATTAATCAACGAATCGGGTACATATGAAGTAGGTGGTCAAAAGATTCACCAGTACTGAGGAAAAGTCCTCTTCAGCTCATCAGTGCTAAGTTACTAGGACGTTTTCAAGGACTATGTTCCAGTATGATTCTTGAAGGCAAAAGGAAGATCTTATTTGGGAGACAACTTTTCCTGAAAGTGGGTAAATTTGAACAAAACTTTGTTAATATATGATGTAAGAAGGATACAGGGTGATGTAACGCCGAACATCATTCACAGTGTGGGTATGATTGAATCGCCCTTGCAAAACTGTGCCATCAGCTAGGCGTACTTGCACGGTGGTAGATGGCTCATCTTCATTCACATTTATTGACTGTGCTGCCGCTGATTCATTAGCCACCCGCTCACCTTCAGTCACAGGTTTGGTTGATCCGACAACTGTAGGCACCGAGCTGCAAAATATTTATTAAATTTTCTGTAACAGATATGCGAGTGAACACGTGCTCACCTTTAAATCGTAGATTTGATAGTCTCATCTAGGATTTAAAAGAAATTTGGAATATTTCTTAGTAAATAGTAAAAATATATTCTTCAATGCAAAAGGGAAAACAAATATGTATTTAACCCATAAATGATGAGTTACTTGATTAATGAAATAATGAGACCACGCAACACAAAAATAATTTTAATTATAGTTTCCCATATTTATAATAATCAATAGATGAGTAACGAGGTATATACTAAATGTGTAGAATTTAATAAGGCTGAAATACGTTTGAAAAAACAATTCCATTACCTGGTTCACACACAGCTAGGGAGGTAAATATTAAGTCAGGCAATCAGAAAAAAAATAATGGCATTGAAACACTTAATGGAAAAGAATCACAGCAAGATGGAGATAAATCACCAAATTGAACCATTAAAAATTTAACTTCACAAGGACAAGTCATATCGCTTCATGTTACTTCATATTTTATTCTATCTAATTTATTCTTCTGCCTATTTCACTCTAAGTGATGACAAATCTAACTTCACTTGCATCATACCAACAATAACTCTTATTGATGTAGTTATCAATTACACATTCCAGCCAACAAAAATTAATAATCAATTAGAAAATGAAAAAACCTACCTCCCTAAAAGTTGACCTTTCCCAGAAAATGCCTTAAACTTGTTAACAACAAACTCCTCATGCCTGTGGTCCTCCATGTTAAGATGCACTTCAGCGCCTCTCCTAGCCCCACGACTTAGTTCTGGAGGCAGCTCTCTTTTCAAAATTAAAACAAGTAAAGTGTAAGGAACAAACCTAATCATCTTAATTTTATTGGATTATCTCATAAGAGATTTTATTACCACAATTAGTTGAGATATAAATATTCAATACTAATAATTTTTTATATTTTAAGGCATAAGCAAAGGCAAACTAAAAACAAGGCAAATTATATGTATTTATATGTATATAGAGGAGCTTGGATTATCCATTCTATACCATTTTTCTGAACTGACGGCGGCTGACCTTGAGCGTGCTCGAAACCCACCCACTCTTCTAGCCAATCACAGAAGAGCGACAGGAGAAAGTGTGGAAGAGCCCGCAGTCTCTCTCCGAACTCTGTGCAGTGCACATCAATCTCCAGCTAGCAGTGTTGCCAAGCCGAATCTTTGGAAATCGCACAGTGCTCGTTCTGCCGCCCCCAATAGTACTGTTATTCCCAAGGCTGGCAACGCCGATCGGCCGGATGGAGGGGAAAAGGGAAGGGAATGGAGGGGAACGGAGAGGTGGAAGGGGCAGCGCTTCTCATTGGCTAGTTTCTATTTTCCACCCAGCCACCGTCAGTTCGGAAAAATGGTATAATGATGGGAAAGCTCAAATGGAAAGATACTCATGATTGTTTCTCAGAAATTTGCATCAAATTTGGTTTCTATTCCATAATTTATCAGCCCCTTTTGCACCCACTCTGCAGAAATAGTACACAGTTGTTTTGAGGCGGAGAAGGGTATGAATGGAGGAATTGGCTAAGGAAGTGATGGGGATAATCCAACTGCAAATAATCACGCATTTATCACTATGTTAAATGTGAATATGTAATTTTAAAAAAAGTAAACTGCTATGAAAAACCACAGAATATATTCAAATATTGGGTGCGCTAAAACAAAAATATATAAATCATATTATATAGAATTTCTCATAATAACAAAAAAAATTCTATATTTTTGAAACTTCTTACATTATGCTTTCATCATCAAATGATCATAGAATTTTGATTTGAGTTTTGCTTTGCTTATTGTAATGTTTAAATAATCCTGCTACGCAAAATGTTTACATCAATTGTGCATATCATTTCAGCAAATTTTTTTAGAAAATTTATAGTAACCATATAAGAAAGTAGTCTGATTAAGATTGAATGAAAAGGTTACCGAGGGATATTCGAGATTCTCAAGATTTCATAAGTACATAAAACAATTTACCAGCCGTAGCAAAAAAATGAGTGGACTGGCAACTTTACCATAAAGAAATTAAACAAAATAATAATGAGATAAAACACAAATGGATTTGAGACATAGACAATTATAATGAATACTTTTAAAACATTGTAATGACTTGCAAACCTCCCTTAAAGTTTTAAAATGCGGAATAAATTAAATAATAAAAATGACACCTGACATCGGGGGTACATCTTGGTAACCCCTGAGAATAACCAAATTTATTTCATTCCTACTGTAACCAACTGTTTTCAAAGTTAATTGAAATACATTATGATTATCTAAATTAAATTTTTTAGAAAAAATTGCATTTCCAACAAATTTTAACATACCCCTGTCGAACAGCATCGAGAAATTCTCTATTTTCAGGATCTGAGTAGCGTCTTAGTGGTCCATCATCAACACTGAAACCTTCTCGCCACATTTTAAGAGTAACCTCTGTTTGGGAATCTTGACG
Source organism: Ischnura elegans (assembly GCF_921293095.1). Lineage (NCBI taxonomy): Eukaryota > Metazoa > Arthropoda > Insecta > Odonata > Coenagrionidae > Ischnura > Ischnura elegans. Next base: position 65,229,344 of record NC_060249.1, on the reverse strand, counting down.
GGAAGTAGAAGGTGACTGTACAACTGTAAAAAGTAAGAAAAACACTCGAGACCTCATCTGATACAGGAGATTACAATGTAAAAATTCCCTTTATGTATCTAACATAAATAACGCTCCTAAAATAGGAAATCTATTATTTTAATTGATGTTTTCCAGTGGTAGAAACACCTCATTCCAAAAATAAAAAGGAACAGGATACCTAATGCAGGAAAAATTAACCATTAAAAGACAAGTACTGGACATACTGTCAGGTGCTCTCAAGGTTTCCATTGTTTCATGTCAGATGAAGACAGTGTCATTGGCAATCCTGCCAGCATCTTCATGTCTGAAGTGAAGTATGATTTAAAATGGGCCAGTATACATATGTTGAAGTGATGGTAGTAATGGTCATTTTTCTGACAGGTTTGCTCTGATATGCTGAAGTCATATCTGGATTTTGAGAGTGGGTTCTGAGAAAAAGTATCTCCCAAGTGTGGGGGAACAGGTGGCAATCCTCTAGATCAGCGGTTCCCGAACTTTTTATTTCCACGACCCATTTTAGCCCATACGTTTTAGCCGCGACCCCTTAAAAATGGTGGTCAAAGTTTAAGTACATAGTTCACCATATTATTTTTATACATCTCGCGACCCCCAGTTTGGGAACCGCTGCTCTAGATAGAAGATTCTTGGTGTTTTGGTGAGTTCTATAACTCTTGGATCAATCTTAGGAAGTAACTTTTTTAACTTGGTGATGACTATTAAAATTGTCAGAGCATCTACTCAACTCAACGCAGGAGCTTTCGAAAAAAAAAAGCAGACGTCAGGTATTTTCTAATACTAAAGAAAGATAGTCAGCCATAGTTGCTGTAAGGCAGGGAGAGAGAAGTAACCATTGGCACACATTACACCGAGGAAAAATATCTTATAACCTTTTAAATTTCTTACGGTAAATTTCTTACATCAAATAGTGTCCTTAGTGCACGTAATACAGAGGGTATTCAGAAATGTTATTCTCATTTCACGCAGTGTGAAATGAGAGTAACATTTCTGAATTCCAACTCATATGAGATTTAAACTAGAACCCTTGAAAGATGATTGGTGATTACGTATTATGTTGATATTAATAAGTTTATTTAAACTTTCCTATGAACTAAAAATTATGACATTGTACCAACAAAAGGTGAGATCATGTCTTAAGATGGCGAGAAATTAAAATGTGTATGAAAACCATTTTTCCTTAGATCCACAATTTTAATTCACTCATAGTCATGGAATCTAACGCATGAGATATTTGTACATAACCTGTGCTTACAATTCAAAAATGGGTATTAAGAGCCTCGAGTTTTTCCAGGAGAATTGAATGGTAAATTTGGAAGAAATAGGCCATCAATCACTGAGTACTTCAATCCAAGGTTCAAGTTAGATTTATGGTAGATCTAAACTACCCTCATCACCGGTGTGAATTACAAACATCCAGGACCGGTTCATGGATAATTATCAGTTACCTATCTATCTACCAAGAAATTAAAATTTACTTTATTCAAAATTCACACGTATAATAATATAATCCACATCGCAGAGAAGATTTCTCGGGTTTTGCATCCGGTAAGGTCCTTAAGGAAGGGACCTATGGAGGACCGATAAAGGTCCTCCATTTCTCCTAGAAGGAGATCTCGAGTACCTTACCCCGTGCAAAACCCGAGAAATCTTCACTGCATTTGCTCGCCGGGAAAGAACCAGATATTACATAGAATTATCCATCACATATATAATTCACTTAATTATAAACAATTCCATCCCCATAACGTAAAAACATGTGTTGAGATTGCATTGGCATTGAAGAGCCGGAAAAATCAAAATAGCTGATAATTTTGAATTTATAATGCTATTTTAATAGACTTACCTACAGTATCATCATTAGACTGGCCAAGTTTATAACCCGTGCCAGTGAAATTCGCCATTCTTCCTTTGCTGCCATGAGCTTGACTCTTTGGATCGACCACTTCGGCTCCATGCCTGTTGAAGGATGAAAATCATAAAGAAATGCGATTTTAATAACACAAAGACTCGAGTAAATAATCACAATTAGTACTACCACAACCAAGCAGACTATAAACTATCGTCAATATCCAACAGAAAATATCACCATCAATTACAACACTTACAGGGAAGAATCGATTGCAATTGGAGTTACTTACTCTTGAACGGACTTAAACATCACGGAAACAATATCTTTTGGTTTCTTTTTTGAAGGACCAAGTATTTGTTGGCCGCTACTCTCAGAACCACCGGCGTAAAATGCTTGCCCTTCCTCATCGTCATCTTGTTCGTCTGACGTTCCAACAGTTTCCTTGAGGCTAGAAACTGTTGCGAAACTGAAGAGGCACAAAACCACTAATAAATCTGATCAAATTCAAAAATATATCGAGAAAAAGTCAACTCCAGGTGTTTTTACTCACCGAGAGGAAGAGGAGCGACCTTTACTTTTAGATTTGTCAGGAGGTTTAACATTAGGTATTTCTTCTATCTCAGGGGAGCTGTCCCCAGCAGGCTGTGCTTCACCATCGTTCTCGTAAAAACCAGCCAAAGCAACCTAGAGAAAGAACTTAATTACACGAATGCTCCGGGGTCCTCAATGGGAAAATTTTATTTACCTCTAAAAGTTTCAAATATACCTCTAATCTCCATGCAGATGATTCCAAGTAGAACTTCGCTCTTTCCGCATCAACACCGGTGATATCAGTAAATTGCGATAATAACGAATCTTTATCCATGGTAAAGACCCTATCGAACCGTGAAAAACTTGACAAGAACCGAGATGAATCGTCTATTTTGTTTTTAAATTACGCTGCTCCTTTATTTTAAAGAATACGTTGAATGCGCCGAATGCGCCACTGGAAATGCGCTGAGAACATGAAGAAGAGGGAGTAAAGAGTTGTGGAATTTTTTAAATTAGAAGTCTGCTAGCTCGGAAGTACTTCAATACTAGAAATTTCGGATTTTTCTCCGGCCATCTTCCATTGATGGAATAACAGGCGTTATGCGAAACAATAACTTTAATCAAATGATAATCAATGCGCTTCGTGCGCAATTAGCGACGCGCCTGATACTTGGGTTTTTTGTTGTATTTTAATATTTGAGCTATAAAATTACGTGAATATACCGTTCAAAACACGTATGACTAGAAGATATAATGAAATTGGTGGAACAGATAGATGTATTGTACTTGGTCCTCCTTTAACTTATTGTGTATATATAACTGAGGCAGAAGCAACAAAAGAACAAACCAAACAAATCCTCAACGGGGTGGAACTGGTTCTTGGTTATTTCGCAATGACAGGAATGAGTAATATCTTGCTAGTGAAGGGAATAGGTAATTCAAACAAGTAAATGAATGAAATCGTATTATGCAACCAAGACGGTCTTATTATAGCAGCTCCGCTTTCGAAAATTACGTGATAGTATTCCATAGCCTAATAATAAGTCAACTGCGCAGATAGGATATTCCAATGTTAGATGAAATTCGTAATCGTTCCTAGCCTTCCGAACATCTGTTGGTAATTTAATAAGGCAGTTCACATTCTAAAATTCTACGAACAGCACGAGTACGCAGGTATCACTCATTCTTTGTTTTGCTTGAACCTCGAGGAACACCTCCATCTCGCGGTGGAGCCGGTATTTTCGAAACATGGCGGCGTTTCGACAAGAAGCTGTTAAGGAGTTAAGTTATTCAGTTCACAAATGCTCTAGTTTTTCATCTACGTACGTTCCAGAGTAAGTAAAACGTTGATTCTTAGATACCGATTCATTGAACCACATGCATTAACTATGTTGACCCGCTGAAGCAAATTTTTAAGCTGCTTCGGATTGATGAGTAAACATCGTAGGAGGCTAAAACGCATTATGTCATAATAGTAACAGCAAAATGATTTTTTTCGCGATTTGATAAAAGATCAAAGTGAAATAACGTTACGGTTAAGTTTTGTTGTTACGGAACTTCATATGGATGCTTCTTGTGCACGGCTGCAGTTGTCATTCATAATTGTTTTTTTGCTTGAATTTATCCACAGAAATATCCAAGTTGACAAACCAAATGACCAGTCTTCGAGGTGGTCCTCTGACACGAACAATCCCCCGCAGGTAATAAAAACAGCTCATTATTTCCAGTGCCATATTTTCGTGCTACTAACTCATTCTCATATTTCAGTTCCTCGTCCTTAAGCTTCAGAAGTACTCCTTAGTTGAGTCCATTACCTTTGGGAAATATGAGAAGACCCATGTATGCAATTTAAAAAAATTCAAAGTATATGGAGGTTTACAAAGTGACAATATGATTGAATTATTGGAAAGGTGAGTTCATCCCTTTGAGTGGGCTCGCAACGGAAGTTGTGTTACCCATAGACGTATAGCTTATCACCTTTGGCAATTAATTCTCACTATTAATTGTTTAAATGCATCGTAAATTTTGCAGTTATCCTGAAACACTTGCATTGATATTATGTAGTAGTCGATCAGATTGATATTGTTGGACAATGATTATGAGTTGTCCTTTATTTGATAATTGTTTATTTAATCATGATAACTATCCAGTTTCTAACGTATTCTTTGGTTTCAGTGGTCTGAGGAACGATAGTTCTCCTGAAACGTTCGAGCTGAGAAGGTTTGTTGGAGGTCATCCTCTTCCTATTCGGTATCTTAAAATTGCTCCATTGCAGTCTTGGGGTCCTTCGTTCAACTTCAGCATTTGGTTTATTCGTATTTCTGGCATAGATTCTTGGGAAGTTGTACAGCCCTGCATTCGTTGGTTCAATGTGGTAAGACATCGAGATTTTTTTTCTTCATGCTCATTTGGATAGAATGTGTGTAGAAATGTACCTTTATTCAGTCTGGCTATATTTTTACAGTTGGATTTTGTACTATTAACATCTTCTACTCCACCATTATCCTTGTGCAGTTTGTGTTGTGTTTTGTGATGCCTTTTTCCTCTTCTGTTAATTTGTATTCATTTGTTTGCCAGATGGGTTTGTGTGAGTGGAAGAGTGATTGTGTGACTGTGTGGTTCATTTTACTTTTGCTGTGCATGCCTTTGAATGCATGTTCGTGTCCTTTACCCACTATTGGTGTGAGTATATCTTCCCTATCACTAGCATTGATCTGGCAGCCTGCCTGTGTCCTTCTGACTGCTGCAAATACTTTTTTTCACACTTTGGACTTTATTACCTGTCACATAATTATGTCATTTGTCAGCTTACTGGAAACTCCCTTTTAGATGGAATACTGAAGGTAAGAAGGACTCCATTTAAAGTGAAAAGCATGATTTAATTTTTTGGGAATTAATCCGGGTGAGTTGTGTCATGATACTTTCATTTTGATGTCCAAATTGTTCCTAATTACTAGGAATAAATTGGTAGTACATTAATTCAGTAAATATTTTTTATTCAGTCAGCAAATTGAGGAGGATCAGGAATGAAATTTTATAAATTATGTAATCTTAATTACAAATAGGTTACAGAATATTGAATTAGAAATTAGAATTAGAATTTTTTATTTGTCCACAGTGATACAATACACTAGTTACACACTAGGCAGGTATATAGGACACGTCAAAATATCAAATATTAGTTTAAAGTACAATATACACATCGAATATAAAATTTTACACTGTGAAACCTTACATGCTATGTACTCAAATATTCATTAATGCAATAGAAGCATTTTTCAAGAAGATAAGTAAAAACAATTTTTTTAAATACAAGTATTCTATTTTCACATTTTATATAGGCAGGCAACTTATTATATAGTTTCGTGCACATTGCACGGGGTCCTTTGGTGGTATGGGTAAAATTTTTTTGTGTGACATGTAGATCATTACACTTTCTGGTATTGTAGGAGTGTATACTATTATTTTGAATGAAATCGCTAAGGTGTTGTTTTGCATAGATTACTATATGTATATACAAGGCACAGTTAACAAATGTTGATTTTTAAATAGAGGTCTGCAGTGAGCTCGGTGATGCTGTTTAAGCATTACCCTCAACAATTTCTTTTTAATTAAAAAAACATTGTGCAACTTAGGTGAGGAACCCCTATGTTATTGTACTTATCAGTTTTATTTATGACATCAAAATGTAGTATATCTTTTTACAGACTGAAGTTGCCAAATATTTTTACTCCATGGCTACTATATTGTTAATCTATATGGGTGAGGGAAGGAGGGGGATCGAGAACAATGTACCATGAAGAGACTCAGTCCAGCACTTAATCCTTTCAGAGATCATGAGCCTCTACTGAAATAGTGGTAGGAAAATCTAAATGACCTTGATGTGCAGTTGGTGGAGCACCCGACTCTGCATCATGAAGGATCTGGGTTTGAGTTCCAGTTAACTGCCTATCACATCACATTTTTACAAAATATGATGTGATAGCCAGTTTTGCATACTAACATTGATAAATTAGAACCAATCTTGAATTTGTTTATTGGTTTAGCACAATTCCAGTCCATCAATTTTATGTCCTTATTCGTTTGTCACTTATTAGATGTCTGGTCCATTCGGAATGTGTGAGGTTTTTGTTGTCCATGCTGCGTCTGTAATACAAAATTACCATGTTGTCATTCTGTATTGTATATCTGCTTTTTGCAGTACAGAGAACGTGAGGCCCTTCGTCTATGCATGAAGCACTTACGATCCCGTGGTCATTGGGAGGCTTTGGAAACACTGGAGTCTGGACAAGGTGTTCCTCCTTTGGAAGATCCTGTCATCACACTCCTTCACAACCTCCTCGTACGTGATGGAGACTATATAGGTGCAGAAAAATTTGTGGAGCAAGCTGCCAAAGGAGGTTAGAATGTTTAAGTGGCTATTTCAATTAATTTTTTGGTCTCTTTAAGTTTCCAGATAGCCATATGTATGTGCATGTTGTTGGGTTTTCTGGTCAATCAATCAACCAAGCTTTTCTCATTGGGGTTTTATTCGGTGGAGTCGAATAACACAATGACATTACATGACACAATCAGGTGCTTCTCCTCTCGCATCCGCCTTACCTTCCCAGGAAACCTTCCCAGGGAAGGAGGGGGAAAACCCAAGTATGGGAAGGAAAGAGGGAACGGGATGGGTTCCTTGACACTCCTTGTGCCTACCCCAGCACCCTTTCTTAATTAAGGCCACCGTCTTAGCTTCGCAAGTCCCGCAATCCTTCGGCGGTCTGATTATCCTCCCATAGTCACTCCTTTGGACTCCTTCATTCCCCAGGTCGATTGCCGTCTACGACTGGCCCCCGTCCTTGGGTCGAATGTCTTCACTGTAATGTTCTTTATTCGGGGTGAGGACAAGATATGCTTGATTCCTCCGGAACTCGCCCTCAGGTGTTCTGATGTCATAGGATCGTGGCTCTGCTCTCTTTCTCAACACGGTCCCATAGCATTTCTTATCTACTAACCAAACTCGATATTGGGCAATAGATCTGCCAGTTCCCAAGTGCGATGGCGTAAATCGAATTGGTATTTTTCTTTTGTTTTCCTGGTCTGCCACTTCATCCTCTTCTCTCTCAGGTGGGGCCATTTCGGTTCTAGCGCCTTTTTCACCATCGGGAATATTTGTCCAGAGCTTACGCCCTATTAATAATTCTGCTGGGCAGTGACTGGTTTCCAGCGGCATAGACCTATAAACTAAAAGTCCAAGATTAGGGTCTCTCTCCTTGGTTAAAATATTTTTCACAATTTTCACCCCAGCTTCCGCCTCTCCATTACTTCGTGCATGGTAGGGGCTGCTGGAAGTTAGTCGGAAGTTGTAATCCTTGGCAAATTGTTTAAACTCTCCTCGAAATTGTGGACTGTTACCTGTTCTCACTTTGTCTGGAATGCCAAATCTAGCGAATATCACCTTTACTTTCCCAATTACGGCTGCTGCTGTTGTCATGCTTAGCAACGCTACTTCCGGGTATCGCGAAAAATAATCAATCATTATCAGATACCTTAATCAAACCAATATCTATGGCTACCTTCTCCCATGGGTGTCTGGGAATTTCAGACAGAATAACTGGTTCCGCCACAATCGGTCGGTGTTCAATGCATTCTTTACATCTAGTTACCATCTCTCAGATTTCAAGCGAAACTGTCGGCCACCAAATGGATTCTCTTGCTCGCGCTTTACACTTAACTATACCCAATTGTCCTCGGTGCAAACTTGACAGCATTTCTTGGTGAAGCGACTGCGGGATTACTAATCTCTTCCCTTGCATGAGCAATCCGTCGGTTTCCATTAAGTTGGCTCGGTATTCAAAGAAGTCCTTGGCCTCTGGATTGACGTATCCTTTACACTCTGGCCACCCTTCTTTAACGTACTTATCACTTTCTGAGTGATCTCGTCTTCTTGCCGCCTTGTGTGAACCTTTTCTACTAACTCGTCCGTCATGAGCACCTGGGAAATAACTGCCTTTTCGTAGCATTCCATTTCCTCTCTTAGTATATCGCCTTCCTTGGAATTTTTCTCCAGTGGGGCCCACGAAAGAGCATCTGGTGTGTGTAGCTCCTTCCCTGGCATGTGTTCTATGCTAAAGTCAAATCTCATAAGGTATACGAAGCCGTTGCAACCTAGCAGATAGTTCACTTAGTGGTTTATATCCTAGTAATGCTACTAATGGTTTATGATCTGTTTGCAGCTGGAATCAAGTCCCTAACACATATGTGGGAAATTTCTCACACGCCCAAGTTAATGCTAGAGCCTCCTTTTCTATTTGTGCATACCGCTTCTCCGTGTCCGTGAGAGTACGTGATGCGTAACTCAATGCTCGCCGTTGCCCATCATTTTGTCGCTGCTCGATGACAGCTCCGAGTCCGTATAAAGACGAATCGGCCGAGATTCTGCTTGACCTTCTTGGGTCAAAAAATGCCAATGCTGGTGCCTCTATCAACATCCTTTTCGCTCATCTAAATGCTGCTTCATGCACTTCTGTCCATGGAAGACTTCCTTCCACCGTGAGTAATTCCTGAAAAGGTGAAGTACCATCAGTAAGGTTTTTCAAGAACTTAAAATGATACCTAACCTTCCCCAAAAACCACCCCATTTCTTCCTTAGTGGTTGGCCTTCTCATTTCTTGTATGGCTTTCTGCTTTTCTGGATCCATGACTGTTCCCTTTTCTGCTGAGATAAGGTGCCCTAGGAACCTGCATTCCTGAACTCTCCATTTGCATTTGTTCTTATGTAGTGTTACTCCTGCCTGTTGGAGTTTCTCTAACACTGCTCTCAGTCTTATGTCATGCTCCTCCTGAGTGCTTCCGAAAATCAATATGTCATCTAATAAGTTGACTACCTCCTCCAGCGGGGATAATATTTCCACCATCCTTTTCTGATATAGTTCTCCTGCAGATGATAATCCCATCAGCAGACGATTAAAGTAGAATCGTCCTATTGGAGTTATAAACCTGGTAAACGTTTTACAGCTATCACTTAATGGGATTTGATAATATCCCCAGGATGCATCCAACTTCGTGAAATACTTCGCTCCCGCAAGACGCGCCAATACTTCGTAAATGCGATGGTGGTTGGCGTAACATGGTGAAACTCCTTCATGATGCACAAAGGTTAAGAAAAGACTTAGCTGTTTCACAAAATAAAATATATTGCGACCGGTTTCGATACAGCGTATCATCATCTGGCTACTATACTTCTATACTTCGTCTATGGCAGGTAAGGCGTTCGCACTTGACGCTAGCAATTAATTGAGTATAGCCCACACATATCCTCACAGAGCTTTCCAACTTCGGAACCACGACCATTGGAGCACACCAGTCCATCGGTTCAACGACTGCCGCAATCACTCCGTCCTTCTGCATGCGTTCCAGTTCTTCCTTTACCTTTTCTAACTCTACAACCGGAACCCTCCTGGGGACGGACACCGAAAATGCCTTGGCTCCTTCCCTCAGCTGAATCTCGTATGGTCTCGCCATTCTCCCGAGGCCATTTTATAGAGAAGGATATGCTTCTTCCGCTGCTTTTGATGCTGGTGTTATAGAATTAACCCATGTCATCACGCCAAAGGATTTTATTGAGGGCCGACCGAGAAGAGCTTCCTCTCCTCCTTCAATGACATACACTTCTTCTATGCTGTGTCTGCGATTCCACAACATGTTCGCCAACCAGAAGCCTTTTACTGGGAATGGTTTTTGCCATACATCCGCTAGCCGCTTAGATGTGGGTTTTAACCTCTTATCCGGCCAAAGTTTATTTACAATTTCTGATCCCATAACCGTTACATCGGCTCCTGTGTCTAATTTGTATCGCACTTCCTTTCCATCCATGTTAATTGTAATCCACCAAGTCTCTGTTCCTGCTTCAACTCTACCCATGAAGTACGTGTCATCTTCTTCCTCTTTGACTGTTTCTACCCTTTTCTTTTGGCGACATGCCCTCGCCCAGTGACCCTTTTTATGGCAGACGTTGCACTCAGAATTTTGTGCTGAACACGCGGAAAATGCATGTTGAGGCACTCTACTGCCACACAACTTTTGGTGCTTGCTTAGTTCCTTGACCCATTTTCTTATTCATGGATTGCTTATGTTGATGCACCACCTTTGCCTCAACTCTGGACAATTCTTGTGGACTCCTGCCGTTTGTCCCTCTTCTAATCGTCTGGTGTTTTGGCGTATTTCCTCCGCAATCCGCGCTTTTCTCATTGTTTTTTCTAGTGTTAATTCGGGATCCATCTGTAATGCCTGTGATAGCTGTTCGTCTCTTACTCCCGCTACAATGCGATCCCTAATTAATTCTTCCATAGTACAGAATTTACAATACTGCACCAAACGATACAGCTCTGCAATGATGTCTTCTATCATCTCGTCTTCCCCTTGTACTCTTTGATTAACCTTCGCCCTCATATACAATGTATTCATTTTTCCTATGTAAAATGAGGAAATACACTCAAATACCTTAGTATATGAGGCTAGCTGTCACTCCGTAAACTTGAAGCTAGGGAGAATGCTGTCTGCTTTTTCACATGAAACATCTTTACCTGCTCTTCTTCCGCTTGCCAGCTCAGTCCCGATGCTGCTCTGTAGCGCTCCCATCACTGAGACCATCGTGGCCAATCATCTGCTACGAACGTAAATTCCACAGGAGGCTGCACCAATACCGGTGTCTGCAATTCCTTCACGGCCATCTTCTGCTGTCGCACTTCGGAATGTCCGTTTGCCTACCCTGCCACCATGTTGGGTTTTCTGGTCAAATAATCAACTGTGCTTTTCTCAAAGGGGTTTTATTCGGTGAAGTCGAATAGCACAATGATATTACATGCCACAATCATCTCTCTCGCGTCCGCCTTGTATATGCTCGGTTGCCGGATAGGAAGGAGGGGGAAAACCCCAGAAGGGAAGGAAAGAGATAACGGGATCGGTTCCTCAACACTCCCTGTACCTACCCCAAACACTTTTGTTGTATCTGGTAAAATATTTTCACACTCTAGACCCAGAGTGTTGTATTATATTCACTTACATTTTAAATTCAACTCTTATTTGGTAGTATGGAAGTAATTGTGAGTTTTAACTCTTTAGTTAGGTGTAGGCTGTTAAGTTCAGACTCCTCAAGTCTTAACTGCAGTAGACTCTTGTTAACACGAACAGTGTTATTATGAAGTTCTCATTATTATGAAGCAAATCGTTGGTCCCGATGAAAAGACCTATCCAATCTGTAGGAAAAGAAACATTAGTATCAAATATTCGTTATCACTAAATTATGAAAACCTCAGTCCCGGTCCGTGTGGTTACAAAATGAACTTTATTACGAAGTTCCACGAATAAGCAACGGCACTTAGGTGGATGTACACTAAGCTATGTTTTAATAATTGTGTGTAAGCGCGTGGTTTCTATTGGGTTGGCACTCCAGAGGAATTATTGAAATCAACTCATTTAGTGAAGGTATTTATTATCAATCACACACCGTGCGTCGCACACATGGCCTGCGGCCTTTACACATGAGTACTTTCCGCCGACTGCCCGCTGCCTTTTCCACATGTGGCTGATGGCAGCATCACTCCCACGCACTCTCATGAGTGCCTATGCATGGGGATCAGAATAGCATTACCATCCGGTTTCACGTCTCTGCGAACTCAAGATGTTCCGCTTACAACTATACCCCCTCCAAAGTGAATTGTTGAATATCCTAAAAACATAACAATTCAATACTAGAATACATGGAAACCATTAAAATCACAATAAAACAAAGAAAGATGAACAGTTACCCAATGATATATGAAAGAAAGAAAAAAAAAAACTTAAAGCACTTAACAGAAAACCGTACAAGTTGAAATACACCCATGTCTCGTATAGCGCAAGGGATGCGTTCCTTGGGGTCTTTGCGCTATACGAATTTGCGTTATACGAGAGCGTTTTAACATAGGGAAGATAGGGATGCGTTCCTGGTAGCATAGGTCTTTGGTATTGAATTTCCTCTAAAACATCTATATTCCCATAAAAAGCCTTAGAAAACATTATTTCTATAAATATTTATAGTTTAAAACATCTTTAAAGATAGTATTCACCCATTCAAAGACTTTTATTCACATTAAAAAAAATTCTTACGTGCTTTCGAAATTCCATCCTGTCGTGCGGGTGGGCTAACATCTCCTATCTCAGGGGATCGTAATGCGTTGCCGGCAGTTGACGAATTTTCAAACTAGTCTAAAAACAACTGTCGTGTCACCCAGGCCCTTTTGTAGCTCATCGAAATGACAGAAAAATGCTACTTTAAATGCCATTTCATAGCTAGCGGAGTTTATGAATGATAAATCATTTTAATTTGAAGTCCTCCGAGTCATTAGCAGCTACGTGAAACAGTCTTTAAATGCCTTGAAACCTGACTCAGGTTTTCCTTCCCTGAAAATGAATGAACGAGAATGCATTCTTTTCCAAAAGAATATCGTCTAGTCAACACTAGATCTAGTTGAGGGGGAAAGGAGCCACTTTCAATAACAGCTTAGAGTTCATCAGAAAATGTTGTGGTGGCTGCGCTATCAACACTTGCAGATTCACCTGATATCGCCGCACTGAAAATACCTGCTTGCCGTTTAAATTCTGGAACCAACCGCTTTCACTAAATGTCTCGGAGCGATTACCACTCTCGTCTTTCTGTACTGATTCACCATGAACTTTCCGTATGTGTAGACCGCTTGGTTGAAGTTGGTGCGGCTGAGGTCACTGATATTTTAGCTTCGTCTTTATTCAAAATAAGGCATCGTGAGTTTAAACTTCCATGCAATATCGCTTTGACGCTCTCCATTTTCAAAGCCATTGACCTCTCTCAAGTCCTCTTCTAGGTTTATGGTTTTTCTTGATAAATTCTTGATTTTTCTACATGCATTCCTATTTTTTGGCATATTCTCTTGGTTTTTACTCTGTATGGCTCTATCTAAATCACCTTCTTCTGCTGAACTGTATTCCTGAGACGCAGAAGGCCTATGACTGCGGGGAGGGAACGAAGCCATTGTGTTTGAGACTCTATAGCGGACCCTTTTATGTGTTGATGCTATTCATGCGCAACTCGGCCACCGCTCCATTTCTCCCCCGTGAATACCGATGACCTTGAAGGCTTTAGCGTAGACCCTCTACCTGGAAGTCAATCGCCCGGTAACCTACGACGGCAAAAATACGTCTCAAACCGTATTGCTGAAAAAAAAAACTCATTTCCACTAGCCCCACGCTTAATTAACGATCTAAATTATTTATTATCATTCTGTTAAGGAGACGAGATAAATCTGCGGTAGGCCGGCTATCTGGACCCAATGACGAGTAATACTTTTGGCAATTGCACAGCAATGAATTTCGATTAATATATAAACAAAAAAGAAGATTTGAGGCAAGAAATAATATTAATATGCGTAAAGTGATAGAAATTACGTGTGTACTTAGCGCAAGTTCACGTTTTATCACGAGAGCGTTTAAAATTTTTGATTAGGCTACACTGCGTCGCAATGTTTCCCCGAGGAACGAATTTGCGCTATATCGAAATTGCGCTAATCGAAATTGCGCTATACGAGACATGGGTGTATATGAATCAATTCAAGTGGATCAATAGGTCCAGAGTTCAATCTTCGGCCGTGGCCTACACTTTCCTAGAATCACAAATTCCCACCTTCCCAAGCACTCGTCATCTTTGCACAGGAATCGCTTGGATTTTAAAAACCCTCTTGGCAATTCACCGCCCACGACCCCGCCCCACACTACTGATGCACTTCACACATTACACATTATCACTGTTAAGCTATACCCTTCATTTTTACAACCTTAAATCTAACATTGCATACCCATTATCTAGGGGTCCCCGCCCCCCATCACGTATCCTCCCCTTAGCTCTGTCAAACAATTGACCTATTAATTTATACTCATTATTCATTCCTTCAAATCAAAATTAATTACCACCATCCAATCGTGTTCTATTAACCCCACATCTTGTCCACGATCAAATACCAAACCGTTTTTTTTTTTTTTTTTTTTTTTTAATGGCACCAATTCTTGAGCCATTTCAAGTCCCGCTATCCCAGCGGCGACTAAAATGGCGAATACCAAGGTCATTGTTCTTGTTCGTCTTCCTCTAGAACCGTGGACAAGGGTCCTTGTGATCGGAGCGAATAGGAGTGTGAGGGCGCTGGAGAAGGGGACAGGGGAGGGGCTGCGATTCTCTCAGCTGTTCGCTGTCGGCTGCGGAGGGGGTAAGGGGACCGCCTTGGGAGGAGAGGGGAAGGCGGTGGAGGGGAGGCTGCTTCGTTCCGCTGGGAGGAGCTCTCATCTTGGTTGGGAGGGGGGGGAAACCACTCCTTCTCCCTTCGCCGGCGCCTCGCCGTCTGGAGGGGTTGAGGGGGGGGAGTCAAACCCTTCCCCGCTATCCGTTCCCAGCTGGCTGGCCTCTGGAAGGTCGGCGTATCCCCGCGGCTCCACAGATTCGAACTCTATGTCACTGCAAGGGGGTAGAATTGGGGTTTGGGGAGGAAGGGGTGGATTCTTCCGGGGTCTTCCTCGGGGGCGAGCACGTCTCCTTCCTACATCTGGGGGTGGAATAGAACCTGAATATTTACCACAATTTTTCGAAATGGAAGCTCCAACTCTAAATTGCAATCGGACAAAACTCTTATCACTCGATACGGCCCTTCCCAGGGGCAATGAAACTTTTTCACTTGTCCTGGCTTCAAACACGGGTCGCGTAAATATACGTAGTCGCCCACCTCGTATCTGCGTTGTTTTCCCTTTGTTTTTACCCCCTCTGCTTGCGTCTTTTGTGCCCTCCGATTGTTTTCCTTGCAAACTTCCCACAACTTTGTTAGTCTCGCACACAATTCTCCCACAGCTGGGTGCTTGGACGGAACATCGTTCCCCGCTATGACTTCAAAGGGGGAGGCCATCGGAAATCCGAATATCACTTCGTGGGGGGAGTACTCTGTACTACGGTGCTTTTTAATATTATACACAGAGACTGCATAGTTTAATAAAGAATCCCAATTGTTGTTATTGTAATTCACGTAATGGCTCAGTATTTGGGCGATCGTGCGATGCACTCGCTCAACCCTCCCGTTCGCCTCCGGGTGATACGATGACGTGCGTAATCGCTTCACTTCGAGCAGTCTACACATCTCGCGGAACAACTCCGATTCAAAATTGGTTCCCTGATCGGTGAGGATCGTCTTTGGGACTCCGAATCGCAAAATCCAGTTTCTAGCAAGCGCCGCAGCCACCGTCTCCGCAGTTTGGTCGGCCATGGCCGTCATGACTACATACCGTGAAAAGTGATCCACAATTGTCAATATGAACCGGTTTCCTTTATCTGTTCGCGGCAAAGGGCCTACAATATCTAGCCCTAAGAACTCAAACGGCCGCGAGGCATAAGGCACTTCCTGCAAGGGGGCCTTAGAGCCTCCATACGGGCTTCTTCGATTGCACGCAATGCAGTGCTTGACGTGCTCCCTCCCGGCTCTTTCGATACCTGGCCACCAATATTGCGATACTAGTCGAGTCACCGTTGCTTCCCTACCTAAATGTCCCGCCATTATATGATCATGGCATTGCTTAAGTATTTCCTCCCTACAGCTTCTCGGCACCACAGTCCTATTCCCCCGTTTCGTTTTCCTAAACAACACGTTGTCGATTACCGCGAAATTTTTGTCTTCCCTCCACCCTCGGCACTCCTCATCACTCCCTTGCGCATCCGCGAAGTCTATCGCTCCCTCAGCGACCACGCCCCTCACCTTCCGGCTGAGCGTGTCGGCATTTAAATGCGCCTTCCCGGGCTTGTGCGCTACTTCGTAGTCGTACTCGCTTAACTTAAGTGTCCAACGCATTAGCCTGCTGCTTGGATCCTTGAGACCAAACAACCACTTAAGAGCAGCATGGTCAGTTACGATCAAGAATTTACGGCCGAACACGTAACACTTAAACTGTCGCACTGCCCACACGACAGCGAGGAGTTCCTTCTCTGTTGTAGTATAGTTTATTTCGGGGTTTTTCATTTGCCGAGACGCGTATGCCACGGGGTGTTCCTCCCCATGGATCACCTGCGATAACACGGCCCCTATTGCGAAATTACTCGCGTCCGTAGAGATGATGAAAGGTCGGTTGAAGTCGGGGTAAATTAATACCGGACTACTCGTCAACGATTCCTTTAAACTCTCCACAGCCTCGTCACACTCAGGCGTCCAATTAAAAGTAGTCCCTTTCCGCAGCAACGCCGTCAGTGGTCGGGCGAGGACGGCGTAGTTATCCACGAACTGGCGGTAATAGTTCGTAAGTCCTAAAAATGACTGAATTTCCTTTGCCGTTCTCGGGGTTGGGTAATCGCGCACCGCAGCAACTTTTTCTGGGTCGGGCCTGATCCCGTTGGCGCTGATAACATGGCCAAGGTACTTTACTTGTGGGAGGGCAAAGTGGCACTTAGTCAATTTCAACGACAGGCCGGCCGCTTCCAACTTCTCGAATACCTTGCTTAGCCGTGAGGCGTGCGTGTCAATCGAATCGCTAAACACGATGACGTCGTCTAGATAAACTAAACATTCCGACGGCGTCATCCCCCGTAGCACTCCGTCCATCATCCGTTGGAATGTCGCGGGCGCGTTTCTAAGTCCAAATGGCATACGGACGTATTCGTAATGGCCGCTGTTTACGATAAAGGCGGCCTTCTCACGCGAGTCCGCGGCCATCGGAATCTGGTGATATCCGCTAGTGAGGTCGAGGGTCGTGAAGTACTTACATCCGCCTAAATATTCCAAAGTCTCTGTGATATTGGGAAGGGGGTAAACATCTGCTTTAGTGATAGTATTAAGGGCCCTAAAGTCTATGCAGAATCGATAGTTTGGCTTGCCATCCAGTGACTTTTTCGGAACCACCACCACCGGAAACGCCCACGGGCTATTGCTAGGCGTCTAATTGCTCTTTCACGAAATTCTCTATCAGGGGCTTCAGGTGGTGCGGGGTCCTATAGGGTTTTTTATAAATTGGGCGGGCATCACCCGTCGGAATTTCGTGCTCCACTAGATGAGTGGCAGGGGGCCCGCCCGTTTGCGTAAACAAATTCTGAAATTTCTCAATCACTGGGGCTAGTACTTCTCGTTCCTCCCCTTTCAAGTGCCCCAACTTATCCCGAATGTCCCTTCCGAATTCCTTCACTTCCATTACCCCAACGCACTTTTCCTCCCATCCAGTTGTCCCCTCTTCGCGGCCCGTTTGAATGTCCTCACCCGAGTGCATCTCGCTAACTCTCGCGATCAATGTCCCCTTGTTTAGCGTAAGTGTATCAGGTCCAAAATTACTTACGTGTGTGGTGACGCTTCCCTCATCGCTCACCAAGCACACACACCTGGCCACCCAGCACTCCTCCTCCTCCAGGGCAGATTCCACCAGGCACTCCTGACCCGGCCGCCAAACTTCGGTGTCCAAGAAAATAGGCAGGAGTCGTACGCTCCTACCCGGAACGATTTCAGCGCGCAGGAGTCGAACCGGTACGTCAACTGCTCCATGGCGATGGTACATCCTCGTGGGGTATCCTGGTGGTATCTTTTCGCCCCCTCTCCTCGCCGCGTCGGGGCGGAAAGGCAGATTTTAATACTGCTCGTGCTCTTGTGTTATCTATTGTGGAATTTTTAACAGTGACCCTTGGTGTTTCCCTAAACATCAAGAAGTGTATTTTACGACCAACGCATCGCCTCATGTATCTGGGTGTCCGTATCGACACTATCTCCTCCACTCTCCAGCTCACTCCCTCTTCCCTCACTCGGCTACACTTAGCCATTAATATTCTTCCTCGCCTTCGCACTCTCGACGTCCCCAAGTTAGCGGGTTACGTCGCTTGGATCGCATATATACTGAAGCTGCCATACTTTCTCATCAATCATTGCTACGCCCGTCGCACAGACTGGCTCCATCGGTGCTGGAACGATGGTCTCTTCCAGAAGGTGCGGAAATGTGCTCCATACAACGTCCACTACCGGGCCTATACTGACGCCACCCCGTTCCAGGGTGCAGTTGTCTGTCCGGTCTTGGACTATGAACGGATTATCCCGTTCACTCATCAGTTACCTATCTACTATGCGGAAGGGGAGGCCGCATTACGAGGCACATTATTTCTTTTACCACTGTTACCTGATTTTGTTGAATTGATTATGTATATTGATAATATGTCTGTATTAGCTTGTCTCCGCAAGGGCACAGGCCTTCTCTTTCAAAATGATGACTATTGCAAACTGTTTGTAAACATAATAAAGGATCCGACACGCAATGTGTCCTGGAGGTTCGTCCCGTCTGCAGCCAATCTCGCCGACCGTCCATCCCGGACCGTACTCCTCTAATATATGCCTAGGCCGGCCATCTTGGCTGCTCGGGCATATATAAGCAGGTTACGGTAAGGGACTCGGTTGAGTTGGAAATTGGCTGTGACCAGGACGAGCGCCCAGTCTCTCCGCGAGCAAACAGGTGTGATCGCCACCTCCTGGGGGGACCGCGTTCGGCGATTAACTCGGCCCCACCCTAGTTTAAATCCGGCTTTCTGTCGCTCGACGGCCGCGGAGTACTCTTGCAGTCCCTCGCAAAATGCCCCTGGCAGCCGCAGGCGAAGCAGGGCCCTCGGGGGCGGCTTGGACATAAGCGTGCGAAATGACCCTCCTTCCCGCACGAAAAACACGCCTTTGCCGTCGATGCAAAGACTTCCCTCTCCTCAACTGGCCTCTTTGCACGCCGTTCCACCTCCACGATGCGCGTGGCGTTCTCAATGGCGTCATCAAATGTCGCTGGCATCCTCAGTCGCGTTTGTCTACCAACCTCGCCAGAGAGACCGTTTAAGAAGGCATCCAATGCCCTCTGGTCGGCCTCTTCCCGGATGGCAGCCACCCTTTCCTCCGTGCCTTCGACAGAATAGGTCCGTACATTCGTTTCACGAACCCGATCCGCGAATTCCTGTATGGTCTCCCCCGTCTTCATCCGCAGAGTGGACATCAACTCCCGGTAGTACCGCCGGCTTTTACTTGACCTGTATCTCTCCTTCAGCAGTCCGGTAATCTCCGGATACGTCAATGCCTCTCTGCCCTCGGCCTTGGCTCGGCAATACGTATCCGCGGCCCCCTTTAGTCGCAGCCTTATCGCATGCTGTTTCTCCTCCTCCGTCCACTTACTCAGCAAGGCAGCCCTGTCGAACCGTTCGATAAAGGCATCCACATCCTCTGCTGGTCCGCCGCAGAAATTCTCAACCGAGGCTAAGAGGGCAAAATTCGGTTGTCTATCCGCGTAGTTCTCAGCGGTCGGGGCGAGGGGGTGCAAGGGTCTCTCGGCCTCCCGAGCCCTCATTCTCGCGTTCTCCTCCTGCAAGTCCTTTAACTGCGCAGTCAACGTGTCTAATGCGCGTTGGATATCCATTTCTTGGCCCGATATACTAACTCTGCCCGTCATCCTCACTTACCTTCACTATAGACTTGATTCCTCTTTTTGTTGGAGGCCAACGTCGCACTCTGACACCAGTTGTAAGCGCGTGGTTTCTATTGGGTTGGCACTCCAGAGGAATTATTGAAATCAACTCATTTAGTGAAGGTATTTATTATCAATCACACACCGTGCGTCGCACACATGACCTGCGGCCTTTACACATGAGTACTTTCCGCCGACTGCCCGCTGCCTTTTCCACACGTGGCCTGCGGCTTCCCGGAAGGTGCTGATGGCAGCATCACTCCCACGCACTCTCATGAGTGCCTATGCATGGGGATCAGAATAGCATTACCATCCGGTTTCACGTCTCTGCGAACTCAAGATGTTCCGCTTACATGTGCAACATTTAAGTTTTCCTCATATACTGTGCCCAAGAGTGTCAATTATAGTTCTTTCTTCAGTATGCACACAACATCATATGATTAGATTCATTCCTGTTGAATCATGGTAACCCACACTTCATCAAAGAAGATGAAAGACATTGATTGCGATTCGTTACCCACCATTAGTGTATTCATAATATACAAATTATTTGGTTTTATAAATCCCGGTTAAGACGAATGGCAATGGTCAAATTTATCCTCATTTGAAAAAGGCCAGAATGGCACCCATGCGATGCCACTCCACGTGACGTCACAGGGGCCTAGTTTCTATACGAGTAGATAGGAGTTTTACATCGTCTGAGATTACCAATGCATGCATGAGGCACAGAGCTCAGGGAAACATCTCTTAATAATCACTTATTAAAACTGGCCAAGGTCGGAAAGTTTTCTTCGTTTGATAAGGTATTAATAATCCTTATTTAAGCCAAGCGCTACCAGCTAGCAGGGCACTCAGCTACCTGCTAGCAGCCTGCGTCGTATCAGCGCTCAAAGCCTCGCCCCAAGGTCACCTCACTTGCGGCAGTGGGAACCAGAATGATGTCACACGGAGTTTTCCTGGCATTCATACTCACCTGTCGCGTTTTCGCACGCTTTAAAATTTTCACTTTTCATTTAATGGAAAAAAATAGATATCGTCATTTAAAAATCTAAAAGCGTGAAATACGTACTCCAGGAGTAATAATCTTACGATTTAGGCAATAAAAAAATTATAGGAAACCACCCTATTGCTGGTGTAAACCCAAAGTTGTGGAAGAAAGGACTCAGATCCTAGAGGAATATCTTAAGTAGTATTCCCCGAGTGACATAATGCAGACAAAACAGAACTCTTTTACAACCTCTCCCCGACAAAACCCTTGCAGTAAGAGGTATTTCTTGCAATGATGTATCTAGAGGCAGGTAATGCGCCTTAGCGATGGATTATGTGAAGAGCTGATTCTGCACTCTTAGTTTATTTAATTTAAAAAACTCTGTATTCCTTTTTCATGTTTTTCAGTCATTATTGAAAATGTTAAATCAATAAAATCATACTTGTTAGTTTTTTTGGCCTTAGGGTCCACCAGATGCACATTTCTTTTTGTTTCTTTGTCGCATATAATACCCATGCGTGTTATTTTGGCTGCAGGTTCTTGCCGCTTTCTTTTGTTTTACTTAAGTGACATCAGCAAATATCTGCGTTATATATTTCGTGAAATAAAATCTAGTTAATATCTTTTCTTACACTACAGTTCCATGGATACACTTAGTGTATTATAATGGAAGAAGATTGGTATTATTTGAATGACGTCGCGGGTGTAACACTCAAAATGGACCTTTTCTTAGAAACGTCAGCAATTTCAATCACATCATCAGGCAAGCTTAGTAGACTTTTTAGCGTAGATAATGAAGATATTACATTGGATAATAGAGAAGGTCTTCCCAGTCATGATCGTTATACCACCTTCACCATTTTCATCTGCAGAAGCAAATACGATACGTTATTTCACATAATGTGGGTTAAGTAAAGTCAGGATTCATTGTTATTAGTTTTATTTTTGTCTTCGGACCATGGCCCTTTCAAAGGAGTTGGTGAGGATGTAAATAGATGGACTGAAAATAATTCACAAAGAAGAAAAGAATCCGGGGAAGATGCACATGAATGTTGCAAAATGCCTCAGGTTGTCCGCTAGCACATGATGGTAGGGCTGGGGTTAAACCTGGTGATTACAAGGAGTTGGATGAAGCTGAGGATTAGGCGGATGTGCCACTGCCAATTAATGCAACATTTTTCACGCCTTATACGATTGTCTAAATTATATCAAATATGTACGTATTAGAAAGGAACATTTCAGATATTAGAATATTTGTGGCCAAAGTGATCTCACAATCAATCTCAACGAAATCACTGGTATGTAGCTTCAAATGATGTCATAATTAATGCTTTTTTCATCACATGCTAGTTAGTTGATTTCAAATATCTGGAATAGTGGTATTTTATGATAATCCATTTGGGCTTCCCCTCATTTCCATGGTTAATGCTTTACATCTTTAAAGATTGGTGACATTATTTCTTCCTTCTCTTTCTAGTAAATTAAAAATTATTTGCTCATGATTTTTTTCTTTTGAAGTTATTTTTAATTAGTGATTTAATAAAACTTCTGTATTCATTTCATTTGCCAGGCTCTTTGTTTTCTCAGTACATTGGAAGTCAGGAGTACAAGCCAATTTGGCAGGCCATGTCAGTATCAGGAAGCAATTCAGATTTGACTGCCCCGTCATCACCTGGAATCGAAGCTGGGAGTAAGGCAAATTTACTCTCTCCATCCAAGCAACAACCCTTATCACCCCGTCCTGGTATGAGAGGTGGGCATCAAATGGTTATTGATTCTGCTGCAGAAACGATTTACTTGTTTGGTGGCTGGGATGGGAACCAAGACCTCAGTGACTTATGGTCCTATCATATACCATCTGGCCATTGGACTTTGCTTTCAATGGATACAGAGGCACAGGTATTGTATTTATTTTTCTTAATATACTTATCTAGAACTTGGAATTGTGTTGTCAGCCAGAAGTAATGGTGTATTTCAATGGCATGTCAACTTTTCCTAGGGTGGCCCTAGTGCCCGTTCATGCCACAAAGTTTGCCTAGATCCGGAAAGACGCCAACTTTTCACCCTTGGACGATATGTTGACAGCCAGTACAGGTATCCAGAAAATCTTAAGGTAATAACTACAATAATATATTCACTTATTCCTTCAAAGTTACAAAAATTTACCTGTAAGTCTTCAGATACTACTAAAAATATCATGAATATTGTAGAATAGGGCAATTTAATATGAAGATACTGGTGCACAAAAAATACTCATGGTTGAGCTTATTTTTTAAGTTATAATAGTTTTCATTGAAGTGGTCTCAATTAGGTAGAGCTTCCATTTGCTACATACATATTTTGAAATCACCTCACCTTCATTGTTTAGTTTGGCAGTACCTATTGACAAAGTTTACCATTCAAACCCCTGAATTGCCCATTACCCTGTTTGTTTTGGTATTTGGGAATTGATTTACTTAATATTTAGGCTTAAAGCATATCAGTATGTATATGTTTGTTTGTATAAGTTTTTGAAATTCTGCTGTACCATACGTATTCATAAAAGTGCTTTCAATGTTTTATTTCCAGAGTGACTTCTATGTTTATGACATTGAGAGGGATCATTGGACACTCATCACTGAGGATACGGCATCCATGGGTGGACCACAGCTTATTTTTGATCACCAAATGTGCATGGATGTGGAAAAGCAGACTATTTATGTGTTCGGAGGCCGGGTTCTCTTGCAAACTATAGGGTAACTAAATATTTATTTGTTTTCTTGTATTATCAATTCACGTGATGGCAAAATTTTCTCCTCCAGATGTCTGAAAATGCTTTGATATCGTCAGTAAAATCTTGTTGAAGAAAGCTTTTGTATTTCTAGACTTATTGTCATATCATGTTTTCATTATCAATTTTGTTTCATTAGAGATCATATGTTCAAGTACTAATTTACTGTATTATTTGTGTTTAAAAATCTCCATCTTCATTATTAATGTAGAATTTATGACTATAATACTGAATTTGTTTTAATGCTCTCAAATTCTTTGTTATAATTTTTTTAATGGAATGTAATTGGGTCTTAATTTCCCTAGGTCTGCAGATGATCGCCCTGGTTGCTCTGGACTTGTTGCTGCTGTCTCTATAATACTGGAACTAAATTTTTCTGGTCTCTTCTCTTATCACATCCCAACAAATACCTGGACTAAACTAGCTGAGGATACCAATGTGACTGGTGAAAGTTGTAGTTCTTCATTACCCACCATTCGTTCTCGAGTTGGCCACTCAATGCTCTTCCATCCGGTAACTATCTAATTTTGCATCATAGATTTCTGGCAATGCATTAATGGTATTTTTTTACCCACTACTAAAAAGGTATCCAAGCACCAAGTTGACTAATTTTGCTTTTGTTTGTACTTAATTCTTAATGTGAAATGATGATATTAATGATAAAACTTCCACCTATCTTCTGTCCATATGATTAAAACCTTGTATTATTGTGATTTTGTCATGCTACTGCTGTATTTGAGCATCTAATATAGGGAAACTTTACATTTTGTACCTCTTCTGATATAATATACATGTATGCATTCAATGAATTTTAAACATAAATGTGAGTTTATTTTTATCTCATGATATTGCTGAGATAATAATTTCTGAAATGCAATCAGGGAGAGATAACTGTAAAAGTGCAGTATTTTTTTGTGTTAAGATAGTGAATTCAATCCATCCTTAATTATTTATTATATTCTGTCTTTTATACTTCTATATATAGTGTATTTGTTGAATTCAGGTATATTCATTTTCATTTGAGTAGAGATGGGTCGAATAGCAGATTTCTTGAACTCGAATATCTAATTCGAATATTAAATCATTGCTCGAATATTCAAATATCTCGAATTTTGAATACCTCGAATACTAGAATTGCGCAAACCTTATAAACGTACGTTTTTTTCTTCTATTTCACTTGATGAATGTGTAAATAAAAAGGTATATACAGTGGAACCCCGATCTATCGTTCCCGCATTGATCTTTTTCCGGCATTCATAGTTCGCCGTTCCTGGTCCCAAATAAAGTTCCATAAAGACAATTAATTTTTTCCCGCATCTATCATTCTCCGAAGTATCGTTGTCCCGCATTGATTTTTTGAAGATAGCGGTCTTGTCCTAGAATTTTTCCGCATCCATCGTTTGACGAAAATGACACATAGTGTTTACAATGTGTTATTTGTGGCGAATGACGACAGACACATAGTTTGAATCTTCCCCTGAAGATTGAAATACCATAGGGAGAAGCTGAGTGCCTTGGGATAGTAACATTAGCGCATTTCCCAAGATCCACTATCCCCCTCCATTCAGCATTCGCCTCCCCCCTCTGATGCTTTCCTCTTCTCCGAAATCAAACAAAAGGTCCCAGCTTGCGCAGGAAGACCTTAGCTTGGAAAGAAAATATTAAGTTACAAGAGAACAAAAGAAACCTTTTTCATGCCTCCCCCTTTCTTGTACGCTGACCTTTTTCAGCATACCCACTTCAAAGTTCCTTGTTTCTGGAGGTCTACTGCTGCATGAATTACCTATTAGCTCAAAAGGTGTCTAACATGACTTTCAGCAATTGGTATTATACTTTTATTGGATTGAAATAATAGTAATGTGCACGTAATTCATGAAAGAATGATACCAAACAAGACTTAATTCTAACGTTATTTAAGCATTTTAAGTAAGGAAATAGTCGGAATAATACGATGGTGATTTCTGGCAAATCTCAATATCCTC
This sequence comes from Ischnura elegans, assembly GCF_921293095.1. Taxonomy (NCBI): domain Eukaryota; kingdom Metazoa; phylum Arthropoda; class Insecta; order Odonata; family Coenagrionidae; genus Ischnura; species Ischnura elegans. The sequence continues at coordinate 65,203,701 of NC_060249.1, read as the reverse complement.
GCAGCTGAGCTTCTCGACAATTGATGCAGTATTTTTTTTCGAAAACAGGACATCAGGTTACAATTTACGAATTATGGTACAAGTCACACCTGTCAGAGTAGCTAACGAAGCGATATCTTCTCAGGATATTTTGTCCTTGGTGTATTGATGCATTCAGCCAGGGGCCCGTGCATATGCTGTTTTTTGCTATTATTTTAATGAAACTTTTGATCCTTCATTAACTTTTAGCCATCATTGCGGAGCCGTAGTTTGGCATAAAGAAACAAAACTGACGTCAGGGGAAGCCCGCATTCTTGTAGTCTTCAAATCCATGATGATCTTTCCGATGAGTGGAACGATATGGGAGCAGTAGCTCAATGCGTAACGGAAGGTACCCCAAAAGTCAATGTTTTTCCGCCATTTTAATTTTTTTGAGAGGTTTCGAGGGGGAAATCGGGGATTTTTAGATTTTTTCCCCTGATTGGTTCCCCAGGTCGTACAATTATCTTTCCACTACTCCAATTCGTGAATTTGACATAGTTCGTCTACTTGCCTAAAACGGCGCTGTATGCACTAAATGACTAGAGTACTCTATGTTGTTTCCGAGTTAACTACCAATGAGACGACGAGCGTGCGACAGTGTAGGGTGCGAAATTCAAACAAATACAAAGTATTCGAGGTATTCGAGATCGTACTTTTAGCATAATTATTCAATACCTCGAATATCGAATAATTTCTAGTATTCGAGGTATTCGAATATTCGCGGATACTTTTCACGCATCTCTAATTTTGAGGTTTATTTTAATTTATTACAGCTAATTTTGATGTCTGTGCAAGATGGTGTGACTTAATGTTGTTTCTTTCATCACAGGGTAGTCGAAAATTATATATATTTGCTGGTCAGCGTGGAAAGGAACATCTAAATGACTTCTTCACATATGCTGTGGACACAGGAGAAGTTGAGCAGATCATCTCTGATGGTGGATCTGGCAAGAGTTCTGGGGGCTTAGGTTCAGAGGGACCACGTGTGCCAGCAGCTGGCTTCACTCAACGTGCAACCATTGATCCTGAACTTGATGAAATTTATGTGCTATCTGTATGTACTCCCATGTGAAATGTTGTGTATTTCTTAGCAATTAATTTACAATAGATGAGAGTCATTTCTTATTTTTTGTAGGGATTGAGCAAAGACAAGGAAAAAAGAGATGACAATGTACAAAATTCATTTTGGGTTTATTATATCAAAACCAATCATTGGTAAGTATATAAATTTATAACCACTTCTTTCTGTAAGAATCTACTCCAATAATTGAGTGTTTTGGTGATGTTAAATGTTTTAATGATTTCAATTCTGGATCTCATGTGGGTAGTGGACCTAGTGATATCTTTTATTAAGTTTGCTTTTATTCCCCTTAACTTTTCATTCAAGGGAAATGCAATGTAAAATATCCAAGTTAGAGTCATTTGAATAGTCATAAGGGTAATAACTAGGGATGGTCGGATCAGTTACTTAGGATCCAAATATCTCTGGATAATCCCTTCACTGGACACTTCTGATCCAAAGTCACTGAAGACTTCGAATCTGAACCCAAAATTTCAAATAAATGCTTCAGTGAATGTAGCATTCCATAAGAGGGAGTGTAAAGTGTTCCGATCCTCTCTTTGCATGTGCCACTATACTGCGATGCTTGTCCTATTCATGAAACATTTTGTTTAAAGCCCTCGCAGGGATTATGCTACAGAATTTCAGAAAATGTTAATGCAAAATATGACCGGTACATAGTGTGAATCTTCCCGAGAGGTAATACAACTATAGGGGGAATCTCATTGTCAGTTCCATAAGATAATAACCACATCAAAAGTAAATGTGTTGCAGATTTCACAAAACCATCCTTGACCCTCCATCACTCCTCAGGCCAAGTTTCTGATTTTTTTTTTTTTTTCCTTTCCATGACCACTCAGACCATAAATCATTAGCTATAAAGTAAAATATCACGTTACACAAGAATAATGGGAACATGTTTCATCCCTACCCCATCTCACCAACTGACCTGGTTTTCGGAAACCAGGCATTACACAGAGCAGTAGGAATACTACAATCACATTATCGCTGCCTAAAAAGATCGTGGTCAATAAATGATAGCTGTGAATGATTCCGGAGAGCAACCTAAAATAACAGAAAATGTGCAAAAATAATATTAAATTGTCCGATTTACAAGAAATTTAAGTGAATGTTTGGATTATTCGTGTTTTCCGGTTATTCGTGCCCCCTTTCCCCATCATTGGCCCGGATAATTGGGAGTATGCTGTATTGCATTTTATAGGTTTCATACCACTGTCTTCAAGGAGACTTATACCTAAGAATAGCTTTTTTTCTGTGCCAATAGTGAGTTGAAATGCAGAAGTTGTTCTCAGCTCTTTGCAACTGCGAGAGAGAGTGAAATTATGCTTGAATGTTTTTAATCTTTTCCTTTAAGTGATCAATTCAATTTTATAGGTCATGTGTTTATCGCAATGAAAACACTGGAGAGCACTATTGGAGTCGAATGCAGCATGTTGAGCCCTGTCCCAGGTTTGCACATCAACTTGTTTATGATCCTGTGCAAAAGGTACATTATTTATTTGGAGGAAATCCAGGTCGTTCTTGTTTACCTAAATTACGACTGGATGACTTTTGGCAGCTCAGACTTCAAAGACCAACCCAAAGTCAACTTTTACAGCGGTGCAAGATGATGATTCGTACTCATAGGTATGTTTTAAAGTTAATTATTCGCCTAATTCATAACTATGCCATTTTTTTCATTGAATATTAATGAATTTTCTTGGCATAAAACTACTTCAACTGAATTTACTGAAAGATGCTCATGCAATTTTAGTCGGGAGCAAATTAAGGAATCATTTAAGCAAAATGTGTAATGAATTACTCAACAGTGATTCTCCATTGGTCAGGTTACGCCACATCAGCTTTGCCTTCAATAGCTAAGCTGGAAGCGGTGTAAACCGAGAAATGGAAAATCATCTTTCACCCTTCAGAAATCTGAGAAGCAACATAAATCATCAGGATATGGATGTGAATTTATTAATCTGTTGACAAAAAATTATTTGAAAGCATTTATATATTCCCACATTGAAGTTGTGATGTAGTAAAATAATGTGATAAAAAAATCAAAAGAAAGTTAAATGAAATGCTCAGCTACAAATTTTTCTACAGCGCTATGTAATGCTTAAATCACTTACATAAAAACTTAGTTTTCTAAACATTGGTTTTTCTATCTTTCAATCCATTATGAAGCTTAAAAAATGCTTTCATAGTCTCTGTACCCATTTGGGGCCGTCACTGCAGCAAGAAAAAAAGATAAAAAAAAGAGGCAAGCCTATATAAGCCAGGTACTCAAAATAACTTCAGGAAGAAAAGTACAGTGAGTCCTCGTTCTACGTTACCCCATTTAACGTCATTTCGCGATAACGTCATGAAATTTTTGAGATTGTCATTCGTTTATCGCTCCTTCGCTTTGCGGTAACGTCAAGTCTTTTAAATTTCACGCAAGAAAAAACGCGAAGCGGCGGATGTTGCAGGTTGTTCGTTTTGTAGGCGGTAATACAGTCAGTCTAAACAAAGTGTAAAACGGTGTATTTATTGTTAATTGCAATTACGGTTTTAGCAAATTTTCTGCAAAATGAATTCCTAGGCGGGTGCGCAAGGCTTTACTTGACATAATGGTTTTCAGGAACCTAAAAAGTGATTTCAAGGAATTTTTTCATGTAGAACTCTGAGTTTTTGTCGTCACTTTTTTCGCCGTGTTCACAATAATTTTGGTTCCTGTAACTGCGACGATGTTTCAGCGATGATGATGCCCAGGCGACCACCATAGCGAAGCCAAAAAGCAAATGCGGGAAGATACAAAAATGGAGAAGGATTTACGTCACTGCTGCTATTGTCGTCGATGAAGACAGGAACTCGTATTTATGCCATAGTTTGGCATTCCCATAGTAAAAAATGCCCCAGATATGATACGCTAAAATTTTTTTGCTTAGGAATTGTGAGGTCTAGAAGCTGATATTCACTTTTTACATTGTTTCTTATGGGATATCATGTTTCGATTAACGTCATTTTGTTTATCGTCACATTTTTCAGGAATGGTAAGTGACGTTAAACGAGGACTCACTGTAATGGGGAAAGCAAAATAATGACGAGGGTAAGGGGTTAAGACAAGGACTGGGCTCTTTCCTGCTTCCATTGGGATGGTGGCGAGCACTCGTCTGAGGCTAGTGGCTGACTGGCCTAGCCAAAGGCGGATTGCACACTGACACATGCCTCTTCTCCACCTCCGGCAGACATATCCCGTGGTAGACAAAAACTTTCAGGACAGTGGAATGTCAGAAATAAAACATATGACAGCAGCATTGTACCCAAAAAGGAGGGAGGAAATTTTTGAATAGGGAAGGTAGGGAAATTAAAAAAGCCTCTCCTGAGTTGTGCTAACAGTATCATTGTTTGCTGCTTTGAAACCTTGAAAAACTTTACTTTTGAGTATGATAGAATTACATATGATCTTTTGATTTATCATTTTTTTATGTTGCTCTTCCAGGTTTGAAGAGTTGGCTGCAGAAAACAAGATGTTGGCCCTTAACTATTTGCAGACATCACTCTCAGAAATTGTAGATCACAATGATCCTGAACAAACCAAAGAAGTACGTAATATATATTTTATCTTTTATTTATTTAAGTTACAACAGGGCTAGCCCGATAAATGAATGTAAATTACAATTTTGCATTGGATGCATTGCAATGTATTGGATGTGGATCCGAAATTTTAAAAATGTCTCTTCAGTGAATGCAGCATCCCATAAGATGTAGTGGAAAGAGTTCCGATCCTCTCTTCGCATTTGCTGTTGCACTGCCATGCTTGTCCTAATTATGAGCCATTTCGTTTAAAAGCTCTCGTAGGTGATATGCAGTAGAATTTCAGCCATGGAAAATTTTAAGGCGAAATACAACATGCACATAGTGTGTGACTCTTCCTATCAGGTTGGACAACCATCAGGAGAATCTCAATGCCATAGGATAATGACCATGTCAAAAGGTCTCCTTTACGTGCTTCTGCTGCCCACCCCTTCCTAACGCTGAGCAGTCGTCTCGTTCTGTTCCCACACTTTGTCACACGTGAGGTTAATGCTTTTCTAAGCATTGTTAATTGTAATGAAGATTGTGCAGTAGCAATTTAAGTTAATGATATTCTGATAAAAATGTCTTTCATAGTGTAGAAACATTTTTATTAACATAAGACATATTAACATAACTATGTGCACGCACTGTGGTGTGAAACTATAGTGAAGAAGTGAAAAATCCACCTCACCACTACTGAAGCATTTGCGGGTGAAACACAAGTATGAGATGAGAAAGTGGTAAAATTTGCGGGAAATATATATGTGGCAAAAATTAAAATTAAGTCAATGGTTTATCTGAGGATTGAAACCCATTTTCATTTTCAAATGAAAGTGTAGCAGTTTAGATCCTGAGCGTGTAAAGATAAAAGTGTTTTTATTAAAGAACTTGAAAGCTATATATAAGGAATTTTAAAAGCTATTTGCCCCTTATACCAGGGAAATAATCATATACGTCACATTATGAAAACCCGCAAAAGATCCAGCTACGAATTCTTCCTCATATTCTCCAAAAATTAGAGATGTGCGAATAGTATCCGCGAATACTCGAATACCTCGAATATTAGAAAGTATTCGATATTCGAGGTTTCGAATAGTTATGCGAAAAGTACCGCCTCGAATACCTCGAATACTTTGAATTTCGCGTCATACAATGTCGCACGCACGTCGTTGGTAGTTGACTCGGAAAAATGAAGAGAACTCAAGTCGTCTAGTTCTCGCAGCGCCGTTTTACGCAAGTTGACGAATTACATCAAATTCGTGGATTTTAGCGGTGAAAAGAGTTCGACGAAGGGAACCGAAAATGGTCGGGTGAAAAAATCCGAAAATCCCCGATTCCCCCCACCAGGAGAACCTCAGTGCCGTGGGATAGCAACTGTAACGTTTCAATTAATTACTCTTATTTTCACACGTCACTTACAAATATTTTATTTCACTTTAAATAATACAAACTCGGGAGCAAGGGAACACCCGTCCGCCATAACTATCAGAATCCGACTCCCCCCTTTTCACTTCCTCCTGCGCCGTCAACAATCCCAACAATTACCTCACTCCACCTCTGCTGCTTATTATTGCTTGTATTACGTCACACCAAATACCAAAACAAACCACTCAAAATTAGGTGTTACACAACCTTAGGTCATTTCCCACGATCCGCTATCCCCCTCCATTCAGCACTTGCCTCACCCACTCTGACGCTTTCCTCTTCTCCGAAATCAAACAAAAGGTCCCAGATCGCGCAGGGATCGCATTACGAAGACCCCTGCTTCGAAAAAAATATCGAGTTACGAGAACAATAAAAACGTGTTTCACGCCCTCCCCCCTTTTCTCACCCACTGACCTTTTTCTGGCTACCTGCTTCGAAGTTCCCCATTTCTGGAGGTCAACAGCTGTGTGAGTACCGTGGGATACTTACATTAGCGCATTTCCCTAGATCCGGTATCCCTCTCCATTCAGCACTAGCCCCCCCTCTGAGGCTTTCGTCTTCTTCGAAATAAAAAAAAGGTCACAGCTCGCGCAGGGATCATATTACGAAGACCTTAGCTTCGAAAAAATACCAAGTTACACGAGAACAATAGAAACGTCTTTCGGGCCCCACCCTTTTCTCCCCCACTGACCTTTTTTTTCCTACCAGCTTCGAAGTTCCCCATTTCTGTGGAGGTCAACCGCTGCATGAGTCATCTATTAGCACAAAAGGTGTCTAAGAATGACTTTCGTCAATTGATGTTACACCTTTATTGAATTGAAAGATTAGTAATGTGCGCGTAATTTCAAAAAGAATAAGACCAAACACGACGTATTTCTGAGTTTATTTAAGCATTTTACGCAAAGAAATAAATATCAAAATACGACGGAGACTTAGCATTCTGGCGAAACTCGATATGAGCAGCAGAGCTTCTCGGGAGTTGATGCCGTATTTTTTTCCGAAAACATATATAAAGTTACAATTTATGAGTGGTGCTATAAATCTTTATTGTTACAGTCCCAGAGGAATGGATATTTTCTCAGGATATTTGGTTTCTCCCTGATAGCAATTCCAATTCATCTTCTTATCTCGTGAGAACTCCCAAAGGTGGACTAATAATAATAACTAACAAAATAATTGAAGAAAATCCGGAGGAAAAGAGCTTGTATTTTGCAAATTGCCTTAGATTGTCAGCTAGCACTTGGCAGCAGGAGTGAGGGTAAAGCGATGTTAGTTGAATTAATTATATGCCCAATTGTTTCCGTAAAATTAAAATATTCATTAATCAGCTAAATTCCTGTTCGAATCATTTAAAGGAAATCAAAATTACTCCCCAAAATCTTGTGTTGCCTGCTGCATAGGCAACCGAGTCAAACATACCAGCTTTCATCATTTAGTATTCGAGGTATTCGAATATTCGAGCAATGATTTAATATTCGAATTCGATATTCGAATTCGAAAAATCTGCTATTCGACCCATCTCTACCAAAAATGCTTTGCCCACGACTCATCTAGAATGGAGTTTACTCTCTTCGGGATACCTGTGAACACAGCCAACATATTCAGCAATGAGACTACTTTAGGTTACAATCATTCCTGTGATGTAGTGGTTAAAGTATCATGCAATGAATCAGAGGTTCCACAGAGTTTAACTTTATCATGGAACTTATGTTATTTCGAAGTCTTAGAATAATTTGACTGTTGGCATTTTCTGCTGTTTATTTAGTCCCTACTTTCACTTTGTAATGACTTCTAACAGTCAATATTGGTTTAGGAGTAGAATAGTGCTCAATTATGCTTGGGAATTTTGCATCAGAAATGCGGTTGTAAGACAGTTATGTTAATTTGCTTGCTAATGTGTAAAATCCACTATTGTGGTGATTTTTATTGTTATAATTTCAAAAGACTTTGTCACAAACCAAAATGTAGCAAATATGAAATGAGTTGCTCATCACCTTTACCTATCAATGTAGAGATTTTATTTTTGTGATTACATGCATTATCATTCATTGTGACATCCCCATTTTCTGGCTGAATTTCCAAAATTCTCTCTTCAACAACGAGGAGGTGCGATAGAGTTTTTTGGCCATCCCTTAAATCATTGTATTTGCTCAAATCTTGCCATTGTCTCAGCAAAAAAATTTCCAGTAAGCCCCTGAATGTTCACTAAAAATTTTCCTCTTATACAGCTGACTATTTTATTTTCACTTTCTTAAGTTTACTTCTGTGATTATTGCATAATTGAAATTAGTATTAAGATGGACTGGTGAAGTAGTCTACTTAAACAAAATAACAAGTAAATGAGTTTAATTGTGGACATTAAATACTTTGCGGAAATTGATTCGGACACAAGTAAGGAGAAGAGGGGTAAATTACTGCATGATACAGCATATGCGCTTTTAGAGAAGAGGGGAATCGTGCAGGATTTGAGAAAGAAAGCTAGCACCAAAAATCGGATTGGATGAAAAAAACATCATTCAGTTTTTATAAGAGGAAATAGACTCAAGGATCAATAGATTGATAATGCCTGAAAATCGTGAGGAAAATCATATCAGTCCATGAAATGCATCAATGTTTATCTAGGATAATATTAATTATAATTTGATAACACGGAAAAAATCTGGAAAAAAGTTATTCTCTCCTATTTACTCAATCATAGAGTCAATTTCCATTAAGTTCTTTACCACTCATTCAAATTTCATAATATTTGCAGTTTTCTAAATAACTTGGCAATAGATGAAAATCATAATTGAGACTTTTCTGATTATAATTTTGTGTCAGTTAACAGAATTTAAAAATGTAAAGCTGAGTTCAGATACATCTATGTTAATGATCTAATTTTTAATTAATGTTCTTTATCAAATATGCATCCTTAGGGATCATCTTTGTGATTAAAAATCAAGTTTCAAAGTACATAATTACAGTAGAAGCCCAGTTTTACAAGTGCTCATAATCCCTCAGAAATTACTCGCAAAACCGAGTGCTCGTTGTATCCGAAGGTGTTGAATAAAGCCACCAAAGTCCCGTAATGGTTCGTATTTACAGTTTTTCTTTTGTTTCCGTGGTATTTAACAAAGTTAAATGGGTAAATAGTCATTATCAGGCACATTCTGGTTTAGTATCAACATATATAAAGAAAGAAACAGGGGATTTTCAATCATATAAATATTAATTCTTGTGTAATTTTTAGCTTTTATGTGCTGTGTACTTGTTCGAGTTTGCTCAAGTTTTTATTGTTCGTTTTGCTCTTTCTTAGGTGAAACTAAAAATGTTTTTGTGTATCCATAATGCAGCATGTTCATTCCATTGCCACCCGCTCTAAAGGCCTGTTTACACAATACATTAACACGTATGAGTCAATGTACGTTTGCGTGAATGATTTTTGTGGACCGGAACGGAACATGTACGAATGCATGAACCAAATTAGAACAGGTTCAATTTTCTGTGCATGCATTTGCACAAGTTGGGTGGTTGCACGGTGCATTTTGGCGTTCATTCTCGCGTTCATACATTTAGACATTAACCCGTATGTGTTAATGTACCGTGTAAACAGGCCTTAAGTGTCTACTCAAATCCAAGTTAAGCTTCTAAATAATGCGATTGGTACATGAATATGGCGGTAATAGGTCGAAATAATAATGTGAATGTAATCATAAGTGTATAATTTTTTGCTTCCATAGTTCCAACTGATGGCAGCTGTGTTATTTCGTGATGAAGATGGTAGTGGAGAAGAGGACTGTAGCAGCATTGGAGCTCATTCACAAAGTTCTAAAGAAGGAATGGATAGTGGTGATGAACATGCTTTATTGGTAGCTACTAGTGAGTGCCACATTCGACGATCTCGCCTCTTTGATCGCCTTGTGGAATTTTTCCCAGAATCCATGACACAGCCAAGGTCAAACTTGATTGACCTGGTACCTCTCTGACTGGCCTTTTTTTAAAGACAGTGGATTTTGAATATTTTTATATGGCTGATTATGGTGAAGCGTGGGTAATAATTCTCATTTTTATGAATCTAGGAACAGCTTGACCTAAGTTGTAATCGAAAGCTCAACTTTTGTTGTGTAGTAGATTATTTGTTCTGGTTTAGTCTTCCTACCCCATAATGTTGACCATCATTAAAATTATAGTTCCTTTTTTTTCAAAATGACACAGTACTGTAATTAATAACATGGCTTCTATGCTGTACACATAAATGAATGTTGGACTTTCTCTAGATTTTAGGTGACCACAGTTGAAAACTTATCTATGTTGTATCAATTTTTTTTAAACTTGTGATTTGAGGACTCGAGCAGGAGTTGATGTTTCATGCAGCCTAACAATTAGTGTGTGATATAATGAGGTTTGCACCTTTAAAACTTTACAGCAAGAGTGTACCATGTTTGGAATCTCTTTATGAGTAAGAAGATAATATGTTCCTAATTTACTTCACTAACATTTAGCTGTTATTGGTATGATGCATCAGATTTTTCAAATGTGATCAAAGAGTGACTGTTTTGTTTAGTTGATCTTGCTTTTATTTCCTATTGAATCATCTGAAGACAAATGGATTACAGCTTCCATTTAATAATTAAAATACTGCATCATGTCTATTTTTTCTAGTTTTGGATGCTTGAAATGTTGTCATTACTAATTTTATGAAGTAGAAAGTAATAAGATTATTGTAATCTGCATCAATCCTGAAAGATTTCTTTTATAAAACCTTATAGTTTATGGTAAAAATTATTTTCATGGGTATCATAAAAATTTTATGGAAATGCAGTGCATAAATCTATTAGGAGAAGTGATTCATGGGTAATATTGTCAGAAATTTTGCTCTATTGAATTTTTTAAATGCAGTAGATCATTTTGTGTCAATTAAGTGCAATGTATTCTATCAAAGGCTGATTACGCAGTAATGTGTGAATTTAACTTTAATGCTTATTGCTGGTTAATTGCCATATTGATTTTAAGTGCAATGAATATTTTGCCTGTGTTTATATGTATGTATATTATATTTGGAAGGCTGTATCATTTGGCATGTATTTATGTAAATATTAGGTATGGTCTTCAAGCTTGAAGTCTGTTATAGTTATTCTTGTATATTTATATGTAAATGAAAGCACAATATTAATTTTTTTCATTGAAATGTAATTTTCCTGTGGAAATTTCTATTTTAGTGTCAGAATGCAATACGCTAATATGTAATTGTTAAAGTACCTTGTAAAAAATATGACATATGTACATTAAGGCTGCAGAAGTAGTTTTAACTGCTGTAAATAAGAACAGAATGATTCTGAATAATCATATATGAACAATTTGTACTTTGCAAATTTATACATGTTTAAAAAATATATTTTTGAAAAGTTGGCATTTTGTTTGTTTGCTGTTTTTTAACAGAGGATATTGAATTTCCATGACCCTCCGACGTATCATAACTACAGTACCCTTATAATTGTGTGGAAAGTGATGGAAAATTTGAGGTGATCACTGTGAAATCTCAAGTTTAGCCAAACTAACTTCTCATTTCTTTCTGGAAGTTACTCTTATATTTATGACTCTCACCCTTTCATCTAAATAAGCCTTCCAAGTTTTTACTTTCATTATCTGATAATGTATTCATGAAATTGAGACTAAATCGGTTGGAATGCACAAACTTTATTCTGACTACTGGTTCAAACCTATCCCCTGACAAGCTACTCCATGAACATGCCACTCAGCATACTGAAATATGGCTCCATCTGAATGGCTTTAAAGAATGTATTCTGACTGCATTTTTATCTAATTTTGCAATGCAACTATAGTAATGATTACCCATCGACTACAATTAACCAATTATGAATTTTTGGACTACTACTAAGTTTTCATTTTTCCCTGTTGGGAAGGAAGAAATATTGTCTGGATACCAATTTTACTGTTTCCCATCCAAGATGTGCCAATGTGGATCAACTAAGTTTTTATAATTTTTTGAAAATGAGGTATGCCTTCTTGTTACACCTGATGTCTTAATATTGGAGGTACAAATCACAGTTTTGTGTGTTAAGTACATATCAATATCCTAACTTTTGTTTAGCCTGATAAGGGAATCTTAAATGTGTGGTACAGAATGATCTTCATTGAGTATAAAAGTAGCCTTGGATACCTGAACAATCTTGTATAAAATGTTCAATTGATCCCCTAAAAAAAAGTAAGCAGAAACGTAGATATAGTAAACTCTCACGCCCTTGTATCCTCAAGATCAACAGAAAAAATTATTTTCACATTTTTTTACATAATGGTAATTGGGATTACTAGTTCAAAATCATTCATGCTGTTTGGGAGGGGGAGCACTCATAAGCAGCTGGAACCCATCCAAAAAATCGTAAACACAGCTATTTTTAGACTATAATAGTAGGCCTGGGAAGCGACTCTCGGATACTTGGGCTATTGAAGATGTTGGAGGTCCTATTATCCACCTCGTGGTTGGTATAGTACCCACCAGCTATCAAGTAACCTACTCTCTTATCTCTTCCATATACTGTAATAAATGTTTTCTCGGTTGCCACCTCATTTATTTTGGATTATTATAACCTAAAGGGATGTTTTCTTTTTGTCCTGACCTATTTGTGTTAAATATTATGTATATTCAAACATATAGCCACATCATTTGTATGGTAAATGACTTCATGGTCATATTAAATTCGGGAAGTTGAATCCACATGCATTATGTGTTGTAACCATAGGCGGATTTAGGGGGGCACATCCCTCCCAGATTCTTAAAATATTGGCAAAATTCTTAATACGGTTTTCATTATGTTCGTTTTGTTTTGTGTATTTCGGAGCCTCAAACATTTAATTTCATATTAATAACTTTCATGTTAAAATAGAGATAATATTTCGTGCAGTAAAATTTGTGTCTTGCTGTTAATCTCAAGTATAAAAAGACCATTTGCCTGTCAAACCCTTTGTGCCCCCCCAGAAAAAATTCTGGATCCGCCCTTTGTTGCCATAATATCAAGAACGGACATCCATCCCTCATAGATAATTATAGTTGATTTAGAAAACACAGTATAATTTTCAGTTAGGAAAGGATTCCATAGTCAAATATGCCTGAAACAGGTATATTTCACTATAAACCAGACGGGGCATGCCTTTGAATTCCCGCTTCATAAAAACGAAAATACACTCATAATATTATTATCTCCAAGAAATTTCTATTAAAATGGTTTTAAAAAAGACTTTTATATTTTTTACATAAAAAATGAATGAGAAAACCTATTTTTTTGCTGTCATTGTTAAATAATTAATACGACTTTCACCTGTAACGCGGAAACAGGTGAAGTTACTTCCGGTTGCAATAGCCGGAGTTGTCAGAAGTGGACATTCCGATAGTTTTCTATACATGGCATTCCTAGTCGTAGTGAAGTGGCGAAACCGAAGTTTTTAACTGTAAACTTCTTAAAAATATGACCTGAGCTCGAAGTTTTAATTATTTATTTATCTCTGGTGCAATAAAGGAAGCGATGGCCTCCCCAGGATCTTACATCTTAGAGGAGCTGGGTATAGATGAACTAAGGCGTGAAGTAGAAAGACTTAGCCGTGAGTTAGATCAAGCTAGTAGTGAAAATGTTCAATCTGCTCAATATGGACTGGAGTTGCTTGCCGAAAAAGGTAGATTAGAAGTAAGATGCAGCGAGCTTGAGGCCTTATACGAAAATACGAAACATGAATTGGATATCACTCAAGAGGTAGTTGTTTGTTTGGTAGTTGTGCATTTATGCTCCAAGAACATTGTGTATATATTTTTTCTTCCCTCCAAAGGCCCTCGCCAAATTTCAAACTAGTCATAAAGTGACAACTGAAACGGGCATCGAGCAGGAGGAATCTCTTCTCAATGAATCTGCTGCATTGAAGACGTCCTTGAATACGAAAATATTAGAATTAGAGAGTGATTCAAAGCAAGTGAGTATATTTCTGGGGTAATAGTTTTAATATACTTTCGCTTGAAATTCAGGCATTCCGTTTTTCGTCCTGAATTCCATGGTTTATAATTACAGTTTTCTTGGTTATGTTTACGCTATCTGAGTTGACAGTTAAACTTACGAGCTTTGTGTATATCTTGCGTATTTGAAGTGATATTAATTTTTCTTTTGTGAAAAGTTTCCTATTTGAAATATTCCTGTTTCGTTTTACACCATCTATTTATGTGCTGTGCTAGAATGTTTTATTTTGTTCTGGGGAAATTTTTGTGGCTTTGTTTTTCGGAATTTTTAAATACAGCAGTTTTGGTGCCTTTGTCACTCTGACATGTTTTGGATTCTTGCCGCTTACTTCTGAATTTTGTAGCAAAATATTTGTAGAGAGAGGTTTCTACTCCAAGAATATGCCTTCTTTTTTAACAAATTAGTTCTCTTGTTGCTGAACTCGTGCAATATAGCTAACGTGAAGTCGTCTTTGGGATAACATTATATCATTAAACGGTGGTCCATTGGCGGAATGTAATATTCTTTGTCAGCCGTTGACACAGAAGGTGGTTATTTTATTCATTTTCCGTTAATCTTTTTCATTCATAGATTCATTCATATTTTTCTCGTATTTCAGATGAGACAGGAGCTGGAGCGCTTGATAGCTGAGCGTGAAAGATTTTTCCTTGAAAATAATGAGTTGAATAAGGATAGAGAGGAGTGGGAATTGGAGCGGAGGTCACTTCGTGCAGAGATACGTGAAGCTAAGAAGAGAGAGACGCGACTTCTTTTGGATAATTCGGAACTTGAAGAGGAAAACATCGGGCTTCAGAAACAAGTGTCCAGTCTTCGCTCTTCTCAGGTAAGTCACTCACATTTGAGATAAAATCATTATTCAGATCAGAATTGCTCTCTCTATTTAGGACGTTAAATTTCTTTAACGATTTGTTAAATAGGAACCTATCTGAGACCACAAGGCTATTTATATTGTAAACTGTCTATACTTTAATGCTAACCTTGTCTGAAGAAGCTAAATGCTATTCCTGTCATCTACTACCTAGGGGGTTTAATGTTGTCCTCAGATTAGCAGATTCCTGCATGTCTTTAGTCTCTAACTTTTCCCTGAGCAACCATTGGCAAGGTATCTAAGTATTCTCAATAAACTGTTGTGAGTCAAAAGAGGTTTTACTCTCTAAAAGCTGCTTAGCACGGTGAATGATCATGCTGAATGATCGCGTGATCATTCACAGAATCATGCAAGCAAAATGGAACATGTTCTAATTTTCACCATTTGATCATGCACATGATGGTTCATTCAAAAAATTTTCTGTTGTACCTGGCAAATGTTTCATTCACATGATCAATCAGCGTGATGATTCACCGTTTATTGTGGTGTTTAAACTTGGTTAAATGCAATCTATGTGCACACATGAACACACGTCCACATGATAGTCCCTGTTCAATCAATGCATTTTTTAAATCATCTTTTCATACATATACTCAGTTATTTATGATATAGCAGCAGCTGAAGAAATGAGTAATTGACCCATCAGCTTTAAGTGTCAGTTCTCAAAAAATAAAAGAATAAGTGTTTCTTTACTTCAGATGCATTCCTGTCATTTTTGTTACACTGTATGCCTGAAATAAATGGAGCTGGGGCTTCATTGTTCATTCTATTGACTACTCAAATGATTGTAATGCATCATTGCATTTTACTTTTTCCCTACTAAAGACAAAAATATGCATCTGGATGTTTCTTGACGCGGGAGACAAAAGCAGCAAATTTTTTCGGAAATTTTCCTATGCAGGTGAACGAATGCCGAATATATACGTTCCTAGCTCACTACCTGTATGACGGTCGCGGGTGTGCGATGTATTTGTTTCGGAACCCAACACAGCAAGACTTAGGCTTTACCTTGAAATCTGGTGGCAGGTACCCAGACCGCTTATCTTATATCACCCCTCTTAGCGGTAAGGGACTGTGGTCATACAATCGTTTATCCAGTCATTTTGTGAAATAAATATTTGTTCCTTTCTCAAAAAACATATACTAAGAATTGAATTCTTTGTCTTTAAAGCAGCGTTTGCAATTTTTAAAAGAAATTCTACGATAAATATTAACTTATATCTCGATTTCAGTATTAACATCAACATGGAAATTGTTGATGCATTAAATGCGCTAACATTGACAGTAGAGCTTTGTTCAAAATTTGACAAATCTCAAAATAAAATGAGGAATTCAATTCAAAGTCTGCAGTTTACGTCCTAGCAATAATTATCCATATAGCTAATTCATGCAAACAAAGCATGATTGACAGTGAATAGATGCCGCAGGTAGGGTTATACACCCTGAAAGGAGGGAGCCCAACTACCCTCAGAGTTCTGATTGTGCATGATTGTCAGCGAGACCCTTCGTAACGAATGTCCCGCAAAAATACTCCGTATGGAGGCTACGAAAGAGTCTCTTGGGGCTCTGTACAGCAGTCATGCTAAGGCAAGAACTCCACTGTCTCGAAAGGGTTAAGGGCCTCACGTAGATTGGTCTTTAGGGTTAGGTAAAAGCTGATGTAATTGTTCATTTGCTCTACTAGTGTCGATGAAGAGTTCTTAAATATTCAGTGGTCATCAAGAGCCTTGCAGAAAATGGCCGGAGACATTTTGCTATTGCTAATTTGTACTGATAGCATGCATTTATAGGGATGTGCAAGTACATACTTGAAAATTCGAGTTGAATCAAGTAGTTGGTACTCGAATCGAGTGATTGGAGTTGCATTACTAATGTCAAGTCGAGTTGAGTAGTTTGGGTTACAGAGCTGTCGAATGATTTAAATGAGCTAGATGTTAGAAATAGATGTGGGTATGGAAGAGGAAGCTACCTATGTAATATGGAGCTACCAATAAAATGTTGTGAAGTAAGTGCTGATAATAGATAAAATTGATCCCACTA
Organism: Ischnura elegans; assembly: GCF_921293095.1. Lineage (NCBI taxonomy): Eukaryota > Metazoa > Arthropoda > Insecta > Odonata > Coenagrionidae > Ischnura > Ischnura elegans. The sequence goes on along the minus strand of NC_060249.1, from coordinate 65,186,723 downwards.
CATAATGTGAATGAACCTCTTTGGAACCTCTGATTTACGAATCTGTACTTAACGAAGTGATACCAAGTTACGAACTAATCTTTTAGTCCCTTTCATACTTATGGAGGCCAACAGTGTTCCAATCCACAACTTTAGAGAGATCTTCCCAATCCTGGCAAAAATTAGTGCAGTAACATTCTCAGCCAAAGTGCTTAAACTTGCAATGGACCTCCATTTTTCCCTCCATCAAACAGCCGTTAATAGGTTGAGTTCGAACTCTTATTAACACATGGCCTAGAATATTAGGAGTGCCTATTTTTGGAAAATTTTGTCTTGCAATTTAATGCTCAACTCAATTTCCTCCGACTGGTGGTAATAAGCAACGACATATCTGCCCAACTGCAGTTCCAACCCTTCACTTGAAGGTACATAAATAGATAGTGCAGGCATTATGGGTACAGCTACCTAAGGCTTTTTACATATCCATTTTTACTTGGCCACTTCTGTAAGTGGATGCACTGAGAATTAATTGTCTGTAAAATGAAGCTGTTCTGTACTGGAATATGATTGCTTATTCCTCTGAAAGATAATATGGGGAGGAGGTGGCAAGGAAGTTTGGGGAAAGGGTGGGGGTATTGGTTAAGGGACTCATCATTGATAATCCGATTGTTAAGTAATTTACTGTTAGATAGTAACAGATCCATCAGCTCCATCTAGATGGGCATCACTGCTCAGGTCAATAGTTCAAAATTCAATTATTGACATGTACAATTTCAACCTCCTACGTAGCATTAATTACTGTTCAAAAGACATCCCCATTTTTTATGTTCAAAATTTGCACCATTTTTCACATGTACTTGTTGTAGAAATTGATTCCAGTTACATATTTAATCTTTGCAGTCACTTTCTTCATAGCCTCTTGCGTTGTTGGTTGCTAATGAATGCAAGCCCCTACACACACAACCCTCTTATTAATTATTAAACAAACCCTCTTATTAATGAAGTTTGGAAATCTGGGCCCTTGTGACTTACAATTAGATGTTATTAGAGAGGCTAATTAGAGGTTCTGCTATACATAAATTATATGAGATGGATTAATATGGAAGCAAAAGACCAATAAGTAACATCGTTTCAGTTTTCGTCAGAAACAATTGTCACAAAATTACGAGTCATTTTCAATCAAAATGTATTCCAAGTAGAAATATTAAAAAATCAAAATTATTACAGACAGCAACGATGATGACTAATAATCTCATAAGAAACGTTACCAAAAACTAAGTACAAAGCTGTGTTTGCCTGCCAGCACCAAAAATGATTTTTAAGAAATCACTCTCTCAGTCAACCAATGTGTTTGCTGCGAGGGAAGAGAGCTGGCCGACCCTCGAACAGTGTCATAGTGGAGGGAAGATTTTGCAAAGGAGTGGGTGGGATACAGCGATGTCCAAGTTAGCTGCATCAGTATAAAACTCCCGGTAGGCGCCCGTGTTGACTGGAACCTCTGGAAAATGTCTCGTCATCCAAGCCAGGGTTGGGGGCCAACAGTTATCACTGTGATGTATTTGAATCAGACTCATCCTCTATGACATGGTCATGGCTCTGATGGATAGTTCAATTTTAGGTGTGGATAGTAACGACCTTTTTTGAGACATTTGTCATGAGGAGGGCTATTACTGTGTCGGCAAGATGGGTGGGGTAACCAATGCAACCCCAATCATCCTGCAATACCATCCCCTTGTTACGGATAAGATATGCACTCAAGGTCGTTACACCCATTCATCTTAAGAAATTGGGGAAGTTACTGGCCTTAAATTGTTTTTTTTAGAGACTACAGCTTAGATATGGTGGGTCAGAAAAGAGGGCTGTGCCAAGCTTTTAGATGTTACTTGTAGCCAAGTATATAAAGACCAAGCTAGAGTAGCTAGACCAAACAAGACTAGCTAGAGTATCTACGTATATATATACCTTTTTATTGGGGAATTGGAACTGCAGTTGGCTAGCCAATCAGTCTCTACCTTCCTGTGAGAGGAATGGAAGTTGAATGTTTATAATGTAAGACAAAATCTCAGATACCTATCCTGCAAGCTTCTAAGTCCATAAAGCTCCTAAGTCAAGAAATTGAAATGATTTAGATCTTGAAAGACCACACCAGACCTTAAAAACTCAAAGGAATGCCCATTGCTAAGGTCAGATTTGTTTGATAAAGAAATCACTCTCATGAAAATTTCAGCCATTGGCCCCGTGAACTCTGTACTGAATACCAGTATGAACAAATCTGTTTTCCATGTTTGATGAAGGGAGAGAGGGAAAAATCGATGCTAGTTTCCTTACTTTGGTTGCAATTGTTTTTGTGATTTTTTCGATTGTGCAGTAGGGCAGCTGCCTTTGTTTCAGTAGATAATTGGCAATCCACTGGACTTGTGAAACATACTCCTCTCCGTCGGCAGCTTAGCTCAATGCTTAACTAGTGGACTTCAGCCTTTCTCTGTGATGACATCTTCATTTGTGAAGAACTCTATGCACCTAATTGAGATTTGTCTGAGCTTTGAAATGTTGTCTCTTTTCACTTTTAATTCTTTAATAGTGAAATCAGGAGATAGTCATCAACAGTTAATTACTCATGGACTTTCTCTTACTTGTGAATTGATGCCTTTGAAATTCATATTTTCTGTAGAATTAATGTTCCTACACACTGGGCAATGGTGCTGCCCTGGGTTCACTACCATTCCATATAATTGCCAACCTGTTTATGAAGGAATTTAAGAATGTGGTGCTGAACCTGCACCGAAATAAACCTACCCTTTGGATTCGATATGAGGATACATTGTTGTCAACTGGCCACGTGCAAAGCTGAAACTAGACAATTTCGGTGGCATCTTAACACCCATGTGACTTCATTTGGTTCTCCTTGGAAGTGGAAAAGAAGGACTGCATGCCTTTCTTGGATGTATTTGTAATGAAGAAACCCAGTGCTAAGCTCAGCCATGGAGTCTGTTGAAAGGCAACTTGGATACATCGTTACCAGCACACCACCCCACTCAGAACGCAGCTTTTATCTCAATTGAAGTGCACAGAAAATATTCCATTTCTGAACAACTGCATCTTTCTTTGGAAAAACAAATATGGTTTAAGACTTGGCTAGTAATGGATATCGTAGCGACATGGTATTGAAAAGAACTGTGAAGAAAGATGGGCAACACTGGGTATGATGCTGAAACTGACTCTAGAAAAACCTATTTCTAGGGTTATACCTTAATCGCTCATGTGACAGGCACCAGGAAAAGATCACGAGGCTCCTCAGTAAATATGACGTCACTACAAGCTGAAAGTGTGTATAGAAGATAGGCTAACTCCTAACCTTTCCAAAAGTTCACAAAGTCTTCGTTTTCACTATCCATATGTATGTTAACTATAAAATACTATGTTAATTTACTTGTCATTTTGGCGTCATGTTTCCACTCTGTATCTCTTTCAGGTTGAATTTGAGGGTGCAAAGCATGAAATCCGCCATCTCCATGAGGAAATAGATGTTTTGAATCAGCAGGCTGATGAGCAAATGAAACTACAGCGCATTTTGGAGAGACAGTTGGAAGAAGCTTTGGAGTCCCTACAGGTTTGTCTTTTGGTCTGAAGTAGTATTTGTCTTTCATTCAGGTTTTTAGTTAATCCTCACTGGTAACTATGATTAACCGCTTTGGTATCTCCTAATTTTTCTAGGAAGAATCCTTATTTTGCTGACCATTATGTCATAATGAGATTAATTATATGCATAAAACCTATAAGTTTCTAGTGATCTTTAATTTCTTTTCCTTGATTGTGCTTGACGTGTATTTAAAAACTTAAACTGATTTTAATTATTTTTAAACTGATTCATGTACATTCCTGATTAATAAATAGAAAATGTGAGATTATTTTTACTCCCCTTATTTTGCTTTTAGCTTTTTTCCTTTTGATTAAAGTTTTCTCCCTTCCAAATCAGTCACATTTCTCTTCAGAGCACCCTGAATCCAGCTCTATTGAGACTTGGGTGTTGCTAGATTTCAGGTGTGGTGATAGTAACCTGTATTATTAGAGGGCCTGCTATGTTTTTACTAGGGAACCAGTAGATTACAAAAAATGGGATAAAATTCAAATTAAATATATTAAATTTACAAATAATTTTTGATTTATGAGAAAGTAATTGTTTATGAATTTACTAATTGTCATATAGAAAGGTTGATCATTAGGTAGTATCTCAAAATGGCCAATTGAAAAGTGCACATAAAATGTGTACGTATGGATGTATTGCTGAACATCGAGGTTTAAATTTTATTATTTAGCCAAAATATAAACTAAATAAAACATTCTTAATGGGTTAATAGTCCTATGTGATCTATGTATGCCATTTTTAACATTATCCAATGTGCTGTTTGCTATCTATGTCGTCAACTCCATCAATCGACACCACAGGTGCTGCGAATATCCATAGATACATTGGGAGCCACTGATGGAGGAAGGTTCTCGTGGGTGGAAAAAGAGTATTTTTGCACGGGTCATGATTTAGCTCACCTACTGTCCATCTTTGTGACTTAAAACTCATGCTCGGCAGCTCGGGGTTGATGCAATATGCTGTGCATAGCTGCGTCTTCAATTATTTAGTCCAGGGCATCATTTTCTGTACTTTTTTTTATCTACCTACAATCATTTTTTGCCATTAGTGAGAATGAGAACATATTTTCCAAGTCTTTTGTTACTCATATCAGTCTTTCATCTGCACTCTGTTATGCCTGGCCAGTGACTCACGCAGTGGAGCCAAGTGCAAACTGGGAATGTCAAGTTATCACAGCATCACTTAGGCAATAGCTGTAACAGTCTCTGAATTGACAATAGAGTAGAGGAACTGTGTGTCCTATTATCGACAGACACAAGGAATATTTTCTTTAAGAGTGGTAAACAGTTCCAGCAAAAATTCAGTTTCCAATGAAGCCTGCCTTGGAAATTATGAGCTTTCATGAATTAGTGAATTCCGGCTTCGGGGTGCTCAACCGTATTTTTATAGTTGCAGTAATGTTTTGGATGGTATTGCGGTTGTAGATTTCTTGTTGTTATAGGTGTCCCTATATATTTCACTCCAATTCCCAGCAATCTTTTCTCATTCATTTCGGTTATTTAATGTTTATCATCAATAAAGCTGTTTTTCATTGCCTCTTTAATTACTGTATTTCTCCGAATATAATCCCAATCTGAATATAGTCCCCCCCTAATTTTGAGGCCGCAGTTTTGGGAAAAAAATTTAAAAATACGCTTGAATATAGTCCCCCTTTTACTTTTACCATGGGCATTTTTGGAAAAAAGGGGGGACTATATTCAGATAAATACGGTAGCTTACCAATAGGGTAGTTTCCTTCATCAAAGAAAACGAAAGGCATTGATTGCGATTCGTTACCCACCATTAGTGTATTTATAATACACAAATTATTTGGTTTTTGAAATACCGGTTTAGACGAATGGCAAGGGTCAAATTTTATCCTCATTTGAAAAAGGCCAGATTGGCACCCATGCGATTCCACTCCACGTGACGTCACAGGGATCTAGTTTCTATACGAGTAGATAGGAGTTTTACATCGTCTGAGATTACTAATGCATGCATGAGGCACAGAGCTCAGGGAAACATGTCTTAATAATCACCTACTAAAACTGGCTAAGGTCGGAAAGTTTTCTTCGTTTGATAAGGTATTAATAAACCTTTTTTAAGCCAAGCACTACCATTCAGCAAGGTACTCAGCTACCCGCTGGCAGCCTGCGACGTATCAGCGCTAAGCCTCGCCTCAAGGTCACCTCACCGGGCGGGAGGGGGAACCGGAAATACGACGTACGGAGATATTTCCCGGCATTCATACTTGAGCGTCGCGTTTTCGCGCGCTTGAAAATTTTCACTTTTCATTTAATCGCGAAAAATAGATATTGTCATTTAAAAATCTAAAAGCGTGAAATACGTACTCCAGGAGTAATAATCTTTCGATTAAGGCAATAAAAAAATAATAGGAAACCACCCTATTTCTGTGCCAGTAATATTATCTTACTCCTTCTCCACCAGTTACTCATGTGGTTGTAAATTATGTGTTTAGATGTTTATATTTATTGGTTGTTTTATGCCACTATTGATTTTCTACTTTCATTACTTCATATCTTCCTTTACAGGTTGAAAGAGAGGCAAAATATGCACTCAAGAAAGAACTGGATCAAAGGATTAATTCAGAATCTATGTTTAATCTGAGTAACCTGGCATTTAGTATCAGAGGTATGTATCTAGTACAAAGAATTATGTATACAGCTAACGGAGACAACGATTTTAATCAAATTGTTTAGCTATGGCATTGCATATCTATGTATGTATATAAAAGAAAGGCGAAAATTGTGTTAGTTACACCATTTATTACTCAAGAACGGCTGTTCTAATTTTATTGGTATTTGTTATTTGGATTAGTCTCGGCCCAGGATAACAGAACAAACATTTAAAAATATTAAAAGTTCATGAAAAAATTGATCTTAATATTAGGGTTATTTTTTTAGGAGTTGGTAACACAGCAACAGCTCTTAAGTCAGTCAAAACTACCAAATAAATTGTTTTTTTTCACCAATTTAAATACTGAGCTTCGTAACAATATAAAACTTTAATAGTTAAACATATTAAAAATATTGAAATCATATTTTAAAACTTTAATTCGAGCTAATTATAAGGCCATCTTGAGTAGACACTTCACTACCATGTTTGTAAAAAAAAATCTCCCAGCAATTGTTGACTGTTGTGTCTGTGTTCCTGTTGACGAGTGAAGCAGTTTGATTTTATTTACTTGCAGTTTTTACAAATTCGTTTCATTGGAAGGTGAGCTCATCAACTAAGTGTTCCCAAACACGATTGATCACCACAAAAATCACAAATGGTTGATTGAGCTTGCAATTTTGATGGCTTAGAACCAAGATGTGGATGACTCAAACTAGGTAAATCAGGGTCACATAGTTGGTACACTTCATTCAAATCTATTGATTCTGTAACAAACGAAGATGAAGTCACCAACTATCCATATGAATTTTTAAAGTCCTCGTATGTGTCTGGTTTACTACGGCACAATTTACAGCTGAAGGTAGACTCAATGTTCATAATGCTACGAAACCTAAACCAACCAAAACTATGCAACAGAATGCATGTGGTGATTTAAAACAGCTGATACTCAATGTGATTCTCAGGACTTCGATGGAAAATTCAAAGATGAGGAAGTTCTCATTCCGAGGATTCCATGATCCCAACTTAAATTCCCTTTTGAGCTTAAACGAATTCAATTTCCAATGCGTGTTGGACTCGTGATGACGATTAATAAATCACAAGGTCAATCTTTCAATGCTTGTGATGTTTGTGCTCATGTGCTCAGGAATACCTATGTTTTTCTAATGGTCAATTATATCAGGTATGTTCATGAGTTGGTTAATATTTATTTCACTTCATCCACTTCATCTTGCACCTGATAACAAGCAAAAACTGTTGTATATTAGAAGGTGCTTGACTCAAGAGATTAAAACCGAATATGTAAGGTACACCATGGCACATTTACGCGCCCCATGTAAATTGAAAAGAGAAATACTGACAAGCATTTTTCATTCTTGTTTCTGTAGTTTTATTTAATTTTTTCCATATTTTATGATGATAAGTCAAATATGATTAAAAACTGTGCTACCGCTCTTGATTTATAAATGGTGTAACTAAACTTGATTGTTTGATTGTTAAAGATTGATTGTTAGGGATTACGAAGTCTGCCGGGTCAGCTAGTGTATTTATGACTCATGCAAAAGGTGATGTTTTACGTGCGTCTGAAATTAGTGGAATGAAATGTACCCAAGTGACTTATTATGTGAGCTGGTCTTTTGTGACGAAAGATCACCCTCAGCCTAATTTATTGGCTATGAAAATTTTACAAATAAATTTTTTGGTTAAAATCAGCATATTTTTATCACTTTTCTTAATGCAATGAATCTTTCTCATGCTTTCAGATTAGGCCAGGCTCTCCATTTCAGCTGACATTACTGTAATCATTTTCCATTGAAATGTTGAATGAATTCCAGCAGAAATGGAGAGCCTGACCTGGTTGGAAGCTCACGGGTTTTGCACTAAGTATTCTCTGGTGTTTTCTGGGTGTACAGTGTCTGACTTGAGAAGAGGCTGGGGTATCTGCGGCTCTAATGATACAGGAGTTAGCCTTGAAGATGGGAACCAATTCAATTTCCATAGTGTCCTTGTCAACAATTATATGATGGAAAACCCAAGTAGCCTTCTGAGAAGGATTTTGCTTAAATTATTTGTGTCCCTATTCATGTTCCCTGTTCATATAGGCTTTGGTTCCGAATCTGTAAATTGTAAATTATATGTTCTGATGTTTATCTTAATTGGTTGTTTTATGCCACTAAACAGCTTTGCACTGACCTTTTGGGACACCTTTTGGGATGTCAGTTGTGTTTTGAGTGATTTAACCAAAAATACTGCCTGTAATTTGGAAGAGTTTTGAAAGAAAACTGCCAGTTTCCATTGGAGTTGGATATTTTACAAACCTAACTAATATTATTTTCAGTTTTACTGTGGAAAAATTAAAATGTTGTGCAAAAATTGATAAGTAATTTCATTCCTTGAATTATTGCTAATATGTATTATGAAGCTGCTGGATAAGCCATTCTTTTGTTCTAATGTGTACTTTATTCCTACTAGTTTTTATCCATCCCTCATGTTACTCATTAAATATTATAGGTTGGAATTGGTACATGTAATCTAAATACTTTAAATGATAATTTGTATATGGATAATACCATCTTTTTGAGTAAGTCTATATAGGGATTGTTAGGTAGCCTTTGTTAGTTCAAAAACTGGTGGAACTAAACCTGATGAATGCTGCTGACCCGTCCCTTATTATAATTGAACTTTTGTGATGCATGATAGTTTTCATGTCTGAATTATTCCAGGCATCACGGAAGAGCAGTCAATGGGCAGTGGGAGTGAGGAAGAGGGTGAAGGTTATGAGGGTGAGGAAGGTATGGATGTGGACGAGGGTGAAGGGGAGGTGGATGGGAGCGAGGGTAGCCTGCAGAGGTTTGAGGCTGCCCTCAAGCGCAAGAAAAAGAAGAGAGTTAGGGGGGGAGCCACTTCAACCCCTGCCCCTGGCCACCATGGCAAGCAAGTTGATCTCTTCAGCGAAATTCATCTGAATGAGGTCAGGAGGCTAGAGAAGCAACTGGAACAGGTATGTCCTGCAGATATATATGAAATTTGTTGGGTAGATGCATGTCCTCTGGGTGTGTTTATTTGTAAGAAAAATTAGCAGAAAAGGGCAACCCTGATGAGCCGATTGCCATTGGTGTTGGGTATTTTACAAACCTAACAAAAATTATTGTTAGTTTTTGTAGAAAAATTAAAATGTCATGCAATAATAGATGAGTAATTTCATTCCTTGAATTATTGCTTATATTATGAATCAGTGTGAAAAAGGATTCTTAAGGTAGCGAACATATTTACACTTTCTGTATTTAGTCATAAAATAATGCAAATCCCCAAGCACTAAACAACAGAAGGCTTAATCACCAAGGGGAGTTGCCAAATGATTTTGCAGTGAAAGATTCATGTGCAAAGTGTATTTGTGGAGGATACCAAATAGTTCCTGTTATTTTTTTTCAAGTAGTGTATGCTGGTACTCATGTCAGGAAAGTGATTTATAATCAATTAATGTGGTAAAATTATTTTTTCAATGCTGAAATAATGGTACTGTTGAATTTTTTGTTGTGCTTAAATATTAATGTCAGTAATTTGTACATGGGTGAAATAAATACAGAATCAGCCCAGCTTAACAAGTGAACGAAAAATAACAAGTGACAGAATGTACCCTGGCCAAAAATCACATAAATGCTTAGACATAACTGGCTTCAGGTGTTGTAGATCTGACAAACATCTTGTATTTTTAGTTTAATAAACAGGATACAAAACATAATAGTTAATAAAAGCTCAGCGGTGCATCGCCCTTGAGAAATATCTAGTCATAATACTGAGCGTTCACAGTGGAAGGAACTTTTTGACCCCGCTAAATTCGATTTATTTTACATGTAAAACATAGGCTGTTCTGTGGTACAAAGACTATCACTTGCTAAAACATGATTCCCGTAAAATGCTGAATTCGCTAAATCATATTCCAAATTGTAAAATTCACATTTGCGGGCCTCCACTGTATCAGCCAAAGTATGAAATTCCACAGATGTATTAAAGGTGGCTAATGGTTCATTAAACCTAAAATTATTTTGTGATTGCCTTTTTTTATATTGTGATTTTTTTCTGTTGCTTGAGCTGATGTACATGTTTGCTCAGTTATTAACAAAATACTTATTCATTTACAGCTTGAAGGGGAGAAGAGCGCCCTTACAGTCAGCATGCGAGAGGCTCAGGGAGATGCTGATAAACGTGCCGGGCAATTGGAGTTACTGAGGGGCTGTGTAGCCCTCTTGGCAGCTCACTCCAGTTCACTTCAACATCTGAAAACAAAGGCCAGCGATCAATTGGCTGAATGTCCATCTCCCAGTAAAAGAAGCAAGGTTTGTCTGCATATCTTCCTATTGAAAGAACGTGTTAAATTAGACATTACTGTTTAAGTTATTGATAGATACTGAATTTTTGAGAAGGAAATTGTAGGGCTGAATGATGAAGGAGACTGATGTCTTGTTAGTGATAGGCTTAAAAGGAAGGAATACCTTTACTGCATGGATAGGGTAATTTATTTACACTATTTTGATACCCATTGCTTAGAGTAGGTTATCGACAGATAACTGTGACATTTATTTTATTTACGAACCTTATAGTGGTTACAATTATTCATCAAATATTACAGTACATGGTTACCTCCACCCATTACCCACCACATTGTCAGTCTCCACTGTTGTTTAATGTGCTAGATGGTTCCCTGTCTTCCACCTATTTGACACCATGCATTAGGATAAAAGAAAAAGAAGCACTAAAGAAGAGAGACATACTATATAAACATGACATCTCACATCCAGCGTCAGTAGCTCTGTAGAAAATAATATCCTACGTAATTTATGATCGTAATTGAATCATAATGAAAATAAGTAATTAAAAAGGTCACACATTCACCTGAAAATACGGAAGGAACTATGAATAATTACCTACAGAGGTTAATTTGGAAATGGGCTAAGACCCTTGTTTCCTTTTTTTCTTGTCATTGAGCGATAGAGGGCGACATAAATGACGGTTGGGCTGGCTGCTGTAAAAATTCCGTAGGTATTGGAAACAAATATCTATCTTATGCATGTATATAATAGTTGCTATTTGCCACTGATCACAAATTTTTATGGTTCAACTCTTAAACAAAAATTTTCAATTCAATTATTTAGCGCTAAGATTGCTGATATTTAACAATAAAGAATCAGAAGTTTAGGGTGGTAAAAATCTTTCACAGCATAAAATAGATTAAAAAAACCATTTTCTAAGAATTATATCGTTAATAACCTCTGAAAACTTAAAAAAAAGGCCACTTAAGACTGAAAAGAGAGGTGGCAATAAAAGTAATCATTTTTTGCAACTTATTAAAAAAGTTTGAAATCATAAAATCGATATTACGAAGTGCCAATACTCTGGTCCCGCTGACTTTTTATAATTGAGAGTCTACTCTTTCACAGATTTTTACTCTTTCACAGATACTGCATTTCTTCCGTCACCAATGAAATGGGTGACCCCAGTTTTCTTTTGGATTAACTAGTGGCATACCACTCTGAAGGCATATGCCTCGTAATATTGAGCTCATACCTAGGAAGGAACTTTTAGGACTCTATATATCCACATTTTTTTAACCTGTAAATCATGTCTTGTAGCAGTACACTTCCAATCACTCCTTATAATGTGATTCTTGCTATATGCTGTACTCACTAAAACACGCTTGCATTATAACTTGAAAGTAATTGAGGGCACCCATTTTACTGGGTGCAAATGCAGTCTTATTTCTTTCGGAAACAGCGCTGGTACATAACGATACCAGTCTGGTAAGGTGAATATGGGAATTGAGGGTCTTCTTCTTTCATCTTCAATATAACAAGTGCTCAATATAGGAAACGATTGTATGGGAATTATGAGTACTCGTTAAATCAAGCTCAATATGTATGAAAATCTGAATTCAATTTGTTCCCAATAAATGTTCGAAATGAATTGAAAACTGAATTGTGTGAGACATAATTGAAATAGCATTACTTCTACTGGATGCACACTGAAGAAAGTTGAAAACTTTTATAACTTAGTTTCATACTATGCATTGAAAAATGCAATTGAATCCTAAAATATTATATAATCATACTCCTGAAATCAAGGTTCTAGTGTGGATGTGGATCAAATCCTGGATATGCCCATACCTAATTTTCTCCTTTTGCATTGTTAGTGGCAAATATTTTACTGAAACATTTAATTCCATATGCCAGATTTTTCATCACAAAGAAACCCAATTTCAACCTTGAGATAAGTGTAATCTGCTATTTGAAATTTGATTTGAGCTTACCTCTTATCTTCTCAAGTATGTTTCTATATTTACCTGCTTGTATTCTTTCTGCTTTCAACTTTGTGGCTTTTTAACCCAAGCATTTCTTGTGATATCCAGGATTCATTTGTAGAGCTTAGGAACTCTAAAGACAATTTTATTTTTTGCCTGTTATCTTTTCCATTTTTTTAAATCTGAAATTAATGGTGCCATTGAATCTGGGTGTACTTATTCTGAAGAGTGAGATAACAACACTACCTTAATTGAGATTAAATTTGAGATAGATAGATAATAGTGATGGAGCTTTATCTGCCACTTATCATATCAAGTTTTTTGTCATCGTCTGAATAGCTCTCGAATTTCCTTCTGTTCTTAATGATTTTGTGGCATTTTTTTAATGCCAGCTGCATATATCAGTTAGTAGGGGTACATTTTCTTCTCTGTGGTTATATTATTCTAATCCTTATATTTTCTGTGATTGTAGGAGGATATCAGTAAGAAGAATCTTGATACTGCTATTATAAATTGCCAGCAGTGGTTTGTAATAGCTGGACGAGAGTTGGATCAACTTCAGCAGGATATTGCTGCTGCTCAGAAGCAGTGTTCTGATGGGGATAATGAAGAGAATGGGCAATCAGCTCTTTCATTGCTTCAGGCAGAAGTCACTAATATCAAGAATCAGGTAATAATACTACTAATAATTCACTTTTTACAGCCAAGACCTATAGGAAACACTAATATTCAATTAGTTCTGATCAAAAGAGTTTAAATCAAAAGATTTCTTTAAATAGACATTATAATTCACAATATGAACACAGCTATAAATATTTTTTTTTAAATCCATGTCCTAGTAGTTATATATTTTTTAATGTCAGATGCGATATCATTTGCATAGTCTCAAGAATTTTAAGGTTTTACAGCAGCACTTAATGGAAGAGGGGGACACCCTATGCCTGTGTATCAAAATTACTCCAATATTTTGAATTAAAAAGTTCCATCTATCTAATATGAGGAAAAAATGTTCTCGCTCTAGTTGCTGGAGGCAGAGCATAAAGCATTGGGTATAGAACAGAGTTTGGGAGAATTAGCAGTGTTTGCCAGTGAGGCTGGTGCTTCTTTGGATGCAGCCATGAGTGATCTGACCGCAGCATCTGATGAATTGGCACAACTCTATCATCATGTTTGTGCTGTCAATGGTGATACTCCATCCAGAGTTTTGCTAGACCATCAAAAGCCATCTTCTCCAGTTCAAGGTGGGTATGATAGAGACTGGTACCAAAATGGTGAAATGGAATCTTTAAACTTGAATACAAGAAACTTAACTCTTTTGATGTCTGCAAATTTTAGTGGTGGTAAACCTTCAAATTTAATTATTGAATTACTGTAATTACCTCTAAGTTAAAATGTGTGGTAAAAAGTTATAGGGGCACTATAATTGATTTGCAAAATCACACCAGAATATCACATCATAAGGGCATGTCATGAAGGGGATAATTATATGCTCTTAGTATTTTTCAAAGCCTTCTTTAGGTGTTTAATTTTTAAAATGAAATCAGAATCAATTTCTGTCATATTTAGCCAATAATTTTAACAGTTTTTAAGTGTTGATGTCACTATTAAAGAGCATTCTTTGCCCTTTTGGCTACATTTAATTAGCTTTAAAACCGAATTACTGCCCTAAACTATTTTTATATTCTTTGAGCCACCCCAAATTTTCTAATTTTATCGTCCTGTTTTATTAAGCTGAATGGGTTGTAATTCCTTTTTAAACAAAACTCTGACATCATCTCTGATGCTGTATGCATGCCAGCCATCTAACTTCCTCTCTAGATTTCTCTTAGTGAGTGCCAGCAACTATAGTGGTTGGAATTAAAAATGTTAGCAGAGTAGTTTAAAGTATACCGGGACTAGCCGCGGTGATAACTTTTACGGGAGTCACCCGCAATGCACAATCGTGCGAAAGATCCACAGAGAAAAAATCTTTCGCCTTGACCTTTCGCTTGTGGCATCATATGCTCAGCAGTCCAGTCACATCTTGTCCGGTAGTGTCCGAGAATATCCACAGGGAAGAATGACGCCTCGGTAGCTTAACTGGCTAAAGCACTCGACCGGAAATCGGGGGATCCGGGTTCGAATCCCGGTCAAGGCGAAAGATTTTTTCTCTGTGGATCTTTCGCATGTTAGCAGAATTTGTATTTGATAGCCTATACCCTGTATTCCTTTACTAATGGCATCACTTTATTAAAATGATTGCTTACAGTGATTGCATATGGGAAGGAAAATCTTTTAATTAATTCTGAAGATATGATGGTATAATAGGTCAGCACCGAACAAACTTGATGGTTCTCAATGTTAGATTTCTCCTATTGTTTGGGGGATCATAGTAGCCTAGGGGCTAGAGTGCTTGGCTGCTGATCAAGGGGTTCTGGGTTCCTATCCTGGGTGAAGCCTGTATGTGTGAAATTCACATGCTGTTTGCTCAGTTCAGGCTGAGCTATCCAAGACAACCTTTGTGTTGAATCACTTAATGTGATAGTTTGTTCTTAAAGTTCACCGTTCTTTAGTTAAAAGTGCTTATTCAGCTTTTCGTAGACCTAGCACATAGTCCCATTTTGGGGTCCCGAGAGTTTGTTCCTAGTAGGATGACTTGTGTAGGGAATTACTTAGGTGAAAAATTGATAAGCATGAAATGCTCATTTTTTGTTGCTACCAGATGGAGTTGAGTCAAATCAAGGTGCCAAGGGAGATCAGGCTGATGTTGGAAAGGATGTTGTATCTTCAAGTGGCATTGGGGACAAGTTAGCCAGGCTGCAGGGAAGACTTCCATCGCAGGTGGCCCCGCGGGAGCTGGAGTCTTTGGGAGAGGCAGCCATGATGGCCAAGTTTGCTGAAACGTTGGTGGATCAGATGCGTCACCTGCGGGCTGCTGTTGAGAAGACAATAGATCTATCAAAAGCAAAGGGTTTGCGAATGAGTGCTTCTGTTGAAGGTTGGTTTCAATGTTTTCCACATATTTATTTATGGAAATTTGATATGTGGTGTTATTAAACTATGTGTGGATTTACCCATGTATAACTATCTTTGCCTGAGGATTCATCCTATATATTTGGTCTGCCAGTGGTACAGAAATTATTTTGTTTTCATTAATGCACTCTCATAAAATTTCGCACATATTAGCATAAAGACTCTGTTTTTCAGGTTTTTTTTTCAAACCACCTATTTTGTTGACCCTAACTCTCAAAAAAGTCATTCCATTGGGACTAATGTTGTGAACTTGATAGATATCCATCTCTGATATGCATCTTAATTTTCATTTTTGTATTTTTTAGATTAAAGAACTTATGTGAATTTAGTAATATGGAAGAAAAAATTTTGTGACGTTTTTATATCGAAGAAAATTTTGAGCCAATTTTTTTCTCTCTCTCTTTTAGTTATTTAGCTGTTCATATCCAAATTTAAGTACAAATAAGTTCTCTACCTCCAGCTTGTATGAGTTATTTCTGTACCTTATTTCCTTGAAGGAAATGTTTAAAATTTGTGTGGGTACTTTTTTCTATTAATTTGGAAGTGTTTCTCATGGCTAGTGGTAAAGGCATCTAGTTAAGTATTTCGTACTTCAAATACTTAATACATATCTATTCTTAAGTTAAAAGCTCTTAGTAAGTGATCCCGGTAATTCACTGTTAAGAAGTTAATTCCATGGAGAGACAATATTAAATTCTACTTTATACACCCATGCTTCGCATAGCACAATTTCGATATAGAGCAAATTCGTTCCTCGGGGAAACATCTCAACGCAGTGTTGTGGAATCAAAAAACTTAAACATTCTCATGATAAAACGTGAGCTTGCGCTAAGTGCACACATAATTGCTATCATTTTACGCATATTAATAGTATTGCTTATCTGAAATCTTCTTTTTTGTTTATATATTAATCGAAATCCATTGTTGTGCAATGGCCAATAGCATTACTCATCATTAGGTCCAGATAGCCGGCCTTCCGAAGTAATTTATCTCGTCTCCTTAACAGAATGACAATAGTTAATTTAGGTCTTTAATTAAGCATGGAGATAGTGGGAATGAGTTTTTTTTTAAGCAGTATGGTTTGAGATGTAATTTTTGCTGTCATAGGTTATCGGGCGATTGACTTCCAAGTAGAGGGTCTATGCTGAAGCCTTCAAGGTCATCGTTAGTCATGGGGGAGAAATGGAGCGGTGGCCGGGATGCATATGAATAGCATCAACACATAAAAGGGTCCGCTATAGAGTCTCAAACACAATGGCTTCATTCCCTTCCAGCAGTCGTAGGCCCTCTGCGTCTCAGCTCATACAGTGCAGCTGTAGGAGGTGATTTCGATAGAGCCATACAGAGTAAAAAACCAAGAGAACAATGGCAAAAAATAGGAATTTGGTTAGAAAAATCAAAAAGTTATCAAGAAAAACTATAAACCTAGAAGAGAAATCGAAAGAGGTCAATTGCTCTGAAAAAGGAGAGCGTCAAAGCGGTATTGTGGAGAAGTTTAAACTCACAATGCCTTATTCTGAATAAAGACAAAGTTAAATTGCTAAATAAAGCTATTAATAGGAATATATATGGTTTAGAGGAAATTTGTTACCCAACATCTATGCTACCAGGAATGCATCCCTATCTTCCCAATGTTAAAACGCTCTCATATGATGCAATTTCGTATAGCGCAAAGACCCCAAGGAATGCATCGCTTGCACTATACGAGGCATGGGTGTACTGATTTATCAATACTCATTATTTTTTCAGACGTATTTATTAAAAAAATATAGAAGATAGCAAAACATCCTCTTGAAATGCAATATGAAACCCATTACGCCTGATAACCAAAAGGACTGGACCTGTCATTTTGATGAGTAGCCGGTACTCTCATGGTCACAATTCCTATATTTGCTGTTATATTACTTGCATTTTTCTTGAATTTTTGAAAGGAAAAAAAAACTATTCTTGAAAAAAAACTATTTTAATATACATAATAATGGAATATTTTGATCAAATAAAAATGAAAAATTAATCACTCACAATGCTAATGTAGTTGACCAACTTTGGTCCCCTTGGTGCCACACAGTTGATAATTAATGTAATTTAGAAGCATAAATTCTATATGATACATAATCTAAGAAATGTGGCATTGGAGATAAACGTTAGCAAAGTTGAATATACTCCTGCACATCCATCCGATGTCAAACTTATGCATTGAATCTGAATGTTTGAAAAAATCAACTCCGTGCTATGTTTCAGCTTTGAAGATTTAAAATATTGTTTGGAATTTCTATTAATTTATTTATTTTTGTGGACCTCTTCTCCAGTAGATGTGTTGAAATAATATTTGAATTTCTTATTTTTTGGGTTAGTACTAAAATTTACTGTTCTCCTTCTGTGATTATGTGATTATTTCAACTTTTTCTGAGGTTTTCACATGTTTAATGTAATTTGATGGATTATGTACTAGAATTGAAAAATACCTATGTAATATGAGGTGTAGGATTACATTATTGATTTTAATCCATACTAATGCAGTAGATAATATGTATTATTCCTTACTTTTCTATTCTAAATTGTTAGCATGTGATAATTACTGACTTATATATGGACATAAATAATCTTCAAAGTTAGCTATCTGGCATAAAGTGCCTTTTTTAACTAATTTTATAGTTTTCATGGAAGTCATTACAATCCTTACCATTGTTATTTCATTGGATAAGTTGGAAATTTGATGGAAAGTTAAATTCAATTAGTTTAATTGTAAGATATTGTTAAACATAAATTTCAAAGTAATGAAGTCGCAACAAATTTTTCCCTTTTCAATGTGAAATCTACAGCAGTCAATGACTCAAAGGAGGCAGAGTCACAAGAAATCCAAGAGTTACAGGAGCAAGTGGTCAAACTGAAAGCATTGCTGTCTACCAAGCGTGAGCAGATTGCCACCTTGAGGACTGTTCTTAAATCAAACAAAAATACAGCTGAAGTGGCACTCAATAATCTTAAATCAAAATATGAAAATGAGAAGGCTGTTGTGTCAGATACAATGATGAAACTTCGGAATGAACTCCGTCATCTTAAGGAGGATGCAGCCACATTTTCTAGTGAGTGGTTCACTGCCTTTACCCATGAAACGATCATTTTTGTATTAATTATGCATCCTCCTGCTTTCAAACTCCTAATTTATTTCTGAATAAGGATGCCATTAAATTTAAAAATAGTGCATTTTATTTTATATATTCCAATGTGTTTTTTTACATTAATTAATCTGTAACATCATGAAGATCGTCTTTAAGATTCCCGGCAGTACCTAGGTGTTTGAAGTAACTGGGTATATATAGTTCCTGTGTTTATCTCTATTACATATATTTACTGCTATTGACATTGTTGATATTGTTTTTTCAATTTTTTGAAAAGTAGGTCATTTTCCTGCATTTCGATTTTGTAGTGTCCTGTGGTTGTCTTAATACTATCATTGCTGTTTTATTTGAAGAAAAGGTTTCAATATTGTATTATTATCAATCTTGGGATGTATTGAATTTCAACATTCTAAAGGAACTTTTGTGTTGCACATTAATTTCCTATTATCAAGTCTCTTATTATGCCCCAGTTTGATAACCTAGCATAGAAGATAGAAAGTTTTTAAGGGTTTTCAAACTGTATTTGAAGAAAAAAATTGTTTTTCTCGTAAAAGACTAAAGCACTCTCCTGTTAATTAATATTTTCCTAACTCTGTAATCTTTCCCTTTTGTAATTGAGAAACTAACAGTAGGGCTATACATAATAAGTAGAAGGATACATCTGTAAGTTTTATGTGAAAAATTTCCATAAATTTTTAGAAATATTTTTTGAAAAGACAAGCTGTATGTTGTAGCTTCACTTGTGGTTTTTTGTGTGGGTAGCAATCTTTAAAATGTAGAGCTGGAAAGGGTTTTATGACCTTTATTACACCTTTTTTAGTTTGGGAGCTCACTAGGTATGGCGCGATTGAAATAGATGTTTGGAATGTATGCTATCCTAATTGTTAGCTCACTAGTAAGAATAAGTCATTCAGCCAAAGATACTGTATGAGATAAGGGGTGGGAAAAAATAGCCTTTATCTAAGCAATGGTCTTTGAGCATTAAGACCATTATACATGGTGAAACAGACAATTAAGTGGGACATTTTGAATATTCCACGAGTTTTTTTTTCTACCTGATTGCTTATAATTTTGAAATTTTTTAGTGCGAGGTGAATTTTTCAATACTCATCTTTCAGCTTTCCAATTTCGTCTTATTTTAAAGCTTTCGCAAGAATAAATATCTTAATTTGATAGAAAAGAGATTCATGAAAGTACATAGATGCTTATGTCTAATTATCAATTAAATATTTTTTTATAGTAATGTACACTCTATGCTTATTCGAATTTTGGTCATGGTTGTCTATGAAGTGTTTGAAGTTGTGACGGATATTTGTTGTTCAACCCATATCGTGGCATGAAATTAAGATTTTTTGAGGAGTAATCCTTGTAACTGGAGTAGAGCACAAATTTGCTTCTGCTTCGCAACTTTTATGATGCCTAAATGTTTTCTAATGGTGATAATATTGCATTTTTTCAGGCTTACGTGCTATGTTTGCTGCTCGTTGTGAGGAATATGTTACTCAGGTGGATGAGATGCAGAGACAGCTTGCAGCTGCTGAAGAAGAGAAGAAAACATTAAACCAGGTAATGATCACTGACAATTTTTCAAGGCAAGAGTTATTTTTTTGTGGAGAAAATGAGTTCAGGCACTGCATTTTGGATGGAATGATATTATAGCTGTCATACTATCATGAGTGATGGCTCTCTTACCTGGGGTTAATTTATGAATTACATTTGCAAGAATGGAATGGTTCAGGGGTAATTTGATGTACAGTAAGTACCCTAAGCACGCAATTTTGATTAAATGGCTCAGGTTGGACAGTAACATAACACAACCTATTGTAATACGTATAAAAACAAAAATTCTAAGTGCATCAAGGATCTTCATTCCTTTAGTTGTATACCATACAACGTTGATAAAACAAGACCCCATGGTGCTCAAACTCTCGCTCTAGCAAATTTTTGCTTAACCAGAGGTGGAGCAAATGAGAGCCTATAAACTCCTTGTCATCACTTATGTAGGAACAGGATTGGTGTGGCGACGGAGACATTTCTATCTGATAAACTTAAGCATAAATCCAGACGAAAGGCGATGTTTTTGTTGCATCACTAAATTTCTTTACCTTAATAACAAGCTAGCCATACAATTTATAAGCGCCATACTAAATAAAAATCATGAAAAGCATTGCTTAATCAACATCATTCCAATCCACAACCGAAGAAGCCATTTTTCTATGTACGTTGCGCATTTACATGATCTATCTATTATTTTGATATTTTCCACTGAAAATTCAAACTATTGCTGATAAAACAGTATCATTGTTGTTTAATGCCTCTACTGCTTCCATTGGTGTATGTTTATTGTTCCCGTACATTTTGTGGAAGCTACTTGAAATAACTTATCGCATTTGTTTCTGCAGACGAAAAACATGGAAGGTCGTAGAACAATCCTGCCTCGGAAGACGTTTTCTATCATCCAATGTAATATCTTCATTATCTATGCTAAAAAGTCTGCAAAACGTTCTTAATGATGTGATTAAAATTGCCTATGTTTCAAAAAAGGTTCCATTTTTAGTGTTGTGCCTGCAACGTCATTGAAAGAATACATTGAGTGTATCCAGGACATGGCAATAAAATGAATTTGAATAAAAATTATTAATATAAGGAAAGTTATTAACTTGATATTATTTCACAAAAAATATAACGCAGATATTATGCTGATGTCACTTAGTAAAACAAAAGCAGGCTGCAAGAAGCTGCCACTAATATAACTCACATGGGTAAGATATGCAACAAAGAAATGAAAAAGCTTAGGCACCTGATGGACCCTCAGGACAACAAAACTTACAAGTATGAAGTTATTGATTTAAAATTCTCACTAATGACAAAATACCATGAAAAGGAATGCAGATTTTTAAAAATTAAGTTAACTAAAAGTGCAAGCATTAGCTTTTCTCATATGTCATCCCTAACAATGCATTACCTGCAAGTTGTAAAAGAGTTCCATTTCTTCTGTGTTATATCACGGAGGGAATTCTTCTTAAGATATTCGGCTAGGATCGGAGTCCTTTCTTCCACGGCTTCGGGTTTACACCACAAGCATCACCAGCAATGATGAAGGGAGTTAACGCTATCGTGCTTTAAATTAGTAAAACCAACTTTCCGAACACTTGAAGTTCTCGATTCTCAATCTATCACTGAAATACTCCGCTTCAGTCTTAAGCATAGCCACTTTCTCAGTAGTTCCCACAGATTGAAGTGGGCAAAACCACCCAAACAAATCTCCTTTTAACTCATCATGTTCTGTATTCCTCGGGTGCTTTTGTTTTTTTAAATTGTGAAAAGAAAATAGGAAGATAAATTAATTACGCCACACTTGTATTGCTCCATTATTTTCATTTCTCGCTCAGACGTGTTTGGCGTTTTTTGGCCATGGTGTCTGCCTTCAAATGCTCTCTATTCATGCAACTCACAGATGTGCGGGTATGCTGCTTTTAATGCGGGCTGCGGGCATGCTGCTGTATGTCAACTGCTTTTTGCCACCCAAGGAACAAAAGAAGATGGAAAATTTGCAAATGTTAATGCCTTTCATTTCACCAAAATGAACTACCGTATTCCTCCGAATATAGCCCCCTCTGAATATAGCCCCCCCCCTAATTTTGAGGCTTGAGTTTCGGGAAAAAATTTAAAAAATGGGTTTGAATATAGTCCCCCCTTAACTTTTATCATGGGCATTTTTGGAAAAAAAGGGGGGACTATATTCAGACATATACGGTACTTGTAGGTTCAAAGAATGGAGAGATCATACACGGTACTTATTTATCAAACGACGGTTTAACTCATCAATTTGAGACTGAGCACTCCATGTTGACTTCATTTCTAACAGCTCACCAGCAATTACAGAGAATAGGGACTCATGGTGAAGGTTTACCAGCGATGGAAACTCTCGCTAAGGCGAGTGCCAATACCAACGGCCTCGTAAAAACGGATTTTTTTACATGCTAATCATAGGGTCAATTGATGGTGCTCCGGCTAGCTCTCGTATTGACGGGGGTCTCGCAATAGCCCGTACTAGCTTTAACGCGGTTCCACTGTACTTTCTGTATCCGTGATCATGTCCTCAAGCATCACGCGGCCACTGATGCATGGATTTCGGAAAACAGTGCTTCAGATTGGGAGCACCCAAAATTGTCTTAGTCCATTGCTTGCTTCATTGGTCCCTTGAATTTCATTATAATGAGGTTCTACTGTACATATTTTTGGGAATAATATAATGCACATTTATCATGTACCATTGAATGTACTGATTTTAATCTAATGAGATGGATTTGTCATAGGTTTTTATTTAAGTTTACCTAACAATGCATAATGCATGATTTAAGTCCAGTGCTGTAGACAAGCACAGAAAGAGGAGTTCTGCTATTGATTTTTGTCACTCTCCATTTGTCTCTTCTGTGAAAGAATGCGGCTACTTTTGGTGGTGTTATCATCCTTGATTGACACCTTAGATAGACTCTCAATTTCTTCACTCATGTATTCCACTTAACATTAAGACATTCTTCTTTTTCCTTGTTCGAATAGTTGTTGAGACTGGCAGTCAAGCAGAAGTTGTCCCTGACACAGAAGCTGGAGGAATTGGAGGTATGCATAGAAATGCGAAGCAGCAATGCTCGTCGACATGGGGGTGGGCATGGAGGTAGCTCGGCGCTATCAACATCATCTGCGTCGGGGCAATCAGGGTCTAGGCCCACCGGTGGATCATCGGGTTCCTCCAATGCTAAAGGACTGTCTTCCTCGTTGTCATCTTCTCCAGCTTCACATCACATTCGCTTACCAAGAGGACACCACCAGTCTGGGCGCGACTTTTTTTAATTGTATCTGCCCTTCTTGTGAGTCAAAATTTTCCTAACCTCCTTAGTAGCGATAGCAGCCAAAGCTGCAGAAAAGGGTTTCCCCATGGATTCCTCCAAATGGCAAGTACTGTGGTGTTACACTTCATCTCATGATCACCGGATTAAGAAATTATTTTTAAGTTACTAACTTTGGCCGTCCTATAGCATTGCAGTACTAGGGAAGCACATAATGACCTTTGGTGTGGGACATGGAGGAGGAGGGATATTTCAGGGTCTCAGATGAAGTGCTGGTAAAAAATATTTTTTTTTCAACTTGCTTTTTGCTTGCTGAATAATATCAAGGTTTTAAAAGCACCTCTTGCAATCCAATGGTCATGAAGGGATTTGAGATTGATGAGAATTGTGTAGTCTGGTTCCATTATGAAGGAATGCACTTGAGCAATGATCAGCATCTTAAGTGATGTTCTCCTCTGATGTACATTGAAGTTTCAGTTTTTTCAGCAGGTCAGCTCATTAAAAAATTAAGTAAATTCCTTGTCCTAGTGAAATTGTGCAGCATTGGCAGATTAATTAGTGCCAAGTGAGAATTTGTATTAGGGAATCTATTCAATTGAGACCCTTTTTTATTTTTTGCTGAAATGGGTGACCTAAGTAGCTCCCATTTTTAGTGTAATGTTTTAGTTTTCTTTTAACTAATAAAATTTGTAGATAGCGAGAGTAATCCAGGCCTTGTAAATGATGATCGGCTAATAGTCTAATGTAAAAGCTTTTAAGTATCCCTGCAGTCCTTTGATTCTTTAATTTTATGGCTGCAGTTTTAATCGCCTATGTATGTATATTTCTTGTGGAGTTTTTATAGCTTGTTTTGTATGTTCAAATTGGTATATTTATATTAATAATCATAGGGACCATTGCTTGCAAAGTGAATTGGTTTAACCAGAGTTGTGATTTGGATATCAGGAAGCAGTGAAGCATTTTTTTTTTTAATTTGTCAACAGTGCTTGTTACCTTCATCCCATTGTGACAAAGCTTCTACAAATTGTTAATGAAGTAAATCAGTGTCAGTAGGGCCTGGCGCATTTATGTGACCAAGTTTTTAGACTACCGTCCCTTTCATAGAAAAAAAAGAAATTTATCAAATAAAAATGGCAGCTTTTTAAACTTTGTCAAAGCCAAATAATTTATTTAATTATGTTTTGTTATTTTCTCATTATGGATAAATTGAATTACTTATTATCAAATTATGTAGGATTTTATATGTGCATGAGGTGCCTGATGGTGCTCATTATGAAGTGAAATCAATGACTGAACTGTCACGTTTGTACTGTCAATGTGTGACGAAAGTGAATGAATGTGTGTGATGAGAAAATATTGTTATGTTGTCTTTGTTGTTAAATGATTATTTTGATTCTTTGTGAGTTAAAAATATATTTTAAGTACGAATTTTAATATAAATTTTTGAGTGACTATTTGCTTTATCCTTTTTCATATTTGATAAAGTATGGCACCCACTTATTTATTATGTCTCTTAGTAGGCATGGATATTGTATTGTTGTGTACAGCTAACCTCGGGCTATAAAGTATTCTATTGAAATTTGGGCTGCTTATATTTGTAATGTTACATGATGTCTCCCATCTGAATGTGTAACTTATTGACTAATTTTTAAACTATGTTAAATCTGTTATTAACATTTTGTATTGTAAAGGGAGTTGAAGTGCTGTGAGATTTTTACAATGCATTAAACTCTCAGATAATGCAGAGTGATTATAATTTGACTCTGAATTTATAATGAAAGAAAATGCCATTGTATTGGCTCATTAAAGGCTAGAATTCAATACTCATTGTTTTTGCTTGAAGTTAATTCAGAACAAACTGCTTCTTTCTTAAGCCTCTTTCACACTACTCGAGATGTCCTGAACACGGAATGTTGGAGAAGTCGTCTTGAACGCTAAAATCAGATTCAAGACCATTCAAGACAATCTTTCAAGAGTGATTGTTCAAGACATCTTGAATCAAGTTGAACGGCCTTTCGGTCTGATCCAGAAAGCTTTAATTGACTTGTATAACAATAGTCAACATGATCAACAAAGGTATAACAATAGCGTTCTATTCCCTGATGGTTAGGAATTGTATTTCTGAATCATGATGAGATTTAGTAGTTAGAAGTAGAAGTAGTTATTTCTGCTGTTTCTAGCCCCATTCCTACAAATCATTTTCCTGGTGAAGGCAAAAGCTGATAATATCGCTATAATTTTGGCAATAAGTGATGATAAGGTAGATGCCCCATAAAACTATATTTTTTACAGGTGAGTTTGAAAATAATGGCATTAAGACATTTAATTTACATCATTTACAACTGATGTAGGTTACATAGTTCCTGTTATACTACAATTACTCGGTATGATAGTAGAAAACAATTATTAAATCATGCAACACGATAAAGATTTTTAACTTATGAATTATGACCAATGAGAAATCATCATCTTTCGCTTTCTTTAGGATATCAGGTATTTGCTGCTAAATTTTTCTATGTATTTTTGTCAGTAATTTGTATAACTCTTGCCCTACGTAGAGGCCAAAATCCTCCAACTTATGTTAGTATTCCTCCTCTATGTTGAGTGCTCCAGGTTTGATGAAGCCTTTCTGAGGAAACTGTTTATTTCATGAGAGCTTCCTAAGTCTTTCTCCTCTTGGGGGTTGGTGCTCCTTTTAATGAACCATTCCATGAGGAGCTGTTGAATTGCTCAGCATAGGTAGAGGTGGACTCTCCATAAAGTAAGGGGAGAGGGGGAGTGCAAATTTTCATCTTGCTCTTTTATGATTTCCGATAGTCTTTAAATCGGTGTTTCCTTAAAACAAATAAATTAATGTTATTTTCAGAAGGGCAAAGAAGCCCTTTCACGAATTCAAGTGTAGTTAAAAAATATTGCAGTAGAAATTACATTGAAGTGGACACATGACGTAAGATCACAAATTTCCAGAAACAGTTAACCAAGAGAGATTCTTTACAATTTAGTAGATAAGGGGGTCAACGACCAATGTCAAACAACAGACTTGTTCCAAATATGCCAATTGAATTTGGCTTATCGTGTAATTACTTCGTGCCAAAAACAAAACATGCACATTCCACCTTTTTTGCTTACCTAATATAATTTTTCCAAAAGTTAAAAATATTTCTTGTGGCACCTTGTAGGGTGGTGGTTAGGGGCAAAGACTGTGAAATTAACCATACAACTGTAGTGATCCGGAAATGGAAGATTTCCATTTCCAAAATATGCATAAATATTTTGTTGTGTGACGTCTCAGAATAGCCAGCTGTGACAAACTATGCCTTGGGATTTGCACCTTTTCACTTTCAAGAACGCCTAACCTTCCTCTTCCCCTTCCTTTCCCCTTCCTCTTGGACGAAAACATCCTGGTTCCTCTTACCTATATAATGGCACGGTGTAGATGCAATTGGTACTCAACACAGGGACTCACTCAGTAACTCACAGTTGGAGTCGAAGCACGGGCCGTATGGCCCGTGCGACCTAAGCGCCTCGCTATCCACCCGTGCCATCACCAGCAGCTCCTCTCCTTCCCGAGACTTTTGGTAATGTTCTAAATTTTGGCTATTCTAGACGCACAAATTCATTATTACCTTATATATATTCATTGAATTGATTTGGAAACTGGGATTTCAAAGGGAAATAAACTTTGGGTTAAAACTTCAAATACTTGTGTGTGATTATTCGCTTCCCGACACCAAGGGCAAGAACCCCCGCAACCCTTACAATGGTGGCAGCGGTGGGATTGTTTTGCCATAGCCCCCCCTGTGGGAGGGAGTGGTAATTACATCCCAAAAGACTGTGGGATTATTGCCTAGGTAGTCGGAACGATAATCACACTCACTTTACATTCTTTGCGTCTCTAGAGTTAATTTTTGGGGTAATGAATTCCGCGTAATACTTTAAATTGCCAGAAAAACTATATTTGATGTGTCAGGAAACACTTTCTCGGGAAGTAGAGCTTGGTGGTAAACGGTGGATGCGAGTGGCAATTGCTCGCCCATCTATTTCACGAGTAACGGTAAAGTCCGGGAGAGCTGAAACCAAAATAGCTGTCATAACAATGCGGTATTTCGGAGGAGGCACCTTTTCAGACGGACAACGACCGCTGACCAACGCCTTCAGAGCCGTAGGCATCGCAGAGACAAACTGTCGCCGGAATACTTTCACTTCGCTTCCAGAGCGGTGGTGTCACCAAGGAAGCAGTGCAAGAAGTTGGCGCAAAGAAGAAAGAAGATCATCACCGACAACGAAGGACAATGGTGATTACGACAGTTAATAAGAACTTTGAATAGAAAATATCAAAGAAATGATTGCTATGCCTCTTTATGAATTTTCTTGGCCGGTAATTAGATATTAGTTTTCTGAATTTTCTTAGTCGATAGCTAGTATTAGTAATTTTGAAGCCCCGGTTTGTCCCGAGGAGTATGGGAATCCTCATCAAGTGGAATAATTGGTCCCTCTGAAACCCGTAAGAGATAGGGCTCGGGTAATGAGCGAAATCTAGGTAGTTGTTGCTCTAATAATTGTTTCCAATTAAAGTAATATTGGGAATTGAGCATATTGAAACTAAGGTTTGGAATTGAAATGGTCTAAAGAAGCCGTCGCTGCGTTTGCGACATTGAGGGACTTCTAGAGTAATTGACCTGTACTTCGGTACCTCGATTTCATGGAACCTTTTTTTGCATTCAAAATCAGTCATGCTTTAGAAGCAAGTATTGGCTCATTAGAATACCACATGCCATATGTAGTCACTTGCGCCAGCCGGCAATTAAACAATACGGGGTGAGACTACGGCGCCACCTAAGGGAATGCCTCTAGCTAGTGTTCTAAATATAGTATCTCGTTACGTATTTAGTTTAAAGGCTTTAATGGGTTAGCTGATAATTGAAATTGGAATTGATATTGTCGCTGAAGGACCGATCTGCAATCGTGAGGCGTGGGTACCTTCCATTGGGCGAGTACAATTTTCCAAATCCCATACATGCCTGTTAAAACACTATAATGCAGACGCACTGTCTCGTAACCTTTCGGGAGTTGTTAACCTACGCTTGATTTTTGGGGGAATCGAACGTTGATATGGTACGAACAGGAAAACGATCCCAGGTGGAAAAATGAAAAGAGAGAGAGAGGATAGATAGTTGTGATTTTAAAGAGGAAATATGTAAAAAAATAAAAAGGGGACATTAACAAGGGATGGGTCCCAAGAGTGTGAGGAATTTTACAAGTTGACCGGGATTATCATAAGGGGTAATTGAAACCATAAGTTTAATGACATAATATAGCATACGCCGGCTAGGGAAAAGATTAAGGCATTAGTAAAACATATCCTTGAAAATTTTATTGAGTGTAAAAGAGTGAAAAATAACACAAACAATTGGTGTTTAGCGTGTAATGTGTCTAGTGACAAAGTGAAGTGTACACATGTTGTCCCCAATTCAACTTATCCCCCCCTTGGTTCCTCAAGAAAACAGTGAACTGATATTCGTTACAGCGAGAAATAGTCACTTTGGATCTGTGTGAATAAACAATGGACTTAAAGCACAGCAAAGGAGGGTGATAAAATGTGAACAAGTGAAGTGAACATGTGGAATAGAAGTGATATTGAAAATTTGTATGTATTAAGTTTTTTAAATCAATAGGACTTGACATATTTGTCATTTATAAACTTTTTCTTCCCAATTTACTCTGAATTATTTCTTTTTGTGTTGTTTCGTTTATAGTGATAATAAAAAAAGGGATTGAAAATATAGAAGTGAAACAGAATTAGGAATACGGACGATATAATGGTATTTCTTTGTTTCCTTGTGTATAAATACTTTTATTTTTTGTTGAATATTGCAATTTAATATGTTTTAAATTTATGTAATTACTAATTAGCAATGAATTTTTTTGGTGCATAGGGGAATTTTAATGGTTAATTGTTTTTATGATTGCTTTTTCATTTGTATAAATGTGATAGATCTCGTGAGAGATCAATCAATTTTAATAAAGAAGGGAGTATTGTAGTGATCCGGAAATGGAAGATTTCCATTTCCAAAATATGCATAAATATTTTGTTGTGTGACGTCTCAGAATAGCCAGCTGTGACAAACTATGCCTTGGGATTTGCACCTTTTCACTTTCAAGAACGCCTAACCTTCCTCTTCCCCTTCCTTTCCCCTTCCTCTTGGACGAAAACATCCTGGTTCCTCTTACCTATATAATGGCACGGTGTAGATGCAATTGGTACTCAACACAGGGACTCACTCAGTAACTCACAGTTGGAGTCGAAGCACGGGCCGTATGGCCCGTGCGACCTAAGCGCCTCGCTATCCACCCGTGCCATCACCAGCAGCTCCTCTCCTTCCCGAGACTTTTGGTAATGTTCTAAATTTTGGCTATTCTAGACGCACAAATTCATTATTACCTTATATATATTCATTGAATTGATTTGGAAACTGGGATTTCAAAGGGAAATAAACTTTGGGTTAAAACTTCAAATACTTGTGTGTGATTATTCGCTTCCCGACACCAAGGGCAAGAACCCCCGCAACCCTTACACAACCAAATGAATGGATTAACCTTCTGTAAGCTGGGGCGGGAGGGTGTGGCAGCCCAGTGGGTTGACTGCTTGCCTTCCAGTTGAAGGATCATGGGTTCATACTCCCAGGTGAATCATTTTGATATCTAATCAAAGTACCTGTGAGATGGCCGAGGGAAAGTAGCTGTTATCCTTGCCCTGAAAGTTTGAAATTCACATGCCTACATCTGTCCAATTTGAGCTCTATCCACACCTAACCTCTATCCTCAGCTAGCACTAAAGGTTCAATCACTGAATATGGGATAAGCAGGGGGAAGTTACTGATGCTTATGATTTTGTTGGAGCCAACATAAAATTTTACTATCCTAAGCTTGAAATATTTCAGGTTAACCAATGTCCTGAGATGAGGAACTTTTATTTGTATTAGAAAAATATATGATTCTCCTTAGTTATGTTTTGAATCAAGGCAAAAGAATCTTTAAATGATTGTGGAATCAACCTGAAAAGAGTTAAATGGATGGCATCTGAAACTTTAAAAAATATGATTGATGATGAAGACTGTTAGAATCATAAATAATTTCAACATAAGTTCTGAGGTGATGAGGGAAGGGAAATTTTATTTATTGAGTCATTGCAAGGATTAATTTCACGATTAGGGATGAATGCTTCGTGCGGCAATTTAATCAATATTTAATGGAAGAATGGCGGTTTATAAAATTTTTGGCACAGATTTCTTCCATTATTTCTCCTAATCTCTCTTTTAATTTATTTTTAATATCTGGGAACAGCATAGAAATTTGAAATTAAAACCAATTTTACCCGAAAGTGAAGGTATATCTGTAAGCATTATTACTTGAATCAGTGGTGTAACTAGGAATATGCTTTGGGGGAGATGGGGTGGCGACCCCCCCCCAGGCAGCGTGGGATCCAGGAAAATATTTGAAAAATGACACGCCTGGATATGCATCTTATTACATTTTGGCCCTAAAATTTAACTTAAAGCAGATTACATTCCACAATTAAACAATAGTTTTAAATAACTTTTATTTCTCTATAGTGTTGGGGAGGATCTATCCCCTCACCTCTCCCCCATAGTTTCGCCCATGGGCACAGCCAAAAATTAAGGCTAGGGGGGGTTTTAGGCGCAACTAATACTCTGAGGTGTTGGGGTATTGCATACCCGCAAGGGTAAGTTGGAGTTGCGGGGGCCCTCCTCCTGAAAATTTTTAAGATTAATGGGAATTCCAAATGGCGAGTTTTACGGCTTTCTGAGGGATATTTGATTAATCGTAAGACTTTTATATAAGTAGTACTAATACATTAAGTAAAATGGATTAAATTTAAAAATTTCTCTGAGCTCTGGGGGGGGGGAGGGGTTTAACCCCCAAACCCCCCCCCCCTCGCTGCGCCACTGGTTTCGCCACTGACTTAAATATATCGTTTGTAGTGGGTCCCTTTTGCATTACTACTATCTCGATCGCATGAAATAACTCTCACGAACGATATTTTTACTCACAAGTCAAGATCTAGGGGCCTTACTGGCTGCAAATTTCAATTTTTTACTCAACCGGGAATTCTAAAGCTTTCCATAACTTTTTCAACCTTGGTTCCGCTGGGGGGAAAATCGTTTTTGTCTTAGGAGCCAAGCGGAGAACTATGCTTCTAATATTTTTCGGTAGGTGGCGGTATTGTCGCGCGCGGAGAATTTCGTAATGCAATCTCATGGCTCGCATGCTGTCAGACGCTCCCTGCTCTTGCTGGTGCTCGCAATACAGAAGTGATCCTAGTAAAACGTCATGGAATCCATGGGATTTTAGTTCCTACATTAATTACAATGGCTGAAACTGGAACCCGGGTGAGCGTGGAGGAGATGAATCAACCGGCTGCTGTTACTGTCATTTTGGAAAATGATCGTAAGCGTATTTTTCTTATTATTCTTTTTATTTCACATGGCGCTTTTTTGTTTCGACAGTTTTTCATCGTCTTCCTTATTTTAATAGGGAGAGTTTCTCATTCTTGACTATTCGCATCCTCCTGAGAGTACATATTTCATTTAGGCCTGACGTTTATTGGGTTTTCGAGATGCTGGTTCACCGAAATATTGTATTGAACACTTGAGCTTTTGCGAATGAGTGAATTGGTCTTTAAGAATTTATCTGTTCTAACAAGATGAACGTTTTAATTGATTTTTCACCAATGAACTCCCTTGCGTTCATTCATTGCGTTTTTATACCTTTAATTTTCTACAGCTTTGCATATATCATTTCCTAAGGCGACGCATTAGGAACAATACGTGGGGAGAACTTACGAGTTGAGTTTGCTGCATATTTTTACGGGCAGGTCTTCACCAACTGCACCAGTGAGATTTAAGGTCAAAAAACGTGCAAACTGTCACTTTCCTTCTGTGTCAATGCACAACCTTAGCTCCATCCCTCTCGTTTAGGAATAGCTTTCACGCGGAACAGTGTTTTGCCCCACTTATACTCCCGCGGCCAACTTTATATTGGCGACGCGGTAACCTTTGATGGAGCGCTTCGGTGTTACTTCATCGATTTGGATTCGTGCTAGCTTGCGTTACCGTTTGGTTGCTTTCGATCGAAGTTCGGAAGTTCCTCCTTTTGACTGTTAGAGGCTTTGAGATAGTCGTTGTCGTTCTAAAGTGTATGCTTGGGAAATATTTGACGAAGTTGAGGAGTTTCAATGGCCTAGTAGGAACTGGTTTGCGCCTGGATTCTGAATTAAAGGTGGTAACTAAGATTTTTTTCGTGGCTGTTTTTAGGATTTTTGAGATGAAATGTCTCTACGTACTTTTTTGATATATGGATACAATTCCCTTGAGGAATTTCAATATCATTTCGACAGTTAAAAATGTTTAAGTAATACATAATAATAATATAATATATTGTATTCAACATCTGAGAAATAACATCAATTGTGCTGAAGAAAAATGTTCGCCAGTGAGTGGAAAATTTAAATGCTTCTTTTATTCGAAAACCTAGGGAGTTAATTTTAAAGGCCAAACGATCAAAATATTAGTGTCATTTCAAAAAATTTAATATTAGATTCCGAAATGTGAAGCTGAATTTGAAAACATCATTGTACTTCTTGTTAACCTATTATGACCCAATTTCGCTTCTAAGTAACATCAAAAATGTATAAATTTTCATCTCTATTCAGGAAAGGTCTAAACTACGTGTTCTTTTGTTCTGTAAAATTTAATGATGAAATATGTAGCTGCCACAATAATTACGGTTGATTAGAAATTTTTCACATTTTTAAAATGTTAAGTTTTGAAGTGTAATTTCTCCCAGAAGCAACTCTAGGTTGAAAGAGTTATAGAGACCTGTGGGTATTTAGTAGATCGAATCACCGAATTTTATCCAGCGTCGAAAACCTTTTCCGTTTGCTTTAGCGTATAGGAAAGTGTTTCAAGGCGAGCTGGACGAAGTCTTTAACTTCTCAAATTAGGTTCAGGGCTCAAGTTTTATTTTCAAACTGGAAATTGAAGGAGACTAAGTGAGAAAATTTGGACTTTGAAATCTTGAATGTTTTTAGGAGAGCGACCTCGAAGGATTTTTCGTAATATTTTTCAAGGTCCGTCGAAGGGGATCGCTCATTTTCACTGCCAATGCCATCCGTGGAGATTTGTGAAAAGGCGCACTTTCGCCCAAATAACGAGGGTAAATATTATCATTTATTGGCAGCCATCGATGAAGATAGTGTTTATGCTCAAAGCTATACTTAGATTTTTCTGAGAATTGCCAAAATTATTCTTAAAAGTGTTTGAATGGTTTGATAAGTGATCTAAATTTGGTCAAGAAGATTAGAACTGATGTTCAACGAATGCTCGAGAATGATGAATCCTCTATTTCGTGGATATCAGGAGTTTTTAAGAGTTTATAATGTAGTTACCTTATCAGATGTGGAATTGTGGCATCTGATGTCACTTTCAAAATGAAAATTTTCGGCGTTTCTCAGATAACTGATTAATATGGTTAATATAAAATGTGTTGACCGTAAACATTTTTAAACAAAATTTCAAGAGAGGAAAACACTGCCCTGCTATTTAATGTAGGTAACATCTAAGGCTGCATTTGACCGGAATTTATTAATAGAGAATTTATTTGAATATTCGTGTAAACCGTTTTATGAAAACTTATTGTTCGGTGTTCCTTTCAATGACCCTGTATAAGTCAATAAATCTTATTAATATTTGATGTTCGCATTCTTGGTTAAATAAAACCTACCGTTTTGTATAAGATGTCCTGGGAGTTCAAAACTCTGATACTTTATTTGATAATAAACATTTAACATTTTAAATTATATGCTACCCTAATATTGGAGAGTACGAATCATGTAGTGCCACGATTTATATGAATGTGTATAAACACGAAGTATTTCATTACTGTGTAACGCACTGGTTTACATTACCTTTTCAAAGGAAAAATCCTACGTGGGTCATGTTATTATGAGAGGGTAGTCGAGTTGAAATATTAAAAATGAAAGTTCTGGCGTTTTTGTGACCGATGGTATATAAAGAAGAGGAAATGTCATTTTAAAATTTTAAAAATACTCCGTCTACAGATGTGGAGTGGTTTATCCGATTTATATCAAATTTGAGCTGTATTGTGGTTCAGGTAATTTACTGCTGAACCTGCCTCGACTTGGTGGAGCCTTGTCCTATTAATACGGACTTCACGTTCATTTGGTATGGAGTGTGAGCGAAGAAAATTTCCTCTCATTGCTTATTGTGTCCATATTTCTTGATGGATTTCCTCTAGAGTGACGTTGCACTGTGTCAAGAATATCCCCCATGAGACTGTGACAGTGATCACTTGGGTAGTTAATCGAAGTAAGTGGTTGGGTGAAATGGGATTTTCTCTGGGAGTAGAGGAGGTTGCGGTCGGGGATTAGAAAGCCGTGGATCACGGTCCTTGCTCAATCAAGTACTCCTAGCTAGTTATGTCATGTATCAACCATATGTGGTGCGAGTGCGTAACCCACTATCGGCAATGGTTTTCCCGTACCATCGGCTGTGCATCAGGAGTTTATATCTTAGTAATCCCTATACTTTTACATGATATTACGGAAACAAATTGAAAAAGCGGAATGAATGAAGTTATAATTTATTCGAAGGACAACTAGGATCGTAGAAATTGCAAAATTTCTGATTGCAAGAAGGTATCCTCACTTTTTCAGGTATCTAATGAACGTAAGAAATGAGTTTGAGCCGTCAAAATTATTTAACTTTCCGCTAACGATTACTTATCATTGTGTTTGTTCCCACGTCATCTCTAATTCGTGTTTACACAAATCTGTCGGAGAAACTGGTAATTCAGGAAAAATCGTAGAATTTCATTGTGCATTGATAGAGGAAAAATAGTATATTTGGTTAAAGTCAAGTTTTTATTTTTTTCATCATCTTGCGCACGGATAAATTATTTGATGATTGACGATCCTTTACCGAGAAAG
The DNA here is from genome assembly GCF_921293095.1 of Ischnura elegans. Taxonomy (NCBI): domain Eukaryota; kingdom Metazoa; phylum Arthropoda; class Insecta; order Odonata; family Coenagrionidae; genus Ischnura; species Ischnura elegans. Next base: position 65,151,178 of record NC_060249.1, on the reverse strand, counting down.
TCAAACATTCTGCGCTCCATTACTGTTAAAAACAATTTTTTATAATGAATTTTTTTTTCAAATATTAAAATACATATAATAGGTACATTAAAAACATTCCCTTTACAAATTCTTAACACGCTTTTCACTATATAACCAACACATATTTTGACTTATTGGGCAAGAAAAGATAAAAGAGTAAAACCCTGATATTACAATATTTTAGAATAAAAAAAATATTTTTACAATTAGGAGACCTTCTGAGCCAAAACAGGCTCATCAGCAGGTTCTCCATAATTCATTTGAAAGAAGTTAAAAATATCTAAAAACAATAAAAGAAACGATAAAAAAACTTATATTGCCTTAAAATTAAAAATTAAAGTCCTCGAGTAGATAATTTAAAAGTTTACTTTTGACAGCCGACTATGTGGTTAAACCATGCATTTCTTTAGGTAATTTGTTAAACAATTTAGGAACGGTAACCACCATTTTTTTCACCGTATTGATTGAAGCATTTGGGGATTTTATATTGGTATAGATTCCTCTTTTCCATTTTATGAAAATTGTCTTTCAGTGTTTTATATTTATTGAAAAAATAATTATCAATTACTAAATTAACATCCTTTGTTTTAAGATTACTATTTTAATGCAATTTACACGGTAAAAAGAATACATATTCAGTTAAATGAATATTATCAAATTGTCTGAAAAAGTACTGGGACGAGCTTGCCACGAGGGAAGTAACAGTCAATACGAGACAATAAGAAGAAAATCATATAATCAGTTTTTAAACATCCTAGTTCAAAAATGACGTATTTTTACGTATTAAAGTATTCACGCAAAGGAGACAAAGAGATTTTCGCATTGATTCCTCGAAAATTACTGATGAAAACAACCCTACAGAAAAAACTGGTAATTAGCTGATGAATATTCACCTTACGATCACATTTCAGAGATCCCAATTATAAATAAATATCTATTTGAATGCCTGTGAAGGACTCTCATGAATACCAAGGTTGCCTGAACTGTAATTTCTAAGAAATTGGACCGTAACCTTGCAAGACGGACCAGAAAGATAAAAATATTACAACTACTCTTAAAATACCCTCCGTAAAAACATTCTGTTAAAAGATCTGCAAGAAATGATCGGATGAGGTAATAATAATAGTTCCAAGACCAACGATGCCTCTTTTGGGGCTGCCAAGGCCACAGTACAAGTCGGATCGCAGCATTAAGCTCTAAACATTTTAATTAATTTACCCATCTTAGATGCATGGAGGTACCTTAAAATGAAGAATGTAACTTGTACTAGTACAGTACCTGCTTTCAATGGCGGATCTATTGAGGGCGGGGGGAAAGGGGGCTATAGCCCCTCCCATTAGGTCGAAACATACACTAGACAAAATCTATATTTTGAAGGGGACCATTTTGTAAAAAATATTTAGCTATATTTTCCAGTAAATTTACCTACAATCACGAATTACAAATTAGTTTAATATTTAGGGTTTATTTTTGTATTTTTTTTTCAAAGAATTAGCCTAAAAAAGCTGTTTTTGAGCCTTGAAAATCCCAAATTTCCAAAATTTCCGAACCCCACTTCGGCTGGGAGGAATTTCCCAAACTCCCAGTTTGCTCCCCTGGTACTCCCTAGACTACCCCGTCTCGATTCAAATCTAGATCCGCCGCTGCCTGCTTTTCTTGGTACCCTGCATGCCATATAATTTCAACATTTTTGCCGTGTCCTTGGAAATAAAAGGCACTTGGTGGCAGTTTACAATATGCAATATAATATCTCCACTTTAATTTTTACATAAATCTGCGCTCCTCCCGAAATTTCAGCCCTAATATTTATTCTTCTTTCGGATGGCCGCTCCTCCCGAAATTTCAGCCCTAATATTTATCCGATTCCGCCTATTTTTCAATGTCTTTATATAGTGAAAACTATCCGTAAGTAATCACAATTTCAAAATTATTTTCCCATGACATCTACATCGATGAAAATTGCAAAGGGACTAGAAATAGCTTCTGTCGGATGGCCGCTCAAATATCAACCTCAACTTCTCAGACTTTCCCGACTATTTTTAACTTTTTAGAGGGCCTCATAGGTTTTTTTTCCTAATGAGAACAAAGCCGAATATTCATGAAATACACATCATCAGTAACTATTGCACGGAATATATGAGACATTCTATTCGAGTTCTTCGCGCGAATACTTTAATACTAAGCAATACATTCCTTTTTGATCCTTGATATAGTTTTAAAAAGCTAATGTTTTCACCTTACTGCCCCATATCATAGACTTTCACTTCCATCCATAGCAATCTCGTGTAGATTGAAACTTGCTCTATTGTTCTTGAAATTCCAAACATTCTTGTTAACGAGATTTCATTCGCACTCGTTCACCCGTGACTTCATTTCATGCCGGCTCTATACTCTTTCATTGCAATTATCATAGACGTATCCTCTCCGATACAACCGTACCTACCACGAGGATAAACTCTCTATGAGCATGCTTTTACCTTCTGTCCCGGTAAATAGATCTGGTAGTGCTACGTAATGCTTACTGCCTCTCTCAATTTTTCTGTACCTTCCATTCAAGTATGAAATACATAAAATGTTCTAGTTTACACATACACAAGAGTGCGAGTAAATGAAACACAAAAACATTGTAGTCATTAATAATTATTAAGGCTACTCGTATTCTTCCCCGATATCCCAACCGATTTGGTTTTCTTGATCCTTTTTAGTGCACGATAGGTTCTGATTCAATGACATATTTGACCGTCATTCGGTAAACTTGAGTTTGAACATTGGTGGTGCCTTTATTTTTCAAGGTCCGATAAAAGTCAAAATCTAACAAAAAAGACCTCATTGTCATTGGCCCAGTTTTTTTGCTATTTACGTCATTTTGTAATTTGAGTGTGCACTGTTAAAGCCTAACTTTCATAAGTCTTTTGAATCTGACGTTGCATTCCATAAGTACTAACTTGTGGTCTGAATTCGCATCCGCTGCTGGGAAGCTGCGCGAGTTTTTCATACTATTCCTAAACCTCTGCCTTACTATGATGTAGTCTAACTGATATCTCCCAATATCCCCAGGACCTTTCCATATATACCTTCGCCCTTTGTGATGATTAAACCAAGTGTTTGTAATGAAGAACTTGTTTCTCCTGCAAAATTCTGCTGCTTTCTCTCCCCTGTCGTTCCGAATTCCTTATCCAAATTCTCCTACTTCGTTTCCATCCCCCCCTTCCCCGACTGAAGCGTTCCAGTCCCCTATTACAACCGGATTTTTCTTACCCGAAGTTTCTCTAATTATTTCTTCGAGCTGTTCATACACCTCATCTAATTCTTCTGCCCTATGATTGCTAGTGGGCATGTAAACTTGAACCACCACAAGGTTGGTGGGTCGTGCCTCAATTTCTACCACAAGAATTCTATCGCTTACCTGCTCTATGCCTACCACACGCTTACCCATCTTCCCGTTTAATACTAAAGCTACCCCTCTTGACTTTCCTCTCCACCTCAGAGTTGACTTTCCTCTCCACCACATATAACCCTGTACCCGTCACTCTAGTAGTCCCCGCTGTCCTTCCACCTAACTTCGGATGGGCCCAAGATATCTATCCTCCCTTTCTGCATTTCCCTTTTTATATTTTCTAGTTTACCCGCCCTCATCATTGTCCTCACATTCCACGTCCCTACATTCATCGAACCCTTCTTCTTCTCCATCCTCTTGGTTTTCTTGTCCTGCTCCTTGGATGCTGCTGCTGATGCTGAAAAAGATGATGATGATATGTCTCTGCAAGGATTTCGCATTATAAGGACCCCGAGGACCTTGCCGACCTCGCTGTCACCTACGACACCCACCCTTAATGGCTGGGTCCCGCGATTCCATGCGAGGCTAGTTCGATCAAACTCCATGTTTTCAGGGAAGAGATAGTTGGTAGGGTTTCCCAATTCCATTCCGACAGTGTTTTTTACATGACACCATCACGTGGACTACCTTTCGTCTGGCTCCTACCCTTCGAACTATCTGGCATGGGTGGCCCTACCGGGAATAATTGCGAATTAATCCCGCCAGCGCAGCTCTAGGGGTCATAGGAACGCGCAAGCCTTTCCACCGCGACAAGGTTGTAGCCCAAGGGAAAGGATTTATCGGGTTATCAGACCATTAATTTTAATTCATAAATGTTAGATTGTGCGGACCTTGAATAATTTCAATTTATTCATGCATGCACCGTCTACGTTTTTCTATATAATTGGATTTTAAACTAGTAACTACGCCTCTTCCCCTCATCAGTTGCCGTGGTGTAGTGGTTAGCGGATTGAGCAGCAGACGCGTAGGTCATACGTCCGGTTCTTCCATGGTGTTATTTTTTTTCTTTCCGCCCCAAGGATGAAGTACTTGTATTATGCTTTGTATCTTCACCAGCCAGTCGCTTGCTTTTGTTAATTTTTTTCTATTTAAATTCATGGCTTTAAATTCATGTCGGGATGAGCAGCGTAGCATGTGTTGTACGCTGCTCAGCCGCCTTTGGCGCTCCAACAGAAGCGACTTACGTTGTCTGAGGATATTTGACGGCATTCCTTACATATGCTTCCCTAAAATCTTACCCTTGCCTTGTATAAGCCCCTAAGCTTACGATAAGCTACTTATCAATTTTTTCCGTAAGAAACGGTTAACTCTCTTACTCTGTGCTATCTGGGTAATGTTTAACGCTCTGAAAATTGTTATCCCACGAAAATTAAATACCTTTGAAAATTTATAAATTTTCCAAATGCTGATAATTATATTATTATAATTATGTATGCTTATTTTTTAATTATTATGTATGCTTAATTTTTATTCACCGATGTCTCTGAGTTCGCCTTGTTTAATTTGCCCCCCTGTTTTTGAAGTTATTCCATTTGGATTTCGGTTGATCGCATAGGCTCTCAGCCAGCAGTACCGGATTGTCAGCATGAGGAAATACTCGTCCATTACCATCCCTTGCCGTAAACGCCTACTGGACGACATCCTCATAACAAAAAATATCAAGGGCCAATAAAAAAATGAAGGTCCCATTTACGCGTCCTTGTTTGACGCATTGATTTCTTTCGATGTGAGTGACTCAAGGTCCCTTTTCCTACCGTTCACGCATTGCTATTATCATACCTTAAAGATTGCTTATTCTTCCCCCTTCGATCTCGCGAACCTTCCACGGCTTTCTTCCAAGTCTCCCTAACTCAACCTTGACACCTCCACGTTGCGGTCTCTAGTTCTCCCGCGTAAAAATCACAGTCACCAAGAGATCTTGATTCGCTTGCGAAGGTATGCAATTATTATGCCTCGAAAGCACTTCGTTTCCCCATCTATGATTAGATCTTATTTCTTGTTTAAATTTAAAATGTCATTGAGATGAAAGCGTACTATCGACCGTGGAAGACCGCAGCTATGTTTCAGCCCCCTAGCACCAGAACTACCTGATATTCCTAGTGAAGGGTATGGTATTGTAGTTGTAAATTTGATATTTTAAGTTTTCCATCGTGTTTTTCCGTGCTTCCTAGACCCCATTTTTACCGTCGACATGCGGCTGAAGTCATCATTGGTACCTGTTTTATCTTTAAGAGCATGCTACAACCAGGGACTGATTCAGCATCAAATTTGGGGGGGGGGGGGTTATGACCTGGGTCCTGGGAGTATGGAATAACCCCAGGGAGATAGGGGCGTTCTCCCGCGTAAAATTTTTTGTAGGGAATGCTACGCATTACGATAAATAAAAATCAAACTTCTCTCACGTTTGGGACTCGTAGCCATGCATTTGCATGTGCACTCCCTCTTTCTCCTTTGCAAAAATATAGAAAACTATTAAACTAATGAAAATTAAATTTTTTTGATAGAATTGGGGGGAGGTGACGTAATCAGAGGTTGGATTTAGCATCCAAAAAGATCACTAGGAACGGAGGGAAGGTTGATTTTTGAAGAACCTAGGATTTTACAATGCGCTATTAGTCCATAATTTCCTACCCTCATTTCCGTAAAGTTGTTTATGTTTCGCCAACGTGACTCGGATAGTGGGCAAGGGGCCAGGAACAAAAAAGTACAGCGTTTATATAATAAGCCTTGGAGATTAAGCTGCAGCATTTTGGTGAGCAAGCACATTCTTCTAGGCGCCAATTAATGCCTTGGCAGCATAGATTAATCATGTAGGTGAAAGCTTGGGAGACCTCAGGGCCGCTGCTGTATAACCGACTGCCTTTCTTGGAAGATTCCAACGCCTCAGATCAACGGAGAACTATTTTGCGTGTGGGAAATCGTGAATGAATGACTCGTATGGTCAACCAAGTCCGTTCAAGGATGGGATAGCCAGGGTACAGGGAATTTCCTATCATTTTAAGGAAAGTGTATTCTAAATTGCTGTTTTAATGATCTGCCGATAAAAAATGAAAATTTAACGACAAAAATGCTCCCACAAACGTTTCTTAAAAGCACTTCATGTAGTATAATATGAGATCCTAAGGGGCTCCATCTCTCCTAGCTTGCTTCTTCTTGTCTTTGGATTAAGGCCTTAATGTCTCACACACTTCATGCAGAGTGGAATGTGCTCAAATAGGGTGGTTTCCTATTATTTTTTTATTGCCTAAATCGAAAGATTATTACTCCTGGAGTACATATTTCACGCTTTTAGATTTTTGAATGAGAATATCTATTTTTCGCGACTAAATGAAAAGTGAAAAATTTCAAGCTCGCGAAAACGCGACGGCTATGTGGGAATGATAGGAAAACTCCCGTGTGACGTCATTCTGGTTCCCGCTGCCGCAATTGAGGTGACCTTGGGGCGAGGCTCTGAGCGCTGATACGATGCAGGATGCTAGCTGGTAGCGCTTGGCTTAAATAAGGATTATTAATACCTTATCAAACGAAGAAAACTTTCCGACCTTAGCCAGTTTTAATAAGTGATTATTAAGACATGTTTCCTTGAGCTCTGCGCCTCATGCATGCATTGGTAATCTCAGACGATGTATAACTCCTATCTACTCGTATAGAAACTAGGTCCCTGTGACGTCACGTGGAGTGGAACCGCATGGGCGCCAATCTGGCCTTTTTCAAATGAGGATAAAATTTGACCCTTGCCATTCCTCAAAACCGGTATTTCAAAAACCAAATAATTTGTATATTATGAATACACTAATGGTGGGTAACGAATCGCAATCAATGCCTTTCGTTTTCTTTGATGAAGGAAACTGCCCTAATAAATCTGGATACTGTTCTCCGTAGACCGTTTCGGTCTGCAAGGGCACTGAGCTGACAACTATTAGTCCGCGTTAAACTGACATCGGTTATCTCTTGAATCTTGTGAATTCTCTGCCCTTTGCGCGATAAGCCTGTCTGCAATCCGCTGTATATGCCAACCAGACTCACAATATTAAAAGTGAACGAGCCTCTAATTCCAGGTAACTTATTTTTCGCTGGTAGATAAACTAGAATAATTATTTCGCTTCTTGTTTTATCCGCTTTTATTTTTTTAGTTTTTTTTTCATGCGTAAAACGTATACCTGAATCTCTCATTGATTCGTAACATAGCCAAGAATTAATGTTGGAATTCACAATTCAAGGTCATATGTCTTTCAATGAATCACCTAACTTAAAAAAACAATAATATTTAAGCCCGAAGTATTGCAATAAAGTTGTCGACTTCAATAATTATTTTTAATCATTCATACAATCACTTATATTATTTCCTACAATATATTTACAGAGTAGAAAATAGGTTAATATAGCTAACTTGTTAATGTAAAAATATTGTCATGAGCCCACGAGTCTTTTGTGTGATTGCGCTATCGTTTAACTACATTGTGACTAATATTTCATATATGACTCGATGACTATAGGAAATTATTGCCTGCAACTGTAACTTCAAAATCAATTTTCCGTGCTGGGATGTTGATACAATAGCGAAAGACATCTTCCCACGTTTATCACTCGGAATAGAATAATAAAAAGTTAAATTAAAATAAATAAATTGTGAGAGAAACCTTTTTAACGGCAGTTCTAACCCTGGGCTTAGATAGTAGTTATTATATAAAGCACTTATTATACCTTTTGTAATCACTTCGTACTCCATATTTTGATTTTTTTACCTTCACTGATCTTTTTTACTCTAAGAATTCATTAGTACGTAAAAATGTCATGCGAGCAAGTGCTGAGAATATATGTTTTTAAAATACTTGAAAAATAAACTCATGCCTCTTGGAAATATAATTTTCCTCAGCATAAAGCCGCAAAATTTTCCGGGAAATGTTTTATGGTCTTAACTTCCGTGACATTATCTTGTATCTGCCAAGGGGTCGGCTTGGTTACCGTTGTCGGATATGACGGAGCCTGAAGCTATTATTATCGGTGCAGTGATTATGAGGGATAGAGCGTGGTCGCCAGTGGTTAGATCACTTGGTTGCTTATCGAAGAGTCCAGGGATCAAACCTCTGGTGAAGGCTTTGGACACCCGAAAAAAATCCTCGATATTCGAGGTGGCGCAGGGGAGGCGACATATACATATGGCCTTTGACCCCCACTGTGACCCTCGGAGGTCAAAAAATCAACAATATGGATCTATGAACTGCCTAACCGACCGATTCGATCGATGGATTTTTCTTCCTCATAGGAAAATCCACTAATATTGGTAGAAAATTAATTGCATATGTATGCTTGGTTTCGCTGATAGTAGGGCCTCCTTCGCTTCTATAGCGTTGGGGTGTTTTTCCCTCGTCCCCTCCCTTCCGCTCTTATCCCTTCCCAGAGGCGTCGGCGGGCTCCCATCGCGGCGGCTCCTCTATCCTTTTTCCTACCTCTCCAGCCCCTCCCCAGTTGATCGGGCGTATAAGCCACGGGCTTGGGTCCCGGCCCCAGTGTGTTGTATCCTTAAGAGGGTTCACCTAGAACCCTCATAGTCTCTGCCTAACCGACCTTGGCACCCTTCAAAACCTATGGTTTGACACGTTGGTTGTAATGATGGCCTGAAGTTTAACTCTATGACATTTGACCCCCATTGTGACCCTCGGAGGTCAATTAGTGAATAATACGGGTATTTGGACAATACCAATGACTTGGGCACCCTATAAAACCCATGGATCGACAACTTTGTTGGTATGCTATTCTTTTTGCCACCCTTATGACCTTGACGGTGACTTTATAGGGTCAACGGTTGAATTTTCGTAAATAAAAGTATTATTTTTGGGTTTCTCATGTCGAAAAACCTAAGAATTGACATCTTGGTCATTGAAATTCAGACTTTTTTCCATCTCGATTTTTTTAACTTTGAAACCCCATTAGGCAAATTCAAATTTTTGGTTTGGACCGACATTGTGAGGTCAAAAGGTCAAAGTTGTAAAATTTTGCTTATACTCAACAAAACTTAGGACCTTTCCCCATAATTATGCCAATTTTCATGAATATTGCTCGATGCAAAGTTACTAAAATTACAGGTTAAAAATGATACACGACCCTTGGTACAGTCTGCATATCGCATGTTTGAATTTGAAAATATATATGGAACGAATTTATTACCTTTTGTTGTATAGCTTCGCTGTTGTCAATAGGTTGTTTCAGTTCTCTTTACGCCTCTTCACTTGTCGTTTTGTTTTTGGGTATGTGAGCGTACAATAATGATCGAATGGTTCTCACGAATGCAATTATTTCCATTAATTTGTGAGTTTAATTATGATGCATTTATGATCATATTCGTTAAGTTTAATGGTTCATATTTATCACGTCTACTATTTATTTCAGACCACAATTATTTTGTTCATATCGGCTAAGGTTACTTACTGCAAACTCTGACACCTTAAGGAATATTTTTTAATCGGTTCATGATGAGCGGGAAACCGCATATTCGAGACAAGAGAGGTGGTTACTCCGATCTCGCATTGTTTAGCTGGGTAAATTCAGGTAATTGCTTACTTGGACATAAGTTGGCCCTTTTGAATGAATACTAAAACGTCTAATAGGCTATATTTATGGATACCCGTCTGAAATAATGTGTAAAAGTTTAAGTTAAAAGTGTTTTCTTAGCGTTTCTTTAGTTCATATGGTCTTTTTACGCGTGTAAAGAATACTAATTGTTTTGGCTACCAAAATCAACCACGTAATCCTGACGAGTAATTCACTTTTAAATTAAATGCATATACTGATTCTATTACTAAACATATCCCTTCCTATATTTACCGTATCTGCGACTTACGAAAATTCTCGTTTCCGCGCTCATGTATTGAAGATACACGCTCCTACTTATTAACCCTCCTCACCTATCAATTTCCTATACTTCAGTTCAATGAAAAATACGATGCCATCTCTTCCTCAGTAACACTTGTATTCACTTCACCTTTGTCGCTGTTGTCCGACTGGTTATTGCTTTCAAAGAAGAGAAGGTATTACATTCCTCTCGGGATGGAAATATTGCGTAATAGATGAAGTTTTCCCTCTGCAAAGCTTCTTATTTGCTTCCGCGGTCTTTCAGGTGGGAGCGGATTAAATGGCTTTCGCGGAGGCTTTTGAAATGAGCAATCATAGAGAAGGTAGCGAAGCACCAGGGAACGACGTTAATATCCTCGAGGGAAAGCAGAATCCTCGAACAATTTTTCATGACCTTTTATTACGATAAGGCATTAAAAAGTTTCACTTCCTGTAGGTTTTTCAAACTCCCCTAATTTTCGGGCGTTTTCTAGCTGGCGTTTTTGCTAGTCGTTTAACGCTCCCCACGAATTTTTAAATCTTATGTTGTCTTCCTTGATTTCAACCTCGATTTCAGGCCTTTATTGTTTTAATCATATGGCTTAATTTCTGTGTGTAACTAACAAAGGAGCTCCCTGGAATAGGTGATGCTCGTCTGATTACGGCCATACTGAAGCTACTTCTATGATGGATCTGATATTTCTAGTTCTAATGTATGCGAACACCAGTTTCACAGATATAACCATCGTCTTCTGCAGTTTCAGTCTGACTGAAACGCGGGAGATATAAGTAGAACGTTCACGAAGGAGTGCACGAAAAATAAGATCTTAATTTAAGCACTACGCGCAGGCCTTATAGGAAGCAGAATTATTAATTAATAGCTAACGACCGATTTTGGGGAAGTCATTGACCTCATCTCATCTACGGATTGTCGTAAAATTAATGTTTGTTCAGTCTGTGAACAGTCTGTCTGAACTTTCATGTCAAAAATATGAGGAACTTTGTAACTCTATTCATTAATCGGTGAAATCTTTCCTTTGAAGGGAATCGCCATTGTGCTTTCATTTTTCTCAAAATATTTATGGTTTTTTTCTTATTTAACGGACCGAATTTTTTTCATTTTGGTGACCAAAAATTCTTGCTGAATTTGCAAAAGAATTTTTCAGCATCCTCGTAATAAAAGTGGTTTATATGTATACGCTTTTCTAAATACGATACGACCGTCGTAATGTTAAGAGGAAACATAGAAAATAAAAGGAGCACATTTTGTCACGAGTGCGATAAATTGTCTACTCTAGGTGAAGTTCATTTTTTAATTTTTAGGAATGAAGGACTTACACAATAATTAGTCCACTCGCGAACAAAATGTGAACTTGAAACCCTCGAAAATTAATTTGACTTTATTTCCTAAAAATGGATTAGATACTATCGTATAGGTATTGTAGGACATAGTTATCATATTCATCTATGAAAAATTGATTTTATTTCCCTACTATGTTAAATAATTCTATCATGTTAGGAAGGATTAGGAAAACAACGAGCAACAAAGTGAATCGCATCGTAGAACCCCAATTCGCTCTTGCCTATTGTGCGAAAAGAAAGGAATATGGTTAATGAAAGGGTTTATTATGCTCATTTTCTATGGGTCACGAGTCCTAATGGATTGCAAAGATTATGCTTGTTGTATTTCATTGTATAATATTTACATCGTCTTCGTCGTGCAAAGCTATTATTTATACTTCATTATGCATAAATTGCATGAGATCCGCTTTTGTTGCACGCTAAAATTACATTCTTGATTAATTCGTAAGGGCTAATGGAGTTGTGGTGGGCTAAGTTATGGACATCAAAATTTGACTTCGTAGTCTGAGGTAGATGATGGACTGTTTTCTTGAAAATTTATGAATTATTTTTATAATTTTTAATCGAAAGCATATGCCCACAATCAAAAAATTCTTGTTACAATACCGATACCTTATGCTGATAAGGTTGTATTAATTACGTCAATGGCATAGTTATGCTTTTCGAACCCCGACGTGTTACAATGTTGCTTCACCAGTGGCGAAGATCTTAAACACCTACACAAGGGTGGATCCATAATTTTTCTGGTTTTGGGGGGTGCAGCAGGGTCTGACAGGCAAAGATCTTCTCATATTTGAGATTAAAAACAGCGTACACCAGCTACTGTACGGAATATTCTCTTTGTTTTAATATGGAAGTTATTAATAAGATATTAAAATATCGAGGCTCCGTAATACACAAAACATAACGAATTTAATGATAGCCTTGATAAAATCTTGTCTATTTTTTAAGCGTCTTGAGGGGTGGGGGGCACGTGCCCCCGTGCCCCCTCCCCCTAAATCCGCCTATGGGCCTACAGGTTTTTGGCTGGAACACATATGATTCGTCAATTTGTTGAGCTTAATACTACGCCACTCGTATAATTTGATCTTTCACTAATAATTACTCATTGCCTGCGAGGCAGCTGTGATTTTAGGATGCCACATTTGTTCGTCCAGGTTGCAATCTTTGCTCCCCGATAGCCATGCCCTCACGTTTTCACCTTACGCTTGATGAATTTTAATTGTGTTCTGTCAGGCAGGTATTAACGATTGTGCCATCCGCAAGCTGAACCAAGTGCGCAACAGCGTTCCGTCAAATGTGACGGCTCTCTTGGGGTTAAGGTTGGGGCGCTTGGAGGAATTCGCAGTGAGGCAAAGCACGCAATGGGAGAGTGGAATTGGAGGGGAAGTTAAAGGTGTCCATCACCTACAACGCAGGCGATAGGTCAGATCGGTCATCATTGTCGGTTTTAGTCAGGGGCGTTCAGGCTAGGTCGTCCGGTCGCCAAGGGCACCGAGCTCGCGTGCATCGTGAAGCTTATATGAAATCTGTAATAAAAAAAAGACTCAGATTACTTGAACCAAAGTTTTTTTTGCTATTATAAAATTCATTAGTTGCTTTATTTACAGCGTACAAGGAGTAAAAATATTATAAAAGACTAAGTAAAATTAAGGTGTTAGAATATAAAAGACGACCTGATGATTATTTTTTAAAGGGTAATTCGTAAAGGTTTATTTTAGAGATTTTTTATTTTTCAATGCAGTTTCAAGGATGAAATTTACAAAATATATAATAGAGTCATAGTTCATTATTACAATTTATAAGCTGTGAAATTCTCATTATTCTTGTGATAAGAGATGCGATGAATAGGGAGATTTTAGGCTTACTTACTCGTCAGCCAAATTTTAGTTCGTACTCGTAAGTATACCGGAAAAACTTTGTTCACTTCCTTAAGGATCCCAATTTATTTCACGTTTAAAGCGAATATTTTTTTTGTTTCAACGGAAATTTGATTTTTGGATAATTTGTTCGTTAACTGTCAGAGAAAAGTATTTCTCCTTCCTATATACCTTCGCTAGAGTTTTTAGTGTTGTTATCTGAGAGAACACAATATACCATGCCCGGGTATTGTAAGAAATATCATTATAACATGTTCAAGTTAAATTAAACTGGAAAAACATCCTTATTTCCATTTTTTTAGCGAATGACTGCGATCACATCTGCATTTATGGCAATGGCAAATTGAGACTTGGTACCTTGGTACCTTGGATACCTTGGTGTCTCGATTTAAGGTTCACTCCGGGATTATTATCACTTGATCGATGTATTCTTTATTTCATACCAGGCCTAAATAAATTTTAATTTCTACAATACCCCACCATCATTCGGTGTTTGTAAAATTCAATTTTGGGAATGGACTTTATATTAACCAACTTGCATTCACTCAATGATAAATAGTCAAGTCTATAATTAAAACGCGATATTTATTTTCCTGACCACTTGATATATAATTGGGTTTTTATTTATGAATGACGGAGGTAAAGCTCAATAATGAATCGATTTCCTCTATTGTATATCAGGTAAAGTAGGCCAATCGAGTCAAAATTTTTCTAAACCCTTATGATGATTGCAACGAAAAGCAAAAAACGTCTGGAAAGTAAAAGAGAATAAAATTGACCAAACCTTCTAGAGAAAACAATTAAGTCTACAATTAATTTCATGCGTTTCATTTTGTTACGTGTTTCACCGATTAGGCTCATTATCTCAGTATCACACCATCTAAATAGAGTCAAGGGTTCCGGCTGTTCTTATAATTTCTAGTTACGCTCAGGCAATGGTCTCACAATTTCTTCACCTTGGAAACAGTCTCCCCGTAATAATATGTGTTAATGAAGACATGAGTGTGCAATTCTTGTTTCATGTAGCTACCTGGAGGATTTAATTCATCGTGTTTTCCAAGGCTGTCATCGTTATCTCATCATAGAACCAATAGAGAAAATTGGAGATTCAACCTTGCAAGAGAAACCGAATAAAAAATGTTAAATTACGGGAAAAATAAGTTTGCTTGGAGAGTAGAAAATTCATCCTGAATTTTATTTCTTAAAAGCGAAAAATTTCTCGTATGAGTGCATACTTTTAATCGTATTTCACTGCATTAGTGATCACTAAGTGATTCTATCAAAATTATTTCCAGTTATCATACGAAAAATTTTGTTTTAATTTTCTCGATAATAATGCCCATAACCTAAATAGTATTGATAATTCTGTCGTGTGATGAATTTTCTTATATTGCAATAAAATAATTGATGAGTTTAATTATTTTCTAAGTTGAATGACCTGCTGAATGAATAGCGACTTTCGATCAGTTAGGACAACAATTTTACAAAAATAACTCCTTGGTAATAATTTTACCGTTAATAAGATGGTTAGGTAACCGTGGGCTAAATGCTAGTCGACACAATTAATTTTGAACTATAAATTGGCAGCGTAGCGTAAGTATTGTTTTTGGTATTTAAAATTAGTGAAATAATATATTTACTCAGGAATTTATGTTATTCTGAGTTTTATGTAAGGCTCAAATCTAAAGAAAGTTAATTTTGTACAGATATAGTAAATAATTTGACATTTTAGGATAGGGAAATTTATTGTTTTCATGAAAGTAGTGTTGATTACAAATTTGGCAGATTCAACTTTTATGTTACACTATTCACACTTTTTCCTCATATTTCCATAGACCATTGCAGAAGTTAAGGGTGAATATCAGCGCAATTAGATAATAGGCCCACCAATGATCTCCTTACGAAATTTTATTTATTTTTTTTTATTTTTATAACATTTTTATTTACTTTTATTTAGTTTTTAAGAGCCAGTATAGCGGAACCATCATGAGCCCCAGCCGAGGGCTCCAATACACCCCAGACCGCCCCTTTATGCATCCCATTCCCTTGGCCTTCTCGCTTGCATAACATTCTTACAGCTAACACGATTTATGTCATCAACCCTCCTCGTTTGTTACTCGTTCCATCCAAATATCCATGTCTCCTCCATAAGTTTCCTCTCCTGGCCCACAATGCTTAGATCTTCTTCGTTCCTATTTCTCTCCGTCCTTTTCCATTCTTCTTCAATCATACAATAGGTTGGTTTCCTATTTTTTTTAATTACCTAAATCGAAAGGTTATTACTCCTGGAGTACGTATTTCACGCTTTTAGATTTTTAAATGACGATATCTATTTTTCGCGATTAAATGAAAGGTGAAAATTTTCAAGCGCGCGAACATGCGACTGCTAACAATAACTATGAATGCTGGGAAAAGCCCGTGTGACGTCGTCATGGTTCTGGCTGCCGCCGTGTGAGGCCACCTTGATGCGAGATTAATTGTAAGAGTCACTTGGCTTGCCTTGGTACCCAGCTAGCAGGCAGCGCTTGGCTTAAATAACGATTAATTATTAATACCGTATCAAACGAAGGAAACTTTCCGACCATAGGCAATTTTAATAGGTGATTGTTCAGAAACCCTGAGCTCTATGCCTAATGCATGCATTGGTAATCTCAGACGATGTAAAACTCCTGACTACTCGCATAGAATCTAGGTCCCTGTGACGTCACGTCTGACCTGGGATTTAAAAAAAAAAAATAATTAGTATATTATGAATACACTAATGGTGGGTAACGAATCGCAATCGATGCTTTTCGTTTTCTTTGATGAAGGAAACAACCCTATTCACGCCTTTAGTCATCTCACGTTCTCTTTTCTCTGCTTTCACGTCTCTGCACCTTTTTAAATGGTGCGTTTCGCTCTACGGCGATGAAAAGTAAGCACATAGAGACGAATTTCCTCAGCGAGCAAATGCCCATTTATTGTCGAATAGTTTTGCTGTAATTTTCATTCATATATGATTGTTAGGATGGCCGTTAGTCAAAAATTGAGTTTTTCATCCGTCCACTATAAACTAATGTTGACATATCTTATAGATTTATTTTTATTATTTATCGAATCACAGATTTTGCTTCAGTCATTGTTTGTAACGACCTCCTGGTAGCCAAGACCGGATTTTACTACAGAGTATCAAGGCTTCAGCCCAGACCCTCAAGATCAAGAGGGACCTACATTCTAATTGAATGCTAAATTAAATTTTAACAATCCAAAAAAAGAACAGTGAACGCTAAAACATTGAACCGAAAAGAAGGAACCAATCACAATTTTTTTCACATAAAATATTGATATATATATCACAGTAATGATGCATTTTATTATCTCTCATGCAATTTACAAACTTAAAAATGGGAGGGAAAAGTGCCTAATAATATGTCCTCAGGTTTATTTTAATCTAAAACCGGAACTGCCGGTAGCAATGTCTTTTCTGTAATAAAAAATTAGATTTATTTTTACGCTAAAATAAAGAGGGTGTACTGTGCAGTGACGCAGTGAGGGGGAAGGTCCGGGGGCTACGGACTCCATCCTGAAATATAAAAACACAATTACTTTCCTTTATAAAAGAAACAAATCTTGAAAAATCATGAATATACGGAATATTCATTTGACCAATGAAGTTTTTCGATTATGAATAGTTTTAAAATTAGTTTAAAACCCTCTAATTAGTACCCTGTTTTTTTTTTAATTTTCCCTCCTGGTTTTGGACCCTACCCACCCCGAACGAAATTCCTGGCTACCCCACTGGTCCTATAAATAGTGTAATTCCTGGTTTAAAAAATTATCTTATTAACAACATGTACATTTTACGCTTCCAAAAAAACATGCTAAAAACACTCATATACCGGTTTATTCATGGAGCCTGTTTAATTAGGAGTTTACTTTCTTGGTTGACTAATTAATTCTTTAATTAGCAATATAATTTCATCGACCATTTTTACTGAGCCAAAGCTCGATGCAGATAGACATTGCGTGTAGTGTAATATACCGGTAGAATGAAGAAGTGCCGGGAAAATAGGATATTAATCAAATATACAGAGCTGGGAAACCTTTTTTACGAGAAGCATTTGAAGATTTCTTTTTTATTTATCCGAATTATTGATATTAAGCCAATTGAAGAAAGTAAGCAGTTGATAATCTGCTAATTTCCTCTTTGAAATATTATGAAGCACTTCGTGAAACGATGATAATTTTTATTGAAAAATCTTCCATGGGGCAATCGAAAATGTATCACATATTGATGAAATCGATTGCGAGTTATAAGCACCTTATAAAAGTTAATGTCATCATTTGTATCACTTTTGCTAGATGGGAAATGGAACACAATGTTTTTGACCTTGACAATTGAAAACACCTACAGGCTATTCTAGATTGTCTAATCGTTAGCTGTACGGGAGGGTGAAATTTACGTTGAAGTTGGGTGTTTGACAACTATTCCCACGTGCCCATTCTAGAAAATGACGTGACCTGCTAGCCTTCACGTTAGGTTTTAAGTACTTTCTCAAGACCATTATAGATGATTTTTCGACCGCTTTCCTAACATCAATGTTTATGTAGTCCTAATGTATTCCTAGAAGTTTGAGCTGAGGATTTTGCAAATATTTTTCAAAAGGTCGATACTCACCTTTCTCTCTTTCCCCACTGTGTTGACGACAATGATACGTGGTCTCTTTTGTATAAAGGCCAGACAAGTCAATCTATCTAGTCTCCCCCTTATATCCGCAAGTTGTCAACTCAAGACCGTTTCCGATTTTTTATTTTTGTTGCATTCATTTTTTTGGGATATCCTTGAATTTAGAGGAGAAAGAAGTCGGAAATCATCAATGTGAACTTAGGACATTTTTTAAGACAAGAAGAAATTTGATGATTAGGCACGTGAAAGTTGATTGGTGTGGTTTGTAAACCTGGAAAAGTGTCAATGTATCTTTATCTTTCAGTATGAGAACTCAAGTGTTAACGCTGGGCTACTCTCCATAATGTAAGTGTTATTCCCAGAATTATTTATCTTCCAATGCAACCACTGCGCACAACTAATCGCGGGTGGACGTCACGGAGCCGGTACACAAAATCCTGTGACAGCTTATTACTGCGGAAAAGTACCTCGAGATTTAAGATTATCCGCACGTAAGGGGGCTCAAATTTGCGACTGGCACGAGCAAAAAAACTATTAACGAAGCGAATCCGACTGGAATGTATAGTTCAGTCACCATGAATAAGGGGTAAGATACAGTAGCAAGTGGACTTGATTGATCATCCAAGGAATTAATCCGTGAATTGAGGAATGCAATCTTTTCTGAGTAATTTTCTGTTTGCCGATGGCAGTTTAACTTACTGTGGCTTCTCTATAATAAAAAAAGTATTTTTCCACTATTTTTCGAAAAAAATCTCGACCTGTTTTTTGGCTTCACCGTGTATTTTGGATTTCACCTCTAGTCTTAATAGCCGCTGAACTTAGAGGGCACATACTGTACCATTTTATTTCAAATAATAATCTTTAAATAAATCACGTCAATGGATACGAAATGAAACCCTTTCCTGCAGTTACAAATTTTGGGGTTTTCCCTATTTCTTTCCCATTATATTAACCATTGATTTCACGAATATACCATCGGGGTTTAACGCTGCAAGTGCAATTGATTACGTATTTTACCTCTTCTTTCCGATCCAAAAGTATGGGTGAGATGATTTTGTGCCTCGTCTTCTCTTCTTATCGGTCTATGGAGCAGGTTGGAATCGCGCAACGAGAAATGTTAAGAATTCGTGAATATTTGCACTGATACCATTTATTTTTTTTTACATAACAAATTACGTAAATTATCGATGAGTAACAAGGTCATGAGCAGCTGATGAACATGGGTATCACGACTACTTGAAGTTTTAATCAACACAAAAGACAAATTTTAATCTTTGATGTATGATCATTCTTATCATAATGTGTCCGTAAATGTCTCAGTTTCCTTTTAGCATGTCTAGAGTAATCACGTTTGTATTTGTTTCGGTTTAATGATAATATGGTATTCGTTTTCCGATTACGAATTGTTTATACGGACGATGCTCAAAAAGAAAACGTCCGTTCCTTCGTCCACCCATAAAAAAATACATTATTGGCTATTAGTAGTTATCCTCCATTAAATTTTCAGTATTGTCGTAGCTGAAATGCGCTGTTATCTCCATCGAAATGAAGATGTTTATTTGACGAAACTCCGGAACGTCTTCTTAAAATTATGAAACGATACGGCGAGACCACCTTGAAATATGTGAAATACTAGACTTATAACTCAGTACTAAGTAACTACTCAGCAACTAAGTACTCAGCGACGTATCTGAATTTTAGGTCCTGGCTCAGCCGATCTCTTCTGTGTTACTTTAAATTTTGTGGTACTTTCTCTGACGGGAAATTAAAAAAAAACAGCAGCTACTGCCGAAAAAATCGAAGACGCGGGAAGAGATACTTTTTCGTAGACGATGAGGAATAATGCGTCAACGGTGAATTTAAAACTAGGTTCGTGTAATGCCATTGATTTTTATATTTAATTCTTATCCTCCGTGACAAAATATGGAGAGTAATTAGTGGAAGATATTAATTGAGTTGAATGATAAGCTCCTTCCCCTTTTAGTTTACATTTCCCTATCCATTCTCAAGAGTGATAAGGGGAAGAAATTAATCGAGTATGATGATAAGTTTATTCCACTAATATTTTCCATTTCTCCTTCCATTCCCTAAAACCACTTCCTTCCCTTTCTTGTGACTGTTGCTGGGCATTAATTTTGTACCCTCATGGCAGAGAGTCACTTTTTGTGAAAGCAAAAGTGAGCGTTTGATTGATGTTGAAGGTTCCCGCTCGAGCATTCTTTCTAATGGTCTTCACTCTTTACTTCCGCATTTCTATTTTCCCCTCTGTGGAAAATGCGTGCAACAAAGAAAAGTCATTTATGGATTAGTTATTTGCTTTGAATGAATATTTCCACGTGTGAAAACTCTTCACTTTATTAGAATTCTTTCAATTTCAATGTTTACCGCATTAAAGCTTGAATGAAAATCCAAAAACACAAACATTCTCCAATTATGCCATTACTTCTGAATCGCCTATACATCGGCTTGCGTCCTATAGACTCGTCCCTACGTCGTCGTACCGTCGATTATGATAACTTTGAAATTTCCACTGTGACAATCATAGGGCTGAATCATAATCTTTATATAAGCGTGAGTAATTATCTCATTTACGGTTATTTGAAATTTCGAATTGAATTTTCGTGGCCACAAAAATTTTAACTGTTCTTTATTTTTTCAATTGTAGTCACATACCATCAGCCTAGATCTCCAACGTTGTTCCAAGCCTTGGTGTAACGATTTTCACTGTCGACTCGCAAGCTCTTTGTCGTGAATATCTTCGAGTGAGCGCTTTGAATTTGGGACATGAAAAGCATGTTTCATCTCTCGGAGGCTGTATGGGAGTTACTCTGAGGAGAAAGTGTTTTGGCTTGATTGTTTGGTACTTGCTTTGCGAAAGTTTTTATCGAGCGGAGAACTTATACGCGTTTCCTGCGGGAAGAAGTCTTACGCCTCCTCTATTTCGAAACCGTGATTCTGGAGCAACGCCCTTGTAATCTTTCTCATTTTACTGGTCATCGGACTGGAAAAATTCGCATTTCCTTGAAAACTGTAACCTGATCATATTTTGCTTTAGATAAATCCCGCCCTTATAAAATAAAACTGTATAAGGTTTATCTTTCATTGTATTTCAAATTCTGAATACACAATGAAGTTTGTAACCTAGCACTAATCTAAGATTAAGACGTAAACAGTTACCAAGGTTATATTTGAACTGTCGTTAAAATATCTGAGTTGCAAAACCAGGGCATTGTCGACATTAATATGGCATGGTGGCATTGATGTCGTTTATTCGCGTTGCTGATGATGCAGGAGGAGATACTTCCTTATTTATTTGTATTTCAATGACACGGAAAGTGAATGTTTTGTTTATATCATTAAACCATGGCATACGCTTTCAGTCATTTTTATTCTTTTTATCGCAGATATTTGTTTTTATTTTGAAAATGCTCTCCTTATCTAATATCCGCGAATATGGTCGCATATAATCCCATTAAGGAGGGTTCTGGAGGAAAAACCTGAGTGAATTCGCACCGGAAATCAAATCTATTTCAAGTATTGAGTAGGTAGGAAAACGGAGAAATATATTAACGTCGGAGTACATATTAATTACAGTTTCAATAAGTGAATATTTGGGTTTTATCCTTTGAAATTTTATTCATGGAAACAGCCGTAAATATTATCATAGGTTTCGTAAAATTTTACGGGAAATGACTCACCAGTATTTATGATCCACCTGAAACACTCGGGTGTAAAAAAGTCAGGAAATGGCATTTTACTGAAGGCTGCCGCACTGCTATGGTGTTCGAGAATGAATGATTTCCGTTTTTTCTGTTGCATTGGACCACCGCTGCAGCGCGCTGTCCCGGATAAATTTCCTAACGTTAGTATAGTGCGAATCGCCTCGAATACCATGTGGACTCTTTCGTTGCATCGATTGAATTTTTGAAGCTTAAGGTACACCGGCTTTTGATACCGTTACTTTTTATTTTTTGTTCACGGCTAAAGGTAACAATTTTTTTTTCAATTGCATTCTTTTTTATTTCCGAGACTCCCTTTTTTTTATCATCACTAAAGATTTGCATAACACTTTTTGGACACCATTTTCCTTTTAGTTTGTATTGATTTTATTTTTAAAGTCAGAGTCACGCATTTTCTGATTTCAGGCCCGTTTGTAATGCCTGACTTTTCCTCAGATACACTGAGTTTTGAAAATGTTTCCAACAAATACTGGGAAACTATCCTTCTTTTGGAAAGATTAAAAAAATCTTCATCGACCAAAACTTGATATCTAACGGAGGGAGAAACACTTTTTAGGGTAAAGGTATTATTTATTTAAGTTTCAAGATTTTCTTGATGGCCATGCTGTTTCAAGAGAATAGCTTCACTTATCTTACATTTATCCATTTTCATCTTCTCCGTTAACGGCGCATTACGGCTTTTATTACAGGGGTTCCTATATTAATCATACACAACACAAACACCCATGCCCTGGAGGAGGGGCCACCTTCCCTGGTGGAACTCGAGCCAACGACCTTTGATTTGACAGGCGAGGACTTGACGCCACCGAGGCGAGCGATTGTGCCTATCTTGCTGTCCCGTATGAATGTTATCTGAAGAATTTTGCGAAAACCTGTTCACTCCTGTTATTATTCAAGTTTTTCCGAGTTATGACACGAGGCCCACCATGTCGAACCATACTAATACAGTTAATTCGAACTTACACAGATATGTTAGCAATCTTTTCCTACACAGAGGGGCGAAATAATTACTTTCGTTGAGACGCAGGCTATTTTTCAGTTGGAGAGGTACCATTGTTTAAATTTTGGAATGTATGTGAAAAACATTTATGTTTTACCTTAAACGCGGTTAATTATCCCATTTTTATTCAGTCCATCATATGAGGGCTATCCGAAGAGTAACAGACGTTTTGTCATCGCGCGGCACTGGGGGGACTAGTGCCGCTACCTTGGCGTCAGGGTGTTTCCACAGTCCGTACAAAACCATCGTGCGCATCGTACTTTGTATATAGTGGAGTGTTAAAATGAGCACTGTATCTGAAAATCCGCCGGTAGTCTATTGCGAGCTGTGATAAGTTTTTTGCTGGCAAAAAATCGCAAACCAATTGAAATTTATCGCCAGATTTGCTCAGTGTACGGTAAAGGAGTAATCAATCAGAAAATTGGCGTGCGCGGCACAAAACAAGCATTGGAAAATAATCAGGAAGAAAGTTTTCTCTCTCCACAGCAACACTCGTCTACACATGGCAGTTCGAACCCAAGAGCCCCAGATTGAATGGTTTGGGATGGGAAGTTTTCAATAACCCGCCATACATCCCGGATTTAGCGTTGGGGGAATACAAGGACTACTATCTGTTCCCATAGATGAAGATGTGAGTCACTACGCAACGATTTTATTCTAACGATGAACTGCATGCCAGTGCATACCTAAACCAGTGATTGAACTCGCAGGCGGCAGATTTCTACAGAGAGGGTATTGAAAAGCTTGCACCAAGTCATGATAAACGCCTAAATTTAAATGGGATAGTGTGATTATGGAAAAAAATAGCCGAAGAGTTCAGCTTCAATGTGTATATTTGATAAAAATTGCTATTTTCACTTTATTTTTTTATTTCAAAACGTCTGTTACTTTCTAGACAGCCCTCGTATTAAGGGTAGTTTCTTTAATTTGAAAACCGCATAGTTTAGATATTTCATAGTGATTATTGGATTCATCCCGTAAAAATTCATTATAAATCACACATTTTATTTTTTTCTGCGTAAAAATTGTCGACCAGTGATATCAAACCTGGTGATACTCCAGTATTTTTTTTAGTTTATCCTTTACTGATACTGAATTTTTTTGAAATAATGCAATAATTGCAGCGATTTTACCTGACAGATTACACAGTGAAAAAGAAAAAGAGATTTCAAATATACAGGACAAAATCCCTACGGCTGAATTATGGCTTTTAATTTTTAGAAGAAATCAAGAATGGTTTGTGACAGAAGAAATCTGCTCTAATTATTTTTTTTCGATCATCAACGCAAAGTAACCCAGTGCCTGCATTACCTTAGGTCATGAATGCAAACTAACTCCATGCCTCTTAACATAAATACTCTATAGTAATATAAACTCTATGCCTCTCATGATAAAATTTCGTACACCCGCGCTTGCGCTTTATCTAATCGTTTGTCTTTTATCTTCTGCGCATGCGCGTGACGCTAGTGTTTTCTGCTGAGTTCCAAGCGGATCAAGGTCCAAAGTGGCGTAGGATCTCAGCTCAAAGCGTCAGCGCTTGAGTGCTGTTGTTTTTATCCGTGAAAGACTTATTTATTTGATAAATGTAAGGATTTATTTTGTTTAATTATATATAGTGATTATCATTTATTCCAGTAACAGTGTGGTGGCTTGTAAATAATTTGTTGCAACTCAGTGATTATTTTATTTTCCTTTCAGACGTGCAACGAGACGAAAAGACGAGTGACACAATGGGTAGCTATGATGAGGTGAGTGTTTTAAAATTTTAGCTAACATGTTTTAAGTAATGGAAGTAATAAATATTAACCGGCACCTGCATATAACGGGGTTGATACACTAATGTGCTTTATGATGTGTAAGTTTCTATTTACCCATCACTGCTGTCATCTGTGCGTAATTGATGTTTTTGCTTATCTTTGGACGTCTAACATGAAGAGTGCGATGCTTTACTAAATCAAGGATGGTAGACTCTCACTGCCTGCCGTAGGACTTATAATAAACTTAATGGTTGGATATATTTTTTTGGATTGTGAATTATTCTTAGGCAGGTTGATTTTTGTTGTTCATGTCATATTTCCATGAGTCATTTTGCGCATATTATCATTTCATTGCTGACAGTTATTTTTTCATCGTGAATGCGATTCACAGATGATGTATATGTCACGAATTGAGTCGGTTTGAAGAATTAAAAGCGATGTCATTTTTGTAGTTGTGTTATTAGGAGTGTTAGATGCCCTCCAAAAGTTGTAGTCGTGTTATTAATGAATTACCAAGGGTGGTCATGTCTACCTCTTCCTTAATTTTCCCGGTTACGCTTCAGTGCCTACAGCTACCGCTACCTTCACAGTATGGACTCATATGCGATCAATTGTATCACTGTTTACGTTGTATCGACTACAGCGAGGCGCTTTATTTGTATCGTACTTCACGATTCATTATGTATTTCTATTTTTATGAATTTTCTTGCTGTAGAAAATCCTGTCGTTTTTAAAGGTGGCATATGCCATGGAGTTAAGTTTTTTATCGGCATCAGTCGTGGATAAGTTTTTAGTCGATCCTACAACACTTTTCTTCGTCATAACCAGTTTTTGCATTGGATTGACCTAGCATGCATTTCATCCAGTGCTCTTAAAATAGCCAGTCACCTGTTGTAAGCGGATACGACGCGTAATACAATCATCATTAATCCACTGCACCGAGGAATGCTGAATAAACAGTATTCTTTGAGTTACATTGAGATACGTGGAGATAGTGGGAAATAGACCTCAGCTTTTCCCATCGCTCTTAGAAGAAACTGTATCCAGTTGTGTCACCATGAGATATGATCTGTCATCGCCCGCTTGTGTGGGTGAGAAAGGCAGTCTCTCAAGCGAGGCCATCTAGCGAACTGAGGGTCAAGGTTTTTCGGGTGTTACTTTTTTGTGCTGCTGGAAGAACGATGTGGGAACACGATTTATTCCCATGACTTGCAGTATGTATGAGTGGCAAAATTCGAACTACCTACGTAATGCTTTCAGATTTCCATCCAGGGGCTTGAAATGGAAAAATATTGCTTTTCGGTCGTTGAAATTTAGTTGTAAGAAAAGAATGTAGATGTAAGTTAAATAATTGCATTGCAGGTTGTGATAGCAATTAGGCTAATCACGCTTAAATGGTTCTTAATGAGGAGAATTTGAGATGCTGCTAAATTCTTTTTCTCGCTATCCTCGTGGTACCAGCCAAACGATGTATTTTGGGATGATAATGTTAATTTGCTCCATTTTTTACCAGTATTTGGTATCAATTCCAGTTGAAAATATTACCTCAATGCCGATAGTCTGAAGCTCGCTATCAAGGGATTCTTCTCTTTATTTCTGTGTTATCTGCGAGAAAGCTTGTTGACTTTGAACCCATATTTAAATCCATCATCACTCGATTTTCTCGCTGGTAAGCTCTGTTGCTTATTTTCGATTTATCCTGTTTGCGATCATGTCTTTTATTGGAGTTATTTGCATGTACTTCTATTTTATCATTTTTCACTGCCTGGCATCTTTCGCGGAGATTAAATTTTGTTATGTCCAAAAGTTTTCATTGCCTTACGATCATCGTGAGGTGTGAACAGTCAAACACGCGACGCGTGAATGATTTATATGCAAACAGTTTTTTTTATTAAAAATTTGGCATTGGATCCGCATGACGTATTGATACATCTCGATGATCTAATCGCGGTGTGATTCGCTTCACGTGGACATTTTTTTTCGCATGTCATTTTTGAACTCATCGTCGTAGCTCCCTCCCGGTCGTAAAAATGTGCGATTGTATTTCTCGTTAAACCAGGCTGTTTTATTTCCGGAATTCAAAATTTACCTTACTAGTATTACAAATTAATTAATGCTTAAATTTGTCTTGGAATATCGGCGAATCAGATTTGGTGATCTCATTAATCATTTTATAATTTTTAATTCTGATAAGGAATCGAATTTTGAGCTGACGCTTATTTTTCTATTTGCAATGCGTCTCCTACATCTTGAGTTACCGGCGAGACGAAGTCGAATCGAAGTTCCTTACCCTTTCATGAAATGGGGCGTGGACCGTTAATGACGTCACTTGCTGCACCCGGCTGTCAATGTCGGCTTTACTATCCTCTCCCCTCACTTTCCATCTCCGGTTGCATAGACAAATTTTCTGTTGAGAGGAAAATTTCAAGATTATTTTGTCGAGGAAGGTCCAGGAATTTACTCTCTAACTCCGAATATGTATTTTCTCGCCAGTCTATCTGAAAAATGCATTTAATAGCGAATTCTGGTCTGAGTAAAACACTCTATCGGAAAATCCTAATCATCGCTTAAAATGATCCGTTCTCCAATGCTAATGCTCTTTATCCCTCTAATAATCTTGCAAGAACACCAACATCTTTGAAAAAGTGAGAAAAATTATATGCAGCACCACGTCGCATCTGTTGGCTAATCGTTCGAGCTGGAGGCAAGACTATAGGATCAAATTTAGGCTCTTCTGGGTAGGTTTAATTTGTCCGAAATGACAGGATGTCATGGTATAAAGGTGACAGGTGAATGGACAGAAAGGGTGAATATCTAAACTATATACTTCAGGTGCTTCATAAATATTTTAGGTGGGATTGGAATTGCTTGAAATGAATTCAACTCCGGCAGGTTTTGAAATCCACTTCCGTGATTCTTTTAGATGCGTTGTCATTAATCGTAGTAATCAGAGTGATAGATCGTAGACCTATCACTCTGACTACTACGAATCACCTAATATATCGTAGTCACCTCCGTCACCGATTGATGTTTTTCCCGGGTGGGTTTCTCAAATATCGTTTTTCAATTGCATATGGGTCGATATGTATACTTCGATATCTATACTTCTCACACGAATGGAGAATGGAACAGCGTGGAAATCTGGTGTGTAGCACGCTTGTCTTCGAGTGTTAGCTTCAAATACGGGCGCAGCCTGTGAACACCACCATGTAACCATCTCGCGATGGACAGTATAACTTCGTAATAAATCGCTGGCATGGGTGGGGGTTGGGGGAGGGGTCAGGAGGAGCCTGATCCCGCCCCCAAAACTTGAAAAGTAATTTTTCCGAAAAAAAGTACGAAACCTATACATCTAAGTGCAATGCAAACAAAAAAATCAAAATTTTAAATAAATTTTAGTCCTACATAGTTCTGCTGTTTTCTGAGGCTAATTTAAATAAATTTCCTTAGCCTGTAAACCCCAGGCAGGATTGCTGCCCCCAACATAAAACTCTGAATTTCGCCCTTGATTCCCCGGTAGGCGTGGGTAACTGTGTAGCCACCCCTTATTATGTGAGTTTCTCAAGCCCGAAGGGCTGGACTAAAATCTTGGTTAGCTCCATCCTCTTCTATCGAGCTAACCTTAGTGTCGATACACTGAGTGAGGAGAGGATCTTCGTCCAGGAAGCGAGACGACTCCGGCTGCCGGTTCTCTCTGGGTAACTGTCGCGGAAAATCATGCTGACAAACTCGTTACGTCGGCAACTGCGAAACCAAAACGACTATTCCCTTGGTCTTGCCTCACGAGTACGCTCGCGTCCCATTAAGGTTGTAGACGATGCATTCTCGATACGAGCGTTTTTGCGTGCATACGCCCTTGAAGAGGATATTTTTATTTTACCGTCTGCGGGTCAAAAAGTCAGCGCCCGTACTTTACGGCACAGCGGACAGAAATTTCGTAACTGTGACGTAATTGCTTCATTTTCCCACTCCTTTCACTCTTGATCATAATCAGCGAGAGATATTCCGAGGATAGCCGTTGTAAACCGTCAGGTTCTCATAGTTGGATTATTTGCGTCACAGACGGATTTTTTTAGTTGGTCCCACGAATATAGAATCACGCTTACCTGTGAAATTCCGTTAATTTTATTCCACTTGTGCGATATGACAACAGAGAATTTTTGACTATTTTCCACGTCGAAAGGAGTTTTTGAGAAGCAGAGGTGTCGTAGGCGCGAAAGATGCTGCAAAGTACAGAAGTTCAATAAATGAATTGAAAAGGAAAAATTTTATTTTTCATCGTTATCGATTTCATACACCGCAAAGAGTACTATATTTGAGTATGATGTCCTATATTGTTATCCTGTATTACTATGTTGGCTTCGTTCACGTTGATAAACCATTTTTTTGTTTCATGTCGACCTAGGTTTTTAAAATAAGGATTTATGGTACCGATTTGTATAGACTTCCTACTCAATTTTCTGGCGCGGATTAACGGGTTGGATTTCCTGACCGCCTCTCCACCTTTAGTTACAATTTTCAAAAATCTAAAATTTTAACCGCTCCAATCGTGTGTAATAGATACAATTTTATCATTGATAACTTTCAGTTGGCCTTTTTGATTACTTATACGTTGAAGTGGTCAGTGTAATATTCTGGCCTTTTCATGTGATAAGAATAATCAAGTAATATAATTGAGACATTCCAAGGCTTGTCGGGCTCCCTCATTTTTTTTCTATCCCTCCCTGCTATTTGTGGAGAATTGCTTGTGTTAAACTGAAGAATTTCATATAAAATTGATGTACTGTTCGTATTTACTGCGGTATGACCTTGAAGTCGTGAAATAAAAGCTTTTTGATGCCATTTAGCGTTAAAAACGGCTGAAATGAGCCATGACGCAATAGCACTGCCTTTCTACAAAATATTTCTTTTTGTTTTCTTTGGCGAGCAGCTAGAGATATATTTTCAGTCCGTGTTCCTCTCTTTCGAACTTAGCTTGCAATTTTGTCTCATCCTCTCGCTCTAAGTCACCGAAAGGCGCTGATATAAGTGGAAAGGAACTAGAAACTTATCAACTTGCGTGGTATTTAACGAGATAAGGAGAGTTACGGAGGCAGTTTGTGAGGGCAACGCGCTCAAAGCAGGGTATTTGTTACATAGGCAACGTAGTAGGAACCATTTATTTTACAATAGCACTTCGAAAACGTCTTCTTATGTAATTTAATTGACCCTTGTTTATCAATAAATGTGTTTATTATATTTTCGATGGATATCAGTTCTATGTTATCATAGTTAACCAGCCAGGATAATGGTTTCGAAATTTGTTTTTGACTTTTATCATTTGAAGTGAAACAATATAATTACAATGTGGAGGGAACTTTATTCCCTACCGTTCGAAAATAAATTCATATTCTCTTCTCGCCTTGAGTTCCCACTAGAGTGAGGATACTAACAGATTACTTTCAGAGATTGATGGAATATTGAGGCTCGTATCTCCTGTGAGGTGTTTAGAATGATTTGTTTGGCCAATTTTCGGGCAGATAAATGTCATCATCATCTGCTGGTATTACTCTTGTATAGAGGATGATTCTCATTGACCGATTGTGAAGCATTAATTATAATCATGCGTTATCAAGATTGAAGGTGCATGCTTTTATTTTGCGCCGATGTCAATCTCAGAACTCAATCTTGGAGTTCATCGTTATTTACTTCTACTGCGTTTATTTCGTTGTTTTGATGAATAATAGTAATCCGCTTTTGAAAGAATTGAATGAGAAACCTACTCTTGATAATAATTGGCCGGACATTCGATGATCGAGTCATTGATTTCGTTTTGAGTAGAGGAGAGCGGGGTAATAGCGTACACTTAAGCATTTTTATTTTATATCTTTTAATTGAAAGCTTCAATGAAAGAGGCAATCACATTATTTTGAAGGAAATTCGATTTCTCGCCAATTCTTTGCTTCATATTTGTAGAACTTAACTTACTTTGAGTGTTATATCCATTTTACAAAACACTTACTCTGCACGGTGTTGTCCCGAGTGCGTACACCAGTTGGGACAATGCCGCTCTGAGCGGTACTGGTTAAGGACAAATCAAAGACGGAAAATGTAATTTAAAATTTTATACTATCATCGAAAGAAATAAAACATGACGTATTAGCTTACATTAAAATTAAAATAATACCAATCCCCCGATCTTAGTTGAAATTTGAGTCAGCTAACATGAAACGTAAGTTTAAAAAAAATCCTTTTCTATTTGCAATTAAATGTTTTATTGTAGCTTCAAAATATGAAAATCCATAATTAATACAGACAATCTGACTACACGACGGATGAAGGTAGTTCGTATTATTGAGGTGTTTCGACTTCCGTGTGGTCGGACTACCGAGGTTTGCTTGTACTTGGAAGGATTGGCAACTCACCCATTCAAAGGTCCTTGATAATTCACATAAACATTCTTAAAATATCAGCATTTAAATGTTAAAGTTCCTCAGAAAAGTTACAATATTATATGGGGCATTATCGTTCAACACGGGGCAATACCGTACACCTTGCGCCTTGCACGGTATTGTCCCATGCAAGGTGTACGGCATGGCGTTGCATTTTCAACCCTAAAGTAAAATAAAAACCATAGAAGACTTGTGTTTGATATTAAAGAACAGCCCATGATGATATGGGCTATTAAAAACCACTAGTTTGAATATAGTCACTAAAACATGTGTCACTTGCCTCAGTTTGAATTAGTCTTAAAAATTATAAGAAAAGTTGGCAAAGCAGAAAAACTTTCGTCACATACACATCCGTAAAGGCAGAAGCTCCTAGATTGTCTTTGTCGGTTTCGCTTTCCTTCCGCTACCCAGCAGCTTTCCCCATCGCTCGCTACATACTTCAGCGGATCTAAAATTTGGTGCACGGTATCGCCCCCGCCGTACGGTATTTCCCGGTTCTCCCCTAAGTATTTAGTGATTTACCTGCGTTTAGTATTTCCCTTCCTCCATATTTTCAGTTCTGTCATTAATCATGGCATTTTTTTCTTACAATGCAGCCGATGCTTGAGGTAAGTCTTCCACGAAATAAGTCTTCTTATGTAATATTACCGTGTTTCATTTCCCTCGTGAATGTGAGATATTGTATCTTTGCAAAAAATACATCCCTAATCCGCTTATGAATCGTTTGCTTAGTGATTATCGTGATAAAAATCATTTTTACCATTCGATCAGCCTTATCTTGAATTCTATTTTTATCTTCGTTCGAAAAGTTAGGATTCTAATGTATTTTGAACTGATGTTTGATAAGCGATTGTGTTATCGCGGCTCGGTGCATGTTTCAAGTTTTTCCTCATTGATTTATCAATTAAAAGTGCATATATTTCCTGAACTTATTTTACCTCTTTTAACGAAAGTAATTATGGCATGGCGATGGAATATAAAACCTTATCACATCCAGTGTTGCGTAAAATTAAGGCGCACCTTATTATTATTTTTCTTTAGAAATAAAGTTTAAGATTAATAACTTGGAGGCATCGCTGCTCGCTTCGGTTTATTCATTTGAGTGTTAAATACCGAAAACACATTTTAGAGGCTTGGGAAAAAAGGATATGTATTCCTGTATGAGGAGCAGTTCTATTGTTATAGGGGTGACCAATTTTTATTAATTTAGAATTGAGGAAAACTGTTCCCTAATGATGCTGGTAGAATCAGGTTTTATCTCGTGAAAAAGGAAAACAGCAAAAAGAACTATTAATTAATGGTCCTTGTTTCGTTTGAGGTCTTTAAGTATCAAGAAGAAACGTCGTAAAGCTTATCATCCGTAGCGGCCTTAATAAGTCGTTCTCGAAACGAAGAGAAATGCTGTTCTGACAATGACCGTGAAATTAACCATTCATTAGGTAAATCTGCATCCATTGGAAATGCTGCACGCTTGCGTGTCGGAGGGCGTATAGGATTTTCAAAAACAGCTACATTAATTATTGAAGTGACCCTTGGTGGCGAATATATGTTCGACAAATGTTAGCGATCACGGTAAAATGCTGAATATTTTCTCTTGTCTCCTGCTCATTTGCCTCTGGACTTATCGGTGGAAGTAAGACTTGCCTAAATTACGCATTTTTACTAGCCAACTTTGACTTTATTTTGCTATTGGGAATGCAGTGGGGATATATGAAGTATTATTGCTTTCTAGGGGAATAAGAAATCAGGGCTATTTAGCCAAATTTCTTCTCTTAAGACTGTCTTGTGAGAGGATGTCTTCAAATCCAGTGTAATTTGCGTCGCAATTCCCCACTGTGGAATACGGGAATTGTGTCTGGAAAGTAGGAGAAAAGGTAAAATAAATATGTAACATTAACCTCTGTAAAGATTATACGGTCTCAAGTCTCCCTGAGAATAAGATTGGTGTTTATGCTTTAAGTTACGCGATTGCCGTGTAACTCATTGAATATTTGCTAATATTCAATGAATTACTCTCTTTTAAAACGATGCTCAATGCTCAATAATAGTTAATTTTTGTATCCTAATTTTTATTAAATTTAGTTTCTGGCATATTTCATGACCCTTGACATGTTTTCTAATTTCTATGTTGTAAAAAAGGTTTAAATCATAACTTTAATCTTTTGCTGAGTTGTTTTCCAGGCGTATTTTGTTTTTCATCAACGGATAGGCTCATATTGTACCAAAATAGATTTTTGTCATCCAAAACGATTTGATCACTGGGATGAAATTCTTCTCTTAAAGATATTTTCAAGAATTCAATTCTTTATTTCAATTTCTTTTATGAAATCGATTCCTAGTGTCATTTTTTGTAAATATCGCATTTGAAGCAAATCCGCAGTTAGTATTTGGTCACTTCTATCGAAGCGTTTCCTTTCCTAATATTCTATATAGTGGGCTGAAAAGTTATTTTCCTTTGCTCCATGGTTTTTGTTCGATGGGAACGAAGCTTTTTTGTTTTACGATACAATGTGCTCACCTGCGGCAAATTGTGAACTCATGACCTTTAGATTAACGCTGAATAAGCACTCACTGTTACCTTCTTAGTCGTTTTTTCGTATCATGGTTGCCTCTCAAGACTTTTCTGAAGGTTAACTTTTTATCACCAAGTGATTTTCTTCGTAGTTGTGAGAAGAGAACATGTCGTACTTGGTGTAGATACACAGTAGCGTGGAATGCCTATGTTAATTTGGTAAATGGATACAGTAGTGGCCTAGTGAAGTTTTATAAGCGGATTTGAAGCTCACTCAGTCATTGAAGAATTATATTATGCAGTTTTCTATTGTCTAGGGTTTAAATGGTACAACGCCTTTATTACCGAATAAAAAAATAAAGTCAAGCCTGATTACACGGGGCGTTAGGCGTACCAGGTTTGTGCTCATTGTATCATGGGTAAAACAGTAGCAGTTTGTGGCAATTCACCAATGGATGAAGCAGCTTCATGAATAGGAATATTTGCCTTGATAGCTCTCTAGGGGAAAGGAATTAATGAGAGCTTTGCTTTTAAATACAGTGAAAGTAAAAATATTAATTTTGGCCCGGAGAAAATGTAACAAACTATCTATACAGGTCTTCCCAATTATTTCATAAAAAATGGAACGAAGGGTGCCCTGGAAATGGTATTTCGTATTTTTAGGTGTACTCGAAGGTGTAAAAATTCTGTTAATTTTGCTAACGGAAAGCTATGTGGCATAATTAGCAGTGTACAAAAACAGGCATCGCTGATACCAAAAGGTATTTTTATATAAATACTAAGTACATACTGCGAAAATCCGTAAAATGCGGATTCGGTATTTTTGCATTTGTGCATGCGCAATTTAATATACGAAGGCTATATTTTGCGACAGAATCATGATTATATATAATGAGCATTTATGGTACGAATTAAAATTCAAGAGTATAAATAAGATATCTATTCATTAACGTGTTACCCTCAATGCAACCCTTTTTTGCCGATCATATGTTAGCCTAAAGCGATGAAGTTGTTGGAAAAATAATTGGAATGATTGGGCTTTAGGTTGCTACGGATGGTCAACAAGAAAGTAGTTTAGAAACTGGCAAATGTATGAGGTTTTCAAAATATATCCCCGAAAACCTTGAGAAGTGCGCTTTTCCAAATTTCCTGGTAAGAATCTTTTATTCCCGCACTACCCGCATCATTCTTGAGACATATCAGTTGAAGTTAAAAAATTAAATAGATCTATTCCCTAAGTAAAAGCTGGCAGACATTGGGCGCCTTTGTTACTGCTAATTGTAGTATTTCACGGAAAAGTACGGGGTAAATTTATCTCATATTCTTAAAAAAGGAAAATCTGTAAAGTCACAATTTTTTAGCCGCTTTTATTCTTCACCTTCACCATTGTGAGTTCAGCAGCCCGGCACCTATGGATTTTTGTTGGCTTCGGAGGATGAGATTGTGTGCTGCAGCAAACTAGTGTTGTCGCAAGATCACATGGTACTGAGCAAATGTGTTGCAATACTATTAAATTATCACTCTCAATGACGGGTTTTCTGTTCGATGCAAGGTCAAGGCTAATGATTTTTCGTGGGTGTAATTTTTACTCTATATTTCCCTTTAGTGTATAGTTTCATATATCCGCGTTTTCCGCGTATATTTTGTAATTTGATTGATGAATGTATTTATTTTAATCTATATTATAACTCATATCATGTATTACCCCCGTTGTATAAATTATTCATTGGTATTTTATAATTTATTGAGGTCCATTTTTCATAGTGTATGTGATAGAAACGTGTAACATTAGGAAAATTGCCAAATAATCACTGCAACGCTCGTGGAAACACTTCACTTGGTGTGATAATTTAAATCAATGGGATTTCTCATGAAACTAAACGACATATGAGGAAATGTTTTGTATTGTATCCCGTTTATATTGAGTCAGGTTCTGGCTAAGCCTTTTGTATATGCTAGTTGTCTCCGCGACTCTGCTGTGACTCAGAAGAGTAGGGAAAGGTTCTGGACTCTTTATTGATTTATAAAGGGCTCTTTGATACGCAGCCTGTCCTCTGGCGGAAGTGATTTTCTCTTTTTATTCCGATGAAAGTGATCCCTCTATTCTATTGTCCATAGTGCACTGCAATTCCTACACACTTAACTCCTACTATTCATATGCTGGAATGGAAGGATGTGTGAAAAATTGACGTAAAATTAAGGTGTATGAATTTTGAATTTGAAATTTGAGTTTTTTTAACGCG
The DNA here is from genome assembly GCF_921293095.1 of Ischnura elegans. NCBI lineage: Eukaryota > Metazoa > Arthropoda > Insecta > Odonata > Coenagrionidae > Ischnura > Ischnura elegans. Next base: position 65,115,398 of record NC_060249.1, on the reverse strand, counting down.
TAGTTCGTCTTTTAACACCTCAAATTTTAATATCTTAATAATTTAAAAAATAGTATTATCTTTATATGTCTAATATATAAAATTCTCGGGTCACGCTTTTTTGTTTCCAAACTCCTCCGAAACGGCAGGACCGATTCCTATGAAATTTGGTGTGTGTTCAGTGGGACTGGGAATATGTTGTAAACTATTTTTCATTCTTCTCCAGGGCCTCACGGGAAAGGGCCCTGGAAACTGGAAAGGGCCCTGAGTCATTTCCATAAGAAATAGATGTAAAGTTCGTTTTTAGTGACTGCAGACCTTTTTCCTTTAGCATATTTAATTTTGTGATAATGGTCACATTAAGTTGAGACATAAACCATTGGAAAGAAAAATAAATGCGAATTCTTATTTTCTTGCAATCAAATTTCGTTTTCCATGTGATTTACGGTGAATTTAGAAAAACACATCCAAAAAAAGCGGAAATTTGAGCGTTTTTGGCTTCCTGTCCCATTGACGACCGTCAGTATTGTTTATGTCGTTTGAAATCTCTTTCTATCACCATAAATTGTGAATGGCATGTTCCAACGAGATGTATTACTACCACGAAACCCTATTATTCGGACTGATGTGCCAATAGAATACAAAAGGGTTCAATGTCCAATTAGATTGGTATTCGCAATGACAAGTCTCAAGGCCAAACGATGTCTTTTTGTGGCTTTGAGGCACACCGTGTTCTTCATACGGACAATTATACGTGGCACGTTCATGCGTGGGTAAACAATCCAGTTTGTTTGTTTTGGCTAAAGATATATTTACTAAAAATATCGTACACTCCATTGAACTAAAAGGCAGATAATGTTTTTTAATAGTTTTAATTTGTAATAGAGATGCCATTTGAAATTTATTGATTACTAGTGGGCCTCCCGGTGTTGCTCGGGAAGTATAGTACCCAGAGAAGTGGGAAACTTGGAATTTATGGTCACATGGTAGGATTTTTAGGTAAAAGAACAAAATATATAACTGCAAACATTGGAAACAATGATTTCTGTTTATCGCGCACGGGATGAACTTACGCACACCCAGAAAAAAGTTTTGCACCAAGAGTATTAATAGGTAAGAGTCCTTTTAGTTATGTTTTACCAGACCGTGTCAAGGGTTTTGTCTACCCAGCAGGATTTGGTACCACAGAAGTTGCATGACGTGACGTAACTAATGGTAATGAGATAACGCAAAGGTCGCGTCGGACTGAATCAAAAGTAGCACAACGTGATTTGAGAGCATGAGATGCTCCTACGAACTAACTTTGGTTGACAAACAGGTATCCTCTTTTATATATATATAAAAGATAATAAAAGTACAATGAATTTAAACAAAATGAATGTTTACTGTTTTTTATAGGTCAGCATCGTTTACAGCATCTTCCTATTTCAGTCACGTCTCCACACACTTACAATAAGTTAGTTATTTTTTATTTGACCACCAAAATATGCACTAGAAATAATTTATATGGCAAAACAACGTTTGCCGGGTCAGCTAGTTTCCTTATATAATTTTGGCAATGATAACTCTTACGTTATATAGGTAAAATATGTTTTTATATGCTGAATGCCAATGTCTAGTACTGTATGTGTTAGCATTAAACTACATGAAATACATACGGATCTGAAAAGTTCAAAATTTTAAGTTTAAAAAGTTTTCAAAGAATTTCAAGTCACCTCTTCTTTGACAATTAGCCACCATCATTATGAGATTTATGCAGTAGACATTTATGCATCATGCGTCACTTATTTAGGCATTTATGATACCATACATAAGTGATTTATGATGGTGTAAGTGATATGACTATTGATTCGTGGGAATCGAAATCAGTGGCACTATGATGAATTACCAATGAACAGGTTCCTTTACGCATAAATCGAGTGTCAAGTTTGGAATAGGCGATGGGCGGTAGATATCATGTTTTGGGCTAAGGGAAAATAGGCATTTAGTTGGTCTATATATTAGATGGTGGCGGGTGAGACTGATGGAATTATTTTACCAAGGCCTTTAGGAAACGGAGCTTAATTTATAAGGACGAAGCTAAATTTCTCAACATTAATATTTACGTTAGTAAACCCATGAAAATGAATGTAATAACGTGACCCATTAAGAAAGTGAACATGTTAATTTATATTATAATACGTGATAAACCACTAGGCCCAACATTTAGCACTATAAATACCCATAAAATTTGCATTGAAATCATGGAAAATTATTGAATTGTTGGATACGATAGTGCCTGCGCAATGGTCTGGAAATTCGACGCTCCGTAGTTTGTTTCCCTGTACAGATGAATTTTTCATCGTGGCAATGAATTCATCGCCGTTCACCCGGAAAATATTAACTTTAAAGAGTGGTTTTAGTATGATGTTTATCACTGGTCGCGAATTTCTTGAAGGCCTATTTTCCTTGCGTCATACTCGATGAACCGCAAAGTTCCTACGTAAATGTGGTTTTAATATCCTTATGAATGCTTATAATTGGAGTTTACCATGCTGAATGGTGTAAAAGCTTTGACTGTGAAATAGTATCTCGTAAAGTGACCTCATCAGACGAAGTCCTTCCTATGCTACTGTAATATTTAGCTGTAGAAATGGACGCTGTGCAATTAAATTTATGAAAATACCGAAATTCTGATGCGAGTCCTCTTAATCCATTAAAATGAGATATTTTCATAAAATTTGAAAAGCCACGACTGATATAAAAAATAAGTGACGAAAATACTGTGCATTGATTGCTTGATATGTGGTCATTATCGGTAGAAAAGTTTTATCCCCGTTACAGTAGCAATAATATTTTTTTTCTCGGACACACTTATTGGTAATTTTACTTAGCATGTTGATGAATGGTGCGTATTTTAGGAGTCGATGTACTCTTGTTACTCCAACAGAAATCTTACAATATATCTACTTCATGAAGGATCTTAGGAAGTATTTACCATTTGGTATCAATGTCTAGTGTTGGAGTGTTGCAGTGTTTAGACGATATCGCCGAAAAATATCCAAGAAATAGCTGATGTCATTTCCTCTGAGTTCAGGGCGTGTTGGCACTGGTTATGAGGTCAGTGCCCGACTTTTCCTTTAAAATATCTGCTGTCTTCCTTGTCGTAACGTCAACTGTGCTCTGGGATTATTCATGGCTGCTTGTTATGCTACCCTATTTCCTGTAAATGACAATGGACATTGACCTTATCTCTCCTCCGTCCGTTTCCTTTGGCTTCTTTTCCTTTACCCTGGAGTCCAGAAATAACTTACCATTCTTAACTTCTTTCGTCACGGCTCAATATTTTTACCCATAGAATAGTTTGCTTTCTTGGTATTGGCTAACACATCCCCATATCCTTTTAAGGAGTCATCCAGAGTCGTCTATCCATAGGCATCTCCAGATCGAGAGGTCGAAATCATAGTTGGCCGCTATATGATTATTTTTTTGTGTAATTCCAATCCTCGTTAGCGTGATTTGGGGGTGGAGTATGTTACCCCCTTCAGTGAATACCGTGGGTCTAATTATGTGCTCTATGGAGAGTTTCTTCCTTTTTGTTATAAGCCATGGAGAGTTTTAAGCGTTTAATGGAATACAGGCTAATACCTACGCCGAGGTTATATACAAGTAACAAGTCGAAGCTATAGTAATATCTAGTTGATTATCAAAGCTCAGAAGATAAATTTTATGCACGTCAGTCTTGAATCGCGGTTAAAAATCTTTTGAACGAATAAATTTACCGCAATTAGCTTAGAACAATGCGGTAAAAATATCCAAAATATAATTTTCACTTTACTTACGAAGGAGGGAAGTGGCATTGCAGCAGTACGTACTAAATGAGAAATTTAGCCATTTCCTCGCCTAAAATTTGACTAAAGTCCTGTTTCTTTCAAGAGATCTTAATCAGTTGACGATGTTCGTCATGTCGGAATTCAGAATGGTGGTTAGAACGTAAGTTAAAATCGCGGCTGGTATAAAAGCCGAGTCTGGCCGGACTTAAATCATATATTAACTTAGTCCAATACCGTACTAAAAGTATCCATAAAATTAATGACCCAAATGACCAAGTAATGAATTTTTTTGCCTCGATATGAGGCCATTATTGATAGCGGAGATGGAAAATGTATATTTTACTTGTATTTCAGGTAAAAAATTCTAGTCAGCGTAAAAATTTCATTGAAATATATAGAAAATACTTGAAATTATTGTTCTTTAAAATGAATTTAATTTCAAAAATTTACCGGACGGAATGTATGAAAATATGCACTTTCATCTATCTCTTCTTCATATTTGGAAATTGGGGGACTCGGAACTTTTTAGCCAAGTGTAAGGAGATTAAATAAGCAACGAAAGTAGCTCAGGCTTAGGAACGGGAATTGTAGCAAATCCCAAGGAAGCGTGACTCCGCAGTCATGTTGAACGAAGTTAGCTGTCAAGTCGCATAAAAATTATTGTACAGAAGGCGTGGTCAGCGACCGAAACGTAGCCAGAAAAACGAAATTAGAATTTCACGCATTGGGTCTATTGGGCAAGGCATAAGAAGTACTTCAACTTCTTATGCCTTGAGCACTGGCTCGTATTTAACCTTGCGAATTAAATTTACTCGTTCATATCAAATCAATATTGGTCGACGGCAGTAATATGGAAAACGCCATCCAGTAAATGAAAACTGATTGTTGTTTGAGTGCAAATTTTGATTCTTTTTACACGCCTGTTTCTTTACTTGCGTTTGTCTGTTTCATCGATGAAATCTCGTAATCGATTTATATCCCACTTCCTACTGTCGGATCGGTTTGAAAGATTTCTCTTTTTCTTACTTCTGATTACAATAAAATTTATAAAAAATAAGAAAATTGAACTCATACTCCATTGCCCTCTAATTATTTAACTTAATTTTCCTCTTTGGAAAAATAGTTTAAAAATTTCTCGGTTGCCCAGCTAGCACATTATAAGTCATTGAGATACGGTGAACGGAAGAAATAAGGAAGGCGCTTATCAAGTAAGCTTGTTGTGGGTTTCTTACGGCCAGGCCGACAAACATCCAGATTACTGACAAAATGCATGCCAAACTTTCAGCACTTCCGTAGATGTTGTTTTTATTCCATCGTTTTAGAGTATTCATTAAGGGATTTATGTATAAGAACAATTTTTCCATTCTTGGCACGTCTAAAGTATGAGTAGAAATAACATCACACGGCTATAATTTGAAAATCGTTCACATTTATGAAATGATGGCGAAACAACGCTCGTAAGAAAAACACATAGGAGATAGCGATAGTTATTGATATTATGGCAGAAATTTCTTTAACAGCCCTAGTTTTATCGACTACGTGATTCACCACTAAAGAAGATAAAATAAAAATCAAAAGAAAAAAAAACCGCGCATTTTTCAAAAATAGCATAAAATGCACTCTAAAGGTAAAAATAAGTTTATCATTAGTGGGAGGATAAAGCGGGGGAGCTGTTTAGGTTTAGATGTTAATATTGCGCACCAATCCTTTCTCACCTATCGGTCTCTTCTGCACTAATTTCTTTTAAACTTAATCAGCACCCAGGATTTATTCTTTTTTATATAATTTTACTTTTACTGCATTTTATACAGTTTTTGATAACAGTGTGTTTTTTTAAATATTTTTTTAGTTTATTTTTTTTGTATTAGATGAAGTCGAGTGCCCGAGGATAATCGTTAATACATGTTTGAGGTGTGGGCCACCGCACCGCACAGTGGTCTCAAATCGAAAAAAGCTGGCCAAAATTAATAACGTCGTAATTTAACCTAAATTAGCAACAAAAATGGTTAATTCCAACTGATTTTGATCGCCTGAATCTGATTTTGGCATTATTTTAACGCTCTCTCTTCATTTTAGCATTTTTTGAGCTGTTATTATTTAAAATGTTTTTTAGAAAATCTCGATATGGATGTCATTGCGATTGGCGATAACTTGTTGTTGATGGAGAACTTAAAACAGTGCAATTTTAAGGTAACAAATGTATGAATTGTCGTTAAAAGCCATGATAGAACTTACGACATTAAATTTACGAGATTCGAACCCGCGACCATAGGCTTAGTCGGCGAGATACCGAAATCGGAAAAACTACTCACACTTATTATTTTTTGGCTTCCATGTATTTGATAAGTTACATTAGATCATATAAATTGACTGATATTAAGGAAATTGAGGTATATTATGTTTAAATTTCAATAAAATCACTTTTATGTATCACAAAAAACGAATTTTAAAAGAATCGTCGTCCGATGTCACCCCATCTGACTCATTGCCGCTCTGCGAATCACTTCAAATTAGCAGATTTTTCGCCTCACCTGATAGTCCGACCTCGTTTTTTGAACTCCTTCTTCTTCGAAATGGAATCGTCGAAAGATATCTTCATTATTTAACACTCTTGAGGATTTTCTTGCACGGTGCTCTCGGAATTTCCTCATGTCGATGTTCCTGGCCTCCAATGCTTCTTCCGTTAAAACTCGAATTGGAAGAAAGGATTCTTTGGCAATTGCCGTTCCATGTATCAGAGTTTTATATACCATGGACGGCATGTAATACCAACCATAAAGCTCGATGTACAGCTCAGCTGTTTCCATACAATATTGGCTGAAGGCTTCATTATTTATCTCATAGCCGCAGGAAAGGAATTTTAATATCACCGAAAGTCGATGGATAAGTCTTTCATCGATGCCTGTTGTAAAAATTGCAAATCACATTAATAATTATATTTCATGCATCTAAAGAATCGGTTCGTAGATTTTACAAAATTATGGAAACAGGTCCAATATTTCTTACTTATTTATTACAATTTTATACTTATACGTAATTTCATCTTGTCTGAAATGAAATCCTGAATTAAAACTCCACTTTTAAAAGTTTAATTATTGAAATTAATTAATCATTATTTTTACCCATTGCATATATTCGCCAATTCTGCGTGCATTGTAGTACTTTGCACTCACTAGATGCTTAATGCATAGGTAATGCGTACGCAAGGAACCCCAAGAGCGACGGCATCTAGCCTCGTGGGCTCTATCCGTCGAACTCTCAAGGGGAGGAAAGGATTGAAGCGGGAAGGTAGACCGATTACCCCAAGGCCAAAAGTAAAACCAAGGAGGGCGTGGGATGTGAGAGGGAGACATTGATGAACTTCTCGAGGAAATTTCAATTCCCTCTGTAATCAGCTTTTGGGACGTCTCTTTGAAATACTCAGCTGTCCTCGAGCTTTAATTCCACTTCCTCAGGTATTTCGGGAAAAAATTCTTCGCATAAAGCGCGTCCGAATATATTTGGCATGCTTTATTTCATTCAGTCGAAATCTTGTTACCAAATATTCCACGACCTATTCCTTCTTCTTCGATAATAATGAATATTCTTTTCCCTAAGTTCTACAGATTCAATCGTTGTGTAGTGGAAGTTCGACATAATTAAATAAAAGGTGGTAGCACTTTTCCACAATATTATTTTTTCTCTCTGTATTTTTGTTGTACACCGCAAAGTACGTAACATTTGGTAATCGGCCTAACGAAATCGGCTATCTCCACGCGTCGGGCGTCTTGGGCTGGACATGCTCATGTTTGACCGGTTACACAGGTCAACATAATAATCACACAGGCCTATCAGGTACGAAATATTGTTGGCCCTATCCTGTGGAATCCGAATACATAATTCAAAACTTCCTCGTAAAAAGTCGAAAAAATGCGTTTTGGCCAGCTTTTTTCGAATTGGGACCACTGTGCGCCGCCGGCACCGTGAAACTAATCCATGCCTCGGTGCCGACGCTGGATCTTCTAAAAATTAGATCGTCAATCTCCCAGACAGTATTAAATAAGATGAATAATTAATTTTTAATTTTAGCTTCGCACTTCTTAATTCTTGAAACTCAATTTTTAATCGTTAGTGATTAGTGCACGCAGTAGAGACCATCGGCGCGGACGCCTCTGCCGTCGAATTTTTAATACGGCGCTCATTGGTACAACATATGATTGAATTAGGGTGGCAAAAATGAAAAAAAAATTTTTTAATGTTAATCTGGGGATGATAACAAAGTTATGCGATGTATGATCATTGGATACCGGTTTGAGTTACAACATACGTTATGTTTTGCAGAAAATAATATAACTCAATATTATTCGTGGACATTGAACAAGGTATTTACTTAGAATTGAAAGAATTGCTGAGGCATTAGATTGACGTATGGTTTATTGTTTAAATACCATTTTGGTTTGAAACTTACATTTAGCAAATAAAAAAATAAGGAGTTCCACGTATTTCTTCTGGTATGCGTGAAAAATATTTTATCAGTAATTGACAACGACAAACTTTGGTCCAGGTATTTCCACTGTCGTAAAATATAGCGCTTTCTTTCTAGGTAGGCGTGATCGTTTCGCCGAAAAATTTCGTAGAAAAAAGAAGAAGCGGGCCATAAAACGGGTTGAAGAATGCATCCCACGGATTAGGTTCGGGTATGTTAGTAAAATTGTGCAAGATTTAGGAGCAGAAAGGTGGTGTTTAGCAGGAGAAACTATTGCTTTGTGAAATCAGGAGAGAAGACTGCAGCCCAAGTCGTAATATTGACAACTTAATCCTCACTCAAAACATTGAAGAAAGTGAAAGTGGTGCATGAGACGCCGGATTCTACGTTATTGAGACCATACAGTACTGAGGGAGCTTTTGTTCTTAGTAGATCTTGGTCTAACAAACGAGGATTACGTAAACTTGAGGCTTGGGGGAAAAGAAATAGGAGCAAGCGTTTATTTCTCATATCGAGCTTTAGCAGAGGCGAAGAGGAGGTGTAATCCAGGAAACGTAGAAACAAGAGAAAGTGAGGCTACTGTTCCGCTCCTGGGTCTTCTTTTGCATGAAACTCAACGATTGGCCCAAGCGTAGAAAGACGTTATTGTACAAAAACATCTCAAACTGCTGTGATGAAATTGACATACCTTTTCAGTGGGGCTTTAGGGAAATTGTGGGCGTAGTATATGCAAACAAAATTTCTTAAGTAATTTAGCGTATGTAGATTCGAATATAATTTTATGCTTGATTGTTCCTTCATTAATGAGTGAAAGCACCAGTCAGAGCCCAAAAATATTTTCGAAAAACTCAGCGCGTACACTACCTATGTATTGCCATCCTATTAGATTCAAAATTGAAAAAGAAAACACCCAAAATGTGAGAGAGGAGTATCTTAGCACCAAAATCATCAAATTCAAAGACATCTTAATACGCACGGTGGTCGATGGGAAAACAGTCTACATTTTGACTTACTTAGAACTCAAGTTCACAGATGTGCAATGTATGGGTACTCCTTAATAGTTAAATTCCAATGCCAAGGACTCCTCCGTATCTCAGTTAGAAGCTGCCTCTCCTCACCCACCATGTCCAGCAATTCGTCGTTCCTACTCCTCTCCGTCCTCTTCACCTTCTTCATTCTTCTCCATACCCACATTTCGAACGCCTCCAGTCTTCTCTCTTCCTCCTTCCCAAATGTCCATGTTTCCGCGCCGTTAAGTGCTACACTCCAGGTCAGACTCTTCACTAACCTTTTATTTAAACTGACATAACGATCCTCTCACAAGCTCCTTCATGTTCATGAACGTCTCCTTTGCTAACGCAATTCTCTCCCTGGTTTCCTTACTTGTTACATATAGCTTACAAGTTAGAATTGCAGCAATAGCAAGCTATAGTATAAGATGCAAAATTGCATCTGAATATTACACAAAAATAGGCATGGTTGTTCATGAATCTAAACAAGGTGGAGGAAACAGCAATGAGGATAACGCTATGGGCATTTTGCAGCAATTCTTCTTTGGAGTCGCGAATAGCTGGAATAAATATAAGGAATTACTAGAAAGGTTCGCTAATATATTATCTCTTATTTCATGTGGACATTACGCCAAAGAAGACCTTTTTAAGAAGTACTATTTGGGTACAGCTTGAAAGTCTATTTATTTGCAGGGCTGGTACACAATGAGCAAGTTTTTACATAAAATTTTAACATATGAAGCTGACAGAATCATATCATTACCCTGACCACTGACCAGTATTGCAACTTTCAGAGGATGCGATTGAGATAGCCCTACACCCATTTCCCCCTCGCCGCGGTCCGGAGACTCGGATGCACCGACTCCCAGGCCTTCCTTTCCCCCCTCCTCCATGATTTGCGCACCCCGCATTCCCCTCCTCTCCCACAGCTCTCCTGCCCCTCCCACACTTCTCCTATTCCCTCCCTCTTTATTCCTTTTCATAGCCATATTTTACTTGAGAGGATTTTCTAAACTGTGGCAGAAGATGATAAATTTGAATCTAAACCGGTAGCAAGTGAATAAATTATTGTGGAAATAGCAGTTTCATTCTCTCCTGATAGCGATTAATATTCGATTAAGAAATACATGACTCCGATATAAGTAACCAAGGGGATCGGGTTGGTGTGGTGGCTAGAGTGTTGGCTTCACACCTGGAGAGCTCGGGTTCAAATTCCGGCAGTGGCAGAGAATTTTCAGGGACTGCCCGATCCCTGCTTGAGTGCTGTGTGAAGGACATTTCAACGCTCCGTCCGTCGGATAAGACGTTAAGCCGTGGGCCCCTTGGCGCCTTTCGTTAAGAGCAGGCTAATGCCGACGCCGGGTTTCTCTCCACCCTTCCTTCCATGCCCTACCCTCATGGCGCAAATTACCTCAGATGTCGGTCGCCTCCTCAAAATACCATACCATAAGTATCCAAACTTAAATCACCAAATGACATTGGACTAAAGCATAGAAAAATTCTTCTCAAGTTTCAGGTTTGCAATGCACGAGAACGCAAGATCAGTAAATATTCCCTAAATTTGATAGGTAAATCTTTGAAAGTTATGCTTCATTTCTGGTAGAGCTAACATCTGAAAACTTTAGGAAATTTCCTCCCATTCTGACCCAATGCTTAAAGGCCTTTTTACACGGGGTACGGAATTGCGCAGGTTAGAGCTGCATTAATTTCTAAAATGGCGCGGAATTGCGCGAATGTATGCTCGAAATTAGAACAGGGGCTATTTTTCCGTCTCGCATCCACACATATGTTCTAGCAATTCACCGCTTTACACGACGCAATTTTGATTGCGCCTTCGCACGTGCGTCAGATTGCGCAATTCCGTGTACCGTGTAAAACGGCCTTAAGGCTGTTTGCTTATCATTCGCATTTAGGTTTTTTAGTTTATTTTCGCATCAAATTATGTAATATATTATACAGATCCAGAATCGTAATACCTATGAACGATTCGCAGTCGTGTTTTTTTGCCTTTCCCACTCTTTACTTTTCCTTTGTTATTATTTTATTAATTGAGCAAGGCCCGGTACATAGGCAACGTCGTTGATTCTGCGTAGAGTTTTAATCAATAGTTCGGGTTATAATATCAATAACTGGTTCTCAAGTTAGGTAGAGTTGCCATGTAAACTTGTTTCTATCATTTATCTCATGGACTGCATTCTACCAGGCTTTGTTTAGAGCAAGTCGGGTGTCAGCGGTAGCCGGCCTTGAACTAGTAGTTGCTTGACAAGATCACACGTGTAAAGTTGGGCTAACTCATCATACAAGTTTACCTGAACTTGGCCTGGTGGTGGACTGAAGTGCTGGCTTGTAAATGCTTGGTCAAATTCAGTGTATGAGAATATTTTTCATGATATTCCCTTTAACGGCGATACCATCTTTATTATGATTGTAAGAAAACAACTACATAAAGAAAGAAAGAAATACTTCTTGATTGAAGTGATTACCTTGGCTGCAATTTCTAAAAAGATGCTGAAAGAGTTAACATTCTTCCTTGGTTTGAAGTTATAATTATCAGCTTTGGGAAAAATTACCTTATGATAGCGTTCAAGGGTGAATGGTAGAATTTAATTTTCACCGCCAGTAGAAGAATTATTAGTATGTATAAGGGGTATTAATCGATGTGTTATCGCTTCAGCCGAGCTATCTTCCAGCACCGGCCTTTGCGGGTATTTTGAACTGCGGAATATTTCCCGTACGCATCGCATCAAGCCGTTCCGAATCGCAGGAAGGAATCAGTGCATCAATGCCTTGATGCATTTCGGAACGGTGTGGCATCAAGGTAATGCGCTGATGCGCATTTATGCGTGATTTTTAACGCACCCCAGATCAATTTTTGTTTGGAAAGGTTCTTCTGTGGTGCCGAATAATTAGGATAATGTTTGTTTGTTCCTCTAGATTGCATAACAACGACCTAAAATCATCACCACTTCGGTAACCGATAGCGTACTTGTTGATGACTCATATTTTGTTAGAAATCTCCTATTATTCCGATGCCGAAATAGGTACCTCGAATATCTTCCGCGTAGAAAAAGTAACAAAAAACGAGTGAGGGTTTTTCGAAATTAGAAACTATTCGTATATTGACGGTAAGATTTTCTAGAATTTCGCCATCGGTTGTCATTGTTGAATTTGCTGATAATTCCTGATCATTTTTCGGGAGTATCCCGAATGAAAGCCTTGATTATCACTTCGAGATTGTCTTAAATTTTGTTTAATGCAGAAAGACAAGTAATGATATTTTCTTTCCGAAATTACTGATATACCCATTTTCTGGTCCTGGCACCACCTTTACGGCAAAATATAATAATTCGCGCATTAACTGAAACATACATTAGATGGCAGGCGGTACGACGAAAGTGTTGAAACAGTAAAAGCAGTGAGTATGAAAGGAAAATTCATAGCTTGAACAGGAATTTTCTCCGCCCCTTAAAGTTATACGATCCCTTGACACGTACGTAGAAACTTGTTGTGTGATTTTGGGTTAAAAATGTATGTATTGCTATTAGTGGTGTCATGGTGCCGTCCCAGCCCTGTTAAGGAAAGACATAATAGTCAAATAACACTTTCATCCATTTAGGTGCCTCAAAATTTCTAAATGTTAAATTAGCAGATCCAGATATGTTTTGGATTGTGGGAATATGATGTGCATATCCTGCATCCCAGATAGCAATGCAAGCTGGAATCAAGCTTGATTGCTCTAGCACTAGCTCTCACTCAATCTTGCCCCCTTGTGGACCACTTACTACTTCATTGACCTCTTGACTCTGAAATAATTAGGCAATATATCATCCACATAATATCAACTATAATATGGTTCTATATGCATCCGAAGACGTAAGCAAATAAAAAATTATCCAAATAACAAATTAAATTTATTCAAGACAAGATTTCTTTGGACATTGATTTCTCAGCCATTTCCCGATTGCATTTAAATACAGCTCCTTTTTCGATTGTAGCAAAGGGACAATCTGCGGCATGCACCTAAGGGATAAAGAATGAAATTTCCAAATAAGAACTTTGGATATTTATTTCAAAGTTAACATGAAATTTCAATAGTAGTAAATACGAAAATTAAATTACTAGCCCAAGTAGTAAATAGAAAGACTTACCTTGAATTAACTTAAAAGTTTCTGTAGATTTCAAGCCTTTCTTATTTGCACTGCCTTGGATGTAAAATTTAACAGAAAATTTACTGTGAACATCTTCCTCATTAGGGGCCAACACATTTCACTATAGTAGTCACCTCCAACTCTGCTTAAATAATCCACCTGCATTGGAAATACGTTCCAACATTACACATTAATAAAAAGGAATAGGCCCAGACGGCACAGAATCCTCCGTATCTAATTCGTATGTACGAAAAGCGACGGAGCGGTAGTCAATGGATACTATCTGCATACGAATTAGATACGGAGGATTCCGTGCCGTCTGGGGGGGCACAGTGAAATACCATGAAAACGGTTTTTATTGGCTATCAAACCTTTTTGACATTTCATTGAATACTCTAGACTTTTAAGGTCATTTAATAACTAAGGCCTGGCAAAAATGTGCGATATATACATAATGGGCATTTGTAAAAAATATACCAAAGCACAAATCAATACCTAAATTATAATTATCGGAGAGAGTTCAACTGATGGCTAAGTTTAGAACAGCTCATTAATTACTATTATTCTTCGACATATTCCCAATGGTTATTCATTTTCAAGAAAAATCCTTCATAAACGAGTTAATTGAGATTGAGACTAATACCTTTAATGCCATAAAGAACGGTTAACAAAGTGGATTCTATTGCGAGAACCCTAATATTTCAACTTAAACCCTCTCAATGGATTGTTTTTACTATGCCAGCGAAAGCAAAGATCATGCTAAATTGTAATAACACTGAGAATATAATAATGTATAATATTAAATAGTTAAGTATTGGATAGTAAGCTCTATTTACTTACATTCACACGGTCAGCACCGCAGAGATGGGTTGATGTTGAAAAAGGCATCTTCTTATATCTCTTCGTGCCGCTAAAAAACGCTTTCCGGGAATTCGGTACACAAAAACTTATTCCGGCGTTGATGTCATTGTGCATGAAACAGTATTCTTCCAATCCCTTTTGGCCAATATTCATTACGAAACACGGATTATTTTCCTCTTCCATAGCATACTTTAACGTAAATTTGCTTGTAAAATAATAATTTAAAGCATAGCTAAATTCGCAGTCACAAAATACAGTAACTACGATTGTAAACTACAGCCTTTGCTAGGCAACAGCTTTTGTAGCAACGGCTGTTGGGGCTGTTGGGTCACATGGTACACAAGATGGCCGCCGGACGTTTTTGCGCCAGTTTCAAAGTACGATTTTTAATCCATAATATTATAATATAATGGGAAACAATTTGTTACTTGAGTTTTTCATGAGTATGATGATAATTATATCAAATAGCATTATATTGATATAGTACTATAATGCTGATTAAGTGGAGGATTTTATATTGATGCTTACTTATGGACTGTTAATAATCACAAACTTGGAGGGTTTCAAGGGAGAATTAATAATGCCAATGCCAACAATTTGAGTGAGATATATCTTGTGCTGAATATTTAATGCTGATAATAGTGAACACAAATAATTATTTTGTTAAAATCATATATTTGAATAAACTTGTACTTAATGATTTATTTAAAATGGGGTATATATTTTGTTGTTTAACCCTAAATTTCTCTTGGGTTGCTGTATGCATCTGGGTGGAGGTTAAAATCCATACTATGGTGTGTATGTATTGAGTAAACTCAATCTTATGTTTTTGGTTTGGTGGTTGTACCCAACTTGATACTCAACCCAAGGTTCTCATGAACCCACGTATTTTGCCAACCCAAATTTGCCCATTATTAGTTGTTGGCTTTTGAATTGCTGTGCATTCCTCGCCATGCAGCGGACATTTCTGAAAACCGACAAAAAAGCGACCGAAATGGCAACAGAAATCAATCTTTTATGGGCGTATTACTAGGCAGCATGATTATTGTGTGTTAAAATTATTAAATTGAGTAAAATATATTTTACTCAATTTAATATAGTACCTACTAAGTACAATCTAATAGTACCTATAGGTAACCTAAACAGCATAGTGATATATATTTTATATCACTTTCCATCTATTTTTATCACTCTATATGATTACACTTGTAGCCCGAAACTAAATCATTTTGCCATCTATGTATTTAAGATTTTATTTGTATTTAAGTAATAAAAAAATAAGTGGCCAAATTTTGACTAGTAAATATTTGTCATAGGAGCGTATTGAAGGTATTTCTAAAATAGAAGACAATATTATTTATTTTTGGGCTACAAGTGTAATCACAAAGAAATAACAATAGATGGAAAGTGATGTAACAGTATATCACTTTGCTGCTTAGGTTATTTTACTCAATTTACTAGTTTTAACGCACAATGATCATACTGCCTAGTAATTTTACCACTGGTAATTGATTGACTAAATCTGGTCAAGCAGTGAACTGAAATTCGAATGCAGTAATTTGCTGGTGACAAAATTCCTTTCTTAGTTCTTCTCCTAGTTTTGCTTGCAAATGTCTGTTCTTCTTGAAAGGGAGTTGCTAAAATTGTTGTGTCTATATTGGCACAATATTTTTCCCCTTTTGTATTATATTCTATTGAGTATTCTTCTTTTCTCTGCAAATACTTGAATGGTTACTTATATTTGCTATACACATAACACAATGTAAAGTGAACATTATTTTGGTAATTTTTCAGGTTGTTCAGAATGCCAGAAGAGCCTTTGCTAGTGGCCGGACAAAGAATGTTGACTTCAGAATACAGCAGTTGAAGAAACTTTACCAGTTTTACAAGGAGCACACAAATGATATGGTTGATGCTCTGGCTAAGGATCTGCGAAAGGTTTGTTTTGCATTGAAATTTTTTAAAGTTAAAATTATAATGATGATTTAATTTTGAATTAAATTTTTTAAACTGCTGTGCTTGTAAATTAGAGTGTTTCGGTGTTTATTATTTCAGAGCAAACAAGAAGCAATGGTTTTGGAGATTGACTATTTGAAGAATGACTTATTGGCTACGATTGATAGCGTAAAAGAGTGGGCTAAGCCTGAGAAGGTGAGTTACATTTTGCTAATTCATTTTATTTTAGTGTTATGATTAAAATGTTTATCGGCTCACATCCCAACTACCTGTTTGAATCTCAAAACATAATGTTAATAATGAAATAGGTACAGCTAGTTCAACGATCTTAGTCGTGTGAACATTGAATGTAAAAAAGTGGTACAACCTTGCTTTGTATTAGTTATTCTATGTAAGTATTAAGTATACTTCTTCTTTTAAGAATTTGATTTATAAATGCTTAATATGCTCTGTAAGACAGTATATTGGAATGTGATATTCTCCATTTCGAATTGGCAAAAAGAATCCTGTTTAGTCAGATTTTACTAAGTCCGAGTTTGGAGTATCACAGTGCGTAGAGAATACCTGCAAGGTTTAATGAATTGAAAATGAACTGTAAAAAACTCCTGTAAATAATGGGCTCAGTATTAATCAGTTATTGTAATAATTACCTTTGTTAAAGTTTGACATTGGTTGCTAGTTCCACCAGAAGTTGATTTTGGGATAAATTTTAGGGAGGGGAAGGAACTCATCCCCCAGAATTGGTACAGAACAACTTTGTGTTTGCAGGATCATTAATCTTTTTTTGATTATGGTAGGGGAATGTCAGCCTTTTTATTTTATATCCACTACTGGCTAAGGTTCTGTTGCCATGATCTGAACCCCCCATTGCAAGCCGGAGCTCGAAACTGAACTAAATTTTGTGGGATCTGCCCTTGGTGTCAAGGATTTATGACCAACAGTGCAATCTGTATTAAATGTATTAAGTATTTATATGAAAAGGGACTTCTATCTTTTGATGTCTCAAGCTTCGGTTGGGATGATAGTAGCATAGGCGGCACTGGTGGGTGGACAAGGCTGGGAGTATGATCAGAAGACACCTGGAAGGGTCTCCTTTATAGTTACATAGGTAGATTCCTATTTAATTCTGCCAACTGGCTACATAACGTTGGCTTAAACACTAGCAAAACAGCAGAAGAAGAAGAGGAACAGAAAATATTGACGAGGGTTTATATATGCTGTTTTTGTTCCTTACTCCCCTCCCCTTATTTGCTTGAGGAGCCTATGAACACTCGAATTTTGGGGTGGAAAATAGAAATGGAAAGTAAAATTTCACTTGTCAGGCCATCTCCACTAAAGCATGTCTATTTCTGTGTTCTTAGAATGAGAGTTTTTACCAAGTGCCTCCAGCCATCTCTTCCAATGCCCTGCGAGACCTTCGCATTCGCCCCACAGAGTGAACTCGAAACTCTCATTTTTGCGATCACCACACTGTGTTGTTCGTGATATTAAAAATTTACTTCCCCTCTAATTTGTTGTGGAATCTTTTATTTGTGTTAACCGTGTGCAGCATGTTGTAAAATGACTTAATATTTCTTATGTGTATTTTACACTGGGTATTGAAAATGTTGATACTTTTGTATGGGGATTGATTAATGAAAATAATTTGCTTTTATCTTATTCATTTCAGCCTTCAAAGCAGTTTGCAAATATTTTAGATGAAGTTGTCGTCCTCAAAGAGCCTTATGGTGTTGTATTAATTCTTGGAGCTTGGAATTACCCTTTCCAACTCAGTCTTGTTCCTCTGGCTGGTGCCATAGCAGCTGGAAACTGTGTCATAGTTAAGCCATCAGAAGTTTCTGGTGCATCTGCAAAACTAATGGCTGACTTACTGCCTCGTTATCTTGACCAGGTGAGTGACTATATTAATTAAAAACTTTTACTGTAATATTTTAACTTTATGCAAGATTGTTCTATCTTTGTTTATATGATATACTTTATAATAAGGTGAAATATTTGTTTGAAAAATTCATATTTGCAGTATATTCATGTGAAATGAACCATTTTTGGTGATGGTTGTTTGTACAGTATGTCCAGTACCTGATGGGCGTCATCATTTTCTATAGAACATTACATAGCCACTTTAAAAAAATTCATTGGTAAATGGAAGATTTAAGGATTAATTTTTTGTAATGAATGCCTGCCATTCAACATTACTATCATATTTTTTTAAGGAATGCTATCAAGTGGTGTGTGGTGGTGTTGCTGAAACTACATTGTTGTTAAAGCATCGATTTGACTACATATTCTACACGGGGTCGACTGTTGTGGGAAAAATTGTGAGAGCAGCATCCAATGAGCACCTCACTCCCGTCACCCTTGAGCTGGGAGGCAAGAGGTAAGAATCGTAGGAGACTCATCAGGATACCATGTGAGGAAGGAAAATGTTTACCTGCATGCAGTAATTACCATGCTTGCTGATGAGATGTCATCTAACGATTTGATCGCTGGATCCTTCTTCCTCATAGAACGGTCCTCCAAGATCATTAGAACATTAATTGCATAAGCTTGGTTTCGCTGATAGTAGGACCCACCCGCCTTTGTGACGATCTGGGAATGCTCGTCCCTTCCCCTCCTGCGGGCAGAGGAAAAAAGCTAGCGTTTAGAACCCCTGCCCCAGGAGTGTAACCTGCGAGCCCGCCCTAGGTGTCTCGTTTCCACTGATGAGATGTCACTTCACTATCATGTTTGTCATGAAGGTTAAAGTTTGCTGATTTTGAACTTAACGAAGCACCATACATTTAGAGTAAGTTGAAGTAGGTATTTATTTAATAATATTTTAAACCACTTAATAATTGCAAATTTAATAGGTTATCTTTTTAATGAGTTTTTGAAGTCAAGTGACGGGCATTGATGTGCTTAAATAAAATTATCACTCTGAAATACGTAGGATCAATCTGTGATAGAACTCATCACTAATGGTATGGGAGAAGGTTAACACGTGATTGGGGTCTGTAATATATGTGAGGCAGTAGAAATTTGCAAAATCCTCGAATGAAAAATTGCTGTTATGATGTATATATTTTTTAAAAACTTGATTTTTTGTTATAGGCAATTCCCCATTCTAAAATTCAAGGTCGTAGGGAGTATAATAAGTATATGTAGTAAGGTATTAAACATGTCTGTCATATTTTGTGAAATGTATATTAAGTCTATTTTAAATGATTTTTGTAATATTGATCTAAAAGTAATCTTTGCATTTAATTTCTGCTAGTGAATTTAAAACTAGTCATACATGTCTTTTCTTTATGCAGTCCTGTGTACTTGGATTCTACTGCAGACATGGATACTGCCGTGCGCCGCATATTATGGGGAAAATGTGTTAATGCTGGTCAGACATGCATTGCCCCTGACTACCTCTTATGTACAAAAGAAGTTGGAAATGAATTTGTGCAGAAGGCGAAGGTCATTCTTAAGGAATGGTATGGTGAAAATGTTAAGGAATCACCTGACTTCTGCCGAATAGTATCAGAACGACATCATCAGTAAGTGTTATTGGTCATTAGTGTTATATTTTATTAGTTTTTCATTGGGATTTAAGTTTGAACGCTTGGTTTTTGTTTCATTTTTTCATGAATCTAATGCATTTTCTTATAATGCACATCAATCTACTTGTGTTCATGGTTAAATAAAAAACACAGTACTATTCCACAACCTTATATTTTTGTAGTCTACTAGTTTCAACGTTACAACGTCATTATCAAGACTGAGAGAAGCATGCTTCTCTCAGTCTTGATAATGACGTTGTAACGTTGAAACTAGTAGACTACAAAAATATAAGGTTGTGGAATAGTACTGTGTTTTTTATTTAACCATGAATATCTCATCGTTCCACCAAGTAACGCCTAAATCTGTTGATTATAATCTACTTGTGTATCTATTTAGGCAGTCACGCGCATGAGGCTATATTTACATCAAGGGTGCACTTTGCCATTAAAAAATTATTTTGGCTTGACCAGTGTGGTGTACACATACTTGGCAGCATACTCATCTGCCAATTGGGAGGTCCAGGTTCATATCCTGGCTAAGTCAAAAGATTTTTCGTGGCTTATTTCACCATTGCTGATACTAGTTTTTCTACATTAAAAGTTGCACTGTTGCATCCTATTGCTTCTTTGCTTTTCACACAATCAGTTTTGTTGCAAAGTAGATTTTTCTGGAAATTGTCGCTAAAATTTTATCCATTAACTGTCTGATTACCCTTTATCGTTGTAAATCTGGCAGTTTCAGACTGTGGTTATTGATTAGAGGAGGCATGCATAAGCATAATCATTGCCACAAACTAGTTTTGTCACATATGTACCATCCATCCCAAAACTTGACTACATCACTCAAACATTGAGTATCCCATACCATAAAAATGAGTTTTATTCTGGCCGGAAAACTGGTGAGTTGTAGATAGTCACAATAAAAATTTGGATCCAATGACTTGCTTCCAACTAATGACTTGTATTTGACCTATTGCAAGTTTAATTTGTTGTGATATTGAAACTAGCCCTATGCAACGGTTGTGGTCATGTTTACCCTAGTGTGTGCAGGCGCTTAACTACATAAATACATAATTGCAAAATTTCAGATAATAATTTAGCTACTTGGGTAGTAAAACTAGATTTCCTTTTTCAAATCAATTAGTGAATAATTTGGTTTTTTTTTCAATCCAGGCGAATATCTCGGTTAATGAAGGAAAGTGGTAAAATTGCAGTTGGTGGTGGAGCTGATGTAAGTGACTTATTTATCGAACCCACGATTCTTCAAGATGTTAGTCCGTCAGACCCCATTATGCAAGAGGAAATATTTGGCCCAATTTTGCCTATTGTGAATGTTAATAATGCATATGAAGCCATTCAATTCATAAATGCCAGGTTTGTATTTTTTCATTATTTTATTTTGCGTTACTGCCATGAACTTCTGGAGCAAACTTTTGCACCCCTGTTGTTCTATGTGGGTCAGGAAAAATTGCTGTCTGACTTAAAAATTAGCTTCCAATCTGTAGGTATAAATAAATCCCAAATCAACAAATGCAAAGTATCTCAATGATATGAGAGATTGATCATCCTCATAAAAAAAGGGTTGGATTCTAATTGCATGAGTTTTTGAGGGGTGCTTCCTGGGAAAGGAATTTGGAATGTTTTTTTTAGTTGAACGTAAATTTACTGATTTCGAAGATTCTTATTCCAGGAATTACAGATTTTAACATTATTTCATCTGATGTTATCTAGTGAGTATGCAGTAGGTGAGTGCCTTTCCTGTCAAATTTATTTACAGGCTGGCTAATGATTACTTAATCCTTGGAGCGAGATTTTCTTATTTAAAAAATTCAATTAATTACTATGACTATTTGACACTCTTAACCATGAAAGAATAACATGGCATTGTGGTGAGGTAAAAGATTTTTTGCTGCCCTTTCTGGTGAATGTTCACATAAGCTGACCTTTAACATTTTAAAATGAGTACAATCTGAACATTTTCACTTGGCTGTTGAGGAGGCCATTGAAATTGGAATTTTACTAGGTGTACTAAGGTCTGAGAATGGGAAATGCATGCATAACAGAGTAAGTGGTTTCCCATTTTAATTGAGAAGAGATTTTTTTGTCAATAGTGCAGAAAACTTAGAAACCTGATAAAAATATTATACCCATTTCATTTACCTCTCCTAGGTTAAAATTTTACTCTGTTAAAATTTGGTGGTGGTTTAGAAGAAATTGCCATTATAGTCATTCATAGAGTCAGCAAATACTATGAAGTGTGAATTTAATATACTCATTTCAATGTGGCAATTCTTTTCTCACTGAAAGAGCTTTCTTGCACCCGACTAT
Source organism: Ischnura elegans (assembly GCF_921293095.1). Taxonomy (NCBI): domain Eukaryota; kingdom Metazoa; phylum Arthropoda; class Insecta; order Odonata; family Coenagrionidae; genus Ischnura; species Ischnura elegans. Next base: position 65,093,312 of record NC_060249.1, on the reverse strand, counting down.
AATTTGTCTGTAATGGTGAAGATATGAAGATTTCATGCTGAACTCCTGAAATAAAGGCTACTTATGTGTTCTCCAATTAGTCAGTCTCTACTTTCATCGGTCAATGTTGTTTGTCTAATATTTCTGTGATGGCATCCGCTTAGGGTTCCTCATTTTGCCACTTTTTTCTTGGGGCGAATTGTGATAAGAGGAAATAGTTGCCATTCCTATGTCAATATCAGATATGATTTTTTTCCAAATTGATGAATGTGTTATGTCAGAAATTTTGCTTTTTTTTAAAAGTTCGATATTTCAGATTATGCTGTGTTTTGCTTTGTCAAAAATCTAAAACTATGAGACAAAAATTCTGATAGATGATATTGAATTGAAAGTAAAAATCACATCTGTAATATCGAGTCCTTTTTGATAGATACGTTCAGAATTATAATTTTCTCCCAGAAAAAGTGTCAAGATGAGGCAGCCTTTTGCATCATCCACCTTCCTCAGGGATTGAATCCAGCTGATTGGATGTTTGGTAACTGGGAATGATGGAATTAACATTGGTTATAACTAAAGTCTCAGGTGGATTCATAGGACTCTATGGAGTCCCAAATGCCCACTGTAGCAATTATTTAATTTAGAATAGCAAATGACTTGGGATAATGTGACATTTGAAACTAAGTGTGCATGTGGACATGGGCGTACCCAGCGAGGGGCAGGAGGGGGCAGCTGACCCTCCCCCCCCTAGAAGCAAAAATCGCAAATTTCTTTAAGGAAAATAATATTTTTTCAAGCAAATAATTTTAAAAACTAATAAAGAGCTGTTACAGTTTCCTTAAAATGTTGGTTTCATTCACCTCTTCCATGCTTAAATCTTACCTATAACAAAAAAACCATGGCTTGCCCCCCCTAGTTTTGATCCTGGGTACGCCCTTGCATATGGAGAATAGTGACTGAGTTGAAGAGAGCTTTTTATGTGGTGAATCCTCCTTATGGTCTACTTTTTAATTTTGTGTTCACTAAAATCTAAATTACTGTTGCTCCTATTGATGATTTATCCAATATATTGGATTTGGACTAAATTTTGCTCTAAGATAATAGAAATGAATATCCTAAGTAGTTTCAGAAATCATTCCTTTTAATGCAAAATGCTCTGGATTTAGATATTTCTGCAGTGCTACATGTGCAGTGGACTTGCTCCTAATGTGTGCTTGGCACTTTTTAATTTCCAGTTTTTCACTTCCCAAACACCGTTGACAAAGTGGGTTTTTGCTGTTAGACATGCTTTGATGTTTGATCTTTGAGAAACCTTGGGGAAGAATTTGTTATTACAAATTAAGAATAAAAGTCAAAAATAAAACTTTGCCTTGGCAAGTATTTAAACATCCTCAATGTTCAGTTTGTTAATGGGAAATGTTACCAAAAGACCATTGAAGAATTTACTGGAAGTTAAGGTGTAATGTTGTTGTTCATGTCTTGTTAGTAGTACAGTAATGGATGTGGGTTGGGATTTTAGGAAAGATGCATTCACTTATTTTATTTCACGACTTAGCTTGAAGATTAGTGGTGGTACAGTGGAGCCCCGCTAATCCGAAATAATTGGGACCGTACCCATTTTGGATTAGCGAATATTTCGGATTAAGCGGAATGTTATTAATTTAACGATAAATTATTAAATACAACGTGCAACTACATAAATTAATCGCCGAAATGCCGTTTCACGTCCATACGGTATGAGAAACAACCAACTTCATTATGTACGCCGTACGGCAACGCTCTGCATGGCTACCGCTTGAGTTCGTAGTTGCAAAGAAATCCGATAGGTAGCAGCACAACCTACGTTGTTCTTCTCTCCGACAAAAAAATGTTACGGACTTTTTTAAACCAATGTAGTTTTGTTCTGTGACACTGTTTTATTTTGTTTATTACATTTTCCAACCTAAAGATATACTGTAATTTTTTAAAATAAATTTTACCATGTTTTTTCTAGATTTTATAAAGTTTTGTTTTTTCCTGATTTTGATTTCGGATTAAGTGGATTTTCGGATTACCGGATTTCGGATTAGTGGGGCTCCACTGTATCTCGAATTTTGTGTATTTCATTTTGAATTTTTTATTGAATCTTCTCTTTGATATTTCATAAGATTTGTGACCCTGAGTTGTACATCACAGTTAAGATGCAATTAGACTGTCAGCTAATTGATCAATAGATTTCAAATTATGTTCAGTAAAAAGTATCATTGTAAAGACTATTAAATATTATTATCTTGATCTCCTCAAATATATGCTGCGTATTAATTGCAAAGATTTCATTCACGTTAGCTAGCCCTTAAAAATGATATTCTTGAGGTGCAGATACTAATGGTAGGGGATGTGCATTTTTCTCATTGGCTTCCCTCTATCATGAATGGTTATGGGTGCTGTGATGGTCATGGGTATGGTAATTCACTGAAAAAAAATGTCTCCTCTTCATAATCTTTTCTCAAATAATAAATTTAAGTATAAAAATATTTGTTTATGATTGTATTTTTTGTTTACAGGGATATCATGTAATCAATTGTGCATCTATTGATTATCTGAATACCTTGCTAGATTAATGTCATATTATAAGGTAAAGATGAATGTGCAGTAGACCACAGATTATTCATACTCTAACAAATTGTTTGTTGGATTATTCATCTGTCTGTTTCCCAGGCAGCCCCACCCTTTATATCTTGTCTACTCTCCTTTTCCTACCCTCTTAGTTCTCCCTTTCATTGCCAGCAGCAAGCATTATAATGGAATGTGGTCTAAAGGTACGGAGGAATTAAAGTACAGAAGCTAATCTGAAATTTACTCAAGAAATGATCATGAATGGTCATAGGGATCAATCGTCTTTTTCAATTATCCGTTTCAACCACTTACTCCATTACTATGGATAATGCCGCTCTGCTATATTGTATTTACATGCATTTAAATCATATTAATATGCAATTGTAAATTATGCCACATCTGATGGAACTACTTCTAGAAAGATGTTTTCTGGCTTTTAGTATTATGCACATGTATTTTTGCTGGACAGGGCTTTCAGCAATTTGGAATTTCCTTTCATGGTTTTGATCATATGCAGTCAGTTGATAGGTGTGTGCCATTCTTTTTACATATGTGTTATTGTATACATATGTATTTTTATTTTTTATTTATTTATCTTAGTAGTGTCCCCCCGATATTTGAGGATTCAGGTTTTACAAAACTAAAGTCATTTGTGTTCGAAAATTCACTGTCCCACTCACTACTTTTCTGTTGGAGGTTGTGTAGGCTAACAGGGGGGATTATCCAGAGAAATATTGTATTAGCTGATTTTTTTTATTTGCGGTGAAAAATATTAGAAAATAATGAATCCTTATATTATACATCAGTGATTCAACCCAGATGGTATGTTTGGATAGGTTAGCGTGGAGCTCACCCTAGACTTGCTCACAGGCATGCAAATGCTTTCAGGGAAGGGTGAAAGTTCCTATCCCTGGGCCACCTCGCACAAATTGAGTGTTTTTAATTGGGGGTGTCCGAAGGCTTCTCCTTGGATTTGAACGAGAGATCCTTTGATATGCAGCCAAGTGCTATACTCACTAGACTACCTTGCTCCCCCTTTTTAGCGTTAGAGGTATTGATGATGGCCAGGAAGTATATTTGTAGATGCAAATGAAGTGAAAGTGACCCAAGTGAGTATAATGTGCTGTGATGGTCATGGGTGTGGTAATTCATGGCAAAACATCTATCCTCTGCATCCCACATGTATATTTTCTTGGATTATTATGTCATGTGAAAATTATTGTGTAATTAAAATAATATAATCATTATAATTACACCTATATAATTGCAGTTTTGAAGAGAAGTCGGGTGATATGCAGGAAAGACACTTGATAAATAGAACAATCAGTAATTAATCCTCATAAATTAGGAAATTTTGCTGCCTTTCTTTTTATCAATGTTGATGTTTTCATTGGCAATAGACATAACCTGTGCTTCATCAAATAATGGAAGCCAATTTATCGATTCGGTTTGTAATGCTATGAATGGTATTCTCATTTTAGACTACTTGTTAATGGATTTTTTTCTGAAGGGAAACATGTGTTTTTTTGAATTGGATAATTGGTTAAGTCTAATGAAAACTTGGCAAATATTTTCAATGTTTTCTTGTGATTATGATTGTTTGTTGCCCACTTAAACAGCATCTATCTCGACATTTCTGTATTTCAGTTTATATTTGTGTGTTTCACACTTGATAATTTTTTGCTTAGTGCCATTTGCTCTCTAATGATTTCTGCAGTTTTCTGGCTTGGTTGGAATTTGTTGTTTGAATTCGAAAAAGTTGGAATGCTGAGCAATCATTTTTGTCCAACTATTCTACTTTTTTGTATGTCCTAATGATGTGCTGCAAATTTTCCACTTAATCTGTTGTTGTTTGTGTATGTGCAGAGATACCCCTCTCACCTTGTATGTGTTCACCACGGATAAAGCAATGCAAGGCTTGTTCCTGTCGCAGACACAAAGTGGCTCAAGTTGTATCAATGATACTATTCTTCACTTCGGTGGTGAGTCATCCATCTCTCTTTTCCAGCATTTTGTAGATCATCTGCTGGGGTACATTCTATGAAATGTCATTCCACTGTGATATTTTGTCTTCAATCATTCCCTGTAACCTGCATAGCTATTTCTAATACCTATCACTTTTTTCTAGAAAAATTTTCAATAGATAATTCCTTCATTGGGTTATCCTTTCCCTAGTATTATTCTTGTAGAAATCTATAGTGCTATTGCATATTAGAATGTATGTATATGATATTGTTTATCCTGGAAGTAGTTCTGTGCTTCAAGCTAAGCATTGATGGAGCTGTGAAAAAAATGGTGGTGTCTTTTTCATCTATGTAATTATATACTATGAACTTTTATCTACCTTTTTTAAATTTTCATTGTTGTGGCTCATTATAAAAACTGTCTGAAGCTTGCTAATATGACGTAAACACATTAGAAAATGTAATTTTCTACTAAGTCATTTTTAAAAGCCCATAGGGTTCCAATGTTGTCCCTCAGGTATTTGGCGGGAGAATTTCAATTATATGAATAAATAAAATAGTGCTCTTGGAAGTTTTAGAGACTGAATAGTGGAATCATGGTCAGTGATAGGTTGGTGTGAGAGAGAGTTGAGTAGAGCCAACATCTTTGGCAAGTTTTTTAAAAGTATTATAATTAAGGAATTCATTAGTATACCCACAAATTTTGTATACAAGATGTACAAAAGGAAATTTCAATAATGAAGTTCATCTAGAACATAAGCTGGCAGCATTTTTCAAAAGGAAAAAGTGCGTATATTTTGACAAAATCAACAAGCATTCCAATATGTTTGTTTTGTTCACTAATTTTTCTCTATAATCATTATTTAAATTGATACATGTTTGATTTTCAATACCATTGTCTACTTACTCTCCCCTTCATTTAGACACTTTTCAACTGTCTCCCTCACCTTGTCATTGTTAGAAGCTGAGTAATTTTGCTGAAAAGGTAATGATGCATTGATAGGAGTGATATCTCAGCTACAGGGCGATGATATCCCATTTTGAGGAGGTGAGAAGGTCTTAAGTACAGCATATGGCATGAGGGTTAGTGTTGTCATGAAGGAGGGAAATACTATTGTGTTTATTTACACATATTTTTTCATGACTTTTCCGCACTATCTGTAGGTTAAAGTTCTCGTCCGGGCATTGATTCCACTATTTGGAGTTTTTTTTCCCATTTCATAGAATATTTGTTTATATAACGTTGTAGGAAAGTCATTTTAGAACATCCTGTGGTGTACCTGCACTCACACATGTTCTTGACTCGGAAGAGACCAGTAATTGCATAGTAATAAACAAGTGGGATGATATATTCCCTCTAAAGCTACCATATGCCCTAGGGAAAGAAGAATGAAGATTCTTAGCTGAAGTGGTTAGAGAGCCTGGAAGAAGCTTAGGGGATCTGGGAATGAATCGTGGTCAAGAAAGCTGATTATTCTCTTGTGAAGTCATATTATGACAATGCATTTTCCAAAACCTTGAGAAGGCTAGCGGTTGTTTTGACCTTCTTGGTTGAAAGCAAGGTGGTATGTCACCTTTGAAATTCACCTGTCTTCTACACTCCTGAGTGTAATGAATACAGAATAATATAATTACTGTCAATATGATTATTATGCAGTGTTTTTGCACAGCATTGGAAATTGGTTAGCCACATAAACCTCACCATCGTGGAAGATGGTGCTGACAGCTCACATGGTACTACTGGTAATGTTAATGCCAAGGATTCTTCCACTGCAAGACCTATTCTTCTTATAGCCTTATTAAGGCATTTTATTCCCTCAGGTGCAGTGATCTTGTTATCTTACTTTGTAGATGACCCTCTTATTTGATCAGACTGGTGTAGCTGTATGGTTATGGATGGATTTTTCTTGTCTCCTCTTCCTCTTTTGGAGATTATTTGTTGATTTTGTCATTTCTGGATCCTTTTATTTCTCTATTATGTTTGTATAAAAATACTAATTTATGTATTTGATATCCATAATATCAACAGCTTTGGATGAAGGGTTTATTATTGCTGATGTATTTTACTGTCTCCTGTAGTGATTACATCTTTATTGCTGCTTATCTGACTTTTCAAAGTCTCTTGTTTATGTTAAGCAGAAAAGGAAGGTATTTTGTTCTTTATTCACGTTCTTATGCTCATGTGCTATGCTTATACTGCCTCGTTCTCATCAACCTGAAAACCTTTTGTAGTAAAAGAAAATGTTTTTGAAGGTTTCTGTCATTTCAAGCATGCTTCAGTATTAAGGATAATTTTGGTGAAATGCATGTATTTTATTAACCAAAGCAAGTGGTGTATGTGGCAAGATTCAGAGTATTCCTTGCTGTCATGTGTTGTTTGTACAAGGTGGTGGTCTTTTATTATGTGTTTACACTGTATTCTTTTGGATGTGTATTCATTGTATTCTTCTTCATGTACTTGGATGGATTTTTCCACTCTATCTGTGCTATGTTTCTGTAAGTGTGTCTGGGTTACAATGTTCTTTTTATCTGGTGTTGGGACTCTCAAATGGCTTTTAATCTTTTACTGGAGTAATGAAAAATATTATTTCCAGTGTTTATTGTCAACGTGGTGCCATGGATTTATGCCAGAAGCAATGCTGTTGATAATGTTATTTGACCATGTTAGGAACATTGGGAATTATAGGCATTTGATTAGTTCAAAATGATTAAGTTTTATTGGTTACTTCTATTTCTTTTTATTAACAACTCATTAAAAATCCTTTTCCAAGGAGCAGAGAACATATCGCGTCAGTCATATTTAGAGTTGGAAAATGATATTAATAAAATTGGAAAAATACACATAATTCTTTTGGTATTGTTAAGTATTTATACCCATCATCAATAAATTCTTAAATATTATAGTACTCACATCCACATTATCAAACCATACATACATATTTATTATTTCAACCTAATGTTTTATTTCTCCCTAATAGCTGCTTTGAACTTGTAGTAGTGCATACTCTGTAAATACATATGTACATATTTATAATTGTGTAGTCTGGGTTTAGAACATTTGAAGAAGTGCAGGGATAATTACGTATTATTTCATGACCTTGAAATTGTATTTTGTTGATGAACTTACTGAAAAAAATATAGCCCAATCAGTTCAAAATTATATAATTTTAAAATTGCTGCTACACCAAGAATCTGATAAATTATAAATATTTATTCAGTGACACACTAGGGATGTCTCGATTGCCTTTGAGAAGAAAGTACTTCACTCATAACTATACATATATACATATAAAAGAGTATAATAATGAAGTTCTTATTTGATATTTCCAATAACCCTTTTAAAAATTAACTTTCAGTCATGGTCATGAGCAGTAAAATTGTAAGCAATTTTTGTTTGCTGAATCAAAATTTTTTTTATAGTTATATATTAAATTAATTTAGTTGAAAAAGAAGTGCATGATCTCCTGTTCTAGGGATTGACATTAGATCAATGAAGTTCAAAAATCTATTCAGATGCTTTTTTATTCACTCCTTCTATAATAAAAGTACCATGTTTATAAAAATTCTCTCTACATTGGACGTAGCTGTGGCATATCACAGAGCTGTATAAGCTATTCATAACACATTTTTATGAAGAGTAATGAAACCTGCTGAATGCACCCCAATGGTAATTCTTTATTAAACTTTAAATATATATTAAGTAAGTATCTGCTATGTTAACTTCATTTTAAATCTGTCTTGTTGCCTTATGTTTTTTTTTATATATTAGCTAGGAGACATTTTTTACAGATACAAATTTTACTGTTTGTTTAACTTTGATCAGTTGTAACATCACCTGCGAGTATGCTAGTTTATCTGAGGTCTTGTATGTTGAAGAGATGATCCCTACACTTCTATTCTATATTAATTTTGTTCTGGTGATTGTGGTAATGAGGTTAAAGAAAAATTTCCATGAAAATATTGTAAAATTGGGTGATGGTAAAAATACTTTCCGCTACTATAGATTGCCCATCCTTGATACCTGTCATCTTTGCGTAAATGCTCTAAGTTTTTTTCCTCATTTGGTGCAGGGAAAAGCCTTTAGCCATGTACATCTTCTCAGAATCACCATCCACCAGGGAGCAATTGATGACTAATGTATCGTGTGGAGGAATCTGTTGTAATGATGTTATTATGCATTGTGGAGGTAAATATGTGACTTTTCCCCCCACATCATGTCTAAGTTCACCATCATGAATGATTTTACCCCGGAATTGTGAATGTATTTACCTGATTTTCAAGGTTTCTCACACATTTTAAAGATAGCTTGCCTTCCTGTGAGCATGGTACTTTAGTTGCTGCTGTAAAAATGCTTAAAAATAGCCCTGTAGCATCTTAATATCTTGATAACTTGTTTCTTGTATGTTCTCTTTTATTGAATTAATATTCCCTCCTGTATTTGAATGATCTCTTCTTTGTTGTAAATATCTCATGGTTGTTTTCATCTTGTGTTTCTTTGGTACATTCTGATAGATTCTTTGTATTAAGGAATTTAATCTATCCTGTATTTAAAAAAAATGATTTTCCAAAAATTCTTATATTCAAATCCTCTGGAGTAGTTTATTTGACTTAATTTTTGCATTTATTAGTAAAGATGTACCGGCATCTAACAATTTTCATCTTGTGTAACATTTTTATTCACTGACTTGGTTTTCATTATGATATATTAGCAATGTGGTGATGCACGAAAGCAATGACTAGACATAGATTATGGTTTCTGGATGTACTTCGTGCTGAGTTATTTTAGGTGAAAGGATTGCTAAGGCCAGAAATGACAATTTTATTTATTTTTTTCTTCATTTTAATTGCTTCATCCTTGTAAAGTTTTTTTTTTTTGAATTTTCAGCTTTGAGACTTATCCTATTCCATGTTGTTATAGAACTAACCAACCCATTTACTCAACAAGGAATAGCTTTGTGCATTATATGATAATGTCTTTCAAAATTTTTCCCAATTGGCTGCACAGGGCCCTGCATTAGTCGTGTTACCAACATAGAGTGGATTGCATTCCTGAAAACCTTAGTGGGCAAAAACGGGATTTGGTGTGGGTTCACTCAAAGCTATAGCAAAGTATCTGTGCTCGCTTCTTAAATTATTAAATAAATAGGACAGATATTTTGTCTGCTTACAACCACACCTAAAAATGAAGACACCAATTATAAGTACATGTGTAATTGAGATCATGATATGGTATGAGTGAATGAAAGGATATGCTTGATAATAGCGAGAGTGAATGTGTAAATTGGAATTTTTTGTTATTGGTTAAAATAGGAATCTTCACTCCAAAGTGGTATTTTGCTATGTCATCCATGTTTTAAAAAAATGACCACAAGCTATGAAAAGTGGATATCATGTGGGGGGCCCTATTTTTTCTCAAAAACCTGTGCCAAAATGACATTTTGATCTTCAGTGTGCCTATGGATGTAGAATTCATAGATGTTGTGTAAATACTGTAATAACTCCCATTTTCAGTTGTGTATGATGGCCACATGAATTTTTGTAATGAGAATGTATCTTGGCAATATAATTGTATTTTTTTGTATGAAGAATGGTGCAAATTTTCATTTTGTCCTTAAGTAGTCATTTTTATCTTTAAATCCTTGCACCAAGTCTAATTTTGACCATTACATTCATCAATGGTCCCAATTCGTTGTGCTGTGTAATATTTGATTGATATTCAATGTTAAATATTTTTATTGATTTTGCATTAAAATTATTCAATAATTTATCATGTGGAAGGTATATCAAGCACAGCACTCCATCCATTGGATTGGATATTAAGCTGTGGTCCCCTTTATCTCATTAAGACCAGGCTAATTGAATGTTAAGATGAGGTCCCCTTAGTTCCTCCTATTTAGACTAACCTATTACCTAGTACAGGTTTCTCTCCAACAAGGCTGAATCCAGAATTTTTTTCTTGTGGGAGGGGGAGCTCAAGGGCGTAACAGGCAAACCGTCTTCTTATATTTGAGATTAAAAACAACAGACTACAGTTACTATGCGAATTATTCTTTTTATTTTAATATGAAAATTATTAATAAGAAATTAAATAATTAAGGTTCCATGATATACATAACAAAAACAAACATAATGATAACTTAAATCTTGTCTATTTTGTTAAGCATCTGGAGGGAGCACATGCACCCTTGCCCCCCCTCCCCCTAAATCCTCTGATGCTCTCTACTCATCCTTCCCTGCTCTTGACTAATGCTGAAAAGGACCTCAACAATTGGTTGCCTCCTTCAAATATTATATCAACCATAGAAAATTTTATGTTATGAGCGGACATAGTCAAAATGACTGCCTTAAGAATTTTAAATAGGCATATGGGCATTATAATGTTTTAAATACTTAAAGATGTATTATTTCACACAATTCATTGCAAACACCTAATACTACTGTCTTTGACACTCATGTTGTAATCAAATATTAATTCTACCATAAATATTAACTCATATCTAAATTTCAATACAGAAAGCAACATGGAAATTTTTGATGCATTAAATCTGTTATTATTAATGGTAGAGCTTAATTTGAAATTTGACAATGCAGAAAAAACTGTGGAATTCAATTGAAAATATGCAATTTACAGGCAAGCAAGAATTATCCATATAGCTAACACATCAACAAATTATAAGTTGACCACGAAGCGATGCCGCTGGTAGGGTTATAAACCTGAAAAGAGGGGAACCCAACTACCCTCAGAGTCCAAGGCAATGCGTAGTTCCCACTAGGAGGGGTTGAAAAAGGCTAGAGCTGAGAGTGTGTGATTATCTACAAGACCCCTCTTAACAAATGTCCTGCAAATATGCTCCATGCAGAGGGGACGGAAGAGTGTGATGGGGCTCGGTCCAGTAGTCATGTTAAGGAGAGACCTCCAACGTTTCCAAAGGGTTAAAATTTTTAAAATAGCTTTTCAACATCTTTGGATAGCTCTGATTATGTATGTTAGTTCTGGATGTAATACGCCATCATGTCTGTATATTAGGCTTTTCGTATTTGATCATGTACTATGGTATCGTTTACCTACTTGAATTCTCTTGAAAACAACTCTTATGGAAAGATCTGAAATGATCCAAGATTTGAAAAAAATGCTTCATTTTCCCTCTAATTTCAAGGTACTCATTTGCCATGTATGATATTGACATTATTATCCTCCTATTGTTTTCAGTTAGCTTACTCTGTAATGCCTTATTCGCCATGCCTATTACCTATATGGGTTCACTAATGAATTCCTTAAATTGATGCGTCTAAAAACAAATTGCTAAATTTTTATTTTATTTTCACTGTTGATTGTGTGCGCAAGATACCTTCTTACATGTTAATAATTGTAAATGTAAATTGATTTCATAATATTAAGCAAATTTTCCATCTACAATTAGCTAGTGACTTCACGCTTATTTTACATTCTGTAGAATCAAGTGAAATATGAGTAGTAAAGTCATGATATTTTCCATGTTTTCATTGAAAACTGCATTGCACATTTTACCTTAATACAATGTTTATTGAAAATATTTTAAATTTGCAGTATTTACAAGGAAAATCTCATATAAACTAAATGAATAGTTTATACATGAATTTAATGCATGCTAAAAGTAGATGAAGATATCTATACATTTTGGAATGTAACTTCAGTGGATTCAGTTTATTAAAATTTTAATTTTTCAGCTGCAGATGCACAATTAATCTCTCTCCATCTTGTTTCATGCATACCATAAGTTGATACTCTGCCATTTGGTGGTGTTGGAAACAGTGGAATGGGATCTTATCATGGCATATATAGCTTTAATACCTTCAGTCACATGAAGGGTGTTCTGGTGAAAAATTTTGGAGCTCTTGGAGAAACTCTTGGATCGTGAGTAAACCTTTTACTGATAAAAAGTGTATTTTCTCTGTATGATCATATAGTTCTCTAACTTAAGATCAGGTGGCGGGGGTTGTATTTATCATTTTTTGAAATCCTTTTTAGTTTATGCTGAGTTCTTTTACATCCAGAACATTGTGTTCCCTCAGAATGAAATGTAAGCATTTCAATATGTTGATTTTGTCTTTAAGTTTAATGTTAATTATTTACTAGAGCAATTATTTGTGGAACTCACTTCTTAGAGATGCTCAACTTTTGATAAAAATTTGCATTAGTATATGCAATATGTATTGTATATTATCAAACATTATTATACATTATTACATACTTATTTTATATTTTTACTGATAAATGATTTTTTCTGTAAGGCTATTTTCCTTATGTATCCTTCATTTCCTTATGTATTATCTTTCTGTGTCCATGTATTCCATGTTAAAGGGCAGCATGCCCGTCAATAAATAAATAAATAAAATAAAATAAATTTGGAATAGAAGTATTAAAAAGTAATATATAATAATATTTATGTTTTCTGGAGATCATGGTACATATGTACAAGTGCCATGATGTAAGTCACTCTAATTTTACAGAATAAAACTTGAGTACATAACATAAATACAGGTGAAGAAATTCATTGATTCAATGCCCTCAGTGTACTTTTAAATGTGGACTTCTTTTTGACACAATAGATGTTTTGCAGGAGTTTTTTATTACAATGATAGGCCTGTGTGCTGCAGGAAATAACTAGAATTTGTACTTTTGACAAAATGTTGATGAAGATTAATCCAAATTCTTGTTCCATAGTTATGAAAAGCCATTAGTAGAATAGCTGCTGACCTCAATTTTTGTATAAAAAATAGCCCAGTACATAAATGCATGCGAGGAAGTGGTAAAAGATGGAGTCTTTTTTTTTAAGAGAAGGCCATATGTTTCTTTGAGGGATGCATTTTACATCTTTGTTATGGAATTATTTTAGATCTTAAATGTGCGTATCAGAAGCTCAGGGCAAGAGGCCCCGGAAAAGAATGCTGAATGTAATATGTACTGTAGTAAAATCACCATTATGCATTGAGAGTTAACACTATTTACTTTTGACCTAATGGATTGGATTAAGATACTCAATGAGTTGAGTTTACTTTGCAGATAAAAGGTATGGCTCTCCTATGCTGGGGTGGATTAAGGTTGATTTTTGGAGGGTGTTTTCACTTTCCTTGGTGCCTTGGTGGTATGCAACACCTCCAAGGCACCAAGGAAAGTGATATATAAGCTATGATGTGTCTGAGGTCTGATATTGTTGGAAAAGTGGCTTTTAAGATATTCCACAATTTTTAAACGTTTTTTTAAGGTGATGAAATAAACACTTTCATTGGAGATCCACCTTTCTGAAAAATTTGGAAAGATTGCAATCTTTTGAAAATTTTCAGAAAATATGGGGAGGTGGGGATTCCACTCTAATTTACCACTGCCCATGTTTATCCTTCATCAAGAGTTACTCCCAGGAAGAATGCATTATTGCTCCTTAGAGTTGAAATGTCATCAAAAGATGCCTAAAATATAACTTAGGCTTGTTGACAAAGTGGATGGCCCCATAGAACAGTCAATGTATTTTTTATTTATGATAATCCCCGACACTAATGACAAAAATCCAGCACCAAATTGACACAAGTAGCTTTATTGCAAACTTCGTGAACATTTGTGCTTATCCTGAAATATAGTCAACATTCTCACTTTTTAAGCCTGGCTATATTGAAATACAGAGCACGCCAATTGACGTGGTGCCAATTTTTGCAGAAATAATTAAAAATTTTGCTCAAATCATGTATAAACATGTATAAGGAACTGTACTAAACACAAATTAAGCAAAACAAAAAATTTTAATCTCCCGTATCTGACGACATCCGTGAAAATCAGGTTGAATGTGTTAAAAATAAAAGAGAAGTACATTAAGTACAGAAGAATGTTTTTTAAAGATAGTATGTAGAATTCCATTCTGGCCACTGTGGTGTACTTGTTACCAATTTTAGGAATAACGTTTGCTAATTCTTAGTCTTGAAAATATAACAATTCAAAGGGGCTTGGGATCCACCTGAGATGAGTGTTGAGACAAGAAAAAAATCATGGCCAGTTGATGACTATTCCTTAGGGTATTTCTTAATGCTTCATGTTTTATGTGTTTTAATATGTGATGCTTCTGAACGGAGATGGGCACATTTTAGCCTTTAATTTTATATCTTGTCAGTTAAAAAATATTTTCTTCTTTATATTTTCAGGAGCCGTTATCCTCCCTACTCAGATAAGAAAATTAAGCTCCTCAAAATGCTGATGAAGAGAAGAACGATTTATGGAAAAAAATACATCCCATATGTGCTCGCCTTTATTTTGGGCTTGGTGGCAATGAGTGTATTTAGAGTTCTAGCCAAGGTATGCTAATAGTTTTTATGTGTAGATTTGTACATATTTGCCAATATAGTTTGATTGTTGAGGCCTGTTAAATTTTATTGTAATTTAATACTTTATTTTCTCCTTAATATGCACACATGCTTTCACTTCCATGATGTCCCCAAAATCTATGATATAAGCTTAGCCTAGTTTTGAAAATGTAGCACTGAAAAGTTTTTTTAGTATCAAGTAATAATTAGGATTAATAAGTTAAAGGGCATGAAATGTTAATAGCATAAAATGCAATCATTTAAGTGAAATATTTTCTCTGAACTCTAGCAATAATATAATGAATTGGTGTAGTTAGAAAGATGGGTGGCTTTAATGAGCTCTTCTGTAGTGAATTTTGTCTTCCAATGGAAGCATAGTTAGCTCCAAATATATACAGTAAAACTTTGATTTTACGCAGTTGGAGGGACCGAAATATGGGCACTGTGTAAAATCAAAGTGTGTAAAATCAAGAGTTGGTATTGAGGAGGAGTATAGTTTTCAGGATAACACTAGCTCATTATTGCTCGGAAAATGAAGCCTAATAATCTTATTTACTCAAAAGCAACACCAAAGATGACGTGTTACCTTAAGAGAAACAACTTTGCATTCCTGAACAGTGTTTCCCATGGTTGAAATGCCAGCATTTCTGGCACTAAGATTACTTCTGTTACCCAGGAGAAATTTCGGAATGGTGATACTAAATGGTCGCAGAGAAGCTAATTTTCGAAAATATTCTCATTAAAAGCAGTTTTCAGGATATCCGTGTAACCACCAGCAGACAAACAAAGATTGGAGATTGAAGAAATGAGATACCTGAGGATAGTCATCCAAATTAACCCCATTAACAGGGAGCAAAATTTTGCTAATACATCACAAAGGCTTTACACCCTGTGGGCCTGGGTTCAAGTCCTGGCAGTAGCAGAGACTTATCAGAGATGGTCCTATCCCTACTTGTGTCTAATATGGAGGGCACTTCCAGTGCACCACTCTGTTCATCAGATGGGAAGTTAAGTCCTGGTCCCTTTTGAGCTTATCATTACAACCTGGCTAATGCCAACATAGGGTTCCTATCCCCCCAGCCCTCACTTCATGGTGCTAATGACCCCAGTTGTTGGTTACCTCCAAATAGCATACCATAGATAATACGGAGCACACAGGACCCGGGATATTCGGAAATTCAGATTTTTCCGGTGCTTAGATCACTTTTTTTAAGTGAGCTATTAAAATGACCGCGCAACTGCCGTCATGCCGCCCGTGATGAATAAAAAATTACTAATAGTCCTGAAAAATTTTCCTTCTTTATAATTTATATGCATTAAAAAAGCATTTCCCCATGAAATTTTAGCATTAGTAGATTGACTCTTCCGGGAATAGCTTCTCTGTGGGCATTCTTCCGCGAATTCAGCGCCGGGACCTTCGACTCACAGGCCGTGTGACTCAGCTTCACGTAATATTTTGCTTCCCCATATCTGATAACAACACCGGACACTTTTTGTATTTCGATTTAATGGTGCTAAGTCATTCCTGAGTTTAAAGGGACTGCCTTATCACTCACGTCTTGAATTTGACTTCAACGATTACATGACGATTGACGACGCGAGTTATTCTCCGAGGGCATTAACTCCCGTTCCGTTAAAACGCTTGCCACCTAGCGGAGTTAAGCTAATAGCTATTCAAGTTCCAACCATGTTTAACTTAAACCGTCTGACAATGAGATACAAGTTGAGTCGGTTCTGATAAGCGCGCAGCGCAAGCAATTTTTCCTCGCCTCCATTTGTCCCGCAGATGTGGGGTTAGCCTGGGAATGAGACAATGCATGCTGCTTTTACCATCGTGTTGAATCACCATCGACTTACGTCCATACTAGGAAGTACGACTATCTTTTTTGGATCACCTTGGAAGCCAAAATTTTGGCACGGGAGTATTTTTAACGACTCATTTCGCCGTTATATTTCGCTGGGGCGACGGAAAACATAGCGTTGGCAAAATTCTAGAAAGCCTTGCGTTGGGGATAGATATTCCGTAGCTCATAATTCTGGATATAAACAGCATCGATCAATAAGTCGAATAATAAACGAAATAATGTTAATATCTCCAGCGATCATGTCTTAATCAAAAGTAGTTACGCATACACGGCGATTGCAGTGTGTTTTAGGTTTCGATATCCTTCTACGGCGAATTTGAACTAAGAGCGACATTCGCGTTCGTAATGGAGCCTGAAATATTACTGAGAGGGCTCACGGGGAAGCAACAATTAGATTCGCGATATATTTAGTTTCACGCTTAACAGCGCGATGTCATTTCAACCGTTCCTGTATTCATTTTTGCAACTCATTGGGACGAAATAATAACCTAACTGCATATTGCTCTAGTCGGATTTTCAAAACAAGCCGAAAGACAACTGCGTAAAATCAAGATTAGCGACCTCTTAGGGGCTGGGGTTATGCTGCGCAAAATCGAAAAACTGCGTAAAATCAAGAAAAGATGTAAAATCGAAGTTTCACCATTGCAATTCCCTATGCTTTCCGGCCGGACTTGAGTGCCGCTGCGTAAAAACGAGACTTGATGTAAAATCGAAGTGCGTAAAATCGAAGTTTTACTGTAGTAACATAAAAGAAATAGTTTAAAAGGTTTTTTAGCTGTAAATTATCATTGAATCTCAAGGGAATCTGTAATAAGAAACTTGATTTGATCTATACAACATGCAAAAAACTTGTCCTTAAGAACTAATAAATAATTATTGCTATATTTGACAGCTAACTTTCCTCTGGGTTAATTTTACTCACAGGAAAAATTAACTAGGATGTTTGGACATTCAATGATTCCAATAATAGAAGCAATTATTGTATGTTTTGATCCCTTGTAGACCCAGAAAGTTATATATTAGCAAATTGTTGGTCTTTGAATGAATGATCTTGCTATTATTAGTTAAAGTAGGTAGGCATTTCCAGACATGAAGTTTAATTCTGTAACTAACTGGCGTGGCAATTTTGACTTGCAGAAACCTGGTTTAAGTTTATGCCAAAGCAGGTGCTAATTAAATATTTTTTAAAACAAGAGAAATGGGCACTGTTATCCAAAGACTTGTTTTTAGATAAAATATTATTCATCATTTTATTACCTATCTCTTCTTAAATATGAAGTTACTAATAGCAAATCATAATTTACAATTATGTTAATTTTGGTATAAATTTTGAGGCAATTAAAACATATCATTTTATTTGTATATCGAATCTCTGGTCTTCAACTTTTGCTGTGTTTCATTTAAAAAAATTGACTAAATTAGTCACCTAAGCAGTGAGGCAGAATAATAAAAGATTTTAATGTTTCTACCAAAATAGTGAAGTAGGTACTTCTAAGTTATTGTTAGTCTGGTAAAATTGGTATGTGTATGGTGGGGAGTGTGTAAATCATAAATTGTGTGCTAGTGACATGACTAATATAATCATTTGAATGTTAAGAAAAGTCTAGCATGAATTTTAATTAGTTGGATTACTGCTATGTGTTTTTATGCAAAAACTTGATTTTTTTGTATGAATATGCACCTGGTTATTGCATTTAACAAGTTTGTTATATGTATTTAGTGTCTTTGCAGTCTTGCGTGTTTAATTGATTATGAAAAAATATTTACTATTTCTTTTTCTATGCCTTATTATGATTTATGGTCTATTCTGGCTTTATGATATCTTGGTGAAGGTTTGTGAATTTCTGTAGAGTAGGAATTATGAAATTGCTGTGTGCATGCTATTAATATGATAAATACTTTTAATTTTCTGTTCTTTAGTGTAGCAATAATGATTTTCAAATGGAATTATATGTACATTGGTGGAAAAATAAATGTGAAGCTCAAAAGCATCGGAATACAGTAAGCGTGGTAACTGCCTCCTTGAAAAAGTCCATCCTTGGAAAATTTGTATGTGATAGTGCCCTTACTACCAGTAATATTCGAGCTTCATACCCTTCTCCTAAGCCTCGCATAAAATGGAATTCACTTTTATTTGGGTATCTGTTAATGCAGCTGACATATGTACATGGCATTGAAAGTGAGTGAATAATAGTTTTGTTGGATAGTTGGTGAAACATCTTGCCTTGGATCTGCAGAGAAAATCTTTGTTACAGCTGATGGGATGTTGCATTAACAGTGCAGACCATAATCGTTCATTCTTAACAGAGCTGGAGGTCTCAAAGGATGAAATGTGATTGTTGAAGTTACACTTTTTTATATGCTGTAATTAACTCTTACATTGTGCAGTCAATCAAGCAGTTGACAATACAGTAAAATTTGACTGCTATTTCTGCATCATACAATGATTGATGTAAGATTTGTAAAATTTTGGGTAATTTTATGGGATGGAATTTTAAATTATAAGTAATTTATTTTTTTATATGACGGGAGTTCAATAAGTAATGAATCTTTTAGCTACACACACTAATTTTGAACATAGGTAGTTCCCATTCAATGCTACGGCTTGACAACACCTTAAAGGGAGGGCCTGTATGCTCAATAACTTCTTCATCATCCCCGTTGCGGCGATGATGAAACATGCATTTCCCACTGTGCTTTTGTCCACTACCAGATCACTGTAGGCATGCTTCAAGCGCCTGTGAATATCTGAGATACCCTGGTTTTCACCCAAAAGAAACTCGATCACTGCTGGTTGTTTGGAACACGACTCTGTTACAGACAAAAAAATTGATGAGTTGGAACCTTAATCAACCTGGCTTTTGTTGTTTTGAACTTCTGCCTTATCTTGGCTCTGGCTAAGCTTGAGGACTTTGCCTAAGAGAAGGGTAATTAAGAGACCAGTGCCTGAGATACAAAATAACTGGAGATAATTTTTAGGGGTGCTGAAGTGCGGCTGCTAATACATACATATATCCCATTTTTCCACGTCTGTAGAATTGATAATTCCTAGTTTCTTCTTGACCTTATGAATGTAAATTTTCTGTAGGCAGAATTTTTCAAGTAGTTCCTATGCTTGCTGAATTTAGACGCATTTCAACTTTGCGTTAATTATTTCCATCATTGTACCTCTCTTCTAAGACAAATACATTTTTACCTTTGGGTATTTTACTTGTCTGTTAAATACACGGGCTGTTTTATTTTCAACCTCTGATCGCTCAGCATAAACACTGTGTAAGCGACGGGTGGGTAGTGTGTTTAATAGCATACTGAGCATCCTCTGTTCCACATACTCAGTCATTTTTGAACATTAGTTGTCAGTTGGCTGTGAGTGGCAGTCTTATAAACATGGCTGGCTCAATTGATTCTCCAGTCATGTACAAACTATGCAGAAGCAACCACAAACTAGCCAAATAGCCTTAGGTTTGTCGTGCCTTGACCTTTATCCTGGAAAAAGAGAAAAAAACTTTTTAACCAGCTGTGGCTGGTCCTGAGATGGTCCTATATGACCAAAAATCACCCAGCAAGCCATGAGCATTCAGGTGATCTTTTGATAATAGAATTGTTATGCTACTGTATTTTGAGATCGTAAAGGTGGGTTGCTTGTCGATTTATTGGAGCCGGGGACTATAATAAATGCAGCTGTTCAGCGTGAAACATTACGCTGATTGCCCAGAGCCATTTTAACCCAAAAGGAGAGACATGCAATTTCAATGTGACATTTTTGATTAACCACCCTGCGATACCTACCTAGCACTGAATTACTTCCATGTTTCTGCAGAAATAAAGATATTTATAGGAGGAAAGCATTTTCAAATGGACAATGAACTTCAGGGCATCAGTAAAATATGTCTTTGAAAGTCATTGGCGGCAACTTTCTATGGGGAAGGTACATATATTAAAGCTGGCCAGAGGCACGAACAATGCCTCGATTGCCTAGGTGCGTAGTTTTTACTGTGAAATAATTTTTAATCAATCATGTCATACTCTATTCATGATCCATCAGAGGTTGAAAAATATGCCCTTGTATAATGAGCATTGTTTTTTTCATCAAATATCATTCTTGAATTGTTCATAGGAAGACTTGAGTCAGGGTAGTAGGAATTTTTATGTACGCTATTTATGTTGGTAGTAATTTGTATGACTGAAGGGCTAATGAATTACTTATTTTCTAGATAACTTAAGGCTAATTTTTAAAAATACACTTCCTGGAAGTGTTCACGTCTGAGATGAATTTGATTATAGCTATTTCAATTTTTACAAGTTGAATGAATGTAATACAAATTCACACATAGGTGTTTAGCTGGAAAATTAAGTACCTTTATTTTTTATTGATGTGATTAAAATATGTAATTACACTTTGTAATATTTCTCACCAGATATCATTCATGGAAAGCCAGTTCAGCCCATAAATTTTATTATCTCATGGCTAAAAAGCATGGGCTGAGAGCAACTTTCATAAATATGCAGTGAGCAGAAATAGAATTCAGAGTTTGATGTGACCATTTTCGGATTTGAAGGATTAATCATATTTATTGCTAGATTAAAACCAGTACATTTATGATTTTTTTCAAGCCCTAATTTTTTATTCCAACCTCATCCCCCTCACCTGTGACATATTTAAGACCTCTTTTAAGCTCAGTGTGTGATACACTTCGATTATCAGTCAATCTTTGATCGATCTAAACTGCTCAATTCTTTATGGTAGACACAATGAACCGGTCAATCTGATCTATGGAGCGAGCCAAGTTAGTCGTATGTACTGACCTGAGACAAGGCGATTTAACCCTTGGGCTGTAGGAATTCATGATTTTACAGGGTTCCCACTCAACCGTGAAAACCTTATAACCGTGAATAAGCCGTGAATTTCGTCTACCGTGAAAAAACCTGGAAATAACCGTGAATTTCATCATAAAACCTTAAAAATCTCTCAAACTAGAAAAACATCTACAATTGTCAGATCAAAAGAAAAAAAAGATATATTACAATCATGTTTCAAGGCCAAGCCACATACAGACACTGTCCATACATTTATCTGCACACGTATATTCGAAGTGCAATTATTGGTGGGTGTGCTATGACGACACATTGATCTTGAGCCTGTGATTGGAAGACCGCCGTTCGTTAACCCTGGCGAAAAATCACACACTTCTCCTTCACTTCTCTACCTCACTGCTCCATCCATTTTGCCACTCACAACCTTAAGCTTCACCTAATTTTTGATATCGATAGGTGGCGTCATGAGAAATAGCACTTTAAATGCTACGTTTGAGTTCACGGCGCCTGTCGCGGTTGATAAATTTTTAGTTAATGTGCGGGCGGTGATTGTTACATCATAAATATGTATTTCTGCCTAAAATGGCTTATCAACAGACCGTGAATTTGACGATATTTAGACCGTGGAAACCTGGAAAAAACAGTTAATTTTATAATTTATTTAGAGTGGGAACCCTGTTTTAGCTGCCAGCTAATGCAGAAGAGACCATCTGTGTAGGAGGCACCCCCTGTCACGGGGGCTGGTCTGGTTAAAGGGCAAAAGGACTGAGTTAAGCCCTTTAGCGATCCATATGGTGAGGGAAATGCCCGAGTTCAAGATATCCAGGTAGCAATAAAAATTTTGGGTAAATGCCACTGTCAGCATGCAAAATGCATAAAAACGTTCCCGCACTCTGAGGGTTAATCCAGTTTGCTTGAAAATGTTCAGATTTCCTTGAGTTCTCCTTGATCTGAGTAATTGTTAAACATATTGATAGTCCGTACATATTCCTTGGTATCTAGCCTGGGGGTCTGAGGGCATGCACTAGTGCTATCTCCCCTCTTCACCTTCAGGTCTCCTTTATCCTAAACATACTCATATACTGCTGGGTATTCCCCCACCTTCAAAAATTTAAGCCTGCACCCCTCCAAAATAAGATCTTTGAGCCCTTTCTCTGATGTCTCGTGTCAACTCCTCAAGAAAATCCTTGGTCTGCACTTGAGTGATAATGAGGAAAAGCGTTAAAACTAGTGGAAAGTTTATAAGATTTGATATGTGGCATAGTGTAATTATTTTGAGTCAATGAAATTAATTCTTCAGTTACTTGTTCATAGGTAACTTTCCCTAATGAATAACAGACTACTGTCCACAATCAATAAGTGCTTTATGGTTTTCATTAGTTTCAAAGGTGTAGCTTTGTGAAAAGCTTTGGGCAGACTATGAACTTTCTTGTGTTACGCATTTAAACCCTGCAGTGTGATAGTAATTTTCTGTGTACACACATGCTATTTAAATTGATAGACATGGTGTCATTTGAAGCTCTTATATTTGTAATGAATATGCTCCCCTTCGCAATATGTGCTACAGTAACTCCCAAAATGAAATTGTATTTTTTTACATTTGATAATTTATAGGTATTCTTGAGTACATATTCGATCTTTGTGTTTATTGATAGTTTTGGAAGTTCTCTGAATCATTAGGTTTCACATGAATTCTTTAACCCAGCTACATTGTGTATTTTTATTTTTGTCTCTTTAAAGAAAATGCCCTCCAGATTTAGTGGTATCATTATGAGTCTTCTGTGGGAGATAAAACCTCGGCCATAAGCTTGCCTGTATGGGGTTTCACATAGTCGGTCTATAAGAGGTGGGAGGTTTGTTTGGTTGTTAGCATGATATACTATTGAGATAATACTCAGGAAGGCCTTGGTTTATGAGATAATGTCTTTATTGAAGGAAAAATAAAATACTGATATGTGTGATATTTACGTCAATCATTCTGAAAACTTTTTAAGAGTGTAAAGTAGATCATAAATTTGTAGTCAATTCAAGATTTGATGGCAGCTTACAAGATGGAATGCCCTTCATATAACCGTGGGAAAAGGGAATAATTGTAATTAAGGTTTTTAAGGAAAAGGAAGTCAAAGAGAATTCCGTTAACTCATAAGATGTATTTTTTGCATTATACCTTTTATTTTCAGGCCTTCATTAATGCTTAAAGTTTAACAATTCAATAGTGACTTGAATTAGCATTAATGTGGGTGAAGTTTTTAGTTTTTATTGAATTATCAGTTGTGGATGCTTAGGTTTTCCTCTTTGACTTTATCTCTTTAAATTTGCTTTATCTCTTTTATTTGAATTTTGTGAAGAAAAAAAACTGTTCAAAACTAAATACTTTAACGATGTTCATATTTAGGTACTATCTATGCTCTGTTAAATTTCGACTTTGATGTACATCACAGTTTTGTTTTGCGAAAATCAAGCTCTTATAAGCCTTATAAGTTTAACCCTGCGCCATTCTTCTCAGAATACATAATTACTTTGGCCGAGTAGCAAGAGGAAATTCATTACTGTAGAAACAATGAGAACATTTTTTCAGCAATTTTATGATTTTGTTCATAAAGGGAGTGAAAATCAATGTGAAATACTATCTATATGAATTCTTTCCTATTTCAAGCTGTTGAATTGTGAAATAACACTAATAATTTTGGAAAAGCAAGTCTTATTGGTTTGTTAAATAATGAGAAATTAATTTTTCCTGTTAATTTTGTGCCATAAGATTGAGTACGTCTTTAAGTTTGGCTGTCCTGATGATGTTGCATCATTCAAAAGTATGAGCAGAACTCTTTACTTTTAATGCTTCTTATGGGTTTGCGTAACAGTAACTAATATGATATTGTAATATGTATGTGGGTTTGTACTTCATATTATGTAGGTACATAATCTATAAATATTAGGTCTTTATATATTTCCTTTCATTGCATCTATAGAATAAATAAGTGTAAGTGAAAATCATATTTGATAAATTCCATTTCACCGATTCACATCATAGCTTGGAAAATTATATCTTGTTGTTTGTTTTTTTCATTACTTTCATGAAGCTATCAAGGAATCGAAGTCCCTCCTGAGTTTTATCTATTTCTGAGTATTTGATTAAAAAATTAAGAAAGATGTGCTTGTTGAGGTTGAAGCCAAGTAGTTTAAATATAATATGATTAATGCAGTTGCCGTTTTGATGATGGAGCTTTGTATTGCATGAAGTATGTATACCTATTTTGAGTGGATATTTCATTGGTGATCACGGTATGATGATTTGGCTAATTGCTTGGTCGTTTGAATTAACTTAATCAAAATGAGTTTTGTGAAGGATTGGGTTGAAAGGACACCAAATTTTTTAAAAACTTTTCATTTGACATGATTGGTAATGGGTGGTGTTTTTGATAAAATTTTACTTTCTGTTGGTGTTGTGTTCATCAAAGAGTTTTACTGTCGTGGTTGTTGTATATAAAAAGTCAGGTTTACCATAAATTTATAGTTTATATTTTCCATCTAGTGTCTTAATTCATTTTCTGAAGGTGTGAATCCTTTCTCTATGACCTACCATCCCTTTTTTTTGTGGGAAGCCTGAAGTCTGTTCATGCTAAGTCTGGTGTTGGTTTAATTTTCTGTTTGCTGTACAGTTTTCATAATGCATTAAAAATCCTCTTCAATGAATTTGCTTGGAATGGGAAAATGATTACTTTGATGCAAGTACAATCAAACTGTTATTCATGGTGAATTAACACTTTCTGCTCTGTGCTCAAGCCACACCTGGGCTTCCTCATACATACAAAACCCAATGGCTACTCCAAATGACGTTAGCAGCTACTGCAGACTTTGTGGTGCTGTTTCTTCTGTACCTTCATGTTTTCTCGATAGATTTTTGTGTTGATACGCAGAACACATTTTTTTATTGCCAGATCCATATTATATACTTTCATACTCTTTGTAAACTACAGTAATACATATTTACTTTACGCTTACTGGCTCAAGTTATGCCCAAAAAGCCCAGTCAGCAGGTCCAAAGTATGGGGCACATACTTTGGACCTGCTGACTGGATGCATACGACCCACAAGGCAGAAAGTGTTAACAAATTGGGTGCTTTTTATCCCACCTTCACTCTCCTCAATGTAAGGTAATGCAAGATTCTGGCTTCTCTATAATAAAAATATTAAATCTGCATAGTATGACATAACTTATCTCTCAATTTTCTTATCAAACTCATATTGCCTCTAAATGCACGTAAAAATGACCAATAATGACATTTGCAACGCATTCTAGGTGGGCAATGAAGGTTGATGAATCAATTTTATGTTAAATTCACAAATTATTGCCTTAAGGTGCTATTGTGTGGAATATTTCATTCTTTGGAGATGATTTGGGGTTAAAGGAGAAAAATGCAATTTTATGCAATGCTTATTTACTGTAGTTGCTTAATTGGCTAAAGCTCTTGAATTTGAGTTTTAATGCTTAATTTTTATAATCATAACCTCCATGTTACCTTCAAAATTTTTACCATCCAAATGCTATGTCTAAATCATTATTATTTTTTAAGCCCTCATTGCACTCATCATATCCAGGCTTCGCCTCCTCAATATCCTATTGTATCCTGGGGTATTCCAGCATATTTGGAAGCCCTTGGCTGGACCCAAATTGGGGCCCCTTATTTGATTGGTGATAGATATATTTATTGCTTCTATTACTGACTTTATGTATAATAATGACGCTTAATGCAGAAAATTCTGGTCAGCTTCCAAGATAACCTGAGTTGTGTCTCTATCAATTTAATATATTCCATTAACATTTGGTTTGCTACGACAAAAACTTAATTTTATGAAAGCATAATCAGAAAATTTAAAAATTAGTAGGCACATGAGCAGAAGCACTCCCTTGACAGCTTTCAAAATTTACATTCACTAATGATTTACATTCACTAATGGTTTGCATTGACTTAGGGTAGATATTTACATATCCATATAATGTTTGAAAAGAAGAGGAATCATCTGAAGTTAAACAATTTTATGGTCATACCAAGTCTAAAATAGGTGTGTTTGAAAAATTGTAAGCTACACTCAATTTTAATATTTTTATAATTTTCAAAGAGCAGTAATGGCTAATACCTTTTCATAATATATCATTGACTAAATATTTCATGGAAATATATGCATACATAATTAATACTGTTTTGGGAATGAAAATAAATCAGTTGTGAGATTAACCAATGCATAAAGGAATCACTTTTACTGCAAAGATTATTGGGAGTTCTAATTGTTGAGTAAGTAGATCAAATCAATCAGCCTTAACTTTTCTTGTAGTCTTCTTGATACTGATTGTTTCTCAGTCAAATAAGGGGAACTGTGTTTGGTGTCCCGACTGCTGAACAGACAAACCTAGCCTGACCACCCCAAATGGTGTATTAAGTAGATAAAATATTCAGTTGGGATGCATTCCTTCCACATTTTGTTAACCAAGTAGATTTTATGGCCGTATGCTCAAAGCTTTCCTGTTCAGCTGCATACTCAGTTTTTCTTGGATTGAGCCCTTAATTTTCCCAGAGTTACCCATTGCATGAAAGAGCATTGATTTGAAGTCAAAGGAGATTAATCTCCAGAATGTAAAAAAATGTACAAATGTCAATGTTTTAAAAATGCGTTCCATTGTATAACGAAAAAATCTTGAAATTTTCTAAATGTAATTGAAATTCTATCCATTTTTTCTATTTAAGGTTGCTGGTGGTGATGATACACAGTAAAACTTAGAGGAGTAATCCAGAGCTATTATGCCAATGCCTAAGGCTATGCAGTAAAATACATATGATGCATATTTTTATGTATTTATCTGCCTATTATCCTGTTTTTGTCAAAAAGTTTTGCCGAGTTGTTGGAGGCTTTTTTCTTGCCAGTTTATGCAGCCTTTTGTAAAAGAATTCATGGGTAATAATGACCAATTTTGATGCATTTGATAATTGCATAATCCTATATTTATGAATCACCAAGTGACTAAAAATGATTATTTGCCTAGAAATGACTGTGTACCTTGTGAAGGTTTGTCATAAACTAGTTTTTCCATGGAGACTGTGGGCATTAATGGTGAGAGATACCTATGTATTGATATTAGTTTGTAATACCACTAGGTGGGTTGAATGATTAAGATGGCTTTAAAGTTACTTGAACCTGCATATTCAAGTCCAATAAATGTCTGAAAGAGTTTTGTATTGAATGTAGTTTTACAAAATATTAAAATGACTATATTTTCACCAAATTCTAATGTGTGTTATAATTTTTCCTGTTTGCTTTTCCTAATATTTATAGATGTGGAGAGAAGGCAAATCCTGAGGCCTGGGGAAACATTTTCCCCTGTTTGTCTGTACCCTGGATCCATCACTGCACACAGATGATGATTGATGTTGTCCTCGGACTGATATTTCCCATTTACTTCCAGACTGATCTTGGTCCACAGCAAGAACTATCTGTTGTGTGAAACAGGGGCGCAGCTAGGAATGAAGGCTGGGGGGGTTTTAGGTGCAACTAATACTTTGGGGTGTGGGGGTATTGCATAGCCGCCAGGGTAAGCGGGAGTTGCGGGGGCCCTCCTCCAGAAAATATTAAGATTAATGGTTCGAAATGAATAGTTTTACCGCTTTATGAGAGACATTTGATTAATCCTAACACTATTCTATAAGTAATACTAATCCATTAAGTAAAATGGATTAAACTTAAAAATTTCTCTGAGCTCTGGGGGGGGTTTTATCCCCCAAAACCCCCCCTCGCTGCGCCAATGGTGTGAAATTCCCTCACAGCCATTTGAATGTTAGTGCCTCTCTTCGCTTGATTTCTTCCTCTACTTCTTGCCTTTTCCTTGACTCACTACCGATATGGATGTGAAAAAAATGTGTTCCACCTGCAGAGGGAAGTAAATTATGGTACACACTTGTCCAGCTGTATGAGAGGGATAGAGTCGAGCCGGAGAGCATTTCAAATGCATACGAAAGGAAGAAAATTTAAGAAGTTGCACTAATTTCTGTTTGAAAGGTAGGGAATAAACCGCCACCCAGATGATGGTTCGTATCTTCCCAAGAACATGCTGCAATGCTTCTTCCCTGTCCTAGGTATGAATTCCAAGGCTGGGGTATACAATAGAATTTTACAGCTCGACCATTCCTCCACTCTCCCTGAAGGAGGCATTCGACCCTTGAGGTCGAAGTGTGCAGTGATTTTTCCCCCACCCTGGCAGGCAGTGGCGTAGCGAGGGAGGAGCCCTTGGAAGAAATGCAAAAACACAATTACTCTCCTTCATAAAAGAAAACAAAAATGGAAAAGTCATGAATGTAGAAAAGATTTCTATGACGAATGAAGTTTTTTTCGATCATGAAAAGTGTTAAAATTTGTTTACAACCTTCTACTTAGTACATACCTTGTTTTTCAAAAATTTTCCCCTGTGTTTTGGACCTCCCCTTCCCCCCTGCCCCCTCCCGCGAACGAAATTCTTGGCTACCCCACTGCTGACGGGGTCAGCAATGGGGTAGCTAAGCATATGGCAATGTGGCGGAACACCATCAGAGGCAAAGGCGCAATGCCATCAGACCAGAAATGGAAGCAGTTATTCGAAAAAGAGGATGTGACGTCGATGAAAAGTAATAATTATTTAGGGGTTAACTTTAAGTGGCCTAAGGAGTTAACTTTAAGGGGTCTAAATCATGGCTTATGGACAACATTTATGGGAATTAATCTCCAGAATGTAAAAAAATGTACATATGCCGATGTTTTAAAAATGCGTTCCATTGTATACTGAAAAAATCTTAAAATTTTATAAATGTAATTGAAATGCTATCAATCAATTCTATACATGAGATTTTTGGGTAAAAGAGCTATAATTGCAAAATAAAAATATAATAATTGTATGAATTTCACGCAAAGCAACGATTGGGATCGTTTTATTTCCCTTTGCTGCTCGTGAAATATCGAAAGATCGAGTGGAAAAAAGTCACCTTGCCAAGGTTCTGAAATATGAGTTCAGGGGACGAAACCGGCATTAAATCGGGTAGGTACTTGCAGGGTCTAAATCAAGCGTTTCATCTACCAAACTAGTCTCCTGCTGATTAAATGACATGCATGAAACAAAATAGCCCAAGGGTAAGAGAAAAAAGAACTTAGCGCGAACACAAGTTGTGGGTCAAATGACCCCTAATAAATAACGAACAAAAAAAATAATACAGCTAAATTACAGCTAATTTATCAGATTTAAGACCCAAATGAAAAAATTGAAAACGGCTCAAAATTTTTATCAATATTTTACGGAGGCAAAAATTAATTTTAATTCTGATAATTGGTCAAATGACCCCTGCTGTCTTTGTAGTGTTAAGTACTATCGTTTTCAAAAGTATGTAGACACCCACGAGCCCCACTTAACTGATGTGGTAGGGTCGGTAAAAACTTGGAAGGTTGGCACATGAGGTAGCCTGCATCCCTCACCAGTACGCCAGCAATAGCCGACGGGGACGGACGCGGGGGCGACCGGGCTAGCGAGACAGGAGTCAAACTACAGGCTCAAATGCCCTAGCGAATAGAATGCTCTGAGGAAACTCACGTCCACGCACAGGTGGGGCCGAGGGAGTGCTTTCTCGCGAGCTCCGTGGCGAGGATTTCCTCTCTTCAGATTCATATTTGGACTCACCGTGAACACGGAATGCGTATGTGGCCCCGTAGCTGAGTAGGATTAATTCACGCGTATTCGATGCACTGAAGTTATGGTGGGTATTCGAAACTGAGCCAATTGTATTTTTTTTTTAAAGGTCAATTGATAACATCAACATAATAGATATAGTTTACTCGATAAAAAAATTAACACCGAATTTTTTCAGCGACTAATTTTTTAACATAAATGACTCAATCTGCCTTAACACATTTATTTCAAAGCAAGTTTATTCAAAGGGTGTAAATAAGCAGGGGAAGTGGCAGAGGTTGTAATTTTTCCTTGCTACTGTCAAATTTCCATTGATAAATATCTCTACTCATATTATGGACAATACTCAATAAATATCCAGATACACTCGTTGAAATCAGAATGATATCCTAGAGCATGATGTTTGCAACTCAATCGATAACACTGATCAACCAAAAAATATTTATTTCTGTTGTTGCCATATTTTTGAGCGATCCTCTGGTATATTTCGGGCTGATTCCGAATCTGGGCCCAGATGTTTTCTATCACGTTTAGTTTTTTTTAGGACAATCGGATTCAAGGGAGTTTAGCTAAATAAATTGCTAGTTAAAATAATGGGAAAAAATGGTACTTACTCGGAATTTTCTCGCATATTTAGCTTCTGACGAATCCCTTTTCAGTGTCCACCACTAATCTGATAAAATGTTGCTGAACTTTTCTTGGTGCCGTTCGTGCATTAGTAAAATATTCTGGTGGAAACACCAATCGTGTTGATCACTAGCGGCGCCAAGGTTTGTAGGAAAAAAGTCCATGTGTGAGCCGATGAAGTGATTTGTTTTGAATACGTAGAGCATCCATTTTTTGTGCAATTTAATTACATTAACCACCAGATCGTGATGATATTTAGCCATTCTCTTTCCTAGAAAACCTTCAAATGCATTTTTGAATGCCTTCCACGCGCTTTTTTTGTTGAACTCTTGCTGTCAAAATTCCGAATTCTTCAGCGCTTCCTAAAAAAATCTGTGGTCCAATAAAAAATCCTTCTATTATCTGTTTTCACTGAGATTTAGTACATTTGTTTCAAATAAGTAAAACCTACACCATTTTTGCACAATTTTTAAAAACCCCTAATTTAATACTTAGAGGTGGCAAAATAATATTTTTAGGATCGTAAAAAAGTTGAAAGGGACATTTTAGAATACAGGAACGAGTGCTTACGCTATACCCAATCTTTTCTCAAGTAATGATTTTTCTGTCTCTGCTATCCCAATCGCAGAAGAAGCAGTAATATTTCGTGTTGTCCAACTGTATGCCTTGTAAAAATGCAGCTACTTTTAATTTTCCACAAATTTTGCGTAGAGAAAAGTTTTTTTTTAAGTATACCGGGACTAGCCACGGTGATAACTTTACGGGAGTGAAAAGTTTACTGCATATTCTGGTAAGAGTCTTTCATGTCAGTTCTATGAGCTAATACTTTCGAGGGGAGTTCAATTCCATTATGTTAGAAAATAGCCTTTAAACTGACGTTAAAGGAATCAATGAACCTATTTATCTGTGTTGTATTCAAAACTAAGAGTATCCATAACAGAGAGAACATCATTACAAAAATTAAGATTGTTTTCATGAGAATGCATAGTTGTGACTTTTTTGTATTTCGATTTAGCAAAATCCAACCCTTCAACTGTGATTCTAAGACTTCACTCTGCTTTTTAGACAAATTTAAATTGCGCAATAGATCACTTAAATCCTCCTGCGTCATAAAATGAGGTCTATCAGGTATGTTTGGTCCGAAAATTGGGTCTTTCGAATTTTCGAATCTATCATTCTCACATACTTTGTGAATATTCGCTAATTTTAGTTTTGTGTGGTTCCACCACTGGTAATATTTTCAAGTGTGGGGCTGAATATAGGTTTTTTGGATCTTTTACTGTGTGTTTTGACTTCGGTGTTATTCCTTTAATTTCTGTTTCATAAAAATAGTAGTCAGAAATATGATCCTTAGCTTCCCGCCGAATCATGAGGACGGAACAATTCATATGACGTATTCCATCAGTCCAACCAGTGAGAAGCCTTTCACACCTGCTACATATCACAGAAGACTCCAATATTGTATCCAGGTCACCCAACGGGCAGTCAAAATAAAGTCTAAAACACTGTCTCAAAAAGGTAATATTCCTCCTCTTAGCCTTGTAAGTAATTTCATCGCACACGTAACAAAAGTCATCGTGGTAGTTCACGCTCTGTTTAGGCCCATTCGCCCTTTTAAAAATGTCTGCCAAAAAAAGTATGTCTTGTAAATTTTTTTCAAATGGTGTTTTGTGATTGTCTACTTGAAGGGAACCAATGATAAAAAATTCAGGATATTTAAAAATACTGAGCAACATTACCTCGGTGATTTGAAATGGATTTACCCCACGATGAAAGCTAAGACGATTCACAACGATTACAATGTAATAAGCTGACATTTCCTGCGAGCAACAAAATTCTCAAACCACCTGCAGATGAAAAACACACGTCTTTACGCGCCTACAGTCACATACTTATATGGAGTAGAAGCTGATTATGCATTGCATCGAAAAAATGATAGGTTACTGCAGGTTTAATTATATATTTTGTTGGGATAGGAAGGCATGCCATCGTAGGACAACATGTTATGAGAGGAAATTATTATTTTTACCTGTTCATGCTATTATAATATATTAATGAAATAAATTACTACTTATGTAAAAGAAAAAAACATACATTCAGCTGTCCCAATGAAACCAGACGTGATGGAAATAATCTTAGCCCAGATTCCGAATGAGCAAAAAATACGTCTAACATCATCCAACGACGTCTCCAGGACAAAATATTTGTTCACCAGTGTAGGAAGTTATGTAAGTAAAAACACCAACTCTTTGCTTCCAATAGGAGTGCGAAATACAAATATCTCCAAGGATTAAGTGGAAGTAAATTGGTACATGAAATCTTTTACCCTTAAAAACGGACGAAGGAGCGGCCTGGGGTGATTGTGTGACCTCGGCTGGGGCCTTGGGAAATTTTTGGGAAATTGCATGCCCAGAAATGGATTTTGACGCTATTCTGGCTCTTAAAATGTAGATTAAAGTTATTTAATGGTAGAAATTTCGTAAATAAAAGTACTAAGAAAAATGAAAATTACATGGCTTAAAAATTTAGATAGGTGTGATGGTTCTTTAGTATATATTTGTACCTTAAAGCCGCACTGAAATCTAAAAGCCCTCCAAAATAACTTTCGTATAACCCTTTCAAAAAGCATAAGGTTCTCTTTTATCTTCTAAAACCTTTATTTCATTAATTTTTTTACAAACTTTGTATGCTTATTTAGCTGTAAATAAATCAAATAATCAGAGCTTAGAATTGTATAATTGTTAAAAATAATTTGGTTCAAGTAATCTGAGTTTCTTTATTACACCTTTCATATACAATTCGAGATAGACGCGAGCGCTGTGGGGGTCCTATAACCTCGGGGGCCTAGGAGATAGCCGACCAACCAACCTGACCAGACCGCACCGATCAGACAACAATAAATAATTATAAATCTATGACCGAATGGATATCATCCATTTCTTCAACGGAAATTTGACAGCAGCAAGGATAAAGTACAGCCTATGCCACTTTCCCTGCTTTATTCCACTCTTTGAATAAACTTGCTTTGAAATAAATGTGTTAAGGCAGATTGAGTCATTTATGTTAAAAAATTAGTCGCTGAAAAAATTCGGTGTTAATTTTTTTATCGAGTAAACTGTATCTATTATGTTGATGTTATCAATTGACCTTTAAAAAAAAATACAATTGGCTCAGTTTCGAATACCCACCATAACTTCAGTGCATCGAATACGCGTGAATTAATCCTACTCAGCTACGGGGCCACATACGCATTCCGTGTTCACGGTGAGTCCAAATATGAATCTGAAGAGAGGAAATCCTCGCCACGGAGCTCGCGAGAAAGCACTCCCTCGGCCCCACCTGTGCGTGGACGTGAGTTTCCTCAGAGCATTCTATTCGCTAGGGCATTTGAGCCTGTAGTTTGACTCCTGTCTCGCTAGCCCGGTCGCCCCCGCGTCCGTCCCCGTCGGCTATTGCTGGCGTACTGGTGAGGGATGCAGGCTACCTCATGTGCCAACCTTCCAAGTTTTTACCGACCCTACCACATCAGTTAAGTGGGGCTCGTGGGTGTCTACATACTTTTGAAAACGATAGTACGTTAAGTAGGAGGGAGGAGTGATATGTGGTGTTGTGTTGCTGATGCTGTTGAAAGACGGAAATGTGCTTGTTCAAGGTGTTTAAGTTTTAACATTTATAATTTTTCATAAGCTGAATTATTAAGTGCATAGTGGAAGTCTGTTGCAATGCGAGTGACATGGGTAGAGACAGGAAAAAATGAAAAACGAACACGTCTGTAGCCATTGTATTAACGTTGAAGAAGGACTATGAAAGATCACACGAGGTCAAATGTGTACCTGATTTCAAAAAGAGGAACAAAAAGAGAAGTTATACAAGCAAAAAAAGCAAGTGAGAAACGAAACATACACAAATGAAATCACGGATTGCAAGTCTCGTTTTTCGTACTTTTCCGTCGCCACATCGCATTGGGTCATCAACAGTCGGTGTCAGCACTAGCCTATAGCAGGTAATTGTATTTGCAAAGTATCTCTCCTTGTTTTTTTTGTGCAGTTACTAACACTTTCTATGGAGTTTTGGACTAAAGAAATTTCTGTATGTTGAATGAGGAAGATACATGTGAAAATTGTGTATTGATACGGAGGTACTTTATTACCCACAACAGTGTGTTAACCCACAACTTGATTTGGCTTGGTGAGAGTGAAGCTCACCGCTACTTGCTTGCGACAGGGTTGTGATTACCACTCATCGGGATAGAGAAGAAATCCTGTGCCACAAAGGGCTCACGAGGATTTTTCTGCGGAGTTCGAAGCTTTCTCCCAGCTTTGATCTTGGGGCAGGTCTAATGCCTTTAGGCCTGTTTACTCGATTCATTAACACGTACAAGTGTTAATGAATCGAGTACGTACAATTGTAAGTGTTAAGAGAACGATTTCAGTGAACCGAAACGGAACATGTACGAATGCATGAACCAAATTAGAACGGGTTCTATTTTCTGTACATGTATTCGCACAAGTTGGGTGGTTTACACGGTGCATTTTCGTGTTCATTCACGCGTTAATACATTTAGACATTTACTCTTACGGGTTAATTTATCGTGTAAACAGGCCTACAAAGGCAAAATCTTCTTTATTCGATGTTGGACTCGGAAGACAGATAATTAGTAATGTTATCTCGCTTAGTTCTGCGTTGAATTACGGTAGGTCTTAATTTTAGATATAAATTTTAATGCTTTTTTCTTTATAGGAGTTGTTACGAACGAATTTCTCCTTGCTGGAGAATGTGTTATCGAAGCTCCAAATGTAATAACTCTCAACTCTGGAAAAAATCATTCAATTGCTCAGTAAGTTGACCATTTACTTGGGACGCGTCTTTGTTACATAAGGTTCCAGGGGATTTTCGTGGTTTCCGGCAGGGAGTTGTCTTTGCTCGCGGAAATTAATTCTGGCTGATGAAAATTCTTTGATTTTCTCGGCGGATGGTGTTTAAGACAGGTATCCAGTTGTGTAGAGGAGCTGTTAGGCACTATTATTTCCATTTTCCAATTTTTTTCTAGGTGGAATATTCGTAAGTAGTCGATATCTCGAGGTATCATGTATCGATTGACGCTTTCATTGGAATTGGAAATAATTATATTTTCCAAGCTAATCTGTTAGGATGCAGGCAGAATCGTAGCCGATATTTTAGTCAAGGTTAAAAATAATTCAAAGAGAAGTCAACTTTGTCTACAGCTTTTAAGGTTGTAAAATAAATATTCGCTCTCCCTCCTTTTCTCAAGCTCTTCACGTCGCGTTTTTTTTCTTGACGATCTTTCCGCAAACCATTATGAGAATTAGACTTGCCGCATCTGCAAGCGCCATTTGCCAAACATACTTTTTCACGGAGGACATGGTTTTGGAGCATGTAAAAGACATAATCGGGAGAATGATATAAGTTAAACGTATATTTTTTGTCAAGTAATCCAAAATCTGAGGAAACGTTTCTCCTGAGCTGTGGTGTATTGAGGAAAGGAGACGGAGGAGGAGAGGGGGGTTAGCGCCCGCCCCCCTTATCTACTGGGGAAAATGAAAATATGGTTATCTTTAAGATGGTTCCCATAAGAAAGTCTTTATTGCACCAACATAACAAACGATATTTAAAAATTATTGATCGATATCTAAAAACCAATTTACGACTATCAGACCTCATACGCATTATCGTCGAGAGGTATTGCATACCACTGAGACGCTGCGGAAAGTGATGAACCCCCAAAATACAACGACCTAAATCCGCCCTTGTACCTGGGTTATGTTTCCACTTCGCAACTTCTACGCAATAGCTACAATTCGCATGGAATCACTTCATCTGGGAATAATTAAATGCACGATGATTGCGTTTTTCCTATCATTGCGGTGATGAAAGACATCATCTTCTGTTGGACGTAGTCCTTGGATTCTTCTGCTATAAATCGATTACGGTTGTTGATTACGAAATCGCCTAGATCTAGCAAATTCCATACGAATTTTTCTCACGCGATATGCAAAATATCCTACGTTTGCTGTCGCACTATGGCAGAAGGGAGCACGAGGAGAATGATAATGGAACTACCCTACAGAACTGAGGGATTAAAGACGCCATTCTCTTCCTCGCATCATTACGGATAGCAATAGCTACGAAATTTATGAAATTAATAGCGTCACTCACTTAAACGGCTGATTGCATGATTTTCTCTCCCTATTTTCACGGTTTTTCTTTATGCTCATACTGTGGATTTTTTCATCGTACCATTTTTGAGTATCGTTTGACCTTTATTTATTCTCGGTAGATCCTTATGTTTGATTCAAACCTTTTATGTATGCACTTACTTCAATTAATAACCGCTAGTCAATTTTAGCTTTGCACATGTGTTGATGAATACCTAAAAGTCACTTTTTTTCTAAAAATCTTAAGGAGACGACAGAACAATTTAGTTGGCCACATTATGATACATGATGACCTGCTGAAAAAAAATCGTAGAAGGACATATGGAACGGAAGGAGGTCAAGGGGCATCCCCGAATGAGTAACATAGAACATGTCAGAAAGGAGATAAACGAGGATAAATACGTCGCCATGAACGGGCTAGCGGATAGGCGAGAGGAAAGGAGAGTTGCGTCAAACCAATCTTAGGATTGTTG
Source organism: Ischnura elegans (assembly GCF_921293095.1). Taxonomy (NCBI): domain Eukaryota; kingdom Metazoa; phylum Arthropoda; class Insecta; order Odonata; family Coenagrionidae; genus Ischnura; species Ischnura elegans. Next base: position 65,055,791 of record NC_060249.1, on the reverse strand, counting down.
AATAATGATAATGACATGCGTTTGTGCTTTAATCTTTTGTTGATTGGTGCGATGTGTGCACACTGCACAGGTACGCGCGAGTTATTTTATTACCTACTATATTTTCTTGGTCACCATATAATACCCATACGACTTACGTTTTGCATGCTGGTGGTAAGTCATTCCCTGCCATCTATCCTAGTTGTGGCACGCTGAGTATTCTGTAGGCGTAGAATACTCTGTGAATAGAGATTCATCCAGGGGTCGTCTCTTATGTGGCGACATTCGTGCGTGTCCCGCTGGAGCCCACTTCCCCATCTCCTACTCGCCTAGAACCCTTTGCCTCCTCGGTCCGACCTTCCGCTTCTCCGATCTCTCTCTTCCAGTTGAGGGGGCGAAGGTGGCCCAGCCGGCGCCGGCAGCAGAGCTGGCGTTTCCCCAGGGTGACTCGACTCGGTGGGTCGGGTTGGTCCTTATACGTCATGGTTTCCGGAACAGGTCCAAGCGTCCTCCCCCTCCCTTTCTTCCTCGCTTGTCCGATTGTCGTTCTGCCCTGAAAACGGTCGGTAATCCCATGTTTTCGACTACCCTCATCTTTCACCGGTTTACCCTTAGCGCTGTAACATTTCAAAATAGAGATTACGGTCATCGTTAATCGCTGTTAGAATTGAAGGGCTCGCAATCATCGCTGTGGTCATAAAAATCATTCGTCAAAAGAGTCATACGCACCGAATAAGAGATCAGAATAAGGTTATGTATTTCTACTTGAGAGCTAATTTTTTTAAAGAAACCAAGCGACCAGGTATGCATTGTCGTTTTAACTTCATTGTGGTAATGTTATTGTGGACTTTTTCACCGAATTTTGCCAATTATACTGAGGTCCTTTCACGGAGACATACCCATTGAAATTTCCTTTTGTTCTTTCTTTTCATTTGTCAAAACCTCAAAATCGAAAAATCTCAAAATATCTTTCTTAATCCTCAACTCTTCTTTTTCTTCTACTCCATCACGCTCCCTTAAATTGACTAATTGTTAGTTAAGTTTTCTTCAAGTTGTTAGTCATTGTTGTACTAGAGGAAAGTTGAACAGGACGCGGTATATCGTTGATCCCTGGTGCAGTCGAAGTCAAATTCGAATAAAAATGACGCTCAAATAGCGTGATAAAGAATTTTATAATATACGAAAAGAATTTCCTGTATTCCGATCTAGTTTTTCTATTTAGAATTGAAAGTTGTAATTCGTGATAGACTGTTTTTTTTACGGATGTTCCGCCGATATCATAACGATAGAAAACCAACTTGCCTATAATTTTAAAAACATATTTATTATTCCGTATAAACGTCAAAACATTTTTTAAATGTTACACGGAAGTTGGATTTGAATCGTTCGGATATCGGTGGAGCATCCGCAAAAAAAGTCCGTGTCGGGTTATTTTTGCATCACGTGGAACTCTAGCTGGATTAACGTCATCCTTTTCTCAATGCAGAGGTTGCGTAGTGGAAACATAACCCGGAAAAGGTGCTTGTTTCAGGCGAGGGCCTAGTCTCAGGATCGAAGGAGCAGTCGGTGGCGAGTGGTAGGAAGAGCATTAAGGAGCCCGCGGGAGGAAGAGGGCGAGTGGAGTGGCAGGAAGACAAATGGATTTGTGAGGTAGAATTTAGTGCCGTGTTCGCAAACTCCCCGGCTCCCACCTCATCTCCCAATTACCTACACTTAACCCTTTGTATTGAACGCAGAAACGGCGGCAGCAGAATTTTCTTGAATGCTTGGAATGGCGATCAAACTAGTTTCATCATCTGTTGGCATTGTATTCATCATCAGTAGAGATACGTGAAAATCGCACTTCATTTTTATTTTATCGCACTTTCAACAACCGTTTATCGCATTCTGTAGCGTCTATTTTTTATTTTCATAATGAGGTGGATGAAGATAAAATGTAGTGAAACGCAGTTATATGACAAAATACAGAATATTTCAAATAATTATGCTGTCGAACAATAATAAATGAAGGAATAAGACGTACAGTGGCGGTGGTGTAGCTTTCTCGCGCCCACTTGTAGTTCGCGGCCACGTAGAGTCCCAGCCAACTAGTAGCTGGCCAGTCGCTCACATGCTTTAAGCGGTGAGTGTCGGCGGACCATTTAAACTGCGCTCGACACAAAATGTACGAATTTTGCCGTAGAAAAGGCAAATTTGCGTAAAAATATCATAAATGTCCAGTCATCGCATCTATAACGCATTTATCGCATTTGCGATTTTCACGCATCCCTAATCATCAGGTATTGTACTTGTTGGGATTGTCATTGCACTACTTTTTTCTGCTATTAACTGGTGAATGCTATTTGAAGTCAAATGCGTGAGGTGAATAAAAACGACGCTCAAACTTCATGAGAAAAAAATTGCTAATATAATAAAAGAATTGCCTGTATTTCAATTTTTATATTATATTTGGTATTGAAAGTTTTAATATGTGATAGAAAATTTTTACTGTAATATGGGGTTGACTTTGAATCGTTCAGATGTCTGTGGAACAATCGTAAAAAGCTGTCTGCGACGGATTATGTATTGCATAAACGGAGCATTGTCTTAATTACCCCGTCCATCCACCCTTCCCACGATGTATCCCTTTAATTGGGCATAATACATATTCCTCTTCAATCTGTCCGTGAGCCATGCTGCCTACATTTCGATTCCTCGCTAACCCAATATCCTTCTCAATAATATACGGGTGAGATTGCGCAATCATATGGTTGATACTCGCTCAAGGCTTAGTTTAGCCTAGCTCTCGTTTCCGTACTGTGATTCAGGGGCGCAGCTATAAATGAAGGCTGGGTGGGGTTTAGGGGCAACTAATACAGGGGTGTATGGAGGTATGGTATACCCACCAGGATAAGCGGTAGGTGCGAGATTAATAAATTGCGGAATTTTAAGATAAATGGTTCAAAATGGTGAGTTTTACGGCTTTCTGAGGGATATTTTATTTATCCTTATACTATTCTATTAGTAATATCAATCCATCCCTCGCTGCGCCACTGCAGTGATTGACGCATTTATTGAATGATACCCAAGCTTTGCGATGAATTCCCTCATCTTTATTTACTCACCTCTTGCTGTGGGTAATCGCCTCGGTAACTGGGGAAAATTACAACTCTCTTCCCAGCCGAGGAATGCTGCATAACGGTAATGACATCACTTAAGTGTCATAAAATACCTTAAATCACTGTACATTATGTAATTCAGCGTTTTCATGGTCAAGTGCATCCAACAAAATGTTTACGTTGTCATAGCTCAGTAACTAAGGAGTTGCGAACCCACGTTACCGGTGCAGAAAGACTTCCGTAAAATGAATATAATACAAATGAAAGCCGTGCGATTCTTAAGAAACAGCTACGGGCGTACAGAAAGCGTTTCACCGATTTTAAGCGAATTAGGCTGGGTGCCGCTGGAGACTCGGAGGCCGCGCGCTATGCTTAGACTGCTTGAGCAATTAAGAAAAGGTATATCTTCAAGAGCGACACGGAGAACATCATATTAGAGCCCCAATATATTTCCAGGTCCGACAGAAGCGATAAATTCAGAGAGATATTTTCCCGAGCGGATAGATTTGGAAATTAGTTTTTCCCACGAGCCATAAAGGGCTAGACGTGATTTTATTTGAGCATTTGCTTTTTATGTTAAACGGCTGGTGTCCTAACACCCCCTGCAACACGCCATTTTAGGTGGGTTTCGGAGTAGTATGTAGATTTGGATGTTTACATGACAGAAATGCTTAAAATTTTCTCCCCTACCACCTTCTGAAGTACTTCCTCCTTAAACACCCTGTATTGCGATTTTCAGTCTCGCCTCCCATCTTAGTACTCGCTCCATCCTCACCCCCTACCTCCTTGTTATCTACCCTTGTAATTTCCTCTCTTCACCCACCATGTCTCGCACTTCCTCGTTCCATTTCCTCTCTGTTCATCTTACCTCAAATCTCCTCTATACCCAAATTTTGAGCTCCTCCTGCCTACTCCCATCCTTCCTCACCTTTCATCTTTCCGCAGCATAGTACGTGCTTCAAGCGCTTAGCTCCGTATCAGACTCTTCGGTAGCCTTTAATGTATGCTTTTACACAACTTTCCTCTCTTCAACTCCTTTCATTAGGGCCTTCCGTCACTTAGGCCTCATTTTCTATGGTTATTCTCTCTCTGATACCAATATTACTATGCATTGGAAGATTTTTGGCATGCAATAAACTCGAATTGGCCATAAGAAGCTTGGTTAGACTCTAACTGATAAGTGAGTTATTTATAATTTGACGGTCTAAGTTTCGATTTCCTAAAGAGAAATTAAATTTAAATTAAATTAAAAATTAAAAATAATTTCAGGCAGTCCTACGTTATGCTTCGGCATGGATTCTCGAAAAGCTTCATCCGGTCCAATGAGTGTTGTTACGTTTTCCATTTTCACCTATACACAACTGTGCCGAATCCAGTGCAGATTTATCGCCGGGAAGCAGTATCGTCACCGGTACAACTTCATGGTGTCTCCGAGAACAGATTCCTTTGATGAGAGATCAGGTTACACCTTGAAGAAGTGTATGAAGCGGGTTAACTGGTTTTTAATGGTAGGCAACAGAAAAAAAGTTTTTTTTTCATTAAAATTAAATGCAACTATGAGTAATAATACGGTAGCCGGTGTTTCAATGTTTTCCTCGACCTTTGCTTATGGCTTCTGCCATCATGCGCCCTCATCTATATGTTTTCTCTGCGTGCGTCCTAGAAGTAGCGATTATAATTTGCAAAAATATGGATAAGATGGAGCACATTCAGGCTTAATACGGTGGGAATTTAAACTATGCGGATTCCAAGTATGATAAAAATTCAGTTCATTATTTATGTCAAGAGAATATTAACCGGACTTTTATTTTCGATGTTTTTATGCGTTACGCGATTTTGCTACAATATTTGTATAATTTTTCAATTCCATTAATGGATTGGTTTCATCAAATTTTTTTATTTGGGCGGAAATATTTAATATATGTTCCGACTCATACTTTCTCGTTTTGAAAGAGTTTTGATGACTTGTGGTTAATTGGTGAGGTCTTGTGTCGAAAAATATCCTAAATCTCTATGTTATTAAGGCCTGCGCTCGAAATAATTGGTATTTGATAAAAAAGCTATTTTTGGATAACTGGAACCCACTGAAATTATCATTATAAATTTTTTGATATGTGATTTTACCACCTTCATGTTGCATACATGGTCTACAGCAGTTTAAATCTTAGATATTGACCGATTTTTCTATTCCATCATTCAACGACACAATGGAAATTTTCCTTGTGCGGGGAAATGCGAACTTACTTATTTATTCTCTATTTCAGAACCTTCACGAAGCTTACGTTACCATGTTAGTGGAATTTGCCTTTTGATTATTGACAGCTAATCAAGGATTACGCAACCGTTTGCTGCCATGAGGAAGTCATAGCGTGATTGAGATGAGAGAATTTCTACTGAGTGAGTAGAGAATGATTTTTATATGTTTTCTCACCTCGGTAACCTACTACTAATTAGTAATAATAATGATTGTCTCGGAATGATGTCATTGTTTGGACCGTGAGGCAAGAATAAAAATATTTTCAGTATATCTCGCAGACATTTTATGGCGTTATGACAATGCTCCATCCTTAGGTTAGGAATTGAATGGAGAACGGAAGTAGATTTATACTAATGCCAGGTTTTTCTCAATGTACCTCTATTATCCAAATTATCTTATCATTTCTTAAGTCAGTATAAATAAATTCATCCCTCGGATCAACTTATTAAGTATCCAAATCAAAAGCTGTCAGTCCGTTTTATTGAATAACATGCCTTCTCTTTCTGTTTAAGACTAAATTACCTTTTTCCCGCAGATTACTCGTCTTCAAATTGCCTTGTGTTACAGTTTTATACCAGTGTGTGTTTGATTCTCCTCTCTTAAGAATGGCCTGAAGTAAAGTGTCAGTTTTTATGGACTTAACTATTGAATATGTCTTCATTGTCACCTCAAAGTGCAAGTGGAGTGATGAGAATTTATCTTTCAGTTTATATTATTACTCCAGTAAGAATGAATTTTTTCCTGAAAAGATTCGGGGAAGTTTTGATTTCTATATCTTCATGTTTTTTGGGACGCAGAATCGAATACGAGGTTTTTCAACACAATTGGTTGACACAAAATTGAAAAACAATTGTGAAACAGAAGATTTTTGGGTTATTGTTTTTAACTAGAAATCTATTGGCATTCGACAAATAACTTTTCAACTCAAAATTCAAGCACCATTATAATTTTCCTTGAAAAAAAAAATTTCCTTGCATTTATTTATCCAGCGAACCGTTCAACCGTGATTAAACTACCCCCAAAATTTCTAGTAAGATACTTTTTTATTACATCTTCACTTGACTGTATTTACCAGCCGTCAGTTTGTGTCCATGGAAACTGACATTTGGACAGTCAAAAACAGCAGTTTGTGCGTGTTGGCTATGAAACATATTTTTTCTTACCATCAACACATTCCTTAAAGAATTCGTTGAATGATATCTCTTGAATTGCTCCCACAGCGCGTGGTGGAGCCGCGTTGAAGATAAACGAACGAAGTTCGACTCGGCGAAATAATGCACTCGAGTAAGCAACATGATTCAAGCGGGTGTGATGAAGGCGGAAAATTTCGGAAAGGCGTTTGTGCAGAGGAAGGAAAAGGAGAGGGCGAAGCGGACTCGCGCACTGCCTTGGGTAGGTATATATGGGTTTTGTTGCGTCCCTGCCATTTCTTCTTCCTCTGCTGTTGCGGCTGCTTCCGAGAAAGGCATACAGAGGTGGAGAGGATGTTGAAGAGATGGATGGAAGGAAACGTGTTTTGGTTTGGCTGAGAGGAGCAGAGGAAGGAAGGGTATGGTGGAGTGAGTCTGTTGGCATCTTGAACTACTCTCCAAGATTGGGAAAGGAGGCGTTGAGGCCGGGAAGGCTTGTCCCACTGTTCCCACACCCCGTGGCACTCTCTATATCTGTCTATCACTCGGTCTCATCTCCTCTCTACGCTCGTATCTCACTCCATGCTCCCTCTCCCTCCCTCCAGTTATTTCCTTCTCTCCTTATTCCTGTAGAATTCTTCCGTCCCTTCACCCTCGTGCGTTCTCCTTCACTCGAACTCGAGTCTCCCTCTAGTGCTGGCGGAAGGTACGAAAGGGACACTGAGTGGGAGAAAGGGATCTTTCCAAAGGGAGGAAGTTCCGTTGAAGGTGAGGGTTATATATTTATATTTATGCATAGGTATACATGGCTGTGGGTCCTTGAGCGAATGATCGAAAGACATGCTTCGTCGTCCTTGCCAAGCGTCCGGAAATATGAATGGGATCAAATGTGTGCAACCGGGAGTGTGAGCCGCCGCTGCCTGTTTTTTTTATTTCCCTTTTCTTTCCCGTTAGAGACTTTCAGCCTATCCCCCGACGGAATGAAATAAATAATGTTTAACGAGCGGGTGAATGATATTTGCCTCACGAATTTTTCTCTTAGTTTGTCGTCTATGCTGATTACTTTAACGCATCCTGGAAACTAATGTTAGGTACATTTTTGCAGGGTTTCCCCGCTAGTCATGTGATGTACTGATGCATAGTTCCACTCCGAATAATTTCTGTCATGAATGTTTATTTTCCTTGATTTTTCAATGAAAATAACTTTTCTGTACATAAAATATAAGCAAAGTCAAAGAAAGAGTTAACTATCGATATATTTAAATATCAATTATTTAGGAGTATCAAAAATGTGTCTAGGTATGTATCATCATATCCTTCTGCTCAGAACTAATTATCGCTTGTCCAGTTTCTCATTTTTTGTATTTTCTAGTGCTTTCGTCCTTTTTGTGTCGCATTTTCCTTACATTTTATTTGTTTCTTACACATTATTAGATTTAATTTTCATTATATTAGTTTGCTATTATTTGACTTTTTTCGGAAATCACCGCAAAGTTATCAATGATTTATCTGTACCGAACTCTTTGTTAGTAACATTATGATAATCATTTTCCTATACAGAGATAATGTACCTCGCAAATTGGAAACGATAATTTTCTGTTAATGTTATTTTTATGATCATTACTATAGATATCAAATTAGGTATAACTCCCTCAAGGTAAAATTGTGATTCACCAAAAATAACTGAAGGGCATAACACAAAGCATTAAATATTTAAAGGTAAAATTTACGCCTGCTATATTTCTTGAATTATTTCCAGGCACAAAACGGCTTAGTATTTTTTTACCGTAAAAATATCAAGTGCCGAACTCACGATTGTGAAAACAAGTCAACATTTCACTTTATCTCTTATCGTTCCTTTAGAGGTCATAACTCATCTGTACTCGACGTCTAACCATTATTTTCGGTGCTTCCATTAATATAATTTATATTGTAAAATGAAGCGTTTTCTCAGAGAAGAATTTTTTATGCTGTCTTTCTTCTTAAGGACAGTTTTGAAGGGGGTTGCGTTGCGTTTTTTTTTACCAATAAAGTTCCTAAATATATTAGTAGCCAATTCTTAGTAAGATCTCTGAATTCAAGTTCATTTTGTATTAGAGTACATATACGGTATTTTTATGTCACATCTCATTTACTGTTGGAGTGAAAAATTGAGTTCCTCCAGATTCCTGAGAAAGGATGTCAAAAAGTTTGCTGGAGGAAATTCTGCAATGACGTTGCCGTGTTTAAATAGGAAAATATTGGTTATGGATGGGGCCATCACGCTATTTTGCTTCGGAGCATAAATCCTTCCGCGGGGATCCAGCTAAGAAAACACGCGAGGCTCGGAGAGTTGGAAACGAGAAACATGGAATCCCTTGGCATGAATAAAAGAGCATCCATCCACTGAGGAGCAGGCGGAAGAGAATGCAGGGAGGGAGCGTATGGAAATCATGAGTGCTAGTGGTTGTGACGGGTTGGTTGAGGCTGCTGGATCGGAATGTTTTATGCTGTGATATCAGCATCGAATTTTATTTGTTATTACTATAGTATCGCTGAAGTTTCGGTAAGCAAAAGTGTGATAGATATCCCTAATATGCTCACACTAATGCTTTAGAATTTTTTAAAATAATTTTACTTTATCTTTTTTAAAATTTTATTCTCAAAACCACCGGATACAGCTTTAATTGGGCATTTTATACCGGGGTATTCAACAAATGTAACAATAAAACGTGCACGAACATCCATGCCCTGGACCGGGCGGGACTCGAAACCTACCCAGGGGGGACTCGAACCCGTGACCTCTTGTTTGGCTGGCGAGGACGGTACCCCGCCGACACCGAGGCCGGCAATGATAATGAGGAAGTGCTTAGAAGAGTGGGAGAAAAGAGGTCTTCTAAAAACTTTAAGGAGAAGACTTTGCCCTCTTAGTTGGCCAAATTATGAGATATGATGAAAACTATCGTAGAGGGACAGGTGGAAGAGAAGAAGGGCAAGGGACGGCCCCCAATGAGTTACATAGAACATGTCATTAAGTATGTAAAAGAGAAGAAATACGTAAATATAAAAAAGGCTAACGGATTAGAGAGAGGAATGGAAAGCTGTGTCAAATCAATCTTAGGGTTTTTAACTAATGATGATGATGATGATGATGCTGAAGTTCCGTTTTGAATAAGTGTAAAAGATATCCTTAATAAGGCCATATTATCCCATTTCCGCACATGGATGGTAATGGTGTCAAAATCTAATGTGATCTACTTCTAAACCAGCATTCAAAAGGATACAATATTTAGGGAAAGCATAGTTTTGGATGAAGTAAAGTTAAAAATCATCTTTTCTAAGTCGTTTTATTTTTACTTTTATTATATTTGTAACTTATTTATTGGAAGTATTGAAATTATAGGATCTGTATATTTATATAGACAGTGTTCGCGTTGAAATTCCGATTAGTACCCATCTCCTTCAGCAAGAAACATTATTTCTACCAGCTTCAAAAATAAATCAATACTTGAATTAGGATGACGAGACTTAAGCAGTATATTTTTGGCGATTTGGAAACAAAATATTGCAAAGTTTTTCATCAGGAGCCTCATTCGTCCTGCACGGTAGGGTGTAGCCACGTGGCTACAGTGGGCGAAAATGGGTTAATGTTTTAGACTTATTTTAGCTAATATTTCAAAAGTTATCAGAAACTTTTTTTCTATTATTCTTGTCTAATGCCTACGTTTGTGGAAATGTCAGCTTTTTTCATTACTATTCCATCTATGATCGAGGGTTGTATGCTTGATACTGTGGAGAATTTTCAATGATGTCCACATTTTTGTCTGAAAGGTAACCAAACACAAATGAGTTATAATGCTAATGGGGATATACAGTTACTAATGGGGTAATATTAAGGTTTGTAGTTGATGTATAATACTTTTGACGCCGTTGGAAATTATATGGACTTGATCATGCGTGATGAGGCTGTTATTAACTAAAATTCCCAGATTTGGGGTAGTGGTAAGTTCGGTGATTTAGAAAATTTCAAGCGTTTGCCGCATGAGAAGGGGTGAAAATTCATTCCTTATCCTAATTGTGAAGCTGTTAATTTGTTCGCGTAAACAATCAAGCGGGACAGCAGCTGAATACTGTCGAGCAATATGGCGAAACCCCTCCAGCGTTGGTGGTGGGCGTGGAGGTGGGCGCGGGTGCTAAAAAATCCCGCTAGAAAGGGTTGACTTCGGGCAAACACGAGGAAGATGATGATGATAATGTGTGCTTGTTTGATCGGAGGGAGCGTGGGGTAAGTTGACGACGGCCAAAATGAACGAGAGGCCGCCGAGTGGCGAGCAGGAGAGAAGGGTGAGGACAGTGGAAATGCGGTGGTAAAGAGAGTAAAATACTGACGTAAAGTTCCTGTATATGTACCAATTGCTCAGGCAAATATTCTAAAAGATAACGCCAATAAGTGGACAAAATCCATACGTAAGTACCCTGGTGTTCATTACTAACCCTTTAATCCTGCCCCGAAATGAAAGGAATTATCACGGAATGGAATTACTACCGGCTGTGATTAGTACTTTATCTACCTGATATATTTGCTGAATTCAGTGTGTAGCGGAAAAATTCCCAGGTATTTATGACTCGGGGGAATTCTCCGAATGTATAACTTCCTGATTTTGTTTGACTTTAACAAAAAGTATTGCCCGTTATAGACTAACGTGTTAAATATTGCGGTAAATGTGGGGTACAACGGTGGGAATTTTGAGAGGGTAGGATGCTGTTCTTGAATATTTAATTTAAAAATTCTAGCCATTTAGATTTTCCTTTTAGGGAATCTTTGGTCATTTAAAAGTGTTCTCGCGGTTAATAATCGAAACATAATCGACTAGCCCCTTATTATGCAGCGGCGAAAGGTTATGGAATGTTGGCTCTTGTAAAGGTGGGTGAACATTCCCAGCATGATAACGCATATATATATCTAATTATATAGGGTATACCTAGGGTTTATACAAGCGTAATATAACAACATAGTTACTCGCAATTAATAAAATGAAACGCATACAAAGAAAACTCAAACAGGAAAGATTATATCTGGAGCTTTCGAAGCTCTCTTAGATGTTGACAAAGAAGCTTTCGAAGCTTATGAGTCAACGGCTAGAGAAGGACATCTCATGACACAGACTTTGAGGAAGAAGCCAATAGCTTCGATAGCTTTGGATATAATTTCTCCTGCGTGAGTGTTCTTATTATGCGTTTCATTTTATTAAGTGCTTGTGACTTATTGTTTTGTTTTTATGTGCTACACGCATCGTTTCCTGCGATAATGTGTGTTTATGACATTTTTTCAGAGAAGTTATTAAATTACCCTTTAATAAATTCTCTTCTCACTGTGCAGTTTTCCTTCCCACACCTCTAACACGTAGTGTTCCTGAGGGTGTGAGCAATATGCTAGAGGGTGAGGCGAAGAGCAGAAGTGGGTGGGTAGATGTGAATTTCAGTGGGACACTGAGATTGAAGTGAATTAGTAGTCGGATCAAATGGAAAGAGGAGGACAGATTGGTAGCTGGCAGCGGTTTTCGGGTGGGCGGGAATCGAGCAGGAAGGATGGGCGAAGGGGAGGAATTCAGGACGGTTTGCGAGGGATATGGGGAGGAATGGGAGAGCGAGCAAAGCGTAGTTGGTGGCGGAAGAAAGATCGAGGTTCGCTAAGTCATCGACGGAGGGAGTGCAGTGACAGGAAAGAATGCGGAATGAGACGTTAGCGAGACAGAGATTTTATATTTCGATGTGTTGCGTTACGGGCAGTTCTTAGTGAAGGCTGTGTGTTGAATGTTTCTCCTTCCTAGCGGAAACCGGGTTTCTCTACATAATTCCTCAATTTCTCATGAAATCACCCTTGCATTTTCAATCAATCCACCTTTCCTCATTGTACCTCAACTGCAGTTTGCCTCAGTAAATAAACAGTTGGAGGCAGTGCCTGAATAATTTTTTTGAAAAAATAAATGTCCCGCAGAGGCTGGAAAGAATGCGAAATGAAATGTTTATGAGGGGAATTTTCAATGATTTAATGTAATTTAATCCCAATATTTTGATTTACTACGTCGGGGTCGGATCTTGTTTACCCCGATAGGTGGTGACTGTCTGAAACCGTATTTTTCTATATTGTTCTATGATTAGATTTGCGTTTCTTCGATGTAATTTCAGCTCTAAATTTATATGCTCTACGTAATAACTATTTCTTAGTTTCGTGAAACGGTAGACGGAAGTTTCCGAATAATTGATTTGATCTATTAAATTGTTTTCTCTTATTCTGGATTTCAAATTTAAGGTTGGTTTGGAATGGTTTAACACACGCCAGTCTAAGCTACAGTGAGTGAATTTGACCCTTTCAAGGTATTGGAGCCAGATATTTTCCGTGAGCCTTCTTTCTTTGCGAGGAGTTTTATAGCGGCTGCCCACAGGATTCACCCTGGGATTGAAACCGAGACCCTTTGTACATTACTTAAAAATTCCTTCTACTACCAGGACAACAAACTACCCTTGCTGCGGAATTCCGTGGTTCTTATATAGCTCTAGTGATGATCCTTTTATATTTGAAAAAAAACTATGACATTTCCAATGGTCTAGTTTGGATGTCACCATTGATAGAAATAGATATTAAACCTGCTGGTACTTGATAATTTTACTCATGTGCCAATGAAATACATGTATATGATCGTGAGAAATAGAATCTGACTTATTATTTTGAATCGCTATTCTCAAGCGACCATCCTTAATTCTGTAGCCTTTGATTTCCCTGTACTATACTCACATTTTTATAACTAGATTCTGAGTAATGTACCAGCAGTAGTTATGTGATAGAGGCCTTGGAATGGAAGTGTAAAAAATATCTGCAACGAGAGAGAAGGGAAGAGCAAGGAAGTTTGAGTGATCGCCACAAACATTTCGGCAATATCGACTTGCAAGGCATTCTTTTGATCTCAGAATGATATTCGAGCTCACATATCATGCAGCCCTGAGGGGGAGAGGAGTGATAAATTTCGTAATGCGATTGGAAATGTGTCACGATCCATTAACGTCACCATGATGACACAACGCCATTTGGTGCTTTTGCTGTTCCGAAGTGTGGAAGCTGTGTTCCAATACCACAGATTGTTGTGGGAAGCAAAGGACTTACTTAAGGATTAAGGATTACCAAAGGATTAAGGACTACTTTTTCGCGGAAATCATCGTCCTTAGTCAATCAGAATAGTCGTAATTTTTTGATGCTACGTGTTAAACACTTATCTATTCTGGCTTTAGAAAGAATGGATATAATCCTGGATTTAAGTGGATAATGGATTTAATAAATACATCACTGATCGTTAGGGGCATAAAAAACAACTTAGAAAAAGGGCTCATTCGATATCTCAGTATAAATTTTTATAAAATAATCTATTTTCGTTGGGAAGTACGCTTAAATAATAAAGGGATCATTAAATATTATTCAAAATAGTATGTCTAACCTCTCTTAAGTTAAACAAAAACTAGTGTTTTCGATGAGGGCTAACTCAAAACTTAGGATACATCAGGCATCTACATCTACGTAATACCCTGGGAACCACCTCTAGGGTGTTTGGTGGGGGGTGATCAATCACCAACATGCATCATACAAGAGGATTCCCACATTCACACCACACGGTTATAAAAATGTTACGCATACGCTAAGGCCAAACTTGCCAAATACTCGTGAAGGCAATCTGCCTATGAAGCTAGAACATGCAAAACATGCTGTTTAAAATACAAGGATAATTCAGAAACATGCATTACGGAATACATAAGTTAGTAGGCTGCACTATAAGGCAACAAGGCTTAATTATGTCCTCGCTGGCATCTCGAATCGAGAAACCCGCGGAAATCAGTGAAATAATGTAAAAAATCAACCATCTTGGTCGTAGTTCCTTAGCTTAGTTCAGTGCATCCTTCGGTGCTTGGAATTCTCACCTTCCTCATGTTCAAAGTTGGTGCAGCGGGGAACAACATCTTCACGTCCTAGGCACGTTCCAAGCTCATTTGATCTGAATTAATGCAACTGTGCATATACTTTGAGGTATCCAAGATAAAAACTTCGTATGGTAATTTCAAGGAATTATATACCTTGAAAATGACATAATATATTAAAAACATGGTCAGTAGTTGAGTGTTGTATTAAAGTGTAGAAATTATCATGGATATTTACCATGGATATATCGACCTTTAACGAAATCAAAGTCGAAACGATTTTATACGTACTTTGAGGCACTTCAAACTTAATTCTGCACAAACTTTCCCCATTGGGAAGTATCGCAGTGCGATATAAATGTATCACTTGGATGTAGCGTTGGAGGGAGGAAAAGGAGGAAGTAGGTGGCATTTTGGAGGAGGCCAAGTGGGAGGGGGAAGGAGTGAGGACCAGGAAGTAGAGGGAAGATGAGAGGTTCGAGGAGGAGGAATATATGACAGAGGACCCGGAATGGCTTGGAGGGGCGTTTTGAGGGGAGAGGGTAGGAAGGTTGAATAATGCATGAGGTGCTTGGTGCGTGTCTTCATTTGTTTCAAGCCGAATGGAAGGGGTGGGGTGGGAGGGAGGGTTTCTTTTTAAGGGGTGGTGGGGGTTATATGTGGGCGAGAGTAAAGACGGAGATTCTTAGCCCATCCCAAGCATTCTCTTCTTTTCTTCTTCTTCTTCCCTTCTTCCTCTCGCTCTTATCCGTTCTCTTCTTCAGCGTCGCAGTGTGGGCTTAGCTTCCTTGAGACGTAAACGGCCACTGAAGACATTTGCACCATTTTTGGTGAGCGGGGTTTTCATGTTTCAATCGTCTACGACGAGGGTCTTCAACGCGCGGCTGCCGCATGCGACCCGCCGGCTAATTTCTTGCGGCCCCTAGAGGCAAAAAAATATTCTATACAACTACCAAAATAAAACCAAATATCGACACACTCGTCAAAAATGAACGATGTCAAAAATTGCATTGATTGGTTGAAATGTTTAACTAATAAAAATTATTGCACATCAAAATTATATGAGTGGTTAGGAAGCCAAAGGGTACAAGTGATTTTTTTGTTCTTTACAGAGTCAGGAACAGAAATTAGGCATAGAAGACAAACGGAATCAATTAGATATTTGATGAAGTGCATTTTATTTTCCGCTCGATGTCAGCACAGAAATGACTCACTCGTATCCCTTAGCAACCAATTTTTGTGTATTTCTTCTAACAATTAACTTTACCTAACTCTGTTGAGAAAAAAAATCACCTGTACCCCTTGGCTTCTCACCCCCTCATATGTTTTTAAAAATTTATTGATGTGGTGGTAAAGTAACGTGGAGGATTGTGTCCCTCCGGACGATGTGAAATAGATTTTTGGCCCATGCATTAAAAAAAGGTTGAAGAACCCGGTTCTACGGCATTCAGGGTGTGGGGGGAGGTGGAGGAATATACAGCAAGGGTGCCAGCCTTGGCAGGGGGTAACTGGGGATGCAAACCATACTTTCCGAGGAATTTCCCTGAAATGTGTTATCTAACCCATTTTCGCCCGGAAAACTCTCTGCTAGCGATTTTAAATGTATTTAGGTACGTTGCTCCTTTTCTATTCCTTCCCGTCTTTCTCTTGCTCTTATCCCTCCTTATCCTTGCATTCCGTCCTCTTCTTCAGCTTCTCAGAGTTCGGCTTAGGTGCTGGGAGAGATAAACGGCCACTGAAGTCCTTTGAACCATCGATGGTGAGTGGGTTTCATGTTTCACCCGTCTACGGCATTTAGGGTGCATGGGAAGGTTTTCCCCTTCCCCCACACCCTCAATGTCATTAGTGCCTTTGCATTACGCCCATTGTGCGCCTTCTAGATGTTGAAAAATCAAGACATTAAAAGAAAAGTGAAAGATTGTTTAGTAAGTGATATTGTAAACTTGTAATTTCTTTATTTTAATCTGAAATGTACAAAATATATTAAATTATCATAGTTTTGTTTAAAAGCCCCTAAAGTTGAAGTTGAAACTTGTAATATAAATGCTATGCTCTCAATGTGCCACATGTTGTATTGAATAACTGGAACCTTCTGACAAGCCATATGGCTTAGAAGGACCAAGTTTGTATATACAAATAAAGGCAATAAAAAAAGCATATTTATTGGGCATGTATTCTTATCAAATGGATGGTGAATGAAATTGAAGACCTAAGAAAATAAAAAAATATGTCATGTAATATAAACCATACGTTTAATGTTCTGTACCCCAGATAGAGTATTGGACTCGATGGTCCTTTCTTCTGGTGGAATTAGAGCTTTTACATCGATTTATTCTCCCGGTGCGGAAAGTGAGCCGACGGGCCGTCGAGTGGGACGATGGAACATGCTCCCCTTAGCACCTTAGGTGGTGTATTTTTTTCAAAGGAATGCACGAGAAAAAATTCTAAAATTAATAATGGCTCATTTTAGACTTAGTGAAAACCTATTGATACTCTAATTAGCCTCTTATTTCACACTTCAGCATGCATTTCACAATTAAGGCAGAGCAATATTCTACCTTCAGCCTTTACAGGGCTATCAGTAGAAGTTTTCGGTCATCGGAGAAATCGTAAATTTGACATCTAGGGCCTCGAAATTTTCAAACATTCTGTTGTAAATTTTCAGACTCGCTCTTGCTCGCTGAAGACTCTGGATTCGAGAAATGGCATTTTTGAAAAATCAATTTTCGACATCCAAATGCCCAAAAAAAGTACAGACATGGTGGCATTACCAAAACAGTCATAGAAAAAAATAGTGTTTCGGCAATTTTTCCTTGGGTTGAAGACGATTTTATAGGGTTTAGATTCTTTGAATTTTTATCGTATATCATTTCGTTCACACCTAACATTTGTATATGTTAGTGGAGGGGAATGAAATATTTTGTGTACTAGCAGGCCACCCAGCGTTGCTCGGGAAGGATAGTACCTAAAGGAGTGGGAAGTTTGGAACTTGGAATTCATGATCACATGGCAGGATTTTTAGGCATACTGAACACCAAACAATTTCCGTATGACGCGAACGGTATCGGCCAATAGGTAATAATAACTTACCCCGCCTCACAATACCGACCGCTATTTGTGTCCGTACATTTGTAGACCAGACCCAGAATTCACACCCCCAGAAAAAGTTTACAACGAGAGGCTTAATTGATAAGTGAAGTATGATTTGAGTTATGCTTTCCTTTGATAGAGTGAAGAGGTGTGCCTACCCGGCAGGATGTTCAACAGCAGAAGTTGTATGACGTGACGTAACAAATGGAAACGAGAAAACGACACGTAGAACAGGCATATTCTTTTATATTCATTGATACATTCGACGAGGTTGTGACGTTAGCCTCACGAAAATTTCGAGTTTCCGCCGCGTGAAGTCCTTACCTAATAATCCCCTTCTAATCGTGGGATTCCGTTCTCTCCTTAACGCATCTCCTCTCCGCTTCCTTATCCTCTCAACCCCATCCCCTTCTCCTCTACCATCTCGCAAATGTCGTCGCCTTTACTCTTCAACCCCTTCCAGAGTAGTCATCCCATCCCCTCCAAGCAGGAAGCCCAACGTCCCTCTTGTGCGCACCCTTCCCCAATTCTCCCGAAATCTCTCTCTATTGACTCGTCCGTGGGCAGATTTCCTGAAAATTTTTGGACAGGGAATGTTTGACTGCGGAATTAGGCATCGTCGTCGCTGTGACTGAAGGGACGCGCTTCCCATTTCCGTTCTCTCTTCTCTTTCCTCCCCTTCCCTTTGCACTTTCCCTCAACACATTCGCCCCTTATCCCTTTAATTCGCTTCCTCTCGTACTCTTCCTTATATTTTCCGCATCTCTCGAATTTAAAGTTTAAGGACCAATTAGTGAGTTATCACATAGTGTATTTTTATTTATTATAGAAAGTCCAGTACTTGTTTACGTGTAATTATTATCGGAAGTGATTTTATTTTGTATCTTAATGACATGGAAAGGTTCCGCCGTGACTACGTGATGAAAAAAATTATGTCCTTTATAGCGTGTTTTCTTATACTCGCATAAAATGTTCTCGATTTATTATTTGTGTAAACTTTAAACAATAATTGAATGCTTTTATGTTGTAAAATGAAATACTGGAAAATTAAATTTTGCATCATGTCGAAATTTCAGCGAATGAACGTATCTATGACTCTATCAATGTCAGTATATTTCAGCAATGTTCGATAATTCTGCATTGGATATTTCATGTTGAAGGCGCGTATAATACCCTATAAACCAAGTATTCAATCAAACACTACATTTCATTTTTAATTATGTCGCTTTAAAGTGGTTGAAATTTCATTAAGTTCAGTTTTTGAGTGAGATTCGTTCTGTGTACTCGCGTAATCGCTCGTTGATTTCTTGATTTTTCTCATCATAGCTTATTTTGGGAATCATTTGTGTCCAAAATTACTGCAGTATACTAAGGGTACGGCTTGAATATTCTTAATTAAACATTTTTAGGACTTTTTCTCACATTTTCTTCATTACTCGCATTTTCTCACAACTTTTTATTGCTGGTGGCGAAAGCATGAATCCGTAAATAATCTTTATTTGTCAAATTTTTATTTTTTAAACAATTTCATTTTTGATAGTTTTTCTGCTTGTGTTTTAAATTAGTCATATATTTACTTTGGATACTCCGAAATCCATCCTCCTTTATCTCCGAATGAGATGAGATTGTTTCCAATCATGTGATTCTTCTGCTCCCCTCAACCAACCCGGAGTTATATTCGCTCCCTTTTACATCCTCGTGGCGTTTTTATTACTCTGTGCCGAGGTCCTGGCGAGAGTTACTGCCGCACGTGTGGTGAGTTTCATATCGTCCTTTCTCACTAATGCGATGAAGTCTTTGTAATATCGACGGAAGCATTCGTCGGGGTAGGCGATATTTGCTCGATTCTTATGTCTTAACTTAAAAGGCAAAACTATTTTATTTTTCGCCAATAGTTCATGCTTAAATTCGCATGCTCTGCCTTGAGATATTTGTGATATTAAAAGCGTAGCTAATTCCAAGCTGGCTTTTCCTGCATTCATATAACCGAAGTCATGACCATCTTAGCGTCTTTGTATTTCGTTGCGAAAGTCTTATGTTTGATCATAATTCTTTAATTTCTCTTTTTATTAATTCCATAATTCTTCTTCATTATGTTTTAGTTCATATGAGGGGGTGAGAAGCCAAGGGGTACTAGTGATATTTTTCCCGATATAAGAGTGAGTCACTGTTCTGTACTGACATAGAGTGGAGGATAAAGTGCCCTACTAAATATCTAATTGATCTCCTTTGTTTTCTTTACCTGATTTCTGTGCCTAACTCAGTTTAGAAAATTAAATCACTTGTACCACTTGACATCTCTTCCACTCATATGTTTATTTTTGGACTTTTCGTCCTCGTTTTATAACTAAATCTACAGTGTTTCCCAATTTCATCCTCCTTTATCTCCCCATGAGGTGGCCGTTATCAATTATCCCCCTGCGAATAACGAGAATGTTCTCATCTGCCTATTCTGGTTTGATTTTGCCTCCTGTTTTAAAATGGTGTGATTGGTACTATTAGAATCTAGGATTTCGCATTTAGTTTTGAACGAAGAGGAATATAGTTGAAAAATTTGTGAGTAGATACGAAATCATCATCATCCCACTTTTAAAGCGATTAAAATAAATCCCAGATGATTTCCTTTTCGAATCAAATTCTTAAATTTATACACGTAAAACATATATATTTTCTCATGTAGACATTATATTTATGAAAATGTTAACAGCTCTTTTCTGGAAAATTGAAATAACTGTAATGGTTCATTGTCACTTTCAACTTTATTCCTGAAGGACTGGAATCCAATAATTTCTTCTTCTAAACATTCTATAAGTTCTAGGTGACTAGGTGATTCTATAAGTTCTATATTTGAGGTTCTATTGTTGTTTATGCTCATTAAATCTCCTATCGAAACGAAGCTCATTTTCCGTGTGGCTATCCATCTTATGAGAGACATCGTTTCCTAATTTTTTCTGAGAATTCTCTTCTCGCTTTTGGTTACCCTATATTTCACATACTTTCTCTTCCTCTTTTCCCACGTTAAACTTACATTATGAAATTTAGCGTGTTCTATCCTCCATTTTTATTTCGATAGCCAATGTGCTTCATTACAACGTAATCTAGGTCGGCTGCTCACTTGTCCTTCCAATGTAATTTTCTTTGTCTTTTCATGCCATTCAACCGGGGTTTCGGCAGATATTTCCAACACAAAATCTGAAGTTAAAAAGAACTCAGTAATTTTTCCAAATTTTTTACCATTGAAATATAAATTCTTTTCTTGTGACATATTTGTTTCAGATATAAAATATTGTGTTATGGTCGCGTCGTTCAATTGTAAGGTGCTCAAATTCATATTTAATGGGTTTTGAGAATCGATCTAGTGACTTAATTTTTGTAGTTTATCTTTATTACTGCGAACGGGGATCGAGGCAGTTGGATTATGTATTTTGCCGTGTATATTGATTATTTAATCAGGTGTGTTAATATGCATCTGATCTACATTCGGCCATTTTCGTATAGTTTCTCGTTATGGTGCGATGATAAATTATGATTATGATATATCTTGATGAATTTGATATAAAAGTGGTGGTATCTTCCTATTTTTGAATCAATCTTCCCATAAAAATAAGCTAGTCGTCATTATTGTTACTTAGCAAAAATAAGATATTGCTAATTCCTGGCGTTCGAATACTCAATCGGTTATCTTCGCAAGCGATGTTTTTGGCGTCCGTCCATGGTGGAACAGTGAATGACGGCGGACTGAATTTTTCATGATTTGGTTTTATTGAACATAGCTACACAGTCCCAGCGTCCAAATTCTGCTGATTGGGTTGTTGGGAGAATTGGAGAACTGGTGACTGGAATTGCACAGCAGGTTGGAATTCAATTGACGTTGAACGTAGCAGCGGCCGTTTTCTCTCACTGACATGCTCCCATACTCGCCTTTGGGTAAGCTGCGAGGAAAAGAATTGATGCATTAGGATACCAGCCTAAAGTCCAGTCGTGAAAATGAAGCCAAATTTTAATGACATTTGAATGAAAAAGAGAAATTGCATTTCACTCGTTGATTAGATTCTTTTATTTTAGAAGTTGTTCTCGTTTCGACTAGATATTTTGTAATCGTACAATAAAAAAAACTCGCGGAAGTTTGGATTCTTAATATCATAGGTGAACTACAATGGTTTTAGCTAAATGGTTGGGGAAACAATCATTGAATGAAATATATAGTTAAATAAGTAATAACTTTTAGTGCAGTGAGACGATTTGCCTAGTGAGTAACACAAGAAACTGATCCACGTAAAAATATTGGTATCCTTTTTCCGTTATTTTCCTTGTGTTGAATTATGAGTAGGCTACCATAATTCATACAATTTCGCCTAATGTCATCATAAATAATCAATAAGTTAATCATAAGTGTTTTGTGTGCTGTTTTGAGCTGACAGTTGCATTAGGTATACCTATCTGTAGGCCTTACACCACCGTGGTAATAAAGGTAAATAGTGGTCTTATAATTTCAGATTTATTTAGAATGTGCAAGCGTTACTCATAATTATAATTATCCTTGGATATCAATTAAATTAATTATACGATTCGTTGTCTCTTATCACAGGCATTATAATACATGGTCGACAAGGAGGTTTTTTTAATAGTTACTTAATGTCTGTTTTGGTAATAAATAAACTTGCTGGTTATCCAGAATTCATTAATTACGTTGTATCTTTGTATTAATGGTAAATATGGCGCATATTGTATTTTATAGTTCATTTTGATGGTGATTATTTCAATTAACACCCTAGAGATCAGGTATCTTGTTTTTAGATTGACGAGGTCGCTCTTTGTATTGTATTTATAAAGGCGTGGTTATATCTATGATTTATATCTATCTATTCCTGTTTCCATGTATCCTTATCGTTATTTTTATGTGAGGGGTGTTAAAAACTCTGGAGAGCGTTGAATATCATTATAAATTTCTTTTTTTCTATAAAACGAGAAGGGGGAATTGCGTTTCAGAGTAAATCTAATTAAAACATTTAAAAAGTAATGCAAGCGAAACCTAAAATAAGATACAAATATCATTGTAAAATTTAGGGACTTAACTGTAGGTCTGTTGATCATTCACTCTATTAAAGGAAGGATATACGTACATGTACAATGTAGCTTACCTATAAATTGCTTAGGCTTAGCTGAATCGCGACACTGAATTTGTACCTTATCTTTGAAGAATAGTAGAAGTAATATTCTTCGATCAATGTGAATTGTGAATTCAAAGATGTGTAAGTAGGGAATTTAGGTGTAAATCTTCCCCATCTTAAATTATAAATTGAAATTTTAAGTGGTATAAGTTGAAGATTAATGAATTTACTTATAAAAGATTTTAATTGCATTCTATTATTCTTTTGCGTATTTTTTGATGTATCTTTTTCTCCAGTTGCTCTCTTAGCTTATTGTATTCTTAAGGTATTGTTATTATACTCAACAGGTGCATAAGTAGATAAGGTCTAGACGGAAGGGTAGCTATTGAAGGCTTAATCTTGAGAAAAAACCTTAGATCAACCACGACCGAAAAAATTTCCATAAATTTAAGGTAAAATTATTTCATAAAACATCTTCACAGTTATTTTGCATTTTTTAACTTTCCTGATAAAAACGCGAAATGTCAAAAGCATTATTTTTTAGCCATTCACGTAGTACACATTCAACCGATTTTTATAGTTGCTAAGCATTTTTAGACCTCATGTGATATGAAATGATTTTAATAAAAAATGCGCTTATGTTTTTTCTTAATCAGATGCACTTCTGGAACATTAATTACTCATGAAATTATTAATTTATCTCAGATTGCTTACCTTGGTTTGAATTTTGGCAGTTGTATAATTCCCAGTCGCATTGGGTGGTGAATGTTTTCTTCGAAACGCCATCATCTTTCATTCCGCATACCGGCCGGTATATGTCCAGCAAGCATGCCTCTGGGCAGTTACCATTGTAGTCGAGGACACCGTCGCCTCGAGGGGATGTGGCTTGGACCGAAACGGCTAACACCACACCTGCAACGCACCGATGGAAATAAAAAATTAAGTGTATATCATTGGAAGTCATAACATTCACCTCTTTCATTCGTTAGTTTATAAGCATGGAATTGAGTGGGTAACCCCTCTTGCCATGTTTCGAAGGGATATAAATCAGTAAATGAGGTTTTTGAATTATCTAGAATATGGTTCCACCCACAAATCTGTGATCACTCTACCAGCAATGAGCTATTGAGCTTTACCTACCCATGCTTGAGTGCATTTTATATTATTTATTGAATAATAATAACATAGTTAAAATATTTGTCTTAATTAATTCAATATTATTATATAGCGTACTATTGGGATAATTATGTATTTTTTTGCCGTTAACGTTTTAGAAATGTTTGTATAAATTTTTCATCAGTGTATGAAGTCGAGAGATTGTTTGGATAGGTGATGAAAGAATTTACTTTGTAATCGGCGATGGGCATGCGGTTTTCATAGATTCTGGGGAGGAACTAGGAAGGTAGATTTTTGGATGTCCAAAAAAAACGATTTCTGCCGTCGAAAATTTTGCAGTTTATGGTGTAATATATGCTGAAGAAGTGCAAGAGATATTGTTTACATGCGAGGGAAACCTGGAATCCGCAGATAAAATTTACCTAAGGATCCAATTAAAAGTATTATGGGAGATATAATAGTATAATATATGCAAGCGAAATATATAATATAGGAGTCAGCAAAATTATAAGTAATCGACTTGCAATCATTGGGCGGAATTTATATGCACATGTATTGAATTTAAAATCATTTCGAGTTGAAATCATATCGCTATTGCCATTGTCTGCAGTGCGACTCTGCTACAATTTAATACTGAAGCGTTCATTCATTTGAAGCGACCTAAGTATGCGAATTTCATTTCTATGAAAATTATTTTTCTATTTTTTCTTATCTATCGCTTCCCCATGAAAGCAAAGGAAAATTCGTTATTATCGACACGATTAACTGATATGTCCAAAAGCTTGGACCATTGGTCGGTAGAATCCCTCACCTCACTTCATCCAAACGGTTTTAGAAGATCTCTTTAATTAGCTCACCATATAATGGCTCAGTGCCAATTTCTATTGACCAGTAATTAAGTAATGATTGTGATCACGGAAGAATAGCTCACTTACCGATAGCAAGGAAAAATCCGAAGCCCTTTCCCATTCTGTCTGGCGTTTCCTACTCGTGTGAGCCGACAGCGTCACTTCTTCTGCATTTATAGTCAGAGGGAGGTGATGCTCATGCCGAAGAATTTCAAGTTGGCTGCCGTCCTTGAGGCGGTGACCTTCAGATGTTGTTTGCTCTCCTTCAATGACTGGAAATATTTGGACCCACAATCCTTCCATGCAAAGAGAGAGAACCGTCCATACTTAAGAATTGAAGAGTCTCGCAATATTTATTTATCTTCATGATTTTATCATTTAATGAAAAAAGACTAAAAAAGTAAACTAACTATGACCCTCATGAAAATAAAATCGGCTTTTGAAAAATCGTGTTAATAAAACCTGCTTTAACCTTTCAATCAATATTAAATAGATTGAACCGCGGAGTCTCACAATAATATTTCTCGTTTAATTTTTCCTTAATTATAGATTTATTGCGTTTCATCCTCAGGATAATAGGATTGCACTATCTAAAAGTCCACCGTTTTAGTAAAATCATTCACTGTTTAATCTTGCACATTTTTCCGTTTGCGTCCAATTGTGGAATTCCCCCATATAAATGTGTAATTTCCGCGTTCCTTGTGCGATGCATTTAATGAATAAAAATTTACACTAAAATAACTATTTTCCTGAGAAATCAGGGTCACCTCTGTAAAAAGGTAAAAGGGATCGCCTATTTCAACGATAAATTTACTTATTCGAGCTCAAGTAAATGTGAATGAATGTTTTTTTTACGGTACGGAACTCAAAAAAGTCACGAAAATAACTTTTTATGAAACCATTTTAGATGCCAAAAATGTCACATCGCTGAAACTTTCCATATAAAAATAAATTTTAATTTAATTATTGGTAGTTTTGGGCAAATAAAATGTCACGGAAAAAATCCTAACAATACCAGTGAGTGGGTGAGAGGCGTCCTCTTTAAATAGCGATTTGAATACCCTATTAAAAAAAAGAGTTTTAATCGGAAAAATGTTGATGAATACGCTATAGTAATATACATCTATGTTATCACTGTAGCTCAATACAGAATAAATTGCTCTAAATATACTTATATTGTTTAAAATGGCCTTTTAATCTAAAACGAAAAAAAAACTTGAAAACAATGGTCATTCTCTACGCGTCTTTCAATTTTGAGTCTTAAAGCTCAATTATTAGTGAAATAACATTTATTACTTATGAATCACGGAAACAATAACCTTGCCACCACAACGCGATGTTTGGGTGCGGTGCATGATCTGGTTGTATACTCCCGCGGTATTGGTAATACGATTATTTAAGTAGCCAACTTATTGTAATACTAGGAGAGGTGATTTGAATGCACGATTCTTAGACGAATTACCTATGCGCGGTACTTATGACTTAACAAGAGGACGAAATCGGCACCATAACACGAATCTTTTATTCGATGTATACGCCCGCGGTACCAGTAATACAAAAACTCACGTAGCCTCAACTTCACCTTATTTTAATATAAGGTGAGGTGATTTGATTGCGTAATTCTTGGACGAAATGCCTATACGCGGTACTCATGATTTTAAGAGAGGATGAGAGAATTGCCACCATGATATGTATACTTTGGGTGTTTATTCCCGCGGTATCGGTAGTACGATTATTGAAGTAGCCACCTTGTTGTAAAACTAGGAGAGGAAATTTGATTGCACGATTCTTGGATGAAATGCCTATCTGCGGTACTTATGACGTAAAAATAAGATGAGATCACAGGGGAGTGATAAATCGTGCAATGGATGGGGAGAGCAATCACCACCTTTTCATTAACCCAACGTTTCCCGGTGATTCCAACGCCCGAGAAATCCTCCGGACGACGACGCGACGCCATGAAACCGCTTCCCTTCGCTCGTTTCGAGCCTTTCTCCAGCCTGAATGGGTCTTCTCCCTTTCCCCGAGCCATCCATCCATCTTTCTTCACCTCTTCGGAACGACTCCTATCTTCTCTCCCCCTCTTCCCCTCACGAGAGGGGAGATTTTACATTGAGGCAAGGGGGACCTTTTCTCCACGAAATCTGCTCTTATTATTCTCATCGAATGCCTTTTCCCATCTTTCTTCTTCCCCCAACCCTCTTCCTCTCTCCACTCCGCTTCTTTTTATATGGTCCAATCAATTCTAGAGGTATTGATGCTCCCATTAGGTACTTCCTTCCATCTCTTCCTTCCATGGACCCATTTTCCTCCTATCATGTTTTACCAATTATCCCAGTTCCGCGCGATGGCGTTCCGGGATAGGGTGGATCTTTACATTAATGCAACGCCTGATGGTAAAAGTGTGTAGGGGAATGGAATAGGAGGTCTTTAAAGCGCTGGAAGTTAGTGATGAGGGTGTAATGGAACGATTTCAAAGAAATTGCTGTGCGTTCACAAAAAATGTTTTCGGCTCATCACGACGCGGTGTCGACGTTCTCGTGTCTTTTAGTTTTTTTGTGGAGTCAAAGGGTATGAAAACGTTTGGGGATGAAGTTAAAAATTTACCAATAAGAATCATTATGAAAATTCATTGAACAAATAGGCGTGCGAGAATAATGACAGACGGTGAAAGCGGTAAATTGGAATTGGCTTACTCCATTTTTATTTATGCTCATAAATAATTTACAGTGTGTATTTTCCAAAGAAAAGAATATCATTTGGAGTTGACATGAAGTGAAAATGGAATGGATGATAATTTAGCAGTATATGAATGGAAAAACACACCCAGGTATGGTTAGCTAAAATTCATGCTCTACTTTTGTATTTCGGTGATCATGTGTTGGTTATATCCAACGCATTGTATAACGAGGGCTAGATTGCTAGTCGGAAATAATATAATGGATTTCATATATTTTTTAATTATTGGAAAAGGTGTGTGAAATGAATCCAAGGTTGAGATAAATGAACCTTCTTGAAAATTCTTCGACAGAACCACTTATTTTTTGGCAGTTGATAGGAAAATAGCAAAATCTATTAAATTTGAGATTTGAGAAAATGTCAGATTTTGCCGTTAAAAACACAATAATCATACATATTAATAAACCAGGTAATGAAAATTGAATGAGAGAATGAGATACCTCATTGCTTTTTATCCACTTCATGTATTAATTTCATACGAATATTACTGATATCAGTTGGTTATTTAAAAAGACAATTTAAATCCTCTCAATTTTATTGTTCTATCCGCTAGCCTTTTCAGAGTGATGTAATTCTTCTCTTTTACATTTTTTGTAAATTGTCCTATTTAACCCATTGTAGGCCGTCCCTTACCCTTCTCCGTCCACGTTTGATTCCACAGTTATCTTCATCCTGCCGAAAATAGGCAGTTTAATGGGATAGATTGTATCCGGTATTAACTCTATGAAATTATCTACATGCAAGCAACACCCTTCGGGTTACTTCAAGAGTAGGTGAGGTGTACTAAATATCATTAACATGTACGTTTAGTTTTTAAGAATCAAAATGCACTCCCAATCCCACTCACGTTGTACGGATAGTGTGAGGTCCCGTCAAACATTCATCCCTCTGTCCACGAGGTGAAACTGAGATCATAAACCTCTTATTCATAATTAGTTTAAGCATAACTTACTATATGCTAGCTGCAAAAAATTGACTTACAACCAAACGTTTCAAAATAAAAACGCAGAAATAAATGAAAAAAGTTTTAGGAGGTTCGGGGCAGGTTTATTTTCTTGACGTTTCAAAGTTAGAGGGAACCTTCCGCAATCAACCCGAAGCCTAGTTTGAAAATAGAGGGCGGAATCCATCGGAGAGTAAACCGATATGATTCTGAAATCTATACAACCCAATTTCCGATAGAATGAAGGAAAGATTGGTAAAGAGGTTAATTAAGTGTAGCACTTGAAGTGCTCCACGGTGGTGGAGCCTGTGGAGAAGGCTGGTATGGGGTGAGTAGGTTAGTGTGAGGGAATGTCGAAAGGGTAGGAGGATATCCTGGGAAGTGGACCATCTTTGAATTGGTGCTGTGCTTTCGAACTTTTAGGTCAGGTACGCCTTTAAGTATGCTTAGCCGTGGCGGCGTTTCGTCCAAAAGTAAGACGGAGTTCTGATGTCACTGATTTCATACTTGACATGCTTCATATCGGAGTGACCTTGAAAATGTTACGCAGTAACGAAACCATGGTCCGACAAAAAATCACCACGTGGGAAAAGTAAAGTATTTATTCCTTCAACTCCTACGATAAAGGATTTCCACCAAGTCGCAACAGCTAATATTACTTAAACTGAGGTTTCTCTTCCTTCGTAAATATTGTGTTTATTGAAAAATTAAATTTTAAATCAGAATTAACAACTCATAAACAAAGCTATCGTCGTAGTCACACAATTCTATCCATAAATGCAGCAATTGATCTCGGATTTTTTCATTTTAATATTTTTCAATGCGCATTAGTCTATTATTTCTACTACTTTCCTTTAATTTGTGATATATACATAATAGTCGCCAAATTTTTAATAAGTAACTTATCCTTTTTAATGCCCATGAAAATATTTTTGAAATCATGTCAATTTCCTTTTATTACCATTTCATTATTTTCAGTTTTCATTCATTTGATGTGAAATGCCCTTACAGCATACTTTAATTATTTTGAGAATAAAACTCATATTACTCGTAATTTTTATTATTATTGATGAGATCCGCTTTCCGACAATCCCCACCTTTTTGTATAACCTTCATCCTAGACGAAACATTCTATATCATAAGTGTTTTAGAAATTGGTTCATTTAGTGTAACAGAATTTATGTTGAAGTTAAATATGTCATATGTTCTTAATTTGCACATTTTCTCACACTCAAGATTGGATTTCATGGAGCCTTTCATTATTGACATCTTCTTTTAAAAATTTAGGATGACTTTATTCAATGATGATATAAATCGTAGTACAGTTCGGTAGTAGCCAACAGCAGACCAATGACTTAAAGAAAATGTTAACGATATCGTTATGCTACTTTTTATTTTCAACTTTAAATACCCACTTCTATTCCCCTTTATACTGGACGTAAATTTAAAGGCGGACTTCATATACTTGCTTTAAACGTATGTTGTCCTTATCTCACTGCTTTATTGCCCCCCCACCGCACACTACATCCTTTTATTGTGTGTACCTATGCTCTAGGAGAGATATCCGAGCGAGCGCACATTTTTAATGTCATTTCGTCGCGTTAAACAAATGAGCAGCGAAATGAAAGAGCGCCCGGGCAATTTTTGGAGGGACGGGAAAGGGGCATTCTGACGGCATCGCGGCCAGTGTTGCCATTATCGTTAGATAACAGACATTTTTTTTCGTTATCCCCCGCGATGATGAAGGGAGGCGATGGATGATGGTTGATATTGCGTGTGGGCGGGAGTTTTAAAAACAGGCGGGAAAAACAGGCGGGACGGCATCGCCGTGGGAAAAGGAGGAGATACGGGGCAGTAGAACGCGCTCGCCGACCACTCTATGGAATCCTTTACATCCTATCTGATGGCCTCGAGCGAGTGGGACGGCGAATAAATAGGTGGTAGGTGGGTGTTTGGGTTTTTGGGGGTGGGAAGGAGCGACTCGAGAAGTTTTCACGGAGTTTCGCGTTCCACCTCACTCTCGGCGCAAAATTTTGCAGAATCCACGGATACGAGAGAGCCGATCAAATTCTCAACTCCGAGAGATATTGGTGTGATCACCATTGATCTAGAGATTTACGCTCTTGACTGTTTCTCTACTCCTGAATCTACACCCTTTCTCCACTACTTCGGGATTGAACGACTCCGGTTAAATTATTTTAGCACGTTCTGTTGAGGAAGTTTTGCTTTCATGGACGTCATTTTTAGATGTTAAAAAGCTAAATACGCAGAAATGTGTAAATTTCTATTGCTTATATTTAATTAAATTTACGCCTTTTCAAAACTTACTGGCAAATGTGATCCAATTTCATGAAAATAATGTCATTTCACTAGAATTACAGCTCATATTTGCCAATATACGAAAGCGTTGTTAGGTGACTTGGCAAACATTTTTCTTAGGTTTGTGGTATTTGGAACTATTAGTATCCTTATAGAATAAAATAAAGTAAAATTACTTTTCTTTATTCTACACTTTATTTTAAATAGCACGACCCGGGTTTCAGCATCTAATGCTATCGTCAGGTGGTAGATGATGGCGTTAGATGCTGAAACCCGGGTCGTGCTATTCAGAATAAAGTGTGGAATCAAACAAAGTAATTTTATTTTATTCTATAATGCAGCGAGTCCACAAAGTGACGCCTGAGACCGTGTTTTATATTATAAGTATCCCCTCGGAAAGTTAGTTAACTTCTTTTAATAATTTCAATTATTATCCAATTGAGTTTTTTGTATGATCTTTTATTATTCCATCAGTAATGAAATGTTTTCTGTAGACCTGCATCACTATAGAATCTGCGAATAAATTCTTATTTTAATACGAAACTTCTAGAAAATATGGAATGGAAAGCTACATTTTGCAGTCTCCTCGCTATTAAGTCGTCTTGGTCACCTGACCAGCATTGCTTTTCCATCGGAATCAAATTTGAAATCCACACAGCTGGTGAGTAGTTACATACTAAAACTGATTGGAAGTAGCACTTGATTACTCATGCATAATTAGACTCATGATATTACATTTAATTGCTATGCTTCTTTTCCACACATTATCCACGGTTATAAATAAAACAGAGCAAGAGAAGTCTCTACTACAACTCAGTTTTCGTCCCTTGCCTCAAAAACTCATATCTTTTTCCAAGCATCACCTTACCCTCTATTTGTCTCCCTACCTGCCATCCAGTCATGATATATCTCGCAGCGAAAACTGTCGATTCAAAAAAAATTATCGGCTCGCATTGAATCTGTCGTCATCAGCAGTTATCATTTCTCATGGATGGCCTGGTGAAATTTTTACCGTCCTCTTGCTCGTCCTGTTATCACGTCGTCATCGATTTTTTACTGTCATCGTTGACATATTTCATGCCTCTTCGGACCTAATGTTCTTTCTTGTGTTTATCTGTCATTCTTTCCATTCTGTTTTTTTTCCGTTATAATCATCGTTAGGGCATTTCTGTGTTTGAAGTTCTTGACCCTTCTTCGCAGCATTTGCTATATTTGTCGAAAACATGAGAGATACATGGTTGGACAGATGAGGGCAGAAATTTATTTGTCGCCTTTCTAGATTGGAAGAAAGGAGAACGATTGTATTTCAAAACACTGTTTTCACTCCTTCATCCTCCAATACCATGCTCAATGAGCATTGCTCATGCTCATTGCTCATGTCCTGTCAAACGCTTCTCCGGACACTTTAGTTGGCTGGTACTTTGCATTACTTACAACTGATTTGTCATTTATATTGCTCTAATTCCTCTGCAAAATGTTTCCACAGTTACCCTTTTTACTGTATTATACGCTTATATGCGAATTATCTTTCGTGCAATGAACTGCGATAGATACATCTTAATCTCAATGGCCATTCATAGTGCCACTGTGTTCCTTTGGGTACAAACTCGACTACTTTTAGACTCGTTGTACTTTCTGTCGGTGTTTTGGCCGTGAAAAATTTAGAGGACCGTGTGAATATTGCGTCGTAGTGACATCAAGACATTTTTTTTGGTATTGTAACTCCTGCATACAGATGTGACGATTTTACGAACTTACCGAAAACTGGTAGATATAAGCTATTTTCATAAAACTTATTGAGACTATTCTTTTAAATCTATAAGTTTTTGATTAGCTCTTGGAAAACTCTGGTTTAAGCGTAATGGAGATAAAATTTTAAAGACGTGGTAGTTTTATGATGTGTTAGGTGACATGTAACTTATTTAAACGCTGGTCTTAATTGAGGAGCCTTTAGAAGAGTAAATGACGAGCACATAGCAGAGCAACTGAAGATGCTGCTGGTTAGTTAGGTAATGAGGCAAGACCACAGAAACAATAATATCTTATGACTAACATTGAATAGTTTAGGTTGGTGAGAACAAGAATCATGAGGGTTCAAGGCGAACCCTCTTAAGGATACAACACACCGGGGCCGGGACCCAAGCCCGAGGCTTATACGCCCGATCACCCGGGGAGGGGCTGGAGAGGAAGGAAAAAGGATAGAGGCGCCGCCGCGATGGGAGCCCGCCGACGCCTCTGGAAAAGGATAGGAGCGGAAGGGAGTTGATGGGGAAAAACACCTTAATGCTACAGAGCGAAAAGTGCCCACTAATTAGCGAAACCAAGCATACGCAATTAATTTTCTACCAATTCTAGTAGATTTTCCTATGAGGAAGAAAAATCTATCGATCGAATCGGTAGTATATGGTGAGAACAGAAAAAACTGTTTTTTTCTGGTTACTGGTTTTTTTTTGTTGGTGAGAACAGAAAAACCAGTAATAACTAGATCATGAGGGAGACCTATAGAAATATGGTAGTTGCAATATTCTTTGTGGTATTATTCGAGATTTGCCAACGTAAGGAGCGAGAAGAAGATGCATTTTCATTATTTCAGTTATTTGTATATATTATAATATTGCATACTTTATACTTGGGCTGGATAAAATTACTTATTTTTTGTGGAATGAGTGACAATAGATGTGGGAGTAATTCATCCGAAATTTCTTTCGTTCCCTAGCAATTAATGATTGAGTGTTTGAATGGCCAAATTTTTCTTTAAAATTGCGTATAAAAATTTTAAGGAGATATTTTTTCTAGGTTACTCTGGAAATATGTTTTTTAATTTAAACTAATTTATGACTCTGAAATTCTAATTAGTTGGTTCTAGAGTTCTGTGAAAGTATGTTTACTATCGACAATGTATGCTACTAACCGTGCGTGCAAACCTCATGCACGATATAAAAACATTTTAATTTCAATTTTTAATCGGTATTTTGTTTATAATTGTAATCGACGTATTTCTGAATAAAAAGGGAGAATTAATTTCAAATATAATTAATAAAACTCAGATACTATTAATTGACTCCCAGCAATGTTTCAATTCTTGGCTATATCCAGGATTGTATTAGGACTGAGGATGAGCAAGCACTTGATATCTAAATGCTATCAGCATAGAAAAACGAAATCTTTTGAAGGAAGCAAGTATTAGTTATTACTAATACCATCCAGTGCAGTGATTGAAATCAAAGCGTATGAAATGATTTTTCTTACAGTGTTGAGAATCCTATAATTAAGTGGTCGTGGCTAACTAAATGTTTGGATCCACATTAACGAGATGAGTGCCATTATCGATCACATATTTCTATCATATTAAAAACTCTACCAGAGCTTGAGCTCGTAAAGGCATAATTGGTGAGCTAATTTGGAGTTCGCCAAAGGGAGTGGGAAAGCTGATATCCGGTTACGAACTCAATCGGCCTTTCATACTGCCTAACAGATAACTCTTCCGAGAGGAATGTTTGCCAAAAGCTGGACTGAGCAATATTAATTAATGTCGCTTTTCCTTTGATTCAAACTGCGATTAAAAAATTGAAACCTGGAATTAATCTCCAGCGATTCCTCCTTCAGAGAATTTCTCCGCTTATCTCTAAATAATTTTGGCCTTTTTGGAAATTTTTTATCCTTACCGGTTTTTTTGGGCAATGGAGATGTAGGACAATCATATTTAGTATAGAAACGCGTTACTTTCCCCCTTAAAAAATTGCAGGCATTTCAGCGCATCGTCTTTTTTATTCTGCCATCATCCGTATCACGATAACATTATTATATTGGTGCATGGGTATCTGTTAATAATTGAAAGTATTTTAGAATGTCTTTACCCGTAGCCAATGGTCTTTCTTTTCTCCCATCTTTAAAGTTGTGATATTGCTATGATTTAAGTCACAAGACTTCCAGCTAAACTTGTATAATGTAGCAGGTGAACTCACGAGTCAAAAATAAGTCGTTTGTGCCTTGGATACGGTGGCCACGAATGTTTCAAAAGCGGATTATCAAATCAACCCCTAGATGTGTCATCCATCGCGCATTTAATTGGGCTTACAAAAGTCGCCACTCGTGTCACTGACGGGCAAAAGCGATCCGACTTTAACGACGAAATAAGCTATAATCAGGACTGTTAACCGAAATTTGTATTCTCGATGATGAGATGTATCAAATTTATACATTTTTAATGCTATTCGTCGCAATTACAAAAATTCTATTATACTGCAAAATATTAGAAAAAGTGGATCGCTCCGAAATCATGGCCGTGCTGCCGACATTTATGAAAACCGATTAAAAAGTGAACAATGTGGTAACATATATCAATCTTCTATGGGATGGAATTGAACTTCCCGTATGTAGTCTCCTTCACGGTGGCAGACTTAGCGGCAGAAATATTAGTATTTAGAAACGCATTGAACTGGTGAGAAGCCCGAGTCAAGTTCGTCGAGCTTTCAGTGGTATTGTACCACTGTGCACTCGATCAAAATTTCGCTCCAACATTTCCCAAAAACAATAAGGGCAAGCTCAAGGGTCCTGCTTCCAATTAAATTATCTTATTTAGCATGTTAAAGTAATCATTAGGTAGGGATGATTAAACATCGATTAATTTCTTTATAAAGTGTATGTGCCAATAGAATCTCAACTGCTTATTATTTTTTATGACTAACGACATTCAACGATCAATTTGAGAATATAATAATAGATTTTTATAAGTTAAATTCAGCCCATCTGCGAAAAATGTTTAAGTTTTATAAAAGTATTTTCGGTGACTACTGTCTCGTATGACACTAGAAGTGGAGGCCAACGGTCTTTGAATTACAATTAAGAAAAATACAATTTGTTCACCGCGGCTCAAATTGATTGAAAGCAGCATGAAATCGCATTGATGAGGGTTTTCACAATTGCTTAAAATACATGAGTAGAAGAAAAATACCCTTCTATGACTATTCTGAGATATGTTGGTTTAAACAACGATGGTTTCTTAAAGTACTTTATATCCTCCTCTCCGCTCATCACTTGCGTTACGGATAGGATGATTACGTTTCTTCAGTGATTTTTTAAAAGATTTATTTCCCTAAAATGAGTGCAGTTCCCGGGTGCTAACATATTTAAAAGCTCGGGGACTTGATCAGGGTTGAGTCGAGTTCGGGAAGGGATAATTTGGGAGGTAATTTAGGGTTCGGGGGATGTGAAACAGGGGAAGCCGATTTTCGATCACCAAAACACACACACTCACGCCTGCCAACCTTCCCCCGGTGAACTCCTCCTATAACCCTACCTCCAAACCCCATAGCTTACACTCCTATCCTTCCACCCCACCCACACCTCCCAGCCCTGGCTCCTACATGCTGCGCTCCTGAACTCTACCGTACCCTTCCCCATCCTCCGGCGCCACCGCCGCATATCGCGATCGGCAGCCCTTTTCGTATCGCGCCCCTAGCGGTCGGACCGCACACTAACCACGACGCTCCCCACAACACGTGGCGGTAATGGCGGGAGATAAAGGGGAAGGGACGGGGTTGCTTCATGGCAAGGGCCGGCACCGTGTTAAAAGTTGTGTGCTGGAAGGTGTGTGCTTGTGTGTGTGTGGTGAGATCGTTACTCCAGGAGGTGTGTGTTCTCCCCGTAGCTGGCCGGTCGCTTCTTTCCGTCCACTATCTCCAACCTCCTTTTTCCCAGCCCCACATGTCCCCTTCCTCGTTAACCTCTTCGCTTACCTCCTCTCCCCACGTAAATTTACCTCGCTCCCTCCCTCCCTCAGGACGGCGCGGCCTACGTAATGTCTTTGTCGCTACACATATATCGGCTTTTCTACCCTGAGAACTCTCAAGTTTTTTTTTTCCACCAAGCGGTCATGTACGGCGAAATTGATAATTCGGCAACCCTCTCCCTTGATTTTTTTCTTCCGAGATAACCAACCGAGTTTGGGGACTATGTTCGTACAGAATATGTTGTGCAGTGCTTATTATGGTAATGGATAGTAATTGAATGAAACCCCAGTCGCAGCATCGGGTTTTTATCATAACTACTTAGAAATCCTATGTTTGGTTTCGGGTAGAGATAGAGTTTTATTTTTGGAAAGCGATTGAACATTAATTTATTTTAAATATTTGATATGAATGGGTGAGAAGCCAAGTGGTACAAGTGATTTCTTTTTTCTAAACAGAGTTTGGTGCATAAATTAGGTAAAGATAACAAACGAGTTCAATTAGATATTTAGTAGTGTTTTTGATTTTTAACATGATGTCACCTCAGAACAGTGACTCTCTCGTATCCCATGGAAACCAAGTTTTTGTATATTTCTTCTAACAATTAACTGTACCTAAGTCTGGTTAGAAAAAAAATCACTTGTACCCGTTGGCTTCTCAACCCTTATATCTGATCCCCTGCCAATAACTTGAAATGTTTCGTAACTGCCAAACTTTTAATTATTACCCTTCTTTCAGATAGATTTTTAAGGTGGATTTCAGCTCTTACTTTGATGAATTTTAATTCTGTTCTGTTGAATTTCTTTTTAAAGATGTATTTCTGTAGGTATTTCTTCAGCCGGTTTGTGAGACAAAGTGTAATAAGTGCAGGTATTACGATTTTTGATCATGATTTTTCGACAGGTTTTCGCTAAAATATTTAGATAGGTATGTTTTGGTAAAAATATTTGTGTTTGTCTGGGTAATATGGCTTACTCTCTCATTTTCAACCTTCCCCCCTCCCAATCTTCTCCTAGGACACACATTGAAGTGACCATTTGACGCGATCCGCGCATAAGTACACGTCATTATCGAATATAATTAATAACTACATAGCGTCAACGGTCTTATTAAATTGAAACGAGCTTTAAGGTTTTTATTGTTCAATTTTTTCAATCCAGAACTGTTACATAAAATATGTAGTTATGATTCGTATTAAGTGGCTTGCCATTGGAAGCAGCATTACTTTCATCCGTCGTTATCATATCGAATTGTTTCATATCAAGGGAGCAGGCGTAAGAAAAGCTATTTTCGGAATGAGAATGAGCCCATATATTTTATCTGAGTAGATCCTAAACTGCATCATAATTAACGGGCTTTAAAAAAGAAATTTTGAAGTATGGAAGCCTAAATTTTCCTCGCAAGCGTGAGAGGTGGAGGCAATGCAGGCTGCATAATGGGGCTTTCCCGATTTTGCAGGGATGGGTTGGGTTACAATTAAGGTGGAATAAAACCCTAGTGGAGGCAATCATTGGCCTTTTAAAATGATATTTTATTCTGTTTGTCACGTGAACATGAAACAATTAGTTGTCTTCACTACTTAATCATGAATACCTAAATTCTATATTTTTTCCAAGCCTTGCGGTGAATCAAAAACTCATCGTTTTAGAAGGTGGCTCAGGGAAAGAGTGATATTCACACGCCTGAGACGTGTTCTGGGGGATTTTAGATTAGTTCTACCCTCTCCTTTGTAAATCAGGTTGAAGAACCGAGTAGGGTGAATATCCATTTATTGATAGCATCCTTGATCTCAGTGTATTTAACCAACCCGCGTAACTAGGCGCGTCCGGGACATATCAGTCTACCGTTTCTGGGGAAATTTTACCCATCTTGAGTTCCATCGAGTCCTATATAGGCGTTGCGCTATCGGCTACGGGGCGACTACATTCTCGCGCAACTGAATTCGTTTCGCTCCATAAGAGCATGTTTCATGAATCAGTTTCGGCGAAACTGCTGACCATCCGTTCCATGCCTCCTCCTCCTCCAGATCCGCGTCTCTCTCGCTGCGGACCCGTCGTCACTCTAACCCCCTATTCTATCCCAATCTCTCTCTCGGATAAAGGGAATGGTTAGGGAAAGGGCTGAAAACGGGATGGACGGGAAGGCATTTAAGCGATCGAGATAAGGACTCCGCCGTTCGTTTCGAAGGTTCGCCGCCATCATCGCGGAACGCTAGCAGTCGAAGATCGGGAGAGAGGCGTGGGGACTAATCTGTAGGGGGTCCTCATCCTTGCCCATAAAGGGAATACGTTTCATTTACATCCACATACTACTCCACTGGCCGCCTCAAAGGCGTGTGGCAGGGGGTGTTAGGACACCAGCCGTTTACACACAAAAAGGAAATGCTCTAACGAAATTACGACTAGCATTAATTTATGGTTTGGGCGAAAAACGAATTCCCCTATCTATCCGCTCGGCTAAATATATCACTGAATTTATCGCTTCTGTCGGACCTGAAAATATAGTGGGGCTCTGATATTATGTTCTCCGTGTCGCTCTTAAAGTTATCTATTCTCAATTGTCTAAGCAATCTAAGCATAGCGCGCAGCCTATGAGTCTCCAGCGGCTCCCAGCCTAATTCGCTTAACATCTGGATATTGCTGTCTATACGCCCGTAGCAGTTTTAGACTAACCGTGCAGCCTTCCTTTGTATTTTATTCAGTATGTTTACACTATTTGGGAGGAAATATTTTAAGAAGTTCAATTTCGCGGTGTGATTTTTACTATTTTGAGTCGTTCCTGACCATTTTTTTAATGATTAGGAATCGCATTATGGAGAGTAGGTCAAACGAAAATCTTCAGCTCTTTCATTCAGTAGCCCTGTGGATAAGTCCGGGGACGGAGCTCGAAACGTCAGCTAAAACGAAGTTATTTAAGTGGTGGAACTTCCGAGAATCTTTTACCCAAATAAAAATCTTGCTTGCTTAAAAAGTCTTCATAAGTCGCATTTCATCGTTTATTTGTTTTTCTCTACCCGATAATTTTCTCTAACCATAATCTTTCCTTCCCCACTAAAGAGTACGGCCTTGGGGAATAATTGTACATCTGATTAAAAGCATTAAATTGAATAATTAGAGCATCTTAAATGTTCCGTTTCAGACTATGATATTTAAGTGAGTTTTAACATAAATGTAATTTTAAGTATTTTTTTTATCTTTGAAGAGTTGGCTTGGAAATCACTGTTCAAAAATTCTATGATGATCTCCACTCTATCCTCCTATCAGCTAATCTTCAAATTTCTTCTCTTTCGCAACTTTATTTACCTGTTACATATATTTTATTCAAGGTTTTCCGTTTAAATTCTAGTCATCCACTCGTTTCTCGATGATTGTCCTCATCAGGCCATCATGCCTCCAGATTGGATTAAGTTGTTGCGGCTTAATAAGGATTTACCATCTTTCGTAGTCTTCTGAAGATTACCTCATTACTCTCGAGGTCGATCGATTTATTTTCATCATTCTTCTATAGTACCACATTTTGAACACCTGGTGAAGGTAAATATTTTGGATACCGATTTAAGAGTCCTTGGTTCGAATCTGTTTGGAGCCTAACAGAAGTACTCGCGTTGGACGCTGATCAAGGGAAATGATCTGGATCCTCTTTCCTGAATCTGTAGAGCTCA
Organism: Ischnura elegans; assembly: GCF_921293095.1. NCBI lineage: Eukaryota > Metazoa > Arthropoda > Insecta > Odonata > Coenagrionidae > Ischnura > Ischnura elegans. Next base: position 65,015,827 of record NC_060249.1, on the reverse strand, counting down.
ATTTCCTCTAGAGTGAGGTTTTCCTTCAGCTATTCACTCGCACCCTCGAGATGAAGTTTACATGACATAGGGAGAGATCTTGAAAAATATGCGATTAAATTTACTACTCATGGAACATACATACAATATTAAAAATAATGTGCCTTTTCTCTTATTATTACGAAATGAGGAAGGGGTATCTAATTAGCACTGGGAAGCATAGTTGACGTTCATTATGTAACTTTCATAAATTTGACGTCCCTATTTCAGTTGTGCGAAGGAGAATTTTGCCTTTGTCAATAATTGATTTGAGGAACCTGTATTCGTACTTGCGGGTAATAGCAACATAATTTCTAACGGTTACTAGTAAAACGAATTGGGTTTTAATATTTTGTAGTCCTATCACGGGTATCTCACATGAAACCTCTTCTTGAAATGACTTACTTTAATAGTAAGAAGTAGTTGCAACCGTTCAGCATTTGAGTATTGAAATAATAATTCAGAAACATTTTTATCATTGTTATTATAAACATCTAATGACGTATACGAGTTTTTCATTGAAGTTTCATTAAAAATACTTCCATTTTATACCATAATATTTCCCGAGAATGTAAATATTGCAAGTTTTTGGTTGCCTCTTGCAAGAATCATATTCTCGGTTTCAGTTAAAGTCTCACCGCAATCAAATATTGTGTATGATTATGCCGAAAGTAGTGAAAAATGCCTCCTCAATAACATTAAAAGCCTGAGACGGTATGAAAGTAATCCCTCCGAGAGTCTAGTTCCATTCATATCAATGATTATTTTGTATGCTTCCAGAGTAAGCTATGCAGCAGTTCGAATAAATCCATGTTTTTTTGTAAAGTGTTATTTGGGTTGCCTAGACCGTAGGATGAAAACATCGTGTGTTAGAGAGGAATAATTGTGCGAGTGAGTAATTCAAAATTGAGATCCAGCTGTTGAGTTTCGACTCCCAATATTGAATCATACGTGTTGATGGAGGAATAATTTATTAATCAGAAATATTCTAAGGGTAATAAAATTTGATTGGACGCAAGGTAATTGAAGCGGTTTTCTCGAAGGAATTTAATATATGACGGAGTAAAGAAATATTTTTTCTCCATTGAACGTACGCTCCAAAAAAAATTGAGCGTCAATCGTAACATTCATAGTAACGCCATTCGTATAATGACTACTGAGTGGTAAAACTTGGTTCTCAGTAATAGTACCATACTTTATTAGTTACTAGTTTATATTTAGTTATTAGTATATATATTTATTAGTTTATATATAGTTATTAGTTTATATTTACTAATATTTATGGACGAGGGTTGTGATATTAGGTTTCCTGCGACGCAAATTTATTGATAGGGAGTTTGAGTGTGAAGAAGTTAAAAGAAGTAAAAAGAGTGTTTCATTTAAGATTGAGGCCGATTTAACTCTTCTTGATAAATTACTCAGTCGTGAACTCTGGCCCCTGGATGCATGTATAAAACGATTTATTTTTCGCAAGCCCTTCGCCCGCAGTGATAGGGTAAATGTATCGATGGCAAATGATGAAAGTGTCGGGGAAAATCATACAGATCTACCCTTGGTGGACCCATCTGGGTTGTCGCAGGATCACTCGGGAACTGGGCCTCGGGAAATTCCAGTGAACACTGTGTCGTATAATACAAGATCGAAATCTAAGTGACTAGGACAAAATGCTACTACGACCAACACAAACACAGTGAGCCAATCTAAACACATCAAGAAGCCCCCCACCAAATTATTTGTAAAAGAAAATTGTTCTGCAAAGTTCCTTTTTCTAAATATTCAATGTCTTAGAAACAAATATCTTGAACTTGAGGTGGTATTAAATGAACTAGATACTGATGTGCTAGTTCTGGCAGAACACTGGCTCTCTATGGAAGAAATATCCACTAGCTCTTTAGAAGATTTCAATTTAGTGTCCTCATACTGCAGGAATCAATTTAAATGTGGTGGTGTGGCAATATATTGCCGATCTGAGGTTAATATTACTGAACTGAAAGTGAACTTCTCATCTGACAAATTATGTGAATGTGCTGCTGGTTTACTGAAAGTGAAACAACAAACTTACGCTGTGTTATCAATGTATAGAGCCCCAAGTGGAAATTTTGATGATTTTCTCTCTGTTTTGAACAATATTCTCATGTTTGTATTTAGTAGAAATGTAGATGGTGTTATGATCTTTGGGGATCTTAATATTAATTTTCTTGTTGACTCCTGCATGAAGTCCTCTCTCTCAAACTTGCTCACTTCTTTTGGACTACAGGTTATCAACACTGACCCCACAAGAACTACTCTCAAATGTCAGTCCCTCATCGACTATTTCATAACTGACATTTCTGAATCAAAACTACTATGCCAAACGCATGACACTGGCCTAACTGACCACTTCGGTCTCAATGTAACCATTGTTTTTGATAATCCCATTAAAAATTCTTCCCCAACCTATTCCATGAAAAGAATCTTCTCTGAAAATTCAATGATGGAATTTGTAACTGCCCTGGCTCAAGAGTCCTGGGATGATGTGTTTCTGGCCTCGGAATGTAATGAAAAATTCAATGCCTTCTATAATATTTTTATATCTTATTTTAACTCTGCATTCCCGCCCCGAAAAATCATGCTAAAGCAAGCAAATTATCAATCGAAAATCTACTCACCTGAGCTCAAAGCAATGTCACAGCATGTTCGCACTCTCCACTCTCAATACAAATTCAACAATCCTAATCTACGCCAAACGTATCTTATGGCCAGAAAAGAGTTTAAAACCCTCCTTTCTCATCATAGAAGATTGCATGTGGAAAATTACATCAACAACTCTTCAAATGTAGTTAAATCATCTTGGAAAGTAATTAGTAACTTAACGAATGCCTCCTCCCATAAAACCCACCCCTCATCCATGAACTTCAATGGCCAGACTTTCACCAACCCTGAAAAAATTGCAGACATGTTCAACTCTTATTTCTGCAACATTGCTTCACAACTTGATGCAAATACCCCCTCTCCCAGTGAATTTCATTGTCACCCCTCACTTTACACAATGTTCCTCTCTCCAACTGTTCCTTCCGAGATTGTACAGACTATAAATTCTTTTAATAACTCTTATTCCGCAGGGCTTGATGATATCCCTATGCCCATACTAAAAGCGGCATCTAATGTCATTGCTACACCATTGGCTGAGATAGTAAACTCTTCCTTTTCTTCAGGCCAGTTCCCATCTACCATCAAACATTCGCGCGTAATCCCTGTGTACAAAAAAGGCTCAAACAGCAAAGCAGATAACTATAGACCCATATCAATCTTATCTGTTTTCTCAAAGCTGTTTGAAAAAGTGTTCCTCAAGCGATTGCACAACTATTTAACTACTTGTAACTTACTTCATGAAAACCAGCATGGCTTTAGGGCTGGAAAATCTACTAACTCGGCCTCTTTTGAGCTGATAAATAATATCCTACAGGGCCTCAATGATAAACTAGTCACAGTGGGAATCTTCTTTGATCTCACCAAGGCCTTTGACTTGATCGACCACAACATTCTGCAAAATAAGGTAAATGCTCTTGGTATCACTGGTCCAGTCCAGGACTGGATTATGTCATACCTAAGAGATAGGCATCAAACAGTATGCTATCAATGCAGTAGCACCAACTCAAGTATCAAATCGAGCCCCATGAAATCCACAAGGGGAGTGCCTCAAGGATCCCTCCTTGGCCCTATACTTTTCCTGCTCTACATCAACGATCTCCCTACTCATTTGTCTCATTCTAAAATCACTCTCTACGCGGATGACACCTCGACCATCATTACTGCAAATAATGCTCAAAATATTGTTGACCGGACTAACCTCACAATCAATGAAATGCATCAATGGTGTAAAAGGAACAAACTGATAGTTAACAACCAGAAAACTGTCTTCCTCCAATTCCTACATAAAAACTCCTTCAAAAAGGATCTTATCCCTCACATAGACAAAATCTCACAATCCTCTGATGTTGACACCACAAAGTTCCTTGGACTTCAAATCTCCACCAATCTGGATTGGGCACCTCACGTACAGGTCGTACTAAAAAAAATCTCCGTGGGTATATTTATGATTAGAAGGTTGTATCCGATTGTATCAATGGATACTTTAAAAATGGTATACTTCGCGAAAATTCATTCCCATATCTCTTATGGCATTCTGTTTTGGGGAAACTCACCTGCAGCAAAAAGAGCCTTTTCAGCCCAAAAACAAGCCATTAAAGCTATGTACCATGTCCCTATTTGCACTCCCGGTAAAATCTTCTTTGCTAAATCTAAAATCCTCACCCTCCCTTCTTTATATATCCTTACATGTGCCTGTTTTGTCAAAGCTAACCCTTCCCATTTTCTTCAAAACTCTACCTACCATGATCACCTCACCCGTTCTAGAAATAACATCCATTCCAACCAATATTCCAGCTCTCTCTGCCTAAAAGGTCCCTACCACTCTGCCTCGATCCTATACAATAAAGTTCCCGATGAAATAAAAAATTGCAAATCACCTTCCGAATTCAAAAGGAGACTAAAGAGCCTCCTAGCTGAAAAATGCTATTACAGTATTAATGAATACCTGGAGGATGCATTATAAAGGAAATTTTCTAGATGGCAACTTGAATGCCTATAATTTTCCATACTTTCTGTTAGTATGTTTATAACCCTCTCAGCTCTGTTTCTAATGTTTTGTACATATAGTGAAATGATTATCTTGAGAATTCCCAAGAACCTGGAAAATTTTCAATCATGTACATATGTATGTTGGTATCTCATATTCAATCATGTATGTATGCTGATATCTCATATTGACTTTAGCCTTGCAGATGTATAATTTGCCAATGGTGAAATAAATTTATTATTATTATTATTATATTATTATAATTTATATTATGTAGAAATTTCTCGCTTGGCTGCGAAAACAAATTAACTTTTAAACTCAGTTTTTTTTTAATTTTAACAAAACATTCGTTGAAACCCTACGCGTATCGAACCGGATATAATTTTCAATAATAATAATAATACGTCTTTATTGGGCGAGATTGGGACTAGAAAGTCCCATCTTCCATCTAACCCCTCGTCAAACATTAAATATATGCAGTTAAATACATTGTCAAGTTGCTCGTGAAATTACATGCAGAGAAATTGCATAAAAATAAGTAGAAGTTCCATTTTCAATCAATAATTAGCATTATAAGTTAACAAAGTTACTATTGACCAAGTGTAAAAAGATGTTAGTGAACGTGGGAAAAACCTAAGGATATTGACTGTCGTCCTTATTGGAAAAAACCCATTGCAGGAAAACGCCCACACAAGAAGGGGGGCGTGAAAAACCTGCGAAAACCTACTGAGAGAGCTAATGTAAACCTGAGTATACAAATACAATGAATTACATGGAAAATGAGTCAAATTCAAATATTGGCAGAGATTTTTCCGTTGTCTATCGCCACAAATTGAAAGTGCGGCCAAGTGCCCTTTTCATTTCTCTCTTCGGTGAAGTCCGGTCATTCCTCTCTATTTTTCTAAATATAGCCACCGACATTATTATTTTTTTCATATCCACACTGATTTTTAAAATATTGTGCAAGCTGATGTGATATCTGGAGAGTTAGACTTCATTTAATTGGGCCTGGGTTCGCCTCCTTGCATGATTTTTTACAGTTATCCCAATTATAGCGTGGGTGATATGTGGAGGGTTTAATAGGTACAGCACTCAGGCCATTGGATAGCGCCAAGACGTGGTCTACCGTATTTTGTTATAGGCAGAGTAATACTTGCGCCAGATTGTTTTTGAATAACTTAAAATGCCCGTCGTCTCCTGCAAACGGTATGGTACTAATTAGAGAATTAGGTATCATTATTTCGAAATTACGTCATCAAACAATTCCTTTTAATCAAATTTATTTCACTTCTTTGACCAAAGAATGCTCAGAGAACTTATTGCGTTCATATTTTATCTGAGGTAGGACATATAATTTCATCATTGAAGGTATACATCTACTTTAGATATGGAAAGAAGCGATTTCCCTTACTTTCTTGTTTGTGCCACTAAAAATGTTAAATGCTTAGTGGAGGTTAAAAGGGCTCGAACTCAGTATTTCATTTCATTTGCGATGTAAATTTTACGAGTGCCTATTTAATAATCCTTAGCGCGTACGCTGAGCATAATGCTTCAATTTTGTAGAACTTTTTGAGTTGACTGATGAATTTTTGAGGCATGGAAATATTGTAAAATTTTTATTTATTCATGTGATACTTCTATTTATAACTGTAGCCTATTCATCAAGGAGGAAGAGTTACATGGGTAAAAGTGAGGAAACCAAAGTTAGCGTGGCTTCGAGGTAAAAGCACCTTGGAGACCGTAAACAAATTATTATGGTGAAGTAGAATGAATGGCTGAGGTCAGTCTTTCTTTGGATTTTAGGATTTACGGTGATGTAGATGATGTGTGGACACCCACGTACAATGCTTCACATAATTAGGTTTTACTTTGCGTGTTGTGGATAACACATTTTCCTTGCGAAGTCCTTGCCACCTTTCCAGAATGAAACAAGAAATATGCGCCTTGTAGCTCGAAGGCGGCCCCTCAGTCCAAGCTCGTAAATTAATGAGGGTTTCGCGTGCAATGCTTAGGGGATGAGCTTTGATTGAAAACACATGCTCAAACCAGACTATCGAGCCGTTTGCACAAATTTCACCCTCTCTCGATTTAATTTTATCCGCATCTGCTGATCGTGGAACAAAAGTATTACTTACTTCAGTATTATTTTATGCAGCTATATCCAGCAACTTAGGGGCAACTATTTACGGTTAACACTTTAGTGATATAAGTAATATAGGCTATCGAAAATATCCGTTGTAATTTGTCTAGGAATCTTTTTAATGCGAAAGGGACTTGGCAATTACTTTATTGAATATCTACGTAAACTATACACACTTCAGATTTCTAATAAAGTCTTTGCTGAAGATATGTAATTTTACTACTATGTATTAGTCCTATTTTTGTTTTGTTTTTTTTTGTCCATAACACAGGCCAACAATGAAAAAACTAATTTACTGAAAATACCTTATTCTTATGTTTTTAAAGTTGCTGAATCCAAATATGATGGTTTTAAAGTTGTATCACCCACCATTTATTCACATTTTACAGTTAAATTTATGAAATCAAGCAATGTTTTAGAATTTAACAGCTTTTTTATAGTTAAATAAAATTGAAAAAAGTAGGTCTAATGAACAAAGATTACTGTTGGTACTGTTGGTACTTCACCGAGAAGTTCAGGAAGCGATTCATTGCAGAAAAAGCTACACAAGAAGCTTCAAGGAAAAAGGGAAAGAAAATGTAGACCAATTCCAGTTGACAAGTGAACCCTGTATTATCACGCTGTAGTAAATACAAACAATTTTATTACGATGTAGTGAACAGTAAATACAAACAATTTTATGATGTAACACAGTGTTTCATTGATTTCCCTGTATACCGTATAGGGGTATTAGACTAAATATTATATACATATTGCTTGGAAACTATGGGTGATACAAAAAAACTAAGGCCAGGTTTGGATTCGGCACATAAAAAAACTATAAAGATCATCTATTAAAATAAAAAAAGTTTTCAAACATAATTTTTTGTTGGCCTGTGTAATTGAAGCCTGTTTAAAAACGGAGGAGACTCTGGTGTTATTGAGTATTTAACATTATAACTATTTCCCAACCCAGATAATGCAAAAACGCACGGTAAAGGTAACGTGCAAAGCTAGGTAAAAGTTACCATTCGCTTTTGGAAACTGAAATTGTTTTTTATTATCGATTGATTCTTAGGTGCGATTGTTTTGTGGTCTATTGCTCTCGAAACTTTGAGATGGGGTGTCGGGGCTGGCACCGGAGGCTCACACTGCTATGAGAGAGAGGTTAAGGCCTCTATAGGGATTGCCTTCATGTAGCCCATGCGATGGCCCCATTTGGTCCCAAGGGTAGAGATTTTTCCTCCCGATCGGTCGATCCCACTTGAGATATCACCCTCAATATGATGAAGTGAACGGGACACAGCCACTCTTGCCGTACAGAATCGGTGTCCAACACTCGACGTGGAATTGCAGCACACTCCGGCTGCTATTCCACTTCTGCTATTCGAACCTCAAGAGGGACTATATTATCGATTTTGTGGCGGCATTTGATGCATGGACCCCTTGGGTCCTTGGAAGGCACCGTACGAAATGGAACCCCTTTCCAGAATGAACCGTGTAATAATCATCTGAAGAGGCATACCGTTTTCAAGAGTAACTTCTTTCTCTCGTTTGCATTTCAATTCTGTTGTTATATTCTTTTTTACAACGTTCGACAGCTTGGAATCGTTCCTCACAGTGAGATCGTTCACTCTGATCCCCAGTGCGGCCTCACAGTATCAATACCAAAACGGCGGAAGTAAAACATTCCTCAATATTCATGGTAAAGAGCGAACGTTCCATCAAGGGAGCTTGTGGTGGTGTGATTGAAGCCTCCTAGAGTTGGGAAGGAAAGGGAATGGACAGCAAAAAATATTATCCCCGTGTCATAGAGTCAGCACTCTTTCGCGATGGCAAACTTTTAAGAAAAATGGTGCAACGTTTTAGGCTAGTATCTCGTGCCAAAATGCAACTTAATTACATTTTGTGAAACTTGTGTGAACCAACCAGTCGGATATAGCTGCATAAAAAAAGTGAGCCAACCCAGTGATTATGGTTGCGCTAAAGGACGAACGAAGATTGTAGGAAATCCAGAATTTAACCTTTAATTCATTAGCCTGCTCCAAAGTATTAAAAACATTATTTTGTGAAACAGCTAAGTCTTTTCTTAACCTTTGTGCATCATGAAGGAGTTTCACCATGTTACGCCAACCACCATCGCATTAATTACATTTGTTTATTGTATACATGAGACTTGAGTATGCTGGCGTGAAATAGGTCATCAGAATTGCTTACAGAATCACAGAATATGACAGAAAGAAAAGTGCCACGACTCTAGTATATTTTTGAGAGGAGACGTATTCCTTCGTACAATACGTCAAACTTGTAATATTTTCGCGGCTTGTGATAATGACACCTCTATATAATTTGCTTAATGGTAAGATGCAGAGTGTAAGGAACCAACCCAGTGATTATGGTTGCGCTTAAGGACGAACGAAGATTGTAGGAAATCCAGAATTTAACCTTTAATTCATTAGCCTGCTCCAAAGTATTAAAATGTACGGTCTGCAGAGTTTAGTTTTTTATGTGAATTTAAAGAAATTATATCTGCGAAAACGAGACAAAGCCTCATGATAAATTAAAAATGCAGTTCCCACGTAATTGCAAGGAAGTTCCTAAATAAATAGTGCCAGAAAAATAACGCCTTCCGTTTTTAAGGCTGGTAATTTTTTCAAGAAAATATATCACTACGCTATTCTCTTGCCTTACACGCTCTGATTTAAATTCCTTGTCCCGCGGTGAAAATAAAACGAGAGATCTAGATATTTTTACACCCTATTCCGCGTCTCGCAAATGAAGTGCTACGACGGCGTTAAGGGTAAAAAAAGAGGCGTTCGCGACCTCAATTGTTTTTCATAAAAAATGATACGTTTTCGGCGTATATCAAACATTAACTATAGCTTTGGCGTTGGAATAAATTATACTCTTCCCTACTCGCGGCGGGAGAGAGGTTTTAAAGTAGGGGAATTTGATGTGCGGCTGGGCCGTATTTCTCGGGGTTTTATCGTGGAAATAACAATGTAATTGGGTGTCGGCTGGAAGGGTAACGACGTAATGGTCGGAGGGTGGAAGATGATTGGTGGAGTGGGGCAAGAAGGAGGAGGGGTAGCTTGGCGGTGTGGGTGGGGTGGAGGAAAATAGCGATGACGTCACTTTCCCTTTCTCCCCGGCCTTGCCCTCCCACCGCGCCCAATGGAACGTTGACTAACACCCTCACCTGCAAAAACTCTCCTACCACCACCTCCTCCCCAAAGTTTCCTCCCTCCTCTCTCACTCCCTATCTCCGGCCTCTGGCTTCATTAAGCCTTCTCGTTATCTCCGGAGATCCTTCCCCTGGCTCGCTTTAGGTCCTCCTCTTCAAGTAACCCCAACATCCCTCCTGCCTTATTCTTTATTCTCTCTCCACCTTTCTTTGTCTCGATTCTCATCCGCCTCTTCATTCCTCTTCAACCCTCGTCATTCTTGCCTCTCTTCGCACCTTATTTCCCTTTCTCACCTCGCGTATTCTCGCCAAAGCAACATGTCGTTGCTTGGTGTCGGTTTTAAAGATGAAGGTGGCGATTTCCCATAGGGTAAAAGTTAAAGATTCCATTTCAATCATATGAAGATCATATACGGAGATATTATGAATTCGTTTTGTAAAAATGAAAATGGTGCGAATTCATAATGTGTAGAGTGTAACACTATGGTGAAGGCATTATCGCGCTTTCTCGCCAAAGCAACATGTCGTGACTTGGTACCGGTTTCAAGGATAGAAGTGCCGATTCCCCTAAAGGAAGCGTCCGAAGACGTTATGAATTCAATTTATTAAAATGAAAATAGGGCGAATTTATGGTGTTTGGAGTTTTACACCATGGTGGTGGAGGTCTTGAAGGTAAAAGAGTAGGAAGGTAATTTGAAATATTTTTTTTAAAATAAGTTTTGATTTTACCCTTGAAAATGTTTTGAAATAAAAGGAAGTTGCACTTTTCCACAATTATCAAATGCTTAAGACGAGTTCTGGCTCAAAGAGCCATCATCTATCAATGCAATTCATTACAATCTGTCTTGTACCAGATGATGGATCTATGAGCCGAAACGCGTCGTAAACATTAAATGATTGTGGAAAAGTGCGACTACCTTTTATTTCAATATGTTGAACTTCCACTATATCACACCTGAATCAGTTGAGCTCATTATAAATATCTCTTTATGGGGAATGATTCGTTGGTGAATAATATGTTGTTGATGGATTGGGGCATTGATCATTTATTCATAGCCTAAATTAGGATTTTTTTCAACGCTTATATTGCTTGAACATTGGAAACAGACGTTTTTCAGAGTGACAAAAAACAGAAAAATATTTCTTGGCAGTTCGGGGATATATAAAGTGAGACATACATTGCCGAACATATAGGCAAAGAAATTCAATTGTCCCCTGGAGAATTATGCAATATAATAGATACATTATAAAATTAGCAACGATTTCTACACTGACATTTCACGCCTTAATTCATACTACGAATTTCTCGTAAAATGTGCCCCATCTCTCCCCATCATAAATGTTTGCAAATATTGGTTTTCTGGTGAACCAGTAGGTACTTTCAATTTAGTGATTCATCCGTGAACTATCAATCTCTGATCGGTATTTGTCGGTGTAAATCGGAACATTCTTCGTTAAATATCACTCCTTGTGTTCAAACCCAAGGTTTTGTGATTGGATCCGTTAGCTTTAGCCATTAAACCAAACCAATCAGCCGCACTCTGGTGGAGGATTTCCATTTTCGTCATCACTCGTAACTGGATAACTCTTTCTTGCTGCGGATTTTCCCTGACGCGTCTAATTCTGTTTTCCATATCAAGTTGTCTTCATTGTTATTTGATTGCCTTGCCATCCATCCCATCTTCCTGCGAGTTTCTTCCAGTTTTCAAACCCTTTGGGATTCTCTTCGTTCTTTTGACGACTAATCCTTCTGAGATGTTTTCCTTCATCTTGAGCTCGGTTTTTGGTCTTCTCTTAGCGTTATCTCTGTGGTACTGTGGGCTAGCAACGGTAGGTTCGGTTTTTGAGACCTTTAAAGGGATTTCCTATCGGAGCCTTGATGGTACTGGAACGAAACCATTCCTTTTCGAACGAGGACCTGAGCCGTCAAAAAAAACTATTCAAGACGGTAGGCGTTCATTTTAATTTAAAATTACTGTGCAACTTAAATGAATTGGCTCTACGAATAATTTCAGGAATACTGAAATGGCTATAAGTCAGCTGTGTATTGGAGCTCCTTCAGATGTGAACCATTATTTATTTATGGCGTTTGATATTGTTTATGAATAATAAGAGTTGTGCATAACGTGCAGCTAGCATAAGTAATGTATGTAACTATCATGTATGTAACTAACTGTACGAATAATTTTTCACTGCAAAATATATAAAGCTGTTCCTTTACATTGCCATCGCAATAAGCCGCAGTGTCATAGAATTAAAAGCTAGAACGATTGTATTTAAAATATAGTTACAATAAGGGATTGAAAAAAATGTGGTTCACTAAAGTCTTTTAAGTGGGTTAGCAATACAAACATCTTCATATTCAGTACTTTATGCTGACTCAAATGATTGTTTTTATTTGGCGTTAATATCTCTCTTCCAGCATTTACTTTAAAATGGTGTAAACGCATTTTAAGGAAGCTGTTTATGACTTCATTGATGGATTGAAGATACAAGAACTTACCATGCCTTCAATGACTCTTACCCAGGTGTATTTTGGCCAGCATGGGATTAATTATGTCATATTTATAAAATGTGATTTTATCGGCAAATAACTGACATGGTGCAGCCTCGAGTAGCGTGATGTCTCAACCAACTGCTGAGGCATTCTTTGTAAATTTTCATGCCGATGTAAAAATTATGTCTCAGAATTTATGAAACTTTACCGCATAGTATTTGGGGCTTTTGTGGTCGGGGATTTGTTTCGGGGATTCTGTTTTTGTGAATTTGGGCTCAAAATCTGATAACGTCACAAATTTATCCACGTACGAGCATTTTTCGGAAGTGCAAGAAGTGACTGCCAACGACGCGCAAATATCGGCTCACTTCGATGGGAGCGGTTCACTACTATCATGTCATTTTTTACATTAAACAATGAATTATTCATTGAACGGTTCACTTGAAGATCTATCATTTCTCCGAATGTGGTCATTTTCGCTGGAAAATATGGAATAACCATCCTGGTATAGGGGGCGTTATGCTAAATAGATGTTGTGGTACCGTGCGTGAGTGAGTGGAGGTATCTGAGTTTTAACATTGCACCTTGGAAAACTGTTCTTTCATCCGTTCACATCTCCTCTTTTTAATTTTTTTGCGATCCCCTTTCACACCATGGTTATTTCCATGGTCGTTCAAGCTGTAACATTTTAGCTTGGAAAAGGTGAATTAAACCAGCATTTTGAGACAATCATAATAGCGCTTCATCAGTTTTTAAAATTATTTACTTAAAAAAACATGCTAGTTACATGTCTTAAACTAATATTTTAAAAAAATTGTTGAAAACTTTCGATTCAATCCAATCTGATTTTCCTTGAGGACTTAAGCGATTTTGCTTCTAGGGGGTTTTAGCTGCCCCCTTCTGCCCCTCACTGGGTACGCTCATGCCCTCGCCAGATCCTTGCCGATCTTTCTGCCGATCTCATCGCTGCGTCATTCCCTCTTCTCCTGGCTTTCCGTCTCCGCTAATCTCTCCTTTCCCTCTCTTTTTCGTCCGACTCTCCTTCCCAATTACCTTCGTCCCCACATGACGTCTCCTAATCTCCCACCATGTCCCCTGGACCGTCCTTACAGAGCCTGCCTCTTTCTCTCTCTCTGCTCGCCCATTAAAAGGGTTTTTGATCTCATGTTTGGAGTCTCGGGCACAAAAAATTCGAGCACTTGAAATTCGAAATACCCAATCCTATCCTTCTTTCCCCTTGTACGCGGTCGAAGCGGGAACGAAAGTGCTTTTTACTCACCGCTTCATACCTCCTTTAAGACTACCTACTCTGAATGTTTCGTCCACAAGAAGTTGTTTTCAACGGTCACCCTCGTCATTCCTTAGGTATTGTTATCAATAATGCAAATTGATTGTTGAAATAGCCCGGAAATGAGGTGGTGAATGTTATTTTTTTTTAATAAATCTTAATTGTATACCACTGCACTCCAAAGGTTTTTTAAAATAACCAGTAACTCATTATCTCCCCAATAAAAGGATTTTTGATCTCATTTTTGGATATAAATATAAAATGATTTTTGATCCTTCTTTCCCCTTGTACCTGGTCGAGGCTTTTTTTCTCACCGCTTCATACCTCCCTTCAGATTGTGATGGAAAAATGTCGGACAACATCGAGCAAACGATTTTTAATTGAAATGAAAAGCTTGAATTTTCATCATATATCGAAATTTGAACAAAAATATTGATTAATCGAAAAAATCGACGGCTCTTTAAAAAGAACATTTTACAGAGTATATGTTTATTTTATTTGAAAAACATTCCAAATACGAATTTTAGTTGTCGAATTAACCTAACTATGGAATGCATACTTCATTATTAGTAGAAAAATTACAATTGCGCACACATTAACGTTTCTGGATTGCCACTTGGAATCACTCGGTTTCACTAATTGTGTTTTGTGAATTACTAAATGATTGATAAGCTTTCTTGATGATCGAGAGCGTGCATTTCCCGGCCTTAGAGAAAATTCTTCCAAATGGGAAAATCATCGTTATCATTAGCCGGTGGTGGCACTGCTGAGTTCAAACGCAATGTTCAAGATCGAAGGTGAATTATCGACTTTGGATCGAAAGTCGAAGTGAGTTGATGTCAATTTATCTTAATTAAAGCAGCGAAGAATTCCTAATATATTTTTAGGAACAAATTAATGCCATCTACTAGAAAGATATTTCAATGTTTTTGTTTGGAGCACGTAGCTGGAAGATTTTCCTGGCTACTGATCGTGGGTATTATATTCGCTCGAAATATACTTTGTAATTGTACGTCATTAGCCTGAGGCATTCATCCATATTTTCCCTTAAAATGCTCTTTGGTTAATTTACGACGGTTAATTCTTTGAATGGTGTTTATTCACGCAATATGGCTAGTAGGATTATGTTTTCATAATTAAGTTTGTTAACCATATATTTGTTCAAAGCCTTGCTGGAGTCCGTCATTATTTATGAAATCATTTTATTAACGTCTATTAGCATGTCTATCGATTGTATGGTAAATAATAGCCTTGTGTTTTGGTCATTGGTAAAGGTTAGGTATTTTTTTGCTCACTTGCGAAAATTTCTGAAAAATTATCCTTAATAATCTTGTTTGCTCTATAATTCAGAACGTTTTTGAAAACAATTTAAATATAAAATAAAAGTAATAGGAAGAGATCTAAGACCAGTGTTCGTTCTTATCCCTTTCGTTCTGTGATGCTGCAGCTCTCGGCCTTTAACCGACCCTTAGATTCTAGGAAAAGTGTTTTCGAGAGGAAAGGAACTTTAACTTTATGAGCAAGGTGGACCGACTTTAAAAACGGTTGCATTGGAATTGATACCTATTTCCATCGTATAGATGGAAAGACGGTGCTGCCTCGAAAAAAATCCGCGGCGGAAGTTCCCACAACTGCGGAAGGGGGCCTGCAGGCTTTCCTTACAAATGAACACATTCAAAAAGTTTGATTAAAGAGGAAATAAGATATTCATGAGGAAAATATCGCAGCCTGCCGCGAGGCACGAGGAAGAGGTAGTCTAATCGATTTGGAATGGAGGAGGGGGAGAAAACTTTACGTGAGTTGATTATCGGCCAAAATGTTAAAGCGAGGCGGCTCTGTTTGTACTAGACAGAACCTATGTCATGAATTATGTACGAATACGAATTATTTTTATCGAAACTTGCTTGGCTTGATTCAAGGGTAGCTTCTTATTCTAGGCGATGAGGATTATATTACCGCCCATTTTTTGTTATGTCGTTTACCACTTCGAAGTCAGCATCTTACTAAGGCTTAAATTGATTTTTACGTTTTGTTAGCTGAGATTTTGTTAACTAAGTTTTTCTTAGTTTATTGTTTTTTGGATCTTAATGAATACTTGTATTTCGTACACATATTGTGTGAATGAAGTAGTGTGATTGTGAATGGAATCAACTAAATCGTTTTTTTTTGGTGTCCCTCTTACGCTGTAAATGAATTTTTGTTTCATTACTGAGGCTTTAATTGGTTGATAGCTTAATTATTTCATTGGAAAAACTATTAGGGCGTCCCTAATGGGTATAATTTTTACTCCGTACGTTTATTTATTCGCTTTTTTTTTCGTAAAACTCATCTTTCGTAATTGTGTTTATGCACTCTATGATGATACTTTTATAATATTGCGTTCCTACTTTGGGAGAAAAAAATATTTGAAATGGGACGGTCTGGGGCATTTCATTTGATTATCTCATGAAAGTTGTGGCTTTGCAAAGTGATGCAAATACTGGAGCTTACAGCTTTTTTAAAATTCTTGGAAGTACTGTATACTTAGGTGATATGTATTAATCTTTCAAAGACCTAAGTGAGTTCCATATAATGATGATTTAATTTTTATAAGGTTTATTCCAGCCAGATATACCGAGTATGTTGCAATTTTCAGCGTTTGGAGCGCAATATTATTAAAGTAAATCACTGATAGCAAAAAACTCATGAAGATAAACCTCCAAATGTTATCAGTGGGTTATTGTTATTGTTATATAATATGTTATTCATCGCGATCATGTAGAATGTTCATTGACAGCGTTTGAATAAGTAAGATCTCTACTGTAATCTATAAATTTGAGCGCATTCTCGCATTCATGTAGATGAGAGTATTGTTGGCGTGGCTTTACTGCGTTACCAAATTTTAACATACTGTCAAATTCATCAGATAAAAATGTCATTTTTTTGGTTCTACGATGCGACTGTCTCAAATTACCAAATATAGAAAAACAGATGACTCAGATGTCTGGCTAAATCAGAGTTCTCCAATGAATCTGAGGGAATAAAATGAACTGACCTTCCCGTGAAGGAATATGTAAGTGATTTTTTTTCTCGTCCAAAGATTGATCACTAACCAGTGCGGCTATGGGCCCAGGTAGCGCGAGAAAATGACACGGGGATCATTAAAGTGAGTTAAAGGATCTTGTGCGGCATTCTCCCGGTAAATAATTCCGTGCGACGCGACTCCACGCTTCGCCTTCTCTCCATTGTTATACTCACCCTGCCCGCAATCGATCCTCGGAAGAAAAGGCCCTGCTCTCTTTGTATTTATTTTTTTCGCCTGCGCATGCATGCGTCTTTTCTCCGAACGTGATTCCGTGTCGTGCCATCTTTCCCATTAAATTTTATCGCACGCGAGCGCGGTCACGCGCGAACGCATTCGAGTCGCAAGCAGGCGACCGCACGGACGACACGGCGGGGATAACACGGTGCTGAAGGGTAATAATCGAAAGATCGCGCGGGGGAGGGGACGTAAGTGTTGGGCCTGCACCATAAATCACCGGGGCTGTCCCTATTCTTCGCAGGTATTCCGGTTGACGAAAAGTCACCGCCCTCACTCCCAGACACAACCACCCTTCCACACGTTCTTTTGTGTCCTCTTTGGAATTACCGTGAAAGGTGCTGGACGCGGGAGTTGGGTTTTACGGAGTATACCGATCGCTCGATGACTTCTCCGCCTGTCGCCGTCTCGCAGTGTTCCGGAGTGTGAAATATTGCATTATGAGGTGGCGTCTGGTGGATTTTGGTGCGGTCATAAGTCGACGGACTTAATGCGCTTATCTGACACGCCTTGTCTACCTCTCTCTTTGAAGTATTGTTTCGTTTTTGAAATCAATATTGGGAGGGTGTTATTCAGTCTATTCTGTCGCCACTTATCGATCCTTGGGTTGGTTTACAGAACTTATATCTTCCAATTTACCATCAAGGATCGTTTCATGTCCTTGTGTTGACTTTCACGTTTTATAAAATATTTTCTTGTATTTGTTCCCTATTACGTATTGTGTTGTACACCGCTTTCTTTAGTTTTTACTTTCTTTTCTCCTACCTCTTTATTTTTTAACTCTTTGTAATTTTTCTCTATCATACACGCGTAAAATTTGGTTGAATTAAATATTTCTGTAGGCGCTTTAAAATACATTAATTCTATATTTTGCGATTTTCATGTTCTAAAATTTATTTTCCTTTTTATTTTGTGATAATTCATCCACTTTAGTTATATTACGTACATTATCCTCAATTATTTGTTTATTTTTTTGCGTTTAGTGTAGGAAAACCCCAGGATAAATTGATTAGGTGTTCAGTTGTATAACCACATTGGTGTCTGTTATTGCTGCAAAATATTTATAAGCTGTGATGTTTCATCATGTTTGATGAATATTCTTGGTGAAAAGAAACACGGGAAATAAATTTGGAAGTTATCTTGATTACCAGTCTGTCAGCTTTTTTCGTTTATAAATTTTGGACAGGTTTGAAATTTTCTATTAACAAAGTATTTGCCATCTAAAATTGAAAAGTGAACCGAAATATACCATCTTAAGAATTTAGTTACGGTGGATATTCAATGGATTTTCTATATTAGTTTTCACCATCAACTTCGTAGCAAATGCACCAGATAATCTTTACTTAATCGGTACATGTTCACAGCATCAAAGCGACTTGAGGCAATTCATCCTAGGATTTTGTGTTAATAAGAGGATTTTAAAACTTTTCCGCTGTTCGGTTGGATGGTTATGGTTGATTATTTCAATTTTATCGGAGCTTCATGTGGAAATAGTAAAAAGTATTTTTGATACATTAATTCTTATTCCATACAAGTCGCATGTACTGATTTTATACATTTGCGTACGTTTAAAACGTATTAAATTTGATATGATGACATTGATATGGGGTTATACTTAGGTATCCTGACCAAGCTCTTCACCATTCGGAACTACCCATGGTGTTATGCCGTGACTAATATTTTGCCTTCTGGGTATATATAGCCATGATGATTGAAGGGTGAACAATAATATGTAAACGATTATCTAAGCCGCGATAAATATGACGATTTATGCTTAATAAAATCGCGAGGAAGACGAATGATAGTGAAAACAAGACAGCAACTTTTACAAATTTTTTAAATGATGTTCCGCATTGCTTAAGACTTGTAGAATTAAATGTTATTTCTAAGATAGAGAAATTGGTACTTCATATTGCCTATAGGTACTATGATAGCGATGATACATTCACTCCCTAGCAGATATGCGCTGAATGCAGCTGTCAATATTAAATTGTAGTTATTGCGGAGCTATGGGTGGCAAGCCTTAAGCGTGTCTGAACTGAACCCTGCTAGTTGTTATGATTGTTCGTCTTGTGATGGATTCCAGTGTCAAACAGGAGTGAAAGGGTGGGGCGAGGGGTCCGGTCGGCACAGATAATGAGTCAGCGACTTTTCTCAGTTCCCACGGAGCTCTGTCAAACGGATGATGTGACGATCGAGGATATTGGCTCTCACTTTCTGTCCTCTAGCAAAGCCTAGCTAATCATGGATTTTTTGTTTGGAGACTCTTAGATTAGTCTTTTTCTCATAATGATGGTATTTTACTGTTAAATTTTGTTTTTTCGCGATACGAGGTATACAATGGGAATCTAGGTGCTTGTTGGGACCAAAATACTAATCAGGCTATCCAAATTTTCCAAAATATACGTTAAATTTAAAAAATTTACTATTTTAAGATCAAAAAAGGTGTTTTATTCGTGTAAAAATTATTTAAATCATTTTGAAACCATCAATACACTTTTTAATCATTTAAGCATGGTATAATTTCTCAGGTTTTAAGAAACGTGCCGGCGTTTGTTAGATAAACTTTCTCTTTTATTATTTGATGGGGTATCTGTCTTTTGAAAATAATTGAAGTCGATCGTCATAAGGTGCTATGTTTTAGCCTGTAAACATTCAAATGCTGTCCTGGAATTTGAGTTGATAAATATTTTAGCGTGCATTAAAAGGAGGAGGCCTGATAGTCTCCTCCGCCACTTTTTGTTCTATTTATAGAATATCATCCCTATGCTTCCGATCTCCGTCAAAGTTGCGTTTTGCCTGAAATAAAACTATGACTGGCTAATTTAATTGGAATCTGGGGTATTTTATGTGTCTAACGAAACCATATACACATTATCCTACGCTCTGTGATTCAAGCCCACATTTAGTGGTGAGAAGTGAGGGATAAGTGTGGCACATTCTAGGTAGTGGTTCTGTTACCTCGGTGAACATACGATGTATCTACCCACATCGGGAGTATTTTATGGTGGGAGTGGTCCATAGCCAGGATGGATGGATGCGACTGAATTTTATTTTTAGCTCATAATCCGTACGCCTTTTCTGATTTTTCTCGGAAGTTGGGGTTTTCCTCAGTTCTTCCAAGCGTCTGTGTGCACAAGTGTCCTCTCCGAAAGCTCTCCTCAAACTCTTGCTCTTTCGGTTACTCACAGACCGCTTGCCAGATTTTAAAGGCCGACGATGCATGAGTATCACATTCCGTGCGAGTGGGAAGGCAAACACACGCGGGATATCTCCAAGTTGGAAATCTAATTTTCGTGGAGTCAACGAAAGGTTTCCCATCTCTGCCGTGAATATTACTCTGCGAACCGGCCGTGCGACGATAGCCATGTTCCGGCTATTCTTGTCCAGCTGCAAATGCTACTGGTAAAGGTGAACCTGGGGCTGTATCAGACAACACCATGTTTTCCCCAATTAAGTGATTTTGGTCCCAAAATTTTAGAATCCAAGCAATCACTGGCGTGAGAAGTGACTTCATAACGGCAAAACATACCCGTCTACCACCTGAGAGTTTCATGATATTCTAATGTACAAGTGTAATCAGCGAATTCAGGACCACCTTTGGTGACCTTTCCTTCTCTCATACGGGTTTTTTAATGCAACTGCAAAGGCAGAAATTCATTGTTTCGCCACGCATTAGCGATTTTTCATTATTATAAGAAATTTACTTGATTCTATGAGTCCTAGTTTTTGACATAATTGAGAAAGTTTCTTTGTTTATACACCCCTATGTTTAGCGTGCATTAAAAGGAGGAGGCCTGATAGTCTCCTCCGCCACTTTTTGTTCTATTTATAGAATATCATCCTGTGTGTCAGTTACTATGGTTTATACATTTATTCTAATCTCGCAGGAATATATGCTCTTAGTCACAACTACTCAGCAGACGTATTTTCTTATAGTCCACCAGACGAACATATAGTTGAAATGATTTTTTTAGATGCTATAGCCATTTTTATCGTTCTATCGGCTATAATTACGATAGTCATTAATCGGTTACAAGAATGAGAATTTATCGATTCCATAAATATCAATCCAAATGAAAAAATAATGTTGAAGTTTATTTTTTTAACTAGTAAATATCTGCATAGTAGGAATTTTTTAATGCATTGATAAATACACCTAGGAAACAAAATTATGTTGATGCTGAACGTATACCAATAATTAATTATAAAATATAAAATGGCTAATTTGTCACGTACATATTTGTAGAAAAATAAGGAAACAGTGGGTTGGAAAATGTTGAATGCATAAACCGTCATAATAGGCCCAAGCTGCCACAGACAAAAACATATTCAAATTTTCGGCGAAACATTTTCCTTTTAGAGTCGTTTTCACTCTGTGACGAGGAAAGTGGTCGTGTACGCGCGACGCTGCCCTTTCCTTCAAGTTGGCTGGCACAGGTCTCAGCAGATTCAGGCGGAATGCAGTTCCGAATACCCCCTCCTCCATTATGTGGCCATGAACCGGAACGCTCTTTATTGTTATTTCTTATAATTTTCTAATTGTAAAAGCAAACTAAATTTTTATTTCTGCAAAGTATTTAGGACCTCAAGGGTACACGAAAATAAAATTTTATTATTATTTTTTAATAGCCATATTAGACCTAAGGTGCAGCAGATAGTCGGAATACATAATAAAATATTTAACACAACTTACATTTCGAGTATGCTTTTATACGGAACTGAAGAATGGACGGTGACTGTAGCGGATAAAGCAAGATTGGAGGCTTTCGAAAGGTAGTGTTAAAGTAGAATGATAAGGATCAAATTTCTTGATCAGATTCCAAGGAATGAGGCTAAACATTTTCCTTTTGTTAGAGTCGTTTTCACTATCTGACGAGGGAAATTGTCGTGGACACTCCCCCCGTCCCTTGAAGCTCGCTGGGGCAGATCTCAGCAGATCTGTCTGACCCCCCCCCCTCCATTATGTGGGCATGGACCGGAACGCGACGCCCGCCCGCTGGGGCGGAAGCAGCACGGGGCAAACCCGCTGCGCTCGGGGCGAGGCGCTTCAATCGGTCGAGAGACACACGTAACCCGTGCACCCGGCTGGATTCCTGTGGCGAATCCGTGGAGCGCACTAATCGGGGGGCAGTTATGTCGTGGGGCGAAATGAGCGATGCAGCATCATCAGGAGGATGGTAGTGGCCGATCCGTCCGAGATAGCCGCTGGACCAGCACGTGTGGCTGAGCTGGCATAAGCGCCTCGCGTATTCGCCTCGTGGTGGCGGCCGATTGAATGGGCTGGAAGTGGATATCGGAATGAAGGAGACGCGGATAAGGCGATTAGAAATTGTGAATAAGGAGTTATAATATTGATACTTGTTTTGCGACTCCGCGATCTAAAACAAGTATTTTTATCGATGTTAATTACTGTCTTGGAGTGTACATATGTATTTGACTATTAAATGCAAAATATTTGGCCAACGTTTCGGTGCATATGTTTATACCTTCATCAGGGTTATGAATGAATGTGATTAATTAATTTGATACATAATGGAATGAAAGGTTATTACAATATTTTTTAAAACAATATTTTTATAACTTATATATATTTGGTAATAAATTATCATGCTTTTCTGTATCAAATTTAATAATATTCATTAATAGCCCTAAAGAAAGTATAAAAATATACCGAAACTTTGGCCAAAAATTTTGCATTTAATTTTAAAAGACATACACTCCAAGGCACTTATCACCGTTGAAAATTGAGGCTGAAAGAAAGAAAGAAAGAAAGAAAGAAAGAAAAATAAACTCAATTTTTCATCAATGCTATTGTACAAACGTTTTGCCATCGCAGACGACAAGCATCGAAGTTAATGGTCAAAATTTGAGAAGGCAGTATTTCGAAAATTACATCCATGGGGACTCCATTAAGGAGGCCCAGTTCCATCCCATAGAAGGCTGATTTCTCTTGCCACTTCGGTCGCATTTTAATCAGATTTCTAAAATGTCCGCGGGGCGGTGATAAGTGCAATGCAATCTAATTTTTTCCAATATTTTGCATTATAATCTTTGTAATTGAGAGGAATAGCATGAAAGAGTCATGGATTTCATAAATCATATCATTATGAATGTAAATTTTTTGTTGAAACCCCTAATTATACGAGGTGCACTTGTCATTATTTCCCTTTTTTTTAACTCGGATCAATTTGTCCGTCAGCTACACGAGTGGCGACTTATTTAAACCCGTTTAAATGCGCGGTGGACAACACATTTAGAGGCCGATTTGACGATCCACCTTTGCAATATTCGTGATTATATCTTTGTATATTTTTTACTTTTTCCAACCTTTTTTGTCACCCGTGGCACCATTTGTTTTGTAACAAACGTGATTTGACTACAATTATTTCGTATAAAACGTTACCGCCTCGACCTCGGTAGCGCAGTATGCAGCGTGTAGGTCTCATAATCATTAGGCCGTGAATTCGATCCGAACCCGAGGTAAATTTTTTTAATCGAGCTCAGCGGCGGCGGGGATAAGTTCTCGCCTACCATACCGGAGGAAGCGGGTTCAAGTCCCGCTTGAATAGGTTGCCACTATTAAGGGAATAGATGTGTGTGATCTATTGTGAATTGTTGAAACCCCAGACGTGAAGGCCTCATTGTGCTATTATCGGGGATAAGTGAGATAAAAAAAGTTCAGTTAAAGTAGTCCAGTGAAGTGACTACTTTCAATTTTTATCATGAACCTCAATATTGGATGAATATCATCAATTGCCAACAATCCTAAGATTTTTTCGACGCAGCTCTTCAATAAATTATCATCTCAGTTAATCTTTTCACACGTTTGTATTTCTTTTCTTTCATGCCCTTCTTTGCCTTTCCATGCCTTTTATTCAAGGTCTTTCCTTTGTGTTCTACTCGTCCCTCGGCGATTGTCTTCATCGGGCTATCACATCTCCAGATGTGACCTAGTAGGTTGTTCGTGTTCTTGTGAAGATTTGCACGAGAGTTCTTTTCTCTCCGACTAATATTCTTGGGACTACCTCATAACTTACTCGATCGATCCCTATGATCCTCATCATTCATCTTTCGTGATATATTTCAAATTCCTCTACCCTTAAGCAACCCTTTGGATTGTAGCAATGATAAAATAAAAATCAAACTGACCGAAAAAATGCTTGGCAATTAAAGTAATCGAATAAAATGGCTGACGAAATAAATATGCTGACGAAATTTTTCGAGTTGCATCCAAGAATGGCAATAAAAGTGACATTCCACATTTGTTTTCCAGTTAATAATAATGCCCTTGAATGCGATAGAAACGATAAAAGAGGGGTTGCAATTAGCAACACTAATGGATGAAATATTAAGGCTTTTCATATTTTTATTTAAATTTAAATTGAATGGTTTGAAACCAATAACTTACTTTTGTTCTTTTATATTTTCCTTTCGGCTGTGTTGAATCTTCTCTTTTCAAATGCCTGTAGAAACCTTCCATCATTAAAGAACGGCTGTGGTATCTCGGTTCATTAGTTTTTATGTCGTTGTAGCGGTAAAGGGGTTGAATTAGTTTTCTAGTTATCTAGATGTTTCCCTTTACCATTTGCATTGCATATAAAAAGGAAGTTTTTTTGCTGAATAATGTTACTTGAGGGAATTGTTTTATTTGCAATCCGATTCATTAAAATTGCAATATCAAATAGTGTAAGAAATGCAAAAAATAATTTTGAATACACAACGAAAACTAAGTCGACCAGTGTAATTAAATTAATAGTTATATTTATTAACCCTAAGGTATTATTTGTAGTAATAAATGACGGCGGCTAAAGACTTTTTTTTTTAGATGGAGTAGATACGTGCAAAAACGAAGGAACACTAGAGACAATATATGTGACCATGTTATTAGCATAGACGCATGAGATAGCGCTCCGTTCACGTCGACTTGTGTGGTTGTGGCGGGGCTCGGAGAGGATGGCTTGCGGTTCTCAGGACCGGAAGGATCTCCTATGGACCCATCGCCTTGCTGGAGGACCAAGGGACTGATTCTGTTACAAGGCAAACCGTGCACTCCACCGCTGCCCAAAATCGGCCTGTCGCAACCTCATCAACTCAGACATTTTCCATGCTAAGTAACATGAGCACGTTGTAACCCAGCATCGTATCTGTATTACCTTCCAAAGTCACAAAATCTCTTAAAGAAAACCTAATATTAGTGTAGGTTAGGTTTAATTAATTTCGAATGAAAGAAAATTACTACTCTTAGGCCATCTCTATTTTATTTACTCTTACTAACTTTATTCTTGGGTAATTTTGGCACAAGTTTTGTTAACTTATAAATACGAGGGAGAAGTCCAAGAAAATGTTTAGTGCAAATTTTCTGTATGTAGGTAAAGTGATTTTTTTCTTCAAATATTTTTTTTTGAGGAGTTAATTTAAATTTAGTTTAGCTGGCAGTTTTTCCTCCTCGAGCATTTCTTTTATTAATATTATTTCCTCAAGATTACGTTGAAGGTCTCGTGCAAAATAAGTGGAAAAGAACTGATTGGTAATATCTGCACTTGCTGTTAATTAACAAAAAATGAAAATAATTTTGAGGAGTAGCAAATTAACATTATTTTAGTCTACGTAATCACCGATAACGTGGTTGCTTAATTGTTTCCTCATGCTGAAGAACTTTTTTTAGTTTTTTTATCCCGTCAAAGCATGTCTTACTGAATAATACATATCTCCATTCTCATGGACCCACTTTCATTATTATGAGAGGCGAAAGGTTATTCACGATTACGATCGCCTGCTACTGGTCAATCAAATATAAAATAATTTTCTGTAGTAGCAAATTGACATTCATTTAGTCTGCGTTAGCATTAATAACGTGATTGCTTGGTTGTTTTTTTTACCGAAGAACTTAGTTTTATCCCATTCAAGTGCGCGTCATAATGAATATTACTTCTAAGTTCAACAGATTCAGGCTTCAATTGGTGGAGTTAGACATATTTAAATAAATAAATGATTGTAGATCGTAGAATTCTTGTGGAAAAGTGCTACGATCTTTTATTTATTAAAAAAAACATTACTTCTATCTATTCTCATAGAGCCACTTTCATTGTTAGGAGAAGGGGAACGTCATTAACGATTCGGAAATCTTCAGAAGTGAACCCGGTCCCTGACCAAACGTTAAGTATAATAACG
This sequence comes from Ischnura elegans, assembly GCF_921293095.1. Classification (NCBI taxonomy): domain Eukaryota; kingdom Metazoa; phylum Arthropoda; class Insecta; order Odonata; family Coenagrionidae; genus Ischnura; species Ischnura elegans. The sequence goes on along the minus strand of NC_060249.1, from coordinate 64,989,631 downwards.
TCGTAAGCGACGCGTGAAAGCAATTGCGCCCCTCGATTGGCGAATTTTCGATGTAGTTTACGGCGTCGGATCTAGGATTTGCTCCGCAGCACTGAAAGGACTATGTTCCACACCCTCTCTACGGCCACCCTCCTCTTCCGTGGAGACGTGTCGGCTTGGCGTACATGAAAGGAGGAGGGAGGTCGCCGGTAAATGTCGGGGGACGGGGGAGATTCTGGCGTCGCGGTCGCCCCGGCCAACCCCCACCGACTCCTACGGGGGCCACGCCACTAGACCGACCTCCCCACACAAAGTGGTACGCGAGGCAGCAGCTTAAATGTCGTTAGCTCCGCCGTGGAAAACTCCAATTACGGACTACGGACCTTGGACACACTCCTGCTAGACTCCGCCATTACCTCTGGCCTATTCCTCCTCCTCTACAGAGTAGCGTCTCTCTCTCTCCTCGCTCTCCCATCTACTTAACAACCCTCAGCGTCCTCTATCTTGCCCGTTTTCGCTCGTATATATAGTCCACCTCTCCCTCGCCAATTCCCACCCTGGACAATCCCATTTCTCTCCATTTATCCTGCTCCCCTCAATCAACCCTCTTCACGGAAACTTCTTCCCTCACCTCCTCCTCCCTAAGGCTAAGGGAATCAACCCCCCGCGACCACCCCCTCACCTTCCCCTCCTTTTCTCTAATCGTATCTCCACCATTTTCCCCAAACAACTCTCCAATCTAGCCTGTCGTGGAGAGCGCTCTCTTCTCCGTGTCCCTATTTTTTTCATCTCTCTTTCTCTCCCTCATCCGGAGGCCAACTCCCGCCCATCTCATTCACCGCTTCCAATTTTTGTTTTCCAATTTTAACGGTAGTCTTGACTTCTCCGATTCTGTGGCATACTTGTATCCTAGTTTCCTTCGTGCTTATTTTTTTTCATCAGATATCTACGCATATTCATGTTTACTAGAATGTCTTACATGTCCTCTTCTTTCTATGCTAAGATTAGTGCGTATAATATCAGTTCATCTGTTCAAAACGACTTATATTTTCTAGCAGTAATCAACATTATTTATTTGCATAGAAGAGCATATTACATTGGAAACCTCTATGATAATTCAGATTTTCAATTACAATTAAAGAAATTTTCCTGTTTCCCGCAATCAACCCTCTTCACGAAAACTTCTTCCTTCACCTCCTCCTCCCTAAGGGTAAGAGAATCAACCTCCCGCACCTTCCCTTTCTCTAATCGTATCTCTGCCATTTGCCCCAAACAACCTCCTCTCTAGCCTATCGTGGAGGGCACTCTCTTCTCTGTGTCCCTATTTTTCATCTCTCTTTCTCGCCCTCATCCGGACGCCTACTCCCACCCTACTTCTTCCCCCGGCTCTCCTCCTTTGCTTCTCGTTGAGTTTTCCTCTTCTTCTTCTTCTCCTATCCTCCTTCTCCTCGTACCCACCCACTCGTGGGGCATCTCCTCGAACGAGCGAGTAAACGCCCCCTTCACTGCCTGCGTTGTTTGTGTAGTGAGCTGAGGAAGTCAAGTGCTGCGAGAATTCCGTATAGATGGACAGGAAGTGAAGCGGCCCTCCTTTTTTTATTTACTTTTGCTCTCCTGAATCTTCTTTCTCGAGAGTAAAATATGCGATGACAGTTAGTAATGGTTGGTGTCTGTTAAGTGGACCTCATCAATAATATTGAATGAAACTTGTTTACACTAGCGAGGGTGGAAAAGAATTATGGAGTGGATTATATGGAGGGGGTTTTAAAAATAATTTCTATCGCGGCAATTGAACTACGAATGAGAATTAATGATGCAATGTTTCATCCGAAGATAGCAAAAATTAAGTCAATTGTTCTTTATGATACTTTTAATTCGAACTTACCTCTCTCCTCTGTGCATACCTTTTTCGCATGAATCGGTCATAATTTAAAAAATCACATCCAGGTGGGATTCTACTTGCTATCGAGCAATAATAACTCGTGATAAATCGGTTGGGAGCTGGCTCTTGACCCGTTGAATGGTTTTCAGCGCACTAAATGCGAAAGAATGGACAATAGCATCTAATTTAAAATTGGAGGTTTGTAGTATGACAAAAAATCAACGGGCATGCAGAAAATGTTAAGACTATTCTTTACCATGGCCATATCGTAAGCCTCCAGGGCTGATGACTTAGACTTGGTACTAGCCAAGAACACATTTTCTGTTGACAGCAGTCCTTTTGTTGTCCGCCAAATATCGCTGGACATAAAACTGGGTAATAGGATGTAAATGCGTGCAGGAAATCCACTATTTTACATTGTTTCGTCTCCATCCGGAGATTGGCTCACTACTCTTTGAGTTTTATTTGCGAAAGGGACTAATAATGCTATTGTGTAATTTTTATTTTCCTCTTAAAATTTTATAAATGATTTAAAACTTAGCGCAAGGAGACGATGAGAAATGTTGGGAGTTTTATGTGATAGTTTTTGGGATATAAGTTTTATGGGATAGTTTTTTGAGCTCTGCCATTGTCAATTATTTGTAATCCTTGAGAATTACGTTATAATGATCAAGCAACTGAAGCAATGAATGACATTATTTCCTAAGTATCTCGTATTTTAAATAACAAAGCAACAGCAAGAAGCAAATTAGTCGAGGTAGATTCTTGGGAATCCGGTACGTACCGGAAATACCAGTTCGTCAGCGGCGTAACGATGACACTTGAGTCGTCGTATGCCTACAATCTTGGGATTGAATCCCGCTTAAGAAGAGAACTCTTCCCCCAGGATATGGATTGTTTTGTGGCATTGAATTGATGGTGAGATATGGATTTGATTGAGCTCAATACACTCATTTCATATTAAATCATCTCTAACAATAGAACCGGTATAGGTTTTCATTGAGGTGCCCAATTAAAATAAATGATATGTCATTTACTGTAAGTGATAGAAGTTAACGTGAAATTTGTATTAAAATTGAGGAGTTGGTTTCCTTCTTTCCTGATATTCTGTTTGAATGTGGAATCATAGCGGCTATTTTCCTAAATCTAAACGTTGAAGGAAATGAAGGAACCCCGCTAAAGTTCCAGGTCCGACAGAAACGGTAAATAAAGAGAGATATTTAGCGGAACGGATAGTTAGGGAAATTCGTTTTTTCTCCGCGCGATAGAGGACTTAAATAAATGCTAGGCGTAATTTCGTTTGAGCATTTCCTTTGATGAGTAAACGGCTGGTGTCGTAATACCCCACGCCTCGCGCCTATTAAGGCTGCTTGCGGTGTAGTATGTTGATGAAGATGAAATGCACTACCTTGTCTTTCAGTCCTTCTTCTGGCTGATAGCGGGGACAAACATGAAAAACAGACCGAGGAACGTGCTGTGCTAAAAAAGAAATGGAATAAGTCGACTATTTTCGTTCCTGGAGGAAATATTGGCGTAATTCATGAGGCCATCGCCATCTCGTGTTTGTTGTGATTTTCCGTTGCATCGGCATGCGTGACGGCGCCACCAAAAAAAATTAATTATTTGTTCCGCACGAATGTTTAAAAGAGAAATATTTTATATTCGTGCGCATTGCGGTAGGATAGCCAATCAGAAAAGAGCAGCGCCTGGATTTTCCTTCTTGCTTGTGCGTGACTGAGGAGATTAAAATCTCTCTATCCAAATTGGCTATAAAGCATAGGGATTGGTATGCCATTACGAAAAAGGGATCTGAGAGAGAGAATCACACCGGATTTTGGTCTTCTTCCACCTTCATAGTAGGTTTTTCCCTTTTGCTCGAGGAAAGCATTTTGACTTCCATTTTATTTTCATTGGTTGCCCCCTTTACATCATAATATTTATTATTTGTGCAATTCAAAATGGAAGAGAGCACAAAAAATCATCAGAGTTGATACAACATTTTTATTTGCACGTTCTCTGACTATAGGATTTCCAGTTATGATTGTATAACTTTTCCTGCTCAAAGAGAGGGGTTTGAGTCTTTGATGCTCATGCTCATAATTCGGGGATGACGTAAGGTACTCGTGGAAGAATTTGAAATTTTGAAAGACTTAAAAAAAAATCGCTTTAACATTTGCTGGTCTCAGAAAGTAATTATAAGAACATCATAAAACATCAGGCCTTTATATATCCCTGTAAAAACATTGTTGGTTTTAGTGGGCTAAGTAGGGGATTGTATTTTCTTCTAAGTTATCTTTCAGAGTTGTCCATCCTCGAGAAAGTTTATTTGTTTACATTTTGCACCTCACCTAAAATATATTCCTTAAATAACAAAAAAACTGGTTATGCTTTTAGTAACAAAAATGAGCAAAGGGCGTCTAATCCAGTTACGGCATGAGTACATAGTATGTGAAAACACTGTGGGAAGAAATTACTGAGTTTGGGGAAATGCTAGAAACATTGGTTGAAGTTTGACAGATATCCGCGCATCTAAGAATTACGAAAATACTGCCGATATGGGGTTGCAGGAAAGGGGGTGGGTGTAATATATATCTAACATAAGAAAGTGGGAAAAGTGAAAAGACAATGTCTGGCTTAGTACGCCTGTAATTGTGGATAATAATTTGTTTTTTCTTCAACATCGAAATAAATATTTTAGCATTTAATTTGAGTTATCGTCTATCGTCATTATGTTCTATCCCAGATGTAAAGGCCAATCAGTGCTGTTTTCGGGGTTAAGAAAATAAATAAAAAAATTTCGTTGGTATCGTCATAAATCTATAATATGTCGCTCTTCATCGAATAGAATCCAAATGTGTTAGAATTCTTCTTTTTCCAGGTGCAGTAGTATTGTAAAGAAATACTGCAGTACCATTTCATTCGTTTATTTATAATACCGTCATAGTTTCTGTATCTCTACTTGGTGATGTTGCTGAACATACTGTAATAATTATTGTGAATGTTTTATATATTTATTCTGTGAAGTTACATTATTTTTACACCCACGTTAACACAAAAAATTTAATGTATTCTAGATTGACGTCGACAACTTCATGTCGTTAAAGGTGAAGTTTATTCTGTCGGTGCTGTAATGTTGACTCGAATTGAAATCGCGGTGCGGTGGTGGCTGAGTATTTTGAGACTCCCCAATGTCCGGCACTTTCTGAAGGGGACTTCATCGCCCATCGTATGCGGCGTTAAGGAGGCTACTCTTTTCCTGCTCATCACTATGGCGCAAATAATTACAGCTATCGGTTGTCTCCACTAAATACCTACCTTCCGTTAGGTCTTCATTGCAATTTTTTATTCTCTGATTTTTCCCGACACTCTTAAGTTTCCCATTCGTGTAATCTATTGATTAGTCCTAATATTTAATGATATTTACCCCATTCCCTAAATTGTATTCCGTATTTTTTCAAGTTTGGCATTCTCAAACACGACGCAGTCCATCTATTACGGCTGAATCTCCGAAATAAATTTCATTTTCCATTTTCAAATAGATGGTAATTTTTTTCATTTGAGATACGGATAAATTGAAATGGTCTTCTCAATTTAGCCTGAAAATTTAATTGTGATTCAATAGGTAATAGGTCAAATATGAAAAAAATACGGGTTGGGGTGGTGTGTGTTCTCTAAGACTTTTTCAATGGAAGGAAGAGCTCTCATGCAGAGAGAATCGGAAATTTAGTCCTTCCGCAAATTTTATCTTTTTCCTTTCAGTTTATTTTCTCTCCCTCTCCCTGCGGCATCATCCTTGTTGACTGAGCGTGATGCCCTCACTTCCGCGGTTTGAGGGGTTGGTCACCCGCCGTGTGCGGTGGTATCCGCGGCTCGCGTTTGCCGGCTGCTCCACCGTGATTCCCGACGGATTTGGGACGGAATTCGCGTCCATCGCCCGCTATGCTGTTGACCCCATCATTCTTCTCTCCCTTGCGTCATTGAAGCACTCAGAAGTATGAGGAGACCGCGGTTTTAGCCGCACTTCTCGTACTTTACAGTGGAAAAAGGTACCCAAACAAAGTTTTCGTCGGCACTCTCGGTCTATGTGGAAAAATTAGTTTCCTCTCTATTTCCATATTATTCTAACATCTAATTTGCGTCATGGGAAACTCATTCGCGTTACATAGCCATCTGTTTTTTTTTAGAGCACAAGTCTAGGACGAAATATAATGCTTTCCGGTCCCGAGCATAGTAGAGCAATCATTCAAAATTCTCCGGAAGAGGAAGAATAAAAAGAAACAGCTAGATGGTGTGACCAAAAATAAAATATTATCACGTTATTTGTTATAAAGTCAACATATAGTATTTTTTTCAAATCGTGTTGTCATTACAGTGACAAGAAAAAAATCTTTTATTACCAATGATCATGACCCAGAGTATTGATATACTAACAAATTTACAGTTATACATCAATCACGTTTTATTTCAATATTTTAGAAATATTTTTTTCATTTTCATTCACGAATAGACATGATGTTACTAGGTAGGGTGAGCTAGAAACTCATTCTGCATGGCCCACTGCAGAGCCCCGATCAGGGTGTTTTCAAGGGGGCATTTTCTCAAGGGCACTGCTCAGGTCACAGGCATTTTTTACATTTCGTCGTCTTTTTATAGGTTAGATTATATTGGTAAAATGTGTAATTTAAAAAAACCTGAGATACAATACGTTTTTTTGTTGATGATCTTCAGCATTTATATATACGTTAGACGTAACCTAATTGACTTGATCATATTTTTCAAAATTTTTTTAGAAAATTTTAATGCTTTACAATTTGTTAAAAAGATAATGGTAACTATAACAAGTTTATAGTCTTCGTCTTGTGTTATTTATGTGTGAATGTACCGCATTGATTTGCGTTGAATTAGCATAGAATCATACGAAGTTGCCGGTATCGGTGGCAGCGGGGTAAAATTCTCGCCTGCCAAACAAGAGGTCGCGGGTTCGAGTCCCGCCTGTGTAGATTTCCACGGTCCAGGGTATGGTTGTTTGTGTACGTTTACTTGTTACATTTGTTGAACACCCCGGTGTAAAATGGCCAATAAGAGCTGTATCCGGTGGTTTGAAAATAAAATAAAATAAATAAAATGAAAAGTTTTCAAGAAAGTACAAAAATAAATTTCATGTAAATCAAATCAGCGTTTTCTAAAGCTAATAGGAGTATAGGCTAGAGGGCTGCGTCAAACCAGTCTTAGGATCGATGACCTTTGATGGTGATGTATAATCTCTGTGAGATTATTTGATACTTATCCTGATGAGTAAAAGCGGTTTATCTTGATGTAAATAAGAATCAAAAGATAATTTTGAACTTGGTACTCACCGCAGCATTCTGATAAAACCTGCTGGATCTAATTGGACTGGGAGTTTCTAGATTGAAGTTGTCAGGTGTGAGAAGTAGGAGTGTTCAGAGTCCTCTAGATTTATATATGATGACCACTTGGTGACGGAATAGTTTTGAGAAAAGCCATCCAGAGGACTCTGAGGGTGATTATCGCCCAGAGTCCTCTATATTGCCATATAATAACGTGAGAAAGTAGTGTTGAGAGAGCGATCCAGAGGACTCTGTTATCGCCCATTATCGTAGAAGAAAAATGGGGCCAAGGCTACATTCAAATGTGGTTCAATCGAAAACAGCAGCGAGAAAGAAAAATATAACTGTTTATTTAAAGCTACATGTTCTAACTATTATGATTGTTATATATATATTATTTCGATGTTCAGTTGAAGTGGAAGCAAAATAAAACTTTCATTAAATTTAAGGCCCGGTATTTCACAAAATGTATCTCGTAGTAGCAAAAGAACGGAAATTTAACCTACATCAAGATCGAATAGCGTCGTGCGGTGGTATCGATGTCAACTTAACGGGAATTATGCTATAGGAAACGTATCTTAACAACTTAAAGTTGTCCTTCGTCGACCTCATGACCCAAGTTCACCTTTTCTTAGGATATCTATTGTCAAGAACTTGTACCGGCAAGGTAAACCTTTTTCGCGCGTTAATTTCAGTATTTGGCCATGTTTTAAAGAGAAGAGAAAGTGTATGAATAGGCTGTTCAATTGAAAGTTTAGCTGTCCAAGAGAAGGGTTTTGAAGGGTGCTCTTAATCGATTAGAAAGTGAAAAACTATAGTTTCCGTCGTTTTCCGAGGAATTTTCAATATTTGTTTCATTAATTTGCATTCTAACTGCAATTATGAGCTTACAATCCTCTCATATCTGTGGTTTACTAGTACGATGATGAAGATATCTGTAGGATTGGCTGGAAAAACATAACCTCAAGTCATCATGACGTGGAGAAATAAGCTAGGAGGCAATGGTGCGTTTCGGGTGGCATGTTCATTTAAATGATGACCTCGATGCCACTGTAGGATGTTATTTAGTTGTAGAAAATATTACTATATTTCCGTTAGATTTGTACCTACTGCTGGCTAAATTTTGTGATAGGATATCGAAAAAAATTATCTCATGGGAATTCTACCTAATTTCTCCACTATCTTAGTAGTTTATGCTACACTTCAAGATATACATTATATGAATAATCTTCATTAAGTTTAATCGAAGATGTTACATATTATGTTACACTCCTCCTCTCTGAACTTGTTGTTATATTGTATAATTTGTAAAATTAATAATTATCCCAGCGTATAGCCACGTAGAAAACTTCGTAATGTGTTCAAAGCTCCCAATCTCAGATGCTATTACCATATAAAAATATGAGCAATCGTAATATACTTTGACTTTTATTGAATTATATTTACAGCATCCAAATTCCGTCTGCTATTACCCAGAGTATTCCAAGCGCTTACGACAATGGAGTAGTTTAATTACTTCCACATACAGAGGCTGTTTCTGACATTTCGGGAATCATTTGAACGTAGGATTGATACCACCGCAACGTTTCTCGGAAGCCCAACTTGGTTCCTGGCTTTCGTGTGAACCTACTCCTGCTGTGACACAGAGTGCACAGATATAATCTACTCTGAGGATGTTAGTGAGCCACAAAACATAGCGCTGTGAAAGATAAATCCGTTACCACTTTTATCATCACACTACGTAGGTGTACCGCTCGAGAACTGATTCCCGTCGGAAACAGTGAAACTAACCCACACTCGTGAGGGAGCTGCCTTCGAACTCGGGCAAGAGAACCCCTCTTAAGTGTGCGCTCGTTCCCTTTTGTCGTGGAATATTCGAGAAAATAACCTTGGCTTCACACTAACTTCCGTTTATGCGCGAAAAAAAATCTTATAAAGAAAAAGGAGGGGTTTTCCTTTCAGAAACTGACGCCGTCCGGATGCGAGCTGGATCGCGCGGGGAGAGAGAGGAACAAAGATTTAAACCGAGGCTCCTTCCCTCGCGATTTCGGCTCCCTCACTCCACCATCCCTCGCTGAGGAGGCGGAATACTACGAGAGCTACTACTGCTTGGCTACTACACCCACCCAACCCGCACCCCCCTCCTCTCTCGCACCCTGAATTATTCATGGGCTTTGAAACTGGCGTTTGACTTATAATATCGATCCCGTCTTTCTCTCCTCCTCCTCGTTCTCCCACATCACGACGGGAAAGGAGGTGGGTGGGTTGTGCCTAGTTTGGCGCGGTCTTGGGGTATGGGGTTTGGACGGAAGGTGGGAAAGGAAAAGGTCTCTTTACGAGCCTGGGAAAGAGGCTTAGAGCGAGAGGTAGAGGCAGGGGAGACGGGGAGGAGGAGGAGATTTGAGTCGTTATAACTCTCTAGGTATGTAGGCGGGTGGGTCTGTGTGTGCGTGTGTATTCATGTGCTTAGTCGCCGTCGGGATGGTTGAAGGCGGATTAGCGCTAATCCACTTGGGAACTCCTCCGGCCGACCCGCCTCCTCCTTCCTCTTATCCTCCTCCCTATCTACATCTCCTGTCTGCCATCTCCTCTTCAGCGGAGGAAGTGGTATACCCTCCTCTTCTTCCTCCCATACCTTCCCTGCTGAAAGGTGACCGCCTTTCCCTCACCTAAAAAAACGGGGAATCTCCTTCAAATTGATACCCTTTTCGAAAATCTGGGTAGTCGCCTTGATTTTTACCAGAGTTTGGGGAGTATCTGAGAAAATGGGACAGTTGCCGGTTACTATTACTTTTTAGGGTTTGCTACAATTCAAGATGTGCATTTGACGGATGCTTTCCATTCACTTTAAACGTAGATTAATCTATGTAAACACTGATGGACTGTTGGATCCATGTAACTTTTATTTTAAAGATAGAACACGTGAGTGTATGCATAAGTTATACTTTCATATTTTATCTCTGGTGTTATTAAAATCTCTGTTTTAAATTAGTAACCGTTACTTCTCACCGTGTATCTCAAATGATCAATTCACAATAATGCAGATACTCCCATATTTCTAATCACCATCGGTAATGAGGAGGTTCTCCTGTTAGTTCACGAATAATTCTTATGAACATGTGTTTGTTTAGTTATAACTGCTTTATAAAACGTGCTAAAACCATAAAATTAAGAATAAATTGGGACAAGCCTTGCTCATGTACCTCTTAGAATGTTTTCTAAAAATATAGGAATATTAATTACATTTTACTTGAAAACTTTCTCCCAGATAAATTTTAATTGGTACTTCTAACTGATTATTAATTTTCAGAAGTAACTGTAACGGAACCCGAATAATGTTCAAACATTTCTTCTCTTAAATTCTGTTAGGGATTTAGCCTTTATTCTTTTCTTGCTATATATGTAAATAGACATTGTACCATGCTGGTCATCTCTTACTCGCATGGCTGGGTATGACGTACATTAAAAAAATATATATACAGCACGATATGGTACATTTCTTTCCTATGCTATCGAGATGGAATATCCTAATATCGAAAGCCTAATATTTATCTCGCAATTCTCATGCACGTTTCATTCTAGTATGGAAGTCATCGTGCCACAGGAAATGCAACTTGCTGTTCTATTCATTCAACTCCAATGTTGATAAAATGTAACTTGCATTGTAGTATAACTATGATTGAAAATTGTTATATGGAGCATCATAAAGTAAGAATGATGACAAAAAGTTGCAAACGTGCCTCAATTTTCAGAATTATTAGCAAACTGATCTTATAAATGAAGTCAACTTACGTTTTGTGAATGAAAAAGGGCCAAAATTCGATTAGGAGTACATGCAAAAATGTTAATTGGACTAATTTCATGCAATTACCCGAGAAATATTCATAGTGCTTGATATTGCTTTTTCTTCTCAACTCTGCATTTGTTATTTATTAATCAATGCAGACGAAAAGCCAGAATGAAGTACATTTTTGCCTTGAATCGTGCGATCTCGGTGGAAGCTCCTTCAGTGACTCACCCTCGGTGATGTATGTGATCAAAGGCATGGGAGATCTGGATATCCTCATTTTCGAGAATGGAAATCAGGTGGTCGTGCACGTAAACTATATCGCCGTCTCTCTCAATCCTTGCCGCGTACCATACTCTTCCTCGCTTCTCGTTCTATCCTTTCCTGTTTCCTTATTAATGAGTCTTAAGACTCCCGTTGGAATGCAGTGCAGGCCGTAAGTCTTACACTCAGATTTCTGCTGTATTCCCGGAGGAAAATAAAGGAAAAATTCTACTGCCGTTGCCTGCGGGCTACATAGTTAATATCTCTTAATTTATCCCCGTCGCAAGGCAGAGTGAAGGAATGTTTCTACTCGGGACGCCGGTTAATTTTTGGTGGGAGAGTATGGGAATCTTTCGTATTAAAATTTAGTGAGGCCCCCAGGAGTTTGATGCTCTACATTGAATGCGTTAACTTACTCTATATGTAAGGAGGTTTCCTAGATTACCGGGTGGTAAGGAACATCATAATTTGGAATTCTGGTGGGATTACCAAAAGCCCTAAGGTGAATAATTCTAGGGGAGGAAGGAGTGGATTTCATAATCGCGATGTTATTTTTTTGTCTTAAATCCGTTCGTAGTTAGTGGGTTATCTGTAATGCTAGTGTTTAATCAAAGTTTGCCTTGCGATGATATTGGCATTCAGAGGCATAGCCGCGTGGGAAATGCTTTTGAGATGTTTTAGTAATCGCTGCCTAGGGGGAGGGTTGTGGAAAAAGTACGTGCCAGTGATTTATCTTGTATAAAAAAGATTGTATCCTAGCTGAGGATTAAATATTGACTAAACGAATTTGCACTGGTTTTTTATGTGCCTCAAAAGCTATGGTGTACTTTCATTCATTCATTAATTTTCAGTTCAAACAAAGCATTAGTTTTATACATCATAAAATCATCATTTGAAAGCAAGAGATAAAACCAAGTGCATGTTTGCAATATATACCGTGCATAATACATATTGTATTGAGAAATGATGTTTAAAGTGCACTGTAAATTTATATATTTTTTTATTGCTAAGTTAAAAAATTTTTAGGGGTGTGTTATAGTGACCACAAAGTCGATTTTAGCGTCTTGAAAATTTACGTTATTCTACTTGCTCTGTAATGATTTGAAAGAAGGAATAATATTTTTGAACCTCGAAACTTCAAGTTGACAGTCGATTTTTTGTAAAAAGAACCTTATTCAATTTTTCCTTTCTCACTTTGGATGATCAAGAAATTATGTAGAGCAATCCGACCGGTTTAATATGAGAATGAAGTTATGCCGTGTTTATCATTCAGAAAATATTTGAAATAATTTGAAATTTATAGCTTAATGTAAAATTTGAATGTATTAGGTATAAGAAGCATCTACGAAGTGTTTTATTTTTGAATGTAACATGATATAGAGTAGAAAATCATTCATCGGTAAAACAGAAAGAAATTATCCATTATAAACTAATCTTTTGGTTTCCTCTACTTTTAGTTACCCTAGTTATTGTTATGAAGACAAATTTTGTATCCATACATGTATATAAGGCAATAGAAAGACTGTGGAAAGGCTATAAAATTCACCTTATTGGCTTTACGAAGAGCTTCGCATTTTTGGGAAAATATTTTTGAAAATGCTGTCATACTACAAGGAAATATGTCTTCTTTTTCCTGCTCGGTAGGAACTCTGATATCCGGCAGCGTGGCAAGTTTTTAGGCGCCCCTTGTTTATTTTACTGGTGTATTATCGTTTTTATGCGCGAGATGAACCCATTTTTCCTTCACTACTATGAAATCCTCACCCTCCTTCACTATCTTAAAGTGAGATTCTTTGAAAGCGCTCTTCGGTTCGAAATTTCAGAATAATCGCTCCCTCAGCGAACGGTTTAATAAATCAGGACGAGCCAGTTAGATGTGTTGGTAGCAGAGACAAATGCCGGAGTCATATACTCGCAAAGGCCCTCTTGAGCTTATGAAAGGCGACATTTGTCAACGTGTATGATCCACACAATGTAATTACAAAAAAAGGTGATTTTTGACCTCTTAATTTAAAGATTTGTTAATTGTTAATTAAAGATTGAATAAAGAAAATGTATTTGGCTGAGATGTGAATGCTGAGATGGATGGTGGGAAAAACAAGACGAGATAATATTATGAATAACACGATAAGGGAGCAGGGACGCAGCTAAAAATTAAGGATAGGGGGGTTTTAGGCGCAACTATTATTTAGGGGTGTGGGGGGTCCCGCATACCCGCCAGGGTAAGCGGAAGTTGCGGGGCCCTCCTCCAGAATTTTTTAATGAATAATATTTCAAAATGGCGAGTTTTACGGCTTTCTGAGAGATATTTGATTAATCCTAACACTATCCTATAAGTAACACTAATCCGATGAAGTAAAATGGACTAAACTTAAAAATTTCTCTCAGCCATGGGGGGGGGGGGGGGGAGGGTTATTCCCCAAAACCCCCCCTCGCTGCGCCCCTGGGTAAGAGTTGTTGTGATCTCAAGAAATGTGCATGAGAGAAGGATGCAATGGTTCGGACATATTTTAACAAGGGATGTGGAGTATGTGGGGACAATAATTAAAAATTTGCTAGTAGAAGGGAAGAGAACGAGAGGAAGACCAAAGAAGATTGAGTGACTGTGTCGAGAATGATTTGAGGGAGAATTTGACTGAAAGGTATGTCCACGATCGAGACTTGGAGGCGATTAGTTAAGAACAGCGACCCTTAACGGGAATTAAGTTGCAGAGAAGGTAGAAGGAGAAGTGATTGTTGACTTCAGTGCATATAGCTAAGATTGAAAACCCCAGAGACCTGTCCCCACATTTTTACCCTTCCGTGTCGTGGAATACCGCCACAGATTCGCCGAATGCATCGATGCCGCTGCCTGCCTTTTAGCGTTGATTTTAAAAAATCAATCTCGAGTGGAAAATTTATTATTTTCTTAGTTTGAAACTCGCTTCGAAAAGCATAATATATTCTTATGAGGTTGTCTTTTGAAAACCTTGAGTAGAAGGCGGGACTATTTAATCGCCCAAATCATGAAGCATGATGGTCTAGTGAAAGTTATTATCTAAGGAGAGGTGGAAGGGAAGATGGGCAGAGATAAACCATGGGTGAGATACAGGTGCCCGAGGTGCTGATGGAGCCGGCTGAGGTGCCGGTGTAGATGGAGGATGTTAAGCAGAAGAATTGTGTAGGTATTAAAAGATTTGCCGATAAGGAATTGAGTGGAAAGCTGCGTCAAACTAGTTTTAAGATTGATCAATGTTGATGATAATGATCAGTTTATAAATTTAATATTTTTAAGGCTATAAAATTTTCATTTTACCATTGTAGTGTAATTATGTGAAATTACAAATCTCGCATCACATTAAAAATAATTGTTTTTCTTAAAAATATCATATTGATGGCTAAATGTCTGTATAGGGCATTGCCTACATTTTTTATTTCTCGCTGGTACCGGGTTTGCAGTCAGTGATTTATTAACGCACTCAATGCTGAAAATATGTATAAAAGCAATTTACTAGACAAGAAAAATTTTGTGATGACACGAGCAGTAGATAAATGAGATAAGTAAAAATTTTCAAAAAATGGAAATAGGTGAGATTAGTAAAAATTTGTCACATGGACACATTACAAATACCCACTCTTCCTCCTGAAGACATATTTTGACAGAAAAGGCAGGGACCCTTCTGATGAGCCACATATGGCTCAGAAGAAATCAAAATATAAAGGAAATTATGACCTACCTCTACAATTTTTTGTTGCAGTCAGTGTAAAAATCACGAATTTAGCAGCGAATGAATACTGAGGTTGATGGTTGGCCATGAAAGCTCTGAAAATTTTGCTCGGTATTTTAGACATTGATCTCATTGAGTATGTTAACGCTTATAATTTATTATTACGCAAGAATTTTATTCAAGCTTAATTAAATCCATGTTTATATATTTCACATACCATGCCTAAATTTTTCTCGTAACAACTTCACTACTGCTACGATAATGACACAATATCATAAATGAGGGATCGGTCCCCTGTGGACCCATCTAACCTGCGTAACATTCAAGGTAAGCTCTTTGCTTGCCGTCCAGGATTTAAAATAAGAATTTGCCTCTTGGGGAAACATCATGAATAGGGTAGTTTCCTTCATCAAAGAAAACGAAAGGCATTGATTGCGATTCGTTACCCACGATTAGTGTATTCTTAATACACAAATTATTTGGTTTTTGAAATACCGGTTTAGACGAATGGCAAGGGTCAATTTTATCCTCATTTGAAAAAGGCCAGATTGTCGCCCATGCGATGCCACTCCACGTGACGTCACAGGGACCTAGTTTCTATACGAGTAGATAGGAGTTTTCCATCGTCTGAGGTAACCAATGCATGCAAGAGGCACAGAGCTCAGGGAAACATGTCTTAATTATCACTTATAAAAACTGGCTTAGGTCGGAAAGTTTTCTTCGATTCATAAGGTATTAATAATCCTTATAAAAGCCAAGCGCTACCAGCTAGCATGGTACTCAGCTACCTGCTAGCATCCTGCGTCACATCAGCACTCAGAGCCTCGCCCCAAGGTCACCTCACTTGCAGCAGTGGGAACCAGAACGACGTCACACGGAGATTTCCCGGCATTCATACTTACCCGTCGCGTTTTCGCGCGCTTGAAAATTTTCACTTTTCATTTAATCGCGAAAAATAGATATCGTCATTTAAAAATCTAAAATCGTGAATTACGTACTCCAGGAGTAATAATCTTTCGATTTAGGCAATAAAAAAACAATAGGAAACCACTCTATTAAGCTCTTTGTAATGTAACAGCAACGAAAATATTAAGCTCATTACAGCTAGAAATAATTTTGTGTGCAACTACTCCCTGGTCTCGTAATATGGATACTTATCTTCTTACTCCTAATTTAACTGAAATACGTACTCCAGGAGTGATAATATTTCGATTTAGGCAATAAAAAAATAATAGCAAACCACCCTATTAGCTCAGTAAATAGTATTATCGTTATTAATTGTCACGATTGAATTTTATATCCCGTACTAACAGTGCTAGCCCGATTATTCCTCGTTTTCGGGGAAGAAGATTTTTTGGGTAGCGTTTCTTCCGAAACTGTTGAAAGCATTCCTGAGCTCTTTTATTTTGCTCCGTCGTCTCTTTATTACGCTTATTTTTAGCATCTCTGCTCAAACTAGTGCATTATGGCTGTGTATTATATGCAAGATCAGGCTGGATCCGAAATACTGGCGCATATCATTCCGTTCTCGGAGAGTTCCAAAGATTTTTCATAAAAGTGTTCTTTTTTTGAAGTCATCTTCTTCAGGGATAGACTTTTTGAAGGTTTGTTTAAAATTCAGCAGAGCAACGCAGCATTCTTACCTTCAATTGATAGTTGAACTCTGAAAGATCAGCATTAACTGTAAATTTAATATCGTATTTATTTTCGACATTGGAAATGTGAGATTGTTCTTCACTCGTAGAGAACTTTGCTTGTAATCAAATAATCATAAAGTTTTCTTTTGATTTTAGGCATGTATTTTCGAAATGGAATATTTTTACGTCCTTACTATTAAAATATTTGCAATTAAAAAATATCACCACACTGAAACGATAAAAGAGGAGAAATATCGAATAACTTTTTTAAACTACGGTACTGAAGTGTAATTAATGTAATGGACGGGATTCTATGTACTTGAAATTTGTTTAGATTTCTTATTTGTTACCAACGATTGTATTTATGTGGAAGGCTAAAATATTTTTCGCCAATACTTCCATATCATGTATCTAGTATAGAGGGTAATTACAGTGCATGAGGCGATGAAAAAGATTATTATCTGCACCTTTTCGTTATTTCACCCCCACAGAATATTTCTGGCTCTAATACCCTGGGACTGCAGTCTGGACTCCAAGTAACTGGAGTGAAGTTATTCCATCCAAGTTTTTATCTTTTCAGCTATTTTTTTAAGCAAAAATTTTCCCGCAAAGTCCTCCGGAGGTAACCTAGTTTCGTCCCTCTTCTCTAAAACAAGAGAAAGATATGGTGGGTCTCCGAATGAACTAAGGTCGTAGTTTATGTAGGTGGCCATTCCCCAGGCTAGACACTTTTTCTCCCCGCTCCGTTCCAGAATCAAGACACCTTAACCACGGAGTGCCGATCTCTGCGTCTCTGGCTTTTAATCTCCCGCCCCCCTTTCCTTAATCCTTATGCCTTAAGATCGGATTAGAGATTGGCAGTTTAAGTACAAGTTATAGAAGTTCACTCTTGGGGTCAAGTGTACCCCTGCATTTTTCCTTTGTGGTAACTTCTGTTAATCGTGACCTATTGCAAAGTTTTTTTTACGATTTCTCTGAAGGAGTTAGCAAGAAGTAAAACTGGCTTAGAGCCAAAATGGCTCCAGGGTTCACTTTACGGATTATAATTAGAATCATGAAAATGAAATATTTGAGGCTCTCTCTCTATTTCTAGTTGGTTAATATTATGCAAGGCAAATCGGGATGATATAGAATAAATGAACTGTACTATATACTATCAGCAATGAGCCGGGACATTTACCTTGAGACTGTTTAAAAAAATACTCTTTTAAGAAGGCAATATGTGACTTTTCTAAATAATAATAAATGTGATAAAATAGTCCTCCAGTCAAGATACCGACGTTAACGTCAGAGCAAAGTCAATGGCATATCGTGGTTATCTTGCAAAACATGCTCCCGTGTTACTCACTGATTTGGTAAACCTTAGTGTTCGGAGGATGAAGAAAAATATGTTCTTCGATCGGATTTGTCTTCCTAAATATCTCGTATTTTTAGGCTTATCGATAGTTTTTTTTCCAAATTCACCGTAAACCACGAGAAAAACGAAATTCAAATGTAAGGATATGTTTATTTATTTTCTTTCCAATGGTATACGTTTCAACCATATGTGACCATTATCAATAAATTAAGTATGCAAAAGAAAAAAAGGTCTGCAGGTATTAATAACGAACTTTATATGTATTTCTTATCGAATCATTTAGGTCATATTAATAAGTAAATAATAACATTTGAGATTGAGATCACATTTTTCGTCAGAATTCATTTTTGAGCCAGCGTTTAAAATTATTCTTTATTTATCAATGTTGGTGTAGTATTTATGGAACATATACGGTACAGAAAAAGACATTTCTGTAATAATTAAATGTTTTGCTCAGTTATTGATTAAATTTTGAGCATTATTCAAATAAAATTTTTAAGGATAATGTATTGAATATTTCAATTTGAAGTTAAATGCTCTATTTCTCTTGATATACCTAATGGACTAAATGCTGTTTCTGGATCACAGCGCGCGCTACTGTGAATGTTCTTTTCTCAAGAATCTCGAAAAATATTACTTCCGGGTGGCAAAATTCAAGACTTAAGAAGCACTATAACTAGAAAATGATATCCAGGCTTAGATTTAGTTTTTCTCCGGCTGTTTTAATTTGAGTATTCATTAAGTAGATGATGTTAACTTCAATAATCAGAAACTACATTAACGTGTTCGCTCAAAGGTGAGCGAGCTAGCTTAAAGCTGTGGAACACGTAACGAGATTATTATATTTAAGTTTTTATGCATGTAAAAACTCCGCTACTATTGTATAAGAAAAAAATATCCTTAATATGGCAATATTGGGTGACATGTGAACATAGTAATGAAACTTTTACTTGGTAAAATAAATAATTCAGCTAAAAAAATAAAATAACCCTTAAGTGTATTGATTTTTCCCTGATCATAAATTTTGGAATTTTCTTTTCATTGCGATTTCATTTAAAGTCTTATCCGCACGAATGTGCGTGTCTTAACAGATTTATTAGGATAAGATAGATCGTGAGGGATTATGAAAGGAGAAAAACCTTTTCAGTGCATAAGCTTAACTTTTCACGAAAACCCCAAGGGGACCAATTCTATTTCATGAAATTTCAGTATATCTGACCTGTGGAATCTTTCCATTTACTATAATTTTTTGTAAGAACGCTAAAATGTTCACATAATGGCCAGTAGCGTAGCCAGGATTTTTAAATGGGGGGGGGGAGAATCTGGGGGCCCTTTAGTGGTGTATGGAAAACACCACAGGGCAAAGGGGAGTCCTCCGGAAAATTATGTGATTGTTGATGTTGAAAACGAGATTTTTGGGACTTGAAAAACAATAATATTGTCCGAGTATTTTTTTAAATAAAGTATATAAATTTGATTTTTTGCCTCTTTTAAAGACTCAAGGGGGGTGATAAGCCGGCTCCCTTACTCCCCCCTCCCCCCTTTGGCTATGCGACTGATAATGGTGCGTCGAAGGTTGCCTTTCGAAATTGGTGATGAAGTCTTCTTGATTTTGCAGCCGGGTGAAAGCGCTGATGTCAAAAGCCTTGTGTGCTATTTTCATGAAGGTGGTAATTCATCGGGATCAGTGAATCGTCAATGCCCTTCGACGCCATTACACGGCTGAAAACTCGAGGGGATGTCGTGAATAACATGAGCCAGAAAAACCTGCCATCTTATATCCAGGATTTGGTGTACATACCGATGTTAAATGCCTAAAAACGAGGTATTCCGTCGACAGAAATCTGAATCCCGGGTCTCCGGTTGGGAATGGAAGCCTGCAGTCATTTGTTGATGTGAGTTTCGAATAGGAATTCTTTTGATTTCTATCTTAATAGAATTGAATGATAAGTTACATCTCGTATATAATTTGAAGTTGGAACTTTTGCTTGTCCTCACTTTCCAATTTCCTTTTTAGTCACATGCTCTTCATGCAGATCTACTGCTTTGCAACCCATTCACCCTATCCATCTCTGCATTGGATACCTTCCTAACCGCATGCCCAAGCGATTGTGCAATAATACTAATTCACTTGCATCTTCCAAGACCGTAGTGCTATTAAATTGTCGCACGTTCTGTCCATTATGCCTGAATATAAGTCGCTTGCTCCTTTGGTTATTTAAAGTTTACACATCTTTCCTAGGTATGTATTTCGTTCAGTAGAGTGGTACAATATCGAATGAGATTTCGCGCTCTTGCGCTGACTGCACAGCCAGACTAATGTGTTTGCACTCTATCAAAGGTAATGGAAGCCGATCATAACACTTTTTCAACTGCTCTTTCTTCCGTCGTCACGACTTCCCAATCCTTGCCTTTGATGTACGATTACCTAAGGTTGTTTTGAAGTGGTGAGGGGGAAGTGGTAGCTTAGTGGTTAGACCACTTTACTGCTCAAAGGATACTAATTCACACCCCAGGTGAATCCTTCTGACACTGCTAATAGGATATCCTCTAGGTGGGAGGTGGACCATGGAAAGGAACTTCCGTCTCCAAACACACTGAATGGATGATATTATTTTTGGTTTTCTTCCAGGCGAAAAATTGCAGCAAAGTTCTTCTCGAGTTCTCAGCCATGTTAATTCTTTCGTATAAGCCGACGTTTCGAGAGACGACTTGTCTCCCATCTTCGGCCTTGAAGATCTTTTAATTTCTCCTAGTGAATACTATTGATGAATTCTTCTCGGGTTCTCAGCCATGTTAATTCTTTCGTATAAGTCGACGTTTCAAGATACGACTTGTCTTCCATCTTCAAGGCCGAACGTCGGCTAATACGAAAGAATTAACCTGGCTGAGAACCCGAGAAGAATTCATCAATAGTAGTCACCAGGAGAAATTAAAATCTTTTATTAATTGCAGTAAAGTTTTCTCGGGTTTCGCTCCGGGTCATGTCCTCCATATCTCCTTCCAACGCTTCAATGAACAACTCGCCCATCGTCATCAGGGACTCAGGAATCCAATGATCATTGGATCTTTATTCTAATCACTGGATTCCTGAATCCCTGATGACGATGGGCGAGTTGTTCTTCGAAACGTCGGAAGGAGATATGGAGAACCAGACCCGGTACAAAACCTGATAATACTTTACTATCTTGAATGAATGAAATTCTCACGCCTATGGCTTAGTTCGGGGTGATCTCTAATCCTATCCCTACCAATCTTCGGGTTGAATCACTGAGCGTGTGCGTTGCCGTGGTTGTTTATTGGTTTTTAACAATTCTTGGTCAGAATTTCCCAGAGACTGTAGAAATCACGTGGTCCTACTTTGGCCCAGATTCCGAGCTACTGCTCCGTCAGCCCGATCTCACTCCACCAATGGGTTACCTTCTTATTCGCAATTTCATGTGGACCGGCTGTAATCCCTCTCCACTGTCATAATCATAACTTTCGGACGCTTGACCCCCCTGCCCATTCCTTTATTTCCCCCTCCTCTCTTTCTTCCGCTTTACCATTCCTCCCCCCAACCCTCCCTCCCTTTCCCCGTTTAGACCTCTTCCCCTCTCTCCTCCCTATGCTTCCACGACTCCCCGCTCTTTTCTGTCTGACCTGGCATGCGCGCGGAGGTCACGCCGACACACCGCGGGTCGATGACCGACTTCCCACTCTGTCTCTCTTTCTTCCCCTTCCATATTCCACCCTTACTCCGAGCCCCCCTCCTCTTTTACTCCTTTTGGGGTCAAATTCTGCCGACGAGAAGGGGTCATAACGTATCCCTCACGACACCCCGGGGAAAAAGTGTGGATGGGGGGAGGGAGGTTTTCTTTTTTTCGTGAGGGGCCGTGGGAGGGAGGATGATATCATATGAGGCGCGGTGTGCATGTCTTTACGATGTCCACTTCGCTTCCTTCCCCTCCACGCTCCGGCAACTCCCTCTCCCGTGTCTTACCCTCAAGCTCCTCCTGTGAATGAATAACAACGCCTATATTCAAGGGGACTACACAAGAGGACGCCCTTGTCCATCCCGTTGAAGTTTTATATATGTTACCACTTTGGGCCCATTTTAATCGTTTTCAAAAATGTCCGCAGCGCGACGCTGAGTGCAGAGCGATCGATTCATTCAAAATTCTTTCAATATAATATTTGCAATAACGATGAATGGCATCGACATTTTATTCTCAAATTCGGACGGATTAAAAGAAGGATTTCGGAACAAATTCGGAGTACAGCTGAAAATTTGAAAAATATTCCGAATAAACATAAACATTTGGAGAGCTATTGGATCTTTAATTGAATCGTTCATTCAGTCATTCATTTCGCGAGGAAACAACAATACCATCACGGATAAAAACCCTTCTCGAGGAAGGAAGCCTTATATGTGACCCGTTATTCATGCGCTATAGGCTGTCACTCGTTGGACTTTCTAACGATACTCTTATTTGAATAAATATGTGACGTCATCTAAATATTTACCCAAAATTCGGAAATATAGAATAATCCCTCAGAGCTGTTTTTTTTAAAGAGTATATGGCGTATCAATAACGCAGGGGCTTTCAGTGTACCGCAGATAATTTTGAAAGGATTATATTCCTGATCTTATTATCATATAAATATGCTATTTATCGATGACATCTGCTTCAAAGAAAAATTTCATTTGCGGATCTTATTGTTTCAACTCCTACCTCTATTTTAGCGTGATAATAATATTTGGTCAAAAACATAAGGTCATTATCCAACAACCTTACCACCGAAAACCTGCCTCAGTCAGCTATCCTGTACCTAATACCTCCCTCCCACACCTTCCCCTCTTGTCACGTGCCTCTCTTGACCAACAGCGTCCCATTATCCCCCTATCGGCATCCACCCACTCTCCAAGGTGTCCCTCAACACCATATGTGGGTAGGCATTATTCTTAAATGGCCCAGTTTTTATCCCCGAGCATATTCCAGTCAGCTATCTATATCCCCCTTTTTCCAGTCCTTTAGCCCCATTCAACAGATTTTATTTTCAAGAAATGAGGGTGTGAAGTAAAGATTCCAGTTTGTAGCCTATGAAAAATAGTAGAGATTCGATTTTCGATTACATAGAGGGCTGTGTTTAAAATATTCCGGATTAAAGGCGTTGAGGGGTTGTATTTATATTCTTTGAATATGTTAATTTGTTTTGTTGCCCGAATATGATCTAACATGCAAAACACATGTTTTGCCGTTGATACTCCGTAATTATTCCTCAGTTTTGAGGAAGAAATACTCCTTCGAACAAATTTACTTCCCGTCGTAAAATGGCTGTGGATGTAAAATCCAATCTGTACAGATTAACAATTGGTATTTATGCTAATTCGTGAATTGATCTGTTCTTAATACGATACGGAATTCTTAGGAGTTATTGTGCTCAAATGCTAACCGTGCTACATAAAAATATACGAATTTCTCAGTATCACACTCTTAAATTTAGTTTCTCATAATTTATCATTTCTCTTTAACATAGCTCATTTTCCCAGTGCACAGCTGTCTGCGAGGTAAACCCTACATTCTTGGTCATAGGCTGAAAGCTTTTGTGATCGTCAAAACTTTTGGATCGGAAAATGCTTTTGTGCAACGTTAAAAACCTGATTTTACCAGGTTTGTTCGCAAATAATAATCGTAATGGACGACAGATACGGAAATGTGCATTATATATCTGTCGTTCTAATACATGTCCTGTTCCCGCTTACATTCTGTTTGCACTAAAGTATCCAAGGCGTAGGTCTCAAAGTATTGTCTTCATTATCAGTTTGTACAGAATTGTGATTAATCACGGAAAATATGCATGTATTTTGAAGCTACCCTTATGCAGTCACATCTACTGCGTGGTAATCCGTTTAAGAGAATAAGGAAGAAAGGTCTTGGAGACCTGGCGTTTGTGTGATTAATGAATCAGCTGTGAGAACTCTCATATCTCGACAACTGATGATGGAAGTAACTAGTACTTGGCCAAATTATGCATGCAAATGGAAAGAAGGAAAGGTGAGACATAAATGAGATAACTGCTATCATCAAATGTGAATTCAAAGTTGAACTGCCGAAACAACGCGTAATCTTAATTTGTGAGCAAACAGAGATTTCACGGCAATGGAAGTACTCAGATGTGAAATCCACATGTTTTCAATCGCAACCTAGCGTTCGGGTCCAAGCTTAAATGTTTTTGCTCTTGAAATCTGCTCAGTCATCTCTTGAGAACAGAGACAGACCTCTGCTCCGGTTTGCAAGTTCCGTCCGTCCACGCAATAGACGGCGAAAATCAGATCCCTCAGGTGAAACGGCGCAATTGAAGCCCACGAAAAGTCACGAGTGTGGGTGAGAGAGATAGAGGCGTGCCGTGGATTTGTCCGTTTCCTGCATCGCACGTGGGGCGGAATTTCTCGTGGTGGGGGAGGAGATAAGGGTTATTTTGGAGGAGAGGGGATGAATGGCGAGGTAAATTACGGGAGTGAGGGTGCTCTCCTTTGAGGATGGGCGAGTGTGCGTCCGCATCGATGTGGTTTCTGGGCAGTTGCGTGGGAAGAAGAAGAAGGGATAATGAATGGGGCTGGCCAACAAGCAGGTGGCATGAAGGTGGGTAGCCGCTTTTAAGGCCCGAGGAGAGGTGTGGGGTACCGGAGTCACATCCTCGCCAGGATATAATGCCAGGACAGACGTGTTCGCCACCTGCCATGTCGATTTTTATCTACTTATTTGCAACAGCATTGGCTGGATACAAGCTCGCCTATTTCGCTATACAACAATGTTTCTAATAATTTAAAATATTTGAAAACCACAAAATGGAAGAGAGAGAACTGTACATTATAATAGTGAGATCCTTGAAATCAACTGATTTTGGCGTGACTTGGTGGAACGAGGAGATATTCTCGGTAGGACAAAAAAAAAACACATTACAATTCCAAAAAATTTTGTCGACTAGTTTGGATGGCTCTGGCGTCATTCTTAAGACAAACCTTTTTTTTTATATGTTATACCGTAAATTGTGAGAAATATTTTACACAAGGCAAATAATCAATTTGCAGTGAGAGGCTTATGATCAGCAAACCAGCATTAAGAAGAGGGTGGTGGTTTTTTTCTATGCGTGTTTAATCTTAGGTTATAATATGCTGTAAACGTAGGGTCGTAGGAAAAATAAATCAATGGAGATGTGCTTAATTCATTTAGGAAATTTTATGCGATTATTTAATTTCTCAGCTAAAAATACGTTATTCAGGTTTCAGACAGTTTTTTGTTTCGATTTCAGGTCACTGTGCGCCGATTACAAGTCTTGCAGCCGTTCTAGTCAGGTTCCGTATTTAATTTATAGCGATATATATCCGATCACGGGAGCCATCAACACTGAATCTAAGGATTAACGGCTTCAAGCGTGGTATGAATACTTTCTAGATAAATTCAAAAAGTCAGAAAGGAACCAATTTACTCAAAAAACGAGCGTATTCGTGAACATTTTTGTTTCCGTTAGCGCTATGACCCCGAGCATGGAGCGATTGGTTATGGAAAATTATATTTCATAATCAATGCGCTTATAGTAGTGACATATAAAAATATTTCTCTTCTTTGACGCCGTTCATGCCGCATTGCGCCGCCTCATGGAAACTTCTAATTCCAAATGATTCGCAGAGCCACTATGGGTAATATTTGGTGAAATAAAACGATGCTTTTATTGAGTATCATATTGTGTTACAATAAAGTATTGTTCTTTGAATTTAAATATTATTTCCAAAATAACTATTTATGTCGGCTATCGTCAAATATTTGTAACTAATAAAAAATTACGAAATCAGAAGTAAATTTACATATGGATATCTAATTGGAGTATTTCGCCGACAATACTGATGGCCGCGAGTTCAAATCCGGTCAATTGCATCAGCCAAGTTCTATCAGGACTTTTAATCCATATTAATCGATATTTTTTGTTTAAAGCTACAATGTGTAATTCCCACGTACTCAGTTTTTGCCAATCCCTATGGCTTCTATCTTGAGATTATCTGAAAATACTTTAGCAATAATAACCCGATAAAATGTTTAAATGAAAAATAGTGTAATATTTAATTGTGTCATATACAGGCGATGAAAATCATCTGGAAACAAATTTTTTTTATTTAGTTAAGTAACATAACGGCGTTATTAATTTTGGCCAGCTGTTTCCAATACAGGACTACTGTGCGTCGCTTCCTACCTCGGCGGCTTGGACGGCGGTGCCGGTTATCCCTGCCACAGGCGCACGTGTCTATTTCCATGTAGTGCACTGACCTTAGCAATGTCGTCGCATACCGCAGAATAAAGCCGATGCCCCACTTGCCTATGATGAATTAGGTAAAAAATCAAATGGCTCTTTTTGGGTACTTCCGTGTTTTCATTCTGAAAAGTCGAAGTCGATGTTTCTCGCAACCTGCTGGTTGCATTTTCTCAGGAAATGATCTGGCATACGTCATCATTACTAAAAAAAATCAACAAACAGGGGTCGCAAAACATCAGTTTCCTGATTAACACGTGATAGGAACTGAAAATTTTGTTTTATTTATCAAATTCATGGAACCAACATTTGGGTTGAAAAACTGACTGAAAGTGGAAATATGGTCCACAAAAGCCTAAACCGAATTAAAAATTTTATGAAAATGCTTATTTTATTCGCCGAGGTTTTTCGAAAAATAACTCATCCAGCAACTGCAACCGCATTTTGGGTTGGTTTTGTATGGCATTTTGAATAGGCCACCGAAAGCTAAGATCATTTGCATCTTCAGTCAAAGCTAGGGAGGGAAGAGAGAAGAGAGAACTTGCTTTGGCATTACCCGGCTGTTAGCGAAAGGCAACAAGAAGATAATTGGTTACGTTCTATACAACGGACGGAGTGCTGTAATTGAAATGCCCACCACAAAGATTTCTAGGAAGGGCTTTGGAAGTATCAGAAAAATCTCCGGCACTGCTGGATTTATCGGCTGTTGAGGGTAAAGCTCACTCTGGAATAAACCTGAGGCAATTTTAACTCGCCCATTTAGGGTAGGTAGGTCAGTTTCATTTCCAAGCCCACTTTCCGCCGCGATAATTATTATGGGTGTCCGAAGGCTTCAACTAGTAACTTGAACCCAGCGTCACCAGTGTTGCTTGAACGTCTCAGTCCATACTTGTGCAGGAGAGTGTACTCGATACGGGAATAGTGAAGGTTAGCACAATATAACTCAATTTCTTTTAATAAGTTCAATTTGAGTAGCTTATTCGAATGCTGTTCCATAATATTGAATTATAAATGTCAAGTGTTTACAATTATATATTGTATAAATATAAAAAAGGAAACACGTGGAGAAATTTTATTTATCGCTAGTGTATACATATAGACAGCTGTCTCGTGAACTGTTATGTAGCGCATGCGCGCCTTTTGTGCTTTCAAATCCAGACACACAGAACAAATTATGCGAGGTAATTTCAAAATTTTTTTATTGGAATTATTTGAAATTGTTAATTCTGTACTACGATTTACAGAAAATTTTTTATATACATGATTCTAATTTATAATGATTAATAAAACACTTAATTAGAACCCATTATCCTTAGGTCAGTAGTAAGACATTCTACTCACTTGGCCGTCAAGTACTCATTTGAAGGTAAATCGCTGTCGAAATGCATTCGTCATAAATTTGAGAAAATTATAAAGAAAGGACGGAATCACTAGTTTATTTTCTGATAGTGCGCTTAAGTTTTCAACCTGTTCACTTAAATATTTCTGTGCCTCTTTTCTTGGATCTTATCACTGGTTCAAGTGGCTTAAGCCTCCACTAACCTCCCAAAATAGCAACCAAAATCGAGGACGCTTACGGCTTTCCATTTGTGTACAGCCGCTTCTTGCTGGAGAAAGGAACAATGAAAATCAAAACTCAATTTTCGCCCATTTATTTATTCTACCAATAGTATTAGCGGCTAAAACACCAATTTAATGCGTAGGTCAATCTTATAGGTGAAAGCGTAAAGAAATATAATCCTTTAGAAAATAAAATATCTGCTAGAAAACTTAATCGTGTGAAGTTGTAATTTGTTGTAGATACTTGTCGAATTTATTCCAATTTTTATATGTTTATTTGCTATATCACCCTCGGGGAGTTTTTATTTTATGATTATCATATTTAAATATTTGTGAACACAATTTTAAGAGAAGACTATATCCATAGGTTTGATATTCTTTTGAGTGGAACCCTTGACAGTTTTATGAAATGAATTTCAAAGGTCTTAATTTTCATTGCCTTTCATTTTTCACGGGGAAACATTTTTTGTAATAATAATGCATTGTAGACTTTGCTTGACCTTATGCGAGGCAGAATAATCACTGTAAAAGTATGAAATTGAAACATGTAAATTATTATTCATTTAGACTTATTCGGTATGCTCGTTGAAGTTTTAATAGATGTTTGATTTATGGCATCTCGTCTCATTACTCAAACTGGATTTGACTCCAAAACTTCTGTCAATTGTGGCAGGCTGATGATATAAATTATGGCATGTTCAATGTATTTGAACAGCGTTAAATTTATCGCCAGTTTTGAGCTGTTAAAATTCTTTATCTATTTGCGGATTGATTACGAAATATTGCTCCGGTCTGATCAAATGAGTCATTAAGGTTAAATTAGATATGTGTCGTTTCATCCCAAGCTATAATTAGGAGCATCAGCTGTCACTTAGATATGAAAAATGACGCTAATAAGTAACTGAAAACGTCAATACTTGTTTCTTAATTTATATTGAAGCAGCGAAAATGTAGTAATAATGTTCCTGCGAGTGATTATTGTAAGTGTTTTACCGTAAATGAGTAATTTATATGCTAAATACATCGTGGAAAATTTTGAATAAATGGATTACTGAGATCGCCCGAACTAATCATGACCTTATTTCTTGGGGAAACTGGTGTTAATTGGATTTGACTGGAGCATAACTGTAATACGGGACGACCTCTGTCCGTTTCAACCTGTCATTCACTTGAATAGGGTGGTTTCCTATTATTTTTTTATTGCCTTAATCGAAAGATTATTACTCCTGGAGTACGTATTTCACGCTTTTAGATTTTTAAATGACAATATCTATTTTTCGCGATTAAATTAAAAGTGAAAATTTTCAAGCGCGCGAAAACGCGACGCTTAAGTATGAATGCCGGGAAATATCTCCGTACGTCGTATTTCTGGTTCCCCCTCCCGCCCAGTGAGGTGACCTTGAGGCGAGGCTTAGCGCTGATACGTCGCAGGCTGCTAGCGGGTAGCTGAGTACCTTGCTGGATGGTAGCGCTTGGCTTAAAAAAGGTTTATTAATACCTTATCAAACGAAGAAAACTTTGCGACCTAAGCCAGTTTTAATAGGTGATTATTAAGACATGTTTCCCTGAGCTCTGTGCCTCATGCATGCATTGGTAACCTCAGACGATGCATAACTCCTATCCTCTCGTGTAGAAACTAGGTCCCTGTGACGTCATATGGAGTGGAATCGCATGGGCGCCAATCTGGCCTTTTTCAAATGAGGATAAAATTTGACCCTTGCCATTCGTCTAAACCGGTATTTCAAAAACCAAATAATTTGTGTATTATGAATACACTAATGGTGGGTAACGAATCGCAATCAATGCCTTTCGTTTTCTTTGATGAAGGAAACTACCCTATTAAACCCTGGTTATTTTGTATTCTCTACGCCATCCACCTAAACTGCCAAACTTTCCAGCGATTTTTGGGCTAAGTTAATATTTATAAAGGCGGAAAGTGAAATCTCTTCAGCTTTTTTTATTTTGCTATTTTAATGCGTTAACTTCAATTCCCAGAAAGCGTGGGTCGAGTATTGGATCCATACAGTCTGCACAGTTTGCAGGGAGAATAACTTTTCCCTTTGCGATTATTTCAGGTTTTCAACTGAATTTACTATTAAGCAAAATTGTCGCACTGGAACTCAAAACTCCAGGGTTAAATGACTACCTTACATCACTCCTAGTGAGCGAAGTTAGGAACTTTTAGTAACAGAAGCTGGCTGTTTAAGCTGAATAATATTGGGAATATTGTATTGATTCCGACCCTTTACCCATTTTATACTGCCATCCTCAGCGTTTTGGGATGCTTAGATAATTATTTTTAAGGTAATTTAATATATGGAATTTTTTTGACAAAATTAAAAAGTTGGAGTTCGAATGAATTAAAAAATGATGAATTTTGAGATATTAATTGTGGCATACCGATATGGTTACTGTTGATTCTATTTAGTTCGAATATCAACGGCAGTAGTTAATAAATTGAGTAAAAAATCGTATAATTAAAATCACAGTCTTTAATTAGGTGATTGATCAGTCAGATGGCCAGTAGCTCTGAAGATCCGTGTATAATTCCGAGCATAGCATTGGAATGCCATTCAGAATATGATAGTTTAATTATGGACTGGAAAATGTCGGGCGGAACAGGTTATAAAAAGTAAGCTGCCTATTCACTTGAATTGATAACATAATTTTATCGTTACAATAATCTTTAAGTGTTTTCACTTAAACCTTACCTTAAACATAAACCTTACTTTTATGTGGTTGAGAACTTGCCTGGGTGATATTTACTGGAACATGAAACCAGTTTTTTTGTCGCTGAGATTTTTATGATAAACCTCCAATTCCTGTTTTGAAGTGTATGCGTCTTACCAATTCTCGCTGAGGAGCAATCTATAACCTGAAGATGCTGCCTTAGCACTGGAGAAAATAGGTGAAATGTAGATGAATTATTTTTTCACCAAATGGAAGATTAGTCCATTGATACATTTAAATAAATATTCATACTTAGTTTATTTTACTTCCCAATTTATGTTTCCAGCACACTAAGGTAGATCAGATCATAAAAATAAAATGAGACAGATAGATTGCAGAACAACTAGCTTTAGAATGCGTTTTTTCGCGATCAATAAGACTATAACGGCAGCGTTAGGACGTAGAAATAGACTAATTGACTGGTAGTGTAGCTTACTGACTTATGGACTCCTTAAATCATGTATCATAATCTTCCTAGCATTTCTAACAGCATAGATAAAGCTGGGTAAAGCACTCGGCCGAAAATCGGGGGATCCAGGTTCGAATCCTGGTCAAGGCGAATGATTTTTTTCCCAGTGGATTTTTCGCACAATTTGTGCACTGCGGGTGACTCCCGTAAAAGTTATCACCGTTGCTAGTTCCGGTATACTTAAATTAGTCAAGAGACACCTGCACCGCCTCTATGTGGCCAAAGTTCGAGCTTTGCTCTCCGGCTGTGGCGCTGTGCGCACGATTTGGACTGCTCGAGGCATCTTATGCTCAGCAATCCAAACCACCTTGCCCGGTATAGTACTCACATTACCTCAGGGCTGAATATTGATTTAAATTCAGCCCTGATGATGAGTGCCGAGACGGTACTTGAAACGTTGGCCGTTATAAAAACATTAACCCGGTGGGAATCCCGAGAAAAGTTTACCCATGAATGGTGTTGTGCATCGTGGATGTTGGTGATGGTTGCATGTTGGTGATTGTTCACCCCCTGCCAAACACCTCTTTACTTCAGGGTAACATGTAGACGTATATGTTTAGTTTTCCCAGTGCGTACTTCGCGTGAACCCCAAACTAAACTATTCCACTCGTATTACATTTTGGATCGCTATCATCTCTCTCTTTCCTTCAAGATCGGGCTCCGAAATGGAAAAACTCTCCAAGACCCACGTGATTGCCTAGTATCGTGCACGCATTTTGCACGCTGCTCTTTCGCCTCGGAACGAATGTGAAATGAAAAAATAAAGATACGAAGGCGGCCATGTCCTGGGATGATGATGACGATGATGAAAAAAAGGGACGCACGCCCCACGCACCCTTATAATATTCGAGCGAGTATCCTCTTTCATGTACGGGTCTTTTCTGGACGCATTTCCGTCAAACCGAGAGATGAATGAAATAATATTCGGTAGGGCAGGGAATTCTGGGCCCACACCAGCCACGCTACGAGGAGGCTGTGGAAGGGAAAAAAGGGAGAGAGTGGAGATTTTGAACGGAGGGAAATGCGTGTGTCAAAAAATGCGGAGCCGAGGCACGGGAAATGAATAGGTTTTGCATGTGCATGTTAAGGTTTGCCTTTTTTTTTTGGTTCAGGGCCGTTTTTTCCTACCTTATTAGATCCATCTACCCTTTTGCGGTCCGGAGAAGGGCTGAGACCATTGAAAAGAATATTGGTGGAGAGGGTGTGACGTCGCTCAGAAGGGAAGCAGCGTGGAAACGGCGTCAGCCGCGTTCCTGTAGTGGACTCGCGTGGAAACCACATACCTATTTTGCTCCATGTTTCTGTCCGCAGCGTTGATATCGATAGCTGCGGTTACCAAATACTAAATGCTACTATACCAAAAGTTACTACACAAAATGTTTTTAAAAAAGGCTTCTATATTTACGAATAAAAATTCAAGTCTATATTAGGATTGCTGACTTATGATGACGGTTGGTTTAGTATGGAATTCCTTAATACCATACATAACAAAATATGGCGCGACTCCGATATCAAGTGTCTTAATTGCCTTAGGGAAGATATAAAATGAGGCCTTGTGAACTGCACAATTATTTTTTTGTTCAAGGTTTCTACAACTGCTGCGATAAATCGTCTTCAGTGTGATTTGGCGTTCAATGTTTCATGCTCAATTTTTTTTGTACAATGGTATTTTGAATAGTTCATTTTCGCAAGTAGGGAAAGGAAGGGAAAGAATGCGGTCGACTCCCGTTCTGGTCGCAGGCGGCGGGGAGTACGACGACGTGACTTTTATATCTGGATAATAGATATAATGGTGATGGAAAATAATAACCAGAATGTAAAATTTATAAATATTGTTTCGAATGACTCTTATTATGCAATCGCTGGGCACTGCAAGAGGTATTTGAAAGGCATTCTTTAAGTGCATTCCATATACTGCTATGGAAAATGGACTTTCATCGTGTGCTTAACGTTGGGAAACGGAATCTTTTATCAACAAGCAATATCTCTTTCTAGGTAAGAGGCGTCCATGATCCACGGCCTCCTCTTCCGTAGTACATCGTAAAACTCGGTTTGGTCTTGCTCCCTTTACAGCGGACATTGAAAAATGCTTTAATAAGAAGCAATTGTTTCTCCTTTTTCGTCGCAATAGCAAATAGATTGTCTCGCCGACAAAGTAACCTTGCTCCAGCAGATGTGAGACCCAGATACGGTAGGTGGAGTCTGCTAGTGACTTGTTTAAAGGTCCTCGTATCCTTAGAAGGGCTCTAGACCCCGAAGAAGCCTTGTAGGATTGCATCCTTAATTTTCAGTTGCTGAAACTGTTATGCTATTCAAGTATGTACAGAAAAACAAACCACGAAAAAAAGAGAGGTAAAAATATAATATCAAGACCGAGAAAGGGAAAATGCGTAACGCTTGCTTTCTGCAAATCAGCATTTTTTTCTACTGATACACTGATGCATATCCAATCTTTGAATTAGTTATACCCGAGGATATTTGTAATAAAATGGCATGAAGAGATTAACTAATCAAGAAGTGGCATTCTACTTCGATCTACAACTGTGCATATCGTATATTAACCAAAAATATATTCTAGCCTATGATAAAACTCTTTTATAAAGATTTTTAAACAAAAGGAGTAAACTGTAGCGACTTTTCTTTTACTCTGAAGACGTATTATGGCCTCAGTGAGAAAGTATTAATCACTCAGTGATGAAGGTACTTTTATGGTCAGGGGCCTTTAATTTTTACATTTTTTTTAAAGTACTGAAATACATTTTACTATGGAAACTACTTTTATTAAATTCAATGTAAATATTTTTATTCATAGTTAATGAATACTTTTTTATTATGAGCCACGGGTAATTTTTATATATTTAATGAAATGCTTATTAATTCTAGTACTTTCTATAAATACTGAAAAACATTTTACTGTGGAAATTTCTCTCTTCTTATAATTTCATTTTAAATATATTTTTAACCATATATAATGAATACTTTATTACTATGAGCCACTGGAAAGTTTTATATTTCAATGCAATTCTGCAGAAAATTGGGTGAGTAAATCTGAGCTCGATTGGACGACAGTCGATTGATCTTAATAGAACAGGCATATTTTGATATTTTTACGAAAAGTTAATTTACCTCGTTCGGCGATGCAGAGCCTAAATGTACATTTTATCCTAGATATTAATTTTGGAGATTATAAAAGACATGGAGTTTATTTCAGCGAAAATATTTTTATGATAATAGTTGTATTACTTCAATGTAATATAATATTTAGAACCGATCCTATCCCTTAACATTAGGGAAAGGAATGGGGTCGGATGGCTGTCTAGATGGGCGATTTCCCGTCATATTGACGGGTAGTAATTAAGTATTTAAAATATTTATTCGTTCATGGTAAAATTTATTGATTGATTCATTATGTATACCCTTTTCCTTTATTTATCAATACAACTGAGTGATTGTACTGATCATTTTACCCTAAAAAATTCAAAATGAACAGTGGTTTCGTCGTTCCTGCTTCTCCTGCTTTGAATTACCTCACGCCAATCGGTACGGCAGATATAGTGCATATTTACATTCAAAATGTAATAAGGAATGTTAAATGTATGAATGTTCTAACTAAAATATCGAAATGAACAGGCGTAATATAGTGGCTAAAATATCGAAATGAACAGACGTAATATAGTGGCTAAAATATCGAAATGAACAGACGTAATATAGTGGCTAAAATATCGAAATGAACAGACGTAATATAGTGGCTAAAATATCGAAATGAACAGACGTAATTTAGTGGAGTGATTTCCTGAATAATACACGCGTAACCGTTACAAAGTAAATAGAAACTTTTAACCCGTTATTTTGACGGTCTTTTAAGGTCTTTTGAGGTAAACAGGTGGTATAACTCCATTTCTACGTGAACATAATTACTTTTATTTTAAAAGAATATGTACCATAAAAAGTAATTGAAAGTCGGAAAAATTGAATAAGTACAAAAAATTCCGCTCAATATGATTAATTAAGAAGGGGTTACCCATACGGATCCGGTCCTTCTGGTGTTAATTCTAAGCTTATCTCGAGGAATTCTGAACTAGCCTCCGAGCGGAAACAGTTCCAGTCTGCCTTCTGTGCTTCGAAGAATAATCGCGTTAAAGATTGCATCGGAAGAGTCTTCCCCTGCAGTTTGGTGAACGAAGGCGTCAGGGCGGAGTGCGAGGAGGAAACTTTAGCGGTCAGCGAATGGCGAGCGTGAGTCGGGGGCCGGCCCTTGTTTGCTTTATTTTCAGCGGGTGGGACTGGGATGCTGAGGAGGAGGGGATGGTGACGTGGAGATGCAATCGGAGGCGACCGGGGAAAAGATGAAGATTCAAGGGAAGAGGCAAGCGGAGGCGCGGCGTCTTCAGGGAAGGAGAGGTGAATGGCAGGAAAAGTGAGGAAGACCGACAGATTGCCGTTGAAATATATGAAGCTTCTGTCTCGCGATACTTGACCTTACGCAAATACAAGGATCGTGAAGTGTACAGGATATCAATTTCTGGGAGTCAGGGGCGTAATCAGAACTATGTATTGAGGGGGGTAGGGCACCATCCGGGAGGTCAGGGGGGTGGAACCTCCTCTGCGGAAAATGTGAACATTTTTATTTATTTATTTAATTTATTCCCATTCCTCTGAATACAGTACAGATTGGCCATCTTTCATTGGGGTGTTCAACAACAATTGCACGTGTACGAACACCCTTGCTCTGGATAGGGGCAACCTACCCAAGCGGGACTCAAACTGGCGTCCTCTCTTGGGCAGGTGAAGACTTTACCCTGCCGCCACCGAGGTAAGCATTCGGAAAGAAATCTCTAGGAATCACATTTAATGCTATTTTAGCACTTAAAATTACACAACTGAAGGGTCGTTGGGGGGCTGTTTTGGTAAAAAATATTGGTTGTATAGAATAATTTATTTTATAGTTTTATCTTTTTTTGCTGAAATTATATGTTTGGGGGGGGGGGGGGGTTAGAGGGGTACGTGCCCCCTGCCTACTCCACGGCCGGGGTGGAATCAAGGATTGAATTTTGGAACGGGTGAACTGCCGCTGTTGTGGAGAGTATGTATGTGATGTACATTTCTGGAATCGGATGCTATATGAAGCGATTTTATTCCGTCTGGATGGAATATATAGAATTGTTTGATTTCATTTTTTGCCTCCTGATAGAAAGCATTCAGAGAAGTTTCAACATAATTAGGCTCAATCAAAAAAGTTTTTATCTATTTCATTTTTATATTTGTGGGACCAGAAAAAGATTTTCCCCATCACTCCTACCTCTAGACATGCATCCCTGTCTATTACGGGTTAAAGGTTGCTTGAAAACTTGTGTAAACTAGTTAAATGTTTTATACTTGATATTTGTTGTTTTATGTTTTATTCTTGAAAGCTTTTTTCATGGAGGTAATTTAGCGAAAACGGTTTGCGATCGCATTGTAAATAATGGCAAGAGTTAATCTTATTCTATTTAAATAACTGGTTGCAATTTTCTACGATTACAATTTTTTTACGAGCTAGGTTTCAGTGTTACTGCAACATCTTCAAGGCGTCTTCAATGCTGCTACATCATCTTGGAGATGTTACTTCATCATCTAGGAGATGATGTGGTACATCGGTGGAACATCGAAACCTAGGTCGTAATAAATTTTGTAATTGTAAAAATTGCAATTATTTATTTCAATATGGAAAAAAATCCGCTCCATCACGCTGAAATCTTCGGATTTTATTATTTATTTGATCCGTATACGGTCATGAGGTCTTATTGTGATTATGAGTTAATCTAGAACCGTACTAATTCTGCGTTTAAGCATTAAAGTTAGGATGATGGCCCTAGTAAAGAATTCCAAAGCACCATAAAGAAGTAGGCCTGGAACAAGTCCGATATCAAGTATCACTCAGTTGCTTTAGGGAAACTATAAGATGAGGCCTTGTAAGCTGCAAAATTGTTTTAATTGATGATTTCTACAACTGCTGTCTTAAATCGTCTTTCGTATCATTTCGCACTTAGTGTTTCATGCTAAAAGTTTTTCTTTTTTGTTTCAATGGTATTTATAATAGGCGACCGGCATTTAAAATCATTTCGTCAGCTAGGGAAAGAAAAGGAAGGAATGTTCGGAGAAACCCATCGAAAGAGACGGTATTTGTTTTGGTAGAAGCGCCTAAAGGACCACTGATTGGTGATAAACCGATGCACGGAGTGGTGTACTTGAATCGCCATTCAAGTGGAAAGTATATAAATAAATATATACCCTCTGGCTTTTCATCCAAAGAGTATGTTTAAATTAAATTATTTATTACTATTTTAAAGGCTTATTCGCAGTCTTACACCTCTTGTATACCTCTCCAAGGTTATCCCAGCAATTTCGGACCTCCGCACGCTTTCCGCAATCAGTTAAAAAATGATTTTTTTGGAGGTAAATGAAAACGTGCTCACCCAAAGCCGGAATATTAAATAAATTTTGCTGATTGGAGCTGTAAAACCGTGTTATTAGGAACCATTAATACCCACGGCCATCGTTATGTAGTTTGCACCATATTGGCAGAGTAGATGTCAAGTTATAACTTTGCCTCATTTTCTGGAAGAATTGTCGGGTTGTCCACCGGGTAATTTGCTGCAACTCTTGGGGGAGAACCCAAAAATCCTTCCTGAACCTAATAGGCACACCGGGAAAATCTAAGACCTCGACTCATATGGTAGGGAAGGTTTTGGTTCAACTTGTGGCCCTGATCAACGTATCAAGTATTTATAGTCGTAAAATCGAGCCAAAGCTGAAAATATCTTAATATCTGCCTGTATTTGAGCCCAGATCCTCTACTTGGAAAGTTTTTAGGCCTCACACCCACCCAACCCTCAAGAGTTTCTCTTGCAAGGAAAATTGAGAGGTATGAAACGAGGTTTAGCATGACATTCGGCGTGCGAGTGTGTGTGTGCATGCGTTGGTCTTAAGGGTGTTAGAAGGGCGGTATGGAGCCGTGGGGGAGGGGGTATTTAGGGTGGTGGGGAGAGGAGGGCGGGGGCGTGTAAAGGCGTTGCTGGAATCCGCGAGAGTTCTCCGGGCCAGGAGCAAGCCTCGATCGATCAGGGGCAGATGTAGGGGGGATGGGAGGAGGGAGGGTGGTTTGGGGGAGGGATAGTGGCAGGGGGTGCTAGCGGAGGGGGACGGGAAAATGGAAGGAGGGGTAGTGGGTGCGGGGAGAGAGGGTGGATGTGAGGAGAGTGCGTGAGTTTAGGGTAGGAGGGGAAGGGAGTGCCGCATGTGGTAATGGTAATGGTTACTTATTCAACTCTCGTAGTAAATGCATTTTTATTAAAATGTACAATCATCAGTCATCAAGTTAGCTAGTACGATGTGTGAGGAACATATTTTACCTTTGATGGTTTCCCTAACTAGTTATAAATGAGTCCAATTGGCAATTCATTTGAGATATCGTAGAAGTCTGAAATTGATATTGTATTATGTACTATTCATGTATATTCCATGTATTATCTCATTATAAGGAGGCCATACCGTGATGTGAATAAATAACATTATTATTATTTTATAAAAGAAAAAAAACTTTTTCACTGATTACTTAAGTTTTTGGTGATAGATAACTTGGTAATTTTAAGTGCGTTGTACAAATAAATTATTTGTAGAAAAGTACATTTATTCATTACATAGTTGTAAAAAGTAACTATCTGGTGATTTCAAAGAGATCAAAAAAAGGATTAGGTATGTTTCTTTTAACATTCGAAATACATTTGTATATTGCTACGCTAAGTTAAACACCATATTTAGAAAGCAGGAGCCCGAGGTCAATCCTTTGTGTACCATCGATCCATTTGTTTATTAATTCGAAAAGTATGCTCACATACCTTCTAACATGTGTTGTCGTGTAAGCACTGTGAAACCTCTCACATAGCAATATTTAACCTCTCACATTTTTTTGTAGCCTAAAATCAAGCTCTTTATTGAAGTATTTGACTCCTCAAGGAACGTTATCGTACGTCTAATGTACTCTCATGTACGTGGTCTCATCCGACGGATTCGCAATTTCAAGAGAAGGCAACACTCCCGCTTGCCATGGCTTTATACGCGACGAATCAATTCCTTAAAACATACGCTATAATCTTGATATTGCCAAGATGTATAATTTTGGCTCTTTTCAATTTTTTCCCACATTCAAAAGTTTAAAATGAGAGATAATTTTTAAAAATTGAGATGGTGGCTCAAGTTGACTCAACTATACTCTATATAACTTGAAAAATTCAAGATGTTAGATTAAATTATATCAAGTAATTCGTCACGAACAAATACGACTGCACAAGGGGGAAGTGATGGGTCCTCTGATATATGGGCTTGGACTTAACATGTGCCTCGTAAATAGAGAGATGTATTGTGCCATAACTTTAAATCAGCACTGATTTGATCAATTTTAGAA
Organism: Ischnura elegans; assembly: GCF_921293095.1. Classification (NCBI taxonomy): domain Eukaryota; kingdom Metazoa; phylum Arthropoda; class Insecta; order Odonata; family Coenagrionidae; genus Ischnura; species Ischnura elegans. Next base: position 64,950,179 of record NC_060249.1, on the reverse strand, counting down.
GTAAGGGTTATCTCTGCTCGTGAGAGACGGAATAATGTTTCGCTTTGATCGTATTCGTATCGTAGCCAGAGTCGTATGAAAGGGTACGGGACTGGGTTCGGATTTCTGACGGAGTGAAGAGGAAAGAGAGAGAGAGAATACAGGGTGTGAGGGAGATGGAATTTTGGGAAAAGGGATCAAAGGGTGGAATAGAGTAGACATATAACCAAACTTGAGGAGTTTAGTCCTCGGGTGCGTGATGCAAAATTAAACCCCCGCTACTTTGAATATGACGAAATGCCGCTTTCATATTTCATTTTGGGGTCATATAATCCTCTTCCCTTTCCCTCAACCTCCCTCCCACGGTCCCTTCATTTTCTCAAAACCGCATATTGATAAGGATTTATGGGTCACTTGGGAATGTTGACTGACGCGACCTGAACCAGCCCTACCCGTCGCGTGATTTTTTTTAATCCAAGAAAAATTGGCAGAAACGCTGATAAGTTTCAGAAGTACTCCTTGATGACATGTGGTATAATGGTGGAAGAGGTGGATAAATTATGTCATTTTGAAAGCAGGATAACTAGCGGTGGGAGAAGCAAGAAAGAAATTATCAGCAGCATAGCCCAGGCTAAGAGAGCAATCCACCAGAAGAAAGATCTCTTTTTTCAGCGGGAAATTCAAACAAAGAAGTAAGGAAACAGTTGATAGAATAAAATAAAAGCACTTTGTACTTTCAACACAATTTCAATATTTTGCGACCGGTTTCGACGTGTTCTACGTTATTTTCAAGCTAGACTGCCATAAAAAAACAAGGCAGAATTCATTTAATACTGCAAGGTGGAGGGGCAGGGGAAGCAGATAATGTGGGTAAGGAGGTAGGGTGAGGGTTAGTGGTTTGAGTGTTGAAGGTCTGGATCTGGGTATGGAATTAGGAGGCATTGATGGAAGGGGGAGGTTAAGGCTGAGGACGGGGTGACAAGTGGGTCGGCACAACGTCAATGGAGCAACTTGTTACCACATAGTTTTGAATATGATGCAATAGGGTGGTTTCCTATTATTTTTTTATTGCCTAAATCGAAAGATTATTTCTCCTGGAGTATGCATTTCAGGATCTTAGATTTTTGAATGACGATATCTATTTTTAGCGATTAAATGAAAAGTGAAAATTTTCAAGCGCGCGAAAACGCGACGGCTAAGTAGGAATGCTGGGAAAACTCCGTGTGATGTATTTCTGGTTCCAGCTGTCGCCGTGTTAGGTGACCTTGAGGCGAGACTTTGACCGCTGATACGACGCAGGCTGCTAGCAAGTAGCAGAGTTCCCTGCTAGCAGGTAGCGCTTGGCTTAAGTAAGGATTATTATTACCCTATCAAACGAAGGAAACTTTCCGAACTTAGGTAATTTTAATGGGTGATTATTGAGGGATGTTTCCCTGAGCTCTGTGCCTCATTAATGCATTGGTAATCTCAGACGATGTATAACTCCTATCTACTCGTATAGAAACTAGGTCCCTGTGACGTCACGGGGAGTGGAATCACACGGGCGCCAATCTGGCCTTTTTCAAATGAGGTTAAAATTCACTATTGCCATTTGTCTAAACCGGGATTTCTAAAACCAAATAATTTGTATATTATGAATACACTAATGGTGGGTAAGGAATCGCAATCAATGCATTTCGCTTTCTTTGATGAAGGAAACTACCCTATTTCAAAATTTTCTTAAAAGTCCAGTATATTTCTTTTTTCACAAGTGTGTAAAATACATGGATCAAAAATTGTGTGGAAAGAACAAAGTGCTTTCACTTTATAGTATCATGCATAACTTCCACAAAGTTAATTCACCCACCATTAACTTTAAGGAAATAGTTTATCAGAACTTACATTGGGAGAATGCATCTCTACGGGAGTGAGGCATGGAAAATGACAGCCGCGGAGAAGGATAAAGGCCTTCGAAATGTGGTGCTCGCAGAAGAATGATGAGGGTCGATTAAGTTAGTAATCAGGAAGTCCTAAGAGGAGTGGGAGAGAAAACTCATGAAAACACTGAAAAAAATGGCGGATCAACCAAACATATGTTGAGACATGATGGCCTAAAGGAGACAATCGTCGAGGGACAAGTAGATCGCAAGAACGGAATAGGAAAACCTCGAATTAAATATATGCAACATAAAGAATGTGAAAGAGATGAAATACGTGTGAAAAGATTAGCAGAAAGGAGATTTGAGTGAAGAGCTGCGTCAAACCAATCTGAGGACTATTGGCCAGTGGTGATGATGATGCTCGTGTGGTAATGACGGCCTGGATGGGATTCGAGGCTGTATGTTGGCTGTAATATTGAGTTTCAATCCTAATTCCCCGGGTTCAAATCCCGACAGCGAATTTTTCCGTGAAATTCGGATCCCTTATTGGGAGCTGTTTCTTGGGTGCTTCAGGTACCGTTCCTCAGGTGATTCTATCTATATCATGCCGTGGTTCCTACATGCCCTTGCGCTGCTGGTACTCCCTATTCTTCGATGGTTTGACATAATGGCTGGAAATTCTTGGTTAAATGAAACAGAACCTGAAAGTTACCATTTCAAAACTTCTTCCAGCAAATACAATATCAAAAACATAGGTCACTTTGTACCTGACATAAAGTTAACAAGGAGAAATAAGAAATTTGAAGCATTTCATGCATCAACAGAATCAGGTGGTAAAAAAGCTATATACAGTTTAGGAATAAACCGCACACTACTAGCATCCACATCTACACAGGCACTAGATTTCTCTACAACATCCTTCTCTCCCTTAATTACAATCTTAGAATGCATGTGAAACAGCCTACGATTACTACACCTATTCCATGCATGTTATTTCTTTCGCTGCACTGTGGATCTTCTTATGCCATCTCGGGTTTCCTCAAGTTTATTTCGATTGCAATTTGCTGGACGCAGACCGCTAGCAAATGTTTCACGTTGGGAGTAAGGAAAATAATACAATTTGACATTGGGTGTTGCTGAAAATAATTTTTATATTTCATGCATCGCTCAACCTAAGCAAAATTCATCCCCTTGGAGCCCAGAATATATTATCCTTGCAAGGTTAATGCAATAAGTGGTCCTCAATGGGCCATCAAATTTAATTTTAATGAAGACCCTTTCCTCTTGTTTTCTTCAGGGGTATTTTCCCTCAATGCTTGCCTTCGTTATGGTCTGTAATACAATTCCATTTCTTATAACTTGCCTTATATCCTACTTGACGTTGTAAACTACCTTACCTCCCAGTTGCCTCCTCCCACCGTGCTACGGGCTATGAGATTGGGTCGTATATTTGTTCTTTATTATGTTTATTTATAAATGCTTCCAATTGGGCCATTCAATCTTTACCAAAATACATTTTAAGCCATGAAATTGGTATATGACAGAATAATAAAAATTATCGAAAATTTACGCCCATTTTAAACGCTTGTGACGTCACCCCATTTGCCACCCATAAGGCGTGTGAGATATGAATAATTCGTGGCACCATCGTCGATTGAACATGAATCAGTGGAAACTTAAATAACTTTCCTCGCCGCCATTCGTGTCAGTTAAAAACTAAATTTCTCACCCTTCAATAGCTCAGAAAGTTGGCAGCAGATGAGAAAACCAATGAATACGTGCTTTTTATTTTTTAAACCGAATTAGATCCACCAATGATAGGATGTTAGCGAACGATCCCATTATTAAACGAAATGAGATAAAGATACCTTTTCAGCCTCCAAAAATATTTAATTTTTTTCTGTGAAATAAAATTTGCGTCGAAGCCAATCGGACTCAAATTTTCAGGGACGAGCCGGTGCCTCCGCGTGTAGGTATACCACGTACATACGTATGGACGTCTTCATGCCAATAAATGTTGCACGCGGGATACTGCGTTTTGATATGACGCATGAGAACTGGGAAGCTTTGCGTTCGAGGGTGCACTCCGGCAATCTCTATTTTTTTTCCAACATATAAATTCTCTTGCGGTATCAGGTTTTGCTCGGGCGGCAAGGAAATTAGATTCTGATAATGATCCACGCGGAAATGGTTTCTAAAGGGGAGAAAAGAAAGGAGACGGGGCCAGAAGGAAGGTAATGGATGGGAGGAGCAAGGAGACAGGAGAGGAGGGTGAGGACGAGATGGAGGAGTCAGTCAACGTTGAAGGACGGGAAAGATATTGGGCGTGGGAACCTTGAGTTAGTTTTCAATGCTTTAAATATTTCACCTAAGAGGAGAGTTCAAAAACGTGTATAACACGAGCTGTAGCATATTCTAAAACTTCTAAAGCTCTTGTTTTTTACCTTTGAATTTTCATGCTCTTATGGAATAGTTTTCAATACTTTAAATATTTCACCTAAGAGGAGAGTTCATAAACGTGTATAACCTCGGTGTGTTGTATCCTCGAAGGGCTCCCCTGAGCCCTCATGCATTGTTATAAAATTTTGGTTTGGTTTTAGTAAAAAACATTTTCTCTAAAAATAAGAAAATTGATTGGAAAGATCATGAAAACGTGTATAACACAAGCTGTAGCATATTCTAAAACCGATATCTACCGATTCGATCGATGGCTTTTTCTTCCTCATAGGAAAATCCACTAGAATTGGTAGAAAATTAATTGCGTATGCTTGGTTTCGCTATTTAGTGGGCCCTTTTCGCTTCTATAGCGTTGAGGTGTTTTTCCCCGTCCCCTCCCTTCCGCTCCTATCCCCTCCCAGAGGCGTCGGCGGGCTCCCATCGCGGCGGCGCCTCTATCCTTTTTTCCTTCCTCTCCAGCCCCTCCCCGGGTGACAGGGCGTATACGCCACGGGCTTGGTTCCGGGCCCCGGTGTGTTGTATCCTCGAAAGGCTCCCCTGAGCCTTCATGCATTGTTATAAAATTTTGGTTTGGTTTTAGTAAAACACTTTTTCTCTAAAAATAAGAAAATTGATTGGAAAGATCATGAAAAATGTTCTAAAAGAGGAACTATAACGATCACTTCTCCGTGGTGTTTCTCGGATAACCGTTAAAATTACGGCCAGGTAACCGTTTTCCATGTGTTTAGGTCTAACATATTCATGCTACAAAATTAGCTATTTGTTATTATTCTTTATTACGTTAACTAGGATTATCAGTTACACCTATGCATTCCAGATATTTGAGTTGCGATCTCTCTGAAAACTCTTAGCATCATCTTATGTAGCATCATATTACAAGGAACTTGTTTGTTTATTTTAACATGTCACGTCTTGCTTACATTTCCCGTAGAATTTCAACGAGGTGAGAACTGGAATATTTATCTGATGAATATTATGTTATTATTTTTATTGGTACAACTTTAGTCATGTTAAAATTTTAAATCGATTGAAAACCATAGTGGTTTTATGATAGTGAAGCAAAGAATTATCTCGTGTTGGGAAAGTAAAACAGAATTTTTCAAGCCCTAACATGCTATGCTTTGAGCTCTCTCCATCCAAAGTCAGTCCATGGCAGGCATGATTACCACATGTCTCTCAAATACAAAGCCAATTATCTTATTCCCAAACAAGTTATACAGAATTTAGCTTGTTTTAGAAAACAGAAATACTGAGGCAAACAAGTGAACAGTGAAGATAATCATTCTAGTGAAGGTAGTGCGCATGAATAACTCTTTCTACTTTTGGTTATACTAGATCCAATGGATCAGGAGACAGTAATGACAGAGATTATAATGATCATATGTGGTGCATAACTTGAAGTTGTGAAGGTATAGCAAAAGAAAAGTTTCCATCCACCACAAGGATGGAAACAATGTAACTGTTTTTCAGTGTTTGGCCACCAGCTTTAGCGAGAAATTTGAAGCTCTTTTCCTCATAAATAACTATGGAGAAATGAGTGCACTAAATGCATGCAAATGAAATATAATTAACTTGATTACGTGATAATACACTAAAAAAACACACATGACTTTAACTATAATATACTAACCTACTCCAGAAATCAGTAGATTGCCCAAATGGGTATACATGGGTAAATATCCTACCATTCTGAGCATATCTGAAGAAAAGCCACCCTCATTTTTACTGTCAATTTGTCACAAATATGTTATTGAAGCTTGATTTAACTTAATCCACTTTTACTTTATTTTTGAAGCCGGTCGAAATAAGCCCACTAACGTAAAGATACGAATGCGAAACAGAAATTCAATATGTGTCTTGTAAATCACATGCAAGTATCATAAAATTAAACAGGAAATGTCATTTAATAGATTTTTAACTTTCATTTATCCAAAAAAATCCTTGCCGTGAAGATTAATCCTGTCTATGATGGTCAATCGTAGAAATTAAACAACTTTATATTCTAAGTTCGTTAACAACCGGTGTAGCTGTATGGCTACTGGTCATTATAAAAAAAAGATATTTCACTAGATTACTAAGGGCAACCTTAAGAGCAACGTACCTAAATATCTTCACAATCGCTAGCAGAAAGTTGTCTGAGTAGAAATAGGCTAAACCATCAACAGCTAAATATATGTGCGAATGAAGTATTCTAGCACATGGTACATTGGTACGTGCAGCAACTTTTGATCTGTGTGGGAGGGAAGAAATAGGAGTGGTATTAGTAGGGGTCACAGATGTGTGTGATTACATACATGTAGAAAGGGATATAGGTTTGAAAACCACAGGGCCGTATTTCAGAACCTACTCAATCGCTAGTCCTCTCTCTGCACTCACTCTCAAACTCAAGGTGTATTTTTAAAACTAATCTCAACTCGATGTACTTGATCCAGAGTAATTGTGTTGATGTATACAAAACAATACATTTACCTAAACTATTTTTATTCCTGGATTTTATAAAAAAATAGCATTACTGGAGTAGGAGGAAGGGAGGTTTCCACTATACGTGGAAGGTTTTTGCGATGGATATTTAATTTCAAAAACGTGAGGTGATGACGGCGGACATCTTGGAACTTGGCCACCCAATTTGGGTCCGGACTCAAGTGAGGTCTCATAATACAAATATGGCAACCATTTTGAGTCTTGTTTGAGTCAGGATTAATGCTTGAGCAATGTTTCATGATAAAGTATAAACTAGAACGAGTAATAGCGAGTAAACACTTTAAAGAATACTCCACTAACGGTTTCGACATTCTATGTCATTTTAAAGGTGGTTACCATTTTCAGTTTATATTTTATCATGGATACTTCATACCGTCAAATTGTCACAAATATGTTGTAGAAGCTTGCAATAACTTAATATACTAGCTGGTTAATTTTTGAAGCCGGTCGAAATAAGCCCACTGATGTTAAGAGACGGGTGGGGTGCAAACCATGTTATAGGTTATACATTATGTATGTAAACCATGTTATACAAAATGTGTTTATTAATAATGATCCTTGCATATTCCGTTTATCTTTGATATTAGTTCTTGATATAAAAAATAGAATAAATATTATTTTAATTTTCCATGTTTTTATATTTAAGAAATATTCAGCCCTCCATATCTCATTGCATTTCCACCAAGCCAAGCCTGAAACGATTTCATAAGCATAGTTCTGTCGGTTCTGTCGTACACCTTAAGCATATTTCTGTCATAGCCATTGTGGCTGCATGATAATCAAGTAAAGAATTCTCCCAGGATGGGAAGGTAAAACAGAATTTCGGTGGGTGAACCGGAGGCAAATGGATAGGGTAGGATATTTCGCGGAGAGCAGTGAGATTGACAAGAGGGAGAGAATAGGGGCGGGTGGTGGGGCGGAGGAGGTTTAATGGAAACAGTGGTGTGAAGGAGGAAGTGGGATTTTTGGTGGTTGTCAGGGTGCAACAGGGGATGGATGTGCGACGTGAGGGATGGAGGGGGTTGGGACAGGTTGGGGTGGAGTGAGAATGAAAAAATGGGAAATATAGGCAGGGGGTGAGTTCTCCCTTTCTCTCTCCGAGGAAATGGAAAGGAAAGATTGGGGGAGATATATTTTGAGGTCGGTCGGGAAAAGATAGAATGAGCTGTGAGACACAGCGAGCCGAATAGAGGTTCTTTGATTCGTATGTTGGAAAAACGTGTTAGAAATTTTATTTCTTTCCCTTATTTTTCCCTCACCGATATTCATCAATTGCTGATGTTATAAACCTTGTGTGTAAAATGTTTTTATTGATAATGATCCTGGCATATTATTTTTATCTGCGATATTATTACTTGTGACAAAATAATAAAACAATATTATTTTAAAATTCCATGCATTCATATTTATTAAAATACTAAATTATGAAATGCCGCCTTCCGTACTTATCTTAAGTTTCCATACGGCTGCATGAATTGTGACCAAAGTTAGTATGTAGGTGCATCTCATGTTCGCAAACCCCGTTGTACTGCTCTGGAATGCGTCCTTATCTCAGTATGTTTGCTACGTCACGTCATACAACTTCTACGGTTGGATATCCTGCGCGATAGGCACACCTCTTGACTCGCTCTAAACCTTCAAAAACCTGCTATTTGATGCATTCCAAGGCCCAAGTTTCCCCACATATCTGGGTACTATCTTTCCCGAGCAACGCTGGGCAGCTTGCTGTTTCAAAATAAAAAAAATGTTGACACGTCTATTTTTCTCAGTTTTTGTTTCACACTCACCACTCAGGATTGAGAATTTAGTAATACAGAATCTGTTCCGAAATATTTCAGCGGATCGATAGTATTTCATTGAGATGGCAATTTTAAGGCATCCTTGGAAATCCCATTAACACAATATACCCCGTTGTCACTCTCAAAGACTTTAACCTGAGGATGGAAGGCCTCTAATGCCTTTCGACAGGTTGTATTATCTTCTCACTTCGATTTATTGCTCCGAGGTCTCCATCGACATCAACTACCTTGCCTTATTTCAAAGCTCATCTATTGTCACCTTTACTTTTAACATTTTGATTTTCTCTTGCACCTGCTCAAAAATCTGAAAAGAAATAAGCCTACTCATTTTACTCGAGCAAATTTACGAAAGAGAAACTTGGATAAGTTATACGGACGGTTGTGAACCTCAGTGAACGTCTCGAGGTGATCTACGCTGTGTGAATACGCAGTGCATGGGAATGGCATTCCCGGGTATTAACTCTAACTTGGGTAAATACCAGAAAAACGAATGTATGCATATATGATTAAATGGCTTTTGCACAAGATACGATTTTTTTAGGTTTCACGATATATTAAATGTTAAAGTACGTTGAATAAAGCATATATTGCCTACTAAGGGACTTTTTTCCTACATTTTTTAAAATAAAAACATATCATTCGTGAATGTTATCTGCCCCGTGGTGAATCTCAAATTGCTATATTGCTTGCCGCTAGATATTGTGTTTAGTATTGTGGTTTAAAGTGAGTTAAAATTCCCGCTGTGTTTATAAAATTTAACTATACTCGTGTGAATGCTTGGAGGGAATAAATGAGGTAATTTGTGTTACTAGCAGCTGATAATAGTTGTAGTGTTGATATTTTGGAATGCCATGAACCCACTTGTTCCATAAAATAGAAGCCTATACTAAAATATTTGCTGAAAATGAAACTGCCCTGAAGAAAGTCACTCTCTTTTCTTGTTTTCAGACCGGAGCCGGGAAGGAAAGATACATTTTACTTGTGATCCTGGCATCGACGTATGAGAACCCTATGAGCCCATTGGTGAGCATAAATGATATTTTGTATTTTTTGAGTTAAACTTATTGTGTTGGCGTATGAATTGTGTTGTACAGGGTTTGTAAGCGATTTTTTGATGAATTATGCTACACTTTAGGAAATTAAAAAAATCAAAAATCAAATGTTTTTAAAGCAATAAAATCCTAAGATACAAGCGTGATGCAATAAATACTTGCAATTTTCCACGATCGCCCGAAATTGCGTGTTTTTGTAAGAAGCCGACGTATTTTACATGTGAGCGTATTTCAAGACAGATTTGGCCCTTTATCTCCTAGGTCTTCTTTTGTGTGTTTCGTCTTTTAGAACTCAAATATGCTATGCTACACATTTGAATGACGTATAAGCCTGACCTTTTCCTCTCTTGAGCTTCCCATCTCAGCTAATTCCACCTTTGTCCGAGCCCAAAATCTTCTCTGGACCCAACCTCCCTTGTGGGAACGCCCCCTTTGCTTCCCTCCTTGCACCAGCTCGGCCTCTTCTCCGATCGGAAGCGATGAGGAGACTGGGCACCCATGGAGGGCCTGTGTATTCGCGTTCTTGGATGTGTGGGTGACGCAGCTTTGGCTACGAGGCGGGGTAAGGCTCCGGTGGCTGGTTCAACAATGGGGAAGTGCTTCTTGTCTGACCTGTTGTTCGGTGCCGGCTGAAATGGGTAGAAAAGGGCTTGGGTGGTTTGCGAAACCCTCCATCCCCTCCCGCATCGTTTCACATCGGTTAGATTAAGTTAGGAGTAAGGTTAAGGAGTAGTTCGAGGGTTTACTTCAGGGCCTAGTTCGGTGCTCAATTAATACACACGATTTAAACAAGTCTTCTCAGGCTGGATTTTCACTGGAAAGTGTATTTTTACAAGTGAATTATTTTCGGGTTGTCCAAAGGGTGAGTTTATTGTATTGGCCTCCTCTGCCATCGTCATCAAGGCATTAGGGTGATAGCAAAGGTAGCCATCGAAATGTCGGCATACATGAAACTCGCCCGTGGGAAAACCCGAGAAGATTTTACCACGCAGGGAAAGAACAAAATCATGTATTATGTTTTGAACAAATTACCATCTGCAAGCTCATTCCCACTTAAATATCAGCAATTTTCCCGACGTCTGTGAGACGATTGCTGAAGCATATTGTTGATTTTGAGGGGCATCGATTACTACCTACTAACTGTTCACTCAACCTCTGTGTTAACTAACTTTGCGCCTCCTATAATCCTTCCAATCTGCCTCGCTTCCTGTCTCCACCCACGCTTCATCCCACAATTTAGATTTTGATGCATGTTTCAGCCTAGGAATACTTACCTCTCTCCCACCCTAGAATTCTTTCACTCCTAGAATTGAAAACCTTGGTGCATATGGCTGCAGCAAGCGTTCAATCCCCCTCTCTTGATAAGGCCCTCTAATTTCAATAATCCTCTTCTCATTACTATTCCTTTTCCAACCACTCAAAAGAAAATTTCTACGTAACTATCCAAACTCAAATGAAATCTACGCATCTTTCCATAGTATACTATTTCTGTCAACTGTTCACTGATAGATTAAAAATGTGAATGGGGATATTTTTCCTTTTATTTTACTAGATATACTAAATGGGGATATTTTATTCTAAAGTCACAACTCCCTCAGGGACTCATTTGCATAGTTTCGCGCTCATCAATACAAAGTAGCGCGTGTTCGCCGAACGAAAATATTTTAGTTTCCAAACATCAATACCAGATAGGGTCGGATTTTCCCATAGCTTCAGCTTCATAGTCTTCAGTCTTGGGCCTCAAGATCAAGAACGGTCTACATTCACTATACAATCTCAACGTTTTATTTATTTGTTATCAGTGGCATATTTTTGTAAAAGGTATTACCAATTACAACATGTTTCATTCAATATATTCTTATTATCACAGTAATCACCTCCCATGTAATTTACAAACTTAAAAATGGGAGGTGAAATGGACTCATAAATGTAATAGCCAAGGGCCTCTTTTCATTCAAATTCGGCCCCGACACCACATTATATGTATTATTGTTCAACTCTCTAAGCTAATCATCAACACCTAGGCATTTGGACTATCATTCAACTGACCTTATTTGTATATAGCACCGGTTTTTGCATCCATTCTTTTCTGCCTATCAAAATGATCTGATCGATTCCTTTCTTTCGCCTTCAACTTTTAACATAGCGGGTTTACCTGTCAATTCAACCATACATCATAATTAAGGCTACATCCTGGTCAAAGCCCTTGGCAAGAACTGGTTGTGAGGACAATATGATACAAGGAACATTTCGGCCGTTGTTCATAATAGTGGATCAAATTACGGGGATGATGCTAATTATTATTGTGTTTCTGTTGAATGATTGATGGTAACATAGAGGGAATTTACGTAAAAATTCATGCCGATCTGCTTGCTATAAAGTCGGCAGGTTTGGCATGGGTAATTTGCATCTCTTGGCGTAAACTGCTCTAAAGTGGTTCTTCAGTTGTAAAGCGTTGGATTAGCATTCCTACAATATTTAGATCTAAAAAAGATGTAGTTCAATGAATTATTTCTGTTGAAATTATACATATTTTTTTCGAAAATAGTAGATGCCTGAATGCAATTTTGTGTCGCCTAATATTTTTACAGACGCTTTCACATGGCTCCTAGAAATCTAAAAAAGTATTCCTTGGCTAGTATCTACTGTTGAATCTGCATAAAAATGTGCTTCTCCTAGGGGCTGGGGGTGGGTTATAGGGGATGAAAGGTAGCGTTTCAGGAGCATTAATTTCAGAATAAATTTTAGCGTTCAGCGACTTATGACTCATTCATTTTCTTCTTTGCGGAAGCAAGTTATTCTTCTTCTAATTTAGCTTCTATTTCACCTGTAGATATCAATTTTTAATCTTCGAGTTTCAGCCCTTGTGACTTTTATACCCATGCAAATGGTTTTTCTTGATGATATCATGTTACAATTATTTTACAAATTTTGATATTGCTATGGATGATATAGACTGATTGCTCACGGCAAAAGATAACTCTCAGCTGTTCTCGAATGTCGCTGAAGATATTTTCTGAAATACAGCCGACATATCTAGTGAAATGGATAAGTCATTGAATATTCTTTTTTTAAGTCATGAAAAAATGAGAAATTTACAATTATTTTAAACAATAAATTCTCCCAGTCTTAATACTGAAAACCTTTAATGCTATGCTTCCAAAATATCCTGAAATCATTAAATAATTACTGTCCATCTAAACTTGGAATAGCCATTATTTTACTTTCAAACATTAAATTAAACCTTTCTATCCTCACGGTTATTATGGCAACTCAAACAAGTTTATTTTTTAATTTCACTTTAGTAAAGAATTAAAAATAAATATAAGTGAGAAGCTGCAAACGATTATTTCGACTAGTAAAACCAGGACAAATCTCTTCTAAGACTTTAGCACTGCACACCCCCAGCCCAGCAAATACTTTGCTCTATATGGGTACCGCTTTTTTTTACAAGATGAAAATTGCAGCGAAAGCGAGTGGCGTTTGCTTCCCCGCTCTGCCTGCGAGGCCACTTTGATTTCATCCCCGAAAACGAATCCCACTGTACCCATCCTCTTAGATTACCCTCCGACTCGCGCTTTGGAAATGCATGGGACCGGCGATGTATGGAATGACGGGAGAGGCAAACCCGTGGACGGCGGCAGCTACAGTAACATTCTTCCCCTTCCACTCGGCAGTGCTTTAGGCGGGAAAGGCCCTGGGCGGAGGGTTTTGGACCTCCCCGTTGACAATTACCGTGACGATGATTAATTCGGAGCTCAGGCGCGTAGGTGGCAGCGCCGTCGCGCCGCTTATTCTCTCGCCATCCCTGCGAAAAACTGCGTTGAGCGAACTGCTTCGTCCCTTGCCTCCGAACCGGGCTGGTGAGCCACCGCCCGTCCCACCCACACTGTCGACGCCTCGTGTCTCTCCCGTCCTTGTCCCGGCCAATTACTGCCCCCCGACCTCCACACCCCCTCTCCCTTCACCTTCAATCCTACTACACTGCCACCCAAGCGCCAAGGTTGGTTTTTCTTGTCGTTTTCCTTCTGAACATTCAACTGTCTCTCCAGAGTCTATCCCTCCAATATTATATCGATCACCAAACTGTTGTTCGCGGGAACTTTGCGGCTGCTATTATAGTTATGAACTTCATGAACAGTAATATAAAGACAAAGTGTATTTCAGACTCTTTTGTTGCTCAGGAGAATTTATATTTTTATCAATTTTCGCCCATTAACTATCGTAATTCAACTATAAATAAATGTATCATGTGTTATTTCTATTACAAATGTAGCATACCGAGAGTAATGCAAATTATGAAAGAGTGGATAGGTAAAATTAGTTATGAATACTAATGCGCACTCTAAATCTGGACCTCTTGTTACTTGGTTTTTGCATGTAAAATTACGCTTTACACTCTACCAATCTAACAGATTCTGATTAATGTGAGAATAAAATGCGAAGTAAATGAAAATGTTAACGTTGCCATTTTTTATTATTCACGCGATATTTTCTTGTGAAAAGGGAACCTTGAATATGCATTCGACATGGTGATTGGGCCTCGTAAAAATAATTAATTCATAGACCCTGGATTGTCTTGCTCTCCCGCCCCTTCGCCGCCGGACTTTTTGATTGGGCCGTCTTATTCTTACTAAATTTTTTTGAATCACCACCGTATATTTTTTGAGCCAATATTGCTTATTTTCATGATGATACGAGTAACATCTGGGTGGAAATTCACTCGTCTTTCCAGTGTGTGTGAAATCTTGTTATGTTTATGAATGAAATTATTAGTAGGATCGGAAACGATACCAGGATTAGCCGTTAATTAACTCTTCTGCGGAGTGAATAGAGATAGAATTATCTGTTATTGGTGAATCAATCAAAAAGTTTCTCATAGGGAATCATTTTTTAGCAACATCAATTCATCAAACATCGTTTTCCGTCAGGCTGAAATTTTTAGAATATATCTGTCACCAACTACCTACTTTTTAAATACTAACTTAATTTTCTTCCTAAGCAGCGCTTATTAAATCCCTCTGTTTTGATATTTTACGTCGCTGAAATCAAATTCTATCTACTATTGTTTACAATTATGTTAATGTCTTTTGAACCTGCTTATTTAATTAAACTAAAGTTAGTTTGTATGATTCCTTCCGTGAACCCCGTTTCCGTATCCAGAATTTTTTATACCGCGAATTTTACTAGTTCGATTGGGAAAATATATTTTTATGGTTCATCTATGTTCGATGCTTGATTTTCTTAATGCACTGTTTTCCCGTACAATTCCATTACTGTCTCCTCGGGGGACCTATTCCATCTGGGTGGATCATTGAAATGGGCCATGTCACTCAGCCAGCTCTTTTTCCTATACATTCCCGTTCATCTCTCATTTTATTTTATTTTAATCTTCACATGTTCTCGCTGAAAATTCAATCGTCCTTTCCAGCAAAGAGCCTGGGTACCACCCCTTTAGACCTATTTGAATTTTCACCACGTTCCGTAGTTTTTGTGTTGCTTTCTGACTTAAATGACTTTGGAAAATGTCCCTGTTTGAGGAATATGGGCAATTAAGAGTTTTTCGCATTCTCTTTACTCAGAAAATTTGAAATATTATTCCTAGTTGATAAAAAAATAGTTCAGGAAACTATGAAACCGTTGTTTTTGGGAGAAACGTTTCTGCAATTTTCAATTTTACTCGTGCACATGAAATGTACCAGTTTAAAGCGTGTGGCAGTGAGTAAATAAT
Source organism: Ischnura elegans (assembly GCF_921293095.1). Lineage (NCBI taxonomy): Eukaryota > Metazoa > Arthropoda > Insecta > Odonata > Coenagrionidae > Ischnura > Ischnura elegans. The sequence continues at coordinate 64,934,821 of NC_060249.1, read as the reverse complement.
ACTATTAGTCAACAATAATGATAAACTTCTTATTGTGCCTCCCCCAGATATTGTCTCTGCCTAGCATTTTTTGGCTCAACTTATGATTCAATTAGTGGATTTATTGTACCTAAATTAAGAACCATGCCATCTTTTAGTTGATGCAAAGAATAATTAACACGTTAAAATTTGAGAATACCTGCTAAGCGTGTTGATGTTGATAAGCCAGCGCGTTGCAGCGTTAGACTGAAGATCTAATTAGACAAAGAAAACTTTCACTTGTTTGATGTTAATGCAAATATATACAGGATTACTCTTATTGGTAGTTCCACGAAAGGAGCAATGAAATAGCTAAACCGTCTCTTTATTTCAATAGTTCCACACTTAGTCTAATAGAATAAAAACTTGAGAAATATTTTCAAACGTTTATTTATGACTGTGTTAGAGAATGCTTTATTTATTCAGGTTTTATTTTAAAGCCATCGGACTAGGAACTTTAAAAAATACTCACAGGTTTCAATGCTTCCGTAAAATACTATCATCTACTTCAATCCTTCCTTCCCCGTAGCCTATTAAATTTATCTCGCCAATTCGAAGGAATTTCCGCCTCTTGCGTCTCATATCTCACTCCTAAGTCAGAATTCTGCAAATTTCACATTCCAATACCAATTCCGGGTGAAGAATTTGTCGGAACGTATTCGAATGCTTTCTCATGCTTGGAGGCGCTGCAAAGGATGGTATACTTAAATTTTTGGCTGGCATTAGTGGCCTTCTTGCCGCTTTTCAAATAACCGTAAGGGAGCCAGAGGGTGTTTCTACCTAGGGAACAGGATGATGGAAAGACATGAAGGAAGTAGAACGAGGAAGTGGAGGCTAAGTCATGTGATTAAAAGGGAAGGCTCTGCCGTCGGTGGAAAAACTTAGGCATATATCTCTCGCTTTGACTTTCTATCTTTAAAATTCTCTGATGTTATATGGTGCATTCATTTCTCTCCTCTTTGGATCCCATGTTTCTAAAAACTAACATTTAACGGTAGTTTTCCGTTTTTCTGCCTAGATAGCGTTCCATATCGTCATAAAAGCTTCGAAAAATTGAGTGCGGCGAGCGAAAGCTTTGCAAAAAGGCGAGTTCACTTCCTGGAAGGTATATAATATTTACAGAAACTGGCACTTTTCTACTTGGATGAGCTGTACTAGTTTTTGAATTTAAGATGATTTTTTTAAAATTTATAGGCGTCAAAAAATGCAGTATTTTTACAAAATCAGATAGACGGGTTAGGACGGTGGGAGGACTATATTGGAGCTACAGCAATCAGGTCTAACCGGAGAAAGTCGAAACTTGAAGCTTTCACGTGGTCGAAGGGCTCCACATTAGCAATGAAAGACACTTCATTACTTCCTAAATTTATTTAAATAGTACAACCAATTTCGGACGTTACGCCGTCATCAAGTACACAAATACCCCAAGGGTAAATTGTGATAGTAAAGTAGTGTCTTTCATTGCTAATACTAACCGGAGAATTTGGACCGTCATACTTTCGAGATTTGCACTGTTGAGAACGTTAGCGTTTTGTCAAATTGAGTGAAATATCGAAGTGAAGTCACTAGACTAAATTACGCTTGCATTCCTACTTAGGTAGTAAACCATGTTTAGTAAGAATGGCGTAACATGCCAACGTTATAGGACGTATTTTACTTATGAACGGAGATGAAATGGTCTCCTCGCCGCTTCGATGATGACTAAATTACAACTAAATAATGCCCAGGAACTAAGTTTAAATTAACATTATTTATTTTTAGGGTAAATTTTTTTTTTATTTATCACCAGGTGTACGGTACTGTATTTTTGTTGCGTGTTATCAATGCCAAATCACTTATTTTCCATTTTCATTAAAAACTAATTCTCGGCAGAAAAGAAATATTTTCGTATCAATTTTTATATCTGTTTGTAAATAGAAATAAATCAGGCAAATATAAAAACAAAAGATATAAACTTGCGTTTAAGTGTATTTTAGCGACCACAGCCGTAAAAAGACGAGAAAGATCCCAAGAAAAAGGCGTAAATTGACAACAGAGGTTAGAGTTGTCAATCGGTAGATCCTCAAGAAAGATCTTACTAGTGCTCGAACTACTGAACGAACTAGTAAATGAATTGCAATATTGTAATAGTTTCGACTTAGTTAAAAGAAAGATAAGGAAAGGGATGAGGCGCTGAACAGATAAGGAAACGTGAACTTTGGATATCAAAAGGAAGGACGCCTGTTTAAGTATATGGATCTGTGAAGGCTCCAAGGCGAAGTGGAGGAAGACTCGAAGGGGAAGGTGGAAGGACAAGGTGGTGTTTTTATGCAGAAGAATACACCACTGGCCTAAGTTATGAAGAAGGAAAAAAGGTTATTAATGCCCCAGAACATGATCGAAGGAAAAAAAGATTGATTGGAAAGTCGATAAACTGTATAAACTCTGAATAAATTTGCACTGATTCCCCCCACACCGGATAACTCCTCGTCGTGTCCAAGTTCTTCCTTAACACCGTTCATCAAAATCCATCATCTCTCGTTTAATATCAACTCCCCATGAGGCATTTTCCCTCCCCCTGTCTTCATGCCCCCTTCATGTAAAGAATGAAATATTTCCCATCCCCTGATTAACCCCGAAGCATAAAGACACTACTCAATTAATCAAAAATTTTCCCAAATACCTCCTCCGCGTCCCTGTTCGCCCTTTCAATCTCCTTCCCTCTACGTCACTTCTGCCTTCGTGCCGTCCGATTGCGTCCCCTTACTCCTCCGTCTTCCTCTCCCAGAGATTCCACAGTTATGCTCCTCATCTTAACCCCTTCGCACAGCCCACTCCGCAGGACCTCCTCGCTATCTAGGCTCCCGCATTGCGCAAGCGAAAGAAGACCTTATATTAGCCTTATGGGAAAATGGATCTTAACTTTCATAATTCACGAGACTATATTTCGCATCTAAAAATTGTATTATTGCATTTCCTACAGTTTTGAACGCTTCAAGGTACTCTACAACAGGGGGGGTTTTGGGGAATAAACCCCCCCCCCCCCCCAGAGCTCAGAGAATTTTTTAAGTTTAATCCATTTTACTTAAGGGGATTGATATTACTAATAGAATAGTGAAAGGATGAATAAAATATCCCTGAGAAAGCCGTAAAACTCACCATTTTGAGCCATATATCTTTAAAATTCCGCAATTTATTTATCTGGCACCTACCGCTTATCCTGGTGGGTATTCTATGCCCCCATACACCCCGGTATTATTGCACCTAAACCCCCCCAGCCTTAATTCCTAGCTGTGCTTCTGCTCTACAATGTCAAATTTCATACATTAAGGTTCCAAGAAGTAGCTCCTTAAACTTGAATAAATGTACTCACAACCTCCCGAGAGGATAGAGAGAATTAGGTGCATATCTGTTTTTTCCAATCGTATTCTTTTCTTTACTCATTCAAATATAATTGTGTTCTTGCTTGGTGTTCTTTATTTTAAAAATATGTATTGCTTTTGCCTAACTCAAAGTCCAGTAAATGAAAGTATTTGCTTGTCAATGAGGCAATAGATACAGTCCTGAGGAATATCATGGCATTGGTTTGCATTCATCTGTGCCTTCCACAATTTGCAAAGGCTTGGAACTAATAGCATCCATCATGATAATATCTCATGTCATATTTGTAGTTGTTTCATTTTTTCTCTCGTAACAACATAGTATGAAGTATAGCGTGGTGTGTGATTAGCAATAATGAAAGAAACTTTGTTTCTTCCACAAGTTTATAAAAATTTCTATTTCATTACCGGTTTCGGCTGTTATACCATTATCAAATGGTGAATAATTTGATAATGGTGTAATATGGAGCCCTTCCACCACGTACGTGCTTCAAGTTTCGATTTAATAATTATTTATAGTTTATTCTTTCGCTTTTTTTCCGGTAGCACGGCTTCACCATTATGCACCGATAGCTATGATCTAAATAACAATGAATTACCTTAAATAAGCCTCTTGCTGCCATTATAATGCTTAAATTTTGCTCATCAATATTATCTGTCCGTCTTATACGGTATCGCAGTAATTCTAGAATTACATTCTCGGCTATTAAGTGCTCAATGCCATTTTTATGAAATAATTCTAACCCCCAAATATAGAGCTAAATCGGGTGTATTATTTCCTCGAGCTGTTCTTGCTCCTCATCTATTTCTTCTTCCCCATGATTGCTAGTGGGCATCTTAACTTGTTGACAAGACCACAAGGTTGGTGGGTCGTGCCTCAATTTCTACCACAAGAATACCGTTTTCCTGATCTATACCTTCCACCCGTTTAACCCGTATTCCACGTCCCAACATTAATTGATACCTTCTTTTTCTTTATTCTCCTGGTTTTCTTACCTCGTTCTTGGATGCTGCTGATGCTGAGAAAGATGATGAATATATGTCTCCGCAAGGTATTCGCATGATACACACCTCGAGGACCTTGCCGACCTTGCTACCACCTACGACACCTTAAGGGCTTAGGGCACGTCCTTAAGGGTTGGGTCCCATGATTCCATCCGAGGCTCGTTCGATCAAACTCCATGTTTTCGGGGAAGATATAGTTGGTAGGGTTTCTCACGTCCATTTCAAGACTGTTTTTTACGTGACACCATCACGAGGACTAACTTTAGTCTAGCTGCTACCCTTCGACCTATCTGACATAGATGGCCTTGCCATAATTTAGAATTAATACCACCAGTGCAGCTTTAGGGGTCATAGGAATGCGCAAACCTTTCCACTGCGACAAGGTTGTAGCCCAAAGGAAAGGAAATAGAAAATAATATATGTAGATAAACAAATATGTGAATGTCTGTATGGGGGTTGATAAATATTATAGCCTCCTTTTATTGAATAGACAATAATTATGTGCATGTTTGTGTGGATGTATTGACTATGAAACGTTATTAATGTGGCCTCTGCTACTCCGCAAACTAGGATACTGTTATTTTTTTAGCAAACTGCTGCCTTTCACGATATGAAAACCATTTTAACTCTCAAGTAATACTTTCCTTACTCTATAATTATAGCGTCAAAAATGCCTTTCAACCCGCACTAGTTCTCATGCATATTTATAGGGCATATAATGATTACAGGCATATTACGTCCATGGCTAGATAAATTATTTTAAGCGAGGAGGAGCATGAGGAATTGAAATTAATCGTATCCAGCATTCCATGAGTTAGGCAGTATATATTTTTTGAGGATTTTGAAAAAGAAAACTCAGGAAGAAGCAGACATCTAGGGCAAGAAAGGAATCGTGGATATACTGTGCTAGTGAGACCAAATATTCGAATTTTGGGAGTACGTTTAGGGAAGAGGTGCGGTTGAATCCAAATTTCGCTTCGATATGAAAACAATATTTTATGAGGGTTGAAATTTTGCATCAAAGAATAAACGTTGCTCTAATAATAATAGCATTTAATAACACAGGGTGAAAAACTGAATTTTATGAAGACTCGGGAGAAACAAGATATTTATTTTAATTGAATTTTGAAAACTGTAATGAAATCATTGCAATATGGCGACAGGGTTGGAGGATGTACGTTAGATAGATAATATTTTAACTATTAAAATACCACCGGAGAAAAGGTCTCAAAGACACCTGGAGACTTTTTGCGCCGATAGACCTCGAAAAAGCCTATAATAGTGAACCCATATACAATAGGGTGGTTTCCTATTATTTTTTTATTGCCTTAATCGAAAGATTATTACTCCTGGAGTACGTATTTCACGCTTTTAGATTTTTAAATGACAATATCTATTTTTCGCGATTAAATGAAAAGTGAAAATTTTCAAGCGCGCGAAAACGCGACGCTCAAGTATGAATGCCGGGAAATATCTCCGTACGTCGTATTTCTGGTTCCCCCTCCCGCCCGGTGAGGTGACCTTGAGGCGAGGCTTAGCGCTGATACGTCGCAGGCTGCCAGCGGGTAGCTGAGTACCTTGCTGAATGGTAGCGCTTGACTTAAAAAAGGTTTATTAATACCTTTTCAAACGAAGAAAACTTTCCGACCTTAGCCAGTTTTAGTAGGTGATTATTAAGACATGTTTCCCTGAGCTCTGTGCCTCATGCATGCATTGGTAACCTCAGACGGTGTATAACTCCTATCTTCTCGTGTAGAAACTAGGTCCCTGTGACGTCACGTGGAGTGGAATCGCATGGGCGCCAATCTGGCCTTTTTCAAATGAGGATAAAATTTGACCCTTGCCATTCGTCTAAACCGGTATTTCAAAAACCAAATAATTTGTGCATTATGAATACACTAATGGTGGGTAACGAATCGCAATCAATGCCTTTCGTTTTCTTTGATGAAGGAAACTACCCTATTATGGGAGGAGATGGAGGTCTTCAAAATTGACCCTGCCACACCTATTTTGCGATGATAGACCTCGAAAAAGTCTATAATAGTGTACTCAAATAGATATTATGGGAGGAGATGGAGGTCTTCAAAATTGATCCTGCCTCACTTAATTAAGTCAGGATCTAATTACTTACCTTGATTATGGTAGAGATGGCCCTTAATGAAAACAATCACACAAGAATGAAACTTGTTGGCCAATTATAAGAAGACATTAAGACGACTAAAGTTTTAAGACAGGGACGTTTTTTTGTCTACCACACTTTCAAAAAATATATCTTGACAGATATCTGCAAGGGTGACAGAGAAAATGTTGCTTTTCAAGACTGTGAGTGAAAATAATATTCAGGAGAGTGGGATAAAATACTTAAGATTAGTTATCCTTTGCAGAATAGGCGGATGACGTGAGCTTCATGTTTAGGAAACTTAAGGATCCGTATGAGCAGTATGGGTTCATAATAAATAAAAGACAGAATGCTTGGTTATTGGAAGTGATGAAATACCTGATTTACCTCTGGAAAACGAGAGAGTAAAGGAAGAACTACAGCAAAGTACTTCGGAGCACACTCGAGTTCGGAGTACAACAAGAGACTTTGTACGCAGTCAAATAGTTAAATACATCAAAGGATGAAGTTTTCCATGAACAAATGAGTATTCGTGCAACTTTTAAGTTTACACATTTTGGAGATATTTTATGGCGAGAGATGAGGACTATCATGACAAAGAGAAATAGAAGCTTAGCGCAGGGAAACGATGACAGTTGTGAACAATCTGCTTTATATGCATATAATTGAGTTACGCGGAAAATTCTTGTCTATAATTGTATAAAACTTACATGGTGCTGCAGTTCAGTAGCATACAGTATATAGCTCCAATATGAGTGATAATTCTCCTGGCTCCATTTCCGGCTGTAATTGAAGCATTCTAAGCGAGAAGGGCACTCTCAAGATGATAAGATGACATTCTTTTTTTATGTTCCAATGTGGAGGCACTCTGAGAGACATTGAATTTTTGGCACGTGGCCCTTCTGTTTAAGAATGAGTCAGTTACTCACCCATTCACTACTTCTCAGTGAGTTCGTTCTCTGCAATCTAAAGGTTTCGCGCTAGAAGTATCCAAATCTGAGTAAACAACTAAGAATGGTGTGAAACTGTGGCGTTTGACAAGGTTTCCGTTTAAAGGAAGGAACGTTGCCATTTCTGATGAAATTGTTGTTACGCAAGAATTTTATTTACCACCTCAAAAATATCAAGAGACTACACACATACAGGCTCTCCTAGGATTACAGCTCTTACAATAGTTAGGTGACTTGCTGCTTGATGGTAGTTTATTTAAGAGATAACATGCCTAGTCCATCTCCAAAATGTGTCTGCAATTATGGTCAAACCTGGCATATTCATTATCGCATAGTTATATTATTTAAAGCAGTCAATTATATCCTTATTTTAAATAATTTTTATTTGCATGATGCATTCCGTTATCTTACAGTTTCATGCCGATTGCTGTCGTGCGAAAAAAGGATTAGTTTATTACCTACCAAACTATTCAACTAAGAATGTAAATAAAATTCCAAGTGAAGCGAGATGGTACTGATTGATTGTATCGTAAATTAATGTATCTGGATTGGTAGAGGAAGAAATGGAGGGCTACCGCACACGAATCCCAGAAATTTCAATACTATCCTTACCTTATATTTTCAACGTTATTTCCATCGGATTACATTGCAGATACATGTTTTTCGATTTTAATATGTAATACTTCACTGTGTCATTCCTCTCCCTTTTGCGTCCGTATTACTATTTTTTCCTTGAAAGCTCATCAAATGAATTACGAAAATCCTGTATTTAATCGTTTCAGACTTGGCATAGTGAAATGCGATTTATCCATCATAAAATATAAGTAAAAAATGTCAATTCCCACCCTTTAAAATGTCGAAATTGCCATTTTTTGTAGTTAATCTTATATGATGGAGACTAATTTCCTCATTCGGGGCATTTTAATCAGACCACGAGAAAGCCACTGAGTATTTCCCGGTCCATAGCCATGAGGAAGTTCCCTTTCATACATACTATTCCGGGTGCACAAATATAAAAAAAATCGTATTCAACCGTCACACCCGACTTTCCATAAAAATTCTGCCCATCAAATGACTTCACACTTCTAGTTCCCCCTACGCTACTACCGACGCTTGCAACCCTAAATTCGCTGCCTTTCTTTGTCGTGGGCTCCGCTAGCAACCATCCATCAAGAGGGATAGACCTTTATACGCGCCAATTGGGCTGCTCCCTGTAATTGAGTCTGACGCAAGTCTGTCACGCCCTCTCTCTCCCTCCTCCCACCTCACCACCTCACTCCTGCTCCATCCTAACCCGTAACCCATCCCCGATATCACATCGCAGTACCACATTCCCATCACTGATTCGCATGACTCGCAAAAGCAGATGCAATCCTTTCGAGATTCCTCTCTGAGGTTTACTACGTCTTCTACTACGTCTACGTAACCTACCTCCTATCTTTGGATATGAGTAGTGAATATAAAATGAGTTTTAATTCTCGGTTTTACAGTATAAGTAGTTTATTTTATTTGGAACCTAGGCGTGAAACTCTTAAGTTGTGTTTTTGGTGAGAAACTTTTGTGTTATCTGAAGCTGAGTTTTGCTGGCCTGCGTACCACACTAAAGCAGAAGAAATCCCTTAAACGTCCCTCTTCGAAGTTATCTACGTCCGCATTCTGACCCATCGCCCACCTTTGAAAAAATTAGTAAATCTAAAATTAGTTTATTTGTTACCAAAAACGGTATCATTTATTTTTTAATAGGGTAGTTTCCTTCATCAAAGAAAACGAAAGGAATTGATTGCGATTCGTTACCCACCATTAGTGTATTCATAATATACAAATTATTTGGTTTTAGAAATACCGGTTTAGACGAATGGCAAGGGTCAATTTTAATCTCATTTGAAAAAGGTCAGATTGGCGCCCATGCGATTCCACTCCACGTAATGTCACAGGGACCTAGTTTCTACACGAGAGGATAGGAGTTTTACATCGTCTGAGATTACCAATGCATGCATTAGGCACAGAGCTCAGGGAAACATGTCTTAATAATCACCTATTAAAACTGCCTAAGGTCGGAAAGTTTTATTCGTTTGATAAGGTATTAATGATCCTTATTTAAGCCAAGCGCTACCAGCTAGCATGTCTCTCTGCTACCTGCAAGCATCCTGCGTCGTTTCAGCGCTCAGAGCCTCGCCCCAAGGTCACCTCACTTGCGGCAGCGGGAACCAGAACGACGTCACACGGAGTTTTCCCGGCAGTCATACTTAGCCGTCGCGTTTTCGCGCGCTTGAAAATTTTCACTTTTCATTTAATCGCGAGAAATAGATATCGTAATTTAAAAATCTAAAAGCGTGAAATACGTATTCCAGTAGTAATATTCTTTCGATTTAGGCAATAAAAAATGATAGGAAACCACCCTATTTGAACAGAAGCCATGGACCTTAAAGTTGTGTTATTCACGTGGAAAAGAATTAAAATCTTGCTGATTGTGAGTGGTGATGGTCTTCAAATTGTAGCTCAACTTAATAGCTGTCATTACACTTCCGTGTGAAGAACGTATTCCGATACTTCGTCGTCTAATAACGGGAGCTATGTGTGATTCTCAGGTTTCCCATTGTCTATGGGTTGATTTTTTCTGATATATCGATCAACCTGAAGATTATGGCCTTGAAGTGAAAGACCTTGGACCCAGTGGAAAACCTGAGAACTCATCCTATGTCAAGTATGTATGTAATCATTTCTGCATATGATTGGCTGCTTTCAGGTTATCTCCCGCGTCTGTTGATCTCAGGCGACAACATGTTTCGCAAACTGCAAGGAGAACCTGAAAGCAGCCAATCATCGACACCACTCCGCGGAAGCTTTCTTTCCATTTCTGTATATCCTGCGAAAATTTGATAATTTTTAAATAATATCCTCTGTGTTTAAATTAAAGACTTGAGTTCTCAATTCCTCATTCACTGCAAGCAAGCAGCTTCTGAGTGTCTGGCGGTTCTCTTACCAATCCATCTTGGACTGTTTGGCACTCAGATCTACCCTGGTGTTGTGGTATTTACTTACGAGTTAACCAAAGTACGAGGGCCGTTTTTTTTCAACCTCCGATGGGTCATGATCAGAAGACGAAGTGATGGATTAAAAATTATTTCATTGCTGAATGTTGAGAACACTGAATGTTGAGGCAGGACAAATTCCTCAATCGCCTCGGCGATTGAGGAATTTGTCCTGCCTGTGGACAAGCTTTACTATACCTTCTTCATGGAATGTTGCCGCCAATGACTTCCAATGAATTACGCATTTGTCTTGAAGCTCATCGCCCATTTGAAAACGCTTGCAATCTAGCCAAATCTTCATTTCAGCGTAAAGATGGAAGTCACACGGAACTTGGTCGGTATTTAACGGTTGGTGATCGAGAATGTCCCATTGAAATTGTTCAAGGAGCAGTTCGGCTGCATCAGCGCTGTGATGACGGGCGTTGTCATGGATCAGAACACTTCCAGAAGTCGGTATGTCTCTTCTTTTGGTTTTAATGGGAATAGACGTAACTTTTCACGCTGTTTCTCATTCTAGCCACAGTTGATTAAATAAAAATTTCTCTTTTAACGGCATTAAGGTCAAGAATGTTTCATGTCAATGCTGAAGCCACTCGGCGAGTTTTCTAGCTCTCTCATCGCAGTGAACACTTGGCGGGAGAATCAATTGAGGCAGTGTAGTTTATGAGATTGCTACTAACCTTAAACTAACAACTTACGGTCAGAAATGACTCGAGCGTGTGGTTCGGAGGACGCCCAATTGCCCTACCTGCGCAGTGCCCGCCTGTAGCTTGTATGGTATTTTTGCTGAGCTATCGGAGGTCGAATAAAAACCTCCCCCGTACATTATGGATAAAGTTTTGAAGATATATTGGTATCTAGGAATTGATGGGTCAAGTGGCGACAGGGATCACTGTCGCACTCACGTCCGTTTCGCTGCCACCTTCAACGTTCAGCGAAACCAAACCTTTTCCATTATTCTGAGGTGCTGAAAGTAATTCCGCTTTTGTGGACACAATTATAGAAACATACGTAAAGCCAGGGAAATTCTTTAAGAGAGTAGCTTTAAAAGAGTGGGTATTATGTAATTATGAGCGCATTTATGCACATAAATTCAAAGGTAAATTGATCCCGTGATCAATCAAAGATCTAACTGTAAGTTTATCCGACCATATGGGATTGATGAATATTTTATAATAATTAGGCATAAAATTTTGAGTAAAATATGTTTATGATTTTTTCTCAGTCTTCGCAATGAGTGATTAGCTTTCTTGCTGCCAAAGAATTGATTTGCGGGTTTTTGAACCGGAAGACCAAAACAAATTCTACAATGGGATATCGTATATGATCACTGTATTTTTACGCAGTCTTGTATACACAGTATTTTAAATCAAGGCTATTATATTTGTATATCTGCGGTAAGAATGTTTGAAACGAATGCCAATCATGTATTTTTCTCAAGCGCCCTTGATTTAATTTTTCATAAAATAATGCCGGATATCGTACATTTTCTCAAAGTTTGAGGGTAAGGGGACTAAAATGGGTCGGTGCATTAGTCCTCTCAAAGCCACATCCTAGGAAATATTAGTTGAGTTAGCTATGCCAGGTGAAATTGGTTAACTGTCAAAGAAATATCAGATATAGGTGATTGAATGATCTGCGGCCGTTGAACTGTTGAAAGAAAATAAATTCCCCAAGGCCGTACTCTTTGCTGGGCAAAGGTGAGGGATGGGAAGTTACAAGGCTGACAGTGGGGTAATACACGAAAATGAAGCTAATACACTATGAAACAAAACAATCGCGCAACTCACTCACTCACCTAGCAGATTTGCACTTTCGCAAACCTGAATGTGTGTGTGATTGAGACCTACGCGGTAATGTTCCTTGGAACAAATCTGCTATGTGAGTGAGTGAGTTGCGCGATTGTTTTGTTTCAATGTGTCTTAGCTTAATTTTCGTGTATTACCCCACTGTCAGCCTTGTAACTTCCCACCCCCCACCTTTGCCCAGCAAAGAGTAAGGCCTTGGGTAATTTATTTTCTTTCAAATATAAGATACAACAATGCTACGATAGGGATACCCGTTGTGATTGTACCGTAAAAAGAGTACCTCCGTTCTCGTTCTGTCTTGTGCTATTTTGTCACCATTTCTACCGGACTGTGTTCTGTTCTGTGCTTCCTCGTTGGGGCCAAATGCTTCCGAAGTCGCTCTGATCAGAACAACGACGCACTGAATCCCTTCCAGTAGGTTCAGTTGCTTAGCATCAGGCAATGTTGTGGGATTATCGTTTGAGTGTGCAAATCGTACTTGAATGCAGGTGTTGCAGTACCTTAATAGGTTATTTAGTACCTATTTAAGTGTACTCGAATACATATTTATTCCTCGGGGTACTCGATAAGTAAAACTGGTACATGAATAGGCAGAAGAGCTGACAAACTCCTCCCGCCCTGCGTCAGATAGTTGAATACATCCATGAGCATTCGATCACCTACTCGAAAACGAGTGCCTACGTGAATATTTATATTTATCCATGTGTCATTCTAGCTACTGTAGTACCTAGGTTAATTCAGTGTTAAGTTTATTGTAGAAACCTCATCAAATCATCCCGCGATTTAGGTCATCTCCATGATATATATATGATGATAGAAAGAAAGAAAAATGATAGAAATAAAAAAACTCATCTCTTTTACGGTTCACCCAATGTGAATTTAATTTCTTCCTCCATACCTTTTACTTTTTGCCCTCTACCGATTGCTCTCCACATTTTTTTAAAGCCCATCTATTCATTAATATCTCTGCACTTTGTAAATTCTTCGGTCGATTTCATTCACCCTATCGGTGTTGTTCATGTAGAGAATTTTCCATTGGATGACGTCAACCATATGTGTTGCTTTGTTGATCATGCGCGCCTCATTCCATGTAGTGAATGGAATCTCACGGATACCTTTAAATTTGGCTAGTCATTAAGCTAGTCTTTCAGCGGCATGACGAAGAGGGGATAATTTACTAAGGAAGTAAAACGTCAAACTAGATTTTCAATTTTTACTGAATTTGAGCCAACGGTTTCATTTGCTCTCTTTATCGTAAGAATCCCAATTGTAAGTTATCATTTTTGTATTGAATTTAATTAAATACCCTATCTAAAGTTAAAACTTATTCATTGTAATACCATTTTGGCAGTGGAAATGAGGATGCTCTCATTTCATCTGCTAAACCTTTATGTGGAAATGGAGCCATACTTTATATTGTGCTTTATCTTTGCATCATCATCATCATCAGTGATTACTGTCCTTAGACAGGTTTCCACTGGACTTCTCTCCATCTTTCTCTATCCTGAGCATCCTCCTTTAGGTCTTTGTATTTTCTTCCTCTTCTTATATCATCCAACATTCCCATCCTCCTTCTTCCTCTTCCTCTCTTTCCTTCTATCTTCCCTTCTATTATTCTCCGTTCCAAACAATTCCTTCTTAATATATGCCCTAACCAACTTGCCTTCCTCTTATGAATCATATGTATTAATTTTCTTTCCTCGCCTATTCTTCTTAGAACTTCCTCATTCTTCACTCTGTCAGTCCACTTCACTTTCAACATTCGTCTCCATACCCACATTTCAAAACTTTCTAAATATCTCTCCTCCTTCTTTTTAACAGTCCATGATTCACATCCGTACAACACTACACTCCACACAAAACATTTCATAAACCTCTTCCTCATCTCTATTGGAATTCTTTTTGCTGTTAACAATGCTTTTACCTTTCCATACGCTCCTTTACCTATTGATATCCTTCTTCTTATTTCCTCAGTACAACTTCCATTCACCAGACTTCCCAAATATTGGAAAGTCTGTACTTGCTGTATGATATTTCCTTCTAAGGATATACAAACACAACCTTCTTTTCTGCTGATTCTCATCACCTTGGTTTTATTTATGTTTAAGTTCATTCCAAATTCCCTCCCCACATCCATTATATCATCCATCACTTGTTGTAAATCTTCTTCACTTTCTGCCAGCACTGCCTGATCATCTGCATATTTAATTGTTTTTATTCTTTCTCCTCCTATTACAACTCCTCTAGCTTTTTCTAAAGCTTTCTCCATCATTTTTTCTGCATAAACATTGAAGAGCTCTGGAGAAAGGCAGCACCCTTGCCTCACTCCTCTTCCTATGCCAATTTCTTCTGTTTCATCATCTCCAATTTTTATAACTACTACCTGCCTACAATACATCTCCTTCATTAATCTCCTATCTTTCCAATCAATGCCAATGTCTTTCAAAATTTTCAATAACACATTCCAATTAACCTTATCAAATGCCTTTTCCCAATCAATAAAGCAAATGTACAAATCTCTATTCACTTCCATCATTCTTTCTCCTATCATCCTCAAGCATCCTATTGCATCACGAGTCCCTTTACCCTTTCTAAATCCAAATTGATCTTCTCCCATATTTTCTTTAATTCTTCCTTCGATTCTTTTTAATATAATCCTTGTAATTACTTTGGTAACATGGCATATAAGACTAATTGTCCTATAGTCTTTACATTCTTTGGCATTACATTTCTTTGGTATTGGTATTAGAATAGTTTTAAGTAGATCATCAGGCCAGCTCCCGGTATCATATATCCTATTGATTAAATTTGTTAATCGACTCATTGCATTGTTACCTAGGTTCTTTAATGCTTCTGATGGTATTCTATCGCATCCCATTGCTTTCCTTTCCTTGAGATCCTTGATTGCCTTTTCCACTTCTCTTCTCAGTATGTTTGGTCCTCTATTCACCTCTTCACATTCCCATTCCTCTTCCAGCTCCATCTCAGAATGATCGTCTTTACTATCATATAGTTCTTTCACATATTCTTTCCATATGTTTTTGTTTTCCTCAACACCTGTTGTTATCTTTCCGTATTTATTTAACATTCCTTGTTTACTTATTTTCTTTGGCTCTCTTTTTGTGAACTTTTTAGCTGTTTTATACATTTCTTCCAATCTCCCTTGTTCTTCTAGGACTTCCATCTTTTCGCATTCTCTCTCCATCCACTCCTCTCTTGCCTTATCAGTTATCTTTACATATATGCCAATAAATAAAATATGAACATTTTTATATTATATTGAATGTGCATTTGATTGGCGCGATAAATTCAAATGTTTACTTTGTGTAACATTCTTGATTGAATGATTTTCCTATAAATCTAAAAACATTGAAAACTTAACCGAAGGTGATGTTACTGTGCAATAGTTGGAGGAAATGGTTTCCTTGATGGTTGGAGTGTCAGAGAACGAAGGAAATCAGTGAAAAGATAATTTCGATACATTGATTCTGCAATGGATGATTTAATTTATCTTCAGTGGCATTCCGTTTTCTGGAGATTCAGGACTATACTCCCGATCGGGGCATTCTGGCGATGGCGCTGCGTACACCATTATATTTAATACTCCATCATATTATTATATATGCTCAATCATAATGGCGAGTTGCATAGTCTGTTCGCCAAATCAAATTTATGATTATACTTTAATCATAGCCTTCGTCATATCACGGTATTGTCGGCTTTGGTGACCTCAAAACCAATATGCTAAAGTTTGGCGTCTAGATAATATTATTAACTAAAAATTGATGAAAACTGCAGAGAGCCAAAAGAAGTTAAAAAGTTACACTGGCTGATAAAACTTAAGATGTGGGAAAACAATGTTTTTGTAACCATGCTAGTGACGCGAGGCTATCTAGTTTTCAAATACCCGCGTTTCTATACTGAACTTGCTTTCTGTCAAGGTAACGGGAGTTTGTTTTGCTACTTTATCCTTCTTTTTAACAGAACTTCTAAAGTTATGGAACGAGGTAGATTTTTTTTTCGAACCGATCTAAATAGATGACGCTGAATCTCATTTTATAGTGACCTCTAATTTGTTCCATACGGCTGCACTAGACTCCCGTAATCCCATTAGCGTTTGTCGAAACTCCTTTGAATACGTATGGAAATTTTGCTGGAGCTTCTTCATATTTCAAAAGGGGATTTCATATTTTATTTACGCCTCCCTGGCGGAAAACGTAATTTATTATGGTGAGTGATGACCTTATTGATGGGGTGTTTTGTGCGGGATGGCAAAATTGATGCAGTGGGTATTTTCATCATTATTATTTTTTTTTCAGCCGGTTCCGTTTCCCTCAGCAGCCCTCCTCCCCTCGCCTTATCTGTTACGTCAGAGCCTCCCTTATATCCCCCCCCCTTCCTGGCCCTGATCCCGTATACACACCTCTCCACTAATCTCCCCTTTTCATTGTGGGAGATGCGTGAGTGAAAAATCGTGTTGCACGAAAGCCGAACACGCCATGCTCCTCTCCTTCGCGGCCTACCATCCCTCTCCCTCTTCGCCATCCCATCCTTCTCCTCTTCCTCCATTCCGATTTTCTTTCAAATCATCCTTCCTCCCTCGATGGCGGCCTCATGGGCTGCAATCATCCCCTAAAGAACGCATCATCACAGCTTCACTGGTCTTTTTTACGTTTCTTCAATTTTTGTTAAAATTTATGCCATTAACTCCAAATTTTGACAGGGTTCTCACTTAAACGTGAAAACCTTAAAACCGTGAATTAGCTGTGAATGTAGTCTACCGTGAAAAAACCTGGAAAAAGCCATGAATTTCATCATGAAACCTTAAAAATCTCTCCAAATTGGTTGTAGAACCACGATTGACAGATGAAAAGAAAAATCGATATTTCGATCAAGTTTCAAGGCCGAGTCACGCGCAGACACTGTCCACGCATTTATCTACACACTTGTATTCGACGGGCAGTTATTGGTCCGTGTGCCATGACGACACATTGATCTGTGATTGGAAGACTGGTGACCGGTAAAGTGTTCATTAACCCTAGCGAAAAATCAGACACTTCTTCACTTCCCTGCTACCCTCCATTTTGCCACTCACAAACAGGCCCTGCATTTTGTCAGCGATAGGTGACTTCATGTGAGATAGCACTGTCATTGTTGCGTTTGCACTCACGGGGTCTGTCGCGTTTTTTAAATTCGTAGTTAATGTGCGGCCGATGATTGTTACGTGATCAATATTTCTACTTAAAATGGCGTATCAACAGACCGTGAATTTGACGACATTCAGACCGTGAAAACCGGGGAAAAAACCGTGAATTTTATATTTTAGTTAGAGTGGGAACCCTGTTTGAGAACATGAAAGCGGTGGCATATTGTCCCTTAAATATCAGTTTCAGGAGCAGTATATCAGTTTTAGCCCCAAATATGGTGATATTCCTGATTTAATTCCATGCCAACATCTTCCTAAATCTCAAATTTGAAAATTTTTACTTCAGTATTTTCTCCGATGCAATGTCTTTATGTTTTTGCTAAAGGAAAATGTTGGAAAAGGTCATGCTATAGATCCTGAAAATTTAAAAATGGTAACTTAATTTTTAAGCGTGTAGTACCTTAGGAAACAAGAGAAAGTACCATACGAATCGGTAATTTGATTAATCTCCTATTAGTACTATTATCTCCAAATTTTGAGAGTTTCTGTTGTTTTAAATCCTTTCCTTATCCTATTCCTCCATTCTGAGTCCTTCGATATCATCCTTCCTCCCTCCTGGGCTGTACTCACCCCCTTAAGAACGCATCATTACAGCTCGACTGATCTTTTTAACGTTTCATTATTATTAATTTAAATCTTATGCTATTATATTGAAATAAAAGGTATTAGAGAGCATTGTACCAGATGATGGCTCGGTGAGCTTAAACGCGTCGCGTCGTGCACATTAAATACTAATAGAAAAAAGCAACTACCTTTTATTTCAATATTTCGAACTTCCACTATATCACGCCTGAATTAGTTGAACTTATGCTACTATATCAATGTTTTGAGATCGTGCTACGTAGAACTATTTCAACATCTGCCTGCCATCGACCATTTTACGTATAGGAAAATGCTGGAAAAGGTTACGACATACATGCTGAAAATTTAAAAATAATGACATAAGTTTTAAAATTATAATAACTTGGGGAAGAATAGAAATAAAATACGAATATTTGTAGCTTGAAACTTAACTTATCGCTTTGAACTTATCGATTTTCACGATGAATATTTTCACCATTTGACTGTAAATCAATTTTATTGTATTTAATTTTTACATAAAATGCCGAAATATCATTTTCATTATTATCAAAAATGAGGACGATATGGACTAGAGTCCGCCATATTTGTCATGAAAATTTGAAGATGCTAGCTGACTTTAACCTTTTAATACGCTGGGAAAAATTCCTGCCGCGCGAGAGTAGTATTTTCTCTCAATGAATTTCAAATAGAGTACGCTTCTAAAAATAATTCTTGATGATAATATTTGTAATATTTTTAAAGAGATGCTTTTTTCAGTATGAGTGGGCTATTTTCGAGTTTTATTTAATCTTGTATTTTATATTTTTTTATGTGCATTAATCAGGTGTTAATTTTATTTGACATTACTAAAAAACCTACAGCTTAAATACTCTACTCAGCAGTTGAAATAATTGATCGGAATGAATGGGATAAATGCAATAGATATTAAAAAGCTATACAGTGGAATCTATTTTAATATGGAGATGACAGCATAGTTTCAAGTTGTTCAAAGGCTTGCATAGCATTTTGAATGACGGTATAGTATTCAGAAATTTGACTACTTTATATATCAGAGGAAATTTACGTATATATTAGAGCAAAGTCGCTAACCTTTTAAGTAGAAAAAAACATCATCTAATTTATAGGTTTTTCCAGGCTAACAAACGCCCTGGCCTATACTCTAGGAAAAGAAAAATTGGCCCATGATTATCATTCCATAATAAATTGTCATTGAATTTATTTTTCAATCGGCATCTTTTCCGCTAGCTGGAGTTGACAGTGGCTCCACATTCATTCAAATCGTATATTTTTAATTCACCGTCAGTATTATGTGTTAGGTTGGCAAGTAATGCATTTGTATTGAATCGCCTTCATTTTACTATTATCCTTACTCCAATTTGCCACATCCTTCTCTTCCCATACCTCGTCTGTTTTTTCTGCGCATAGGTAATTAGCTTCGTAGGTATAGTGGGACATTTGGTGACCTAAAAATGAAATCACCACAAAATATGTATTGCCCCTTTTTAATAGCAGTTATAAATCTTTATTTTAATCCCCTGTCACTTTATTATGAACGATATCGCAGGTTACAAGTTAGGAATTTTATCTTTTTACATTCTAATCTTATTCGTGTAAAAGGAGTGAGTACATTTTAATTAAGCTCTGTGCACATCACCGGCATGGCATTTTTCTTTCTCTCTCTAGCTTTTTGTGCCCGCAATGTTTCCCTAGAGCTTACGAATCTCTCCTTCCTCCAGGAACATTCATGTGTCGATATTTCCATTCTATTTTCCAATTTCTACATTGTCAACTAATATACAACGCCATTAATTGTTGCTATCGAAGTAGCTATACATTTATTTACTTGCTTTTCAGGCCCCAACATTTCATTGGCTGAAATATTCGTATACAGCTTTTACATGGCCTTCGTCCACAATTATTTCGAAAATATTTGCAGTAATTTTTTTTGGCATTTGAATCTCTCGCAGACATTTTGCGAACACATAGGTTTTTTATTTGTTTATTTAGTCTTTAAACGTGATTAACGTAGAAGGACTTCGAATTTATCGGGCCGATAAGTGCATTGATCCGTATAATAAATATCGTGTGGTGGTTTCAATGATTTGGAAACCCCTTAACGTTTTTCCTGACCCTTTTTCTGAGGGATCATGCGAATAGGGGAGTACCTAATAACTTCTGATTAAGGTGGTCCAGAGAGGTGGTGGACGCAGAGAGAATTAAGGGGGAGAGGACAGGGGATCGTCCCGCATAATTCTAGTAAACACAGGTGGGGTAGCTTTCGTAAGCCCAGCTATCCAATACAAGCTTCTTTCAGCAGTATAGAATATTTAAATCATATATCTACGTATAAGAATCACATGCGTGTGAGATCCATGTCCGTTAATTTTTCGAAAGATATCTATCCATTTTTTAAAATGAGATGTGCTAAATACTAGACAGGGACACGATAAGTAGTGACATTTACGCTAATCTTACATCAGTTATTTTTATTCGACGTAGTTTCTATGATTAGTTACGCACTCTTATGCACCCCTCATATATTATTATGCTCTAATTGGTGTTTTTTTACTAGCCAAAAAATACAAATATGACATTAACTCGCACGTGGCATATTATAAATGGAACTCTATGTATATTTATTGATTGTGAGGAACATGCTGATACCGAAGCCCCTTTTTTGTTCCTATTTTTCACATGAATGGTGTTTGTACTGTCGTGTATAATTTTACGAAACGAGAAGTAGCTAACTTTCTTGTTACTTCCCTCATGAATCGTATTGTTCGATAAAAATGGGCGCTATTCCGTGTATTATTCATTTAATTGAGAGTCACAGCTGGTATTCGAATATCCAGTCCATGAAATGTGGTCTATGGAAATTCACCAATCTCTTCCCCATCTCTAATAATTATGTTTTAATTAATAGAACAGGCTGCAACTGAATGCAGATTAGCTACCGAAGTATGCCAAGAATTAATTTGGAGGAAGTTTCTCTTTCAATTGTTTTTGGGATGTCTGTACGGTGTGCATCCATGGAATTTTCGGTTGTTTACGCCGCTGTCTCTCTCATATTGATTTTCGATAGATACCCGATTCTTCTTCAGTTCTGGTGATTGAGTCGCTAAGTTCTGTTCTTTGTGATGACTGGATGGACGAGTTGGCCGGAAATCACTTTCGTGATGACTTCGGCGGAATTCTATGCAATCGGCTGGTACAATCAAAGAATCTGGTCGTTCCCAACTTTCGTTTCTTTTCTCATCTACCAAGGTTAAGTTCTATTTTTAGTCTCACTTTTTATTCAGAATAAATATAAAATATTAGAAATGTTTTTGGCCATCACATTCCGATGGACATGATGATTAAAACAATGTGATTAGGATAAAATTCTTCATTGAATGAGACTAGGATCCACCATAGTCGAATTGGAAATTGTAGGCCTCGATCCCAATATGCACATTAGTTCACATGAGTCCAGAATATCATTTATTATTTCTTATAACTACGTTGTGATGCATGTCGCAAACTTGGAGAAATGATAAATATTTAAAAAATTGAAGTTAATATTTTTTACGGTTTCTAATTTTGGCGAGTTCTATATACTTTTCTGTATACTTCTCTTCATTTCTTAATTCGACTCTTTTAGTTCATAACTTTGACTTTATTTCCTAAGAAAATAAAATATCCTGTTATTAAGTATTACTATTGGACGTCCTCCTTATTCCTTTTCTCTTTTACCGCCGAGCTGTAAGCAATCAGGTGGCTGTATTTGATCAATAATAATGTTTTTGTGTTTATTTCTCTGTGACATAACCATTTACCTTGCTTATTCAAGACCAATTCTATGTTGTACTCCTTCTTGAAATATACTAGTAAAAATAACAATCTTTCTTATTTATTTATTACTTTCTTACGTACTTATTTCTCGCAAGTTGCAATTAGAAGTTTTTAATCCCTATCAATATAGGCATTGACTTCTTTAGGTGGGAAACTGTGGTGCTGAATTAGGGTGTAAATTTTCCATTGTCAAAAATAATCGACATCATATTACATCTTAGATAATTTTATGTGTACTTTGAATAGTTAGCATATTGAGGATACATTTTTCGACAGCGGCTCTTAACTTCTGTTTTCAGTGATAAAAAATCTCTCAAGTTCATCACATTCATTCAACGTGAAAAAACGAATTTCAGCATGACTCATCCTCACCGGCATTTATAATGCTCTTGAAAAAAAATCACAGCGAAAACTCGCGGTTGAAGTGTGCGCCTTTCTGGCAGTGTGGGGGGAGGGAGGTAAGGCAAAAAAGGAAGACTTGAAAGGGAAATAATGAAAAGGATAAAAACGAATTTTCGTCCGACGGCCACTACTCGTCTTTTGTTTTCGTGAGAAGCGGGAGTCGTCGGCGTTGGCGACCCCATTTCACCCTCCACCCCCCCGACCGAAACTCGGCCCCGAGGTCCTCCCTTTTAACCTTCCCCATCGTACATCGTCAGATATCATCTTCCTCGACATTACGGTTCAAAAACATGGCCATCACATCCAGGGGAAATATTATTTTTTCCCCTCTTATTCTTCGTGTCTCTCCCTGCCACGCGGTCCGAAAATTAGCCCTGCCTCCCTTCTGTACTCCCTCGGCAGGTGGGTGGCTCCGTTATATAGCGACCTGAGCTGGGGTGAGGGGAGAAAAAGAGGACAACCAACCAGGAGCGGTGGAGGAAGAGGACCAAAACTTCCACCCTCACCTCTTCAGACTCGTTCGTCACTTCCACTTAATGTCTATCCACGCGGAAATCCCCCCTTCCCATTCCACAACTCCATCTCTATCTCCCGATCCCCTCCGCCCCCTCGTCCCCATTCGTCCTTCGGTCTCATTCCTTTGTCTCCCTGTCGGCTTCTCTTTCCCGGTCTTTTCTGTCCGCCATTAACACCTTCCCCGTTTCGAAGATTGGTGTCTCGAAAGAATAATACTTTTTTCCTCATGGAAACAGTGTGATATGTTTTGCTCGCTGTAAACACCTTTATTTTACTCCAATGTCTAAAATGTTTGGCGCCAATTATTAATAAACCATGATAATTTTAATTGGTTTTTCCAAAGAATTATACTTTTTCCTCATCGAAACAGTTTGATATTTTTTGCTCGCTGAAAAAACGTTCATTTACTCCAATGTTTATAAACTTGGCTCCAATTATTGATTAATCAAGTTAATGTCAGTGCTATTCGTAACCAAAGTATTTAGATAATGATCGATGCGCTAATGGTACCCTCGTTTAAATAACTGTTGACATGATCGCATTAAAAATTAAATATTGCGCAGACTTTTTCAAATAAAAATTACATGTTAACTCGTGAAAGATCACGTATTGTAGGTTCCTTCTTTTCAGGATCGAAGTTAAAGAAAACATTTTGGGCTTTCTAAAACCTATCGTACGGTGTTGGGTATATCGGCATTCACTTTGGGTAATATGTAAGCTTTCCACTCTAATATTTACGCTGGTATTTATCAAAGGTACTTACTCCAAGGGTGAGAACATTTTAACGAGAAAACGATCCCTTACCTTCAGATTACTTATGCTGACCACCAAAGACACCCGTGTACTATGTAAACTTGTGAATAGAATTCAGAGATACGGGAGTCCTGAATGAGATTCGCCTCCGTTTTCGGCTGAAGGTTTTGGGAAAAATGGTCAAAAACGAGACTGTCGCCTCTTAAACGGGTGTATACGGTTCATTACGATTTACAATGGAAGACATTTTTGTTGAGAAATGCATGATTTTTTAGAGAGCAAATACGGAAAGAAAACTTATTAAAGTTTTTTGTGTGTTACCATAGGAAATGTCTCTGTCGTTGAAAATAATGGAAAATAGGATACAAATCATTGGCAATGGCACAGCATAACTTGTGAATAGTGTATACGATTATCAGCGGCCCTCACATGCCCCTAAATTATATGTCCCTCATGGGGAAGTTTCATATAATATCATGCCTCAGCACAGGGTTTCCATCGCTAGCTCGAAATTACGACATTGATCCTTCGAAATTGATCCCTTGATTATAACTTCAGAAAAGCATCCACTTCTTTCGTTTGAACTATTTCAGCCATGGTTCTTTGTAGAGCTAGATTCTTTCTCCCTCAGTGTTATGCATAAGCTCGCCTCGCGATTTGATAAGCGGGTTTTGTTTAAATAATTTGTTAATAAATTCAGGAAAGCATCCACCACTATTGTTTGAAAAATTTTGTCTATGGTTATTTCTAGAACCAGAGTCTTTGTTCCACTGTTCCACAGTATTATACATCACCTCGCGATTTGATAAATGGACTTTGTGCAGAATATTTATTGATAACCCCTAAAAGCATCCACATCTAATAGTTGAACAATTTTGGTTATGGTTCTTGATAGAGCCATATTCTTTTTCCACAGTGTTATATATAGCGAATTGATAGACGGACTTTATTTAGATAGTTTATTAATAACCTCAAAAGCATCCATCTCTGCTTGAAAATTTTCAGCTATGGTTCTTAGAAGCATATTCTTTGTTCCACAGTGTTATACATAGCCTCGCCTCCCCTCCGTGCTTCCCCTCTTACCCCCTCCCCACTAATATCCTCCCACTCTCGCTGCCGCCTCCACTTCCACCCACTACTCCTGCCGCTATCACCTCTCTCATGTCCCCCTTCGGTGGATGCGTGGAACCTCCATCGACACCATCTCCAGTATCCCGCCGCCATCCACCTCAACACCTCTCCCGTTCATATCGACGCTCAATATCGATTGTGCGAGAGCTTCCCTTTACCTCCCTCCCCTCTCTGCTTTCTCTCCGCACGGAAACCCCAACCATTGCACCCAACTACTTCTCCTCCCCACAGGCCCTTCCTTATATGTTCTCTCTCCCACACAACCCTTTCCCCTTCTATTTTTTTTGGACCGCTAACTTGCTCCCTCCGTGGTCGTCGTGTTTTTGGACCCTTTTCGGTTATGAAGCTCGTCATCCCCGACGACTAGGTCATGCTCAGTATTCCTCGCAAGGTTTTATACTTATGGCACATCGACCTTATCGGCCGTTAGGGCTGCCTATTTCATTGTACTCCGAAACTGCCTTAGTGATGCTTCAGTGTGCTATTGTTTAAGTATACCATAATGCATTGACATGAGACAGAATGGAATTGAAAAGTCGTATTATTTGATCTCATATTTTTAAATGAAAGCTTAGAAGTCATTGAGTGTGTGAATTATTGAGTGTGTAAATTATTATCGGGATTTTTAGTAAAAAATGAGCTTGCATTAGAGTGCAGTGACCGTCATTGGCGGATCTACTTGGGGTGGGGGGGGGGGGGTATCCCCCCCCTTGGATATCAAATTTAAACAAATTGAATGGTCATTTTTTTCCGATCCCCACTGCTGCTGGAATGTTAACCCCAACTTAGCCTCCCCCTTGTCCCTATCCTGGATCCGCCACTGGTGACCATGGCAGGTAAACTGGTGAACTATAGATGAAGAGATTTTATTCGTCTGATATTCGCTATTTAATATTATGTAAAACTATTTTAAAATTGCTATTTTTCCTTTTTTGCCTCCATCTCCACTTAGCGCACTCCATTAAATTTTAGTTTGTATTTTAAGTATTTTGCAATTAATTTGCATGTTCTGCATAAATTTCTTTGCTATTCATAGGGAAGATAGTGCCCTTTTGCTGTCTTTATTTCATTCTTCTCTACTGTATTCAGTAAGGACTTTAACGGCCGGTTTTATAATATCTGGTTAACGATAACCATTTGGTTATACAACCTTTAACTTTACCTGGAGATGGTTAAAAGTTCTGGTAAGCTTCTGCATCGCTCAGGCCACAAGCTAATCAGGACTTTCAGCCACCGCCAGTTAAAGGCTGCATCATATTATGTTTAGCGCTAACATGGCTTCATGTATCCGGCTTTAAAAGGTTGACTCTAATTAATGCATTACATTATTACATAATTGCATTACATCTCAACCTCTGTCGATCCCAAATATTTGAATGGCACCATTTCAAATTTTTGATGTTTTGATGTCAAAATTTCGCCATTTTGATTGCCCAAAAAGTTATCAGACGTACAGAATTCAGAAACTCTTTTGATACGTAAACTTGACGTTGCGGTGAAATTGCGCATCATGGCAAATCTTTTATGCTCTCGCGTATCAGACGTGATTCTTGATGCAGCGTTGCAAACTGTTAGAGAAACGTACGCATATCATGGCGGGAAGCGTATTTTTAAATATATTTTTGTCCAAGAAATCGGGGACACATCCCTCGCGTGTCTCCTGAAAGCGGGTGTAAATAAATAACTCGTTGATTCTGTCCGCGTTATTCAGCTCTGCAAGCGGCACATCTAGTTCCCACGAAGGCCCGAGAAAATAACGAGGAAGTGGAATCCTAGTGTCAATAATAAATAGGCAAACATGCTTTGAAATGTATACGCCCGGCCTTCTTTCCTCGGCATCCAACCTTTCTTTCGTCGTCTTGGGAGCTTTGCTGTATGACTGTGACTCCATTCTCCTCACAGTGAGTATTATTCCTAGTGAGAAGACGCTATTGTCAGGGCGCCATATTCGTGCTCCTCTTGCTGAACAAATTAACCCGCAATGTACCCTAAATATATTCATTCATTCATTTGTTTTTCGTCTATCCCAAGGGTAGTCGGTTGCAATTTTTGAAATAAGTAACTAGTAATTGATGGGTATTTTATTCGTGCGGAACATATGGAAATCCTATTTTTTCATTGCACTATGAGGTTAGGTACAATTTTGACATTTTATCTTGGATTATTTTGACATTTGTTAAACATTAACTGCATTATTGAAGGCTAATTTACTCCTAAAAATGTTTCATGCATTCCAATGGGATGTTCGGAGTGTTCCATATAGTTTATTTGTTGCATTTTTCATAGTAAACTTTATGAAAGTATTATTGGGTCATGGTAGTTTTGTGGGGCCCCTTTGGATCCAGGTATACCGAACCAAAGCACCGCTCGAGCTTGACCATTTCCTATAATACAGATAATTTAGATAATTCGTGTCCTTTGAATAATGCCTTTGAATTTCAGTTTCCGTATGTGTTTCCAGATACACCTATTAGCACTCTAATAATATTTACACTTGTGAAGCCGTAATATAGGGTGGTTTCCTAATATTTTTTTATTGCCTAAATCGAAAGATTATTACTCCTTGAGTGCGCAATTCACGCTCTTAGATTTCCGAATGACGATATCTATTTTTCGCGATCAAACGAAAAGTGAAAAATTTCAAGCGCGCAAAAACGCGACGGCTAAGGAGGAATGATGGGAAAAGTCCGTGTAACGTATTTCTGGTTCCAGCTGTCAGCGTGTGAGGTGACCTTGGGGCGAGGCTTGAGCGCTGATACGACGCAGACTGCTAGCAGGTAGAGTAGTACCCTGCTAGCAGATAGCGCTTGGCTTAAATACTGATTATTAATACCTTATCAAACGTAGAAAACTTTCCGAACTTAGGTATTTTTAATGTGTGATTATTAAGAGATGTTTCCCTTAGCTCTGTGCCTCATGCATGCATTAGTAATCTCAGAAAATGTAAAACTCCTATCTACTCGTATAGAAACTAGGTCCCTGTGACGTCACGTGGAGTGGCATCGCATGGGCGCCAATCTGGGCTTTTTCAAATGAGGATAAAAATTGACCATTGCCATTCGCCTAAATCGGTATTTCTAAAACCAAATAAGTTGTATATTATGAATACACTAATGGTGGGTAACGAATCGCAATCAATGCCTTTCGTTTTCTTTGATGGAGGAAAATACCGTATTCATCGCAAAGCTTGGGTGTCATTCAATAAATGCGTCAATCATAGTTCGGAAACGAGAGCTAGGCTAAACTAAGCCTTGAGCGGGTATCAACCATACGATTGCGCAATCTCAATGGAAATCAATGCATTTCGTTTTCTTTGATGAAGGAAACTACCCTACTGAAAAACAGCTCGGTTCTAATCTACAAAGTCGGGAAACAAACCGATTTTTATCTGCATCTTGAAAGCTACCAGAGCCATCAATTCGACTTTTCCGCATGAATCGGTATGTTTATATAAACAGTAAAGTTTTGAAGACATATATAGCATATATCCATGGAAATAAATTGGAGCAATAGCTCAACGTGGCCCAAAATACACTGAAAATTCTCATTTATCATGACCCCTTTTGTTAGGCGCGCAACTTCATTTTTTGGGCCTTGAATTTAAGGAAAAAAAATTAAAAAATCAGCACAAGATAGTATGCAGTACTACATGGAATAAAAATGCTTTCACTTTAATATCATGAGCAATATTCTTGTGTTTTCCTCTCAAATTTACGGAAAAAATTGACGATCATAAAATATCGCTGTTAAAATATCGATAAAGAGGCGATGCGGGATAGGTTCTCGCATGAAATGGGAGGCTCCTCCGGAGGTTGGACCGTGACTGCTCCGTTAAAATTTTCTGATGAGGCTCACAATCAGAGTTTTAAGTTCGCACATATCCTGCTCCGGGAATCTCATTTTGTGGAAAAATAATACTCATATTAGTAAGTAAAGCAATCATACCTCATTTAAAACTGTTAAAGTTGAAAGAATTAATTTATAATTACGTGTGATAATATAAATTTCAGTTTATCGATGAAATTTATTTCATTCTTGCTGGTGAACTCCGCAGTAAAAAAAAATTGTGTTCCTACGTCTTGATGATTATATCGTAACATCGTAACAGCTATTGAAAACAGAAACACTTAACAGCGCTGTCACAGTGTCACTTATTCACCAAAGATAGGTTGGTATGTAAGTAAATGCTAAACTCGCTGAGTTTACAGAATGACGTACATTTATGACAGATTTAGTAGCGTTGAGATGAAGAAATGGGGGGAGTAAAAAAAAAAAACTTCCCGTGCAGCTCCCATTCCGCTCAGACGACCACCATTGACCCCTCATAGAGCCGAATAAGATATTGGTAATAGAAAAATATAAAAAATTGATGCGCTTCTATAAGGAGGGGAGACCGGGGCAGGTTTTCGCCTTTTTTTAAATTTATTTTTTATTTTGTTCTCCTGCATATTTACTATTGCCAAAGGCGAGCCAAAGCAATTAGTAGTATATCAGCTACAATTAGAAATTATTGTAACTTATGAAATATAAATAATTGCTAGTAAAAAGAAGTAAAGGAAAGTCACGTCACGTCACTGGAATGGCTTTGAATAGATTTTTATTTACTGACTTTGCCATTCTTCCATCGTTCTTCGTGGTATCTTTGTTCACCTTTTTCTGTTTCTTCTTTCCTTTCTATAGCTTTTTTCTGTTTAGCTTGTTCCTGTTCGATTTTCAGCTGATTATTGACAGGGGTGTCCGTCAAAATAGCCGAATTTATTTTTTTCCCCCTTTTCTGGTTTCCTTTCTGGGTCGAGCTTTTTCAAACGGCATGAAATCCTCTGGCGATGTACAAGAAGCAGCTGTAGTTTTAGGGATGTTTTCAGCCAACTGCTCCAAATTAGACTCAGTGGAACAGTTTTCAACATTGGCCCCAGTTGGGCCAGGCCTATCCGTGAAATAACTTAGCATGAAGTCGGTTTCAGTAAACACCAAATGATTCAAAGGGCATATACCCGTTACTTTAAAACCTGCCATAATAATTGGTTGGAGTCTGTGCCAGGGGCAGTGCAGTGTGGGGGAAATGAGATCAAAGTCACTCCATTGTCTTAAAAATAATCTAAAACATCAGCAAATATATTTATTACTCAATTTTGGGAAAAAGGACGGGGCACGTTTTCGATGGCGAAAACTTTTCCCGCATGGTATTCGAAAACCTGCCCCGTCGCCACTATTTTACTTTAAACCAGCATAAAATTGTGAATGTAATTAATTCTTTGCACATTACCTACATCGTTAAACATAGGGGATGTACGCTGGGATATCGTAGTCTCGCAATTAACAAGAGAAGTGGCAACAGAAGTAACCATTCTATGGGATGAATATGGGCCTCCTCTACGCAGTGCCCTTGCCTAAAGGACACAGCAGAGAGCAGAGCGACGGGAAAAGGACGATTTACATTGGAGAGACCGGTTACCGGAGACTGAATGAGTAATGGATGTGTCCGCCGATGGATGTGACCCCTACATCAGATATTACTCAGTCGATATATGTTATTGAAACAAGACTCAACTGAAACGATATAGGTTTGTTTTTAGTTTTAATTAGGGCATAAAAAGTTACTCACCTGAACAAAAATCAACAAAAGGTAACACTCCTCCACAACACGTAAATCCCTGTACTTGAAACTCACAAAACAGCCGTCGGTGCAAAAGCGCATCATTCGAGTATGATTGGTAATGTACTAATGCAGATAGTTTAGGGGGTAAAGCCAATTCGAAAACGTGCCCCATGCGAAAACACGCCCCGGCCACTCCTATATCCGATGGAAATTAAAAACTAAATGAAAGATAAAAAAGTATTTCTCAATTTAATAATACCTTGTATCCATTCGAATTTTTGAAGTTTAGCCAAATTACCGAGGCCCGGGACTGGATTTCCAACCATATGTTGGACGCTTGGGAAAAGCTCTATATTTTAATCCTGATCCATGAGATGCTAAGCGCAGACAGTCTCTGAGGCTCAAGGTAATACTTTCCACATCAGAGTACGATAAAAATTATTCCAAGCATGAATGATGATGTTTTCATGGTGTAGCCATTTAAAGCCATTATAAAATCAGGTTCTACGGCAACGATGTGTTCCCAATGTAGACAGCGGCCTGCCATGATCCTCTGAACACAGTTTCCTATTGATCAAACGCCATCTTTGGGCTTGGCTCAAATTGGGACATGTATCCTTTTATTTTCCCTGAGTGCCCAGTGGCCCTGGTATGATAAGAGTTCCGAGCGAAAATTTTTAAAATATCTCTGGTTCTCTCGACGCATGCGTGGATTAAGAACTACTCATGTTGACCATCGGATGCAACTGAAACAGCCTCGACGCTTGGAAAACGTAGTCTGGCAATTAACAAGAGAAGTGGCAACAGAACCATTACCATTCTATGGGATGAATATGGGCCTCCTCTACGCAGTGCCCTTGCCGAAAGGACACAGCAGAGATCAGAGCGACGGGAAAAGGACGATTTACATTGGAGAGACCGGTTACCGGAGACTGAATGAGTGATGGATGTGTCCGCCGATGGATATGAAAGACACGGTGCAACTTGACAGTACCATGACGATATCCTCTAACTCAATGGGTTATTACGCAGAAACGAAAGAAGAGTGAGTAAAATTCATCATGCAAGAATAGGCGTCGATGGAACGCCTCCCTTGATTACTTTACGGCTCACGGTAAGTCACGGCGTAACTATTATGTTGAGATATCACCCATTGTTCCTACACTATGATGTAATTTATGAATGATAATAATAATTTCCACATGTTCCGTAAGATCTTATCAAAAATCATTTCTTTCTATTGCTCTTCCTCAACGACTATCGCTATTTATTTGGGAATTTCGCAGCATATAAATGGCATTAAATGGCTCAGGTGAAATCAGTTGTTTTCTTACGAATCCATGAAATGCCAGTAAATTTCATTTGCAAGAAGGTAACTTTACGCATATAAAACAAGTGGCCGGTTTTTTTTGAAAAAATAGGTTTAGAAATATAAAATCAGATATCCAAAGGGAACCACAATGAAAATCTGGGAATTTAAAATGATATTTCTCAAGATTAAAAATTTAAAGTAAGCCTGACATGACATGAAAATTTAGTGGAGGTATTCATAATCAAATCAAATACCGCCGTATAACCTAAAAACATGCATTGCGCTGTATTGCGTTGAAAAAAATTTGAATTGTTACTTCTACTTTTATGGGTGAAATGAATGGTTGAGGCTGACACATTGTGGAAATTCATTGCAGGATATGAAGTAATGGTATTTTGCCCTTTTCGATGAGAATATTTATTTGAAAGGAGTCAGCATGTTTCACTTCACTTAAGTCCTCATAATGCTACAGTGCAGTGAAACATGTTGATTTCTTTATAATAAATATTTATATGGAAAATTGCAAGGTATCATTGATTCGGAACCACCCACGTCGGAACCTACCATCGCCGCAAAAATGTTAAAACGCTGAACTTTATATATTTTTATAAAATTCTGCTCCATGTTACAGTTGTGCCATATATCGATTTACTCATTGTTTATTCTGATAAAACAAATAATCTTTAAACATTGTTTAATAGCAAAAACTGCAGCTTCTACGGCCGAAAGAGTGAAGAAGAATACGGGAAAACTATAATGATGGCAAAATGGTAGTCTTCTTTATCTCGATACGGGAAAAATATTCAATTGGTACGTTTCATTGTTTTTTTTTATAGAGAGAACGACAAGTTCGCATTAAAAACAGTTTTCTTAAATTAAATTTTATCCATTTTTTGATTTTTTAAATGGCAGAAAGGTAGATTTATATTTCCGAGATTTAGAAAAGTAAATGAATATCGAAGTTACGGAAAAATTATTCCCGAACTTTTCATTAAAGGAAATGTTTATAATGTTCCTCTAACTTTAAATAAACCATAAAGACACAAATCTCCCCCCGGCAATGCACACAATCAACATGATATTATCTTTATCGTTTATTTATTGTTTCTAGCATGTATATGAGAGTAAGTTGAATTCTTCATTACTTATTTATAAAAATTGAATTAAACTACCTAAAAACCGTTTAAGAATATTGGAAACGTTATTCCAATTATAAAAGATATTTTTTAGGATGATAATTAAGTTCTAGCAATTAGTCTTCTCAAATATTTGTAGTATGGCTTAAAAATCGCAGAATGCAGGTGGCAATTATTTTTACTTCCTCTCGCCGTGACCTCATTTTACCAAATGCGAGCTCTCTCGTAGATTACAGAACGTACGTCGCTGAATGATTTGGTGCGCGAAAACGTGTTACAAATGATTCAATTGTGCATACATCGAATTATAATTTACGCCGACGCTCGAAATCAGGTCAGAGTGTGGAATACTTTGTTCGAAGTGTCTTTTTGTGGCATATTTTTAGTATCGCGGTGACATTTTTCAATTATAAGGCTGATTGTATGAAAATGTAACAGTCACGGGGCATAAATTCAATTTGACATCGGTGTGTGTGCTCTGTATCGCAATTGCGGCTGCAGTCCGAAGGTTTGTTTTACTCGGTGAGCTCGGGCAGATATTATTTTGACTAGAAATTGAAATATTTATGTTGAAGCAGGTAGAGCATTTTATGATCATTTTCGTATTAATCTGCAGCAATTAATGGAAAAAGTTCCGTACGCACCCTCACAATTTTATATTTTTGCATATAGTTGGTACCGCTGAATGCCGTTGACGGTGCTAACTTAATCATTTTTAGTATATATGACAACGTAATTAAACGTAATAAATAGGGATTTTGTCGCAATTTTGATAAATGCGTTAGGTTTTCATAACAGTCATCTTTGGTCCAATCGTATAAATTAGCGGCATAAAGGATATTCTCCTGCCGCTATAATTGGCAACAGCCCAGTAGAATTTATGTCATGACTGATGTTTGCTGAATACAAGTACACTTAATTCGCAAGTTTCTTTTGCCTTCTGCGAGTTTTATCATCGATTGGGTTACTCAATCGTAAACATATTTACGCGGGATATGCCGTAGAATAAAATTATCTTTTTATATATTTTAGAATGAAGGTTCGAAAAATACTGAATTTCAATTTTTTGCAATAAGTGACGCTTCCATTCGACAGGCGTCTTTGGACCAGTCGCATATTCTTGTGCCACTTTTTTTTGTAACAGCCCAGTCTAATGAATGTTATGACTGCTGTTTGCCTTCATATATTGCGTTTATACAAGTAGAGCTTATGCTGATTCGTATGTTTCTTTTCCCTATGCGCTTTATATCATCATAAGCGTTACTCAATCTTGTATATTTACGCGAGCTATGCTGTAATATAAAATTATCTTTTTATATTATTGAATGAAGGTTCCCAAACAACTGTATTTCATGCTTTTGCAATAAGTGAGGCTTCCATTCGACAGACGTCTTTAGTCCTATCGTATAAACCAGTGGCAGTGAGGCTATTCTTTAGCCACTGTTATTTGCAAACAACAAATTAGAATTTATGTTACGATTGCTGTTTACCTGATACAAGTAGACTTTATTCTAATTCGTATGTTTCTTTTGTCTTCTGCGAGTTTGATCATCGCCAGCGTTACTCATTCATAAATATATTTACTCGGGATATACCGTAATATAGAATTATTTTTTTTAATTGAATGAAAGTTCGCAGGATACTGAATGTCATAGTTTTGCAATGAATGAGGCCTAAAACATTATTTTCGATTCCATTGTTATCCTGTAATCCTCTTACCGACCATGAGGCGCAGCTTCAGTTTCCCAAGGATGGCCTTGTTGCTAAGCGATACAACAGTAAAACAGCAATATTCCGTCTCTCTTTGGAGTTGGAATGTATTTTCAGAAGCTATTCAACTGGGCGATTCGGTATGCGGGGAAAGCATTCTTAAGCGAGAGTAAAATATGTAGGTATACGTATATATTTACTGGCCCAACGTCTTCTTTCTTTCTTTCTCTCTCTCTCTTTCGCTATTGATTTCCCATTGCCGGGTATTATTTCATAAAAAAACATTTTTTCACTCTTCCCATCCTTCCTCTTGCAATGGGGAAAGTTTTTTCTCCCTCTGTCGAATCACTTTTTTTCGTCCTCGCCGGAAACTTTTCTTTATCGCTAGCTTTTTTTTTATCCCCCAGCAGAAACGAGTTTGCAATTGGGCAAAGCGTCCGAATGACTACAAAAAAATTCACGGTGATCGAGTGAAATGGAGTTATTTCCATTTTGGTAAATTTTCTTCTGAAGAGCACCCTCCCGCCAAGTATTTTTCGTATCCCGCTGGCCGCAGTGTTCAATATTTTATTTGCTCGTAATGAAACCATTTGCTTGTTCTTTTTTTTTGGAAGTTTTCTATAAAAGGCTCTCTATTTTTGACTTGAATTTTAAATAATGTACATTGTCGTAGGAAATTGATTGAATGTTACCATACCCATTTATCCTCATGGAATTTGTGTACCTACATCGTAAAAAACGTTAAGTTGTGTTGACTTTGAAAGCAGTTTAGGAAGTTGCTCTGCACAATCAATAAAATGTTCCTGTGCGTTTCATATGCTTCTAAAATATCCTAAAGATTTCTCGAACAAGAGTAACAACATTTTTCTATTTTCCACTGAAAATTTCCTTGAAAGAGTCGTATTTCCCCAACGGAAGTAATTTCAGAATTAACTTTCATTAAGATATTATAAATAAGTTGGATTAGGTACAGAATAGCTGTGGCTGTTGGTGTATTATAAATTCTTCTGGAAATCAATCGCTTATACGCCCCAGGCACTTGTACCTGCTTCATTCTCACTCAAGCCCATGAATTTTGGAAATACGATCCTCATGTTCGTTTTTTTCATTTGATATTAATTTTGTCGATGTAAGTTTTACCGACGGATAATATAAGTGTAATAATGTTACAAGGGCAGGCTTGAATTGAACTTGAGTTTATAGCGATTAAAAAAACAGTGATATGATACACACGGTCAAATCAGATGGAGAATTCATGGATATTTACTTTCATTAAAACCAGTTATCGTAGATCTAGACAATTTACTACAGAGCGGATAACATAGAAAAAACACTGCTTAATGCTCGTTAGGAAAAGAAAATTTTTATTTTATCAATTTGACTCAGAAAAAGTAGAATAAAAATAAAGGTAAAAAAGGAGTGACTTTCACACAGGTATTTTTACTAATTTTATCATCATTACCAAGGGTACATATAGTAGAACATACGTTAATTATGTCGATTTAAAAATAATGTGAGACATAACGCGTCACATAATAATAAGTTGTTACTAGTTCAATTTCCCATAATAGATTGGAAATAGTTAAAAGATGATGAATTTTAATGTTTTTTTCTGAAGAAATAAAAAATCAATTCATTGATAGTTAGGGCAAAACAAACATAAATAAGATGAATACTAATGAAGGCTCGTGAAAATTTTATCACTGTTCTTAATAATACTTGTATTAGTATTCTGCATTCTGAAATACTCAAAAGATTAATCATCATGAATACCTTCAAATAATTCTAGAATGAGCGCAAAACAGTTGCATATTTTATATTTACCTGTCAACCCTTACGGAAGAATTGGAATTGAAACTGATTTCAAATTTTATTTTACAAAAAAATGTACAGTTTCAATGTTTCCAAGAAGTTTTTTCTTGGTTACTTAGCTTCAATATTAATTTCGGGGTTCAATTTTTTCGCAACCAATTGTAGCTGTTACTAAGACTTCTGCGTGAATTACAAGAATATGGATAACGAACGCGAAATATGCATGTATGATACCCTCTGAATCCTCGTCTCCAGAGGACTCGGCGCTGTATCTGAAGAACTGAATATCAACAGTTCAATTATTTTAGAGGTCCCGAATATCCTCCCAGCCCTTTTATGCTATTACAAAATTTGTATAAATATTATTTGTTAGGAAAATAAGTGGAGAAAAATCCTAATCGTAGGATGATTTAAATCTTACGGTTTAATAGTTTTGAAGGAACCTATATCACCCTTATTTATTCACGGAAAGGACTTGAGGAAAGCTTTCATTGCAGTACTCATGAATGTTACGGTTGGGGATTCTCAAATCCGCCGCTAGTTTTGTTGTCGCTCCGCATACATTAAAGTAAAAATTTCAAAATCACCGCTCGCAGCGCTACCAGTTATCGATTTCAAATTTTCACATGACAGTAATACGTAGCTGAGCCAATAAATCATATAAATCACTCATTTAACGCATGCGACGCGAGTGTCAACTAAAAAAGACCTATTCCCCTACGGTTAATACCAAAAGTCACACTGAACGACGTACCGCTGCCTAGTGGAGCCGTCGAATAAATTGTGCGCGAAATAGCAACGGAGACAATGCTTAACCCTTATAACCCAGAGCTGCTTCTGAAAGAAGTTAAATTTCAAGACTTCTCATTTTTTTTAATGCAAAAATTTTCCGCTCGATCATAATTATTTTGGCTGCTTCATATTTCGCCATTAAAACTTACGGCACGAAAGACCACATAGTATAAATCTTTTTCGTATAGGGCTGAAAATATATACATTTTTGGTGTTACTAAGGAGCAGCAATGGGTTTGCCGCCATGTTCTCGGGCCTCATTTATTGCATTGGCCCTACCTTGGCGATGCTAGTGGCTTAGCGATCGTCGAAGTATAAATTTACCATGGCAGCGCATAATTTGATTCGAAGGATCCGATCTTCCATGTACGGCGAATGCAAAAATCCGGTGTCGTTCTTCGCGCGCTCAAAGTTGTGAATTCGAAAATGGCGCCCTTCCGCCTAGGCAGCGCTCACTCCCGCTGGCGGTCGGTACGATCCCGTGCAGCGAGGACATCTGGCGGCGGAAGTGCGCGGCTCCGGATTGGTGGGAATCGACCCAGCGGAGCAGGAGACGCGAGGTTGGGCCAAAATGAGGCGGCGGTGTAGGACGGCGGGAAAGGGGCCGGGGAGTTGGGGGACGCTATGGGTGGTAAATAGGAGAGGAGGAGGAGGGTATGTTATTTTTTTTTAACTTCTTCCACCCACCCGCGCGCGCTATCGCCGTCCGGGCAACAGAGGAAAAGCAAGGCTCGCAGCCGACGCACATCCACACGCACGCACAAGATACCACGCTCCAGGCCCTTATACCATTCTCTCCATCTCTTTCCCTTTCCTTTTTGCCTTCTTCCGCTTCTACCTCATTCCTTTTTCCACGGCCTCTTCTTCTCCCTCCCTCCATTTACTCCCGTTTTCTTTAGTTACCTCATCGTTTTCCGGGCGATGGATACGATGTAAAGGGGACTGGGTAAAGCGTCTCCGAGATCGCTCGGAAGGAGGAACCGTTTTGCGTCCCGTCTTTTCTTATCTCTTCTTTCACCAACTTCCTTTTGAATCCACTGTCCTGCCGTCTTCCTTTTTCAATATATTTATCTTAGTCCTATTCTGTACTTCCGTGCGGGAGTACCTATTCCCACACTTTCCCGGATATGTTCACCGTTCCCGTATCCCACGATAAAAATTGTTGGTAAATTCTTTCTCGAGCCTCAAACGAAAAACAAACTTGCATATATTTTGTGAAAATTTGAAACACGGTAGAAATCGACCCTTAGGATATTACTTATCATGTTTATCAACCTATTCTGGAGTTGTTCTGTTCTTGAAAAATAAGTAAATAAATCTTTCATGATTTTTGTGGAGCCATGAAAAATACAGCAAAAATTTTTTTTGCGATGACACCTACCCACTCCCACATTTTACAGTTATTTTCGTCCTAACCACGGTGACGGCTCTGTAATCCCTGTCACTTTGCTGTACGTTTTACTGTAATTATCCATTTCATTGTGCCTGGTAAGGTTTTGAGCAGCACATAGTATTATAAACATTATGAATCTATGAATGCATTACACATTATGAATAATTATGCAATAAACATCATGAATTATTAAATATATAACAAATAAATAAAAAATAACCCGAATTTTTTCGAAACATGCATTACAAAAATTCATAGCATACTGCTGAACATTTTCTATAGAGCATGATTGGTCAGGCTTAACTAAAAATTGAAGAGACAGTGGACATAAAAAAATCCTATCCTGTTCGTCATGCATGTAAAAACATAGTTTGGGCAATATCTGATCTGTTTGTGCGTATTATTTTGCTAGGGAAATTTACATTTCAATTTTAGCTAACTACACAGCGTTAGGCTTTAGACTATGCAGCCTTTTTCTCATTTTGAAGGTGCCACATTGTTCTTAGCGTGGGTAGTATTTCAGTAGTCAGTATTGAAGTGAGTATTAATGGGAGGATCAAGAATGGCGTTATGGAAATCGACTTTCGCTCACCATCCCTTTTCGTCCAGAAGTCAGGCCATTATTTTCCCTTGTTCCTTTGCCTTCATTTCATCTATGCTGAACATTCAGTGCATCCATAAATATACTTTCAGGCAATCCATTGTCTTGCTAATATTTGTATCTTCTTTGTACTTTGAAGCTACCGCGCTCACATTAGGAGCACGAAATCCTTATTCAGTATTAAAGATAATCCCGAAGCAATAATACCTAAAGGTGTCTTCAACCATGGAAAAAAGTTGCTTTGGAAAGTAATATTACAAATATAAGTTAAAACGGAATACTTTTTCGGTGCGCTGGTCTTATACCGGAAAAATATTTTCTTCACTCGACGGCCGCTCACTTGATTTAAGAAGTGTCCCCTCTTAAATAGGTGCCCAGAACCTTTTCTTAAAGGAAGCGAGTCTATAGCAATGGTAATACCAAGAAAATATTCTCACACAAAGGTTTTCCTCCTGGCATTCTCCCATGTAATGTCCTTCGTAGTAATCCATCATCATCACTGGTCAACAATCCTAGGATTGGTTTGACGCAGCTCTCCACTCAGTTCTCCTATCAGCTAATCTTTTCACACCTACGTATTTATTCTCTTTCACATCTCTCTTTACTTGTTCCATATATTTTGTTCGAGGTCTTCCTTTTCCATTCTTGCCTTCCACTTGTCCTTCGACGATTGTCTTCATCAGGCCATCATGTCTCAAGATGTGGCCTATAAGGTTGTTCCGTCTTCTTATTAAGGTTTTCATGAGGCTTCTCTTCTCTCCTACCCTTCTTATGACTTCCCCGTTAGTAACTTGGTCGATCCATTTGATTTTCATCATTCTTCTGTAGCACCACATTTCAAAGGCCTCTATCCTTGCTTTCTCCGCTGCGGTCATTGTCCATGCCTCACTTCCGTATAGGAGCATACTCCAGATGTAGGTTCTTATAAATTGTTTCTTTACTTCCATATTTAAGTTTCCCGCTGTAAGCAGGTCTCTCTTTTGGTAGAA
The DNA here is from genome assembly GCF_921293095.1 of Ischnura elegans. NCBI lineage: Eukaryota > Metazoa > Arthropoda > Insecta > Odonata > Coenagrionidae > Ischnura > Ischnura elegans. The sequence goes on along the minus strand of NC_060249.1, from coordinate 64,894,765 downwards.
TGCTCTCTTCGCCTGGGCTATTCTGCTGATAATTTCTTTCTTGCTTCTCCCGTCACTAGTTATCTTGCTTCCCAGATAACAGAATTCATCCACCTCTATCAGTTTTTACGGCTACAAAAAATTTTCTACCCTGAACATTATTTTCCAGATCGGAACAAGTTTCAGGCCGCAAACGCACGTTGGTATTATTTATGACTAATTCACATAAAACAATTCTCAGAAATCTAGACTTACCTCTTACAATTAGTTGTCATCAACACTCCTTTTTCGATTTACATTATCGGATGCAATGGGTGGAAGAACGTGATTGCAAACTAATACAAAATAATTATAATATAATAATTTATTTACTCCTACATTTTTTTACATCTGAATACAAAAATAGGAAGAGAAGGAGCTTTAGGTGTTCTCCAAAGTCATAGGACCAGAATTGAGCCACCATGAAATAACAAAAATGACAAATAAAAAAATAACTATGCAGTAAATGTTACATGTGTGTTTTTAAATAAATAACATCAAAATAAATTTTCAATTATTTCTTGCGAGAAAAGCCAGTCTTTGGAAAATCTTGGCATTACATTTGAGGATTTATTTTTTTGAATTCTAGCGGGCAGTAAATGAAATAACTTCGGCCCCATGTAAAGAAAACAGTGTTTATATAATATTAACTTAGGTCTGTTTGCTACTAAAACTGGCTCACCCCTTAAATTATATTTATCACATCCACTTGACATATTCCCACTTCCGGCAAAAAACAATTAAAGGACTTTGAATAAATACAAATCCCTTAGTGGCAACGATTTTAGAGCCACAAACAACGGAAATGAGTGCTCATAATTTTAGACAATATTACCCTAATTATTATTTTTGGAAAAAATAGTGTATACTTAAATGTGCTTATGAATGCACTGCCGCAAACATACTAGTCGTGGAGCACTGCTGAATTTATCGTGCGCGATTGATTGAAGTAGGTTCGTCTGTCTTTACCAGCAGTAATGAGACGTACTCTACATGCGTGAACATGGAAGAATACGCTTAGGTACCCAAGGCGACGCAAACTCATCAAGCGCAGGGAAAGAGTTTTCTATTATTATTAAAGTATGCTACCGTTGAAGGTAGGTTTCCATGGAGTACTTGAGAAGGAATCTGGGAGAACGCTATGATCTAGTTCTGGTGTTATTTATATTCCTGGTTACTTGCGTCATTACTTTGCGTTGCTAAATCATTAATACCAAGGATTTTTTGGGTTTACCCTACGACTTGTTTATTTTTTACACACTCAATGGCTTCCTTCCACCTTTATGTAGATGGTGCTGATATCAGGTTTTCTAAAACCTTGATCAGTATAAAAAATTAATAATAGTTAAATGAGACATTGCAATGTTACCACAGGATTTATGTTGCTCGAATATTTTCTGTGGTAAAGTTTCGATTTCTGATTCGACTATTATAGCATTAAAAACTTCCTCCACATCAGACTAGATTAAAATAATAACATTTTCTCGAAGAATACTTTCTGGTCTCGATTCTCGAATGTACCGAAAATTGGTTATAGTAATAAATTCATTTATTGCTGCAGGAGTCTGAACACCTTTGAAACATTGTTACAATTTGGAAGGTGTGCGTTGACAATATGTATTAGGGTAGCAAAGGAACCACACAACAATATGAAAAAAGAACTAAATTTCCTTTTCTTTCTCTAAATGAACATTAAACGTATAAATAAACAAATGATCAATTAACTCAGTCAATAACAATTAACTCAGTAAGAATTCATGGGTCACAGGAAATTTTTGTTTGTGATAGTCCTTCTCTTAAATATTTCCATTGAAGGACTGTCTTTGACCTGTTTCGGCAAATCATTCCTCACTTTTGGGGCAACAGCTGAAAATGATTTTTGGACGGTAGTTTTCCGGACCTGGGGGGCATACAAAAAAAACGGGACTTGTGACAAAATCCGTGTTTGTACAACTTAGGAGAAAAAGATCTATTTAATACGCAGAGCTTCCATACTTGGGGAGATTGAATATGAAAGAAGACATATCGTATTTTCTCCTCGATTAAAGATCAAGCCTGGAGAGCCTTTTAAAATGCGGTAATGGGAGAAGTACAGCTTCCATCCCCGTGTTTTGGTGTGTGCCTCGTAGGGTCTCCTCATCTCCTCTCCTCTTTGGCTTCCCTCGCTCTATATTTTTCATGCCCCTGTTTCGGGTTAATTGTCGGGGATCGTACGTGGTTTCCACCTTTTCGGGACGAAATCTCATGTCCGTCAGTGCTTCCGACGCCCGCCCAAGCCCTCCCCTCCCGCCCCATGCCGCCGGATCGCTCTGGAGCACCCCCATCTTCCCCTCTTCTCCTGAACTTCTAACCTCTCATCTCCGTGCTCTCGAGGATTATGCCTAACTAAGGGGACTCCAGATGGTCTCAATTTCAAGTCTCTGAAGATGAAGTCGTTTGCTCGTCTGATTCAAGCCTCCCTCAAACCTCCTCACCCTTTCCTGCCCGAATGTAGTGAAGTATAAAACTGGGGTATCTGTTACTTAGGTTGAATTCCCCATGCATGAACGTAGATAAACGCACAAAATTGCTAACTTCCCGGGGTATTTTTGTATTTCGTGACTGTCATATTCCGCAGTGGACGAAATCCTTAAATGAATCGGTCGGACAACGCTCTCGGCTTGAAAATTACCTCACTCCTCATGGAAATATATAGAAGCCTTGTGTGAAACATTTTTTTCAGTTGGCTCCCCCTTGAAAATGACACTTCGTCGTTGAAATCGATCGGGTACATAAGTGCTTAAATTTTATGTTGGCCGTACATTCAAAAAAATTAACGTCGTTCTGGACGTCCGGTGGAAGTGTCTACCCCCGAAATGATTGACAAAATTGAAGAGAAATGGTTTTAAGTGATAAGCGAATCAAAGTGCGCGATATAGTTGAGACCACAGACACATCGAAATGCACAATTGCTTTAAATTTTCACCAAAAAATTGTGTGTTAAAAAAATCTCGGGAACATGGGCGCTAGCTCACAGTGGCGAATTAATGCAATCGTGTAATCAACTCTGAGGCTGCTTTGGCACTTTTCCGTTGCAAGCCTGAGGATTTTCTGCATCAATACATGATAGCTGATGAATCATGAATTCTTCACTACACTACAGAGGCAAAAAAACATTCAAAACAATGTAATTTTGGAAGTGAACGGGCTTCAAAGAGGGCGAAGATGGTGTAAAGGAACGGTCAGGTCATGGGAACGATATTTTGGGATGCATGCAGAATAATCGTCATCAATTTATTGGAATTGGGAAAAACTATGACTGGAGAACATTTTATTGTATTAAGCTGTTAGGGAAGTACAAAATCGTTTCTTTTTCCATAGTAAATTGTTTTTTTTTTCAGTTTCAATCTTTGTCCAATGCGCAGAAACCGATGCGAGTTCTCGTAAATATTATCTCCGAGGTCCCACAAGCTTCTGCGATGGTCACATTTCCTTCTTGGACTTCAGGGCACAACGTATCTACCCTCCACCGATATTCGTACTCCATGTCGCTCGCATGCAGCAGATAGGGCGAGTTGGAGGAGCATGAGCTTTGGATCTGTCGAGATGGATGGATGTGCGGCAGTGTGTAGCATGAAACACAGCTTCGCCTTCCCGGACCCACTCTAACCCCCACTCCACCCACAATCGGCATTAATACGCCCAACCCCGGTTCCTTCCTGCCCCCCTCCGCATCCCTGTGGCCCCACAATCCACCCCTCTAGCGCACACCCCCTACTGCCACAATTGTACCCCCTTCTCTCCCGCCACCCCCTCGAACACTGCGACCCATTCCCGTGCGATACATGCTCCCTGCCAGCCCCGAAAATCTATTCGATCTCCCTTTCCACAAGGCATCAGTGTGGGAATTCCTCCTCACCAGGTCCCCGGGGATTTCAACTTTGATCCCTACCAAAACCCGAAAAAGTGGAAGTAATTTGGGAATATCTCGAAATATGCAGTTTCCGGCGTAATTCTATGGATATTGTTGATATTTAACAAAATGAAAATCTTAGTCTTATTCCTGTACTATTTTATTGCGACCGAATTAGATTTCAGCACATTATACCATTATCAAGGTACATGATTCTTGGATGACAGCCTATGTATACATTTCGGGGAAGGGAGTTACTACAACCACTGAAACTATACATATGCATCCAAGATTCATGTACCTTGAAAATGACATTACGTGCTGGAACTGAGGTCAGTCAAAATAAAAGATTGTGGAAATTAGTGTTTTCATCATGTAAAATGAGAATATCTTCCCAAGAATGGCTAAAGCCAGGTTTAGAAGTCTAACTGTAAGTAGCATTTTAAACCTGGCTTTAGTAGTATTGTGTGCTGGAACTTTAGTATTTAGTTTAGTAAACTTTAGTAGAATTATATTCTGGAACCTCAGTCGTCGAAATAAAAGTGTAAATGGTCAGGTCACTTGCCCAGGCTTTATATATAGGAATACTTGTTACTTAAGAATCAGGAGTGTTTTATTAAGAGTCGAAACTACGTATTTTTTTTAGATCGCCAAGTCTCGGTGATGCCTTCTTAAAGATCTTAATGCGCCCAAGGAAAACAACACAGTCACGTGTTTATATTGTGTTGATGGTGATGGGTTTAGAGCGTGGCTGCCATGGCACCTTCTTCATATCATTCCTTCTCTATGCGGCGTCTGCTCCCCTCTTCCTTTTTTTGGTGCCTGTGAGTGCTCTGAGTGACCGAAGAACGGCAACCGATTGCTCTCGTGTAAACTCTTTCAGCGCCTATTTCGACTCTGGCAATGTTCTCTCTCGCCTACTTTTCCGACACATTTATCTCGCTTCTATCCCATTTTACGTCAATAGCTTGACGCGTTGAAAGGGCTCAGTTTCGTTATTTGTTTGCTTCTCTGCAGCATGAAGACAAAACACGAGGGGACGAATGGTGGAAGGGGAGCGGGAGAAAAATATCTCGCCTGGAGGAAAGGATTTCATCATCTCGCTGATTGCAGAAAAGGGATATTCTGGCGGCTTCTGCTAAGCCTTTCGTGTTTGTGTGCCTCGATCTTCTTTAACTCCATCACATCACCATTCTTTGAACTTCTAACGATCCTACTTCTCCTCCTCTCGAGTCAAAAGGGTCAATTTTTCCCCCAAGAAACAGTCGAATTACGGAACATCGTGGGCGTAGGGTAGAAAGATCCAGGAAGCAAAAAGGTTTTGCCTTGCCTTGTCGGAGGCTGAATCAGCGTTCGAGGACTCGCTTCACCGTGCACCTGAAACTTGAAGTGCTTCAAACAAGGTCGTGCCTCGTACGTACTGCAGCCAGTCAGAAAGCGCAGTCAAGGGAAACGAGCTATTCGTACGCAGTGATATAAGCAGGCCGGGTGATTACACAGTTGTGTATTTAGCATTAAGATATTTAGATTTTTGTTGATTGTAAAGGTGGTATTTACCAGAATATTTACTCGCAGTTTTGGTAGGGGTAGACATACGTAATTTTATGAGCTTTGTTCCTCTTAAGTAATGAGTTTTAAAAATATTGTTCAAGCGATGTGTTCGCCACTGAATGAATGATTTTCAAATTAAATTATAAATTGTCTTCAGAAGAGCTCATCCTATCTCCGTGAACTTAAAAAATGGCATTCATGAATTCACCTTGAAAATGACATAATTAGAGCATCAAAACCACGGTCGGTAGTGGAGCTATATATTAAAGTGTGTAAATTACTATTGGTTTTTATATTTTTACCAGCTTCCCCAACCCCCGCGGTAAAAACCACACTCATGCTACCCACGTATCCATCCGAACGTAGCTTTTGCTACTGATACTAGATGTTTATATAATTGGAATCGCATGTGAATTTTCTTAAGTAAATACTCAAAAGGTAAGCGGGGTATTAATGCTAAGTAGTGTTTTTGGGCATTTTCTCCACTTAAGGCTTCGTATACGTCTGAATCAATAATGGAATCCTCATGCTTATTTTTGTCTGCTATTTGTTTTTTTTCGTATGTCTCTCCTATTGTTTTAGGGAGACTTAGTAGTATAGCGTTGTATAAATGAATACTCTGCTCAAAAATTCTATGAATATCTTTGCGTTACAACGCCATGTCAACTCCTAAGACCTGTACTACCTCTTTCTGTACCAGCCCGCTTATGATGGTAGAACGTTAATTTCCGTTGAAATCGATCGAAATAATAGACTGTACCACTATTTATTTTCTGAATAGATTATAATGAATGATTATACTCATTAAAAGATATTCTTAACGACGAAATTGATTTGCCTAAATTATGGAGAAATATGGAGAAAGTACAGAGGGGATACCAAATAAGGATGCTAAGTAACTTTCTTAAGGCCTGTTTACACGGTATATTAACACATACGGGTTAATGTCTTAATGTATGAACGCGAGAATAAACGCCAAAATGTACCGTGTAACCACCCAACTTGTGCGAATGTATGCACAGAAAATGTACTGCAAGTAATGGAAGAACCTGTATTATTTTGGTTCATGCATTTGTACATATTCCGTTCCGGTCGACAAAATCATTCATGAAAACAGACATTAACTCGTACGTGTTAATGTATCGTGTAAACAGGCCTTTAGAGCTGTAATATACAGCAAAAAAACTAAATATGAAATCAGTTTCTCCTTTTTTTTCTGAAAAAATTGCGATTCTATTGTAATTGTAAACAAAGAATATGATCATGATGGGATATGGGTCATGTATCCTAAAAATAGGCCAACCTAGCATCAGCTTTAGTGATTGGTTTGTACTCAAATTTTATCGCTGCCACTTAGGGGTCTATTTGTATTGAATCTTCGGCTTGACCCTAACTCAGCATTGTGAGTCAGTCGCTGCGAGTCTCGCTTAATTGTCTCTTTCGGCAACAGGATGTAAAAAACTTCGCATAAAACGAACGAGGAAACATAATTCGTGAAAATAATGGCTGGGAAGGCAGAGGAAATAAAAGTTGATAGAAATTGCCAGACAGAAAGGGCTACATTTGGAGAAGGGGTTGATAGATGGCCTATGGTAGACGCGAGGGCGTGTATGTTTGTTTTAAAGATACACTGCCACTGCTGAAAGTTTATAATAGGTACTTTTAATTCTTATGGTCATTCTGAGTTTAGCCCTCTAAATCTGATGGGTTGGTGTGGAAATGTTTATTTCTTTCTTTATTCAAATCAGATATCGATGATAAATGCTACAGAAAAGACTTATCTTTGAAATGAATATCTGTGCAGTCGTGTTTCTTTCGTCAGTTGTTTCTTCTTTAGTGTGAATGTTATTGTCAAATTCTTATCTATTTCGTGCATGAATGCCCCAATTGAAGATCTAGATGATGTATACCAGCCTATTTTAATTATGAAACTAATAAAAATAGGAGCTTCCAAGTGTTACGCTTGAGGATTGGAAGTTTATAGATTGAATATCTATGAGATTTTGAAATCAATCTTCATGATACATAATGTTAAAGAGCAGAATATTAGTTTTTACACTTTCCCTTTGAACAGAATATTTAAATATATTTTTTTTCGCAACCCGAAACATCTGCGCTCTTTGAATATGTTACCAGCGCGGGTACCCGAGAAAAGTTTAATGACCAAAGTAATGGGTTGAGCAGCACATAACACCGGTTGTTTCAAAATGAACAAGGTATATCAGCGCTTAATACTTTTTATTACACTTAACTTAATGCTATAAATGATACTTCAAATAAAATAGCTACTCAAACAGTTGTGATTGTTGGCAAAAATACGCATGTGCTCGAATGTTTCCGCCGCCATCCGTTAGAATGTGCTGGTAACTAAGATGGCGACCAGAGATCAGAAAGCTTTTTCTGTTTTACAATTTGCCGAGACGGAATCTGTAGTGACTGTGCAACGTGCGTTCTGTATTAAGTTCGGTTGTGATCCTCCAGGTGATAATAAGGTCCGTGCTTCCGCTACCAGCTGGCCTTTCCAAATTAAGAAACAGGATTGGAGCAGCTGTTGCAACTATAACTCGAGAGGCACTGATCAACATTTGGGGAAAACTCACATATTGTCTTGACGTGCACCGTGTGGAAAATGGTGCTCATATTTATTTTTTATGTTTTTATGTAAAGCTGTTTGAGTTTATCTTTTATTTGACGTATAATTTATAGCAGTAAGTTTATTGTACGAGGGCGGTTTTTTTCAACTTCCGATCGCTCGTCAAAAACACCATACAAGCAACGGGCAAATACTGCGCTGCTAGGGCAACTGCACATCCTCTACACCACACGTTCATGTCATTCCTGATCGCTAAGTTGTTAGTTTAAGGTTTGTGGTAATCTGCCTCATTTGATTCTCCCGCCAAGTGAGCACTGCGGAGCGACAGCCAGAAAGCTCGCCGGATGGCTTCAGCATTGACATGTCTTCACCTTTATACCGATAAAAGACATATACCTTTCCATTTTCCTTTATACCGATGGAAGACAGCAGCGCCTGCTCCCCGCCAGCACTGTGATAGACGTCGAGCCGTAGAAAGGCCAAAACATCCACCACGCTTTACAACATTACGCGAATCTGGTTACATGCACGCTCTACTGGTATATATATTTGAAATTATTAAATACACAGCTTTTGTGCAGAAGTTTGATCAGTTCTGAGTCTATTTGGAGCGGAGTTATTCTCGCGAGAAAATGGCTATTTTTTGGGGAAGTTAGCAATTTTTTTCTTCCCAACTGGTTCCACATGAGTAACTGTAAAAACACTTAAACTAAGGCTACATACTAAGGTATCCCATGCATTTTAGTGAAAGTGGTCCCTCGTCACATGTAAAAATGCCCCCCTAGCGATGTTAACGGTAGCGTCCTGCAAACGGCACTTTCTGGCGAGGTATCCAGTCCCCTTAATGCAGCTGCTCAGTGCGAAAAATCATGCCCAATCCCATTAAAAAGAAGAAGAGGCATGCTGACTTTTGGAAGTGTTCTGATCCATGATAACGCCCGTCATTTCAGCGCTGATGCAGCCCGACTGCTTCTTGAGCAATTTCAATGGGAAATTTTCGATCACCCTCCAATCATCGATCACCCAATGTCGACCTAGTGCCGTGAGACTTCCATCTTTACGCTGAAATGAAGATTTGGCTAGTAGGGAAGCATTTTCAAACGGAACAGCTTCAGGACAAAGGTAAAATTCCTTAGAAGTCATTGGCGGCAACATCCTATGAAGAAGGTACAGTAAAGCTTTTCCACAGGCACGACCAATTCCTCAATCGCCGAGACGATCAAAAGTATACCATGAGTGTGTTCAATATTTAGCTATGAAATAATTTCATATCAATCACTTCGTCTTCTGTTCATGAGGCATCGGAGATTGAAAAAAACGGCCCTCGTAATACATATAAGAAAGTGTTAAAACACCGCTATTCGTTTTGAAAGAAATGGCATACTAAAATACTCTGCCTCTGAGGAAATTCGCATAATTAAAGGTGTACCAAACTAAAAGGACATGAATGTGGAAAATAATTGAGGCTGCCGCGATTTAAAAAGCAGAATATTTCTAAGAGAGGAAGCGCATCACATACACACATTACACTGGCTTGCAGTCATAATTACCCTCAGGTAAGCTTTCTCTTTTAGAGTAAAACATGAAATATAAATGTCAATACTAACCTATTGTAAGAGGTCGAAAAAATGGAAAATTGTGACTGAGATTTCCGTGCAATTCAGAATCATGAATTTCGCTGGTTCAAATCATATTCGTTCACATAAATGATACATGTACCCAGCCTAATTGAATAACATATTCAAGCAACTATTTATATCAAGAGTGCCCAAACAAAGTATTTTCTAATGGAAAACTTGGCTGAAACTGAACATGAATAACCCAAAAGAAAAATTACTATACCTACGACCTAATCCATGTATTTGAAAATTATTAGTGTTAGGTTTGCATGGAGTACATAAGGAGCATTCTGGCAGACTCCTCTCCCTTCATGGACCTCCCTCGTCAATTTATAATAAAGCCTACTCCCTTTCATTCTATATTAAAATCCTATTATCTTCTTTCCTCTCCCTCGTTTACCCAACATTCTACCCTATAAAACTGTTTTCTATCAAATAAAACACAATAAAATCCCCTTCCCGCTCAGTACTCACTCAATCAAAACCTTCTGTGTCTTCCGTATCTCATATAGGAGCCGCATATTTGCAAAATTCCTGATAATTGTTTCTTACGCGAGCGTTAACATCTGAGCGTTGTTGTTCCATCCCAATTCCCTAGCCCCTTTTTCCCAGAGTAGGGGTTAGACAAGGAGGTTTGAATATCTGGAGGTGCTGTTTCCGAGCTTTAGGGTGGTCAGAGTTCCGCCATCTTAGTTTGACAATTTTTGGACTTAGTCTCCTACTGATATTTTATTACTCCACACACAAATTACATGATAATAGCAAAATTGAGTAATTTTAGGTAGCCGCGAAGGATAATCTGTTTGAGGCTACCATCCAAAATAATAATACATTATGCTTTACATATAGTGTAGCTCATTTTGTGTTACCTTGATAACCTATACTAACAAAGCTTAAGTGCGTTCATGAAAAAAAACAACTAAAGTAGTATTTATAATTCATTTACATCAATATTTTATAACAATATTTTTTCTACACTTTCTTTAGTGAGAAGCCAAGAATGTGCATTTTGCAAATCTTTTTCAAAGACTTTGAAATAAAGCATGACTGTGGTAACAAATTAAAAACCTTTGGTCCTACGTACAAAAATGTTTTTTAAGCAAAGTCAAATTTGGTCGTGGTAAGGGCACACTTATTTTACGGTTTATATATTGTGGCGAAACGCCTTATTTGTATTTTTGTCTTGTTAAGTGATTTAAATTTTATTTATATTTTTCTATGTAAGATAAATTTGGTATCAAGGGTATTGTCTTACAATTCAAAATTTGTGCCTCGTTGAACAAGTGAGAAATGAAAAAAAAGAATTTAGTTCGCTCAGTCCCCGCTAACGTCGTCAGTTTACATGTGCGTTGCAGACGACGTTAGTGCGGTGAACGCTGGGTAGGGGAAGAATGGATAAAAGGCCGTGCACGGGAGAGCACAGGTCTCAGAAAAACAACGAACAAGTCAGCAGAGAACAGAACGGAGAGAACAAGGTGACGCACGCTACGGCTAAAACGCATCCGAGAAGGCTGAGGGCTGTGATTAAGCGGAAGGAAGGTTCCGGATCGCCGAGGGGTCGAATTTTGGAAGAAGCACTGGCCACGTGTAGCAGACGCAATCAGCCGGCTGCTGGCCCGAGTGGCTTCTGGTCTCGATCCCCGCCACCGAGTGAACGAGTAAGCTTATACGCCCCTATTTCCCTTCTAGTGCAACTGATATTTGCCAAAGTAGTGTGTCCCTTAAAAGAAACCAGTGAGTGTTTCGTGCTCTCTCTCCCCATCTCTCGTCTGAAGAAGAGGAACGATAAGTGATTAGTGTCAATTTCTCATTGTTTTCTCATTGGTTCACGAGTGTTGATTTCATCATTGTAAAATATTTAAATCGCCTCTAAGACTAAAACATGGCTTTTGTGCTACAAAGGCGTTACTGAAATATGCGCAAATTCATTGTATGATTTATTGTATGTTCGATGGTTTATTAAGGGTTTCAATTTATTTGTGTTGAAGGGTATAATTTTTTTGGTGTGTTTCTTTTGGAGGGGTAATTCAAATGTCGATGGGGTTATTTCATTTCATTGTATAGTAGTCGGTTCATTAAAAGTCATTTATGTTAAAAGAAAAAGAACCGGAAAGAAATTTATTTAAGGTAGCGATTCTTCTGCCCCCCACCAATTTTACTGTCTTAATAGCAAAGCCAACGGCGCTGGTCGCCCGAAATCTCAGAACCCTAAAAATTTCTTACGTGTCGTCCCGTTTTTGCTTCCTACTCGTCCTAACGGGTAGCGGAGGAAAGGAGGTGGGGAGGGGTTTTGGGCTAAACAAGACCCGAGAGGCGGGACCGGCACAATATATATTTTGAATTAGCTGAGTTTTGTTCTGAAAATGCGCAACTTGTAACGGAAAATGATACCATAATCACTAGTATTTATCCGGTGATTCTCATCGGAGTTTTCCCATTATTCGCGATACCTCTATTAATGTAAGAACTCTGTGTCCTTTTGTCCACTTTACTGGTGGATATATCCTTGAAAATATACTTTTGTACTGTAATTGCTAGATTTCCATTGGCTATGATAAAATTAAATGCCAGTGTAAGTGCAGGAAAATGACTTGTTTACTCTCATGTCATTTTATTTTCAGATGAGGTGGTTGTGGAACGTAACCGTGGTGATTGATAATATTTTTTCCCGGGAAAAGATGTTTGAGACAACTTCGCGAAGCCTACCAATAAAGTAATTGAAGAAGGTTTTAATGCGTGCGTTCGTGGAGTATTTTAATGCGTCTCGCTATGAACAAAAATTTCACCAAAACGCACGCATGGACCCTTGTGAGACTGCCAATATTTTGGCCAAAGTATTGGCCAAAGTAGGCTTATCCTACCCAAGCATCGGGTGTTGCTTATTTTTTATTTTTTCTCGGAATTTTGATTTCTACCTCTTAAAATATGCTATGGAGTGCTGAATGGCTATCCTAAAAATTTCAGCCCAATTGTTTAACATTTAGAGGTCGCTCAAAGAGCATAAATGCAATAACATTAGATTTTCCCGATTTTTTAAAGTAACATCATTTTCAGGGGTAACGCACAATTTTGCTGATCTTAAGGAACGAAATTCCCTCCATTTTAACGTCCACTCAACAGTTTTCCAGGAATACAATACTTTTCCGCGAGCTACAGCCGCGCGTCACACCCCTGATGGCGAACTGGTCGCTCGCAGGCCAATGGGGGTGCCACCTCCATTCCTGCCGCAGTTCGCTCCTCGCTCGGAACCATTGGTGCCCCGTCCAGTATATTCCAACCTCCTTGGAATTAGGCGACGGTCGGCTGTCCAACATAAGTTTGGGGGCTAATGACCTCCCCTGAGGAAAACACAAGGATCAAGGGGTTTCGGGGAACAAAGGACTCAACCCTTCCAAGAAGTGCAGTCAACTGCAGAGAGGAGAAGGCCTTCGTCCCTTGGCTCCCACTCGGAGAACACGCGAGTGGAGATCTACATATTACTCTGCAAGCCACCTACAAAGGTGTTTGGCAGGGAGTGAGCCGTCACCACAATTCGCTACGCAACATGTACCTCATAAAACATAAGCTATGGGATTAATCTATATCCCATTGTAATTATGATGACAATCTGCCCATGAAGATAGAACATGCCAAAGATGCTGTTAGAAATACTGGAAAAATTCAGAAGCATACATTAAGAAATACATAAGTTAGTAAGTTACACTACCAGTCAACTAACCGATTTCTAAGTCCCAACTCTGACGCTATAGTTTCCAATCAATCGCGAATTGACGACATTCTAAATCTATCTATATTCTCTACAGTCTATCTCGCATACTTTATTTAATGATATGTTCTACCGTAGCATGCTAGATTTGGTAAGATATGTATAGCTTCGTTGGAAAACAAACAGCTCGTGAATTTACATAATAGTTATAGTTTAGTTTTTATCTACTGTCTGCCAGTGATTCCCATCCGGATATTTATAGATCTGTTTTAAGCGATTTTAAAACAGTAAACGGAAAAAAGTAAATAAATACCGTTCTGGTATACAGGGTGTTTTAGGAGGAATCTTCAATATTTGAGGAGGTGGTAGGGGAGACAGTTTTAAGCATTTTTGTCCATAAACATGGGGTTGCAACTCCTTAGTTACTGAGCTATGGCAACGATAACATTTTTTGGATGCACTTTGCAGTTGCCGTGAAAACGGTTTTTCTTGGGTATTCAACCTTTTCGATATTGTATTTAATACCCCAAGATTTATATGTAGATAATAGATTTTAAGATTTTTAAGAATATTAAACTATTACGATTGGACAAAAATGTGCGATTATAATGATAATAATAATAACCAGATATAATGTTGATTGGCATGAAATATAGAACTTGTTACATAGCTGATGTTACTGTGCCACAGTCGCATAACATCGAAAAGACAATAGCCGGAAAAATAAATAAGTACCAATAATTGGCAATAGAAATAAAAAGAATATGGAATATGGAACAGGTTTATATAGCTTCAATTGTCAACTCAGCTACCGGTATCATCCCAAAACATGTCAAAACAGTTTCAAAATACTCAACCTTCATCCAAATACATACATCAAATTACAAAAGGCTGTAATAATTTTAACCTATCATTTCACGAGAAAATTTCTCAACGCAATTCAACAGTAAAGAGTTACCTTGGTGAGAACCAGTGCTCTTTACACTAAAACAACTCGGTTAAAACTGTAGAAATTTTAAAGGAATAAAATAATAATAGCACGATTTATTTACTCAGACATTTTGATTTTACAGCTGATAATAGCAAAAAGAAGGAGCTTTAGGTGGTCTCCAAGGTCATAAGACCAGAATTGAGCCACCATCAAGTAACAAAAATGTATGCCAAAAAAAGAATAATGCAATAATTATTACATAAGTGTTGTAAAGAAATAGCATCAAAATAAATGTTCAATCATCTCTTAAGAGAAAAGTCAGTCTTTGGCAAATCTTAAAATTTTATTTAAGAATTTTATTTTTTAAATTTCCGTGGGCAATAAATTAAATATAGATGCTTTAGAGAGAAATCTTTGGCCCCACATAGAGAAAGCAACGTTTATATAATGTTAACCTTGATCTGTTTGTTACAAGGAATGATTCACTCCTTAAATTGTTTACATATATCAGATTCACTCGGCACTCGGCACTCGACAATTTTAAGACTTTAAATGAATACAAATGCTTTAGTGGCAACAATTAATTATTCAACAATTATTAACAATATATGTCTAATGCATGATGATATAGCAATTAATCTTAAAATGGATAAAATTGCGCAATCGTATTGTTGATACATGCTCAAAACCACCGTTTAGTCAAGTTGAATTTTTGATTCCTCCTGAAAAACCCTGTATGTATATTTTTTCACATATTCGGCGCTGATTTAGTTGCGGGTCGATGGAAAAAATCTTGTGTATACCTGAAAATGAATTCCTTTGTCCTGCCTCAAGCACTAATGGCGCATCATTTATTCTTCTTTTCTTTATTTTCCAAAGCCGTGGGGATTGATGCAATCAAAGTAATTTGTATATTATTTTGTATGCCATTGAAATGTACTCCTCAGTATCGAGGCAATATCGTAAATTTGGGTCATATATGCCCCCTGAGATAATTTAGTTCCGACGTGTTTGCCTTATTCAGAGATACTTCAAACTCAGTTTAATGGAAGTACCTAAGTATGTGTGGCCAAAACGCGAGTCGCATGTACTAATATCTTAATGATATCTCTGTTCTTGGTCACTGTTTCATTATACCGTTCCACGTTTACACGAAAATAAGAATCCAAATTGATTCAGTGCTCGTGTTGCCAAAAGGAGCCAATTTCCAAGAAGCCAAGGAACCAATATTTAATTCGCGAGCTTTCATGCTTAGCAATAGCAAATGTAAGGTAGTTAATTTTGTTTTAACCACCGCAGTTCCACATGCATGTATAAGCAGAGAAGGAAGGATGTGGAGGACAAAAAATAATTTCTGAGGATAAAACTTCCAGTAAGCAAAGGATTATTTTTCCGTATCTGGAGACGAAAAACTCTCAGTTGGACTCAGTGTTCAGCCCCCGCTGTCCTAGCAATATCTGGTTAGGGCCTGCTAGTTTATCTTCCTACAATGCTCTTACCTTCGTGCCCCAAATGGATTATCCAGAGTTTTTTCAATTATACACCTGTAATCTGTCGGAATCCTGACATATCCTGCCACGCAAGCGAAAACTTAGCACACTCGTTTCCATACAATCTTCCTCCAGATCATGCGCAAAAACGTCCTTTATTCAACTGCTCAATTTTTTTAGCTCGAATTTCTCCTCATAAACGCTTGCCATAGATTTTCCATCACGGATATTCTCCCTGCATTTCAATATTGAAGGCCTAATCGTGGGCACTTGAAGAACTGGAGGCATATTCTTAACGAAGACTAGGTTAGTTGAAAAGTCGTATGAGTTGCCATCTCAAATTAAAAGTGAAGGTGCTGCTAAAATTTAACGTCAAAGAGAGTGCTGAATTATGCGCTCGACTTCGCCGAGTGCCGTTGCCGAGCAGAACTGAATCAAGCTGCTTTGACCAGAAGACTGGAAGGGTTGGGGATGAGTGATGTGCCGTTCGATTTGCAGCAGGGGAGAAGGGTAGGTGCGTGGTGTAGCCACAGCGGGCGGGTCCTCTCTACACTATCCCCATGGTCCAAAGTGCTCTCTCCCCTCAACAATCCCTGTGGGCATCTGCAGGTGACTGTCCATATCGATGGTCGACCAGGCGACCATTCTCTCCGCAATAACAGACGTGACCGTGACGCCACCCGTTGGTGAGAATCGGCATTTACCGTCACGGATGATGAATTATGCACGGATTTGTGCCGAGGACCGACCCAGGGGGTGTGTGTTACATGGACGGGTACAATGCTAAGCCGGGCTCGTGTAAAGAGTGGCGAATCCTCCGAGGTCTGAATTGGGCAGCTCGCATGGCTCTTAACCAATGGGAAACCGGGAAAGTGAAACAGTTGGGAGTGGACATTAGAATTAGGTAGTTCCTGTCGTCAGGTCTTAGTTTTCGATCCAAGTCTACTATTTTAGAATAATAAATGTTGTTGTGGACTTGCAATAGTAAAGAACATTACTTTCCTTATGCTATTATGTCGGTTTTTTGCGGCTGATATTTTTCTGCTTTCCGTGCAAATATTTTGTCACATCCTTTATTTCTCTTTCAATCGTTCATTCTCTCTAGATGGGTTGGAAATAGACGAGGAATGGTTTTTCATTAATTAGGGTTAGCGTTAATTAAGGTATAATAATATACCCATTACGGATAAATTCAATGAATGAAATTCCATTCCGTTGTTCAAGTGGTACATAAATGTGTCTATTGTGCCAATTATGTTCTTTATGTTGTACACTATGTATTTAATAATGAAATTAATGCAATGGGGCGTTAACTCAGACCCAACTATACCCTCATTCAAACATTCTCTCATTATAACATGAAATAACGTAAACTCCTCCTGCCTATTTTATGAGTTCGTGACGTAATCGAAGTTCCAGTAAAATGACTTGTCCGGTGAACTTCTATTTAAGGGAAGGAATCGCTCACAAGGGTGCAAAATGCAGCGAACCACGCGAAAAAAGGGGTACAGTCTGTGTCACGCTAGACAGGATCACATGACGTCTTCATTTGCGAAAGGGTCAAGGCCGATAATTTTTCGCCACGAAAATCTTGAGAAGTAGGCGACGGATGTAGATAATAACTGGAAGATACTTGTCCATCTATTTTACGAATTCATTAACAATCGGTAGTTTAAAAAATTGTGAACGAGCCACTATGCATGGCATTCGAGTTTTTACACTTGTGATATATTTTAACGTTATACTCATTATCGCCATCATGAGTCAACAACCCTGACATTGGTTTGACGCAGCCCTCCATCCCGCTTTCCTACTTTGTGGCGCATTTCATCCATTTTGCATCCTTAATCGTCCGCTCTATGTATTTAATTCGGTGCCATCACTTACCTCTCCTCCCTTCTGTCCATTTACAATTGCTTTTATTATGCTATCATGCCTCATTATGTGGCCAACTCAGTTGTGGCGCTGGGGTAATGTCCCCGTCTGCCTATCTATTTTGAATCCCGCCTGGGTGGATTTACAGCCATCCAGAGTATGGACATATACGATTGTAAAACAAGTAAATTTTAAGAAAGGACTCTGTAGTCCTAAATACGCTTGTAGTAAATACATTATTATTACTGTAGCTATGTGCATCGCATACGAATTGACGTTC
This sequence comes from Ischnura elegans, assembly GCF_921293095.1. Classification (NCBI taxonomy): domain Eukaryota; kingdom Metazoa; phylum Arthropoda; class Insecta; order Odonata; family Coenagrionidae; genus Ischnura; species Ischnura elegans. Next base: position 64,876,810 of record NC_060249.1, on the reverse strand, counting down.
ATAAATACAAGCATAAAACTTGTACACCGAAATTGTTTTAAATTTGTGCCCAAAATCGTCATTGGGCTAGGCAATCCCGTCTCTCTTTCTTCGTGGAGCCCCCTTTGCTTACCCTCTTGACCTCTCGTCGCGCCTAGAAATAATGAACAACCCTTCGGGGACATGCCCGCGCTTTCTATCTTCGTACTCGCCATGTGTCTCACGTCGTAATATTCTTTCCCGGCTTATTACGGTGGTGCATGCGCAATCATGCCCGACCGGAGCTTGCTCGTGTCACCGGGCCATGTCCGCGGATGTTCTTCGTTTTTTCACGGTCGACCCGCCGCCCGCTCCGTGCGTGAATCACACGGCCCTGCCTCACGCCCCCCAACCCCACCTCCCATATGTCAATCCACGCTTCCATCCAAAGGGTGTTTTTAGACCCCTCTCGCCTTGCCGAGCTATCCTCACCTCTTTCTCCTCTTTGTCTCTATCTGCTGAAACGTCCTTTCGGCAAGATTTAGATCGTGGCGTTTTTATGGATGCTACAGCCATAGGAAGACAATGACTTTAGGATAGAGCAAGAAAATTATTGTCCGGCATATGGTTACGCGAGAATTAATTAAATAAAAAAAAAAATAAGTAGGCGAGGTCTGCAAAAATATAAGCATATTTAAATTTCTTCTGCTATAGTTGAAATGTTATTATTGGAAACCCTTACCTCTCAGTATAAAAAAAATCAAAAATCACATCTAAGTCGTCAAATTTGATATGTTTTAATTTGCAGTGTAAATAAAATGGACATTAAAAATAAAAATCCTTTGACTTCTCTCAATCAGTAAAATTCAATAGTCACATAATCAGGAGGCAAGTGAGGTGCGCCGCCTCGGTGGCGGCGAGGTAAGATCCTCGCCTGCCGGAGGTTGGAGTTCTGGTTGGGGTAGGTTGCCCCTATCCAAGGCATGGGTTATAATGATCGTCCTACGTTTTTTTTGTTTGATTCCTCCTCTGTCTGTAGACCTGAAATGCGATACCTTTAGGCGATGCAGTTTACACATAAAGAAATAAAAACGTCAGATAAATCAATTAAATAAGTAAAAAATAGAAAGGTGAGTTCTCGAAGAGAAGTATGACTTTTCAGCACATCCGGGTCTAATTAAAATTTGCTAAACAAATCCATTTAGGCAGATAATGGTTTCCTCAGAAGACGAGATTTTTCAAAACAGCTTGGTATAATCGTTGCAGGAGGCTGAAGCGTGTGTTATTTATGTGACTGGTTGAATGAGTGAGATATGAGATCCTTACGAGATGTAAGATGATATGCCACGTAAAAATATGCACAGACTGAAAATAATGAGCGATTTCGAAGCCGACTGTTTATCAAATGACATTTAAAACAACAATAACTATATTTCGAGCTACTGCGGCCAAGGAGAATATTGATTTTCACGAATAGGAATTTCCACGGAAAGATTTAATGGTCGTATAAAAGACCAATCACTATCGAAAATGGTTTAAGAAATCGTAGCTGACTCCTCTAATCTTGTACAAAATACTAAAAATCTTGTGCTAACATGGAAAAAATATGAACTTGAGAAATATGAACCGCGAAGAAAAACCGGTCAAAGAAGAAAAAGAAGTATTGGGAAAAAACAGATAATTCTGTATTTTTCGAAAATTCTGAAAAAGAACAAAAAATTTACACCTAAATGCTACCCCGTAAGCCCCCTCAGTAAGCGTGTGGCTGGTTTTTTTTGGGTACCAGTCGTTTACACATAAAAGGAAAGGCTCTTAAAATATTACGCCTAGCATTTATTTAAGTATTTTATCGTGCGGGGGAATAGCGAATTCCCATACCTTTTCGTTTGGCCAAACATATCTCTTAATTGATCGTTTCTATCAGACGTGGAAAATATACCAAGGGAAATGAAAAACATGCAATGAGTCGTCCTAACGGGTGACACTATTCATTTTATTAATAGTGAAACTGTTGACATTTCTGATGAGGACGAGGAAAAAATGACATTTTGAATCCCTCAATTTGCTGCTTGCTTCCATTATCTTCTTCTCGTGACCATATTAATACGAGATATCCTCTGCAAAATATCTTCCACCGTCAGGATTGAACCTTGGCCCAAAAGTTTGGTATCCAGCACACTTAGCCACCACACCAACTCACTCTATGGATGTCATATCAGGACTGAGTAAAAAATATCTCTTCTTTCTTTCCGATGGCGGAGGAGAAATTTTCATTTATTTCTCTCCCAAGACCTAAATTTTCTTGTAAACATTAGGCGTCCCTTTACTTTCCCTGGACCACCCATCGACCTCCGCTTCCTCCCGCCGCTCCTCCCGTGCCACCACGAGGAAAAATGGTGTCGCAACTTCTTTTTTCTCACATGAAAGATGGCGCAAAAATCTGCGGGGGACTGTTTTTGTCGTTAATGGCGCTGGAGAGGTCGGGCGGGTGGGAGAAAGAGGTTAGGTCGGCTGTGGGAATTGGCGAAGGAGAAGTTGGCCGCAGGAGGGATGATAAATCCTTTGCTGTCGTCACGCCGTTGAGTCTCCCGCCATTTTCGCTAACTAATGTTTACCACCGCAACCTTTCTGGGGGTCTTCCCAGGGCATGCGAGGTAAAATAAAGAAGACTTCAAGCGAGTTGTGTATCCTTACACCCACCACGGTAGAGGGGCGTGGCTTCGCACGTACATACACAGTAGGTATTGGGCCAAAGGGAGGCGCACGGCCGTGAGTAACTGCCTCGCGAGCTGTGTGGACGTTGGCGTGTCCACTTGAGATATTGTGTGGATCTGCCCTGTGCCGTGTGCAGCTACGAGGCCTGCATGAGTTTTTTCGATAATCCTTTTTATAGTCTGTTTGAACAAGCTCCCTGGTTGATAGCATTTCTTCCCTTTAAAGGGAGCCGTTTTTTTTTGTTGCAATAATGAGCTTTCATATTCTACATTTTGACATTGAAAAGTTAAATTGGATGGATGAGGCAGATACTTTGTGGAGAGAGATATGAAGTAAAACACTTTGCACTTTTCACTTTGACTATTTTCAGGTGCTCGGAGGTTTTTTTTTCCCATTAGCTGAGGGAGTTCAAGGATCAGAGAATGGAAGGGAAAAACATGGTCATTAGTAATAACATCTTTCCTACTAATGGCAGAAACGATGTACAATTGCTCCCAAATGTCAATTTTTTCCCCTTTATTAACCCTTTGTAGCATTTCTGGGATGAAATCAGCCCCAATAATAGTCACCATCCCCCTTCCCCTACCACACCCCTGACCAACGGTCAGTTTTAAATTTCCCAACCCTCCTTTCACCCCACCGTCCACCCCCAATTTCTCAAATGTTTGTGAGTGTGCATTTTTTGTGTATATAATGGTATGGTTAATTTCTTGGTTCAGTGTTGATAATGCTGCAGTGCAGCGAAACACGTCGACTGTAGTTTGATAAATTTTTATTCGGAAAGTGTAAAGTGTTTTACTTCATATCTCACATTGAAAAGTATTGCACCAGAAGGTCCAATCCTTTATATTAGTAAAAGGTCAAATACCTTATCAAAATATCTTTTCCGGTCATAAGTGAATTGGATATTTTATTAAATTAATATTTATGGCGTGGCTTGGGATTTTAGGTTTTGATGAACGAGGTTGTCTCATACACGACTCGGTGGAATTTGCCACGCATATTGAAAGTCCATGATTTCGCAATACGCATATACTTATTCATAGCCTATTTATTGTTGACATACGAATGAATCGAGCACCTTCACTTCAAGTAGACGAAGATACAAATGCCAAAGGATAAGCTTAGTGCTATGCTTTCCAAGACGGCTCCAAGAATATTGGGACGCGGGAGTCCAGAGATTTTTAGGTTATGTATAAAAAATATTGTGGTGCATCCAGAAAACGCTGTCCTTCAAATATTTTTTAACAACAATAATACAGGCAGTATAGTGAAAATACATCATATCAAATTAATAAGTTCCAAAATATTTTTAAAATAATACATATTAGCAAGCACCTCGAATATGCGACGTGGAACGTCATCATAAGGGATGACGTGCTACGTCGAAACCTAGGTTGGTTTAATTAATTAATGTGGATTTACGAAGTCTAGTTTTTCAATATTGGCGTATGATGTTAACCACCGCCTCCTGTGAGAGCCAAATACGGTTTCCACTTGAAATGTTGGTAATTTATTTTTAATGGAGGGAAGCATTGATGTTCTTACTTCGTTATTGAAAAAATAATTTGACAATTATTTATTTTATATGATGTATTTTCATTATACTGACGAGCGTGAAATACTTTTTATAAAGAATTCACTTATTTTTAGTTACAAATTTATTGGAGGGGCATTATTTTTTGGCTGCGCCACTGATTTTGTTTTTTTTTTAACATCTATATCATTTACCTATTCTATAAATAGAATTTACTTATGCCGGGTGATTGAAACATGGCGTATCTCATTAAGGAAATGAAACATAAGCGCCTGCAAAAATCCCACGACCCTCCTATACACCTATCAACAGTTAAAAATATTTTTTGAAAAGACTTTTCATCTCATTTACGGTGGCTATTTTTTAATTGATTTTCTGGTTTATGATAATCAAATTTGATTTACACAACTTTGATTTGAGAAATTATGGAAATAATGGAAATTTGATTAAATCGAAGCGAAAAAAATGCATTCCAAAGCTCTTTATTGAAGTCATCGTCGAACGCAAATTTAACAATAAAATCTAGCAGTATTTCTGTTATAGACCGATTGAGAAATAAAAAAACCTTTGTATAATAAGAATTACAGAAAGTAAATCTTATTATATAGTACTCACTTTTAAGGGAAATTTAATCCTTGCGGAAGTGTAACGTGTAATTTTAATTTTATGCTGCTCATAGTAGCTAAATTATTTTTTTTGTCCTGATATTACTTGTAATTTCATTTCTATTAATGGTTTTCTGAATCATTAGTTTGAAAATTTTATTATTTTACTCTAAATAGTTTTATTTTTATATTTTACTTGTTACTTCGCTCACTCGCCATATTCTGGGAGCAACTACCCTAAAGGGGTCCGATTTCATTATTTTTCCCGCTTAATAGATGGTTCTGTCGTAGTTGTAGCTAATATCATAGCTAGGTTTAGTAAGGGGTCATTGAGTGCCTCAAGGGTGTATGGCTGTGTATTGAAAGTGGTGGGGAAAGAAGTCACTCGCTAATTTTTTGTTAACTGAAAGCTTCAGGTTCTCTTATTTCGCGAAGATTCTTTGTTTTTATACTAGATTTTTCTTTTATGAGAAGTGATATCAGTTATTAATTTCCGGCGTTTTTACATTAACAGATGATAGTAATGTGTAGGTGTGCAGACTTGACGCTGCAGTAGTGAAGTGAAACCAGGGGGGCAGTAAAATATCTTTTTTCAGCCATGGTATTACGAAGTTTAATTTTTCCATTAGATATAAATTAATCTTTATAATATCGAGTGCCTTTATGATTTATTTACCCTTAGGGTATTTAATTCCCTTTGAATATTTTTTAGTTATTTTTTTGGTAGGATTATTAATATTTAGATGTATATCCAGCTTTGAAAAACCACAAGTTATTAAAATTCTTCATCTTAAACCACCCGGATTTTGGTTCTAAGCACCATCTTAGGCGACTTGAGTGGAAGAGTGTATTTCTTTACATTTGTAGTTCGTAGAAGTTTGAAATATATCATGTTACAAAGAGTCACGCATGACACGTGCTGATTTCATTTATTAACACATTGCGGATGAGTAACGATTTACCTCGTGCTTCTTGCGCCATCAATCATGAACGAGTCACGTGATAACTCGTGTTTTCTGCTTTCTGCCTTTATACTCCACCTATCATGATACTTCGTCAATACTTTGTGTAAGAATTGGTAACATCAGTGGACAATGTATTAACTCGATTTAATTTGTAATTTCGTTAGATATTGAGCTAGAAAATTAATTATATTTGACAGCAAAAAACCAAGCTTGCTGAGAAACATACCCGGCCAGAGGGTTAAGTTCGAAAAAAAACGTCCGGACACTAATGTGTTCATTTGCGATATCGCATTTGCGATTTGCGTTAGTGCACTTTTCCCTATTGAAAAATTTACTCATCTCGGGTACGCACATGCGCTCGTTTCGATCAGAAAAAATCTTTGCGAGTATGTTGGGAGGATTCTTAGTACACTCGGGGGCTGACAAAAACTGTAAACTGCGTTCACCGAGAAAATATACATCACGCGGCCGTGTGTCATTACGCTTCAATCCCGTCGTGGGGGAGAGAGGGGAGACCGTGGTGACTGCAGCCTCTTGGGGTATCGCCTCTCCCGCGAGAGCTCAAGACTCGGTCGGTTCCTAGAGTGCCTGGCCGTGCCTCTTGCATCAGAGCTCCTGACCCGGCCTCGGGAGCCGCCGCCACGACACTTCTGGTTCCCACGCGCGTCGGCGGCGTCGGGTAAATAACGAACGAGTGCACACGCCTCCTTGCGTAGTGTGCGTGTGGTGCTCGCCTCGTTTGAGTTAATGCGTGTGTGTCTTTTGAGTGGGAAAAACCCTTGTGTTTGACGAGAAGGCAGCTGAGAGCAAGCGTTCGGAAGGGAGAGGGAGCTAGAGGTATGGGAGGGGCGTAAATACAAGGAGTATGAGGGTAATTTTAAGTCTATTTTTACGATGAAAAATTTAATATGAAATAGCTTGATATTATTCAAACCCTATTGGAGAACCCTAGACGCCAAGGGGATAAGTTTAATTTTTTATTTTTGGAGCTGAGTAAATATAATGGAAGATGAGGTATACATACACAATACTGTTGTAGTAAAGGGATACAAATGAATCACTGATAAGCATATATGCATATTGAGTCAGTGATTTACATGTATATCTCGGTAAAAATAATATTGCACCCCACCAACCATTATCTGCTCTTGTCTTCAGAAAAAATAATATAAAAATTGCACTTATCCCCGTTGCACTTGGTGTCTAGGGCCCTCCATTATTGTTTTCTTTTTCTTTTGATGTAAGAATCAAGTTGTATTGTTGAAAAATATGGTTTTTGCTTTTTTCTTTTAAAATATTCTTATATTTAACGAAATATCCCCACGTAATTTGAGAAATGCATGTAAAATAATGTCGGTACTCTAAACAAAGCCTTTTGCCAAGTAGGGCACCTATCTTCCATGTATATTTTTATAAATATGTGTTGAATCCATTTATTTTTTGGAAGAATAAATCACTATCCACACTGACCGGGATCCCGGTCAAGACGAATGATTTTTCCTCTGTGGATTTTTCGCACAAGTTGTGCATTGCGGGTGACTCCGTAAAAGTTATCACCGTGGCTAGTCCCGGTATATTTCAGTAACACTATTATACGATTCTTTTACTGGCTGGAACTTCCTCATACACAGTACATAATAAATACAAACGTTTTAAATGAAAAAAAAATAGTGTCTCAATATATTCACGCTGCACGATGTTTGCCATTTATTGCTTAAGCGTTGCCGCGAAATTATATGCAAAACTAGTTCTTTAACATTCAGAAAATTGCAATAATCTCTTTTCCTGCTTATGTTGAATCATCTTATATTTGTATGCACTTTGCCAAATTCCCTGCGAGGACATATTTAAATAATATCAGAATATGAAACTCCTAAGGTAATTATCAGAAGAGTAGCGCACGAAACCGCTCTGCCAATACTAACTATACGAATCGGAATGTTCCAACGCGTAATCGACGCACGATGTTCCGGAGATCGTCCACAGACCCCTGGGAATCGTCTTTCTCAGACAACATTCGTCCGTTTCTTGGAGTCCTTGAGCCTCCCCTGACGAGGAAACTCTGGAAAGAACGCTAGGTATGCCTCGATTGAATAAACACACCTTCAACATCGTCTCTTTAAAATAAATATTCCGATTGGGTCATTTAGGGGAAAGAAATATTCCGTCCCTCTGGAGCACCCCTTACCGCAGCAGCGTTTACAGGTCCTCATTTCGGGGTGGTTGGGAAGGGAAAACCTTATTCTCGCCCTTGTGGGGAGCAATAATAGAATTAACAATGCGATTGCCGTGAAACCCTCTCATAATTAAACTATTACTCCGGAATGCCTGACGTATATCACGAATTACAAAATTAATTGGACATTTTGGTGTAAAAGATGACAAAGTTTTATGAACAGAGTCTGCTACAAGTTGTGTAACTCCCACGGACTCCTTCCAAGATGCCACTTCACAGCCCGCGAGAGAGTTAATGGCTGCCTTTCTAATAATATTAAGATCCGGAGAATATTTGAATACTTTGTCCAAAAACTCTATTTCTTTATGAGAAAAGGAATAGTATGAGAAAAGGAAGCTCTTACATCAGACAATCCAGGCATTTGTTAACTTTGTGAACCAGGTTTAGACCGAACAAGCTGCAGTTGCCTAAGCTTCCAAAGTTTCTTTGACTGCATTTTGCGTTTCTTTAAGGAATGAGTACCATAGAATTATCATGATCATTTACCCTCTACCATTCACATTTTCATATTTCATGCCAAAATGTCAACATACTTTATAATTCGGTAATCCAGAGTGAGAATTTAATTATGACTATAAGGATATAGGCAGGGGTATTTTAGTTTTAATGTGATAGAATATGGAGAAACTAACGAATGTTTTGGCCGCAATGCTGTGAGCGCCCTCGCTGGCGAGAGCCGATCACGCCTGATATTATAATGTAGGAATATTCGTCAAACTCAGGAGACTTAGGTCCTACGTGTTTGTCTTTCTTTATCCCTCACGCGTACCCTGCTTAGCAATACGTTAAGATGATGGACAGATACTAGTTGGAAGGCCAAAATCGATATAAGGTCAAGTTAGCTTATTTTTGAAGAAGGGCATCCTATGATATATTGTGTGCAAATATATACGAATAATGGTTCATATGGCGGAGAATCGCTACGTACTTTCGCCATACCCTCACGCATGAATCGATAAACTAATTCACGTAACTCACTCATTTTTTATGGTTCATAATTCAGGGGAGGGGGTCGTGGACGCATGTTGCCTTAAAAAGACTGTGGTCGATTTCGAGAAAATTGTGCGTCGATTCCGCATTATTTTGTCTCTATAAGAACCGAAAAGCAGAAAACTACTCAATATAAAATGCACTCTGCACCCTTCTTACTGTACCGTGCCGTCTACCGTTCATATATCAAGCGCTGTGTTTTTTCTGTAGTTGAAGTTGAATTTGGAAATCGGATCAACTCCACAAGTTTTTATTGGCTCTAAGGGCGTCGTGGGATAGAAAATTCAGGATTTAATCATGGTGAAAATATTGTTCTGATGAAAAATACTTATCAAGGGTGCCCCATAGTATTAGAGCCATGATTGTAATGAAAGATCGGTTCGTGGTGATGGACTAGTTAGGGTATTTAGCTAAAGTTAATCGCATTATACGCTTGTAAACTAAAAATAGCGTTGCAGATGGCTAAAACGGCTGAAAATAGTTCAAATGTAAATTTATGAGCTAAGATGCGTGATTTGTAACCGTATCTAGCATAATAACACGAAATAGCGTTGCGTATCTGTGAAAAACCATGCAAATGAAAATAGGAAATATATTTATTTTGGATCGTATGCTCTCAGGTGAGTCCAATTAGTGCTCGAGGTAGATGGATGCACTTACGCCATGATTATTGTTGTACTTGTTTACTTGCTTGCAATTTATTTGATAGAATTCTTGTTTGCGACGAATAATGCGTGAGCACATGGTACCCAGTTAAGATCTACAGAGGAGGATTCTTGAGAACATTCCAAGGGATCTCTGGGCTCGAGAGACCTAGCACCGCCAGGGTCAGCACTTTACCTGGACACACAAAGGCGAATTATAGCCTATGGTTGGGAATATCAATCCTGGTGTTTGTGTAGCCCTCCACTCGGCCTTATTTGTTCATAAACACATTGTTGGCATCTGGCTAAGGAATGCTGCAGTGAGCTTATTTTTTAAATAGAGGAAAGAGGTAGGTAGGGCGAGGGAGATAGATCCGTAGGGATTTTTTTGGGAAAATAAATAATGAGAACTACATCAGCCTCATTTTAACTAATTGGAACAAAAATGGGTGGTAGGCTTTACTGGTCAATTGTGTTCGTAAAATTTTGAATCGTAGTTTTTTAAGTGAGATGAATATGTTGCGGTATGTCTAAAAAAATTATTCCTCTTCCAGGATTAGAAGTCAGGCATTTAATGATGATTTAGGGATGTACTTCCGCGTTGCTGACAATAGTTTCCTTTAGCACGAACGTGCGGCTCGTAAAGTTTTTCCATTTTACTGGAGGAAAATGGAACCTGGTGAGGAGGAAATAAATGGCTTTTTAAAGTTCTTCGTCATCCCGATGCTTCCGCCCCTTCAACTTCTTTCAGAAAATAATGAAAGAAGCCTATTTATATTGCAGACTATTTTTCTCGTAAAAGCCGAGTAAAAGACCAGCTAGAGCTCGATAGAATTTCATTTCTTTTCAACACGTCTTCCAGATTCATCACTTTATTTTAGTTTTTTTTTTTTCGCGCTCCACCATTATCAATGCGGAATGCTCCCTAGAAGGATAAAAAAATAAGAGCATAGCATCTATTCTACCGAGTGAAAAAAAATCTTCGCAGCTTGTCGTTTTTTTTCTAATTTCCATCGTAAAAGATTTGAGGAGGTCGTCTCGGCCGCTCGTGCAATTCTGGTTCATTTGGAATTATTTACGTCGTTAAGTAGTTTTCTCCGCGGCTACATGGGTGAAAACAAATGCGCAATTAAAAAATTTCATCGATGTTACCGATCTAAAAATACCGGTTTTACTGATATCGTCGTCGTATATCAAAAGTCAATAGGGTAAATGTATGAAATACAGTTTTTTTCTTCTAGTTATTATTTAAATCAAATTATTTCCAGCTACCCATAGTTTTAGTTGATTGGAGCGTGATTTACTTTATCGAAATGTATTTCGGCTTCAAATGCTGAATTAGTTATCTGTTAGCTCAACAATATGCTGTGCCACATAGCGTGATCATTCGTCAAATATAGGTACTCTAGATTTTTGGTGCTTTTAACCTTCTTTTTAGATTATCAGCTAGCGTGAGTATTTTTGGCTATTGGTATTACAGTCACCTCCAGAACACCAGAAGATGACGTAAACCGTCGAAACCATGGTCGTGTTTTAATAAAAAATTCCGTGGAAAAACAATGGTTAAGTTATTAATTAAAAATGTTCAGCCGGAAACCACCAACCTTTTAGTCATCTCAGTAACAAAATTTCAACTTCACTATACAGCCTTTATGTATAGTGTCAAGATAGGTATAGTATTTCCAAAATATTTAGCCCATTATAAAATCAAAATGTTTTCTGCTGCAGTTGTTAAAGGGTATTACCTACACAGCCTTATTGTATAGTGTCAAGATAGGTATAGTATTTCCAAAATATTTAGCCCATTATAAAATCAAAATGTTTTCTGCTGCAGTTGTTAAAGGGTAGTACCTACATAGCTATTAAACTATTTCCAAGTTTCAGGAAAATGACGTTTACTTCGATTCTCTCGCTAGTGGAAACTCTAAGGAAAAAGGTGTGTAAATGATTTTCGAAGGAATTGTGAGTTGGCTAGTGTGAGATTTAATTTATCACTCCTTTACGGAATCCATTTGCGGGATTGGCGTGAAATATCTGCCTCGCTAGGAGCGCCGAAGAGATTTCGCCCCCGTGCGGCTGATTGTATATAAACACAATCCCTCCGCGGCAGCTTCCAGCTGTCTTTTGTTTGTTTTTCACGGCAACTGGCCGAGCGCGGGAAATTAGTTACTGAAGCCGGGAGTTAATTGGTTCGGCGGCGCGGCGAATCCGACGTTGTTCCTTTCCTATTTGCGCAGAACTTGCGTCCCTGAGCGCAAACAAATGAAAGCCTCCTCCCGCATCGTCTGCTATGGACTTCTCATTTTGGCCTTTCCAAACGGTTCCTTTCTTTGTTCCGAGGGGTCGGGAGAGAAGGATATCAAAACTTGGATGTTACAGCTCCTTGAAAAGTGGCCCCAGTTGTTCATTTGGCTTCGTTATATCTTTTTGTGCACGTGAATGGCTTCACCATTTTCGTTAATCTGGAGGAAAAATATTATTTTTCAATTTTTTAGGGTAAAAAAATATCTTCAAAATGTTGGCGGAGAGTAATAAATCGATTTCGTGGGATAGTTTTGGCTTTTCAGTGGCACATCCACAAGCTGTGCGAAGGTATCTTGGTAACTATGCTATTTCGTGGAAATTTTGCTCTAAATTTTCGCCTAATTTTATTTTGTAAATGATGCCATTTTTGCCAGAATAGAAATCTTTGACCCACTTGCCTGCCACAGACTCAATATTTTATCATTATCAGGAGACCTCGGCTGTAGAAGATAGTCTTCAAGTTCTCTCCTTCGGTCTTCATTCTGAGACGACTGACTAGGGGTAGGTTAATTTAAAAACAATACAAGCTGATTACAAACAAGGCATGAAAGCTCTATGATGAATAAAGAAATAAAACTAAGAAACATGATGAATTCATATAATTTATCTGCTACGCTTGGTCAAATTACTTAAAATACTTGAACTTAATCCTCAAGTTTATTCCTAGAGGTAAGGTAAAGCGTAAACCAAAGAACGTACCACTCATTACTGAGTTGTGCCTGCTTGTGCAGAGAGCTTACGTCAGGGTCAGGCCGTCTTCTACATTTTCTACCGAAGCAGGCCTTTGCAGATCCTCTTTTCTCGTTGACTTTGAAGGCTGTATTTGAGTGGAATTTGAAATATTTCTGAATTAGACGGTAACACAACGTTATTTTTGTTTTGGCCCATTTTCAGTAAATTGGTGGAATCCTTCCAGTCAAAATTTTCCCATTATATTTTGAAACATTACGCCGTAAGATTATTAGGTTACAGAAATATTATATTGCAGAAAAAAATTAAATAAATTAATCTATATTCTTCCAATCTTCTATTTTTGGTACATCATCTTTATCAGTAGGTACAGTTTGTATGAAGTACGCATTATTTAAAAATGCGATATTTCGTGTTATTAATTTTTTTTCCTGCTCTTTGCTCCATTTTTCAATGTCGTCAGATATCAAGTCTATTGGTCTAGTGTTTAGAGTTTTTGCAGAGCTGACATTAGTAGGTGCCCTAGTTTTATCTCTAGAGATTTATTCCGTAAGTCTCCAGAGCCTGAGTTTTGCTTCCCTGGTATTTTATTTGCCATAATTAAGGCCAACGGCAGCGTTAAGCGTTCTTCCCTCGAAAGATGGGAGATTTCTCTGAAGTCATTAGTTTGCCTACATACTACAAGCACAAAGCTCTCCTTAATTTAAGGTATCTTGACGTCTTGGAAATATATTACCTATTCTTCAAACGCAATTCAAAATGGGAGTATATTGCGTTTCTCTTGGTGCTGCTATGCTGCATTTCTGTTTAATAGCGGCAGCAGCCTAGCTTTCTTCATTTCTGCTTTGCCATATGAAATTCTGATATTGGATCCAAATTCTCTCTCTTAATATTCTCTATTTTTGAATTTGTGCTAGTGTACTATAAAAAGTACTTTCATTATAACGGAAAGAATATACTAATTTGATTAGGGTCGGGTCGGCGTTCCTAAACTCTCAAAATAACCTACAAGTTAAAATTTTCACCCGGCACTAATGAGGTTTAAGTTATAATTAGCGTACCTTGGATTTATAGTGGTCTTATATGTCGCAGTTATTACTTAATTTTGAATTTAGAAGTTTTATCCTATTTGAATTTTAAAAATCGTTTTCATAATACAGAAATGTTAATCACTATAACAGCATTAATATTTCAATTGAATCCAATTATCTCTGGCTTTCATGTACCCTTATTATTTTCAAGGACAGTACCGTTATGTGGGACATTTTTGTGGATATTGATGATAGAATGTAATGTTTTTTTTTGCCAAAAAAGGCCTCGTGTTTGACAAAATGTTGCTTTGGTCAGTATCATTAGCATTTATCAATAATTCTGAGATAAGTGTTTCAACCCTTCCATTTCAATTTTCCCAACAGCCAATATTTCCTTGGTATGACATAAATTCTAAACTTATGACCCACAGTTGGTCTTTCATGTGTTCTGATACGAATATATACCCTGTACTTTATTTTACTTTGTTACACTTGAAATTATTATCGCTTTTCCTTCTTGAAGTATGTTAACCAGCTGCACCTGATTGCCGCGTAAAATTTATTCAAATGAACTACGATTTTCTCGAGTAAAAGGTTATTATGCCTCAATTAGTGTTCAGGAAATTATTAATTTTTATCAATAAAATTGTAAAAGTTGTTGTAAGCGCTCTTACTGCTGAGAAATAGAAGGGCTAGATAAAATGCCAACAGTGAGACCTATCCATCCTATCACAAGTTGTGACCGGTTTCTTTAGCTCCAGGATATCTATTATCCCCGGTAGCGCCTCTTGAAGCATGCGATGCGCAGTCCGCGGGGCATCGTCTCTGTGATCGAGGTACTCGCCCCTCGTGTCGAAGTGTGCGTCACGCCTCGCGAGCACCCCGCGTGACGCGAGCATGTCATCCGGTGTGAAAGAGTCCTTAGGGGGGGAAAGGGAGGGAGGACATATGGGGGAGTTAGGGAAGGCGTGACTGCGCCTCTGCATACATTGTCGCTCCATTAACCGCCATCCGCGATCCACCCCCCTCTCCGCCTCCCACCTCCCTTTCCTCTCTTCAGATCAAAACTGCCCAACTTTTTCTTTTTTTTAGCCTGAATCACTCGATCATTTTTCCCATGCCTTCCGAGGAACAGCTACAGCCAAGGGGACTGCATAGAAGTGGCCCAATATCTTACAGAAGGTTGATTTCTGCTCCCGATTCGGTCGCGTTTTAATCGGCTTCCAATAATGACCGCGGAGCGATTCTGAGTGCAACGCGATCCACTTTTTTTCCGATATTTTGTTCTATTGTCTTTGCAAGTGCGATGAATAGCATTGAAGAATTAGAAATTTGAAAAATCACGCGATCATGAATGTAAATTTCGTTTGACACCCCCATTTTGCCTTATTTCCCCGTTAAAATCGGATCACTTTGTCCGTCAGCGACGCGAGTGTCGACTTTTATAAACCCATTTATATGCGCGATGGGAGACAACACATTTAGAGGCCAACTTGAGGATCCTCTTGTGTGATCTATGCAATAATGGCGGAAGAAATGACCGTTTCACGCATTCATTTTTCGACATTGAATGACACTTGTAAAAATATGGAAAGAGACGGAATAAACGATGGAGAGAGGGACGGTGGGAGTGACGGTGGGAATGACATTCAGAAAACTATGGGTCGAACGATCACTCTTGAAGTCCCTGAAAACCCATCGTTGGAGCTACCATTCTGAGCAGAGTCATAATTATGCATGTATATGCTTTGGGGGGTTGCAGGGGTCTGGGAGCAACCCTCCAGGCAAAGGGAAATTTTCCGAAAACAGTCATGCCTAAAAATTCATTTTACATCATTTTGGCATATAAAATTTGGGATTCACCCGTAATTCCGCGGGAAGTCATCACAGCAGGGAAATCATTAGGATAATGTAACATTCTCAAAGGCTACGGGGGGGATCCATCCCCCCCATAGCCGTTGTAACAGAAAGAATCTGCATACTTCAGGAGACAATTTTAAGCATTTTTTTATCCATAAACATGAGGTTGCAAATCCATAGCTTTTGAACTATGACAAGGCAAGCATTTTTGAATTCACTGTTGCAGTTACCATGAAAACGGTTTAACTTCGGTGTCCAGTCTTTTCGACATTTTATTTAATACTCTGGATTTTAAGGACGTTAAATAATCAGGGAGGGGCGAAAATGTGCGATTTCATTGAAACTATTCTATCTATACGCCACTGATACTGAGGAACGGAAAGAATGATTGTGTGATTCAGGCTTTAGCTCCCTCACCAAGGCAACATGTGCATCAGTGTCTTCTTGCCTCTGACCGGATGTCACTATGAAGGTTTAAAGCCTCTCTCGCTCACACACTCCCGAGAGAGATTATAAGATCCTCTGAACGGATATCGCCTTATGACGAACGCGACGGCTGTAACACGAAGATCTTCTCCCTCCCTCTCACACCTCCATCGACTTATATATTCTTCTCTCTCTCTACGGCAGGGAGTGTAAGCCGTTCCGCTGATGTGACGATTTTGTACTCGGGTTACACCCTGCCACATGCGTCGATCTTTTTATTGAAACTATTCTATCTGTACACTATTTATAAAGAACCTGCAGTACTTCAGGAGACAATTTTAAGCATTTTTTAATCCATAAACATGAGGTTGCAAATCCATAGTTTATGAGCTATGACAAGGCAAGCATTTTTGGATTCACTGTTGCAGTTACCATGAAAACGGTTTATCTTCGGTGTCCAGCCTTTTCGACATTTTATTTAATACTCTGGATTTTTAAGGACGTTAAAAAATTAGGGATGGGCGAAAATGTGCGATTATAACTGCCTGAAAATTAATCACAAAATCAATAATCTAAAAATGACTGAGGTTGCATAATCGTATTGTTGATTCTCGCTGAAAGCTCTCGATTAATTAAGCTCAAAGATCAATTGTTTCAGACAATTATATGTGCACATTTTCGTCCAATCTTAATTATTTATTGTCCTAAAAAATCCAGTGTATTAAATAAAATGGCTAAAAGGTTGAATTCCCAAGAAAAACCGTTTTCATGGTAACTGCAAAGTGCATTAAAAATGTTTGCTTTGCCATAGCTTAGTAACTAAGGAATTGCGACCCCATATTTATTGACAAAAATGCTTAAAATTGTCGCCCTACCACCTCCTGAAGTATTGTAAATTCCTCCTGAAACGCCTTGCAAATATATCAGAGTGGCGTCATGTCATAGCTACAGAATGGATCAAGGGAGAAAGGGAAGGATTTTAAGAAGTGCTTGTTTTTCCCAAGTTCACTACCCTCCAGTGGGAGCTAATGCGTAGAAAAAACGGACATACCTATTACTTCAATGTGATTTCTATGATAACAGGCAGTTCTGAGTTTTCCTTAGATGAATATCTTCATTTTCCATGTGTGTATTAATATACGAGTATTTCATATTTCGGAGTCGGTATAAAGCGATATTAGCTTCTTTAGTGGATTCCCTATTTAGCCAACGATCAATGAATGTAATAAAATGTATTTATTCGGATACCAAGCCTACTTTCTTTTGGCATTAGTAGTTAATTTTAAGGCAATTTCCGACTGTCCTCACTAAATATCTAGGGTTCCATTCGTGAAAAATTATTCTTGCTACTTTCATTGAATTATCGTTATTTGTGAGGCAACTCTAATTCTTGAATCTAATTACATATAAAATGGTCCTCAATCCGTAAACATATTAAAATTGTTGGCACCAAAGCTCTGTCGTCAATTTACTAGGGTTCGATAGTGTTATTGACACCATTGAATCAGCAATTTAAAGTATTGAATGGACTTGTTTGATCAAGTGTCAAATATTTTACCGGATCAAAATTCTTTGTGACAAAATTATTTCAAAATTTTCCCCGTTATATCCAAAAACATTTTTGACACTTAATGGAATCATTATTTAACTTAGTACTCATTGACATGTTGCAATGCCATACAATCCTTGCCTTTGACTGTTATTTTATTGCGTTTTCCTCTCCTAAACTCACTAACTTCGTTGATTCAATGCGCCCCGTGCAAGCTCACGCTAAATTTAAATGGAATTTGCCACACTAGAATTGCCAGTGATTTATTCCGCTGGATTTTAATGCCCCTAAGCCTTAATGCCGTCGTACAGGAGTCAGCTTTCCTGCTTGACAATGCCTCCATCCGGCTTGAGGAACGAGGGGAGATACTTTAAGGGACGAACTTTCAGAGTCGCGGGACCTTAAAGGGGAATGAGTTCTGCTCGTCACATGGAGCAATCACGACACGGATAAAATGGTACGTAAGACGATTTCGCGACGGTGCGCACCTGACTACATCTGGGTGGATAATCCATCTTAATCGAGTAAGGACGTTGGCAAGATAGTCGCGAACGCGAAGGAGGTGGAGCGGAGCGGGGGACGGTTGGAAGTGGAAAGGTGTCGGTTATTCGGTAGACGTCCGGTAAGAACTGGAGCTGTAGCACGCCAACGCGTAAATCCTGAGATCTTGCAGAACTGAGCCAAAATCTGAATTGAATCGAATTTTTAACCAGTGATGAATGTACTTCAAATGATCGACATCACTTTTTCTATTTTTTTATATACGCTTTCATTATTTTTATGTGTTTCATTTTTTGAAGTTCCTTTGTTGTTTGTTTCATTTTATTTTTGATTTTTTTGTGTTTTGGGCTGAGTTAACGCCTTTGTTGCAGAGAGAAAAACATGGAGTTGTTGCGGAAGGAGCAATATTAATACATTAGGGATAGAGAAAGATAAAAGATCAAGTGATATTGAAATTTTCCTTTTATGTAATCTCAATAATGTCTTGCTGCGACGGACTATTGTTGTTCTTCACACCCTTTGAGTAAAAACATTGCAGGCACGTTGCTGCGTCCCTTCCACTAAATGCCATATGTTGCCAACTGTAGCTGGCTGATATTTATCTTCCTTGTTGAATAACTCACTCCAACGACCTCATATATTCAATATTAGATACTTTTTCTCGGCCAAAATATTTAATTTAATGATACACGGATTTCCTCCGTATTGAAGGCGATTAAATATATGCATAAAGGTCTCCTTTATTTGACAAGTATTTACGGATGAGATTCTTCATAATTTATGCCTTAAATTTCCTGTGCTCATTAGTACAATAAATATATATTTTTCTTCATGCTCATTCAGAACCACACCAATCTGAGATATAATATTAGTTTTGATGCAATCTGTAGCAATAGGTTTTTAAATTCTAAAATCTAAAATTAATTTGAGATTATTGAGCGTTTGGGAAGCTTGGACGTAGACATATTCATCCAAATCATAATTTTGGACTTGTTTTATATGGCAAAGTTTGCGGTCATCTAACCAACGAAGGAAATAACATGCATGTATTTAACTTAGCAAAATAATATCTAAAGTCGTCAAAATCAAGTTTTGAAAAAAGCAGAATGAAGGACAAGCATCGACCCCAACGAGTCGTGTAAAACTAGAATGACTTTAGAATTTATCTAATAAATTTGAATTACTCATTAAACGGAGGCATGAATCTACCATTCATCCTGGCACATTATCATTGATCTGTAAAACCCAGAGAAATGGTTGACTCATCTTCAGTTTGATAATGCCGCACTTGTTTTTGTAGCAAAGCTTGATGCTTACGGTCATATTCCCAATGAAATAAATTCCATGCGTGTATGTAACTTTATAAAATAATATTGAAAATTCCTGAAAATAAAATTTGAGAAAAACGTTAAGATGAACAAGTATTGATTTGAAACCCCAAGGAGTTAAATTTGAATGACGTTAGACGAATTTATCTAATAAATTTGAATAACTCATTAAACGGAGGCATAAATCTTCCATTCATCCTGACATATTATCATTGAGCTTTTAAAACTCAGAGAAATGGTTGATTCATCACCAGGTTGGAGGGATGGAAGATCTGGCCGAAAGGCGGAGAAAGCATTTTCCAAAGCGGAGAAGGAGCATTAGTAACAGGGAGGCAAATGACTTTATCTTAGGAAGGGAAGAGAGGGAGACCATTAGGTAACTTCTGCCACTTAAGGTCTTTGAAAGTGGAGAAATGGGAGGGGGTGGGGGAAATAAATTGGAGGGTATGATAAGAGGCAATGGGGAAGGGGTGGATAGGGGGTTGGTTGGGTTGAATAGGGCGAAATGCGAAATGTAAGCCGTAAGGAAAAGCGTTTGCTAATGAGGGTCGACAGAATTATAACATTCGCATGCGCTTTAAGACCGGTATGTTCACCTCGCAGCGAAATTAATCGAACTACCCATTCAAAAATACATCGATTTTTTTCATGACCTCAATGTATATATTAGCAATTAGAAACAATTCGTTTTACATAGGCAGAATCAGGCGGAATTTATATAATAATTAATATAGACTTAGAGTATAGGCGAGGGGAATTAAACGCAAAAATGTTTGCCGACGCTTAGATATTTTCTTTTATCTTCATCAGAGCTTATGTGCACTTTGTTTACAAATTGTTCGATTTACAATCGGTAAAAAAGTGCAAATAACGTATAAAATCGTTTCAGGCTTGAGTTTGAGGAAGTTCGATATATCCATGATAAAAACACAAATCGTAATTTCCTTAATTTAATTCAAAATACAACTACCAAACATGGTTTCAACATATTATGTCATAACCGTGAAAATTACATAATATTTTGAAACCATGGTCGGTAGTTGAGTTTTGAATTGAAGTTTAAAAATTACCATTTGTGTGTCTATCATGGATAAAATACAAATAAGCCCTGATGAAGATTTAACAAAAAATCGATACGTTGGGAAACATTTTTGCAATGCATTTCCCTGACCTATACTCCCAGGCTATTTTAATTATTACTTAAAAGTACACGCATATCATAGCCTATAGTTGCATGGTCACAAGCCCTTTGATCATATTTTTTTGTGAAAGAAGTACGACTCCATTAAAAGATGCGAAAAACAGCGATTGGTGTCGTGATTGGGTTCTCTCAGCGAAGAGCGAAAATAGGCTTCCCGGCAGAATCAATTGAGGAGGAGTGCAGTGAATGGGCTACAGGAACGTATTTTTGTGAAATTCTCTTGTAATTGTTGGGAAATTCAGTTACGTTCCGTAGAGTTTAAAGCGAAAACCTTAATAGCTGAAATGAGGCGCACCTGCTCTACGATTGATTGATGAGTATACAAATAAAAAGAGTGCATTAAAAATATTATCAAACAAGATTCGATTCTATGCATTTCTAAAAATCTGGAATGCTAAATAAAATTGCGTCCACATAAATTGGGTGGTTTCCTAAAATTTTTTTATTGCCTAAATCGAAAGATTATTACTCCTGGAGTACGCATTTAACGCTCTTAGATTTTCGAATGACGATATCTATTTTTCGCGATTAAACGAAAAGTGAAAAATTTCAAGTGCGCGAAAACGCAACGGCTAAGTAGGAATGATGGGAAAAGTCCGTGTGACGTATTTCTGGTTCCCGCTGCCGCCCTGTGAGGTGACCTTGAGGCGAGGCTTGAGCTCTGATACGACGCAGGCTTCTAGCAAGTAGCTGAGTACCCTGCTAGCAGGTAGTGCTTGACTTAAATAAGGATTATTACTACCTTATCAAACGAAGGAAACTTTCCGACCTTAGACAATTTTAATAAGTGATTATTAAGAGATGTTTCCCTGAGCTCTGTGACTCATGCATGCATTGGTAATCTCAGACGATGTAAAACTCCTATCCTCTCGTGAAACTAGATCCCTGTGAAGTCACGTGGAGTGGAATCGCATGGGCGCCAATCTGGCCTTTTTCAAATGAGGTTAAAATTGACCATTGCCATTCGTTTAAACTGGGATTTCTGAAACCAAATAATTTGTATATTATGAATACAGTAATGGTGGGTAGCAAATCGCAATCAATGCATTTCGTTTTGTTTGATGAAGGAAACTACCCTATTGGGAAAAATTACCTGGAAAATCGCTGGGGTTCCGTGGTACATAAGAAAGGACCTGAGGATAATTCTTATCCTTAGTAAACTAAAAGCCAACTTTGTGGAGTTTGAATAATCTCTGGCCGTTACCAATAATAGTACAATCAAAGATCTCTTGTACTATTTCTAACGCAAAAGATAAGTATAAAATTCCCAAACATGATTTCCTTCCTAATCATATTCCTTCCCTTTACCACTCCTATCTAACACACTGTGACTTACACATGATCGATAATTCCTGAAATGAAAAATATTGAAACCGCTGTAGACACCCTTGAAGGCTGGGAATAGCGATAAAATAAAATAAGAAATTCCGACGTGGTGGGGCTTGGCCAAAAATTAATAAAATATATAAACGTCAATTTGACAACGGTGCGAGGTCATCAAGGCCAATGTTATTCCTAGAATAATTCAAATTATTGAACCTAAATTAGGTTTACGTAGTATGATGACATGAATTCCATGTGTTCTCATTTCATTTCGATTGTGAGGCGGCAGAAATTATTATGTAAGAAATTTTCATGATACTCATACTGTGTGAATTAATTTTAATGAATTTTACATAGGTGTTGTACAGTTGAAGAGAATGATAAGATCACCCCTTTACACGGTCATTATTTTATATTGCTGAAATTGAACCTTGTTTAACCGATGTATGGGAAAAAACTCAGAGAAGTTAAAAAAAGACTTTTGTCACACTTACTTCCGTGATTCATACTTCCTTACTACTTAATTTTATGATTAGTCATTTTGAATAGTTTTATTTATTCATTTACTTGCTTCCTACTCGTTTCCATGAATGCTTCAATTGCGAAGATTACAGTAGCTTAAAAACAAGACGGCATACCCACTAAAAGCACTCAACCGGAAATCGGGGGATCCGGGTACGAATCCTGTTCTAGAAAAATGATTTTTTTCTCTGTGGATTCTCGCACAATTTGTGCATGGCGGGTGGCTCCGTAAAGATATCACCGTGGCTAGTCCCGGTATTCTTAAAAAATGAAATTATTGAGATATTCATGGCTGACTTTAATTCTGACTTCGGATGTTGTATTTATAAATTCCGATAACTATCTAACAATCTCGTGAGAAAAGTTTTGAACTTGAAGAAATTTAGGATTAGCAATTTTAGCCAGGTTTTAAGTTAGTGTACTCCGCAGGGCGCCGTTCTACTTTTAATGTCATAATCGACCAAGAGTTCGCGGATATCATCGATCGATCTATCTTTTGGAATAGCCATGAAGACATATTCATAAGATATTAAACCGGAGATAATTCTGCGTCAAGTGAAAGAAAGCTGGGTCAGCGTATCTCTTGAGACCTCTCGCCCTGTAACACCCTCCTAAAAAATTCCTAAGTGAGAAATGTGATGGGGTTATCCATGCTAATAAGAACCAATGTCAGACGATAGAGATCCGGCTCGTAGATGCAGGTTTTCATTCCCAACCCGGAATTTTTTGCTCTAGTGGCGACTACCCTCGGTACATATACTCAGTAGACCACTATCGTAGGGGTATCTACATTTTATAAACCCTCATGATTGACTTATATGAAGTGAATCATCTGATGAAGAATACAGTCATCCTCTGACTCTTCATTTTTCGGCATAATTACATTTAATAATGTCTGCAAATAACTTATGATGAATCCTTCAGCATTCTGTATACGAAATATTTGCCGAATTAGCTGATTTAATGAAATGTATGGTTCTCCGATGCTTGTGAATTCAAAACAAAGTGTCAGTGTAGACAATCCTCATGCCTGCGAAGCATCCCCTGATTTGGCTCTCCAAGGTCTTACTCCTATTGTCCCATTATATACAGGCATTACAATCTTTTGTATGCATGTTAAAATTATGTACGGATATGGATATTGAGCAACTGATGACCGATAGTATTGCCATAAATAATCATTTGTGTTCACTACATACTTCTCTAGTTGTGTGCACGCATATGAAGCAGCGAACTGGCTAAGTATTGTGTTACATCTTGATAGAGAAGAAGGTGGAGTATTTCATGCGAAAATTCTTGATTTATATTAACACCAATTGCATCCAGTTTTCTAGGAGAAAAATGTATTTTAAATGATTTTTTTTCCTTTCAACGAAGTTGATCGTTCCTTTCAAAGAAGAATCATTCATCAATTTGCCACTTCCGTGAATAGGAAGGTTTTGTAAGTCTTTGGAAAACAGAGAGTTTGTGTTACTCATAATCACTCTTTCTTTTGCCGGCTTAAAATAACCATTTCACGAGGACGGATTTTCAGCTTTGTAAAAAAATTTCGATTATCTCGATATAACAAATGAAATTGATGCCTCGCAGTAACGGAAAATAACCACCTCGGGCCATAATTTCTAAAATTGCATTCTCCATTTACATTCACGTCCCTTATTTGTTAAACAGGAATTCAATGAGAAATATTTTGAGGCCAATTGACGGGTTATTTGCCTTTTGAATTGAACAACGGAATGACCGTTTTACATGATAACTCGTTTTAAAATATTGCGACGCATAAAGCTTTTAATTGAACACAAATTCTTTCTGACATATCTACGACCAGAATTGAATTTTATTTATCGAGCGTATCCAAAACAAATATCCCAAAAAAAAAAACAAGCCTCTAGCAACAATTCAGTGAAAATTCCAATGATTTCCCCTCGTTAATCAGTGCAGGGCATGAAAATGTGCCTTATCGGTCTCGGTAACTAAAAGTAAGAGGCGGAAAAGTTGTAAAATGTTTTAAAAAATGCGCCATTCACAGCCATAAATCCTAATTTCAAATAGTGTGAGTGTATCAGCTTAAGTAAAATACGTTTGGATTGGGAAAAATGGAAAATTCCGACTCTTCTTCCTTTAAATCACGCATCATGCCTCTGAAATGCTAATTACTGGCTGCATTGGTATTTTTATAAAATCATCGCACACGCATTAAAAAATTGGTCCTCTTTTTGAGATATAGCAAAATGAATATAGAAGTACCTACCTATAGCATAAAATGTTACGCTGACTTCTGGGCAAAATGTCGAATCCCCATCAGATTGTTGAAAATTTCAAGTTTTCAGTAATACTAGTACCAGGTGGGAAACAGACTGGTATCAGACGTTGCATTAATAGTATGTGGTTTAAGATGTTACGAATCTAATACATCTAGACTAAGAACGCACTGTCAGTATTATGGAATTTTTCATTTTGGAGTCATCTACTGACGTGGATATAATTAAAAAAAACCTAATTTCGCTAATTTACACATGACTGTGCTTCTGTTATGCATGGCCAAAAATTCGTTCAGAGAACTGTAATGAGCCTAAATAACGTTATATATCACGTACTTAATTAAATTTTAACGGGAACTCGGCAGTTAGAGAATAGTCCTTAATGAGGGTCGTGTTTCATTATAATTATTTCATAAATTATTTTCATCGTCAGATAAAATGCTACCAACTAATTATTAGAATAGTTAACATAGTAGTGCGTTGCGGAAATGAAAAGGTTTACTTTTATGCATATGGATTACATGAAATCAATAGGGGCCGTCCTCATCAGGATGTCCTACGTTCAGAAATTTTACCGTGAAGATGTTTAATTTGGGTTAGTCCAGGGGTCTCCAAGCCATGGCCATCGGGCCACATTCGGCCCGACACATAATTTCATCCGGTCCGCCGAACAAAACCCTGTTTGTTTACTTACAATTAATACCTAAAATTAGTTAATCTAATCTGGAACCTGATTTAAATGAAATTTTGAAGTCAAAACGACAGTATTATTCGTCACACTAATTAAGTTGCATAAAATTATGGGCAGGAATTAGTTTACCCTGATTTTTTTCCAAGAAGTTATTTTTTATTTTTTCCATGTTTATGCTCTAAATTATTAGGAAATTAGATTAGTATCACTGATATGTAATTATTATTTTATTATTCCTTCGTCCCGCATAAATATGAGAAATATGTAATGGGGCCGCTACATTGAAAGTTTTGGAGACCACTGGGATTGCCGAAACTCCGAACTCGAGAAATCAAACCGATAACCTGGAGCCGAATGTAATGAAGAACCCCAGTAGGGACAGCGATGAAACTTTCAGAAGCTCTGCGAAGTACGGCAGTACTTAAGAAAGCAAATTTTATTGCCCAAGACGTGAACATAGATCCTGAAGGTTTGTGCGGAGTGGTTGAACCAATTAAGCTTCGACCATAGGGAGGGAGTTTGCCTCAATGGCTTAAATGACTGGAAAGCTTTAGAACTTGCAAGCGGACTATTTCACCATTTAGTAAATGATCGTTTGCGATAGATTTTTAACTAGCAAGAGACCCTCACTTTTCCGTTTTTCGATCCGTTTGCCACCTACGTCTAAAGCCATATGCGGTTTCAGGGGGGGTCAGGGGTACGTGCCCCTCCCCAAAGCGATGGAAATGAATGCATATGCGCAAACAACTAAACCTTGAGCTCTGTGATGTAATGAAGTACTGCGTATCTTGGGTAGGAAACATAAAAAACTGTCCTTATTATACATTTATACTACTTATTGATATTTTCACATTTATAACTTTTATATTAAAATAAAGAGTATATTTCGCCCATTAATTGTTGTACGTTATATTTAATCCCACATATGAGGAGATCATTTGCCTGTCTGAACTTTTTGCCCCCTGGAAAATCCGCCCTTGTATAAAGATATTCGCTGTGAAAAACCGACAGTCCTTAATTCTCACACAGACAAATCGATGACGCCACGCGCTTTTGCCGAACTGGTCGGAGTTTCTCAGCCAGTCTTCCTTACTTCGCATCAACCTCGCTCGGTTTGTTGTTTCTGATAGTTTCGCGAGTGATTATTTTCTTTAGAAAGTGGATATTCCTGAAAGATTTAATGACACTCTAATGTAAGTAAATGGAATTCTAATGAAGTCACCAACTCATCGAAAAGAGGGCGGCAGATTCCGCATTTTTTTTATTACTTTAGTATTATTAGAGACTAGGGTAGATTTTTTCCTGTTGTCTTGTATCTCCCTTCCTACTGAATTCTTATAATGAATTCCGATTTTGGTTTTAGCTAAAAGATACCTTTCTGGGGATGTACCCCACCCACCATTGTCTGCACTTATCTCCGAAATAATAAATATTGCACTTGTACTCCTAGCCTTCTAGGGTCCTCCTGTGGTTTCTACCCTGTTGAAGCTTTGCATTCTAGATTGGGGATTCTATATGCATTCTAGGATGAGCTCATTGAACCTCCACACCGTCTATGCATTCGCGAGGAACCTCAACTACAATACCTTCCATTCTATCCAAGATTTCATTTTCCTTTTCTGGGTTCCTTCACCACACTTTTTGATGAATATTCGATCACTCTTCTGCTCAACCCTTAAAGATATTAAAAGAGAAGCCAATTTGAGAGACTTTTCGTCACCTTAGTTCCCAGAACACTGCTATGGAGTACTCAATTGTTGACCAGGATACCTTTTATTCTGAGTATTCCCTTATATGAAGCGTTTCCACGTTTTATACGCCGGTATTTTTACAATCATAGCAAGTGTTCGGGCAGCGAGTTGCGCATGAGACCCCGCTTTTATATATATCTTGAAAGGCCATGAGTTCTTCAAGTTCTACTGAAGTACTTAATTTATCTTGCTTTGTATTGAATTTTAGTCCAGCTGAAGTACTCTTTAAACGGTAAATATTGCGAGGAGGTTTTCTTTATGTTTTAGCCACTTAAACCAACGAGAGGCGACTGGAGTATATAAGAATGTTCCAATTTTCGTAACCAACGCAAATGGCTGAAAAATTATGGAAGGAAAATCAATGCAAAATTTTAACAATATGATATTTCATTGTTTATCCATATTTTAACATACAAATCCCCATCCACCAGACTTGTGCCTTTAACAGGTCCTTCGTATTAAATGGTAGCAAATTATGGAATGCCTTAACCCGTGAAATACTTAGTTCCAAAAGTAGCCTAAAATTTAGGCAAAGTCTCTTTTTAACTATCTGTTTCTCAAACAAAGTTCACGCTCTGATCTGCCATAATAAATGTAATTTAATTCTACGTTCGGTAAATTGTCTTTTTGGTTTGCTTGTATCACATTAACTTTTCTTGTATTGATTGTATTACTTAAAAAATGGTGCGCTAAATACTGGTATATTTTCGCGCTACGGGCGATTATTAACTCACGTGAATTATAGAATGGGACCGAATAGCTTCCGAGCGTGTGACAAATTTCGTTCAATATTCTGTGTTGGGATTATGAAATAAAATACTTTTCTCTCCTTCTCTCCCATTCTCTATTTTTTAGTGAAAATTTTAATTTTTAAAATCTCATATTGTATATCTATGTCTTTAGACTTCGGTGCTGGATTCCCGCAATGATAAATATAATAATTCCTCGTTCTTGGTATTAAGCCCAGTGATGTTTTCATTTCATAACGAATGTACCTCATCGAATGATGATGGCAAAAATTGCTTCTCTGTACTTTCCCGGGAAATTGCATTTGGTAATGAGACATATACGCTCTGATGAAATTTCTCGTCTAAGAGTAGGAAATAGGCTGATTATCTACTATGGAATATGAATAAAGTTAGGCGGAAAACTGACGTTAAGTGCGCTTTTGGTGCTTGATAATCATGATAAAAAACAAAACCATTTTTTTGTTGCTTTTTGACGTCAGTGACGCTTAGATGTATGTATCGCATCTTCTCATGTATCTTACCTTTTTAGTCGACTCTTAAACAGTGTGTGCGTTATACACGACGCTGCGCGGCTCTTCCGAGCATTTCCATTTTAATTGTTACGATGTGAAATAAATATTGCGGCGTCGGAAGTATGACACAGAATTATGAATTCTTGTTAAAATAATTTTCTGCTATTTTCTAAGATAATGAGTTTTAATAATATAAATGCGGTTGTTTTTCCACTCATTATTACTCCCTATCTTATTTTGGTGGTTTATTTGAAAACTTCTCTCCTCAAATTTTATTGCCCGATTCCCGTCTTGCGCGAGAAAGCGTGAACAGGAACGGTATGATAGAATTTTTTTAAAACTGAGTATAGCGAGAGTAGTTACGAGGGCAAGTCAATTGTTAACAGCAAATTTGTTTTATCTTTACTTATTTTGTTAGCACTGTTGTTTTACGTTGATCACGCATGCCTTGTTTACTTATAGTTATGCCTTTGCAAGTTTCCGGCTGATACGTTAGTTTCGATATCGCTGTCGTTCTGTGAATCATGGCTGCTCCGCTTTCTAAATGCACCAAAGAAGAGCAAGGTTCAGTGATCCGTTTTTGTGGTCCGAAGGCGTATCAAGGAACGAAATTTATCGAATACTTTCGGTACAGTACGGGAAGTGTTTTGCCGCAGCGGAGTGTCTATGAATGAATTGAAAAATCCCAAAATAGTCGCACAAGTGTTACGCACGATGCGAACGATGGAGACGGATGACGTTTACTGCCACGAATCAAGAAGACATTGAGCGTTCACATGAAACGATTCTGTTAGATAGAAGAGCAACTATTGACGAATCGGCATATCGTCTGCAAATTAGTCACGGAGCCTACGAATTTTGTTTGAAATTCTTCGGTAGTATTGTAGTATTTTATATGCAGAATAGTTGAACTACATTGCGGATAATAATTGATTTATCCTAGTATTTTGAGTTGTTCAACCACAGTGAACCCGCATAAACTTATTAACACTGTTTTTCCTTTTTCCTCTCCAAGTATAAAGTTCCCACACTACTATAGCTGTCGATCGATTGGCCAGTTTTGAAATCCTGCCGCCAGAGGCGCGTCGTCGGATTGGCCCTCGTCTCGCGCATCCCCTCCCCTCCGGTCCTTCTGCCACCCCACCCCACCGCGCCCTCCTCTTCCCAATGCCTCCCCACACCCCTGTCCCCTCCGCCGCGCAGACGCCATGGCTTCGCCTACCCCCCCTTCGCCCCCGACCCCTCCGCCTACCGCCTTCAATGCAGTGGAACGAGAGAGGCCGTCGCCGTACGTAACAGACCCCTCAGCGCCTCGTCGTTCCGAACCAACCGAAAACCACGGTTCATTCGTGCGGACTTTCCGCTCTCGAAAAAGTGTGCTACAACGCTCATTTCTGCGCGAGTTTCTTCAGCAAATTCCGCGTCGGCCTTTACACCCGTCAAGCGAGAAAATTCCATCCCGGTTCTCGCCTGTGAAAAAAAAATAATCTGTGATCGAACGGTGTGGTGTTCATCGGTGGAGGGTGTGGACTCCGGCCCGGCGATCCCCCCGTCCCTCCCCGGGACTCGCGGAGATGCCATCGGCGCCGTCGACTTCCTGAGTTGTTGTGTTCCTCTCCAGGCTTGGAACTTCTTTTAAGAATCCAAGCTCGTTCCCGCCAATCCTCATCCGAGTAGGTCGATCCCAGGTTGTTGTTGTGTTTTGTGTGTTGGCTGCACAGAGCAATAGAACCCCCCCCCCCCTTCATACACCCTATATAATACCCCCGGCCTTGCCCCCTCCCCCTTAATTCAGCCCAGGTTTACACCCCTTCCCCCCACGCCCCGACACCTCCCTTCACCCCTTAAGTTTTGATCTTATTTCTACCGCACCTCACCTGCACTCCAGACACCACCCGTCTCTGGTGTTCGATATTCTGGCCTGCTGGAAAAGGTGGTGATAGCTCGTCGTAACCTTTTATTTTTTTGATACACCCTCCTCCCATTCCTTGGAGCAAGTTTTTATCGCAGTCCCCCAACTGTCGCCAAAAAGGATTTGGTTTCGTGTGTGTTTTTCAACAGTGAGTGCCTTCTGGTCAATCTGGGTGAATAGGAGTAGAAGTTTCGTAACGTGACAGATTTACTCCTGGAGCGTCTTGTGAAAGCGATCAGCAAATCGTCGTCGTCCGCTTGAATTTTTACATTCCCTTAACTTTTTGACCTTTCATTCCCTCAGACAGATTTCGACAGGATATTTTAACGCTGTTGCATTTTTTGTCGAAAAAAGCACGAGTGATTGTACCCTGAAAAAAAATAATATTTCGAATGTCTCACGAGCGGTCCAATTTTTTGTAATTGGTGCCTTCTTCCATTTCGAATAGGTTGGATCGAGGTAGCCCGTCTCTTCCGGCACGAAATTTTTAATTTTCGAGCCGCCGAAGGTAGTGTGTTTTGCTACACGAGTCATTCACATCATTCTACGTGTGCTCCCGAAAGCTTGGAGAGTTTTTGGTTGCTGTTTGTTAACGTCAGTGACTCCCCATTGTTGAGAGACTGCTCCCGCTTTAATAGAAGACAGAAGTGAAGATTAGGAGGAAAGGTCTAACTATACTTCCCTTTGACCTCGGCGAATCACGAATATAACCAGCCAATTCACGCGCGTGCTTTCACGGGAAGTGAATACGTTCTCGGCCGTGTTGAAGAATGGAGAGCGATTGACCAGGAGGCCTGGTGAGGACTGAGGAGAAGAGAAGGCGAGAAGGCCTTTTGCTGACTGCGGAACCGTCCGACGTCCGAAAAGAGGCTTTGCGTCGCGGTGCTGTGCTGAAGGGAGAGGCGAGAAGTGCAGAGACCCACCTTTCCCGCCACTTATAACAGGTGAGCTTTTCCTTCGCCTCTTACTACTCATGAGAAGTGGGCCCTTTTGTGTGTGCGCCTGTGTTTGGGGGGTGGGGGTGGTGTGGTACTCGCTCGCTCGCACACTTTCCTCACAGTGTTTCCCCACCCAGGGGCGAGGGTGGGAGGGGGGAGGGAGGAGGAGGAAGACCGGCCGGGGCCCAGGCTAACCCCCTCGAGAGAATCTCCTGCACTCCTCCCTCCGGGCTCTGACCTCGTGGAAAGGGACCTCCTTAGCCTTTTGTCGCCCGCATCTCTTCCCGAGAGAATCAAAGCACGTTTACCGGGGTCCGACTTGACTTTTTGCGCTCGCCTTTTGTTGTGCACCCTTCAATGGCTGCGTAACAAGGCAATGCAAAATTTTTAAGGGAAATATGGCGATACCTGTCGTCACGAAGTGTATGTAAGAACGCACTATCATTATGATATATTTTTTAATTTTCTCAGTCTAATATATGTAGCCATATACTCATCTATTTTTCATGTGCTGCCGCCCATTTTATCACATTATCTTTGTTCATGCAATTACATTTTTGTATGATTACATATATTGTATCTCTCCACGAGAGAATCGAAGCACGTTTACCGGGATCCTACTTCACTTTTTCTTGAGCTTCCCTTTTGTTGTGTAGTCTCCAGCGGCTACATAACGAGACAGTGCAAAATTTTTAAGGGAAATATGGCGATACTTGTCATTGCGAAGTTCATATACCAGCACAACATCACTATGGTACTTCTGAAATTTTCTCGGCCTAACATATTCAAGTAATAGCCATGTACTCATCCTGTTTTATATATACTGTCGCCCATTTATGTAACTTTATCGTTGTTCTCATAATTACATTTTTGTATGATTTTACAGCATCTCTCTCCGAGGGAATCAAGGCACATATACCGGGGTCCGACTTGACTTTTTTGCGCACGTCTTTTGTTATTCTTCAGGGATGTGTTCTGTGAAGGTGGCAGGTCAAAATTTTTGCGGAAAGATGGCGATGTCATAGCGAAGTGTGTATATTAGACAAATATTAATATGATGTATATTTATTAACACTCTAATGAAAGCAGCGCTATTTGTCCTTTACATCAGGGTTTTCATAACAAGGAACAATTAAATGTACACAAACATCTATGCCCTGTATAGGGGCAACATACCCACCCGAGACGTTTATGTTTTATGTTTTTCCGAACGGATAGATATGGGAATTCGTTTTTCCCCCGAACCATTAAGGACTTTAATAAACGCTAGTCCCAACCTCGTTAGAGCACTTCATTTTTTTCCATTTGTAAACGGCTGGATTCCTAACACCCCCTGCCACACGCCTTTTAGGCGGCTCGCGGGGTATTATGTAGATGTAGATGAGACTCGAATCTACGACCTACGGTTTGGCAGGCGAGAGCTTTACCCGTCGCGATCCAGGCCGGCTGAATGTATGAATTTTTCTCGATCTTCACTCCATATAATTGGGTTAAGAATGCCAATGTTTTTGCGGTTAAGTCTGCCACCTTCTAGCCTTAAATTTTTATTTTGTTTACATTCAAATTCTATTTAAAAAACACCCATTGCACTCAATTAGCCAGTTTTTTCTTGTTACGGCTCTAAATTTTCTTTCTTATAGTTTTCATTACGTCTTAATTGCATTTGAGACTGACTCCTCCCATTATTGAGTTTCTTGAGTGATAATGTATTGATGGGTCGTGGAAAGAAAAGAGGTGCGTATTGAACGAAATTACGAATTGTATTTAATGCTATTTTCAATAATTATATCATGATTAAGTTCTGTGACATTGATGGCATTTTGCTTTATACTGAGGTCTGGGTTACCTGTGCGAACGGATGATAGTTTTTGTATGAACACTATGATTTCTAATGTCATGTGAATTTCTTCGGATGTTACTATTTGTGGGCAATAAGATTCAGAGTAAATATAATCACTGCGGTCTTTGGTACAATTTTTAGGTGCTTGTGGCCAATGACTAATTTGGGATTCAAATATGTGCGGTATTAGGATAACGATGAATATTATCACTGACATGGAATTAATTTGGAACGGTTTGTATTATTACGAGATTACAAACGAATCATAAAAAAATGGATTTTCTATGTAATATATTGTATTTATGAACAATATTTATAGTTTCATGAATTGCAATCAATTAATAGCCATCTACTCATCTACTTTTTCATGTACTACCGCCCATGTATGTTCCTCAATCTTTGTTCACGCTATAAAATTTTTGTATAATTATACTGCATCTTTTGCAAATGTTCTCGAATTTTTCTCATCTTTCTTTTTCACTTCTTCGAAGTACACGATCTCTATAACTGTTAAATTAGGATAATCTCTACTTTTAATTGCCGATTGAAATGTAGGTAACAGAACTGTAATAATTTTGAATGCTAAAATTGCCCTGAGATCCTTTGAAACCACTCATTCCGAATTTAACTGGGGGAGTTTGTCATCCTAAACGAAATGGCAGTTGTTGTCGGGTGTAGTATATTTTAACAATCTTTTATCCTTAATTAAGCCACCCTTCTGGTATACTTTTTGATATCCTCTTCACTTTTTTATTTCCCTTCCTCCTATTTGTTTAGCAAGGTCTAAAAAAATTCACTCTTATCACAATTGGTAGTGTGATGGAAACGTTATTACCACTAGTTATGTCCATTCCCAATGTCTGCCATTTTTATGAATTTATAATGTTATTGACCTTGTATTTATTCTTTTTCTGATATTTTAGTTTCTGGTCACATGGTAGTTTTGGTTTGGGCTTTGAAAAATGTTGCTTGTCTAAAATTATTACCCGCGAAATCTAATGAAATCACGTGGTTACACGTGCAGAGCTTTTCCATTGGCTTATTGTTATTCAATATATTTTCATACATGTATATTTAGTTTATATTTTCCAAGGCTGGTTGATTAAATTAGGATAAAATATCCCAGTTTGTTTGAACCTTAACACCTCGGTAATCGCGTTATATGCTCATGCAGTGGAAAACATAAGCCATGATTTCAATCGTTTTAACCTTGGCATTCGAGATTTTCTCTTTACCTCTTAATGATTGCTTAGTTTACATACTTTCGAAGTAAATTTAATAATAAGGGTGGGATAGATCGACAATAATATTTCTGTATTTTTAGTAGGTATACTTAAAATAACGTGTCGGTGAGGTTCCTTGTGGACGATTTTATATGCAAAGAATTCACAAAAAAGATATCATTGCTCATTGAGTCAACAATTTCAGATATTTATAAGGCCCATGAGTTAATTGCATTGAATTTGACGATTGTTACTCCCGTGCAGTATATTGTATACCTCTTCTCGAAAGTCAACGTGTGTGTTCTATTAGAGGTTCTGGAATTGATTCAAATGTGGATAAACTAATTTCGGGATTACAACCGGTTAGATACTACGTTAATGCCGACGCTTTGAATTCCTCATCCTCAGGGCTGCTGAAATTCTGAGAGAAGTTTACCCACTTAATTCGCCAGGAAAGGATAAAATCTTTGAAAATTGATTACAATTTTATCGTTTCTACCACATATTCTGCTAATTTTAATAACCTGATCGCAAAGAGAAAGAAAAAACAAAGAGATATTGACCTTCACTCACCCTATGGAATCCCGCAACGGTTAACAAAAGGGCTTCCTCCCCATTGACCCTCCCTTGGGCTACGCCCCCCCGTTGCCGCTCTCCCTTAGGTATCTACTTGGGGACCACCCGCATACCCACGTCACACCTTCATCCAAGATCTCAGATGAATACCCTGGTAAGATTAAAACATCCTTTCATTAAAAAATCCGCTCATTTAGTTTACCGCCCTGCCCCGATGTCACGAAGATAGCATCAATGTACGCGCTGAATGAAGTTGCTGAACTTAAAACGAATTCCTAACGTTGAAAATGTACATTATGTTACAATTAACGTTTTTAATGTTTAACGCATCATCTGAAGGTCGGATCGATTTATTCTGTGGGGTATTTGTGTTACATTTTTGAAATATTTAGGTGGACGATCGAATTAGCAACCGTTCAGCTTTCATGCACAGCTTAGAGGAAATCCAATCTTGGAGTTCATTGCGAATAAGTTCGTGAATAACATTTAAAATTTGCCAAGAAGAGTTGTATCAATGAATAGGTTGTTTTTACGACAAGCATTACTTGATGAATAAATGGCCGCGGGAGAATTTTTATCCGGATGTTTTGCTCTTTTAGGGGACATACAAATAACTTGAGGTTATCATTTTGTCACGAACATGCTGCTTAACGCCCTCGCAACTTAATTGGTCCAAGCAGTTCAAACCAATACAGGGGATCCTGGTTCGAGGACAGGTGAAGGCGAATTATCTTTATTTTCTGTTGAATTTTCGCTCTTTCTGCCCTTGCAACGGGTCGTACGTTCCCGGACTATTACCTGCCTTCATGCGGCAGCGGTTTATTACGGCGCGTTAGGCGTAAATGGCGGACACCTTGTGCAACGCAACGATTTCGTGAGCGGAACGCGATACCATCAGAGCGGCCGACGGCGGGAAATCGAGTCGTGACGCTGGGGGGAGAGCGGCGGAATGCCTCGACGACCCCCATGCACCTCTAGAGTTGTACACAGTGGACAAAGCAGACCCACTGCCTTGCGGGTGGATGGAAGCTTCGGTCGTATCCGTAAACAGATACGCCCATTTTAATAGAGCAAAACATATAGATTTAGAACAGTCATCAATCATAGGATTGGTTTGACGCGGCTCTCCTCTCAATTCTCCCATCAGCTAATCTTTTTACACCTTCATAGTTGTACCTGATTCCGGGTACCTGATGATGACGCCGCTGCGTCGAAACTAGTTGTACCGCGAGAATAAATTGGTGGATAAAAACATAGTTTTTCCTTTCATTTGTTTCCTTCATAATTCTTCTGCTTTACAACCTTCATCGCCTAATTTTCATGAAGCAATTGTCTCATATTTACACCTACATTTTCGAGGTACTGCACAAGCCCCCACCAGGGTGTCTGGCGTGGGGTAATTCCACACCAGGCATGCAGCACTCATCCTAGCCACCAAACAAAAACGCGCTCCTTCGTCGGACGCAGGACAACGACACGCGGTCAGACCGTGAAACTAGGAGAGAACCAAGGACACGAGTATGCTACCATGCATTTAGAACTACTGGTTAGTTATAAAAAACGAAAAGTCAGCGTATTAAGTTATTCATGTGTGACTTGTAATATGCCAAGAAATGCTTGTAGATAGTTAATGTTGACAAAAATGGTAAGTTCTCGACTATACATGCAGAGGAAATGAAGGCCCCCAAAAGTTATAAAGGACCCTAAGGAGCATTTACGTGAATTACCGATGGACGGCATAGGAAATAACCGTCCGAAACAGGCCTCATCATCTTTGAGTCGTCAGTAGTCCTAAGATTTACATGATGCAGTTCTCTTTTTGCTTAATTATGAACTAACCTCTTCACACTCGATGCGAGCCTTCTACGTCATAGAGGCTAGTGGCGACGCCGAGTTTCTCTCCCCTGATCATTCCCTACCATTTCAACGTAACTTTACTCACTTTAGCCGTCCAGTTGCCTCCTCCAAATACCATACCAGAAAGGGACACGACCATCTTTCTTACGACGCCTGTCTTTATGGCTTGGCTCCAACGTAGAATAAGGGTCTTACTTCCATCGTGGAAGAGGCATTAGTCTTCTCACACGGCCGGCCATGAAGCTCGTCTGGTTGGCACTAATAGTTTTTTTTGTCATAGTGAAAGGGGTCAGAGTTGGACAGACAGGAGAGACCCATGGACACGCGTCCCTTATTTCCCCCACGCGGCTGGCGCGTGAAATGGCATCGAGAGGAGTGAAGTGTTCTCCGGGGTTGGGGGATAGCGGCTGCGAGTGGCGCAAGGTTCTGTCCCTTGAGGGAGGGGGAAATAGGGAAGGCCGTTGTTGTTTTGGGGTTGTGTGGCGTGGCGTAGCCGGAGAAGGGGTGGTTTTAATGCGTGGGTTGTTTGGCGAAAATGGGTTTGTTGGGGGGGGGGGGGGTGGATAGGAGTGGAGGGGAGGTGAAGGGGTGACCCCTTGTACATTGTTTGAAGGGGTTCTGGAAGCCAAAGAGCCTGAGAAGCAAGTGCAGTGGACGCCATGCGTGAAATTCTGGCGGCAGCGGTGGTAATGCAAGGGGTATTGTGTAACCGGACGAGGGTAATGGTAGAACCGGAACGCCAGGGAATACTTTTAAAAATGTGGGAAGCGTAAAAATTAACTTCAAGAAAATTCTGAGAAAAGATCTCGAGAAACCTGAAATGTTGCGGTAGAGTGCTTGCCGGCAGCTTTTTTTGAACGCATGGCGTATGTTAATATTTCATTAAGGGAAGGTCATGTCTCAGATTAGCCTTTCAAAAATTTGGTCAATAATTGTCATAACTATTGTTTCCCTTCATTATCCCTCCTTTAGTACCTTATATAACTTTTATAAATTTGTATTGTCGTTGAGAGTGAATCTGATGCATTCTACACTCTAGGAAAGTAACTTCATTTCCCAAAAGTGTTTGTGAATCTATGAGTGTCTATAATACACAATATATTTTTATTCACCTCCCCTTCCTACGCCCTGCCACATATTCAACTTTGCCCTTATAAGTGTCTAAAAGATATGCCGCTTATTATTAGATGTATCACTACAAGCAATCCGCCGCTCTTCGTCGTTATATTTGAGCCCTATCTTCATCTCGCGTTCATCGTATTCATCCCACCCTTCTTTCACCTTTTCATCCCTGTCATCCGTCGCCTGAGGGCCTATTCACCTCAAATCGATACTTTTCTCATTTTCCTATTTTTTGTACTTATCTCTTTGTGAGCTCTCGTATCTAATTATAACTATCCCTTCTCCCACTATTTTTTCCTCAACACGCAAACCCGAGGATACCCGCACTTTCTTCTCCACGACCCGTTTCAATTTTCTCTAGTATCCCGCCTATGCATGTATCTTAAGGGTTCATCGAATTAGTTTTCTTAGCGATATATTTTATCAGAATCGCTATATTTTCCTCCATTTAACCTTAGTAAGGCCTCCTCAAATGTATACCCAATTTTTCTCGAAAGTGTCTTATTTACTAAGTTAAGAAAGTGTGTTATTTACGATCCTTACTAAGTAGTTTTTATACTCTGCTTTCGGGGGCCTCTATGGAAAAGTAAGATCTAATAAGAGGGAGGATCATTATATAATAGAGTATTCCGAGCTTGCGAAGAGTTTGATTTGAAACCTGGGGACACAATACGACCCTTAGGGAAGGGGGGCTGATAGACAGGGGACATTCAAGTTATTTCTGCAGATGTGATAAGAGCAGGTGGCATGGGTGTGAAGGAAAATAACGATACAGTGATCGGGGAGGTTGTAAGTAGATATAGAGTCATGGAGTGCAAGAGAGTGTATGTAGATCTAAGCTGTAAGCAGAAGGGCATTCTGGAAAATGTGATTGAGGATAGGATGTTGGTTTTACGAGGAAGGGGCAGGAAGAGAATGGTATATATGGGTAGTACGTAGTCACCTACTTCATTATTTTCCAACTTGTCGGTTAATTTGCAGACACTAGTAATTATTGAAGTACATTTACCTTTCTCTTCATTTCGGCATATATTGCATCCCGCTTCCTTCATCATGTGTCTCAAATTCCTCTCTTTTCTTTGACTTCTCCCTCAATAATGAGCTTCAAGGGCCCTTAATGTCTCAGTCGTCCTATTAGCTCTTGTTTCTGAGCTAACCTTTTCTCCGGGCTGCGTTTCTCGTTTTTTCTTCGCATAAATCCCTCATTTCTCACCTTACCCTTTTCACAAGTCATTCTCTG
This sequence comes from Ischnura elegans, assembly GCF_921293095.1. Lineage (NCBI taxonomy): Eukaryota > Metazoa > Arthropoda > Insecta > Odonata > Coenagrionidae > Ischnura > Ischnura elegans. The sequence goes on along the minus strand of NC_060249.1, from coordinate 64,837,753 downwards.
ATTGTTGTTCATTGATCTAATACTGACAATGAGTTAAAACGAATAATTCAATGTGTCTGTGTCAATAATTCCAATTGACTGCAAAGATCGACCGGGTTAGCAAAGACGAAGTCCTAAGAAGATTAGTAGAGAAGAGAAACCTCATGAAAACCTTTAGAAGAAGACGGAACAACCTTATTGGCCATATCTTGAAACATTATTGCTTGATAAAGGCAAACGTCGAGGGACATGTAGATGTCAAGAACGGTAAAGAAAGGCGTACAAAATGTATGGAACAGGTAAAGGGGGATTCAAAAGAGAATAAATACGTTGGTGTGAAAAGATTAGGTGATAGGGAAATTGAGTGTAAAGCCGCGTCAAACCAATCTGAAGATTGTTGAACAGTGATGATAACCGCGCCCACTGTTTCAAGATAAAAAAAACTTACTTTAAATATCACTTGTCTTAAACTCACTTAAATACCACATTCTGAAACTAAACTCCTTAAGATCCTCTATTTACTCGCCTTGATGCTATTGAGCTGATGTCGAGTGAAATATTTCCCCAAGGCTTTAAGCTTTAGTGGGGAAGGAAAGGGAATGATAATAAAAATATTTTGGGTGGGAAAAGGTAAATGCGACCGATGCGATGAGGTGATGAATTCGATGTGTGACATGTCCGGGTGATCAGTAAAATATTCCCTGGGAACTTACCTCAATCACTACGTTATGATGATGTTGATGGTAATTTTAAATGCCCTGATCATTGAGGGCATTGTCGGCGGGACTCGAAACGCGGTGCAGTCGAGTTAGTTTTTGGGTATGGGTCTCGTGAGCGGAAGGAAGGGCGTGTGTTATAGCATAGGGCGAGTGGGGTTGGGTGACTTTGCGGTGTCTACCACCGCCTCTTCAGTGCGTTGGGCGGCTGCGTTGTGGAGAGGGGTCCCTCAAGGCTGGCGGGGAAGCCGTACAACGGTAAAATGCAGGTGAGAGTGTTTGAGGCGTGAGCAGCGGAGGGGAAGGGGAGGCGTGGGCGGACGGAGTGGACGCGTAAAAGCGGGCGAGAGCGGTGCTTTGGGTGTCCGTGGGTCTCTGCCTGCGTCGCGGACGTTGAGCTCACCGCTCGCGGGGGTGTAGTGCTACATATACATCATCTACATAATACCCTGCGAGCCACCTCTAGCGTGTTTGGCAGGGGGTGATCAATCACCACCATGCAGCATGCAATTGGATTCCCACATGCACATCACGCGGTCCAAAAAACGTTACGTGTACTAACAATTTATGCTACCATATTTATGCAAAGGCAAAACTTGTGAATATTTTGTACTATATGAATACTTGTACTATGTGAATGCACCACTTTTAAGTGTTCCGGCCATTATCATATTAATTACAACATGCACATATTTAATGAACGCGTGCATTACACACTGAATTGGGAAGACCAAAACTAAAAGAACAAAAGTGTTTTTATCATGGAAATATTGAACTTCCACAAAATCATGCCTGAAACGATTTATACGTACGTGGAAACAATTTCCCTAGGGCATCAATTTCCCACTAACACTGGGAACTTAGACTAACCGGTTCACTGAATATGAGGTAATTAGCTCTGCGGCCTTGACAGGTAAATGTAAAAAAAAAGGCTCCAAAAGCCGCAACAAGTTAAACGTATCCGTTTTGCACTGACACGGAATTTGCTGCGATGGTTTGCGAAATGGAAAATACTGCAGGGACCAAATACAACCTCTCAACCGGTAGCCTTTGCACTCACTCACTCACACACACACACACGCCAAGCTGAAGCTGCCGGCAGAATAAGCTCAAGAAGAGCGGGTCAAGAAGTATAACATTAAAGTGAGAAGCGTACACTTACATTCGCTTATTTAACCGGTTCAACATAACATCACTTCATGGTCGGAATGCGGCCAAGTAACGGTCCACAGGAGAAAAATATTCTAATGCACAAATTAAAAAAAATATACAGTGGATAAATCGTGGTGGTTTTCCTTGGGGTTCAGGAATAAAAGTCTCGCCCATAAGTGCGAGGCTTTGGTTCCCAGTTCTGAAGAGGTGGGAGGTCTAAAGGAAGGAAAACTGGAAAGGAGCCGCCGCGATGAGGAGCTCACCGACGCCACCGTGGATGGGGATAGATGCGGCTGGGAAAGGATGTAGAATTCCAACGCCGCCATTAGGGCAACGTGGAGTATCATCAGAAAAACAGAATTTGCTAGTCCTAAGGGAGATAATGCAGAAATTTTGTCTAGATATCAGGGATATCATGAAAATGCCACCGAAAGTTGGTTACGGTCAGGGAAAAACATCAAAGCAGCATAAAAAAGATGAAATTATTTCTTGAACACACGTTACTGGAACGTGGCTGCTGCGTACCAACGGCGAGTGGGCGTTCTGCTTCCGTCCTTACTGGGCTTGGACAGTGCCGACTCGGCGCTGCTTGACTCTTGTTTCTGCTACAACTACTAATACTACTGCTGTTTGACCTAATTTCACCACTGGATTAATTCATTCTCTCCTTGCTGCGTTTTTTCTTAAAATCTGTCACTAAGACTGAATTGCCATTGATATTGAGTCATGCAAAATAGTAAAATTCAGACTGAAAATTGAGCAAAGTGAGGAAAATTGAGAATGGAAAGTTCAAATGAGACCTAGAGTTCTTATAAAGTATCATTTTTTCTCACTCACGAAGTTATTTTTTTCTCATCCTTCATCAATTTCCCTAAATATTTTACCCCAAATCTTACTTTTACGTTCTTGCACTTCGACGGTTGAGTACATCATATCATTTAGTGTACTGATGTGGCAGACTTCTGGCAGGTTTTATAATGCCTGTTAAATTGGCCGTCAACGCCAAGGTAAGTCACATTACAGAAGCCACATCAACTGTAGCTGTATTGTCCAACTGGGTTTTTACACAGCCCATCTCACTATGTAGGTACGGAGATAATCTCCTGTTCATTTGAGTGCTGCGACGAGAGCGGGGATGAGAAAGGAGGTATGTTCAAACAATCGGAAGGGGTGGAGGATTTCGAAGTCGCACATACACACACACACGCGCGAGTGGGACTGAGCAGACTGTAAACAGCCGCAGTCGACCGCATCTTCCTCTATCCTTTTATTCGCTTTGGAATGACGCGCGAGAATAGACCCATCGACTAGTCGTCGCCATTACGCCCCACGGTCACTTCGTCACAGTCAAGTTAAATTGCTCCATTCATATGATACTTTCTTTGCATTGCGTCCATCGACAGCTGTTTATGCTCCTTCCCCCCCCTGTAAACGTGCGGCGTGGTCATTTTTTTCTAATCTTCCATTTCATGGTATCAAAATCTCCAACCTTAATTCCCTGACATGATTTCATTGCCTTTCCATCAGATTACCATGTGAGTACAATCAGCAAGCTGTGCCAAGGGTCGCAAACAAGACTTGAGTTTTCGCCATTATGCACCTCCTCGTAATTTCTAAAGCAAAAAGAGTAACTCAATGAATTCTAGCAAACATGCGGCTAATACGGCGTTCTCTCAAGACCTCATGCGTATATTTGATTTGGAATAATTCATTGAACTATGTAGGATTTAATATTCGATTGCTAAATACATTAAGTTAATCCGGCTAATTTTTCATGCGTTGCGTTTGGAGGAAATCCTTGGGTTTGAAAGCGACTATATATTTGCATTTCGAGACAAAATCCCTGAATTAGAATATTGATTAAATTTGGGATATCTAGTTCAAGTAAATACGTCCTTGAATTCCCGTGAAAGCGTAGACTTTAGGTATTGCTTTGATCGCAGAATTTTATTGACTGGCTTAATATTTGGGAAGACAACCGTAAACTGAGTTATATTTGCCTCGGGGACTGTCCAAACTTGGAATATATGAAAAAAGTTCGTTCTTCACAAGCTCTGGGGTATTTTAAAACCTTGGTTTTGGGTTGAGTTGCTACTCTTTCATTGAAAATATTTAGTTAATTACGAGCTTGGTTGGAATTTGTGTGGGAGTGAGGACAAGCGGGTTCTACCGCCTACAAGTGTACGTATTCGTCCTAGCGATTAAGTGCTTAGGTCAGCGGACAACCTGTCAAACAGCTAATTAAAAAAAATCTTCCGGTTTATTCCCTTGGATGAAGTCTGCTAAAAATACATCCAAGTTCTTTAACGATACACCTTTCTAATAACAGGTTTTCATAATTTTTTTGCTGAAGAAAAATTGGGGCTCAATGACTTCTTAAATAGCTATCTTGATCGCGTCGGAAAAATTGTGGAGAGTCATTTCCGATGGTCATTTATCCAAAGTTCATTGCTTTTTGTGGCTGAAAAGCTTAATTTTTTTGAGGTATTTCTTTATTTCCCTCCATCTGAAAAATGTCTCCCACAAACTTAAAGACTGAGGCGTAGTTAAAATGATACTTTTTTAAATCATTAATTGATGCTGTAAATTTCTACTTTTCCTTCCTTGGGCGGCGAATACAATGAATCTATATTATGTATAATTAAATTATTTCATGGATTTAAAGATTTGATATAACGCTGTAAATGGTACCTGCCTGGCAAGGCGGAAATCATGATATGGGTGGACCAATGATGTACGAGCTTGCTGGATGTAATCTTTTGCGCCAATGTAAAATTAACCGATTAAGTTGTTTATGTCAGAATTCACCACACGGAATTCACATTGTTTTTTTCTCTCCTCAATACCCTTCAACTGCATGAATAAATCATGATGATGATGATGAAGGATTCTTTGCTTTCCTGGTGTAATTATTGCTGGAGAATATCTCGAGTTTCTGTGATGTAAAACAGCCAGGTTTGGAGGACTAAAGCTGCTATCAACTGCATTCCGTGTGGATTCAATCGGTCATATAAACAGTAGATGCCTTGCAATGTCAAAATATCGATCCTAAAGTAAAAAATTCCATAAGGAGCTTGTCCTGGGGGTTGTGCTTAACCCTCATTGTCTCCTCGTAATAAGTCATCGCTATGGAAATTTTCAAACACCAAAAATTCCCATCGCGTTGCCACATGTCTCATGAGTTGAGCTGTGCTAGTGAGTCACAAAAAATAGCTGAAAACCATATAGAATGGTCTTCTCAGGTGAAAATACAAGCAGTGTGACCTCAGTGGAATAGGTTGATGTTGGAACAAAACTAAGTTTATTAAGGGGCAAGTCTTTTTACGTACCTAGCTATGTGATCAAACGTGAATATGACGAGATTTGGCTCGCGAAAGGCCGATTCCGTATAAAACTCGGTGGGAAACCATAGAAATCTTTCTTCTAGCATTTGAAGTCAACTTTTTGCGCAAAGACATCGTAGAACGTCTTATTATATGTAACACACTCGTACACTCGTATGCATAGTGCATTCTACTTAATTTTAATTTCACAAACTCGACTACATGTCTTTCGACTGACTTGCAGCCATCATCAGGTAAATCATCGGTAAAATGATGACTGCAATCCACTCGAAACAAAAATGTAGTTGAATTTCTGAAATTAGAATTAAGCAGATAGTACGATATCATCGTGTGTAATTCTGATACATATTCGGTTTGTGGTCGAAATAGCCCTCCAAATTTGTCTTCCAATTTCGCTCTTCTCCCTTCTTTTACACGGTTTTTGTTCGCGTTGATACGCGTGGAAGGCACACCACTATCTTCCCTTTCGCTCGAGATGGCGCCATCCATTCCCTTTTAGCCACGGGCCACCGTCTCTCCCTCTCACAATAAACTCTCCCACTCCGTCCTTACTCCCACCGCGCTGTCGATGTGTGGACATTCAATCTCTTCCCGACGCCGACATCATTATACGTGCGTTATATGGGTCCCCTCCTGTGCGCTCCCTCGCTCATGGACAGCTAATTGAATTGATGACTGGATGGGAAATATTAAAAATAAAAATATACAACAGAAAGCCGAGATGAGTAGGGAGAGGGAAAAAAATAAATTCGTTATGTGTTCCTCGGCGGTGTTCTTCAAGGCACGATTTTCTCTTCTCTTTCTTGGCCGGCCGCTGTTTTTTTTTCATGGGCATGCTTATGGTGGGTGCCGTGGGGCGCCCCCATCTCTTTCTTCATTCTTGCTTCGTGGGCGGAGAGGGAAGACTATCCTAGAGAATAGGTGGGGGAGGAGAGAGTTTTGTTGGATGGGGAATTTTTTAATTTTTTTCTCTCCCGAGTGTCTGATGTAAGATTCCTTTGGAGAGGATGTTGCTCCCTCAGTCATGGTGGTTCCCATGTTTCCCCCCTCCTCATAGTGGCGCCCAAGGAGATTCTTTCCAAGGATACCACGGTCGCTTGGTTACAATCCCCCTACCTCCGCGTGGGAGTCTTGGAAACCCTCATTTTTCTGTTATTGTCGAGGCTAATGATGGAGTGAGGATTGTGACGACTGCCTGAGGGACTTGGGTATTCACAGCCGTTGGCCAAAGCTTGCTTTCCCTCCTCGCTGGTTCTACATTTCGTTTCATAGGTGTGACGAAAATAATTTCACGTTGATTTGTGGAATTTTGAGTGTAAGAACATAAGTAATCATTCCAGGCTTGGCCATGTGGAACCTCTTCGTATCTGAGAATATATTATAAAATGCTGAACAGTACACGAAATTGAACCGAAAAGGTAGTTATTTTCTCGGTGGCGGCGGAGATAAGTACTCGCCTATATTACTGAAAGTCGTGGGTTTGAATCCCGCCTGGGTAGGTTACCTCAGGGCATGGATGCGTGTGATCGTCTATTGTTAGTTGCTGTTGGAACCCTCCATGTAAATGCTTCATTGTGCTTTTTTCGGGGCTAATTGAGATAAAAAATTATATGAATGATATGAATCAATGATACCTTGCAATTTTCCATATAAATATTTATTATAAAGGAATCAAAATGTTTCACTGCACTGCAGCATTATGAGGACTTAAGTGAAGTGAAACATGCTGACTCCTTCGAAATAAATATTCTCGTTGAAAAGGGCAAAATACCATTACTTCATATCCTAAAATGAATTTCCACAATGTGTCAGCCTCAACCATTCATTTCATCCATAAAAGTAGAAGTAACAATTCAAATTTTCTTCAGCAATTTCCATTTGAGGTATGATATATAGCGTAATGCATGTTTTTAGGTTATACGGCGGTATTTGATTTGATTATGAATACCTCCACTAAATTGTCATGTCATCACAGGCTTACTTTGAATTTTAAATCTTGAGAAATATCATTTTAAATTCCCAGCTTTTCATTGTGGTTCCCTTTGGATATCTGATTTTATTTTTCTAAACCTATTTTTTCGAGAAAACCGGCCTCTTGTTTTATATGCGCAAAGTTACCTTGTTGCGAATGAAATTTTCTGGCATTTCATGGATTCGTAAGAAACCAACTGATTTCACCTAAGCCATTTAATGCAATTAATCTGCTGCGAAATTCCCAAATACATAGTGATAGTCGATGAGGAAGAGCAACAGAAAGAAATGAGTTTTGATAAAATCTTACGGAACATGTGGAAATGATTATTATCATTCATAAATTACATCATAGTGTAGGAACAATGGGTGATATCTCAACATAATAGTTACGCCGTGACTTACCGTGAGCCGTAAAGTAATCAAGGGAGGCGTTCCATCGACGCCTATTCTTGCATGATAAATTTTACTCACTCTTCTTTCGTTTCTGCGTAATAACCCATAGAGTTAGAGGATATCGTCATGGTACTGTCAAGCTGCACCGTGTCTTTCACATCCATCGGCGGACACATCCATCACTCATTCAGTCTCCGGTAACCGGTCTCTCCAATGTAAATCGTCCTTTTCCCGTCGCTCTGCTCTCTGCTGTGTCCTTTAGGCAAGGGCACTGCGTAGAGGAGGCCCATATTCATCCCATAGAATGGTAATGGCTCTGTTGCCACTTCTCTTGTTAATTGCCAGACTACGTTATCCAAGCGACGTGGCTGTTTCAGTTGTATAACCGATGGTCAGCATGAGAAGTTCTTAATCCACGCATGCGTCGAGAAAACCGGAGATATTTTAAGATTTTTCGCTCGGAGCTTCCATCATACCGGGGCCGCGGGTCACTCGGGAAAAATAAAAGGATATATGTCCCAATTTGAGCCAAGTCCAAAGATGGCGTTTGATCAATCGGAAACTGTGTTCAGAGGATCATGGCAGGCCGCTGTCTACATTGGGAACACATCTTTACCGTAGAACCTGATTTTATAATGGCTTAATATGGCTACATCATGAAAACATCATCATTCATGCTTGGAAAAATCTTTATCGTACTCTGATGTGGAAAGTATTACCTTGAGCCTCATATACTGTCTGCGCTTGGCATCTCATAAGCAGAAGGATCAGGATTAAAATATGGAGCTTTTCCTTAGCGTCCATCATTTGGTCGGAAATCCAGTCCTGGGCCTCGGTAATTTGGCCAAACTTAAAAAATTCGAAGGGATACAGTGATCGAGAAATGCTTTTTTATCTTTCATTTAGTTTTTAATTTTCCATCGGATATACTCCTTGGAAGCGGTGTACTCCTTGAAGCCCAAAGAGGCCGATGTAATGTTATTACCTGCATAAATACGGGGAAACTGAAACTGAAATTTTTTAATTAATAACACGGGGAAACTCAAACTGAATTTTTTTAATTTCAATTTCAGTTTCCCCGTAAAGTTTTCGTGGTGATAAGGGTGGCTGATTATTTGGAGGTGGTGAGCCACAGCCAAGTATATTTTATGTTTCGAGCAAGTGGGAGGTAAGGAAGGGCTATAGAGGAACTCTGCGGCGGCGTTTTGACTGCTCCTAGCGAAAGCCACCTAGAAGACACCGGTTCAACGTCCCTTCCGACGGACGGGCTGGTGAACTTGAAGTGTCCATCATCCAACCTACATACGCTTCACGCTTCTTTCGGAAAACGTCCGCCACCGCCTAAATTCGTGTCCTAGCCCACAGGGTGTACATGCTCTAGCGGCCTTGATTCGAACGTAGTGCCATTTTCATGTAATCGACATGCTTCACTTGAAATGCATCAGTTTGCGAATTTATTTATTCCATCATTAATCAGCTCTTATAATTAGACCAGTGCGGCCTTCAGGTGAAGTAGAAAATGTGGGTTTTCAAATGCGTGATTTAGAAAATGAAGAACAGAAAGGAAAAAAAAATTCCTCTTTATTCAATGAAATATATAATCAGGGGAACATATTTTGAAATTTTCGTAAAATTAACAGGTAATTCGTGTAATATTTCGAAGCCTGCCGTGGTGAAATATGTATGAATTACCGTGAGAACAAATTCCCTGGACCGGGAATCGAACCACTGACCTTTGGATAGACTTACCATCTTGGTACCATGACCCTCGGTACAATCGCCGTGGGAAATCAAGAACCTGGATAGCGTGGTGGTGTGCGCAGCGGCCCGAAAAGTCAATAGTCCGTGTTTCGATTCCCGGTCCGGAGGAATTTTTTCTCATGTCAATTCATGTATAGTATATCGATGGCTAAGTTCTAACAACATGTATCTCAAATTCGGCCGGTTTGAGATAGGTATCTTGAACAAAGTTTCATAACATTTAAAAAAAGAAGATACAAACAAAAAACAATACTTTGTTTGCAAATGAATGCTTCTTTTTCAGTTTTATGACCTTTTGGTTTTTAATTTCAGTGTACAAGTAGAAAAAATAATCGTTTTTTTTTGCTCTTTTGAAAAGTTGCTATTTTTGAGATGCGTGTTGTTAGAACTTAGCCATCGATATAGTTCTTTTCTCGCACTAGTCTCCTCAAGAGCTTATGTGTTGTAATTAGAAGACGGGATATTGAGGAAGAGAACTTCAGTGGCCGCAGGGAGAAGACTATGCGTTGGAGGGAGATGAGCGGCAGGAAGAATATGAGAAAGGCCGGAGGGAACGTGCGTGTGTGAGGAAGGGCGATGTGGAGAACTCGGGGCCCGCCCTTGGTGCGAGTGCATGTCGCAACATTTGAACCCCCCTTCCCCACTCACATCACATCCCTAACCGCCTTCCCCCCCTCTACTCCTCCGCCGAAGATTTTTGACCGCCTCCAGACCACGAGGTAAGTGGGTGGGAGGGAGAGGAGATTTGGGAATCGTGATCAGCTGGCTGTGCGGCGATGTTTATGGATAGGGAAAGGTAGAGTGAGAGATAAGTAGATAATTTGTGATGGGAAGATAGGAAGGTGCTCTCTCTTTTCAAATGCTGTGGAGGGGGATCTATCCATGAGCGTACCTAGAGAGGACTACTTATACGTGCCGTTAAAAGCGACCTTGTGGCTTTATAGGGGAATGCGTGCTTAGAGCGTGAACTTCTTGCGAGATAGGCAAAGCCTTGAGCCGTAAGTCAAATGAAGTTGGGAATTAATGAGTCACACATAGGCCAAAGTCGTGAAAAATATAATAATTTTAACGCTTATGTTTTTTTCAGCCGAATGTGGAATTTTATGTGTGGAATAGTGGGAAGAGTATTGAGGGTGAAAATCAGTGCAAGGAATATTTTATATTTAAGTTTTATTGCATGGAATGTTGTTGGATTTTGAGTATGCATCAGGCTAATCCAGATGTGGTCGCACAAGAAATATTTATGGTGAAATGGTAGATAATTGTTGAAATCAGGATTGAAAAAGTGGACGCATGGCGTTAAGTCTGAACTTTTTGAATCTTTCAATGTCATTTATGTCATTTTGAATCGACACGGATTGAAACATATCCTTTGAAATCACGCTGACGACTGTGATTTCTTTGACATTCCATTGATTTGTGGAGCATCCACATATTTTCAATGGTTCCCTCGCGTTTGCACACATCCCCCGTCTCGCGACTCGACAATCGAAACTTCCCCTCTTGAGTGGCTCTCCGTGGCAGCGTCGGACTGTGGGAGCGCTAGCACCGGACATTTCGGGTCACACTTTATGACGCGATCGCGAGATGATGATGGCGGCGATAGCTGGTGCTTCTGGCGCTCATCGAGGAGGGTAATTGCCTGCCCATCCTTCTCTCTCTAGTGGTGTTGCGGCCGCGGTTTGCGATCGTGTGTGCTCCACGCTGCAGCGCGCTGGGCGGATGCCTCCTCCTCGGAGCTCGAGTAGCCTCATATCACGTGGGAAAGGAGGATGGTGGTGATGAGTGGAGGAGGCTGCTTGCTGTCTGCTACCGCGCCCAGACCGACGACTAGTAGTTGCCACTTCTCGCTGCTTGATCTCCGGAGATCTACATCTACATATTACCCTGCAAGCCAACTCATCATCATCATTAGTCAACAAGACCGCAGATCGATTCCCCTCCGAAATAAAAAAAAGAAATAGATACTTTATGCCTGCTTGGTGCTCACACGACGATCTTATATAGCGGCGCAGGGACATCTAGTAGTCCAATGCGACTTAAGTCAATAATTATCTAAGCGAATTTGTAGGTGCAGTGTGTGTAGTTGTAGTGCAGTGTGTGAAAAAATAATGCTGTGAATTAGTAGAGAGGTGAGTGACTTATGAGCCTCCTGAGGGACCGCAGAATTGACATCGACACCGAGGAGTTAATTCAATTGTTCGCTGCAAAGAAAGCTAGACGGCTAAATTCAATTTTATAATAATATTTTTATATTTCCCTTTAAGGGTTTATAATAAATATGCATATTTAACCATATACGCTATTTTATTTATCCTATAAAAATAATTTTATGTTTGACTACTATTCCATATACCCCCCAAAAATATTTTCTGGCTACGACCTTGGTCAACGATTCTAAGATTGGTTTGACGCATCTCTACAGTCCTCTCTCCCTTCTTGCCCTTCTGCCCTCCCACCTGTCCTACAATTGCTGTCATCAGGCTCTCATGTCTCATTATGTGGCCAACTAAGTTGTCAACTAAGCCAACTATAGAGGTGTTTGACATGGGGTGAACCATCTCTAACATGCACTGGAGGATTAAAATATACATTTATTTCTACTTATTACCCTATAAGCCACCTACAGAGGTGGTTGGCAGGGGGTGAATCATCACCAACATGCATCAGAGGATTAAAGTTTACTTCACTAACATGCACTACCAGGCATGTACGCTACAGATGACACATAAACTGATACATATCCTAATATAAGACTGGGTGTTTTCTTGTTGCACGATGTGGATGAATGCTTCACGGGATTCCCACCAGGTAGGCTGTTCAGTCAGAGCCGACGTTTCCATGGAAAACTCTTCCATCTTCCTTAGGGCGTTGAGTGATGGTTCACGAATTGACCCAGAACGAAAGTCTTAGGTAGCCAAGTGGGGTAGTCTGTATAACTTCGTTGCGGGGCGCCAATGGCCATAGCGTTGCTAGGGACTGATAGTGCGTTAGAACCCATTCATCAAGGGCCAAAATATGTTTTCCGTCAAGGCCTTAGTAAATTGATAAATACATCAAGTTATTCAATTGAAAATCTCCTTAAAGTTTTGCTTATCATTATCTTTGTCCAACAATCATAAGATTGGATTGACGCTATTCTACATTAAGTTCACGAATGCGCTTATTTTTACGCACTCACATAGTTATTATAACTGACGTCCTTCATTGTCGGTTCCTTATGTTTTATGTGAGGCCTTCCTTTGCTTTTCTTGTAATTCATTTGTCCTCCGACGGTAGCCTTTATCAGGCTATCATGCTTTTTGATGTGAACTGTAATTAGCTCCGTTTGCCTAATGATTTTGCTAGACCTACATTTTCTCCAATTCTTCTTAGCACTTATTTAAATGCACCCGATAAATGGATTTGATTTTACAATTTTTAACGAGTTCCACAATAAGAATTCCTCAACCCTTACTTTTCTTTATGATTTTATGAACCATATGATTGTTATTTATTTTGTGGTATTTCTTTATATGAAAACCTTGAATTGTTTCGTCACGATTTTAAAGGCCTCTATACGATTGCCGACTGACAAAGTCATCATCACGTGAAAGGCTGTGAGTTAGTGCTCAAAGTTTTTCATTGAAAAATGCAACCCTCTGTATCAAGCTTATTTATTTAGCTATTTTTATCCTTTTTGTCATATATGATAGTGTTTTCGAATTACTTTCAGTTAGCATTGAAGAACTTGTGTAAGCAACCCCATCCATTGTTGCCCAGCAATCCATAAGTGATTAAAGATTAGATTGATGTAATATATTCTTGCCCATATTTGGCTTTATTGTCGCATTTAGCTGGATTTAATACGGAAACATTATTCAGCAGTGGGTGCTTAGTCAATGAAAAAGTGGAGTACAAGTTTGAGCAATGAGAGAATAGGTTAGTAAATCAGAAAATAAACCTTCCCTGGATACGTCACTTTCATCATTGATACAGTACTGAGATAATATTTGAAGTTTATTTTGTCTTTTCATGGAGATCTTTTACGTGAAATCCCCGCTCTCTTCTTAGTGGTATCTTTTAACAGTGGATATCAACGGTTTTTTCTTTACTCGGGAATGCCCTTCGTAATTATGTGGCTCTTAATTAATAGTCTCTGAGCCATTCTTTGTCACTTTATTGTTCTCATGGTTGACTCTTCTGATGGAACAATGATGTGAGAGGGGTCAGGATTAAACCAAGGTCATAAGTGTTTTCTCTTGTAGCTTGATATTGTGTGCAATCTTCATCTTATAAGGATCCCGATAACTTTCAGTAATTCGGTACACTCTTCTCTCTCTCGTTGAAGCTTTATCTTTTTTTCAGGCTTAAAGTTTTCCTTTGAGGATTTGGCTTAAGAAGAAATTGCCTCTTTCATTTTCAAACGCTCGTGAATAATTTAAATGCTTAAAATATTTTAATATTATTTATTGCGAGCATTTTTTTTGCTCTGTAATCAAAGGTGCTCGTACATCAGCGCCTAAATTCATTTTTTTACATTCTTTTCAAAACTTTTTAATTCATTGTTTTAGGGGAAGAAAGAAATGAATTACTTCTTAGTAGAATTGGTCGACAAATTGAAATTAGAAAAATGAATTGGTCATGCTGCCATGCAGCAAAAAAATTGGCCATATGCAATGTTTTTCACGAGGCAGTGTGAAGTGTTCGGTCGATTATTTGAAAAATGTCTTAATTTTCTTATTCAATGCATAATTGTGTAATAGGCTAATGCATTCATTTACAGCGCTTGGAATTAGCGATTATTGTTATTTTTTTGCCCTCGAGAGTCCAAGGATCCCGAGCATATTCTGTTGTAGCCTGATTGAATCGAAAGAATGAGCCGCAAAAAATACTGCACAGCCTTTTATTCCGGAGGGTACTGGGTCGCATTATCAATAACAATGCTTAGCAGATCCGAATCATTTCAATGGTTTATGTAATTCGTTTATTCCTACCGAATGTGAATGTTGTATCTTGATATTTTCAGCGTACTCACGTTAAATGGGAGGGGGGATTAGGGGTTAGGTGGAAGATGGGACTTTCTAGTCCCAATATCGCCCAAGAATGTCGATTTAGTATTATTATATTACTATTGAAGTGACATCTTGGGTCACTATTAATCGAAAAGTTACCATGTTAAAAATCGAACGTAGTGTGCCTGTGGATAGAATATTGGGGTATTGATCTAACGAACCCAGGTTCAAATCCCGTGTGAAGCCTTAGAGAAACCCAAGTCAAATTCCTTTAAGTACAAGTAGGCTCCGAGAAAGGAACCGGCCGTGTCTAAATGAGTGAATATCACACGTCTGTGACTTAGTCCAGGTGGAGCTCTGCCATCACCTATTGAAGTAATACTTCGGGTCAAAGCACTAAATGAGTAAGTGAACAAGTGAGTTTGAAAGGGCTCTTAATCGTTAATAATGTCGCGCGGCGCATCGTATTGATCGAAGGATCAACATCACTACGCAATAACCTGCAGCCGTATGCAAATTTTAGCCAGATCATCCCCATTTCGCACGGACTTCTTCCGTGGGGTAGGCAGGCAAGGAGGCTTGCTATTTAACTCGTCCTCGACGTGGTTTTTACGACCAGTTTCTACCATCGCTCTAAAAATTCATACGGTCTCTCGTTGGAAGTTATATGTTCTTTGAGGTTAAGGAGAATTTTGGGGGTCACGAACACTCCTGAATGCCTTTTCTCCAAAGGGAGATATGGCATAATTCTTAGGCTTGGGAGGCCAAAATACGTTTTTGAGGACCCTTATAAAAAACTCGCTCCTTAAAAGAGATTCTACAATGAGCCTTTCGCTTCGTTGGCTTATGCTCTTTGTTTCGCTTTCACTTGGTTCCGAGAATTCATTTTAAAAAGCTGTGAATATTTACAGCTTCAGTAAATTACATGGTTTTCATCCGTCTAGTTAAATATTCAAGAGATTCCGTTTATTTTGCCTTTCTCTCCAAGAAAATATCATTCTTAGACCAGGTATTGTAAAACAAAACTCGAGGCGCTCGAAGCGGAGTTCGTGAATTGGCCCAATTATTTTGGTAATCGAAGAGAAGATGCCGCGTTCTCTTTGCATGAGAAATCTTTAATTTTGGTCGCGATATCCGATTTCGCCAACAATCCTAGGTACAAATTTGTCGCATTGTAGAATAATAGAACTGTATAGTTCTCTCATAGTAATACTAATTGAGCCATTTTGGTATTTTACTTCTGGTAACTGTCTCCTTGATGACTCGTTTTGTTGAAAAATTAATAGAATGTTCGCTATCATGGAGAAGCTTACCCGGTATAAAACCCTTGAAGAATTCGATAACGCTATTCTCTGGGTAAACTGGAGATCTTTAATCACCTTTTAATTTTGTAGATCATTTCATTATTTTTTTTAGGTATTACCTCCCGGTTACTAGTTTCTTCTTCTTCTTATTATTTGTTTCGGTGACTTATTCTGCTACCACTTCAGGATGGAGAGGGATACCTACGCTACCTAATGGGGGATTACAAAGACGGCACTCTGTATCCTTGTTGAGAAAGCAGAGTCAATTACCGAAAAATCTCGGGAAGTGAGCTACTTGCCCGGGGAAACTCAACCCCCACCTCGAAAAAAGCCCTTGGTTTGAGAAAATCAGTCAGGGTGGAGAGGCTAGATTTTTTCATAAATTTCCGATACATAAAATCGTGAAGATTATACCTTTGGAAGTGTTGAGAGGCATCGCTAAGATTTGAAGTAGTGACTATTAGATTGGTGGTGGTGCTATGACCACTAGGATCCCACACCTTCAATGGGGGAAAGTAAGGGTGGGAGGGCCGACGGACTGTGGCTGTGATGCAATAGCCGTGCGGGCATTATGCACGCGGGAACGTGGGAGTTATTCACGTAGAATTCTATGCACCTACGCGTTGGAACGACGTGGAGTGTGGTTCGATGTGTGTCGAGGTGAAGAATATCAGGCATTAAACAGTGCAAGGACTTAGCAATCAGCCGAGCGCATATGTCGGCAAGGAACAGAATATCTTATAGAGGCGATTGACATTTAACGTATTTCTTATTAAAGTCTGAATCACGCGAATTTTTTTTTCCGTTTCGTCCGTCGTTTTCAGTGTTAGTCCCAGCGATAGGTTTTCAAGAACCAAGAAACTGATTGCTTGACCCATCATTTTCTGAATCAAACAGTAATTCCCACCGTTACTTTTTCCATTGCTTTTTCCGACACTTTCTCTAGTTACAACTCTCATTCAATTAAAGGAAAAACGTAACGTTGCAATCTTTGTTAGCGGCCGTACGTCTTGATTGGTTGAAAGACGGTATCAGTGATGGTTTCAGTGGCGAAAAAAGGGGCGTACCGAGTGATGGATAAAGAGATGGGTTTTTCATCCTTGGAGCTATCGTGGAAAATGAAGCAGTCATTGTTCCCCCATTGTAGTAGCGATCACTTTAGCTATCGCTCAGAAGGAATAGAAAAATATGATCGTGTGATTCAGGCTTAAATTGAGCGAGAAAAGACACTTCTAGGTGCACTATTCATGTTGAAGCCGTAAGTGCCTCGCAAATGCTCCTTATGGAATAAAAATGATTGGTGTGTACCATGCAGACTCATGAAAACTACATAGTTGTGTTAGATTGTTTGAATCAGCTGTATTTGATATTTATTTTAGTGTTTAAATTATTGGTACGTATTTGTTGAGCTGGCTTTGTGCTTCATTAATAAAAATTCATCGTCATTTTCAGTCAAGTCACAAGTATGAAATTCTTGAACCACTTTTAACTTGCTCAGTGAAAAATGACGCTTTAGAGATAGAGCCCGGGGTTTTGTCTAAGGGGTTGTGATTCTCAGAAATGGCGTTACAATGGTATTATAATTACGTATTTACCGATTGTTTGGCTTACGGTATGGTTATTATACGCATGTCTCAAGTATGCTTCTTTCTATCACTTTTAGCCTAGCCTAGCGTTGATTTGAAACGTTGATTCCTTTTAATTTGGCTACAGTTCAAAAATGTAGTGTCCCTTAATGTATATCTTGTGATACTTGGTGCTTCATGACTTTTTAACGCATAAATTAACGAATCATGCTGCTTCAAAGTGTAACTGAATGCATTTGATGTAAAAGTACAAATATTACCGCGGCTTTTGTGAACATGATATTCAAAGCATTAAATTAGGCTATAAAACTAATTAATTCATAACTCTAGTATACTGGGACTAGCCAGACTTTAGGAAGACATCCGCTACGGACAAATGTGCGAAATTCCACAGAATGTGGGGTGTTTACCGTTACCTTTTTTGTGCAGGTGTTTCTCGTTTCATGGAGGTTATTCTTATTTTTTTAATCATTTTGTCGTATACGAATTCGAATAATTCAACGAAATCTTAATAATCCTTTTAACAACGCCCCTTAATCAGTAGGTAACTGGATAATCATTAAACTTTAGCAGTACGTAGCTGGAGCATAAGAAAATTGACGAAAGTAGTTCAGTGGTAGCTTTCCAGGGGGCAGTGGCGGTGGAGGATTCTTAGTTCAGAGGACGCATCGCACCCGCTCAACCGATATTTTTTCGTGACGTATTGTTAGATGAATTTTATGCTATTACATGAAATTTTCAGATTTTATAGAGAAGAACGTATTATAATGTATTATATTATAATTTAACAATGTATATCTAAAATTAAAACAATTCCTCGGTATTTTCTCAAATATAAAATAATTGTATTTAAGGTACGCAACAAAGTTGAAGTGATTCCACATTACGTTCATTAGAAATTTAGTGTTTATCGTTTTAGTAAGTTATAAACGAGTAATTTGTCGCGCAGAGATCCAACTGGTAGAACTAGAGTGATCCGTGAGGTGGACTGTGCGAATTGCGAAATCAGCGGAATTGGCGGCTGCTCGCGCCAAATTGTCGGTCTAACTGCGGAGGGGCTCGGGATGTGAGAGTTTAATGTTGCAAGCAAATTAGATGAAGGGTGTAGACGATGGTTGCTGCGTTTACATCCTTTGTATCTGAATGGTCTTCATTCCCGAGCTTACGCATTAAAGTGAGTTACATGTTTTTTTCTCTTTAGGCGGTAAAAATCAAATTCATTAGCCGCGTATACCAGGAGTAGTTGGAGCTGTTTTATATGAGTCGGTCCATTTTTTTGACGGCGGAAATCGAAAGTAGATTTCAATGTAGAAATAGAATCGGAAACAATGTGGTAAATTTGAATGAATTCTTCACGGGTTTCAAACCTCGTTTGGGTCTGCATGTTGTTGGCCGACGTTTCGTTGGGAGACTTTCTCGGCAACTTCAGGACCGATGATGTTGAGAAAGTCTCCCAACGAAACGCTCAACATGCAGACCATAACCCGGTTGGAAACTCGAGAAGAATTCATTCAAGTCATTCACCAGGAATTACTCAAATTATTCCATATATCTTTAATTTGTTAAATTCTTCATTATGTTGTAAATAATACTTCTAATTACAATTTTTATATTCCTTTACAATTTTATTCGTTAAACTTTCCAAGATTTTTCCCAAGTCACATAATTTTACTGGCTCACCTTAATAACTGGTGAACGCCATTTCAAGTATTGGAGTTCGAAACTTCTTCAATGAGCTAAATTTCGAAAACTAAAAAGTAAGATGCATTTAGCTGACATCACTGTCAGAGTGCATTTTTCTCTATCACACCGGAATACCCTTCCCTAAATTTTGCAGCTCAATCTTGCGATCCGGTGAATATCATAGTTTGGTTCTTGGAGCAAAGAGATACCATTGGTTTCAGCGTAGTTGAGTTCTCAAGTAGATACTTGAGAGGCTTGCGTGCATTTAGTCCAGTATCTCAAGAATTGTGAAAGGTGAGTTGCGTAAGCTCGTGAACTTTGCTCGGTGCATGCATACCCTCGCCCTATCGACAACGTCCGGATGGTGTGGGGTCCGCCGTAGCTTATGACTCTCGCTAATTTTAGTACCGCGTGGAGGTTCCATATACGAACGGAATGGATTAATAACGGCGATGAGTATATGGGTCGGAGTTGTATTTATGGCTGCGAATGCTGACGGGTGTGTGGCGAAAGGTCAATAAGCCATCGGGGAAGACTATTTGTAGTGCTTGGTTTTCTTCATTTTCTTTATGAAAGATATTTGTTGCGCCGTAGTTATCGGAGAAATTAAAGCGCGTTTTCCTCAATGAAAGTGAATCAACGTCGAGACTGACTTATGACTTATAATATGAAGGCTGTATACCTCTCAGTCACGCTTAGAAGTTGGTGGAGTTATTAATGTTTCTTAAATACCTTTCCGCACAAGTGTCTACGAAGGTGACTGTTTGCCCAACATAGGTTTTGTATTGAAACGAAACATATAATTAACTGAAATAAAATTTTATCTGTGTTGACTTAATTATTTTAAAACGGAATGGTTTTTAGCGCCTTATTTTTTGAAAATTTAAGTGTACATTAACATATTTGTCAAAAATAACGGCAGTTTTTAATAAAATTATTTTAAGGCTGGTGCTGACATTTTGAGATGCTATGTAATGAGAGAGCTAACTATAATGAGCGTTACTTTAGCGACATCTATGTTTTTAAACTGTCACGAGTATACAATTTGAACAGGAATGGCATCGGAAGGGGTTTTTGCGTCAGTTCCGTTCAGTAGCTTCACAGTGTAATCACAACTTCGTAGTTGTTTCATACCGTTTGAGGGTTTAACCTCCGGCAGTACTTTTAACGGAGTTACCCTCAATATTTGAAGGCAACAGCACTAAAAGAGCTATGTAATTTGTATCAATTAAATGGGAAAATATTTCATATTCATCCAGTAATTTAACGTATATGCATCGTTTATGGATTCCTTTACATCCGAAAACCCTAAAGAGCGGGTGATTACTTGCAAACTCTATATATTACCATACCATCGGTTCTTTATGTTTTAGTGGAATGATATTTCTGCCGAAGATTTCAATAGTGAAAGAAAGACTTAAAGTGGTTGAATTGAAAGTGAAAAAACGTCAAATGGTGAATCATTCTGCTGTTTCGACTGCTTTCTAAAGATTTTATTTGTGGTGCTAATTCGATTTTACATCCTTTCTCACTACAAAAAAAATGTGAAGATGGGTTGGCGGATATATTGGGAGCTGGGAATTATTAGAATTTTAACCATTTCCAACTCATTCATTGTCTTAGCTTCGTAAGAATGTTAGTATTGGGAACAAGTGTTTTCACTTTGACTTAAGGTGATAAGGGTAGTGAAAGCAACACCATTTTAAGAAAGACTCTCGTTACGGCACGCGTTTAGTTGTGCGTGATTTTTGTAACGAATTTATTATTATAATTTTAACCATTTCCACCCATTCATTGTCTTAGATATGTAGCTACTATCGTAAGAATGTTAGTATTGGGAACAAGACATTTCACTTTGACTTAAGGCAATAAGGGAAAGCAACACCATTTTAAGGAAGACTCTCGTTACGGCACGCATTTAGTTGTGCGTGATTTTTGCGTAAAACTTTTTGTAACGAATTTATTCAGTCAACTATATCCAATCCACCAGGGACGATCAAATTCCTCGAGCAAGCTTTAGGAAAAAGGTTTATTTTTGGGAGGATGTTCGTCGAAAAATAAATATTTGTTAGGGTAGCTTAATTAAAATTTGGTCCACCCCTAATTTATTTTCGCACTCTCCATATCGCGAAAGAATAAGCATGGCCTTAACGAGACGGCGTCCACGCAGGTGGCCGTTCCATTCTGCGGCTTCCCCTTTCGCTTCCTTTCCACCACTTACCACCTTCGCCTCGGAAGTTCCGTGTGGAATATTTTCCCGCCAAGCTATTCGGGGTAGGTAGCGTGAATTTTTCCGCGCCTTAGTTTAGTGGATAACGCTCAAATTCGATCCTCGTAATTACGATGAGTAGCCGTAATGGTATGGAGCAATTTTATCCTCATCCCACTGGCTTTATTAAAAAAAGAATCTTATGTGAATACTTCAGGCAGTTGTAAATACCATGATCAATGGAATAATATTTGAGGTCAGTCTCTCCTATTTACTTCTTGGTATTAAACGGATAAATTTAAATTTCGACAAGGACTATTTCTTAAAAATTCATTTGATGCATTTAACTGCACACGGCTAAGATGACGAGGTAAGACAGAAGTATTTAACATAATTTGTTGTAGCCCAATATAATGCATGCATCGTCTTATATTTTACTGTCGACCGACTCGAAATATTTTTTTCTACAGAAATCGATGTAAGAATCAGCGACATTGTTTTTTATTCTTGCAATTATGATTTCCTTTAATCCTTTAAAATATAATTAAGTTTTGTGAAGGTAATAGCTTAAAGGGTTCTAATGCGACGATTTTATTACCCCGTATAGTTACGCTTAATTCAATTTTTTCTGAATTTTACCTGTGTCACACTTATTTATTTAATTGATTCACGTTCAGGAGTGAAAAAAAACCTTTATCAGGTGTTTTGAAGAGATGTTGATGGAGAGGAAGAAAAAGGTATTCTTAGGAAACTCGATTTACATTTTGGCGCCGAATTGGCTGTTACCAGATCGTTTTAGATTTAGATCTCACGTTAGACCTTGGTTTTTAGCTCTAGGAAAACCCAGGGCAATACACCTAAGGACTAATGTGTGCCTTCTAACAGATAATTCTGTTCTATATGTCGACCTTCGCCAGAACTAACGTCAATAACCTCTCTTAGGCCAAGGCTGCTACCAAGGTCGCCAATGCCTCGGGCCAGTTCTTAACTTGGGGCATATTCAGCAAGGACTTGACGTGTAAGAGTCTCGAAATTTCCAAAAAAAGGTGGACCTCGGTCACCCATTCTTAAAGAAACGCCCGATAGACTGAAATAAGTTGTACATAGACTTTGAATGCGGTATATACATCGAAAAGCATCAGTTTTCCTCTAAAATAACATTTCATTCTCTTCTCGGTTGAATATCCTTTCGGATTAACTCACATCGATGGCTTGAATGTCATGTATGTTTCGTATACCTTCGTATGCAAAAACTGATAGATGTGCGCTTAAAATGATATGCGAGCGTTTAACTATTGACCTCAGGGTTCCAGGGTCAGATTCCGTGTGAAGCCTTTCGGCCCAGCATAAATCCTCGAGGTGCCAGATGGCCCAGTGAAAGAAAATTGCCCTCATAGCCTCAATGTGTAAAGTTAACATTCCAATTCCAACATGAGCACTACCTTCCCCTTTCCAAAACAAGCTGCGGGTTGAATCACTGAGTGAGTGAGTAAAATGTCTTGTCCGTTATCAAATGTACCCTTTGAACAAATATTCAGTGTGTTGATGCTCCGTGATGGTGGATGATTTTTAAGCTGAATCAATTTTATTCACGGCAGGAATAGCTATCGGGTTTTCCACCGGGTATTGTTCTGAGTGCATGGTCCAAACGTTTCAACGGTTAAATCTGCCATAGTCTTCAGGGGTTGTTTTGGGTGTCTGGTGCCAACAACTCAACGGATCCACTCAGCATCGAAAATTTCGAACATCAGAACATTAAGTTGAGTACTTCCTTGCATTAACTCACAACATTATCTTTTGACGGTATATTTGACAACGAATAAATCATAAAACTCACTCGCAGGTTGCTAAGTGCCCGTCTTCCAACTTCTTCAGGGTACCCTGCAGACGATGGCAAACTTAGCCGTTGTAACGTAGGGACTATGCAATCAAAACAATACCCCGTGAATAACCTGAAAACTATTCCAACAGATCATTTGGCGAGAAAAACTTACAGCTTATTCGCGCTTTTCGTAGGATTATTTTGCAAGAAATTGACTCCCATCATGATTAAGGATGATGGTTTCAGGGACCCGTCCGCCTTTTGTGAATTATGGGTTGAGATTTTTCCAGCTCAGCAACGTACCCAGTGCACCCTAGCACCCCATCTCGTGCCTATGATTCGTTGCCCCTCATCCCTAACCCCTGCCTCCCACCCAAGCCTGTGCGGGAACCCTTTTAACACCCTCCCCCGCCTCTCCTGCCCTCTATCGGCATTAATTCCACTTGTTTCGCCCGAGCTACTTCATTTATTGATTTTCGACAAGGTTCTCAATTTGCATCCAAACTGCCTCGTGATATAGCGGCCTTCATTACAGCGCCAGGGTGTGCCTTACCCTACCCCGGCCATTCTCTTACCCCCACTATAGTCCACTCCGACTCGTTATCAAGCGCCGCGCGGTGTTGCGTCGCTGTGGCGAAATGTACGATACTCGCCGACCAACGGTCTGCCGAACGTGTTTGTTCCTTGGATCTACGTGGCGCGATCAATTTCATTCTGTCACTAATAGACTCTGTTCCTTGCTCGGTGATGTTACCCCCAGCTCTCTCCCCCGTCCGTGTCAGAACTGCCGCCTCGCGTCGGAGCGTGTAATTCTTGATTGTTTTTGGCATCGTCCGCGGAATAGTTTTGAGGATCTCTTCATGGTTATGAGCCAACACATCTCCCCTCTCGATTACATCATGGAGTTGAAACTTCGTGCGGGTGGCATCATCCAGCCCCTTCAATTTGACGTGCCAATTTTATTTGCTCAAGGAAATATGATGGTATGAATCCCATGCCGTGCACGGTGAGGACATCTCTCTGTCAACGTTCCTATTCCCCTTCCCAGTTGCTTTTGATCCAAGGAATTGCCGCGGATTTGGAGGTATATTTATATTTGTTCTTTGTATAAAAAATCATGTGAATAAGTCTATTTTACTGCGGGAGGATTTGTATTCAACTTATTAAAGCGACATGTAATAAAACATGCCATTAACAGTGATTGAAGATTTTTTTGAGTGATGTCCTCGGTAATATTTTGCGTTGAAACTAATTTTGCATAAAAATTATATAGATGAGGAATTGAAAAAGGAATTCTTCATTTTTTTCTGATTTTCATCGTGTGTCATTATTTGTCCCTGTTTTTGTGGCCATATTCTTCTTTTTGCTTCACCATTTTCTCTTGATAAGGTGATTGAGACATCGCGATGCGTCCAAGATAAAGGTTAAGTGTTTCTGCATCTCTTCTTTACCATAGCGTATCAGCTAACGGTTTAAAACGAGCATGAACGTTCATTCATTTACCCCTCATAATTTTATGCGTCCATTCCAGCCATGATCGTCATTGACTGTTGCTGATATTCGTTTCTATTTCTATGACTGTTCCTTCATTTTACTCATGGGTCAAGATTTTCATTGAAAACGAACGTTATCCATATATTTAGGTTATGGCTTCTTTTTTCTTATTTCTGTTGAGTCGACTTTTTGTGGCCAACAAGGTTTCAAAGACTGTTTAGTGAATGTTTCACGTAATCAAATGTGACTGCCTATTATTTGTTTTTAATGAATCGATATGCCATTGACCTTGCCCGTTTAATTTAATTTTTTATCATCCTGGCGTTTGCCTTCCTTTTTCATATGTAGGAATCTATATGCTAGGAGCAATAACTCTTAGGAAATCTTATGAATACTACATTTCAGCATTGCTAATTTCTCATTCTTTTTATATTTCCATTATTATTAGCGTAAAGAGGTTATTCCATATGAAATAACTACAGATGCAAATACTCTGAAGTTACACAAATAATAATCGAGGTGGTTTTACAAATGACGCGCTTTCCACAGTGCTGTTGGTGAGATGAAGCTTGAGGATGAAGGTGAAACGTAAATATGACGTAGAGTAAGGGGTTTATCACGCACGCCTGTTGACGCGTAGTTAGGTATAATGCCTCTAATTATTACTAATTATCTCCACACAAGCGTTTAAATTCTATGCTTAATATTTATGCAATTTCTTTCAACCATTTACCTAATCGCAGATTTTCGTGCATCGTATTACAATTGACGCATGAAATTCAAGAAAAATTACTCGTCAAGTGATCGTTTTGTTTTGATCGGAAAATGTACATGGTGCCGCTTTGACGTTATTTTTAGTGTCGGAGTTCTTTTTTTTTACCTCAACTGTGACCTTGAAGCGCTTCCAAATCAATTTATTGGTCGCCGTGTTCAAGTATCGCTTTTTTGTGAGGCACGCCACCCTTAACCTATAAGGAAGCTTTTGCAATCATGAGAGAGAGAGAGAGAGGTGGAGGAGGAAGTGCAAGTGACTTAAATAGGGAATAATAAGTCAGCCAGTGATCTTCGTTTTATTTTTAGAGAATGGGGAGAAAATAAAAGTTTTCCGAGAATTTTGAACCCGGAGTGAGTTTGATCACTTCACGGTCGGGTCGGAGAAGAATGGGACGGATAAGAAATTTCCAAGTCGAGGAGAATTGAGAAGAGGTATCGGTGCCCAAAGATGAGTGGAGGTTGGGGGAAGTGGATGCTCTTTTTTCCGCCTATCGATTTCCGTCCGTCTTCATTTCAAAGGAATCAATGGAGTTATATATTTAGAAGAGTGCCCTCGCACTCCGCTTCGCCGTCACGACGCCCTCCTAGCTATAGTATTGATTTCATCCCCCCCCCCACCTTATCCCCACACTGAAGGTATTCCTCCGAATCGTTCCTCATTCAAATTGCCATCTTGGTCGGATTATACACCCCACCGCAAAGCCTTTTTTTTCGTCGGCATTCGCACGTACTCTCAGATTAGAAGGGTGTTTTTTTTCCGTCTGGGTCGTCTTTTGAGTACAACAGTTGGCAATTTGAGGGAATTTCATACGTGTGCCCCTCCTTGGCGTATGACTTTTATTTTAGTGGGTCGAGGTAGGTCACTGATGTATAGCAGTTACTTTCGGTTAAATATCAATATCATTTTACTGTAGAATAGTTGTTATTTTGAAAAGTTTTACTCAGTCAACAAAACTCTCGTGTGATCCTGAGGTTGTACATATAATATGCGAGTAATATTTAAAAAAAATTTTAAAGCAAGTTTCGCATATATTTTATTGAATTTTGTAATGATAGAGCATGAAAATAATCACAGTTTACTTCTGTGTTTTATTTAAGTTCATTCAAACGCTTTCCCTGCGATGTATCTAAAAAAGAGCGATTAAAAACTTAGTATAAAGATATGTATTCCAGTGTTTCAAGAGCAAAATTTTGCCTTGGTATGTTGGCGTGTGTGATACTACTAGATTCGTCTTGCGGTTCTCTTTTTAATAGTTTATAAATATATATTGGGTAGAATCGGATAGTCGACATTTTTGGATAACTGAGCCGGAGTAGGATGGGTTAGTGTTAAGGTACCCTTGGCCGAACGAATCGCCGTCATTGCATGCTTATGATTTTTATGTCCGTTTCCTATTACGTGAGTTGGAAATTGCTCACCGGGATAGGTTAGACAATCAAGTGAAGTGGGCGAATAAATTTTGCACTAACCTTGAATGAGAAGCTCGGTATTATTTATATGATAATTCTATTTTGGCAATGCAGTCAATTCCCTTTCCTCGCCTCTCCCTCGCCGTGCCTTAATAACACTTATTTTATTAGTAAAATTAATATTTTTTCATTCTAAAAGATGGAGTAATACCGATATACTATTAGGAAAATTAGTACTACGTTGTCATGATTTGTGATACATTTTGGGTTCATTAGAATTAGATTAATAAGATCTTGTAACCCTCTCTATTCAACATTGTTACCTGCCACAGCTAGGTGTTTTCTGAATTTATTACCCATGGTGAAGTTTATCTCTTGATCTAATTTCCTTTGTCCTTATAACGGTATAAAGCTTCACCCGGGATTTGAAACGGTAACTCTTCGTCCATTAGGTAAACGGTATTCTCAGTGGCCTAACACATTCTCTTTACATTATTTATGTGTTATTTACCTATATTTATAATCTTCGGTCCACGAATCGTCAAAGGATTCGCGATGTTGCCATAATTTCAGAGTCTGTTGGTCATCACGCGATTTTAACATGCAGTCGCTTCGGTTTAGCATGCAGTCTCGTGTTGCCTCACCCGGTGCGCCGGGAGAGAACCTAGTTATGTTGGCAAATGAATTTTGCAGCAACGACGAATGAGTTGCACGAGCTCATTAATCTGTTTCATCAAGTTTGGCGATGCAGCTAATTGTTATTCCTCTTCCCTCCCTAGCCACGGCTGAGTGAAATTTACGGTACTAGTAAAGTTTTTACTTCTTAAAATCTTTAACCATGGGATTTGAACGTTTCCTCCTTGCCGTGAACGTGATTGCCTACTGGTTAAATTCGTATTTATATTTTTATTTATGAAAATCGTTCGAATAAAAGCCAGTAATTCTCTATCTCCTGCACAAGTGATTTTTTCTAAACAGGGTTTGTACAGAAATTGATATAAGTAATTTACAAAATCTTGTTGGCCAAGGAATACGAGTGAGTCTCTGTTCTGTGCTGGCATTGAGTGGAAAATCAAATGTACTGCTTGTAGGTCTCGTTTGTTTTCTTCAACTGTTTACTGTACCTAACTGTTCAAAATTTGTACAAAATCTTTTTACTTCTACAAAATCACTTGTACCATAGTTTCTCACCCCCTCATATTTACTTCTATACTATGTCTTCAAATGTTATTGCTCCTGACCTTAGTCTCTTAGTCTGCCTTCCTTGTCGCAATAACGTGTGAGGGTTTCACCCGGAAGCTTTTGCTTAGGCATCTAGCGCACTATTCATTAGGCTATTCCATTCCCTTTTACATTTTTGATGTCCTTTGTTCACGAACTATGGCAACCTTTGGCCCACTTATCATATATGGCTCACGAGTTGCACCGGCTTCCTGTTGTATACCACGTGAGTTTGGCATGCGTTCATCGTGAGATGTGAGAGGGCAACTTGCAATTAGTTCTGTTGCCGAATGAATTTTGCAGCAACGTCGAATGAGATGCTCCAGCTCATTTATCTGCTTCACCTAGTTTGGCGATGCAGCTAATTGCCATTCCTCCTCCTTCCGCCATGGGATGAATGCGTAAATCCCATTCTGCGTCTTGCTGCTGCCTGGACACAAAATTATCCCTCGCCCTCCACTGTCTTTCCTCTCTTGAGGGACGTCTCCCTCCTTCCACGCCCTCTGCTCTTATACGTCTGTTTCCTCTTCTCCATCTGAAGGGAGCGTTGAATAATTCACTGTCGACATTAGTCTCTCCTTCTCCCCCTTTTGTCCACCGAACCCCATCCGCTTCCACCGTCACAATTCCTCTTCACTCTCCTCTGACTTCCCTTTGCTCTTCATAGTTTCCCCTTTGCTCTCTGCCCATTCCCCTCTGCTCAGTGGTAATTTTGATATTTTGAGCGGGTGTTGTCGGAAGAGGTGACACCGCTTCCGTTAAAAGTTGCTAGGTTGTTCCAACTCGCTACGACTGTTATGACGAGCCGTGTCATTCAGTTTGATGTTTGCGTACTGTGTTTGCACATTTCTTAGCTTACTGAGATATTTATGTTGAGATATTTATGAGGTGAAGACTGCGACAGATAATTTCGTTCAGTTAATGTGGAGTGAACTTCTTAGCTTTCAGGGTTATTTCTGCATACTATACTCCGGGAATACTGAAATTCTACACATTTTCTTACGATATTACCTGCTGCATTGGATATAAAAATAGCTCCTTTTTAGTTCTTAGTGCACACATGTCCCTGCGCACAATGTGATTCAATACAGCAAGGGTGACTGTATATCTGTTTATTTTTAAAATTAGATTTTCCATGATTTTTTTTTAATTCATGGATTTTTGCTAGTTATAAATCTGCGACAGCCGTTTTGGTTTAGTTTTTGCAGACTGAACTTCTAACCTTTGAGGGATATTTATGCTTACTAGACTCCAGGAAAAACTGAAATTCTACTTTACTTACGATGGTACCGGATGCATTTGATAGAATTGTTACGTTTCAATTCTTCTTTAATTGACTTATTATAAATATTATATTATCTGTTAACTTCTTGAGCACGAGGCGGTGATCCATTCTCCTCCCATCTCCCCCCCATTTCGCTCTGAAAAACCTCCTTTTCTCACCTTAAGCTCAAGGTTTTTCCTTTTTTTTTTTTAAGTTTTTAAGGTAATAAGAAAACATTATAGTTCATCAGGTTATCTACTTCATTCGCTCTTAGGATGACTACTTCCAACTTCTGTAATTGATATTTTTGAATGTTTGTCTCGTGAGGGCTTGAATACAAGCTAGATACTTTTTCAGTGGTATTTGCGTTTTTATGAGGTTTTCGAAGGCGGAAAAGATACTTTCTAATTTAAATACGAAGGGAGAGAAACCTGTATTCGGTATTAGACTGCTCTTAACGAAAAACCCCTAATGGACCTCAGCTTAGCGTCTCCTCCGGCTGACAGAGTGCCTGAATTAATGCACTTCACTACTTCGAAGTGGGATAAAAAAACACGGAGCCAAAAGGCGTGGTCTGGTCTAAAAATCTGTCATCGCCGGCATTCGAAACCTCCGCTCAGCACCGCCTCATGCCCTTGTAGAGAATCAGGACTCCTGGAGTGTTAATTGGAGGCGACGGATTGCTAGAGTCATTCACGCCATGAGGTAAGGGTGGAGAGAAACCCAGCGTCGGAATTAGCCTGCTCGTAACATAAGGCGCCAAAGGGACTACGGCTTAAGGTCCCGTCCGTCGAACTGAGTGCTACACTTAAAGTCCCCTCCACAAAGCGCTCTAATAGGGATCGGGCAGCCTCTGAAAAATCTCTACCACCGCCGGGATTTGAACCTAGACCATCTAGATGGGAAGCCACCACTCTAACCGCCGTACCATTGCCGGCCACGGTGCCGCCGGGGTAAAGTCCCAGACTGCTAACCTAGAGGTCGCGGGTTCGAATCCCGCCTGGATGGTTTGACCATCATCCAGGGCATGGATGTATGTGATTGTCAAACAAGTTAATTGTAAGAGAGGACTATCTAGTCCTAAATTCGCTTGTGAAATAAAGACGACATCATTATTATTATTATTAACAATCCGATCCCCATCATTACTCCTCCTTAACCTCGGCAGAACGACGTCTTCCTACGGCGTATCGGCGAAATTAATTTCACTTGGTCCCCAGCTCCTCGCCCTCAGCTTCCTCCTCTGACTGTCACTACTCAATCACTTCTTTTAACCTTTACATTTGGACCCATTCCTGCCGTTCCCTTGATTTGCCACCATCTTTCTCTCCGGCCCCATCAGCCCTTGGCCCGTCCCCCTCCATCTCCGCGCCATCAGTCTCTCACCAAGGAGATGGATGTAAAAGGGAGTTAATGGCCTCATTTCTGCCCTGACAATGAAGACTTGTAACAATCCTTCCCAGCCGGTCTCTTCCCTGCTCTCCAATCTTCCTCCTTTTCTCCCCTCTCGCCTCGCATCCCTCGCTTAATCCTGAAGTCTTCTCCGATTCTCGATTCCAACGCTTTCTTCTCTGTCAGACGTCGTTTCTATACGGAGCCCGCGTGTGCATCTAACAAGCTTGATAAATTTTTATGATCAGCAAGTTCACCTGAAGAAATATGGTCATGGTCTTACACTTATTTTATTTATTCTCACACCGACGACTACAGCGCATATTGACCATTTTGCATCGGGATGTTCAACTAATTTAACAATTACATGTGTACAGACAACCATGCTCTGGATAGGGATTACCTACCCTGGTGGGACTCGAACCCGCGACCTCTTGTGTGGCAGTCAAGGACTTTACCCCGCCGCCAACGAGGCCGGCATTTTATGCTATCTTGAATCTATGTTGAACAAGAATGGGTAAAATTCAGTCATAGCTTCTCAATTTTCAATATCTCATCAATTTCTGATGCTGATAAGGCTAATTCTATCTTTATCTATTATTGGACGTGTTCTCTGGTGTTTGTGGTCTGATGAGGCTTGGTAGCAAATGGTAGTCATTTAAAGCATTATGGAATAAGGTGACCTCTAAATAATATTTAGAAGACTTCACTTTCTTTAAAAGGCCTTTTTTCTAACTTTTTGAGACTTCAGTGTTTATTCATTTCTAAAATTATATTCACCGAATCGTAAATTACCATTTACTCAACCCACATTTCTCAACCTCATCTTAATGCATGATGGGGTTAGTCCACTATTGTATGGTGCATCATAAATATGAGGGTTAACTACCAGTAAATAGCCACGTGTTCGCCCTGACAAGTAAGAAATAACTGGTTATTTTC
The DNA here is from genome assembly GCF_921293095.1 of Ischnura elegans. Classification (NCBI taxonomy): domain Eukaryota; kingdom Metazoa; phylum Arthropoda; class Insecta; order Odonata; family Coenagrionidae; genus Ischnura; species Ischnura elegans. The sequence goes on along the minus strand of NC_060249.1, from coordinate 64,806,339 downwards.
GTCGCTAGTGGACAGGAATTGTTGCAGACTCCATATGGTTATTTAAGTATTCTACCGGTCAAGGTATGTTTACATGGATCATTTTACAGATCACTCCGGCCTGTTACCCCCACTACTTGGTGTTTCTCTTCAATTCACAATGAATTGAAATTGTACTCAGTATTTCTCAGTACCCTCTCCGTCTAAAACTTCCCTCTCCTCCGTATCTCATCTAAAAACTGCCTCTCCTGACCCACCATGTCCAGCACTTTGCGACTCTACTTAGTGTAATAAAGCATTATGCAATGCCACTATGGTCGATTTTTCTTGCGGAGAAAGTTTCACTGCAAATCCTAGGAATCAAAACATTAAACCCTGAATAATTCATTTTACTGATGTTAAAAAAGGCAAATTTTTTGAGAGAATGTACATGGGTAATAAAGTCCCTTATGTAAATACCAAATATGCAAACGTAATTTAAATTTTAAACTGTCCAAAAAATTCAACCGAAAACATCCTTTCTGAATTAATAAACGAATAAATATTAATTTTAAAATTTATAACTGCATTCGATTTCGCATTCGGTGATGTTGTTCTAAAATCGTTTCCAAGGAATTTCTCATGAACTGACTGAATTTAAAGTGTTTATGTTCTTCCCTTGAACCTGTGTTTGAACGAGAACCTTTTATTATGTGTGTACCAGTGAAGCTACAATAAGGAATGGCGGAAATTCAGTGGGCCTTTTTGCCTGTTTGACTGTCATCGTGGAATGCACTAATTATAAAGCGGGGACAAACCGCCAATCATTAAAAAGGTAAAGGTATCCGCTGTTTGCAAAGAATACAGTCTTTATATTAGGACGTGATTGTTGATTCTGAATGATCATTCATTCGCTCGGGGTCGGAACGTGAAGAGATTTCCTTGTTTTGGGGCTCAACATCTCAGTAATCAAGTACCGCCATAATCCCTTCACGTCGCCCTATTTCAACCCACCTCGGACCTGATTCCGCTTCTAACCTCTCCTCTCCCTCGCTCATCTGGATTTTCGGGCTTCTTCTCCGCTCCTCCGCGTTGACCCCTCCTCCATCTCCATTTGATCCACGAATCTCGGTCAATCTCGTTGAATTGAGCGGGAATGATTTTCAAAGTCAGATTTATTATTCTCGATAACAAGTCAAACAACAAAGAGCAGTGATAATGTTAGTGAACTAAAACATGATAAAATTTGTTTTTATTTTGAACGCTTAATTTGGTGTGATGTCAAAATATGATATATGTCAACGTTAGATCTTAACATTTTAGTGCTATCCTTCTTCCCGGGGTACGGTCGAAAGATGTGGAGGGTATTTTAATAAAATGCAGCAACAAGGAAAAATAAACATGTAGTTAATTTTTTAGATATCTTTAAGCGGTATTTTTAATTAATGTGATTAAATTGGGCAATAATTACAACATTTTTATACGTTTACTGATATATACGTTATTTCATTTCCATGTCCTCAAATTTAACAGCAATAACGTAAAAGCCGATTTATCGGCGCCCCGCACTAAAAGGGTTAATCACTGAGAAGGGATTTTCGGTTGAGAATAATGTAATTAGAAGTTCATCTCGTTAATACTCACAATGCGTAGTAATGTTAGCGCAATAGTTGTGCATGAAGGTATTTTTTTAGGGTAATGAATCATTGCGCCATACTTATGTTTGAATGTTTTTGGTGGATTGATGCTATATTTCGAGACGTATATCTTTCTTACATGGATGTGGCTCTATAGTCGCTTCGGAGATGGACCATGAAAAAGATTCAATTAATAAGTGTTCATGTACTAACGAGCGTGCCTTGTACCATGCCTGCAAGTTCGATTTAAAACGTTGAAGCGTGCCACCTGCGAAAACATCATGCTTTTCAAACGTTATCGAGGAGAAGTTACCGAGCACGCACTCGTTTTGAAGGGACCTGTCGTGAAGGAACCTACTTCACTATTTATTCCCCTCTCCCCAATCCCTTTCAAGTTAGTATTTTAACCCCCAGCTTCCCCTCTTTGCGTCTTCCCTGCTCCAGCCAAACCCTCCTCTCACCCTCGCCTGCTACGGCCCTAATTGCGTTGAGCGAAAACTTTCAGCCGCCTTGCAAGGCACCCGTGGAAATGTATTCATTCGCAAGTGTGGTCCCTTGCCCGTTCGCGTCCTCCCACTACTCTTCCTACCCTCTCTTACCAGTCTTCCGTCTCACCTCTTGGCCTCCTTCAATGCTTGCATATTTCATGCAGTCGCAAAGTATATATGTGCTCGCATGCATATTCGTATCTTGAGAAGATCTCTCTTGAATTTCGTCCCCTACTTTTTTTTCTCTCGAATCTCTCGAGAAGTTCGTTCAGCTTTGCATTCAAACTCTTCTCCTGTTCCTTAACTTTTCAAATTAGGGGAAAGGAGCTTTTTTTTATACTATAGCTTTGCCTCTCCTCTTTTTTTTGTTGCGGAGTTTGTCCTTTCTTGAGTCCCCTTGATGAATGGCTGTTTTCACAATCATCGCTTAAGTGTGGGCGTTGGCGAGTTTTGTCATCAGAAAGTCGTTTTCTTCGTCCCGTTGTGTAGTATCTGTCGGAGCGTGTCGAGGCATGGAGGTGGTGATGATCGCTCCCTCACAAGAGTCCCCTCTGAACTAAAACGGTGAATTGCTTGGCGCTTTGGTTTGACATTTAAGTAAATACATTTGGTCTTTAATTCCATATGCCTTTGAACCCCGCCCACTCTGCTAAGTACCTATGTGGTGGCTTTAATTAATGCTGACCCAAACTCTTGAGTCCTTTAGGAGTGTCTTTTACCAAAAACGATTTCTGGCAAAATACGCTTTGAACTCGTGCGCCATCCCCTTGATTCACATTTGTTGGTGTTTTTGATCCTGCATGCGTTTTATACACGTAATTAATGTCGGGATTACATGATCTCCCTTAAGGGATGTTTTCCGGCGGGAGCGCTAAGCTAGCGGGATGTTTGGACGTCAGGTAGTCTGGGGAATGGAAAAAGAGAGAGAGAAGGGATAGATTTCCATTGAAATGCTCTTTTTGGGTCTAACTGCTCCTTAGACTTTTTCTCCCTCCCTGCTCCTCTGACTTTTCCCTCTCGGCCACAAACGCGCGCGCCTTTGAAGGTCTGTTCATCATTTGCCCCGTCAAAAACCAGCACCCCGAAAAGCGTCCATTCCTTTATTTCCTTCTCTCTCTCTCTGTGCTCCCATTTTAAGTCTTCCGTTTTTATCTTCCAGCCGCTGTCTCTCATTCAAAGTTGTGGGTAATCCTATTTGTCGTGCGACAAAGCTCGGGCTCATTTTTCAAAGCTGGAAATCAATTTACGAATGCTCCCTGGAGAACCTTTGTGGGAGCAACACATCTCTCGCAGCACGTGTCTTCCGTTGGTGCTAAATGCGGTTTTTTTCCCTTCGTATTTTTAAAATAATCGTCACCCTGTGATGGTTGGAACGTGGCTTGCTTGGGTGCTTATTTTCTGCCGGGGGAAAACTTTTGGTATCTTTTTGTAAAATATGGTTGGGAAAAATAAATTTAGCAAATTTAATGAATGTATGTGATGCGGTTTAAATATTTATGGTTGTAATTTTTAATTAGGTGGTTGGTAGAAATTTTGTTCTCTTTTAAATATTTAATTTGATCGGTAATTGGATTTTTTGAAGGCATAACTACAGAAAATATCACTTGTGTCTTCTTCACATTTTTTTATTGTGTTCTATTTACCTCTTGGAAGTAAATATCTTTAATGTCTAGCGTATGCCAAGTCTTAATATCTTTCTATTAATGAATTGATGAGCAGTCTTTAACAGTAAATGTCTATTTCTAGTCCTCAGTTTTTTAAATCTAGACCTGCAAAGGCTTGGTATCATATAGCAATGCCATGAGTTTTCCTTTGTGTAGCCATTGAAGTTATAAAGGTAAATCCTATTGTTGATATCATACAAGAGAGCGATTTACATAATTTGTGTTTAAGCTATCTTCAAGTTTAGAGTCTTTTATTCCCTAGTCAATGTTTCATCAACCCAGTCAATGCGGTCTACAAATGGTTGAAGGTGTGATTGCTAAATTATCATTGCTTTGACCGATTAAAAAAAAATATAATCTAGATTTTTTTATATTCAAGTCGCCAATCGTGGGATTTCAAATTGCTTATTTTTTTTAATTTTAGGTTCATTGCCACTCAAGTTAGGAAATAGCGGGTTAGTGAAGTTTTAATTACCCAATAATTTCAAACTATTTTTTCACTTGCAATTCCCGTCGGTTAAAAAAAATATTCCCCGTTATAATTGGATGAATATTGTTTCTCTCAAGAAATAAACGGTCTGCTGAGTGATGCAGTGTCATAACTTGCTGGTTTCTGTGCTATTTAATTATCTACATTGAAAAATTGAGCTGAAGCAGTCGAGTTTATTTTAGTTTTTTAAATTTACATTTCTTTCGTTTCAGGTAACATCACTTCCAAAGCTTATGAGCATCAATCATGCTTGTCGCGCAGTAATGGTAAGAAAATTCTTCTTAATTCTTGCGAGTATTGGTTATTTGTGTCCTTTCGTTCACTCTTTTGACACCAAACGGTGACTTCAAAAGGGCTTGGGTCGCCGAACACTCCTTTTGGTACTTTAACCCCTCGTTAAGATTCGAGGATCTCTTCGCTCCTCTTTTGCCTTCGATAATGAGGCTGTTAACGTTTATCGCTTTTGAAGACATATTTTAGCTTAAGAATATTTTTTTACTTTAACATGGAGTTCTTTTCGTGATTTTTTTTGTACTCTTGTATCCTCTTACAATTAGAGCATCCCATCTGTATAAACTAAGGAATCCCTCTTCCTCCCATCCGTATAAACTAAGGAATTGCACCATGAGAGCTTTTAGGGATAGTATTTTGGCACTTCTGTGGTGATATTCGGGGAGCAAGGTTTCATTTAACCACTTCAGTTAGGAAGTATCGTCTTGTAATGCAATGAGGATCAATACGTATATTACTATTGATAAACGCAGTTATAAATAATTCAGCGATTACTACGATAGTACAGTGTGGAAAGAATAAATCTAGGTATAAGAGAGGTAGGCAATTAAGGAGGGTAGAATGTATGTTTCCCAAGATGTCGGGACGTGAAATTTGCGTCTCCGGTTTAGCTTAAGTGACCAAAATAAAGGAAGTTGATTATTGAATCATTTTTATCATGCATATACGCTTTGAAATTATAAATACGCTTACTAGTTGTATACTTATCGAAATGAGTTATACATCCTTTTTGCATAAGAATCGATATTAATCATAATTATCTAATACCTACGGCCGGTAATTTTAATAGGTGTAAGTTCGGCGTTGCATACATAGCCTAAATTTATGCGGCGCCAAATCGGGGTGTTGTTAAATGATGCCTTATCAGGGGTTAAGTATCTCTATATATTTTTTTCAACATTTTTAGGAGTAATATACGGTAGTGATTGACGAAGTTTCCCTTGTTTATTGTTCTTGAAAATTCCATGATATTTTTATCTTTTAGTGAGCCTGTACTGAAAAAAGCATTGGTGATTGATATTTAGAGCTGAAATTATCATAGCGTTGGTTGAAGAACTCCCTATAATAGCATGAGAAGACGGCAGGACTACAATTGAATGGAAAGACGGTGAACGATGTGAGAGATCAGCTTTTCGTTATCTTCTTGATAATAATTGGCTGAGGTCTCAAAAAAGTCTGGATAGTGACGGCACCAGGCGTGTTTACTTAGCGATATGCACTCGCATGCATTTGCATTATTTTTGGGATCGGTTTTTCCTTGCGTAATCAGATTGGATTAAAGTCTGTGCCTCTGTGGCTTCAAAACAAAGAAACGCTGATGCTGAGAATTCTCCTGTGTGAGTCGTGATATGACATTACTTATAATATCTAAAAATGAAATGAAGTGGCTTTATGGGTTTTAATTGAGGCAAAGATTCTCGCCAGAACCAAATGTTTTATGTTTATACCCAGGGGGCCTTGATCACTCAAGTACTCCCACTTATAGCTTTACTCATCCTCGGTGATACTTTCAATACAATACCAGGAGCCTACCCATGTAAAATTGGGGAATAAATTGCGTATAAATCTACCTTTAGCGTGTTTTCTACCTTTCCATATTTATTTACACGACATTTTATTTCGTCCTTGCGCAGGTATATTGGTCATGGATGATACGAATTCCACCATTATATACTCAAACTTTCATAACATTTATTAATTTTCCCTTGGGCCATTACTGTGACGACGAAATTTTCGAAGTAATGTAATGTGAGTGGCCATATATTTCACGCTCTCCGGCATTTGGCGATTTAGGGAAAGTTGGTTAGGATAATTGAGTATGAAGCTTACCGTGGACTGGTTAAGTCAAAAGAAGTTGCATCTAGCAAAATAAAATATTTTTATGGAAAAGAGAAGTTATATTTCACCTCAATTCGGCCCTCTGTGTAACTAAAGAGTTAAAAATATTCTATTTCATTTCATCAGCGTTTGACGTTCACATTTTCAGGATAGAGATTGCCTGAGAGCTTCACCTGTGATAAGCATATGTTCATTTTTACGTTAAGTATTTATATCTTTTTTGCTTATTGAGCTACTGTAATACTTGTTGCTGTAGTATTTATTTTTAGCCGTGGGGCACCACTCTTTAGTTTTACTCCCGTGAACTCATAATTTCCCACCCGATGTACAAAAACCGCAGTGTCATTTTAATAGTATGACTACCCAAAACTCATAATTCGAAAATGTGCAATTTTTAGACATTTACATAGCCGACCGCATTGAAATTAGGTCTTGGATTTTCACTGACGGTTTGAAAGAAGTATGAAATGAAAGGCATCGGAGCTAAGTACTCGGCTTTCTTTAACGGTCTGTCACCATACTGATGGCAAATTTCATTCTCGGGAATTTTTCCCTTTAATCGACTCCTGAGTGAGTTTCTACAATTCAGTGATTTATCACACACCTAAATTTATTCGTTCAGGTTTAGTTGTTTGCTGGAAATTTTTTTTACAAGTATTGATTTATGTGCACAAATTCATATCGTAAAATTCTTTGTTCTCCCTATTGCCGTAATTTCCGCTACGAAATGATATTTAAATAGGTGTAGATAGATAGTTACGAATTATACTCAGTGTTCTATCTTTTAAGATATGACGTAACCTCCGAACTGCATTTGCTAATACCCAATGTATTTAATAAAGCCTTTTCGATGGCACAACTCCACTTCCGGTAGAATTCATACTCACGGCCTTCATCTCGCGTCATAATTGGTGAACCGGTAAATTTTTAGAGCCCTCCGCTAATAATTCCGACAGATTTCTCCGTGGAAATAAAAGGATAAAAGTAAAATCCGAGCGGGGACCATTTGTCGATGGATCGGAATGACCGAAGCCTCATTCTCTCAATGGATGTGAAACGGATGTTTGGCCGGGGCAACTTTAGCGAAAAGCGTTCGAATAATAAGGGCCTCTCTCTTTCATCGCCGCCCCTTACCCCAAACCCCGCTCACGGGACCCTGCTATCTTCTCCGATGGCAGCCCCCTTTCGTTCTCCGAATCCCGCATTAATCCGACCTCTGGCATGTGGCGCAATAAATCCATCCCCCGTAATAATCCATTCCCTGAAATTCCCGAATAAGCTGGATGGAGGGAAAAGCAATAGCGCGCTCCGCCAGTCCCGTGGCGGCAAAGCGTACTAAACCCTGAACGTCTTCTCTCTCTTTTTTCTTCTCTTCTCACTCCATTCTTGACTCTTAAGGAGGTAGGTTCGCGACTGCAAGATCCGAAGAAAATATATTCTGCAAATGTAACCGACAAAATGTTATGTCATTATCTAGATAGATAACGATGGCACTATCCACTGTTAAAACAATTTTTCCTAATTTATCCAATGAAGCTCTTGGAGATTTTATGCAAGAAGATGCTCCTACATCTTCACTGTCATGCTTAAATCTAATGTGAAATATGTTTTTCATTGTACGAACCTGTTGCGATTAGCTGTAGAAACACTTGAAATCAGTATTTATTTTTTAATGGACGAGCCATAAGTCACGTTGGTTAAAAAAAATATCTGTGAGCTCACTTCGACAACGTTAGACTGACGAAATGATGAACTCTTTAATTTCGATCGTGATATCAGTAATATATGTCCTTTCGAGTGAAAAATAAATGCAAAATAGAGTAAGACCAATCTAGGTCTACAAGATAGTCTAGCGACGTAAAGACCATTCCGCTGGGAGATATTTATCTGCATTAGGCATATCCGTGAACAAACCATTGATGCCTCTCCTGAATCAACCACGAGTGCATCGAAGCATTTCGTCCCCCTGCGGAAAAATCATCCAGCTTGATACTAACTTGAAAATTTTAAGGTGCTCACGACGCCTACTTAGTTACAAAAATAATGTCTATGCCAGACTTTACCTAATACTAATGTTATATCGGAAACTTTGGCAGCATTAAAAGTTTTCACCAGGAGTAGATACTTGATTTAGATTTATTTATTCTGGATCAGTTAGAGCGAGATCGCTCTCTCTCTTACTCCAGCCCGGACTTCCTTATGGTGGTTTTAAATATTGCATTTGAATGGTACTTTTTCCAAGTTATGAAGGCAAGAATGGAAAAGGAAGACCCCGAACAAAATATATGGAACAAGTAAAGAGAGATGTGAAAGAGAAGAAATACGTAGGTGTGAAAAGATTAGCTGATAGGAGAACTGAGTGGAGAGCTGCGTCAAACCAATCCTAGGATTGTTGACCAGTGATGATGATGATGATGAATCAAATCTTTGATTCATCATTATCATCTAAACTTAAATAACATCATCATCTAAGCTTAAACTTTGTAATAAAATATGTACTTTCTAGATGAATAACACATGGTCATCAAGGGATGTTCCTTTCAGCTTTCCAGTTCTAGTCCGCTCCAATTCGAAGTAGACTCCACTCGGTCTTTGTAGGTCGATTCACTATCTTCAACTCCAGGCATTTGCCTATAAATTCCCTGGGATGACCAGCCTCCATCGAATAGAATTGACACTTAGGAAAACACACATTAGGAAATGAGAAAAAAAGGTTCAAACCCTGCTATCATTTTCAAGACTAGTAATTTTCAGGTCTACCGTCGAGATGTGCGGGCAAGCCAATCATAGGTGTTGTCATCGAGACGAAAAGAGACGCATCCATTTCCGGGTTCCCGTGCGTGAGCGTAAAGAGATAGATATAGCGAGTGGAAAAGGGAGTAAAAGAAGGCGCAGATATAAGTTCGTCCATTCCCTCTTTTTTTCTGGTCGTCGTCGTCGCTGGATGGGTCCTGCGGTGTCCGTGCGCGTGATCGCCATGGCTGAAAGGAGAGCGGATTTACGCTCGGGTGATTTGCATTCGGGTGGTGGTTGTGGGTGGATGATAGGGCGGCGGCTGGAAATGTGGGGAAAAGGTGGCCAAACTCGACGAGAAAGGAATCGGGCTAGGCCGCGGAAATTCGGGTTGTGTCCGAGGGACAAGGCGGCGAAAATTCGGCGTTTGTTACTGATCACTTCCAGGTAAGAATTACATAGGTAGATGTAATATAGATGGTTATAATATGTCCAATTCCGCACTCCACTCTGAAAAATAATCACAGATAAGTAAGTGTCTTTTGTAATTATATTTTCGATTTCGACGTGTGATTTCATGAAAAAAGTGTCTAAACACTGCGGAGGTACGTCAAACAGTTATATAACACTTGTATCATGGGTGTCATGTGAGTATCATGGGTGCACCCAATGGGGGGCAGGAGGGGACAGCTGCCCCCCCCCCCTTGAAGCAATGGTAAATTTATTTCAAAACGAAATTTTTGAAAAAAAAACATTAAATGCTACAAAAAAGTCATAGTAGTATTAAACATGTAATTAAAATAAAAAAAAATTTCCTAACAATTATTAAAAAAAACAATTAAGCGCGGATATTGAAATTTACTTCTAGAAAATATGGGTTTATAATTTTACTGTGTTACAACTTGAACAACTACGGCTTGGACGGCTTGCCCCCGCTTGATCCTGGGCACGCTCTTGTGGAGTGCCACTTAAAAAAAAACTAAGTACAATTATTTGCAATCAATGAATCGAAGGGGAATTTTTTAGCCTCAACCGTGTCCAAATAAAGTCATTTATCTATCTATCTATCTATCTGAATATAGATATGTCCAATAAAAACATAAATATTTTTTTCTTGCTTCTACAAAATATTATCAGTGACTTTTATAATCGTGCATGTCCAATAAAACATCGTGTATAGTTTTATCATTGTGATTGTCGTCTTCATTTCAGTCATCGTCGCATTTAATACAAACAATGAACATCCAATGCAAGACACCAGTATAAATTCCATTTTCTATCGCTCGGTTCAACGTAGCACATCATCGGCGCCGGCCCTTATCGTGAATCAAGAACATGCTGTATTGAACTTAACTCTCGCCAAAATTTGCTTTGAAGCGGTGAAAACCATTTTCTTTTCGTGTAGCTCAAGTACGTAGTTTCATCGTGGCGAACATGCTGTATTGAACTTTATTCTCTTCAAATAAATTGAAAAATTACAATTTTATTTTCGAGTTGATAGTGCGCTTACTTCCATAATGGCGAAAAATATGATACATAAGCCCTAAGGATGAGCCCGGAGTCGAAACGTTGGCTAATATGGATAATAGGGTGGTTTTCTATTATTTTTTTATTGCCTCAATCGAAAGATTATTACTCCTGGAGTACGTATTTCACGCCTTTAGATTTTTAAATGACGATATCTATTTTTTGCAATTAAATGAAAAGTGAAAATTTTCCAGCGCCCGAAAATGCGACGGCTAAGTATGAATGCCGGGAAAACTCCGTGTGACGTCGTTTTAGTTCCCGCTGCCGCAAGTGAGGTGACCTTGGGGCGAGGCTTAGAGCGCTGATACGACGCAGGATGCTAGCAGGTAGCAGAGTACCATGCTAGCTGGTAGCGCTTGGCTTAAATAAGGATTATTAATACCTTATCAAATGAAGAAAACTTTCTGACCTTAGCCAGTTATAATAGGTGATTATTAAGACATGGATGAAAGCTTCTCGGGTTTCCAACCGGGTCAGGGTCTGCATGGTGTAGGCCGACGTTTCGTTGGGAGACTTTCCCAACACGCTATTCACCGGGAAAAGCTCAGATTCTTCATTATTAAGACATGTTTCCCTGAGCTCTGTGCCTCTTGCATGCATTGGTAATCTCAGACGATGTAAAACTCCTATCTACTCGTATAGAAACTAGGTCCCTGTGGCGTCACGTGGAGTGGCATCGCATGGGCGCCAATCTGGCCTTTTTCAAATGAGGATAAAATTGACCGTTGCCATTCGTCTAAACCGGTATTTCTAAAACGAAATAATTTGTGTATTCAGAATACACTAATGGTGGGTAACGAATCGCAATCAATGCCTTTCGTTTTCTCTGATGAAGGAAACCACCCTATTCAACCCGGTGGGAATCCCGAGAAGAGTTAATATATGGTACCCATAATATGGTACAGGCATTGCAATGCCCATACCGTCTTCACTTATCTGTTCAGAAGTCCACTCCACTTAGAGGTCAAGTTAGTAGGCTCAGGAAGGGAAAAAAATCGGTCGATCATCCGGTCTGATTGCATGTTTAAGGTCCAAACCAATTATCGCCGTCGTGAAGGGCGCGATCTTCGATGCGGGGCCTAAGATTATAATCCTCGGCATCTCTCTCTCAGTCATGATTCGTCCTCATTCACGTGAAGGGAATATAAACGTTCTTGGGGGAAAGCGGGGGTCGGGGTCTCCCTTTCCACCATTTTCCCTCTTCCATTCATATCCCTTCTCACCTTCTCCCCCTCCCCCCCTCGCCTCTCCCCACGTTCGCAGAGATGCTGAAGGCGGGTACACAGAACCAGCCCTCACTGCCTGTCCCTTTAACCCTTCCACAACCTCGGCATGGATGCGTTCTCGTGTTGGGCATAAGGGGGCGTTGCCCTCGTGTTTAACCCTTCCCAAACCCCTAGGCACCTTCCTACCCTTCATTCCAGAACTAGGGATGCCAACCCATGAAATTTTGATGCGCGGGATTGTTAGTTCCCATGGTAACAGTGACCGGTGGATAGTGATATGAAATAGGTACCCTAGTATTAATAACTCAGAGTTGAGATCTTGGGGACGCGATGGAATCGTCCGATAAGTAATCAAAATAAACAGGTTTTCGTTTACGCTTGCGTCACCCGATAAAGATATTTCGCCTCAATGGGAGTTTAAATAATATTTTTTTAACGCACGCTCTCAATGGTAGATGATGACGACCCTCCAATTACACTTGGTATTTGAGTCTAATCAAGTTGGACTAGATGTTTTCAGCTAACTTTGGTGTTCCTAACATTATATTCATCTTATATAAGCTTACTTTTTGTTAGTTTTTTTGGAAATTATGAGAATAAGCATAGCATATTATATTATACGATGACGACGACAGGATATTATTGACTTATTTAGGAATGATATTTTATATTAGTGATTATTGGAATGCAATTTTGCTCTAAGAGCAAGCATAAAAGTGGCCAGTGTTGAAAGATCTTTTCAAATTTCGGGTGACCGTCTTAGAATCCAGAGATAGTTGGCAGCCCTGTTCACAGCCTCAGAATTACTCCCCCAGTCCTTTAGCCGCCCCATTATTTTTCCACTTTCCTGCTCTCTCTCTCTTGCCCTTTGCCCCCGACGTTCGCCTATCCCTCATTCCGTGTTTTCCATAGTCCGAGATATGCTCGGTCATCCGGACAATCTCCTGCCTCCAATGCCTTGCTGTAATGGTCCCCGTTGTTGTTGAAACACCTAATGGTATCTCAGCTTTACTTGCCCGTGAACTATGGAAGAGGGGCGAAGGATTTGGCTCTTGGTGTGGTAATATTCCACAGGTTTTTCAAAAGCTCGTCGATGGTCTAGCTCCAATCAGCCTCTATAATAAGTATAATTATGTTGAAGACACTCGAATGTTTGACCATTTAAATTATCCAGGATAGTACTGTTAGATAGCATAATAATATTCGATTATTCCAATATTACAGCGTTATTATTTTTAATTATTTGGAGGGTTAACCGGGTATGGGTAAAAAAAAATCCTGTTTCCCAGACCGCGGCGCTCTTTTATCTCATCTTCAGTTTTTTTTTCATTTTCCATGCCGGAACGGATTATTGTTGTCGTAATGCGGTATTTCATTAAAACGGTATTAAGAGTGCTGCTTAAAAATGCAACTAAATTTATTAGTGATATCGTTGTCTAACGGATTTAAAATACAATCCGCTTTTATTACCAGCTTGGTCCAAGAGGAAATAGGTGAATATTTTAATTTATTTCTTTTGGTTCTGCAAATTCAGTATTCAGTATTTATACTCCGTTAATTAAGAAGAGATGTAAACGAGATTCAGTAATAATATGAAAGGAAAAGATTGAGAAAACAAAAAAATTGTGTTAGAAGAATTTTATTTTTTTTATTTATCTGTCATAGTCTAAAAAGTAATGTTCGAATATGATTGTTATAGACTCCTTATTTTAGTTGAGATATCTCGGTGCTAATTGTATCCGATCCGATCCTTTTCGATATTAGAATACATATCTGTGGTAATTCATTACGTTGCGTATACATTTTAAGCCCGAAGTATATGGTCTTTTTAATATTTTTTCGGTAGGGTTCATCTTCAATTTTTTGTCCTCTGTTTGCTAAGATACATTGTTTTTCATCCATCTGTGTACGTCCATTCTTTTCCAAAACGTATAGGAAGTTGTTCAAATAGGTATCGACATGGGAATGGTCATTTACTCATGCCTAGGACCGCATCGATGGTGAAATATCCTCTCATTCTCAATGTCCGCATTGTATGTATTCATAAATTTCGTCTCAGCTGTGGTCACTTTCCGATTGATAGCTCAGTCTTTCATATGAAAGAGGTATTTTTGGGGAGCAATTTTTTTCCGCTCCAAATCCATTGTTGACTCTGTCCGAGTCAACTTCGTCCTTCCTCCCATTCTTATGGGAATCGTAAGGGAGAAAATCTCAGCCGAATAGCACGGGTTTCCCCATCCACCCGGGAGAGGGCTTTGTTTCGTCCATAGCACGTGGAAAATAGGGGGCCCCCATTCAGTCGGCCAGCCCCGAAAGGGGTGTGAGTCCCGGAAGGGGTTGTTGATCCCTTCGTAATAACGTGTGTAGGTTTTTTTTTGTACGAGGGTAAGGGAAGGACCCTAAGAGTCCCTAATCTCGCTATACTTCACCGGTTACCGTTCCAGTTGAGCATTGCGGGTTGTGCCTACCGTCCCAATCGTACCATTGGCAGGCAACGTTGAACCAGTGGTTGCCATTCTTTATTTTTTATTTCTACATCTACATAATACCCTGCGAGCCACCTCTAGGGTGTTTGGCAGGGGGTGACAAATCACCAACATGCAGCATGCAAGAGGACCGCCACATGCACACGGCACGGCCATAGAAATATTACGCACACTAGAAAAATATACATGCTTATTCATAAAAAAATTGCTAATGGTTAGTGATATTTAGAGCAAATACATGCAAGGTTAGAACTATGAAAAAACATACAATGAGTGATCCTAGCGAGCGACGCCATTGATCCTATCAATTGAGACAAACGTTGCTATCCTTAATTATACGAGGGAAGAATGACATTTTAAATCTCTCTGTTTTGCAGTCTATTTCTTTTATTATATTCTCATGATCGCGTCTACTATAGTACGATGGTAAACGAAGGATATGATTCACATCGTCTGAGAAAATATCTTCTTCGAATTTCCTAAGTAAGCTAAGCCTATTTATTCCTATATCACCGAATACAGCACACATTGGCCATTTTACATCGGGGTGATCGATAAATTTAACAATTATACGAGCACGAACATCCTTGCTCTGGATAGGGGAAACCTATCCGGGCGGGACTCGAACCTGCGGCCTTTTTTTGGCAGATGGGGACTTAACCCCGCCGCTACCGAGGCCGGCAAATTTGTTTATTTACAAGATTTTCGTTTGGTCTGCTCCACTGAAACCCATATCTCGCGGCATTGGATCATTCACCAGGTCGATTTTCGATAGTTTGACAGCTTTACCGTTTCGTGTGCAACTAGCATCGTGATTTTCTAGAATCTTATTATACTTATGACCCACTATATAATTAATTCATATGGTACTAGTTTGCTGCAAGCTCTCATTTGAATTGAGTGGTGGTCGGTATGTAATATAGCTTTCAACGTCTGCTTTAAAACATTCACTTAATAGATTGAACTCAGGATATCCTCCATCCATCCATATTCTAATCCATCTTGTGGTAAAATATTGTAGCAACAAGAAATTGTTCAATTGAATTGTGTGGCTGAAAAGTCCACGCCCCCGAATGGAATTAATGAGTAATTTATTTGGCCAAACTTAATCTATACCAGAGTAGTCTAATCTACTGTAGGATGTCTTTTAAGTAGACTATAAAGGGTCCTTGGAATATTTTTACTAAAATATATTTCAGAATTTTAACAGTAATATGTCATATTTAACTTCATAGAAAGGTAAAGCCCCCTAAAGTAAAAAAATGTATCCCTAGTCTGAAGACAAATATAAACTGGTCGCTTGAGGCTCTTGATTCGTCTCTTGCCATATCCTTCCTTTCACGTTTGGTTATCTAAATAATACTCTTTGCTGTAATCAGTTTTAAATGCGTCTCAGCTCGTGTGTAGATTTTTACTTCAATATGCTTCGTAGGAAGTGGCTTTGTGTACAGCACTCTGTGCCTTACACCTCTGACTTCTATATATAAAAAAATGAAATCATTTCTTCCCGCCCCCCCTCCATTCTCATCCTTTTCCCCCATCCCGTTCCACGGCATATTTTCTCGGCGTGCCCCGCGGGTATCCCAGTTATACATAACTGCATCCCCTTTTCGGTCGTTAAATCGAAGCCGCAGTCACGGAAGGGTTTTCCTAGGCTCGCCAGTCCGAAGCGGTCCCTTTGGCCGCCCCCTCCCCACCCCTCTTCCCCCTCCCTATTGGTCTATTCCCCCCGCACCACCGGCCACCTCCGGAATCCCCCAAAACTCTCCCACCATTATTCTCTCGGTGTTGCCTTGTTTATCGATTTTGTCATTAGATCCTGAGGTCCTGATATTTAGTCCGCCGCCATTAATTATCGTGTATGGACTTGTCTCCAAAGGGATGCTTAACGTGAATTAATAGCCTGCATCGGAATTGATAATGGATTCAAGGCTTCGAAGGGGACGAAAAAAAGTCAGATCTTTTGTTCTAGGTACGTGCGCGATCAAGTAACAACGAGAACTCGACTGTGTTCACGCATCACTTGTTTTTAACGATCTCCGTGAAGTCCATGAACATGGCATGTGATGGCAAACACGGCTTTTTCCTGGGATTTTTTCACACCACTTGAATTTTGTTATTATTATCGCGTTTTGTTTAAGGTTATTAGATACTTCTGAAGTTGTGATATGAATCTTTTGTTTACCTACGCGTAAGAATACGTTTCTACTTCTTCATTCGAGTTCTTCATGTATGATAAACTATTAGGCGCAAATCAGTGTATGTAAAAGAATTATGCTTAGAAAGGTAAAAAAATGGAATTTTTTTCTATCATTTCATCTACAATTGTGCTCTTTACGTGTGAAATATTTATTTATTAAAACCATTTTTCATGCACAGCCGTGACGTCAAGTTGAAATTAAAATTTTAACAATAACATAAAATGAGACGAAATGCAATGACAATATAAAAACTGACGAGAATAAACCAGAGGAGAGGGGAAAAAATTAAATTAGCTGACAGATGGGACAAAGCTTGTGCGACGAAATTGTTGCATGATAAGTAAAAAGGGTAGATGGTGGGAGGGATTGAGTTTAGAAGGGAGGAGAGGCGATATAAAGGAAAGCACTTGCTTATGGAGATCCTGGGAATAGGCAGATGGAGCAGGAAGATCGAGCGAGTGGATCTCTTTGGTATTCTAAAATTATATCTAGATGATAATCTAAAAGTAGTATGGGGAAGTCGGAAGTTGAGTTTAGGGTCTTATGTAAATATATTTTAATCTCGAAATCAATTTTTGTATTTTGAATACCTTCACACGGTTTTTCCGACAATGATTCACTATTCATACAATGATAACCACAATGATTACAATGGTACATAACTCTAGCTGGCGAGGTATATCAATTAGCGCCTGGCCTTTGTGCTATTAAATGGGAGGCATTGGAGATAATGTTTAAGGGAATATCCCCTTTCAGGTAAGAAGTCAGGTCTGCTGTAAGATAGCAGAGTTAAAATGGGTTACCTATTGGGGCATCATTTTCGTTTCGCCTTTCTTTCAGGATATTTTCTTCATCACCTACCATTCATTTGCGGTTGTTCTCATCATTGTTTACTTATGCATATGAATGGAATTCGGAGTTTTGACAGCGTAATGACCATTTTCCTCTATATTGTTTACGCAAACAATTGTAAGCCGTGAGCCGCTTCCCAGCGATGACAAAGGTATTGTAAAGATTGGATGAAAGGCAGTAAGTTGCTCCTGTTAGTTTTTCTTTGTCTCTTCTTTCCTTTTTAGTGGCGACAGGCTTTTCAAGTACTGAAAGTTGTGTTACTTGATGCTCATTAGGATACAATATAACATATACAATTAGTATCAATGCTTTACTAGTTAGCAATGTCTACCTGCTGTTCTATATTTTCCGCAGTTCAATGAAATTGGACGATGTGCGGTTTAATCTAAGAGCGTGAAATGCGTACTCCAGGAGTTATCTTTCGAATTAGGCAATAAATAAATACTAGGAAACCACCCTATTCATCTGTAGGTGCACCCCCATGTGTCTGGATGGGCTCCCAGAGGGGTTTGTAAGAGAACCGAGGTCGTTTATTGCTTGCCCTGTATCTATTTTTTTAACCTCTGTGTGTGTCAAAGGCCTCCTCACTTCCTCCAAAATCCCTTGCCTGGACCTCGCCTGAGCGTCTCTCCACCCACGGCCATTGATCGCGTGACGCATTGACGGGCTCAATGATTGTGCTGCCCTCCAGAGGTGAAGAGCGACACTGACATCCTGTCTCTCTCCCTCTCTCTCCTCTCCCGTCGCTGGCCAATTTTATTGTCCCCCTAAATGCTTCAGGCAAGGGGACTGCATAGAAGAGGCAAAATTCCTTTCCATAGAAGCCTGATTTCTGTTGCCTCATCGGTCGCATTTTAATCGGTTTTCAGAAATGTCCGCGGAGCGGTGAATACTGCAATGCGATCCACTTTTTTTCAAATATTTTGCCGTAACATGTTCGTCATGGCGAGGAATAGCATTGAAAAATAATGAATTTGATGGATCACATTATCACGTGTGTAAATATCGGTTAACATCACTAATTGTAGCTTATTTCCACGTGAAACTCGGATCAGTTTGTCCGTCAGCGGCGCGAGTTGGTGACTTTTGTAGACCCATTTAAATGCGCGGTGGGTGACAACGCATTTAGAGCCCGACTTGAGGATCCTCTTTTGTAAAGGCTGCTATACACGGTGAATGTTCATGCGAATGGACATGCTGAATGCACTAATTTTCACTTAATGACCATGCGCATGACGGTTCATTCGCGAATTTTCCCGTTGTGCACGGCGAATGATTTCATTCGCATGATCAATCACCGTGTAGAGCCACCTTAATATTCGTGGCTACAGGTTTGGCTCCCAGCTACAACAATATAGCGTTGCCGTTTCGCCGGATGATTTTGGTTGCGGTGTAACGATCGTCCATCTCTCCATGCCCACACTGGAGGGGGAACATCTATAGTGGCGAATAGTTATATAGGGTGGAGAAAACTTGTGCCGAGAAACTTTAGTCGGTTTCTTTAGAACCAAAATTACTGATGATGTTTTTGGTCGAAAACATACAATTTTTAAGCGACAGTAACGTTTTTGCCATTCGCTCCGATTCGCCGTGAGTTTGCCCTGTAGTCGGAGACTCATTACCTCGGATACTTTGTCTGCCTGAGATCGCGATGTTTCCAAGGTATTTCGCTATGTTAGTGATAGCGCATTCGAGATAAGTGTGGAAATTACCATTTTTTGTTCATATTTTATTATGGATTATTCTTTTTTTATGTTTTCAGTGGCTGTGAAACCAAGACTTTCTCTCAGGGCGCAACGGTCTTAAAACTACGAATACTAGGTCTAATCATCTTTTTCCTTAGATGACATACACGTGAAGTTAGAAATCGCTGAGGATTTGAGTTTATCAAATAAATAATTACTGCTTTAGGGGAAATTTCCCGTTTGAGAGGGTAAATTGAATAACTCCATCAACAAATTCTCTTATTCTTGCTTTTTAATTTAATATACATTAATTTTTTATCAACGTCAACATTACTGTCCTACATTTGAGGCACAAAGAGAGACTTCAAATCTTCAAGCTTGAAATAATCTCAAGCTGAAGCATCAAATATGGTACAGCCTTAGCCAGTAGGTATTGTTTCTGTTATTCAACGGTTGTGATTCTGCATAATCATACAATAAGGAGTTTTGATAATTTATTTGTGTTGAGCGATGCTCTTCATCTAAAAATATTCTCTCCCGCATGCTAAGTGCTATTTAAAATGCAGTTTCTAGCGATTACAGAGCTTTCAAAAACAATCGGAGGAACGGCTTCGCTTCTTCCGCATAGTAATGCTCGAATCAAGCCGTTGTTTTAATTCACCCCTGCTCGAATGTTTCCGTGGATGTTTTTTCAACGAATCGAAAAGATATCTGAACTGGATGCGGTACCCGAGTACGTTTAGGATTTGTTATTCATTGGCTCCATCCTCGAGCAGATTTTAACTGTTTGCCGCACGTTTTCATTCCTGAAAAAAAGCCGCGATATGTGGTTCTTGAATTCAGGTCAAACACGAGCGCCGGCTAAAAACGAAGGATGTAACTCATGGGATTTGGGGTTCAAGGGACAGAGATAGCTCTGTAGGAAAAAAATGAGAGGAGGAAGAATTTTTTTGTCGAATTCCCTCGCCGCGGATGAATAAAAAAATCGATGGAATTGCGCGGAAGTCTTTCCTGTTCGTTTATCTATATATGTAGCGTGTAAGTAGCTTAGGAAATTTCCCATGCATTGCGGGATCCGCTTGGGCTAAATCCGTGAAATTCATTCCGTATTGGACTCGGCTAGGATGGTCGAAAGTGTTGCTGGCATGGCCTGCTTTCGTTCCCGCAAATTCCTCAGTTGGTGTGAGGCGGTGACTTTTATCATCCGCTCTCTTTCTTCAAGTTATGAGGAGGCTGGACACAATGGTAGGACTACCGCTCCGCGTGTCACGACGGCTACGGTTTGACCGTGGGAAATCGTCTGTATCTGTGAGAATTCTCTTTCGCCATTTACTGCCTGGGTGGAAGTTTTGAGGTGGCCGGGAAGGCAGGTCTCTACGGAGGATCTTCGAGACGTTTTGAAGGTGCTAGCCGTCAACCAGGATCCTTTCATTCGAATACATCTTTCATCCATCTCACCTCCATTGGAATTTTTAAAATCGTTTTTCCATCCCTCGGTTCCCTACCTTACCCTTAAATCCTGCACAAAATTTGTTATCCATAGTGAGAGTTGGTGTAACATGGATATTTTGAGGCGTTACTTCGCGAATTTACTTCATGTTGAATAAAAAAACATTTTAGATTGCACATAGATAACTTTAATCTCGACCATTTTCGTCACTGGTCGAGATTCAAGCTATCTTTGTGTAATTTACATGGTTTTTTTTGTTTCAACAGTGGTAATTTCCGAAGAGTATATCTTTTCCTTAACAGATTAGTCTCCCACCATGGTTTCGTCCCCTACTAAAACATCGAAAGTTTTACTGTCAATTTAGCTGTCAAGGGTACTCTTCTACTAAGTTTAGTCTGCTAAAACTTTCGTGCAGAAAATATGTAGAAATTTTTTTGACGTTTTTAAAAGTTATTTTTTTAGATCCTCATATCTTATCATGCTTATCATCGTTCAACTGTTATAGGTTTCTTGTCACATACCTCTCCGTTCAATCCTCAAATAATGTAATCTCTAAAAGCGGTCGCGTTTTTCCTTTTTATTCTTTATTGCTTGGTTTACGAGGTCACCAATTTCTGATTTTGCCGTTATATAGGCATTCGAAGATTGTAATATCTCCATTTGTGACCGATTTGGCCTCCTGTTTGTCCATTATCTGTTTTTTTTTCGTTTGGAGACTTGAGCAGAATCGGAGGTACATGAATTTAAATGGTGTCTATGACATTTATATTGATAGATAGCTCGGGCAAAATTTCCAGTGAGTTGTTATCAATTTTTTTTTAACTCCGACCAGTATATTTGCAGACAATCTCTTGATATAGACTATTTCTGAAAGCGCTGTTTAGAACATTTGTCTTCATTGAAAAAGAATATTGGTGATTAAATTTCAAGCGTATTCTTATCTTCGGCTCGAGACCCTAAAACGGTTAGTTTCACCGAGGAGCACAATAATATAAACGGATAAATATTAAAAATTATTATATTGAAATAATATTTTCAATTCAAACGATTTCAACTACTTGGTATTTAGTTTTATCAGAAAAACGATGTGGTAATGTTTTGTCGCGGCAAAAATTAAATGAGAGGAAACAATTTCTTAACATCTCCATGATAACTCAGAATTTTCACGCAAAGCATGCATGGCGGGAAGTTAAGAAGTTTTTCATTTCAATATCCCTAACTTCCCTCTTTTGTTCCTCTCTTTTTGCGGCTGCCGCAATTCATTTGTTTATGTTCCCTCTACCCTCTACCCCCTCTTTCTTCTTTTCCTTATTTTCTCAGCATTCGCACTCTCGAAAAAAATCACCTTCCTCCGTATTTATTTCCTCTCTCCATTTATTCTTTTCCGTATTTTTATCGCTCTCGCGCCTTCCTCCCGTTTTTTTTTATCTCCTCACTTCGCTCCCCTTATCTTTTTCTTATCCCTCCCTCGCTTCTTCTCCGTGATAATTTTTTTCCATTATTACCCTCTGTCTCCCTTCCTTCCCATCTGCTTTCATCTCATTTTCATCTTCTCCATTCAAAACTTCTCGGCACTGGTTCACTCATCCTTTCCACGATGAGTTTCCTTCTTATTCTCCGCTCTACAGTGAGTCTCGTAGTTAAACCCATAATAATCCAATGTTGCTTCTAAGCAAGGCCGTAGCCAGATAATGTTTTCGGGGGGGTTTATGGAATAGTAGACAAACATAAAATTATTTTTACAAGATAAATAAAATAGCGTATAAGGTTTAATATACATATTTATTATAAACCCTTAAAGGAAAATATAAAAAAAATATTTTAAAATTGAATTTAGCCTTCCAGCTTTTTTTTGCAGCGACCAATGAATTAACTCCTCGGTGTCGATGTCGATGCTGCGGTCCCACAGGAGGCTCATAAGTCACTCACCTCTATACTAATTCACAGTGCTTTTATTTCACACACTGCACTACAACTACACACACTGCACCTAAAAATTCGCTTAGATAATTATTGACTTAAGTCGCATTGGACTACTAGATGTCCCTGCGCCTGTATATAATATTGTCGTGTGAGCACCAAGCGAGCATAAAGTATCTTTTTAATTTTTTTCATTTCGGGGGGGGGGGGGGAATCAATCCCCCTTGATTCCCTCCCTGGCTACAGCCTTGCTTCTAAGTAACATCAAAAATGTATAATTTTTCAGCTCAAATCGGGAAAGTAGATGTTCTTTTGTGCAGTAAAGTTTAATGGCGAAATAGGTATCTGCCACAATATTTTAGATAATGTAGAAATGTTTCACATTTTCAAAGTGAGAAGTGTTGAAATTAAATTTCTGCCTTAGGTTAGAAAGGGTGAAAATGCCTTGTTATTACCTCGGTTATCCGGTGTACCCGGTTAATTGCAACATATCGCACTAATTATTTTTATGCCTCTGAGAAATCTCCCAATGAACTTCATTACCCGGGCTTATCAGATTGTCGTACCCTGCATTTTGTAATGCAGATCAGGCACCTACTGTAAGTAATTCGCTTTGAATAATAACAGATTAAATACGCTGGAATATGTTCATAAGGACTTTTTTATTTTAAATGTAGAAAAAATATTTATTGTACAACCTATTCAAAGTACTTTCGTGACTCAAAATATTCATTTTCAAAGACCGTGTATTGGTTGTTTACCCGTGGCCAGCGTTTAAGCAGGTTCATGATTATACTGCGTACCAGTATCATAAATCACCGCTCCATTATGGCCCCCCTATTCTACCTAAACGCCCTTAAATTTTTATGGTGGGCCCGTGAAACAAAAATATGGAACAAAAAAATATTTAAAAAAATATATTTTAAAAGTTAGACTACCCTACTACAAATGGAGTATTTATGTGAATTTATTTGCATTAATAGTTCATGAAGTAGTTCATCTCCTCCTTGCCCTTGTTTTTTTTTTGTATGATTTTCATAATGTTTCTCTCCTTAATTGTTCATTAACATTATTTTTGATTTTTTTCTAATTCGCATCTTTATTTTTTTCGTCTTTATCTATTTTCCTTGTACCTGATTTACATCTTTCTGTGCAACCCTGACTTATTCTCTTCTCATTACAATACTTATTGGCACTTCCAGTCAATGATACTCTTTATCTCCTTGCCCAATTTATTCCTTTCGGCCCCTTTCTACATCTTTCTATTGCATTTTCCCTTATCAAGCCCCGATTTTTTCATCCCCTATTTCTCGCTAAGATTCAACTATTCTCTGTCCATCTTCTCTCTGATAACCGTTCTGCTAGAATCCCTTATTTGTGTTATTCATTTTTTTTAAATTTCTTCCGTATTATCTCTTTTATTTGCTTGCTCAATTTTTCTCTCATATCTTCTTCTCATTCTATTCCATGCCTTTGGTGTTGTGATTGCTCCTCCGCATATAAATTTTAGACTTTTCTTGGCAGGAGGAATGCTGCGTAAGAGTGGCTGATTCCCCGATATCTCCGCCATTGTTGGTGTCCCCAAGGTCTTCCTGGCCTTGTCACGCTTCATGTGATTTGAAAACTAATGGTTTGTAGCACGTGTAAAAAGTCTCCTTAAAAGATACGATCATTTTAGATCTATCGAATGCTACTACTTACATGATTTCGTAATTGATTCGTCAACAGTTCATCCAACCTCCCTCGTCTGTATCTGTAAGACACATTTGTTCGTGGGGATGGGGTTGGTTAGATAGCCAGTGTTTTTGGCACACCCATTTCGTGGGCTCGGGGTCAAATCCTGAAGTCGAAGTTTTTCCAGGTATTTTAGTAGTTGCATGCTTTGTGAAGATCACGCCCAGCACAGCTATCTATCCGTCGGTAGGGACGGTAAGCTGTGGGCCTCTTGGATCTGGCTAATGCCGACGCACGGGTTCTCACCACCCATCCATCCTACTATTCCAACGGCCAAATAATATAAGCTGCCAGTTCTCTTCTTGAAAAACCTGTATACCGTGTATTTTCATGCGCAACCTCTGTACATCGTCCGTATGTTGGTGCTCTTTTATTTTCGCAATTGCAAGCCGTCATAAATCGTTGAAAATTCTAAAGACGACACCAGAAATACAAATTATGCAGAAAATGCAAATAATATTGAGTCGTAAAAATTAGTATCCGCGGAAATCAAAGAGGTCTTCGTATAGTTAAGCCAATGAAAGGATCTACTCATCGTCTGCTATCCCCATTTTTCTGCTTATTGTTTTCTATTCTTCTTATTTATCTTCTTGCTCAACTCTTTATCAAATTCTCCACTTTTTCTTCTACCCCGCTCCATTTCCTTGGCGTAAAAATTCTCTCCACCACGCAAGATATCCTTCCATGCACCCCCAATGTACTTATGTGCGGCACTGAAGTGAGAAGGGGGTGAGAGTTTTTCTCCCCCCATTTTTCTACTGTTTGTTACGATGATTAGATGTTCAAAGATCATCAACTTCGTAGGAAATCTTAGTTTATCATTCCACATGTTGTTCCTAGACATCTCTCCGCGAAAAGTTAACTTTCTACTTTTGTTGTCCATTCGTCTTATTTATCTTCTTGCTCTCTTCATCGTCTCCTCTTTTTTCTCTCTCCCCGCTCCGTTTCCTTATCGCGAAGATTCTTCCCAACTCATTTAACCACCCATGCACGCCAAAATGTATTCGCTGTACTGAAGCGAGGAGTGGGGTTTTGCTATCCCTATTTTTCTACTTCTTGTTATCTATTCTTCTTATTTCTCTTACTCAACTCTTTGTCATCGTCTCCTCTTTTTTCTATATCCCCGCACAATTTCCTCAGCTCGAAGATTCTCCCCACCACATTCAACCACCCAAGACATCCTTCCATGCGCACCAAAATGTATGCACGGCTCTGAATCGCGTTGGGGATGAGGGTTTTCCTTTCCATATTTTTCTACTTTATCTCTTTCTCCTTCTTGCTCAACTCTTTATCATCGTCTCCTCTCTTTCTTTCACCCCGTTCCATTTCCTTAGCGTGAAAATTCTCCCCACCACCAAAGAAGTCCTTCCATGCACCCCCGATGTATGCACGGTACTGGAGTGGGGAAGGGGGAGTGGAGGGTGGTTATTTTTTTTAGGAGGGTAGTTGTTGGCGAGGGGTGGGGTGGGTGGTGGTTTTGGAGGGTTTCTTGGGTTCACACATAAACGCCCTTTTCTATCTCCTCTCTCTCGCTTCGTTCCCCCCCCCCCTAGCCTCCCCAGTCCTCATCACCAGCCAGGGCCTTTCCTTCCGTCTACGCCTGAGTTTTCATTTCCTCTCGAGCGTTCACACAAAGGGAGAGATGAGTTATCTCCCCCCCTTCTCGAATGCGCCGGGATCTTCCTCTTTCTCTTCCACAGCAACATCGCCCTCGTCCCTCCTTCAGTTTTTACTTCTTTACACATTTTCTTGATGTTTCTTAGCCAGTCACACGAAGCAGATGCAAGAGTTGACAGTAAGCGAATATCTTCAAATACTAAGTAATTATTGTAGTATTTAGAGAATATAAAATAATTTAAAATGCCTGTGACTTTACAGTGATCATATAAAAGAAAACACTTAGCATATTTCTATGACTTTTACTAAAATACGTATTTATACAGGGATTTTTTGAACACAGTGAATCATATATCCTCATATTTGAAGATATTTAAATTATTGGTTTTGATATCTCTATTTGTTATGATTGGGAGTATCAAATTTCCGCAAATTTCAATTTATTTATTCAGCCATATCCGCATCCTTGATTTTAATAAAAAGTACAAACTATGTTTACAGATTATGCATTAAATTTCATGTGGTCTTTATCTCAACCATGTAAATGCAAATCGTTTAACTGGACAGATATTTCGATGCTCGCAAAATTTCGGCTTTCCTCTAGTCGTGATATAGGGAAAATTTGAGTGGGTTTATGGATTGACTTAAGTATAGTTCGCATTATTTTGATTGAATGGTGGAATACAGTCTAGGAAAGTGGGAGGCCGGGGTGTTAAGTGAAATGAGCTTGATTCCCTTCATGTGAACATACTTTGAACGGTATTTTACCTGCGTAGTAATATTTTATTTTTCTACTGTTAAATGTCGTTAGCTTAGAACGATCCTTCATAAACCATGCTCTAAAGCAAGGTGTGCGTTTCTCTTTCAGCTCTTCCTCAGCATCGCCTCAGTTCCCTTCATTCCATTTCTCTTTCTTCTCCTTGCGTGAAGGGGGCGCGGACGACGTAGCGCATAAATTGAGCGGCTCCAAAGCGTCCCATTAAACGCCACGTTTCTCCGCTTCCCCCATGGGCCCTGTTGGGAGAGCTCTGAGGGGGCGAAGAGAGGGAGACGAGAGGTGGGAACAAAGCTGAGTTGCGGCGAGCTTGTGAGAAAAGAAGGGGATGATGATGTGACAGATGGACTGGGAAGGTCGGGAGCTTCCTCGCGGTACGTTCGGGTGAGGCGATGCAAAGGAGGTTGTGGTCTAAGGGGATTTTTGCCATCGAAATACGCGGTGTTTTGGAAGGAAAGAGGTGTACAGTGAAACCTCTCATTTACGGACACTAACGGTCATCAAAAATGTGTCCGTAAGTCGGAATTGTGATGTCCATAAGTCGGAGGTGACCTAGGAAGGAAAATCTAATTTTTACGCTGAATATTATAACGCAAGTATTATAATCTAGGAATTAATCACAGCTGAATGAAATCCTTTTTTTTTTAAAGCTCAAATTTTCAGAGATCTGTCAGAAAATCCATTGTGATGGTGTCCATAAAAGAGTAAAATTGTGTCTAAAAAGTGTCCGTGTCCGTAAGTGGGAGGGTACGTATTCTAGAGGTTCTATCCTCAAGCAAATGCGATTCGTCTGCTGGGGAATTGAATTTTGCCCTAAAGTCAGAGGTGTCCGTGAACAGAGGTTAAACTGTAATTACATGCTTCAAAAGTTCATTCATTCAATGATCCAGCGTGAAGGTTGGTTAGAGAAACGTATGGGGATTGAGCTATCCCCGAGTTACTCTGTGCCGCAGAGGAATATGAGGATTATTGTCCGTCCAATCTTGGTGCCCTTGCACAAAAAAACCAGGATATGTTGCGTAATTTCGTTGTTGGATCACTAGAAAATCGTTAAGCTTGCGTTAATTTGAGATAAAATTTTATGAGATAAAGGACACCTAGACACTTTTCTCTGGTAAAAATCCTTATGTACTTCCATCCATCCCATCTGTTGGAGTTTTTCCGTCCATAACATTCAAATTTATGGGATAACTGCGATATAAGCGATAGTGTAGACTAATATGAATTTTATCCTCGCTCAGGAAATTTTTTGGCGCGGAACTCCCACTCATGACGACAGACGTTCACATACTGGCGGTGGAAGGTATTTTCCTGAGCTGCCTCGATTATTCCTAGTGAGCTCTTCAACTACTGCCCTCGTCCGTTAGCTGGTGCTTCAAGAACCCCTTGTCGCCTTTTATTAAAATTGGGCTAAAGACGACGTCAGAGTTCTCTCCACCCTCCATTCGCCTGACGTCCCGACGCGACGGTGCTAATGACCCAAAGCGACGGTCGCCTTAATCAAATATAACCAAACAATCTTTTATCCATTGCTTAATACTCATTTCACGAGTAGGAACTAGCGTTATATGTACAATGGGCTTTGATATACCATTATCTATCAGCTCTATTTCTAGTTGTGCCTCGGAGAGGCCGCGAGGGTCGTGGGCATTATAAGGTGGTGTAACAAAAAAGAGACCTGTGTCAAGGGTCAGGCAGTGATCCAAAGAGTTTTTCTTCCGCACGCTGAACTATATAATCTTCCTCAATCCCGGGATGCGTTCCCTTCTCTCTAATAATGCGTGGGAGCGCGGCTAGAAAAATTCCTGAGCGAGTTTCCAATTTATGATCCACGAGCTACGGTATCGCTTGCATCGAAAGATTATGGAGGGATGAAACCTAAAGGGATGCCGAAAAAAATTGGAGGATGACTTCTTTTGACTTTATTTTCTATTATGGATCTTGAGACGATGATTTTTCTTTAACCTTGAACTTCAGAAAGTAAGGCTTTTATTCCTGATAGATCTAGTGAAACTTGGATATCCCAGAAGGGGGGAGGGTTACAGCCCTCCCTAGCTCCTATCTGGATCCGACGCTGTGTACTATGCATGGAGAAATAGTAGAACTCAACTCCTGCCGAACACTCTAGAAGTGGTAATCACGGTACCTTGCAGCTATATACCATTGTGGATCAAGTCACTGCGGGCGATGCTTCATTCCTGATATTTACTAGCGTAACGATGGCTGGGAGGGCGCCTCTGCTTCCCCTCTATTGAGAGAACCACTACACTTGGTGAAGGGCGGAAGAGAGGACCTGCCTCTCATCTCGTCCCATTAATAACCATTGATGGAATAATGAGATGGGGAAAGAGGGGCTGAAAGGAACGGAGGCTGGAGAGGAGCCGATTGATGCGAAGAGGAGACTTGATTGGCAGCGAGAGAAAAAAGTCTGGCCGGCATTAAGATGTGAGAAAACGGCGAAAGCTTTGCCTCAAAGATAGGTAATGAAAGGGAGTGCGCGGGCAAGGAAGCCATGAACACACTGTATTTTTGAAATTCATAGAATGATTATGGAAAAATATATCCATCTAGTCTCATCATCATTGGTGAAGAATCGTAAGATTGGTTATACGAAGCTCTCCACTCAATTCTCCTGCAAGCTAATCATTTCACACCGACCTATCTCTACTTTTTCATATCCTTCTTTGCCTGTTCCATATATTTCATTCGAGGTCTTTCTTTTCCGTTCTTGCCATGTACTTGTCCCTCGACGATTGTTTTCATCAGACCATCATGTCTCAAGATATGGCCTTTAAGGTTGTTCCGTCTTCTTGTCTATATTTTCATGAGGCATGTCTTCTCTGCTACTCTTCTTAGGATATCCTCAATACTTACTCGGTCGATCCATTTGATCCTCATGATTCTTCTGTAGCACCACACAGCAAAATAAATATTACCCTTCTCGAGATAAAATGGCCTTTTTATTTTAGAGCCGAGAAAATGTTTGAAAATACTCTATTATTAACAGTATTCTACCGTTGGTTGGTTTGCATGGAGTATTTAAGAAATATTCTGGCAGTCTCTCCTCCCTTCGTGGCCTTACCTCTTCAATTTATAATAAAGCCTGCTCCCTTTCATTATATCTAAAAATTGTATTCTATTCCTTCCTGTTTCCCTCGTTTACCCTACATTCTACCCTCTAACGCAGTTTTCAACATCCCCTCCCTACTAAGTACTCGCTCCATCCATACAATTTGTCTCCTCCGTATCTCATCTAGAAGCTGCCTCTCCTCACCCACCATGTCCAGCACTTCGTCTTTCCTCCTCGTTTCGGTCACTTCACTTTCTCCATTCTTCTTCTCATGCACATCTCGAACACCTCCAGTCTTCGAAAATGCCATAGATTATGGTTATTTGACCCAATGGATAATACGGTCTGTCACTTGTTCGCGTCAAATCTTCTAGGGAACCGAATCATCCTCGCGTGCAAAATGTTTTTTTTTCCTCGACGTAGCTAGTTACAGGCGAAGAATCGGTGTTAGGTCGGATTGGTTGAAAGTCGGCAATGACATGTACTTCTATAAAATAATCTTCAGGCCAAATTATAGCCTAAAAGGTTGTTGTGCCGACTGATGTAGATTTTCTCTGTGGAGTACACGTACTTTTAAGTGCGATCCCACAGTATAAATATTACTTAAATGATATAAAAATATAACAATTATGAAAGAAGATGATAATAATTTTTATAACAATGCAACAATTATTATTATCTCATATATCGCGTTTGAACTTAAAACTGATTCAAAGCTCGTAAAAGTGATGCCACACTGTAAAAAAAGAGGGAATTGAGTGGGCTGGCAGCCGGTGTCATGTCGATTCACATTTAAATTCCTGAATCACGGTCGCTAAGCAGGAAGCAAGAATTACCTAGAGTCCACTCAGCCGTGTCGTACGAATTAAAAAAATTGCTCTTAATGGAAATTTAAACGGCAGGTGGTACTTAACGGAAGAGGGAAAAATTAATAATATATGAATACAAGTTCTGAAGTAGGAAAGATATTATAAATATAATTTTTATCTCCATCAATTAGAAAAATGATCTCTAGACACTATTTTAAAGGTAAGCGAATCAGTGGATATATTACCTGCGGAATAGTTACTACTGTTTTCCGATGTATTTCCGAAAAATTCAGATCGAGACTGATAATTTTTAATTTCCCTCCAAGAGCCGCAGTGTACCAACCGAAGCGTCTTGTATTCGTTTTCAAAGAAGTTGTTTTTATTTGAAAACCACGCCATGGAGCCATGCAATGCACTGGTGAATTTATAACTTATGTATTGATGGTTACTTAAGTGTTTCCAGTTTTTCAAGGCATACTTAATAAACGTCATCTAAATACCGTCTATACGAGGTTAATTAATTTAAATTTCCATGAGGTAATTGACAATTCTTACTAAATAATCCTTTGATGTGTGTGTGTGATCACACTTCTATTTCTGTCTGCTGGTCATCTCAATCAAGATCCCGATTGTCTCTTTAACTAAGAGCTATATCAGGAGACAGTGGGAATTGGACTGTGTGCGCAGCTTAAGTAACCGTAAGGCGGCGAGGGAGGGGTGGTGTAGGAAGAGTCGTGCTGACCGCAAAAACCGCTGCGGGCTACTCCTATGCGATCGCAGGAGGAAAGAGTGGACGCCTCTGCACGTATTACCGGACGAGGCACTGCCCTCCAGAACCTTTCTTTTTTTTCCTCCAACTCTCCGGTTTCCCATCCAGTTTCTCAATGGACGTGATACAATGACCAGAGCTGCCGTGTCATCGGCCGTTGCTTCCATCTTCAGTAGTTTACAGCAGATATCTTTCCTATCGAGACGGAGAAAACCATTTTAGAACTGTACTCATTTCCAGGTCCGTCAGAGACGATAAAATGTGAGAGATATTTTGCCGAACGGATAGATGTAGATATTCGTTTTTCCCTCTCAAGTAAGTGCTAGCCGAAGTCATGTTGTCCAATCTCTCAAAACGCGCATCGAAGATTTTATGACATTCTTATACCTCCCGTCACACTTGTATTGAGGTGGTATGCGGATTTCTAGATGCGTCTCAGGGAAATCTGAATTTTTCGCGCTGAATTGTTGACTTTCCATTCCTATAGTATGGTTTGAAATCCCAGGGTCAGCGAAAATTTCATAGACGATTTTCGATGCTTTCATTTGCTAGCTCTATGGATGGCTTTCCATGTAAAGCGTTCACTGTTCTTCGGATTGGTTGTATGGCCGTGTCCCCTTAAAAATTCTATGCAGACGCAACGTTAGGTGATTGGAAGAAGAGTGAAGTGCCCTTTGGACGAGTGTTGTAGGATCATGTGACCCAGCTTGAAGCTGTCACTTCGTAATGGAATGCCATGCTAGACAGGGTGGAAAATGGAAATGCTGGTTTAGTTATCCAAATTCCAGCCCGGCATGCGTCGTCTGGATTTGAAACTAATTTTTATGTATAATGGTTCATCATCATCATCACTGGTCAACAATCCTAAGATTGGTTTGACGCAGCTCTCCACTCAATTCTCCTATCTAATAATCTTTTCACACCTTAGTATTTCTTCTATTTCACATCTTTCTTTACCTGTTCCATATATTTTGTTCGAGGTCTTCCTTTTCCGTTCTTGCCATCCACTTGTCCCTCGACGATTGTCTTCATCAGGCCATCATTTCTCAAAATGTGGCCTATAAGGTGGTTCCGTCTTCTAATTAAGGTTTTCATGAGGCATCTCTTCTCTGCTATTCTTCTTCGGACATCCTTATTGCTAACACGGTTGATACATTTGAACCTCATCATTTTACTGTAGCACCACATTTCGAAGGCCACTATCCTTGCTTTCTCCGCCACTGTCATTGTCCATGCTTCACTTCCATATAGGATCATGCTCGAAATGTAGGTTCTTATTAATTGTGGTCTTACTTCGATAACTGACGTGAGATCTTAAATTTGCGATACCGGAATCATTTTACAGGGTCTGTTCTAGGTATCAATAAAATTTCAGGATGGTAGTGAAATTTTAAGCGTGTGATTTGTCACGAAATAACCGCAGGTGATCGCTAGTGATGCGTCCTCTTACTGCGTGTTACTCGATCTGCCGTCATTATCGACACTTTCCTCGTCACTCGCTTAGATGAATTCATTCTCTAAGAGTCAGCTTAGGAATTTTATTTACTAATTTTCCTAATATTACTCGCAGGCACACAAGATTATTCACATAGCTCATCACAGTAGAGTTGGAGCGGCCTTTCTATCAAATGCAATTTCCAAGCCGGTCGGCATCCGTCGACTTTAGTCGCTGGATCATCTTTGTCGCAATGGACGCATGCGGTATCTCTCTTCATAGATAGTCGTCTTCGAGCTCGATCCGCCGTCATTATCGACTCTCTCCTCGTAACACAATTAGATATATTCGTAGTACAAGAGGTACCTTTAGAGTTTTTTCATCTAATTTTCCTAATATTACTCTTAGACGCACTGGAATATTCACATAGTTCATCACTGTAGAGTTGGAACGTGGCCTTTCTATCTAATATATTTTCCAAGCCGAACCGAAAACGTTTACCTCACTCACTGGATCCTCTCTGTCGCAATGGACGCATAAAATATCTCCTTTCATAGAGAGTCATCTCTGTGCTGCACAATTTCCTTGCTACTCAGATGCAATTTTTGTCTAAGAGCACGATCGAGTTTTTATTCTTCTAATTTTCTTGATATTACTCCCAGACGCATTGATTTATTCACGCTATTAGTGGAGTTTGAACGGCCTTTCTATGCAATGCAATTTCCGAGGCGATCGGAAACCGTCTACTTCGTTCCCGGGGGCGTCTCTGTCGCAATGGACGCCCAGGCGGTATCCCCCGTCACATAGAGAGTCGCCTCCGTGCTCCCTTTTCTTTCATGCGCCGCTGGGAAATAGCGTCTCGCGTGTATACCGCCCGATGGGAGATCGAACCCTTCCCGCCCGCCTCGCGGTTCAAGTTCGCCGGCGATTGGCAATTGATCTCTTCATGCGGTGGTTCGATATCGGAACTCTCCCCATGTCTCTCAGCCACACTCTCCTTCGATCACTCTCCATCTCATTTCCTCATCTCGGTGGAGGAGAGTCCCGGCTTTTAAACTGATTAAGCTTCGACGAGGAGAGATAGATTCACTCTCGGATTAATTCAGCTTCCGAGATCGCTTTTCTCTTCGGGAAACGTTTGATCGGTTGAATCTCTTTGGAAATAATCGTTGTGCTACGGTAAAAGGTTGGATTCTACTTATTTTGGGAATTATTTTTTTTTGCCAGCAAGTTGATAGCCTAATGTAATTATCAGTAATTTTTTTCTAATACGTTTTGTTGCTGACGGAAATATCGCCACAATCAGGTGGTACGTCAATGGCTTGGTAACAAATGTGATGTGCTCGTTGTTAGGCATTTGATGGAATCGAATGTTAGAGTAGAGCAAAATGCATTAAATTTCTTGAAAATGAATTATTCAAAATGTCTTTCAAGATTTCAGAATCCAAAGATTGTGTGCGATTCATCGGGGAAAGCGTTGGGAAAATTATATATGTATATATTTTTTTTACCAGCGCAGTGACAGTCAATAATATACGTTAAGCGGCAGTGCATAAAATATATGTGCTAATAAGGTATATTTCGCTGGAAGACTTCGTTTATTTCTCAGTCTATATGAAAAGATGTGAAAGTATGATTTTCAGAACGTTGAAACCTTAAAGATTGAGGAAAATTGAGTCTCTGTGAATGGTACAAATATTACATCGTTCTAGTTATCTGTATCATTCGTTTCTGGGCACGAAAGTTGGAGCAAACAAAAAAAAGTTACTTTCAGCTCGTGGTACCCACTAAGCTAACTAATTTAATACCAAATCCTTCATGCATGTTAGACGGCTACATTTTTCATAAGCTCTTTTCTTATCGCACAGTTTAATCTTTACAAGTTTTCGGATATAGAAAATTACCAAAATTAGCAAGTTTCTTGAATTATTCAGGGTTCTCAAGGCAAACATACTCAATCTTTCTCATTGAAAGTTTGTAGAATTGGAGTTGCCGTGAATTAAATCCAATTTCGGGATACTATTTGTAATAATTTTTGAAGCAGTGGTAAACGCACATAAAAGTCTATCCAGAATGGCCTAAATAGTTCTCTCCTGGTTTGAAAGAAACACCGTCCAAGACCATCGGGCAAATTTAAATGAATAAAAGATCGTAGCACTTTTCCACAAGATTTTTTAATGCCTACAACTCGTTTCGGCTCACTGAGCCATCATCTGGTGTACCACTAGTTTTGTCTAAATTATTAAAAAAATAAATGAAAATGCATTAAAAAATCTTGTGAAAAAGTGCTACGATCTTTTATTCATTTAAATATGTCTAACTTCCACCAATTTAAGCCTGAATCTGTTGAACCATCGGGCAAATTGAATGTGTCTGTTCACAGAGATCTCGTGGTGGTCGAAATTCTTGCAATGAAATTATATTCCCGCTCCTGTTCTTCCCAATGAGAATGTTTTTTATGCATATATTCCTGCGGACCGAGCGCCGGGGAAGACCATCATAATTAACTCAGCTGGTGAAGGCATCGGTTCCGCCTCGGGAGACCACATTCGATGTGATTTATTCCTCCGTCTGGCTCGCTGCAATCGCAGAGGTAAAAACGTCTCAGTGAGCGGGTTTCCCCACCGCTATTGCCCCAAGGGCTGTCCTCCAACGGAAAAGGGGGAACGAAAAAGTAGAAGGGAAAAATACCAGCTTTCTTTCTCCATCTCCTTACACGTTGAAGCAGTAAAGGGAGAGGAAAAGGGCTTTTGATAAGGAGAAGGAAGGAGGAACTGGGGGCGAAAGGTTCAAAGCCTCCCATTTTTTTTTCTTCTCCTTGAGTGGAAAATAAAATATTGGGACGACCTCGGGCGGTTTGGGAAGATGGGAGAAGAATTGCGAATGGTCGGTGCATTCCAAAGGGGGATGTAATGAGCTTTGAGGATCCTTCCCTCCTCCCCCTCCTTTTAAAATATCATGTATGTATGAAAGTATTTCCGCTCTCTTTTATTTGCGTAATACGTCGGTCTCCTGCGCAATCCTCTCACAATTTTTTTCTCCTTTCGTTTTCCTTCTCTCTTCAGCGAGTGAGGGCTTGGAAATACTATTTTTCTGCTGCTATTTATAGATATGCACAAAAATCAAAAGGGGTGATGATGAGGGTATATGGTGGTGTATAGTTACGAGAATTAACTTAAGGATGGGGTTGCTATTATGCTGGCTAACCGCGTAAATTTTATCATAGACAAAACTTATGGTATTTTCATTTTTGCGTAAAAACACAGAAATTCCATGTATTAATGAAAGGAAATGATACGCTACATTAATGAAAGGAAATGATACACTACGTAGATCCACGAACCATTACAAGATTTTAGAAAACTCTTCTGTGTGAAAATAATTTTTACAGACGTGCACCAACGTAGTGAAATATATTCTCAATTTATAACCCCGTGTACTTTTTTTCTCACATTCTGGACTACAAGTTTTCGTTTTACATAATCTGCAAATTATCTAGTGTAAGGTACCTATGGCCTTCACCATCAACCCTAAGATAGTTTAATAGGAATAAATAGAAACCAACGTGAAGGATACACGTGAATACCAACTCTATAGGAGGCTAACCAAATGCCGCATAGTGTTAAGGCATACGCATCACAAAATGGCCGAAAATCTTCAAGTTTTTTGGTCCTCCTCTTCGGTTGTATGTGAGTGATGAGAGCTCGTAATGAAGGCTGCTCGGGCGCTCCACCTGCTAATCACCATGTCAGGGCTAAATGATCCCTGAAGATGGAGTACGACTCGTACCCCGAAACGTCGGTAGCCATGGATGGGATTACCCGGTGAAGCATCCGAGCAGCCTTCACAACTAGTATTCGCCGGGAAAACATCAGATCTTTCAGTGATGAGAGCTAAATGTGGAAAAAAAGGAACAAGGATGGATGATTATTGTAAGAAGCAGAGAACAACGGAACGGAAGAGAAAGGGAAGGAGGCGGATGAAAGTGAAAGGAGACGAAAGAAAACGGTTTTCGGGAAAATTGGTACGTTTAAAAAAAAAAAAAAACGGCGTGGAAAGTTTTGCTCTCTGAAAATGAAGAGAATATTTTTTTTCTCATTCCGTCTCCTTAAATCACTTAACTAATCATAGTTTTTGGTAAGAGGTAGGATATTCTCGTGAGTTCGGCGTGGGAAAATAATCATCATTAAGCGCTCGAAATAATTACGCTCGTGATGTTTCGATCCTCGTTTAGGAAACGGGGACGCGTATTGCGTATTCGTTCATGCAAGTTGAAGACTGGGAATGTAGGGGTGCTAATGGCGTGAGGCGTGGAGATAGTTTGATTAAATTGTGGGGATTAAATTATTTTCCCACCGAAAAAATTAACGGGTCGTGACCGCGTGAGCGTTGTTTTTTTTAAGAAAGAGCGCAATTGAGGGGCAGGCAATCAAATGTAATAACTCTTAAAACAATAAGGATTATTGCAAGCTTGCCGCGTGAACGGAGTTAAAATTTGCTTAAATTGCCGTGTTTTGTATTTATATTGTTTTCTCACGAAAAAAAGATGCAAATCAGTACATCTGACCGTCACTTAGAAAGTGCTCAGTTCAATATTATAGTTCCTTACAATTGTGTATCGAAGCAAAAAAACGAAATGTATTGAAGTGATTT
This sequence comes from Ischnura elegans, assembly GCF_921293095.1. Taxonomy (NCBI): domain Eukaryota; kingdom Metazoa; phylum Arthropoda; class Insecta; order Odonata; family Coenagrionidae; genus Ischnura; species Ischnura elegans. The sequence continues at coordinate 64,769,030 of NC_060249.1, read as the reverse complement.
GCTATTTGGAGTGGTGTGAGCATATTGTTAGAGAAACGTCTAGTAAAATGTAGCTGCCGAGTAATTAGCTCAACCGGATTGGCTTAGGACGAAAAAAGTCAATCTTGGAGAAGATCCCACGAACGTCAGGAATCGAACTAGGGCATAAAACCTTCTATCCCCTCAACAATCTCGGCAACCCGATACCCATACTAATATATTTTAAACTCCATTGTACCTAAATACTCCAATGGATGCAGCTCGCCACGAAAAAATATTCGACTTAGCCGGGATTTGAACACGAATCTCCCATTTGCCGGTCAGGTGTATTAACCAGTTACACCACTAAGACATTTGGTCAGAGCGAACTTCGGGATGGTTTTAACGAACAATATGTTGAAGTCACAAGTCCACACTGTGGCACACGTGGCGAGGGTCGTGCTTACTAAGGCACTGTTGGGGTGAAAAACCCTTATTTTGTCGCTGGTCTGCGACGACGAAGTCTATAGTAGTCTATTGTAGCGTTATTATTTTCATTGCCATCATTATCATCATCACTGACCAGCCATTCAAAGATTGGTTTGACACAGCTCTCCACTCAATACTGCTATCAGCTATTCGTATCTACTTGTCTCTCGACGATTGCCTACATCAGGCCATCATGTCTCAAGATATGGTCTGAAAGGTAAATCCGTCTTATCATCAGAGTTATTTTTTTTATATATAGGAAATATTCCTTAAGATTGTAAAGAATAGGGGTGGAATGGGCCATAGGACAAACTCGAAGCTTGGAAAGAGAAAGTGTCGCGGGGTTGGGGTGACTGGTGTCTGTTGGGGAAGGGTTAAAGTCTTCAAAGGAAACCGGTCGGCTCTTGAGGGATTTGGTAGAATAGGGGAGGAGCAGAAGGGGAGGAAATCTTAGACTTTTTGAGGACCCCCTCGTACCCCTACCCCTCTCAAGACGTCTCGTACCCTGTGAAAACCCCTCCCTACTTTTTCGATATCCCCGTTTTCACCCCTCTCCCACTTTTTGTCACCTCTTCTCATTCCACACCCCTCTCACCAGTCTCTAAGATCCTTTTTCATACTCTCCCTTCTCGGCTTCGTAATTGGACCACTCCGCGCTCATTGTCCTTTTGAAGTCCTCCCTTTTCCTTCTTCCTCAGTCACTCCCCCCTCCCCTCCGAGGATTTTGGCGTCTGGGCAATGGGGCGAATTTCAAAGAAGGCAAAATAAGTGTTAGGTGGAGGAAGAGTTCTCGGGTTTCCAGCCGGGTCCAAGGGTTTTTCTGCACCGACGTTTCGAAGGCCAAATCTGCCATCGTCTTCAGGGTGAATGGATTAGCCAAGATGTGTCCGTCTTATATGCATTCACATTGGGTTCTTGGACCCGACTGGAAACCCGTGAACTCTTCCTCCAATCTAAGCGCCGGGAAAACCTTAGATCCTTAAGTGTTAGGTGTTGGTAGAGATGTTGTGTAGTGTGTCGATGAAGAGTAACTGGGATTAGATGCTATTACTTCGCAAAATTTGCGATCCAATAGTATGAGTTTCAATCAAAACGTTATGAAGAACTGGTTACAGTTAATACTATGGTTTTAGTCACCTCTCATTAAACGTTATGAAAATTTCCTTTGGCAGAGGATAGGTGTTGGTAAAAATGATTCATAAAATCTTCTCGGGTTTGGTACCGGGTAAGGCTGCTTAAGACCATCGTTTCGATGAGAAACTCGGTCATCGTCATCAGGGCTAAGATTGTCTGATTGATACTGTGGGTAGGGATGTTGAGTAGTATATCGATAAAGAGAATATAGGCTTAGGTGCAAATACTTCACAAAATTTGTGATCAATGAAGAGTATCAATCACATCATTATAAAGAACAAGTTACAGTAAAAGGTATAGGTACTTCTAGTCACTTCTTATTGGACTTGTTGAAAATATTCCTTGGCAGAGGTCTTTTCGCGGAATCTTTCGCGTAATATTTTTTTTTAGATACAACCCACCTGCATTTAGTAACAGCTGAATGAGTTTCAGTTTTAATTCTCTGATGAAGCAATAGCATAGTTATCGTGGATGATAATACATGTTTTCCGCGACATTTTCGTCCTAGGTACATAGGTACTTTGTCATGGAGAAAGTGAAGATTTTCAGGTATCAATTTATAGATTGCAATCAATAGATGCATTTGCTTAACTATATGAGGTGTATTGTAGTCATTAAGAAACGAAAGAGAAGTAGAACGTACATTTCCAGAAACGTATATTTCTCCCCATCACAGGGTTAAAAGAATGATCGCAAAATAAATAGGAGGGATATGTGGTGGAGCACACGGTGGTGGTGGCCAGCCGGTTTGTTGGAGGGGTCTTCCAGTGTGCAGTCGAGGTTGAAGTGAAGGAGGAATTTCGTGGGAACGGAGCGAGGGGGAAAGGGGGCCTCAAGATCTCTACTCGCGTGGCCGCAGGCAGTTTTTAAAAAGCCGTCCTCACCTTTTCCTTCGGCTTTCCGGTGAGCTCCCGTGCTACCTCAAGTGCCTTACCTTCTCGTGTTACCCATCTAAATGGCTTTTTTTCTGCTGATATAAGAGCTGCAGAAAAGTAGTGATATTTAAATACTGATATCCCTATTATACTGGGTGGAGAAAATTTTGCCATTAAATAGCCGATTCCAGGAGGAACCAAAATTACTGATGATGTTTGGATCGAAAATGCACCATTTTTAACACTAGGAGGACGGGAGTTTCGCGCTACCTAGAAGGACGGCTAGGGGTCATTTGACCCCTAAAATGTATTTTGGAATAAAACGCCTAATTTTCAACCAATATTCAGTTTAATCGTATTAATTGTTAAATCAGTTAATTAAAAACACTATTTAACAATATTAAATATTATTTCCAGTGTCAAAAGTTAATAAAAATTATTTTAAAGGCTCATGAATTAAACCGTATGTAGTAGCAGATTGCAAATAAAATAACGAAAATACATACACTATATTCAAATGTTGTATTACATGTTTAAACAATAGGGGTACTGGGTTTACAAAATTTGCATTAAAATTTTTAAAACTTATTACTTTGTTGTAAATCTCAGACAGACAGTATTTTTTCAGCGGTGTTTCCACAAAATATTTTTTTGCGCTGAATGCGTTCATTGGACGATTTATTCAGCTATATCTAAATCTACACACTAGCCCGCAAGCCGCTTAAAAGCGTGTGGCAGGGGGTGTTCGCACAGCAGCCATTTGCACATGAAAAGGAATTTGGAAAACGAAAAGGAAATTGGTGCAATGATTCAATTTGATGGTATTTGCACCCTTTTCTTTTTTGTGCCCGTGGAGATATGGCTGTTGGATTTGGAGACGTGTAAATAAATTGATACATGCTATCCATCATATCTACTCCCACTTTGTTTTTATTATGAAATAGGATGGTCTCTGGTATTCTTTTATTCGTTTCGGAAATAGTGTCGTCTGAGATCATGCTGCTGAGTGAAAGTACATTATTGTTCTAGTTTGCCTGATTCTACGTAAGAGTATGGCCTAAGGTATTTTTGAACATTCGCGTTGAATGGATTACATGGCTATTTTAGGGGTCATCGATATTTGCGCGTCACGCCTGTTTTTTTTCAGATCGTTCATGCAAGAGAAGTTTTCCATTTTTTATGACTTCCTGCCAGCTGGATGGATGGAAAATAATTGTTACAAGTTACATTTATTCCTGAGTTCTTGTATGTTATGGTCACTTTAGTAACTATTTATTTCCCTAACGCTTGATTTGATGGCCAATCATCATCTTTGCCACAATATGGAAATTCATTTAGGCTGTATTTTATTCTGTCCAAACCCACTACTCGATTCCAAATTTGTCTGGTTTATTTGGAATTTACCTCATAAAAGGACAGCTGCATTTTGTTGGATAGAGCTGTGCATTTGCTATCCCGCCAAAGTCGCCATCGGATTCACTATCTTGGACTTCGTCGCTTCCATCACACGCATATGTTGATAGATTGGTCAGAATGTCCTTGAACTGATGTTTACGATTCACTTCCAGACTGATCTTCAATATTCCCTACAGCTATTTGAATCGCAACGATTCTCTTCTCTTGATATATTTCTCGACTTCCTACTTTCTTCCTCAACTCACTACTGATATGCATGCAAAAAATCTTCAAACGAAACCGCATGATGGTAGAATCTTCTCTAGTTGCATTGGAGGTAAAGAGAGCTGGAGAGCATTAGAAATTCATACAAAAGGACAAAATTTTCAGAAGTAACGCTAATTGCCGTTCGAAAAGCAGGGACTCAACCGCCAACCGTATCCTGATTAGTATTTTCCAGGAACTTGCAGTAATGATTCTTTTCCGACCTACGTGCGGATTCCAAGGGTAGGATATTCAGTAGAATTTTACAGTCCACCCAATTCCTCCGCTCTTTCAAAAAGAGACAGAATTTTTCCCCAGGACACAGCGTCCAGTCAACCCGCCCCAAAACCCGAGGGGGTCAGGCCGCACTAATGCTGGACACACGGCAAAGGGGCTAGGTCAAGTGACAGTGCCGTCAGGCCAGAAAAATGGAAGTTATTCGTAAACCTGATGAGTCGATATTGAAAATAATGTCTCTAAGAGCTCTGAATCTTGGACGACGGAAAACAATTCTTGGGATACGTGACGATTTTCCGGTGTGGGTAATACAATAATTATTGAACAATAAATAAAACAAAATTAAAATATCATAATTACATGAATTTACGCAAATCAAGGATTGAAAAGGTTTTATTTCCCTTTGCTGCCCAAAAAATATCGAAAGATTGTTCACAACAAGTCGCTATGCCTAGGTTTTCGAATACAGGTAGGAGGCCTTGGGACGAAACTGGCATTGAACCGGATACTTCCATATTCAAAATGAAGCAAATCATCTACCACACTAGCCTCTTGCTGATTATATGATAAACATGGCACTTAAGTGCCCACGGGCAAGAAAATCGCGCGAAAACCAGTTGTGGGTCAAATGACCCCTAGCCGTCCTTCTAGGTATAACACGTCATAAAAATTCAAAACAAAACATTATTGTTGAATTTTCACTAATTTATCAAAATATAGACCAAAATGAACAAAGTCAAAAAGTTTCAAAATTTAAAAAAATATTTTAATAAGAGAAAAATAAATTTGAATTCTGAAAATGGGTCAAATGACCCCTGCCGTCCTTCTAGTGTTAAACTACAGAAACTTTGAGCCAAGCGCTCCGATTGGTCGCCAGTTTGCCCTGTTGCCGGTTGCTCTGGACGACGCATGGCTTCGATTACCTTGCCTGCCGGAGATCGCGATGTTATCCGTGGCATTCGGCAACAGGGCAAACTCGCGTCCAATCGAAGCGCTTGGCTCTAAGTTTCAGTGTTGAAATTTAGTGACACAATTTTCTCCATCCAGTAAGTTCGCTCTCTCTCTCAGAGGGTGCCCTGGTATTCCAAAGTAAAATTAATATTTTAAAGAGGCCTTCGGAATCGATGAGCCCTGGAACTCTGGGGTTGTTTTCGATGGCTGAGGATAGAGCTTGCACTGAATTAAACTACAGGATTGCTAAATTCACTCATGCATGGAAGGAGGGCCAGTTCCGATCAATTGATCACTTCACTCTTAACATTTCTTATCTAAACTTATCGCAAATTCATTACCCAGGTTTGAACCTGGGGCCCTCCGATCAGTATTCGCTCAACGCTCTACCTCCTAGTCCTCCACACTTGTACTGAATGCACGAGAGAAAGGAATTTTGATCATCACAAATTTTGTAATTTTCGTCATTTAAATCTAAAACACTCATTAGTTGACGCGAACCATCCAAACCAACCAAAAGGAATAGACCGCCCAATATGAGTTACCGTAGTTACAATGGAGCTGAATTATTTCACTACTATAGCCGCAAAAAAAGGTAGAACGCTGAACGTTAACCATTTGTGTGAAATTCTGCCGAGGCTCCATAGAGTCGAGTCATATATCGTTTTACTCATTGTTTATTCTGTCTACAATAATGAACCGTTAAACATTTTTTAAACGTAAACGTTAAGCTTCTACGGTCGAAAGTGTGAAGGAGAACGCGCGAAAAACTATGAGAACGGCGAAATAGACTTCTTTATCTCGTTACGGGAAAAAATTAATTTCATTTCATTTTTTATTGAGAGAAAAAAATCTTCGCATTACAAATAGCTTTTAAAAATTAAATTTTACCCACTCTTTGATTTTATTATGGCCGATAGGTAGATTTCAATTTCCGACGCGTAGAAAGTAAATGAATATCGAAGTTAGGTATGCTACGTGAAAAAAATATTTCCATAAATTTTCATGTAGGGTAATTTTTATATATTGGTCCTCTTACTTAAAATATACCACAAAAACATAAATCGCCCCGCAGTAACGCACGCTACCAACATGGCGATTTTCGTTTCTGTGATATATTTAAAGTACCAGTCTGGCATGTGATGCAATATATTTTAACGCAATTTGTTGGAGGCTAGTTACGTCAAACATATTTTTTTGTTTAGACTCACGCATTGGAATCCAATATATAGTGTAGTACTTACATGAATTTGTTTGGATCCTCGCAGTCTATTGGCCACGTGCAATGTGCAAACCTTGACCAAGTCGCAACTGAAAGGATGGTTTTACAAGTGCGTGTATATCTTACCCACATCTAACAATAAGTTAATGGATTATGCAATTGACACCCCCCCCCATGCAAGAAAGGTTGGTTCCTTAATTAAATAATTTACCTTGACCAGGTGCCAACGTTAAAATGTTCCTCTAAATTTTTTCAAGTTGTGAAAAATATACAATGTTTATCTCATAATACTGATAGCCTATTGAACTCGAGAGGCGCTTCAGTTTTATTATGGATTGGCTGCTTGGATAATAATCATGAGAAGCAAATGGGGAAACATGAAAGCTTGATTGATATGAGTGAATTGAATGAATGAAAGGAGTTGGGTGAATAAAGAGATGAATTATCATTCGACTGTAAATATTCCACCGATGACCATTATTCAAAGTAATTTAATCAAATTATGCGCGCGCTTCATTCATCTCACTCACGATGACTAGAGAGATATGAAGTCACAAGATAGTAATGAATTAATCACAGCATCGTCACTGGCGACTGAAACCCTTAGCCTCAGAAGATCTAATGCCATGAAAGTTGTTTAGTTCTACCTTCTTGGGGTTTTAAAAGACATTTTATCGTACTTACAGAAAAGCTGAGGATAAATTCATAGGATTAATGGAGAGATATTCAATGTCCGCAGCTACTCGTTGATTGACCCAGCCACCCTAAAATGATGTCAATGTTTCAAATTCTTTTCTGAGAGCGATTCCTAGATATTCCCTTCCTGGATATTTCCAATCTGAAATACTACTTTCAACTTTCGCATTGTGATCATCCAAATCCTAATATTTCAAGTGATGTGAGTAGTGATTAGTTTACTCGAAATATACTCCTCACTTATATATCCCATCTGCCTACCTCAGAAAATATTTTCTGGGGCACTACCTTGCTTCATATATCTATGTGCTATAAAACCCACTTCCGATCACTGACTGATTCATACGAATGTGTGTGGTGAACGAGACAAGATACGACAAAAAGTCATGGATTCGACCCCCTCTCAAATCGTGTGAAACCCTAGGAAAAAATATCCCAGTAGTAATTTTTTTTCTAAAACAGTTTGGCCAACTACCCTTACTTTTTGGGAGTACTTGGGGGTCAAAAAATCAAGATATCAAAAATACCATTTTTTCGAATCTAGACCACGCCATACGTCGAGAATCCACGTTTCAGGCCGATCGGAGTACTTTTAATTTTGGCTTATTCGTGCAATTTCACTATCTCGTGAACTTATCATCTTAACAACGGAGGGAGATAGGCTGTTGCGTCATATATTTCAGCAAAATTGTAAGAACTTGCACAGTGATTTCATGAGTGACATTTTCAGCGAGTATCTTTTTAAAGACACTTAACTACACATTCGGCCGATATAGAAACGGCCCATGTTCATACTGCTTTCGGAGCCTCGCGTTGGCATATGTGCAGACTACTCCACGCCTCCCTCCATACCTTCCCTCCTCATCCCCCTCCTCGCTTTGTGCACCATCAACCGTCTTCAACTCCTCCCACGGCACTCGTCCCCAAGAAAGAGGTAGAGAGACCGGTTCCCTTTTCCGGTGTGACTGAAATCGAATCTCCACTTCGATGCCTTTCCCTTTCATCCCTTCTCTCGCCTCCCCCGTTTTATGCTGCTTCTCATCCCTCCGTATCATTCCTTTGCTTTTCCCGTTCTGCGCGAGTGTATGCGACCGGAAAGAATTACCCCCTTGTGTTGTGAGGGAAGGTAAGGATGGCAGTGGACGCGAAAACTCGCTCCAATTTAGTGTCCAACGCTTCGAAAGGGAAATGGGTTATTATTACTCGTCTCACTCATTGGCCGGATTTCTTCCCCATGCCGTTTAGTTTTTTTTTGCAAATTTAATTTTCCTCCTTCCTCGCCTTCCTTCTCCAGTCTTTTCACTCTCCGTTTTGCCCTCTGAGAAACCTTAGATCCCGATTTATTTCAACCCCCATCTCATCATCGTCTGATATCCTTCGGCCTCTTACCATATTTTTTTAATCCTGTCTCCTACGCCGAGAGAATAGTCATTAATAACTTTCCGGTTTGTTTCTCATGTAATGATAAAGGTCATTCATAAAAGTTAAACAATTCTAATTTCACGTGGATAAAATATCTCGCAGGTGACTGTTAGATGGATTGATTATTTTATTATTATAATATACCAAATGAAGGTGGCGTAGATGAAAAATTAAAGTCCCCAACTTTACTTAGACTACCGTTATTCCAAATTAACGCTAACGCATTCTTCCGTTCCGCCTTCTGAGAAACCATCGATCCCGGTTTATTTCGCCCCCTTCTCATCATCGTATCTCAGTCCTGCGGCCACTTCCTATATTTTTTATCCGGTTCCCTCCGCCGAGAGAATAGTCATTCATAACTTTCAGGTTTGTTCTGTTGGCTCGTCTTCCCGCGCGAACGATTTCATTCCCAGTCTATGTTCTCCATTGAGTTGACGTTTTTATGAGTCTGGGTTATCTCTTTTCTCATTCAGCGATGAATCTGATAGGTTCGGCTCACGCCCGACTGCAGGGAACATAGACTTGCGAGGAGATATCACGATGTAAGGTAAATGTGCAATTACATGCTGGCTCGCAAGCCGCCTCAGCAGGCGAGTGGTGGGAAGTTTTAGGACATCAACCTTTGACCTACGAGAGAATGTAAAAATACTAAATATTTATGTTTTGTGAGATATTTGACTGCCTGAACTCACCTAGCGTGTATTATCATGGGATACATACCATGTGGCATGTGTTGAAGCGCGGCAGAATAGCGTGTGTTGGTATGAGAATTTCTATACTTATCCTTTCGGAAAATCGTGTCTTTTATTTTATCTTTTATTTTGGATCCAGATGTTTAGGGCGGTTCTATGGTGATGTACTCCATTTCATTCTAATAGTTAGGTCGAGAAGTGATATGACCAACCATACCTTGTCGTCATGTTGTTTCTTCGGTGTTTCTATAATAAAAAATCAAATTCTGATTATTTTGACCGATATCTGTGTGATACTTAATTTCCCGCGCGTTGATAGAGGTTATTTAAGCAATCCTAATTTTACGTCAATAAAACATCACTCAGAAGACTTTCTGATTGATTCATTTCTTTATGATACAATGTACCAATTGAGGGTTAAATAAAATTTTGTAGTCTTCACCTAATCTTAGGCTCCCATCATTAAAATGTAACGCTAAATTAAAATTAAAATTTGTGTAAAAATCTCTTATATACACCGGTATACTTAGATTTACATACTAACGAAGAGGATGTATTTTAAAGAAGTTATCTGTAAGCTATTCAAATAAATCAATATTTTCGGTATAGGATTGGAACCGTTGACAATATCGCGAAATTAAATAACAACAACAATAATATGCTTGTATAATCATTTTTAAATTGAAACAAGTGATCAACGGGGTTGTGATATTATATCGAAGCTAGGTTTCTGGAAAATGCCCTTGATGTTCATTGGTACACGAATTCCTTGAAAGATAGACCAAATTACCAATAAATATTTATCTCCATTCAATCAACTGCACAGATCACTCGAGAGCTCGTATTGTCAAGACTGAAGGCACGACGGACCGGAGCTCAAGATAAGACAGACCGAGTTCGTAGTTTTCCCGCCGTGAGAACTAAAAACCAACGCCCATGCCTGGAGAGCGCGGGAAAAAGAACTGAATGCGAAGGGCGGAGGATTTGAAGAGGTGGTGCGGGTGGAAGGGGGGTAGTAGGGCCGGGACTGAATTATTTTTAACGCTGCGGCACGTCTCGTTTGTTTTATTTTTCACGTAATCTCAATTAAGGGTAGGAATGAATTCTCCGCCGCGGCGGTGATTATTTGAGCGAATATCCTCGCATTGTCCTCTGCATTCCCACAATTAAGCCGAGATCCGAGCGGCAGTCTCCGAGATATGGGAACAGGTGTGCGTGGTCGCCAGGCCGTGTCCCCCCCCCCCGTCCCTCCCTCTCCCAACACCCCCTCCGTCCTTTCAGACCTCCCGAACCCCCCCGCTGTTGTCGCTGGGACCGCAGCGCGCGCGCCGAAGCCAGCGTCACCGGTGACTACCTTTCCCCCCATGCTCCCTATTGCTGTTTCGTCCATGTGATCCGTTGTGCATGCCTTCGGATCCAAAAGTTGTCGTAAGGTCATCATCATCTCTGGTCAACAAACCTTAAGGCCGTTTTACTCGGTACACGGAATTGCGCAATCTGACGTACGTGCGAAGGGGCAATCAAAATTGCGTCGTGTAAAGCGGTGAATTGCCAGAACACATGTGAGAATGCGTGGATACGAGACGGCAAAATAGCCCCTGTTCTAATTTAGTTCATGCATTCGCGCAATTCCACCCCATTTTAGAAATTAATGCAGCTCTAACCTGCGCAATTCCGTGCCCCGTGTAAAACGGCCTTAAGATTGGTTTGACGCTGCTCTCCACTCATTTTTCTTTTCTGCTAGTCTCTTCCCACTAATGTATTTTGTCTCTTTCGCATCTTTCATTTCCTGTGGCATATATTTTTTTCGAGGTCCTTCTTTTTTTTGCCATCTGCTTTTCTCTCAACGATTGTCTTCATCAGGCCATCATGGCTTAAGATGTGGCTAACTGGTTTTTTTTTCGTCCTCTTATCAAGTTTGTTTTTAACTAGGTCTGTGTTCTATCCTACTCACCTTAGGATTTTCTTATAAGTTACTCAGCTGATCCATTTGATCCTCATCATTCTTCTGTGTATCCAGTTTTATGGTATTTGGAGGAGTCAACTGACAGATAAGGTCATCTGCGCCATGAGGGAAGAATAGGGAAGAGAGGGGAAGAGAATTGTATGTAAAATGAATTCAGAGTTTCAGATACTTCAACTGTCAATGTGTCAGTATTTATATTGAATGGATGAGGCAGATACTTTGTGGAAATCCATTATGAGTTGGTATTTACCGGATCGGTATTTATATTTTTCGTTGCATGAAACTTATCTAACGGAGGAGTAAAACTTCGAAGTACAGAATTGTCATATCTTACTTAGATCCTTAGTTTGGGAAGTTGTTATTATACCTTATACCATTTAATGACACATGTTACTATAGTGGCTACGTACCCTTTCGTTAATAAAATATTAAATTTCATATGGATCGCGTCTCTTAACGTATGCGTTGGAAACTCGTTTCTACTAACGCAACGTAGTGTTTTCGTTGAGGCAGTAGTGAGGAGGTGCATGGACGTCCTTCAATAGGGTAGGAAAAGGAATGAGGTGCGTTTTAGGTGCTTGCGTGGAGAAATGAATGTGAGTGAGGAAGGGTTTGTTTAGGATTTTCCCATGGGAAGCGGAGACGTGGATGATATTTAAGAAAAAAAGACGACTCAAAAGTTTTCGGAGGAGGAGGAAGAGACTAGAATGGGAAAGGCAGACGGGCAGGAATTTGGGGAAAAAGGGGAGAAATATTTTTAATGTTTTAAGAGTGTTTTGTCTCCTAACACACGAATTTTATTAAGGAAATTTTTTTCCTGGAATTTCTCTTACGGCATGGTGGTCCAACGTTAGGTATCTAGAGATACGCACGTGTTTAATAATAATGCCCACCTCTCTAGTTACTGGTGTCGTAATTAATTTCTATAATTTTTAATGCCAGTTAGAGGGAGAGAGGGAAAAACTGGTATTTGGTAAACTAAAAACTATATTATGGTATTTATCCATATTACATATTATGCATATGCATGGCATGTTTTACGGTATTTCCGAATTGTAAAATGTGAATATAGGTTTTATTGAATTATGAATTAACTTTTTCGAAAATTGAATTCATGGGGCTTGGTTTAGTAATGATAAGGAATTCAACTAAGGGAAGGGCATAGGGCTTTTAGGTGGAAGATTAACTTACTAGCACACTTGAAATTCATTTTTCTATTGAAATACGTTTTTTGTGTAAAACGCGGCACAATTCGGAATTCAATTAAACTTATAATGTTTTAACAGATAATTTATGCGTTATCACGTCGGTGTTTTTATCGTTGGCTACATTAGCAATTAAACAGAGATGTAGTAAAACCTCCAGTGTTTGGGTCCTTAATCTTGTCTTACCTAACTCCATATCTTCGAAAGTCGTTTTTATGCTTTATATTATTGTAAATTGTCCTTTCCTGCCACTTTTCCCTTGTGAATGAAATGTGATCTTAAAAAAAAAAAAACTTTCAGGAGAAAGGGATCTGCCTCGCTTTATGGACGTAAACCACGGATGAATTGTGACGCGTTGGTTTTGAGCGATTTGGTAAAATTAAATGTGTCGTTTATGGGCGCAATAAATGTAAAATTTCCGATCAGAGAGTGTCCCGAGTCTTTTTAATGCCTTGGGAGGGTAGGTACGTCCATAAATTTGGTCTCTCCTGTCGAAGGTCTCTTGAATGAACGTAAGACGAGGGAGAGAGGAAGTGGAATGGCTTAAAAAGTCTCGCGTGAGGAGGGTGAGGTCGGGCGACTGGAAGGCGTTGGGTGGGTTTTATCTTTCGGACGCCGGAGATGGGAGGTGTGGGAGTAGTAGATGCGAGACGAAGTCTGGATGGAGATTCTGGAGGAGTGGTCCTTGAAGAAAAGAAAAGGGGTGAAGCCTCGAATGCTGTGGGTCATCTGTATGCTCAATGTTTACGGAACAATAGCTTTGAAGGCTCCAAACTTGGATATCTACTGTTTGCCGGCGATAATAGTGAACATCTGCTGTTCGCTCTTTGACCGCTTCTGTCATCATGGAGAATGCTCCACTTGCTTTGTGTTCGTCTTACTGGGTGCGCTCGTAACTGGTAGTTAATGTACGATAAATAGCAATAAAAAATGGAAAATAACTATGAGAAATTACGTTGTTCAGTAATTTTTTTGATGGTTGGTTTCCGGGTTAATTCCTCATCGACTCATTTTTGTCGGGCGTCAGTTTCGGGCGCGTTTGATGATCATTTTTACCCGAAGACGGTAGCTGGAACGCGCCCGAAACTGCCGTCCGCCAAAAATGAGTCGACGCGGAACTAACCCGGAAACCAATCATCAATTTAATCACCGCGGAAGCCTCCGTAATAGTATCTTTTATTTTATGCCCCTTTGTTTGTATGAATTATGAATTAACTTTTTCGAAAATTGAATTCATGGGGCTTGGTTTAGAAATGATAGGGAATTCAACTAAGGGAAGGGCAAAGAGCTTTTAGGTGGAAGATTTAAAATTAACCTCACGTTTGACGTGATTTTCAAAATGGATTATTATTATGAATATATTATTTCTTATTTCATCTTATTGATTATGCTCTTATCTCATCTCATCTGTCCGGTATAGTCCACATATTTCCACGGAGAGGAATGATTCCTCAGTACCTATAGCACTCGAACGGAAATCGAGGGATCCGGGTTCGAACCCCGGTCAAGCCGAATGATTTTTCACCGTGGAATTTTCGAACATTTGTGCATCGCTGGTGACTTCACAAAGTTATCTCCGTGGCTAGTCCCGATATACTTTAATTCCCTTATTTCTTGGTTGGTAAAAAGTAAAATTAGGCTATAATTTTCAATTTTTCTGTTATTATTTCATTTAAGAAAATTTGCTTAAATTTTCGGTCGCGAGCTAGCAAGTATTCGGTATAAGACCTATCTTATTTCATCGCATCTGTCGGATCTGGCAATGAAGTGTGCTCTTGAAGTGATGGTCTCCGTTTTTCTCTGAAAGGTGCTTACTCTTAATAGGGTAGTTTCCTTCATCAAAGAAAACGAAATGCATTGATTTGTATTCGTTACCCACCATTAGGGGTTTCATAATATACAAATTATTTGGTTTTAGAAACCCCAGTTTAAACGAATGGCAATGGTCAATTTTAACCTCATTTGAAAAAGGCCAGTTGGCGCCCATGCGAAACCACTCCACGTGACGTCACAGGGACCTAGTTTCTGCACGAGAGGATAGGAGTTTTACATCGTTTGAGATTACCAATGCATGAGTGATAGAGCTCAGGGAAACATCTCTTAATAATCACTTATTAAAATTGTCGTTTGATAAGGTAGTAATAATCCATATTTAAGCCAAGCGCTACCTGCTAGCAGGATACTCTGATACCTGCTAGCAGCCTGCGTTGTATCAGATCTCAAGCCTCGCCTCAAGGTCACCTCACAGGGCGGCAGCGGGAACCAGAAATACGTTACACGGACTTTTCCCATGTTTCCTACTTAGCCGTCGCGTTTTCCCGCGCTTGAAAATCTTCGCTTTCCGTTTAATCGCGAAAAATAGATATTGTCATTCGATAATCTAAGAGCGTGAAATGCGTACTCCAGGAGTAATAATCTTTCGATTTAGGCAATAAAAAATAATAGGAAACCACCCTATTGCTCAAGATATCTAAAACTAGGTGGTAGCCTCGAGGGTCCCAAGAGTAATGTCTCCCTGAAGTGGGCCCGGTGTATATTGAATTCGCCTCCCTGAATTTTTCGGATAATGTGGGGAGACGAGAGATGGGTGTGACGCCTACTTCTGATCGCACCTTACTCTCCCTTTCCCCTCCACTTCCTACGCCGTCCTCGTGGTGAGGAATTAGAGGGAGGGGGTATAGGATAGGACCAGACCGTTGCCCAGCTGTCGTCGTGGAAAAAAATTCAAGGAATGGTCGGCTGTTTTTAAGACCGTTTGGGTCGTCCCCTCCTTCCCTGCTACCTCTCTATGACTGGGCGTCTCCTCAAGGTGGGAGTCAACATATACTTGACGCCTCGGCTAGAGGTGGAGATAGACTCTTGGGGGCCCGGGGTCGATATGAACGTAAAAGAGGCAGTGGCGCAACTAGAGATATGCTTTGGGAGGGATGAGGGGGAATGATGGGGGCAACCCTCCCCCAGGAAACGGGAAGTTCAGAAAAAAAAAAATAATTAAGATGCCTGAAAATACATTTAAAGTAATTTTGGCACTTATAATTTTACTTTAAGCAGAGGCAGTTATTATGTATCAAATCCAGACAAGATTTTTAAATAATTTTTTGATTTCTCTGAGGCTTTGTGCCCCCCATAGTTACTCCACTGAAAAGAGGTATTCACATTTCCATAGCATATCAAAATACTCTATACTCTTTCGCGGCGCGGGTATTTTAAGTCATGTGATACCAAAGTTTATTTTAGTATTGGAGCCGTGAAAGTTTTAATCAGATTCACGACGATTTACTCCCTAGTCCAACATGCTCGCCGTGAACCATATTATTTTATTATAATAACAATTATTATAGTTATACAAGTATTCTACGATTAGGGTAGGTTTCCGCGAAGCTAAAATAACTGGAACATCAGTAGCCGAGAAATAATTTATCTTTGAACGGTTGGTGCGAATCGACGCGTCCAGACGCCAAAATGGGAGGCGGAAAAAAATCATTATGTAATGGCCAAGGATCTCTAAAGCTCCTTTTGGCTCTTATTTTTGGAAAGGTATTTTGTGTTTCATTAGAAAATTCAAGATAGCTCTCGTTATTGTTATTTTTTATTTAAATGGCAGTCTACATAATGAAATAATAGCTCCTAAATTTTTCATGCCTACAAAACGCCTTATACCATTGAGTATTACATTCTTATACAGGCCAGAACTTGGGTTAATTCCCTTATAAAAGTACCATATGAGCTTATTATTTATCGGACTCGCATCTTTAGGCACTCATGACCCACTATTACCGCTTCAACCAACTTAATTTTGGTTTGATTAATAATTGTCGACTGCTTGCCTAGCATTCCCTGCCATACGTCCTACTGGGGTGATTTCTGAGGGAGCTGTGGGTCTAAGCGTTCTCCCAGGGAAGCGTTTGCATTCCACATTCGTTCGCTGTAGGAATTCCCGGCGGTGCAATAGCTGCTACAGTGTCAACCCACTTCTCATAATTTTCCGCGCACGCACTCATATTTCATGTCCCATATTTGCATGCCGAGGCGCCAACGGGCGGAGGCGGCAGTTTTACTCGGTGAACACAAGCTGGGTCTGAAACCATGAATGGATTATGATTATGTCTCCCGTTTGCATTTGATGGCACCCACGGGGTGTGGAACCACGAATGTGGACCCATTATTTTTCGGGCTTAAATGGGTCGCTCTTAATTTTCCATTTGCATTTCCGAATCGCATTAGTATGTAGGGCAGTGTATTTCACCTCAAATTTTGGCCTTTGTGTGGACAGCCGAAGCATTTTTGCTGTTAATTCTGTGAACATTTCTGTAGTTTGGGAGTGGCTACAACCGAATGATTCCTTTAAATGGCTCAAAGGAATTTATTAGCATTCATTCCTAAGTTGTTTCTTCGTGGGAACTTTTACGGAAACCATATTGAAGTCCTTGGCGACGTATATTTTTATAGGTCACATTGAAGGTGTTTCGGGTTATCATCCTAACTTCATCCTCTTCAGGGCCTTGATGACAATGGGCGAGTTGCTTGTTGGAACGTTGGAAGGAGATATTGAGGACCTGACCCAGTGGGCCTTCACTGCCATTGTTCGCCGGGAATGAACCAAACATTGCATTTTCTTGGTCACGTTAAATTTGTAAAAAACACCGATGTGAATTGCTCTCTATGATAGATATCTGACAAGCATAATTTAATCGTTAATGAGGTGAAAAACTTTGTTGTATTCTACCAATTTATTTTTAAATACGACTAGTTACGACGCAGCGGCGACATCCTCATGTAAGCGTCATCCTCAGGCATTTAATGATACATTTAGTACCTGCAAATAACTAGAATAGTCTAAAACTAGTACCTCGAAATAAATTATTGGAATGGAACTAAAGTTTTTCACTTCATCTACGTTAACATGGACTTACACAAAAAGAGCCTGATACGATAGAGAGAACCTTATTTTATTTAATTTTGTCATTCATATTTTTAAAATGGAAATTGTCCGTCCCACTCGTAGGTTACAGCTGTGTAACACAGATGAGATCCAAGACATCTTCTTGAAGGAACGTTCTCTAATGATTTCCGAGAAAGAATAGATCCCTATGTCATCGCTCCGTTAAAGTAGACTTATTCCGCGGCGTCTCCCTTAAATACGACGGAATGGAGAGGTAAAGGAAGTAATGGGATTTTTTGCGTCATCAAATTCCGATTTTAGCCATGAATTGAATTTGGCGAGCCTTACTAAAATTGCCTTTTTTGCACGTCTCGGAAAATCTTTATTCCTTTTACGTTGATCACCAGTCGATGAATGCGTGCCTTTACCACCTCCCCGGAGTACCCTCCGTAATCCTGGAAATTTTCTTTTTCTCTCCCGGGCGTTAAAAGGGTCAAGCTCTAATTTAAGACCCTTGAAGGGACTGGGGATTAGAATCAAGGGTACTTGCTGCTCCTTCTGCCCTTTTATTAATTGAGAGAATCCCTCAGATTTTTTTTTAAAGCGTTGAAGAATTGGCAGGTCGTGTTCCCTGATTTCTGAATTTATGAAAAAGTTGGCTCCACAGCGCGTGTACTGATTACTCTTCGTTGTGTAACCTTGTAGGATATTTCTTCTTTTTTGAAGTCTCAAAGTGTTTTTACTATTGAATAACGTTCGATCAAAATGTGTTAATATTCGGAACTATTAAAGAGGCACATAGTCACTTTTCCAGTTTAAAGCTTCGTAGATCTTAGCGTATGTTAAATCAAAGATTGGCCATCGAATTGCCTTGCAAAAACCATGCGATGGTGGGGCATCGCTTGCTTTCCTTTTTCAGGAGATCCTACGTTTAGATCTCGATGTCATTAAATTTATGCTATAATTTACTCTGTTGTTTCTGTATGATTTTTTTAATTTTTACATTGTTTTCTCGTTAAATTACACATTTTTTCATTATTTTTGAAAGTATGGTTAACCAGATGATGAATGAGATCCTGATTTTCATGATAATGGATTCTGTTCATTAAACTCTCCGCTTCTGTACCTTAGCGTGGATGGTTAATTGTCTGAGGTTTCCCAGATATAAGCGTGTCTGAGGTCAACTAGAGCTTCCTATGAATTTCAAATCCTGAGCCTCCTGCTCGTCTAGGGATCTATTCTAGTTTCCTGGGAAATCCTGGGTTTTCCGTGCGATGGAAGCGGGACGAGGAGTGGTCGTTATAACCTGCCGAAAAGTACCTATATTCTCTGTGATTTCTAACTTAAAACTTTTACGTACTACTTCTCCAGCGTATTATTAATCCGCCTATTCCGCAGAAGAAAATACATATGACGAAAACATTTACTGAGTTAATGATTTTCTTTATTTTTTAACCGTTTTAGGTGCTGTTCTCATCCCATATATCTTTATGTTTCTAACAATTTTATTATTATATTTGGAAGGAGGCTAATGTAGTTTGGGCGGCAGAGCTAAAAAAAATTCAGAGAGAACCGCAATTATTTCCTTGATATTGATCAATCGTAACGAGTATAGTATGACTGCTTATAATCCATCCATCCTATCATTTGTGAGTGCCAAGGCTATGTTCACGTTAAGCCTGCTTATTTAGATGAAGTGAGGTTTTCTTGAATAATCATCGTTGGAAGAGAAGGCAACGTTTCCTGACCGACAAATTTCGCTCCAGCCTCATATAAAAAACGGGTGTGGAGTATATTTGTATTCTGAAAAATTCTGCTGATTATGTTTGAAATGTCGGTAATGTCTATTATTTTATTTTGATTTAATGTCCTTTCAATCGATGAATTAGTGGTTGAGATACAAACAATTTCTCTTTGAGTAGGTATCATAACTTCGTACATGTACGGTGTTTCCCCCTACTTTATTACAATGCCTCATATGTCTCACTCAGTACACTCAATTACGCTGATGGCAATTTTTGTGAAAAAATTTCGATTTGTTGTGTTAGTAACCATAGTCGAAGATCGAGCGTTTTAATTCGAAGGAAACTGATATATCCACGCTTTGCGACAATTGCAGTTGCGGGAAAGTAACATAGAACGGTTATCCCACCTCAGAGTGTGGTGATAATAATCATATACAAATTATGATACTACTATTTTTTATGCAAAATTGTCAAAGATAATTACTTCACCTTTAATATATGAACATGAGGCTTAAATTTCCTATTTTGGCGGGACTGTAACCCGCGACTATCGGTTGATCTGACAAGGATTTTACCCTTGACAAAAACCGGACTCGTCGGCGGCGGGGTTTAGTTCTTGTCTGCCAAACCGGAGGTCGTAGGGTCGAGTCCTACCTGAGCATCCAGAGCACGTTTGGCATTAAAAATGGTTATGTTACACTAGAAAAATGCTGGTACATGGGGAACCTATTATCATTAGAGAAATTATCATTATTCTTTCCTATTCGCACTGAGATGTAAGAGCTAGATGAAGTTTGAAAAATGAGGAATAAAATCCGCGTTGAGCAGGAAATGTCCGCAGTCTCGTAGAGAAAGAAAGAATGGGAACTTAAGTTGACGAAATGGAGATCTTGAAGCTCGGGTAATGAGGGGAAGCGGGTCGCGTGGTGTGTTGGCTTGCTGGCGGGGTGCTTCAAGGAGAAAAGCGTGTGGATTGGAGGCGGAACCGACGACGGTGGATGAGGGAAAAGGAACTCGGAGCTATGGAGAGGGTCGCGGGAAGACAAATGGAAGGTCGAGTAATGCGCCAGAGAAACAAAGCGTGACGTAATTAATGTTCCCCAGGGGGCGCGCGCGGTGAAAAGGTTTTTGTGGGACAAAAAGAAAACGATGCCCGCTGCTTTGGTTCGGCCCTAAAGCACTTGTGTCGCTTTCTCTCTCTCTCGACATGCACGGTCGCTAATATTGGCTCCAGGGTGGCATCAGCGATAAAACTCTGCTCCCATTGCTCACGTCGTCGTCGCCGGTGTCCTTTTTAATAGTTGGCGCATGACGGAGCGATAAAAATTTTTTCCCGACGACCGCACCTATTGTGTCGCGGGAAGGGACGCCGCCAGCCACCCAACCAGCCAGCAAGCTCTGCTTCCAGAGCACTTCATTTAAGTCGCTTGAAACTCCTTGCATTCCGGTCATTGGTGCGTCGACGTCGGTCTCAGCTGTTCTTGGAAAAACCGAAGGAAATTTTTAGGATTTTTACTCCTCAAAAGTGATTGTAAAAATGAGGTTTGAAGAAAATTCGATTCTATAATAAATATGCGAGTTAGTAATGAGGAAGTTCTGAGAAGAGGAGCAGAGGAAAGAAGCCTCATAGAAACCTCGATAAGAAGCCGGAAATCCTTCTAGGCCATGTATGATCTTAGGTTTTCCCGGCGTATCAGTTGCAGAAAACCCGAGAAACTTTTCTGCAACTGATACGGACGACATCAACCGGTCTCCCAGGGAGACATGGACGACATCGACCGGTGGAAAACCCGAGAAACTTTTCTGAAACCTTCTAGGCCAAATTTTGAGACATATCCTACAAGGTTTAGCAATTTTGGCTTCAGTTCTTTGAAAATTCTTGTGTTCATTTCATTGAGTTCTAAGCTTTACTGTGTGGATAGATATTTAGTTCTTGTAATGAAAGATGGCCTGACGAAGACAATCGTCGAGGAATAAGTAGATGGCAAACTCGGAAAAGGAAAACCTTCGAATGGAACTGGTAAAAAGGATGTGAAAGAGACGAAATACATAGGTGTGAAAAGATTAGCTGCCGGGAGGATTGAGTGAAGAACAAACCAATCTTAGGATTTTTAACCTGTGGTGATGATGAATAAATATGCATTTCATCGAATTCGAACTTTCCCTCTGTGGAAAGATACTTAGTCCTTGCAATGAAAGATTTTTAATTTTTGTCACGTAGTGTTGCTTGCTTTACGTTTTCATGCAAGAAATGCGCTGTGGAAATAAAAGTATGAGTTGAATATTCTTCAAATACTCGGTGAAAAATTTCTAATCATTACTAGAGCCTTAACCAATCGGACCATATCGCATCTAAAGCAACACAATACTTGTGACATGCAGGGACAGTATTGGGTGAAATATAATGGTATCTTCAAATTGAAATGAATGATTTATCATATCGGATGTGATTCATGCATGAAGCACTCACTAAGTACCCTTAATAAGTATTTATCTGCGCTAAGATATGCGTAATACGATGCATAACCCATAGACAGAAAATGTTAAGCAATTTTTGACTCTCTTAGAATTAAGATGGGATATATAAAATATAGTTTATAACATTACAATCACAATTACATGAGTGCTTCAAGATACTTATTTGGATGTGGATACAATGTATGCATATCCGCATAATCAGTGTTTGGGGAGAGGGAAGCAACTAAAACTGCCCTGCAATCATATTCGTGTACAACGCTCCTGGTGAACCAATCATAAGATGTGCCTGAGTGTAGAATGAAAGCATGCGGTAGTATTTTGCTGCCTTTTTTTTAGCGTGTAATTAGATCGGTAAATGCTTAGTTTCGCAATTACCCTCTCGTCTTATTGTGATCTATCTGATTAATGCATTAATGTAACGAAGGCAATTTTGAGTAACCAACGTTTAATGCGCGTCAGAAGTGCTTACCTGGTTTCCGCATGTTTATTTGATAGTCATTCTGAAAATCAGCAGCCACCCAATTCAGCATATGATCGTAGCGCAAATAAGACTCGCGTCGTTAAATTGAGGCCCTCCTGGTGAAATATTAGCGATACCTCACTCAGTTGAATGTGGTGAACCACGTGATTGTTGACGCAGTTAAGTGATTGCTGTAATTTTTGTTTGTAAGCGCAAACATCACGTTTCAAACTAGTCTCTCTGTGCCTGTCTTTGCTTTCGAGCTAGAGCGTTTTAGGTCATTAATTAGTCTGTTTATTTCAGAAAAAGCTATCACAGGCAATGAGGTTTTCCTTTAGCTTATCAGTCCCTCCTCTTCCTGAGGACTGTAAGGTACTTGTTAATTTCTGTAGTAGCTTAATTTTTTCATAATGTCCATCTTTAATACTTTTTAAAACTTCATACATTTTTCAAATCTCCCTGTGGAAATAAGTATTGGATGCATGGGTGTAGCTTCGGGTATCATGCAAGTTGAATACGATAAACATTTTAGGTTTCTTCTTCCTCAGCCCGGATCGTATAATCACCTCGGTTCACCATTTGAGGGGTTGCACGCATTTTTCATGAGTTTTTGATGTCATAGGAGTTCGGCTCATTAAATTGTACAGAGAGACCCTATCCTCGACATAAATAATTGCTCACTGGAGTGCAAATAAGAACGAACTACGTGAAAAGGATGTGAGAGGCCAATGGGTAACGTAGAAACTGTTAGCTGCTAGGCGAGTCAGGGGCGCCATAAACTTATTTGCAAAAGGGTTAATCCCGTCAATTTGTTGCCACAAATAGAATGAGAACTAGAATATGGATCAACTTAAGGATGGATGACGGTATTTGGTGGAACTGTTCAATATGAAACATGATGACAGATACACTAATATTACTGTTCTCTTTATTTTGGATGAATAAAATTAAATCTTGTTTTTCCACAGAATTTGTATTTAAACTCTACCATGGTTTCAACGCGGTAAACTTCATCTTCTAACTAGAAGATGACGTTTACCGCGGAAACCATGATAGTCTTGTGATAAAAAGTTCTGTGGAAAAACAGAGTTTCATTTTTTTCATCCAAAACGTTCAGCAAATTCCACTACTCATCGCTGGATACCACCACCATCTGCTCTCTTTAATTTTCAAACTCACTCGCAGTCAATGAAAATATAAAATTGACAGAGTCCATCCGATGCTTGTTTTTCGCGCGCATCGCTTTCGTATGTAAACAAGACCGTTGCGAGGGAATCTTCTTTCCTTCCGATGCTGCTCGCACCAGGAGCTCATCTACTCCTCTTCCCGCCTTAACTCCGGCCTCGAAGTATGTGTGCCTCAGCGCCCAAAGGACGATTCTCTCCCCCTCCCTCCTTTTCGCCGTGAGACTTTCGTGAGGGGGGGGAAGAGGGCGGGAGAGGGGGTGGCGATGGGATGGAGGAAAGGCTGAGAAGCAGTGAGTCGAGCGACTGGTCCATTGCTCGCTTTCAGGGTCAAGCGAGGACGCAACAGACAGCTTCCCCTCAGCTGCTCCTCTTGAGCGATGTGCCTGCCTTCACACCGCCGTCCTCTTTCCGCAAGTGGGCTTGTTTGATAGGGTAGGCCGGAAATATATACGCTATATTTCAGACGCCTTTCCAGGGCCAATGCCTATGAAATCAAATATAAAAAGAGTTAAAACTGAAACAATTAATAACTCAATTAAAAAAAGATAACCCGCGTTAAGTCACTGAAAGTAATGGTCTCACAAAATAGATAGTAGGGGATGAATATTTCTAATGACTAGGATTCATTAAATAAAACGTGAGAATGTTCAACCAAAATTGCTGATAATTTTTAAAATTCAATTCCTCAAGTAGCGTCAACAAGGTGATAACTTTATTTTAAAATATTTTTTCTTCGTTTTAACGATCAACTTCAATTTAAAATATCTTCGATTCCTTTTTTGGATAGGAGTAATTTTAATAATACCGAATCTGAAAGTCGAAGGGCAATGCTAATTATTTTCTTGTAAATGTAACCTACCTTGAAAAATTCAATTCACTGGGAATTACAATTTCTCACCCTTAACTCCGCCATACGTCTTTTTTTCACATGGCAACTGAACCCAGGAATATAACATCTTCAACCGCGGTTCAGCGTGACTCCGAAACTTCCTATTCGTGCTGCGCTATGTTACAAGTAATATGACGATCGCAACGCCTCCAACGTGGTACTAAGGATATATTATTATAAGTTATAAGGATAAGGATATTGGTTGTAGGTGTATATGCTTCATTAGAAAACTATAATTTACTGCAGACCTACAAAATTTACGAAGTATTTTTCCTTTCTACTTATCGGGGAAAGCTTTTTTAATTGCAAATTTCGTACAGCACGTGGAGGCTTGGAGCTGGCGGGAGATCATGGAGACATTAAAGTAGTGAAATTTTGAGGGTTAGCTTCTCATTTGGAGCGTCCTCTTCATACCAAGATCCAGTATTTTTATTCTTCAGCGGAATCAGAAACGTGGTTTCCATGGCTTAGCCATTGTCAATTGAAAGACGAAGGCTATCGGAAGTCGAAGTAAATTGAAATTCGAAGGCCATCGATTTTTGACGTTGGTTATCAGAAGTTGACCTACATCTGATATTATTGATTATTGCCGTTGAATATCGAGTATCTACGACTATCAATATAAGTTTATGGTCGATAACTGTGGATTAGCGTTGGCGATCGTTATTATGCGGGCATGTACGATCATTGCCTGCTGACAACAATTTTCTTCTCATTTTTTAATTAAGAAAGTTTGAGTATCGTTTAGCATCGGCAATAATGGCCATAGTTCACCATCGAAACTAAATTGCAATCGTTGAATAAAGCTAGTAAAAATCATGCGCTGTTGAGAATACACCATTATCGTTGCTCATGTTGCAGTTCCCACCATTAAGGCCGTTTTACAAGATACACGGAATTGCGCAATCTGACGTACGTGCGAAGGCGCAATCAAAATTGCGTCGTGTAAAGCGGTGAATTGCTAGAACACATGCGAGAATGCGTGGATGCGAGACGGCAAAATAGCCCTTGTTCTATTTTCGTGCATGCATTCGCGCAATTCCACGTCATTTTATAATAATAATGTAATAATAAATAATTTTATTACTCCACACACAAATTACATTACAATAGCAAAATTGGGTAATTTTAGGTAGCCGCGAAGGATAACCTGTTTGAGGCTACCATCCAATATAGTAATACATTATGCTTTACATATAGTGTAGCTCATTTTGTGTTACCTTGATAATCTGTACTAAAAAGCTTAAGTGCGTGCTTGAAAAAACAACTAAAGTACCTAGAATTTATAATTCGTTTACATCAATATTTTATAACAATATTTGTTCTACACTTTCTTTAGTGAGAAGCCCAGAATGTGCATTTTGCAAAAACTTTTTCAAAGACTTTGAAATGCAGCATGATTGGGGTAACAAATTAAAAACCTTTGGTCCTACGTACAAAAAACATCTTTTAAACAAAAAACATGTTTTAGAAATTAATGCAACTCTAACCTGCGCAATTCCGTGCCCCGTGTAAAACGGCCTATAAACTCGAAGTTTATTGATATTATAGCCATCAAATCTCGATAATAAGCCTCAATGTTGCGCATGCGTATTCACAGTGGCTTACATCCTGTCAGTTTTCCACTCCGTGGCCGCGCCTCTTGTTCTTCGGAGCTTCCCCCGACTCTGCTCTTCGTCTCTCAAAACCTCTCCGCCCATCTCGGATATCACGGCAGTCACGCGAATTTTCATTCCTGCTCTGCGGCCATGCCTCCTTCGTTCCGTCCGCTCAACCCGCCAGCGGCACGCCTGCTTTTCTCACGAACACTTCTCCTTTCATTGATCTTCTTCCATATTCTGCTCGTTCTGCCTCTTGTTGTTGTCAAGTCGGTTTAACCAGCAGAATTTTTATATGCTTAATCTTTCGCGTTCTCTTTTCACTGTGTTGACGATATTTTAGGTTTGGTATGGTATATAGACTATGAGAATAAAATAAAATGGTTACCTTCCACCAATTTTATTTACGAAAGTACCAGATATCGCCGGACACTGTGAATTGTGTTTTTTTTTGGAAAACATAATATAAATAAACATTTTTTCAAAACCGGGTCGGGACTTTAGTAAATAAAATTGTGTGGAAGGTTACCATTTTATTTTATTCTCATCGGTATAAAACATTTCCACCAGATATCGCCGGACACTGTGAATTATGTATATAGACTAGACGACCTACTGCTAAGGTCGTTTGTGCCGTGTATAATACGTAGGGTTGGAAGGGTCGGAGAGAAACCCGGCCTCAGTATAAGTTTACTCTTAACGAAATGCACCAAAGGGACCATGATTTAACTTCCCATCCGACGGAAAGAATTCAGCAATTGAAGTGCCCCTGGTAAAGCACTTATGAAGAGATCAGATAGTCTCTGAAAAAACTTTGTCCGGCAAAATTCGAACCCGAACCCACTGGCAGGGAAGCCATCTAACTATTACACCGATTTCTATGACGATATTTCAGTCATACTGATGTAGTCATCTCTTGATGCGGTCCGAGGATCCAGTCGATATGGTGGCTAGAGCGTTGATATCCCACTCCGTGGGCCCGGATTTGAATCCCGTGAAGACGTGGTCCCCTTAACGCTGGGTTTCCCTCAACTCTTCCTTTCCTACTCTTCCAAAGTCGCAAATGACTAAGATGTCGGTCACCTACCCGAAATGCCTACTTACCTTGATGAGAACCACTTCGGAAAGGGAAATATATTTATCCCTGCAAAACTCCATGGAGGTAATCGGCGAATTATATGATAAACTTAATTACATATATGGGAACATCCTCGTTTAATGTAATGATCTTAGCATGATGAAAATGATCATGATTTTTAAGAACTTGCATGATGCACATACCTCGACGAATCATTTGCTAATTGCCTGCATAGCTCTTTTTTAATTCTGTTCGTCGCAAATTTTTAATTGTCATAGTTCCTCTCGTATAGAAAATTTAAGATTTTTTTGATATGTTAAACGTACGGGACGGTGTTTAACTACATTCATGTTTAACATTGTAGTTGTGGAAGATGTTGTTGATGCACAGAATAACGAATGGATAAAATACCGTTTTAGTGTTTTATTATGCGTGCCAGACCTTTCTATAATGCCATACTTCATTCACAAGCGGAGGGATATCACAATACTCTACGCCCACCACTCGGGTGGGGCTCCTGTCCATTGATCGTGAGTTAGTCGGCCAGTACACCATACATTCACTAAGTTATCTGATTTAATGGGCATGAGTGGTGTACTTTGCCTCTGTTTTCTCTCTGATTTAGACCATTGGTGGGGTACGTCGCTCTCAGTTGTCACTCATATTTTATAGTAAACACATTGAAGTTGTTTAGAATTTTAAAGAAATAATGATATGTTTATTCACATGTTCCATTGGGTTGTGCCTTTATATTTCTTGGGGCATGTTGGACAGTGAGCGGAAAACATGCCAGTTTAACAGGTCAAGGATATTTTTAGATATATTAGGACTGTAAAAACTGGAGCTATATAAATCTTTGATTATAATGTGTGGAGTAATGAAATCGGCGACTTATCGGAATCGAGAAACACGTGCTCTCATTTTTACACATTTAAAAAATACCATTCAAGCTTTTGCCAAAATAAATTATATTTACCTCAATTTTGAGCGAATAAACTAGGATATATTCATTTCACTCCTATCCAAAGTGTACTATCATTGTTTCAAAATGTATATTATTATAACAGTTTTCATGGTTTTTAGGGAAAAAGAAATACTTTATGATGACTTTTAACTATTTGTTTTGAAGTCTTTTTTTGTGGTTTTTGCCTAAAATGAACGGTATCATGAGTAGCGATGTGAATGCTCAAATATTTTTAATTCCAGTTTTTAATCCGTGGAACTTTCATGATGAACACTCAAATCTATTAATACCCCGCTATTTATGATTTGAAAAGTAGCTACACCCTAAATGTCCTCCGTCAATGTCGGACTATTCCTCAAATCCGTATGTGGTTAAATTAAACTGCTTCAGCGATCAGTTTGTTACGTAAAACAAAAGAAAAAAACTACGATTTGGGCCGATAAAAAAGTAAATATCCTCATTTGCACATATTAGCCAATTTATGGGCAAGTTACGTGTTAAAGTCAGTTTTTTATAAACACCCTATCCAATTGGTATTTTCATCGATAGTTTTTTGACCGGCGTACGACTTATTCGATTCGCGCGGGTCCCCAGTTCTTCGAAACCTCTGTGACGAGGCAACAATTCGTGCCTCCAGCCCCTCCTCCAATCAGTGATTCCCGGAGAGCCGTCATTCCATTCCTTTCTTGGAATTCTTTTTTCGTGAGACTGTCCTTGAAATGTAGGCTTTTATTGCCCTGGTTCCGGATTGTTTCTCTAGGTGGTTTGTGATACTTATTCTCCCTTGTTTGGAGGAAATTTAGTCATTGCTAAACGAATTTCTCGAGTGATAGCTCGACTGCACTTGGGGTATTATTAGATTTCGAGTGTTCACCATGAAAGTTTCACGGATTAAAAACTGGAATAAAAAATATATGAGCATTCACATTGCTACTCATGACACTGTTCATTTTAGGCGTAAAAGTGCTTGTAATTTCATCGTTAAAAAGGATTCATCTGTCATCTAGATTTACTAATCATTTCGTTTACTCAGCTCAAAAAACTCATTTTTTTAGCTGTTACAGTGTGTTTTGAGGTTTATCGAGGTAGTTGCATTGGTAGGATAGGGAGGTTGTTTGACTATGTAATCAACCCTAAGTAATTCCTAAATTCTCTCATTCCGAGCCATTTCTGGCGCTTTTTGATTGTTTTGCGTTTGATATTTGAATTTACTTATTCTTCATAAGTTTTGGGTCTCTCTAAGTTATGGAATTCTATTTGACGAAGTTTACCTGCGTTACTTTGTAAACGAGTTTTAACGCTATTGGTATCGTATATGCATTAATTCATTACTATGTATATCCTATATTTAATTTCTATATATTCAATATTTATTTTTGTTGCGGCTAATCATTTTTTTATAATTGCAATCATTATTCACATTTGTGTAAGAGTTCGGATACGGGTACAAGTTTTTATTATGGCTATGTCTAACCTTAACCTCATCTTGCCTCGTCTTATTGTTCTCGTTCAAGTAGCATCACTTCATTACCTTGGCCTCTCATTCCCTTTAGTGGTCAATCTCTTTTACCCCATTGGTGAGCATTGAGGTGACTGGATTGGGGAAGGAGACTGAACTAAAACAAGCTTCTTCTCACGCAAGGGGGACGTCTCCGCCCCAAGCGGGAGACTTCAACGCTCGCAACGGATCGTGGACGCTCGACATCTCTGTGCGGCGATGCAGCGAAGTTAACGAACGTAGTCATTTGGACGAAGCGCTGTTTCTACTGTTTGAGTGTTATGAACCGCACAGCGTAGCATCGGGTTACTGCGTAATGCCAAATATACATCATCAGTGGTGAACAATCCTAAGATTGTTTTGACGCAGCTCTACACTCAATTTTCCTATCAGCTAATCTTTTCAAATCTACGTATTTCTTCTCTTTTACTTGCTTCTTTACCTGCACTTATATTTCCTTCGAGGTCTTCTTTTTCCATTACCGCCATCTATTTGTCCCTCGACGATTTTCTTCATCAGGCGTTCATACCTCAATATAAGACCAATAAGGATATTCTGTCTTCTTGTCAAGGTTTTCATGAGACTGTTATGCCGGCCTCGGTGGCGGCGAGGTAAAGTCCTCGCCTGCCAAACCGAAGGTCGCGCGTTCGTGTCACGCCGGGGTAAGTTACCCTTATACAGGGCATGGGCGTGTGTGAATATTGGCATTGGGGCATTGTTAATTGTTAATTCCCCATTATAAAGGCGGTATATGAGCTGTTTATGGGGTAATGGAAATAAATAAATAAATAAAGAAATTTTTTGTCCTACTCTTCTAAAGAATTCCTCATTTCTTTTCGTGCTGCCTCGTATTCTATGCCAATCTTTGAAATCATTGTTATATACTGGCCTCATTGGCTGCACCCTCACCTTCCATGCCGGAGTCGTATCTCTAGTTCAGCCTGGGTAAACAGTAACAAGGGCCGTAAGATAAATCAAGATAAGGTTGTAGATAACCATGATAAAAACGTGAACCCATTCCGTAATCGTTCCCAAATGTGAATACTTAGCCGTATTATAATATGTGTTGTAGTGAATCAGCCGCAGTAATGTAGTACTTGCTAGCATCCTTGAATCTGATCATAGCCAAGGATATTGTGATTTATGTTTTCCGGGTGGAGAGAGGGGATTGATTATTCCATATTGTCCTACGAAAATTAAATACTTCATCAGTATCATAGCAACCAATCCAAGCAAATTAAGGAATGGACGCATTCGAACATTTAAGTTTCCTCCTGGAAATGCTGTACTAGCTAGCATAATTAAAGTTGGGTATAACCAAGGATATTGTGATTCATGCTTTGCGGGCGGATGGAGGATTGATTGTTCCAAATTGTTCTGCAAAAATGAAATTTTCCTTAGCAACATTGTTTGGATTGGTTGCCAAGGCATGGACGGCTACGAGAGTTCGAAATTTCGTCGTGGAAACGCTGTACTAGCTAACATCGTTGAATTTGCGTATGACCAAGGATATTAATATTAAGGCTTTACGGACGAAAAGAAGATTGATTATTCCATATTGTCCTGCGAAAATTAAATTTCTCCTTAGTAACATAGCAACCAATCCAAACAAACCAAGGCATGGGTCATTTGAGAGCATTTGAAATTTCGTCCCGGAAATGCTTTAGTAGAATATTATGATTCCGGCCTTACCGGCAGAGAGTTTGAGCATGCTAACCTTTTGATATTTTTATGCGAGAAACAAATCTGTACATTTGATAAAATCTTCACGGGAAATCAGCCGGGCAAGGATGGACATTGCTGGCAACGTTTCAATGGCCTTCTCTGCCTTAGTAAGCTGAGAGGAGGAAAGAAACCTAAAAAACTGACCAATCACAGACGACTTGACCTCCCCCACGGTGTATATAAGCCCGGCAATAACCAGGTCCATCATTCGCCCTGAAGACGATGGCAGAGAAGGCCATCGAAACGTTGGCAGCAATGTCCATCCTTACCCGGCTGATTTCCCGTGAAGATTTTATCAACAGCATTCGCTGGGAAAGCACCAAATCCTTCTTTAAATCTGTAAATGGTAACACAGTCACTAACCCAAACTAACCAACGCAATGGCATTTTCGAGTACTTTCGAACATCCATGGATTTGAGTACGACCTAGGATCGGATGTGATTCAGGCTGTACGGGCGGAGAGAGGCTGCGCCAGGGAGAGATGGACGCGGACTTGAACAGATGAGTGGAGGCAGCAGGGATGTGCGGCCTTTGGAGCCGCCGTGAGAGAGGTCGTCGCCATGGCAGAGAGAAGCGGAGGAGGCTTGCGAGGAGGTGTGGGGGAGAGGTTGGGGAGGAGGGGGAAATGAGGGGAAGGGGTGGGGGAGAGAGGGGTGGGAGCGAGGGCGGAGTGCAGACGAAGGAATTCCGAGAGTGGTATAGAGTGTGAGGGGGGGAAGGGAGTTGGGGGAATGAGAGGAGGGGGAAGTTAAGGCGGTAGAACCGATCCCTTACGAGCCGGGTTGTTCCTTCTTTCTGCCTTTACCTTCCGTGACGATGGTCCCAGACCAGTTACTCAAGATGGCCCATCTGGAAGACTTCCATTCTCCTTACATACCTTGTTTCCACTCTGCAAGGACTGCATCGGGCAAGGAATGACGGGTATACCAAGTAAAAATTATTGCGTGTTGTAAAAGCGACCCCCATTCGGCAGAATGACAGTTACAGCAGTCATGCAGTTTTCTCCTGCATTATCTTTGAAATGAACAGATGTATCGAAATTAAGTCACTAGACCTATAGAACGAAGTTCTATTTGATAAAGCGCCAGGGCATCTCTTCAACATTATGTAATATCGATTAGAAAATTCATTGCTTAAATTTAACATTGCAATCTTTCCACTAAATTTTTTTTATATTGAGCACTATGCGTTATATTTGTTACAGCAGCATTCTAAAGCGCATCATGTACGGCCATGTTTTTCCTTTTTGCTGCAACAACGAAACACGTCGTGCTAAAATAAATTGGAAAGATTGCTATGTTTGATTTAACTAATTTTTATAGCTTTCACCGCATCGTATCACGTAAATCATACAAGAATTCATTGGCGTTTAGTGTGCAAAATTTATCATAGGTAAATGTATCCCAATAGTAAGTAGGTATGTAACTGACCTTGCATACTCAACCTGCTTCTCTTAGTATCTACCTCATTTTCCCTTCCTCAGTCTTCTTGACGGCCTATTTAATTATTCCCGCCTTTTTGGTCTTCTGACTTCTTATCCTCTTCTCGCTGCGCTCTGCCGTTGTCGACTGTCTTGGCAAAGATATTGTCCTATTGGCCCCACCGACCTTTTTCATCCCTTTCGCTCTAGATTCCTATTTAAGTATGTGTATTATACTTTTCGGGAGGCACAAATGTGCTCGTAAGCTAATTACTTAATTACTCCCGCATTGGGGAAAGTAAAAAAAATGGTGAATACTTTTGTTCACTTGTCAGAGCTGTTCATGTGGTAGATTCAGTGCTTTAAAAAATAGGGGAGTATCTTAATCCAATAGGAATTTAGTTATTGTATAAAGTATTTTTATCGTAGTTATTTAAAAAAAATATCGCATGTTAGTATGAAAACCTTGGATGCTAAAAACAAAACTAGGCAGTGTAGAATGGAAATTTTCAACGGAGATATTATCAATTAGACGTTTTTCCATTAGCTGGATTATACTCTAAAATTGCTCCCCGTGTCAACCGTTAGTTACCTACGTTAAATTTTTATCATACCTCTTGTGGCACGTTGCACAATCAATCTAGTTTTGCCATTGCCTCCAAAGTATCGCAGTGATATCGCAAATCCAGTAAGTGAAGGCGCACGGGTATAAAAGTAAAAGGGGTAGGAGAAGGGGAACTCCCCCTGGAAATTTATAGACCCCAAGTAAATTTCTACTAAACATTTATATGTGCATATATTTTTTGACTTTTTGTTTTCCTAAAGTTTTATTTATATGTTTTTGCCTTGTATTCATGATAAAAAAAAAGTATTTAGAGGTTATTGTTTAATTTTTATCAACCAAGAATTTTTGTTTACAAGAAATATGTCATCTTCTTGTTTTTGCACGATACCCGATGCGAACTTATATTATATCACACGCCTGTCTAACGTATGATCTTGTAACTGTGTATAAATTGGGACCTTGGGTTTGGGAGGAAACATTTGCCATCCATCCCGGCCTCATTGGTTGGTCGGATTTGGGTCGTAAGTCGGAAAGGACATATGCAGGTATTAGATTTTGGCAAGTAGCAAAAAAGTCTACAGGCCAAAATCTATCTTAAAACGTTGCTGTCCCGAATAAAATTGATTCGCTATGTTCGAGGTGGATGAATTCGGTTGTTTGGGAAGCAAGATAACTATTGACGGGAGAAATTAGAAAGAAATTTTCAGCAGAATAGCTCAGGCGAAGAGAGCATTCCACCAAAAGAGAGACCTACTTACTGCGGGAAACTTAAATATGGAAGTAAAGAAACAATTTATTAGAACCTACATTTGGAGTATGCTCCTGTATGGAAGTGAGGCATGGACAATGACAGCAGCAGAGAGAGCAAAGATAGAAACCTTCGAAATGTGGTGCTACAGAAGAATGATGAGGTTCAAATGGATCGACCGAGTTAGTTACGAGGAAGTCCTAAGAAGAGTAGGAGAGAGGAGAAGCCTCATGAAAACCTTAACAAGAAGTCGGAACAACCTTATAGGCCACATCTTGAGACATGATGGCCTGATGAAGTTAATCGTCGAGGGACAAGTGGAAGGCAAGAACGGAAAGGGAAGACCTCGAACAAAATATATGGAACAAGTAAAGAAAGATGTGAAAGAGAAAAAATACGTAGGTGTGAAAAGATTAGCTGATAGGAGAATTGAGTGGAGAGCTGCATCAAACCAATCCTAGGAATGTTGACCAGTGATGATGATGATGTTAAGTACACGTGCTTTTACAAAAGATCATTTAATAGATATTAAGATAATGATGTAGAAATAAATAAGAAATAATGTCGTAATAGGAACACGTTACCGAAGGATGTGGGCATTTGTTGATCGCCGGCCACGGTGGCTGCGGGGTGAAGTCCTTGCATGGCACATAAGAGGTCGCGGGATTGAAACCCACCTGGATAGGTTGCCCTTATCCTAAGCATAGATATTCGTGTGCGTGTTTCGGCGAGATTTTTAAGTTAAAAACCCCGATATAAAAGGCCAATGGTGCTATTTTTGATGGTACAGAAATGAATAAAAAAATAACGGTCATGCAATTTTGAAGAAGATATTTAGCACGTTTCTCAGATATTGATTTTCAAAATAATTTTCGTCCTCTCCCTGAATGGTCGTGAGTCGGACAGTCACAAGTAAATGGAGTAAGTAAGTAACTCTACTTAACTTATGGTCGTGGTACTCAACTTCCTGCCTATTTTATTTTTCATCTCCGCGGAAGAGAGCCTTTGTGTGTGTTGAGTTTTCCACCTCACCCATCCTGCCACAGACCTTTCTCCTTCATCCCGTCACTTTTTCACCTAACCTACCCGTCGCCCCTCGAGTCCCTGATGATTTTCCTCCCTTCCTCTCAGTCCATCCCTTATCGCCGGGGCCCTTAACTTGCTTTGGAGCGGCGTACTTAATTTCCCTTAAGTAATCCCGACATTCGAGTCTCTTAGCGCTGAAGTGACGCGGCTGATTTTCGGTCAAAAGTCTCACAAACTGTTGAGGGCTCCCCGGTAATAAACGGCCTCTGCCCTCGAGTGTGGCGACTCCGCGTCTGAAAGTGAGTGAGTTTGGGGAGATAAGTGTGTGGGGTTGGAGGTGGATAGGGTTGGAGGGAGGGATTGGTTCAAAAGCAAGGAAGGATTCGTGTGTGGAAAAGGCCGCCTTGTAGTTTCCACGACTCGCCGGGATGTTATTCGGCGGTAAGATCATTTCTGATCCTCTCATCTCTTTGGGGTCGGTTGTTCCATCATCAAACTTGCTTAACGAGATCAGTTTAGTTACGACTTCATTCCAGAGGAACACTAAGTGATTGTGTTGGCTGTGTGAGGTCATTCAAAGGTCTGATGCCGTATAAATCCGACAGTCCTCATTCCATTAAAGATAAAAAGCCAGCTTTTCTTTGTGTTTACATTCCGTGCATGCTCTTATTCGCAGAATCAAATATGTATTTAGCCCCTATATTTAGCCTCATAACCCCCACGCAAGGCAGGCAATATTAGGCATGGTAAACCAAGCAATGTGCAGTGTTTTCAAAGACGTCAGCCATGCATAGGCGACATCGATACTGCAACAAATTGTTTATGGTATGTTGCGGAATGAATTTTGAAGAGGCATATCATCATACGTGCAACGAACGTGCGAATATCAATACGAAAACAGTATTTAGCTCATATTCATGATAGATAAGAACCATATTGTGGCCAATTGCAGGTTTACAAATTTTGCTTTGCCGGCGGAAGGGATTGGAATTGTCAAATAGAAAGGCCAATGGTTTTAGATATGTGCATTTAGAACGCAATTGCGCCGGAAAGAAAAAGTATTTTTTGGTCAATATACTGCCGTATGATTATTTAAAATATTATAATACAAGTACTATTTAAAATATATAATGCAAGTATTTAAGAACATAGAATCATTTTCCTTAACTCTCTTATTGTCTGCAAATGAGATTTATTGCTATTGTCAATGGTATAGCTTTTACCTTGGGCCAAAGATTAATCCATAGTATTCGTATTTTTTTGCATACATTTCCGTGCTGTAAATCTGGACACAAATGTGATCAACGGTATCCTCCTTGCCTCCCACTCCCCCACCTCCCCGCCCTTCTCGTTGGTTATTTTACACCAGGAATAAAAAGTAATCCGAAACCGTGACGCATGAAGACCCGAAGATGGCGCATGAATGTGTCGAAACTAATTATACGAGTCAACATTTAAGTAGACATGCACTACACCCTTTGCATCTTTCATTTCATCATTTGCATATTTGCATACGCAATAAGTAAGCAGCTCGAATAGCGCGGTTGTTCGACGCCGCATTCCTGAAGTGAGTCATCTGTTTATATTGATGCTCCTTTGATATTGGAGGGAAGAGAAAAAATAGCGGTGATCTGAAAGGGAACGGAATGACCCAACACTGCTTTAGGATTTTTTTTACAACCCGTTGAACACGTAAAAAAAAGTTCACAAAACAAAGGAATGCCTGCGGGGTGGCTGTTCGGGGCGTTGGGATGAACTGGTTGGGTGTAGCGGGAAGATTGATCGCGCCGCCGCCGCCAGTGAAAGCGAAATTCAGGTATTGCTACCGCGCAGCTCTTTCTTTCTCGACCCTATCCCACGACGGTGCTGCACGCTCCTGCTCCCACTCCCCGGCCGCAAGTTCAAGGAGGAATAAAGTTAAAGAACAAGGAAAAAGTTTTTGTATACTACTACCAATTAATTGATGTTTCATTGTTTCAGGCGTGACTTAATGGAATCAACTTGACACGATGAAATGCAAAAACACTTCACAATTTCAAAAAACTTGAGAATTTTTAAGTTATTTAGCATTTCATTATATAAATTAATGTTTAGTAACGTGGGATTGAGATAATGTACGTACAATATTTAAGCCCCATGTATGCGGAATGCCATGAAATAAAATAGCAATAAAGTGGCTCAAGTATAGTAATGCTATTGCAGAAGTTGTAATACTCCCTAAGTGTGTGGAATATTTTTAAGGCTATCGATCGTGGGCTTGATGTCTGCACAGCAAGTTAGGTACGTTTTCGCTGAAATGATCGTTAAAATAAGATGACTTTTTGGTAGAGGGCAGTTGCGGAGGGTTTTGTCTCTTAAAATTTTCACTAACAACGTGGTCGGTACTATTAGTCGTAGAATTTTTATGTAATTATAAGTTTTTTGCCATTTATACAAATTTATTGATCTATTACTGGTTCAATTTTATCAATTGGAATACGATATTGATTAATCTAAGACTTGATGATGTACCATGTAACATTTCTGACAATTAGGGGCAGTGGCGTAGCCGGGATTTTGAAATGGGAGGGGGGTTCACCGGATAATTCGGGGCCATTCCGGGCTGTAAGGAGAACACCCCAGTGCAAATGGGGGTCCTCCCACGGAAAATTTTGAGATTCATGATGCTGAATATGTGAATTTTAGGACTCAAGAACAGTAATTTTGTAGAAGTATTTATTAAAGTTATTTATTGAGGCCATCTTACTTGTTTTTGAAGGCTCAAAGGGTGGGGGGGGGGGGTTGTAACGCGGAAAACCCTCTTGTGCCACTGATTAGTGGAGTCAGGTTTGAATCTTGGCTAAAGAAAATAATTTTTTCTCGGAGAATCTTGTGTAAGTGTTGAATGCTATTGCCGGGGTCCGTATCGAGGCCCACTCAGAGGCCAGGTTAACACCAACACAAAGACTGTCTTCGCTTGGCCTCTTCTCACACCTTTTCTCGGTATTTTAGAACCGTATTCCCATTTTCAAGTCTATCCCTTCACCTTTTTTCCGTTTATTGTTCCCTCATCCTCACACCGAGGAGTTTTACAGGTTTATGGCACCATTTTTCACGATTTCACCGTTGTAACGCTTTCCAATGCAGACCCAAGCCATTTTTTCATTTTTTACCATGTTTTGTTCGATAATCGTGTTTGAAACCCACAGGGTAGAGGCTAATTATGGTAGAGTAAAATATCTTATCTAGTCCATCTCCCTCCGAATCGATTTCCTCCGAAGCGTATTTTTTTTTCGTTCTCCGCTGACGACTGCTAATTTTGCTCTTGTCTCAGTGATCATATATTTTCCCCTTCATGTATTCGGCGTGCATTAAGTAAATTTTTACAAATGGAGGAATATGATAGCTGAACCTATGGATCATATTACTGGACTCTATACTTTGCGCTCGCTTTTGGCTATTTATCTAACTATTGAATGATGGCTGAGCTGTGTTTATGGCGTATGTTCTTACCTAATTTATCTATGTAATTCTGTGCTTGAGGTTTCATTCAGTTAGGATGAAACTTGAATAAATAAGTTTAGTTTCATTTTGATATCATAGGGCTAGCGAGGTGTGAACTGTGACCGATGATTTGGATAATTAGTGCATGGAAAAAAATTAAATTGCATCGAAGGTAAAAAGGAGTAGGGTTTATACCGGGGAAGCGTCGAATTACCTTTTTTCTAACTTACATTCTCAGGGTAAAAATTTCTTGGTGCGATATCTCATATTCCTGTCTATTTTGTTTGACTGCATTTATTGATGAATGAAGCCGAAAGGTATCTTTTGTTTTCTACATAATAGTGCACTATCTAGTGGCTAACTAGTGTTGTACATGCAGCAAAACCAAATGCACACTTCTTAGTGGCTATTCAATATTATTTTCAAAGTCTCGTGCTCCTCTTCGTTCGCATTTTAGGAATTAGTAATATATGTATAGGTCAACCGGGTCACGAGTAATCATGACTTTCATTTCTGCTAAATAGAGATCATTTACCAGTTGTTTTTCTGACCTTATATATATGCGCAGTTGATTTATCTATCGCCCTTTTTAACTACTCCCGGAAAAGCTATAAGAGCTTGCGAGACATTATTCTTAACCCGCTTGCATATGTAAATGTTAATGATTTCCTAATTTATTCGCCGTTATTGGTATTTCTATGGCTGTCTTTGCGTGTTAACAAGCTATTAACCTAAGTGTTTACTGTAGCAAGTTTGATCTTTTACCGCTTTTAGAAGGTGGTCTCGATTTTTTTATTCAAATACCTGCTGTTATCTCATAAGTGAAATCACCTTTCGCTTTTTAAAGAGTTGGTGGACTCAGTGTATAAATTAGCGCTATAGAATTTCTTATCTGCATTAAAAAATACCCTTATTTAATATCACAGAATAGTTTTCTTTGACCTTGCCAGAAGTCGGTCGATTATCATTATTAAATTCTCTAATGAAACTTGAAAATAAGATGACGAAGTTTAGTATTTTAACGCTAACTCACCATTTACTATGTGTATGTACTAAATGACGATCATTTTTTTAGCTGCCGGGTTGACGATCATGCATCAAAAGTCTTTCTTTGTATTTGCACCCTGTAGTTGTTCTTTTTGCACATTTATCAAGTCCTTCCACTCTTCTATATTATTGTATGCCCGTCGAGAGTTTTATAAATTATTTCTATTTTGAGAAATTATTTAGCCTTTGGCCTCCTTCTTTACTGTTACTTTACATATGGCTGCTATTAACTAATTTTATGCTGACTTATCCCATTGACGACTGGCGACGTGAAATATCTTTGGACTGCTGTTGTTAAAGCGAGATGATGAGAAAATGTAATGGGCTTGTAATTCAAAAAGCATAATGTAAGATGTAATGATGAAACGTTATTTTCTATCTCTTAGGATGTGTGCCGCATGGTACCAAATTCAATTTATTTCTAGACGTTATTCCTGATAATTTTTGTAAAATAATAGATGCTATATCGTATACGTCAACCGTCACACATTCTATTTTTAAAAATGTGCGACGCATGATGGCAAATTCAATTTTTTAAAGATGGTATTCCTAAAATTGTGTGATAAAATTAATGCAATACCATACTTAAGCACTGAATCCAGGGAAAAAACGTGAAATATTTAATATTTTAACGGTCCGAACTTTAACATGCTCTTAGTTAACGATATTTACTCTTTAGCATTATTCGTTTCTCTCCCATTTGTTCATTGAGGAGGTTATCAGCCTTATCTCCCGACCTTTTAACATTATCCTCCGTGTTCTTTCTGAGCGAGGTTTGGCTAAAGTTCGTGCCGTGAACGCCGCTTAAGCCGCCACGGAGAGGGGCATGTCGGGTCGAATCGGCGTTGGAGCCAATTATGATATTTTATTCACGCAGAATGGCTTCGGCACTTCCCCTCTTCCTTGCACCCCTCTGGCGCGAGCAACAAGGCCGACCGACGCCGCAGCGCTAACAGGGCGAATTCTTTCCACTTCACTCCCAGCAGTACACACGTCCATCTCCCACTACAACTCCTTTCTTTTCCCTCCTGCAAAGCGGAACTCTTTTACTGCGTTCATAGAGTAGGTAAGCAGATAATTATGCGACACAAAAAATCGACGTGACGCGCGTGACTTGTGAAGATTATTGTTGGATTTGGTGAGCAGGATAACGTATACATGGATACACCATTGAAAAAAATACGCAGAAGATGGTCTTTAGGTACGAACCGCGTTAGTGAAGGGGAAAAGAAATATTACGTTGGGATTGGCAAGCTATGTTTTGGTTTTCATTTTTAAGAATTTTCGTGGGATATTTATCTTTGAATCGGTTAAACCGGAGAGCTGGGTTGCATTTATATTTCCAGGTCCAACAGAAGCGATAAATTAAGAAAGATAATTTGCCGAAAGGATAGATAATGGAATTCGTTTTTCTCCCGAACCATAAAGGACTTAGATAAATTCTCCCAGTCGTAATTTTATGTATGACCATTTGCTTTTTATATTCAAACGGCTGGTGTTGTAGCACCCCCTGCCACACGCCTTATTTGGAGGCTTGCAGGGTTATGTGTAGATGTAGACTATGTCCCCGACGGTTTTGTTTTGCTCATGCGCTTCTTCGCGCTCGATCCGCGCGAGAGGGAAAGCGAATGACGGGCGAGGAAGGTGAAAGCGAGAAAGGGAGAGTGATGGAGGGAGAAAGAAAGAGGCATGGAAGAAAACGGGTTATCCCACCCGAAGAGATGTGGTCGAGTAGTAGTGCAGTTCGGCCGCCCGCCGATTGGAGGTCGCCACTGGAGTGTTGTGGGTCTTCCTCCCGGTCGGTGGCGCGAAGGGGAGTTCTCATGGTCCGTGGACGGGGAGGGCGGGAGGAGGAAGACTTGGAAGTGCGTGAGAGGAGTGTGGAGTTGTATGCTTGTGTGTAGTGGTATAGATATATATATTCGTGCTTTTGTGTGGAGAGGGAAAGCGAAAGTTGTGGAGAGAAAGACTCTGGAGTGGAATGGAGGAAGGGAAAGTGGACGAGGAGGAGAAGTCGTCTTCTTCCTCGCGGCCGGAAGGAGGAAAGCGAGAGTGAAGGATGATGGAGGAAGGGAGGGGGTGGGGAGATTAAGCGACGGTAGGGGAAGCGGGAAGATGTCCATCTCGTTTGCGAGGGAATCCGAAGCAGCAAGTATTCTACATCTACACATTACCCCGAAGGCACCTAGGGAGGTGTTCGGCAGGGCGTGAACCATCATCAACATGCACCGGAGAGTTAAATTTTACTTGTACATCTACATGTTACACCGCAAGGCACCTACAGAGGTGTTTGGCAGGAGTTAAAACTCAACAAGCATGCAACAGAGGATTAAAATTTGCTTCTAAATCTACATATTACCCTGCAAGCTACCCGTATCTCCAACATTCACTCGAGGGAGGGGATATTGAGCCATGAGAGGTTAGGGGGAGGTTCTCGATCTCGTTTGCGAGGGAATCCGAAGCACCACGTACTCTACATCTACATATTATCCTAAAAGCTACCTCCATAGGTGTTTGTTAGGGGTTGAACCATCACCAACATGAACCAGAGGATTAAAATTTACATGTACATCTACATAGCCCTGCAAGCCACCTACAGGTGTTTGGCATGTGGTGAACCACCTTTAGCATATACCGAAGGATTAAAATTTATACCTGCATCTACAAATTACCCTATAAGCCTCCTATAGAGGTGTTCGATATGGGGTGAACCGATATGGGGTGAATCGTCACCAACATGCGCCGGAGGATTAAAATGTTTTCGTCTTGGTAAAGGAGCCAGCCCACCCTGCTCTGAATCCTGCAAATTCAAACGCCT
The DNA here is from genome assembly GCF_921293095.1 of Ischnura elegans. Classification (NCBI taxonomy): domain Eukaryota; kingdom Metazoa; phylum Arthropoda; class Insecta; order Odonata; family Coenagrionidae; genus Ischnura; species Ischnura elegans. The sequence continues at coordinate 64,726,912 of NC_060249.1, read as the reverse complement.
TTGGCTTATTCCGTGGTGAGATCTATCCTCACCTATCCTCATCACTCACCTGTATCCTATCGTTGGGGTTGCATCGCCAAGTGAGGATGTCTTCTGTGAAAGCAAAACTTATATTGATAAATGTACAGTGAGGTGTATTGTATCGAGTTTTTCCGTCATGACGGGACCTCCGCAGGGACCGTGTAGTTTCCGACCGTTGACTGAGAGGGAGGCTCTCGGAGGGCGTTCACTCATTTCTTACGGGCTTCCTTCTCTCTGACTTTGTTCGCATACGTCCGAATAAGCGGATTGGATTCGCAGTGTTCCACAAGGAACCCTCTGTTGCGCAATTCAAGTGAACGGCTGGGCGCGGCGAGCATGCATAAAATGCCGTGAAATGCATGTAATACGGGCTTCTTGCGTCTTGATTTGCAATATCGGGTGTTTTTTTTCTACCGAAAGGGCTCGATTCGGCCACATCATTCTTGGAAAAATATCTAATTAGGTTGTTTCTTTCGTTGATTTTTCCATTTGCTATTACACTACAATTTATGGTTTTCATTTAATTATGACTTGCAAACGCCCACTTCAAATCCACTTGCTTGCTCCTAATTTTAAGTCATTATAGTAAAGAGGTCATTTTAAAGTCAATGTTTAAATATCAGCGTATCAATTTATCCCGCTTCATCTCGCTTTCTATGCTTTAATACACAGGAATTACCATCAATCCTGCTATCCAGGGAAAGGTATGGTACCTTTACCTCAAAATCAATCATTTTGATATTTATCTCAAATGTGAAGCATTGAGTTAACTTTCAGCCATAACGTACAAATATTGCCTAGGAATTTTCAGTGTAGAGTTATTATGCTTTCTTTGGGGCTTACAGTTTATGAAATGTTGAGATAATCTGTTCTGCTCTGTATTTTTCCTGTTCTTGAGTTAACCCCGGCTACCGAGGTCTTTGATTTTCTCTTTTTTTAGAGCCTATTTGCTCAGGTGTCTTTCTAATGTACATGACTTATACTCGAAATTATGACGTATCGCTACAATTATGTAAGGTGAGAAATGCGTATTTACTGTTAAATGAAACTTCAAAATATAAAAAAAATTTCTACTAGGTGGCTCGTCAATTTTCTTTGGGCACAATTAATGAATATGGTATTTTCAATTTGTAGTCAATCCATGCATTTTTGTGAATTTGTGCTTATTGCTATGGGAGCAAAGTTATTAAAATATATTTTTTCTGATTTCAGGTCAGTTAAACTGAAGGAGTGATATCTCTATCTTGCATTGTTTCCTGAGATGTGCATTGCCTTAGCCATCAAACGTAAGTGCATGAGTGTAACTTTTCCCTTCGGATATCTGCAGTTTCATGCCCACCTCCTCCATTAGCGGGGCCAGGATTTTAGGTGAGAGCGTTCTAATAGTTCGGCCAGATTTGAACCCTGCGTCCTCTATTCAGCATCAAGGCTGTCTACCCGTTTGGAAACCACTGCTAGGCCATTGTGGTTTTTGTAACTTTTATGTAATCTTTTATTTTAATAATTTATATCCCTGGTGCTTGTAATTTCAGAATCGCTGATATAATAAGTAGTCAAAGTAGACCATTTTTTCCTAACTCACTTCTCAATCACCAGTGCAAAAATATGCTGAGTCTTCATTATGTAGCTCAGATCACCTACGTTGGGAAAAAGCCATTTTTACGTCCTAGATATGTGACTTTTTTGACAGATAAGAGAATAACCTCCGTTTTTATCCATCAAGTCAACTTTTAAGGCACAGGATACCCCCTAAATTGTTTGCTAATTTTGTCTAAAAGTGTCATACAAAATTTTCAAATAGAAGAATTTTAAAGGAAATCTTTCCTTTTTTCCCATCCATACAGAATGTTCTAATCCATACAAAGGTCGTTTGTAAAATATGTAGCTGCTTTAATGAAAGGTGCGGTAGGTCAATGCGTGCACACGCACAGTGATGACAAAATATGGTATGCAATTCGCATTCCGCCGTAGCTCTCCCCATAGAATTTCCTGCGTAACTACACCACTATATACCTGTCACTGGTCTCCTACGCGTCAGTCGGAGAAGTTTTATGCCAGCCAATTGGAGAGCAATGATGCTCCTGTGACCTGCACTCAATCTTGCAGAAAGAGGTCACAAGAACAAAAGGTGTGGAGACAAAACATGAAGTGGTAAAATGAAACTAACTTCTGTTTTGAAATCAGCTTGCTTATTTTACCCTAAATTAGATCAAACATCGCAGTCAAAGGAAAATATGTAAAAAATTATTCCCCAGTGTTATAAACCATCTTATCCACCTGTTACGAGGAAATTATGACCGTAAGCAGATGGTTTTAACGTCAAATTATCATACACGAAAGGCAGTGAAGGAGGCAGCGATCACAGATAGCCTAGAAATGTGTCAAGTGTTTTATGGATGGCCCCAATGAGGCCACTTTGGGCATATACCCACGTCGTGTCGCGTCGGGCCGTACCCGTTCTCAGTGGAATTCCTGGGAAAATTTGGTATCGTTCCCGGGAATCAGGGCTAATTCTGCCGCAAACCATCGTAAATTCCATCTGTGAATTATGATTCAGGGAAGAGAGGGTTTATGGTGCTCAATTATTCAGATTTTGGCCCATTACGCGGAGGCCAAGGAAAAAAAGCCTGACGAAAGACCATTATTATTCATGAGTAAAAAGAATAGAACGCGAAATAGTTCCAGAGATGGAATTTATGTATTAATGTGGCGAAGATGAACAGCATTTCATACGAAACTCAAGTTATTCGTTCAAATGTATATTCGCTTGAAAATAAATAAAATTCCAGGAATTCGTGGCAACAGGGTTGGTTTGAATTCATTCCTCCTCAATGACGCGTATCAACCCTTCATTTATATATTTTCTGGATGTTATCTTGTTGGTGGCAATTATCTTCAGCTGTTGGAATTTATGTCTCCTTATGCGTTCTGCCGTGTTTATTCTTGCCCATTTATTTTTTCCTTTTGCACAAAGGCCTGGGGGGCGTTACAACGTACTTGGTGGCTATTGTGGAGTTTTTTCGGAAAAAAGTGCACGTGGTGGCCATTGTATGAGAGGAAAAGTGAAGCCATTCAATAGGATAAATCTATCCCTTCTATCGGTCGTCTTTTTTGGACGTATTACTCTCGTGGAATTAAGCTATTGAGCTGAAAACCTCAGGGTACGTACAGAGTAAACCCTAGTCAGAATTTGCCCGTGTGTCTAGTGTAAAAATTTTACGTAGCTGATAATATTAGGGTTTCAGGCAAATTTGGAATACGGGCTACACTACAGAGCTATAACGTATCGAAAATGGGTGGTCTAGAGGCCGTAACGCGTCCTTTAAAAAGCCACGTAGTTAAATTCAGTTTGTGAACGCAGCATGTATCTCAGATGCTAAATAGTGTTATGTCTTTAGTTGCCAGCCAATAGGGTTACCCGATACCGGGAGTAAGTAGTTTTCTATCGCGTGATCTGTTTAACTTTAATATTTCAATCTATACTTGCCAATTGTTCAATTCCTAAAGTAGATATATGAAGATCCAAAATTGATGTTATTAGGAAGATATTTTTGCTTTGAGCCTTGTATTAGAAATCTTTTTGATGCATATATAAAACTATAAAATGGCTCAATATTTTTTTAGGCAAAAGGTTTTTATATCGTTAATTACAGCAATGATAGGTTATCATAAACTGACCGCGCAATTCACTACGGGCGTTTTTCCTGCAGTAATAATTTTTCTTTTTCTCATATCTCCATAGTATTTACACCTTAGAAAAAGATATGCATCAAATGAGTGAGCCATACGATTCAAACGGCAGAGGTAGCAGCTAGTGAATGTTGAGATTAGAGGTTCCGATTAATATCCAGAGGGCAGAATTTGTACAATTGTACATACGTGAATAAATGCCCAAAATGAGGTTACGTATCATTTTATGTGCCTCCACGCTAACATTGAGGAGTATTTTGTTCGCTTAGGCTGTATATTGATTTAAATAGGATGTGAAATAACCCATGTGTTTTGTTGCAAAGAACTTATTCCTACCATTTTGAAAAATAAACATGCCATTCGTGAACGATGTGTACCTTACCGAGAACTGCTACTTATGATGCTTGTATTGATTTACGTCTTAGAATAGTAACCCTGACATATAAATACTCTGGTTTTCGATACCATCAAGTATATGTGATATCCAGCTATTAGCCCGGTTGGACGGTATCTCAGATCTTGAGACTCGTAGCCTGTCCGTTGGGAGTCAATGAAAGAGTGAGAAAATAAATGTGTGATGACAAGATAGTTATTTGCGATTCGCGGAAGGGCGGTTATTCCTCTGGGAGTAATTTGCTGTAAAAGACAGTGGTGTGGGATGGATTTGTCCCTGCTGATGATTGAGGAAAGGGTTGGATTATGGTGAGCGATAGGGTTTATTGCGTCAGGGAGGGGTTCAGTTAGCGATTCCCGCGAGAAAAATCCCGGTGAATAGTCTTTATGCTGGCTTTCCCCCGAGGATGGTTAACTTCGATGGACACGAGAGTGAAGGACTTGCTTCACTTGGATTAGTGTTGTGCCATATTTCCCTTCTTTAGGTGACGAATACTGGGGTTGGTTTAGGTGAAAGCGACAGAAATTTCATGAGCTGTGGATGTCCCTGTTTCAAAATGCTGTGAGAAATGAAAGTTTTCGGGCCAGGGCTAGAAGTATCAATTCATTCATGAATATTGTCAGTGAATTGGGAAAAAATATGTGTTGCGAAAAATAATACCCCGTGATTCTGTTGTAAATTAAAAATAAATATTTTATAAAACTTGTAGCTCTGATGTCAATACCGTGACGTAATAGATTTAGTTCAGTGCCCGATGGTTTAAGTGGAAGTGATATAATAGGAAAATTGGTCTTCGGCTATGGTGATTGGACGGTGTGTAAGTGACGACAAAAGATCCCATTCTCCTAACAGAATTCCCCATAGGGGTATGCGATTTTCCCTAATTCAGAGCTCCTTGCCTCCTTCACCGATAACTCAATAGGGAAAGCAATAGGGAAAAAAATCAAACATAAAAGATGTTCATATTTTTTAATTTTTAAACTCTGAACTGGCGCTTAAAAATACAAAAAAACTTGCACATAAGTAGTTCGAGTAACGCAAAGGAAGGCAAAATGCATTCAGAGGAAGGTTAGATTATTATTACCCACAATTTCAAAATCTGGCTACTTACTTAGAACTAAGCCTTTACTGCATAGGATTTGAGCACCGTCGGAGAGGTTACGGAAGTACGTGATTGAAGGCTCAGTTTAGGATAGGGTTGAGATAGTGGCTGGCGTAAAATAATCTGGATATTAGTCACGTTAATCATTAACTTAGGTGAAATAAATATCCTAAGATCGCTAACTGAGCAATATGTTTTACTTTAACGGGCTGGGTAAACATATAAAACATGACATTTGAAGGTTTTCGGAGAAGAAATGTTAGAATATAATTTAAACTATTTAAGAAAATGCCATTTGAATTCTAATTAAATTTTTTCGCGTATTTTCAATCTAAAATAATAAAATATTAGTTCACAGCTCATCAATTCATAATGAGGATATACCAAGGATGAGGATCATGGCCTAGTATCAACGAACGTACCCGTTTTATATGTATAATCTACGCACTTGGTATGTTTCATGTGGAAACCCCTGAGGAACATTACTATTATGCCGTTGACTTGTTTGGTGTTGAAGGAAAGGTTTGACACTAAATATTTTACGGTTGTGTCGGAGAAAAGCCAATAAGGCTATTTCGAAAGCGGTGGTGTCGCGAGTGAAATATATGAGTTGCAGTCGTTATTCCGTCGGAGAGAGAGAGAGAGACGAAAAAATGAATTTGTGCAATATTCCGTTTTTATCGGCATTTCTCCGTTGGTCTCCGTGGGTGGTAGATGAAAATTGAAAATGTCAGATGAAAGTTGGGGAAATATTGAACTGAAGCGTATGTTGAAGTGATAATTCCCCTGCTTGGCTTGGAATTGATGCGAATTAGCCGCCCCGAATAAAAAATGATGCGCAGACTCTGGAATTGCTGCACCAGCCATCCAGTGTAATCCGCCTCGCTTTATATGGGTTTCAAATGATGCGCTAATTAGCTTACAATGGCTTATGATTACTCAACGGTGATAGAGAGATGTAAAAGGCGTTAATCAGTTCTCTTTTTTGATTGAATATATCACGCACGTGCAGATGCTAAATGACAAGGTGAATGAATATCAGCGAAAAGAGTGATTTTCGTGCAAAAGGTTGAAGTAGCGAAAATTTTCCGTATCGGTAAATGATTACCGATTCTTGCTGGAGATAGTTGATTCATGGGCATGGTTGGGCTAGAGGTAGCTTAAAATTTTCGTGCCAACCTCGGTAATTATATTAATGAGTGTGTTCTAAAAACACCCTGGTTTGCATACTTCTTTGCAGCTGCAAGTGAAGTTATAGTCCCAAATAAAGGCATCCCAAAAATTGATCTACTAGCTAGAAGTTGTCGGAATAGAAAATTTTCCAGAAGTTATGTGCCCATCAATAGAATTTTGCTGCATTCTTTCTATAATTATTGCAATTAATATGGAGATAGTAGAAACTTGATGTTTGTGAATTTTTTTATTTAGATTGAAATAATTTCTCCTGGTTTCCGATCTGGCTTAAGGATTTCCAATTTATTATAGCGATGCAAATTAACATAAAGGATAATAAATTAAGGATACTAACATTATAAGGATATCGAATTGTACTATTAGCTATCCAGTCTAGTAATACATGGCCTAAACCGCGTCCGTATGAATCTGTTAAAACTTAAAGATTACGGTCGAAGGTCAACTCAATCTAAATCAGTGTTGACTTTGTAGTGGTATATCTCAATTTTCCCTAAAATTTTGACGGGAAAGGATTAATAAATGCGTCCAACTTTTTAAAAATGAGCATAGCCGGAGGTTATATAGCGATTTATTAGCTCATACATCTTCATAATCCATTTGTAGTTATGAATGCCTTTTTCCATTTATTACTTTCATCCTGATAGCCTTTGTGACTGGCAAAATTGTAATATATATCTGTTTGCTCTCGGCGTTAAAAATAATTCGCACGCCAAAGGATAAGCTTTTCGGGGTCAAAAATCGATCGCTGTTGTCCCGTGCGTGAACAATTTGGCTTATGTGAGGTCTTAGATTTTCGCGGCGTATCAAGGGGAGAAAAAATTCTCGGGTTTTCCACCGGGTAGTTGGCTGCATGTCTCCAGACGTTTCGATGTGGAACTGCTCTTCTTCCTCAGGGGATCGCCTGAAGATCCGAATTCAGAAGATGCTGAGGATGAAGAGCAAGTCCTTCTTCGAAACGTCGTTAGATATGCAGCCAATTAACCGGTGGAAAACCCGAGAATTCTTAATGTATTTGGCTTTTTTGCCTCTTCAATGTGGAACTACGCGAATTCCTCCATAAATCGGGAATAGCCGCTGAGTACGAAGAGCAAGTCGTTCTTCGAAACTTCGGGTGCCATGCAGCCAATTACCCGGTGGAAAACCCGAGCATTCTTTATGGATTTGGCATTTTTGTCGGCTCTTCAACGTGAAATTTTACGACTCCCTTCATAAATCGGGATGCGTTCTATCGGTGTGTGGTCTAACGACTCACTCTCAAAGGACCGGACGACTTCCTTTTCTCCTCAGTTATTTTTTTCTGGGATCTTCTTTTTCGCTGCATCCTTCCACCCCTAATGCATCGGTCGAGGCAAAAGGGATTCATTGAATAGGCGCTAATGATCACGGCAAGCCGACGGAACATAAAGAGATGCTAGGGGGAGAATGAAAGAGCCGACGCCTCCCTCGACAGCCTTTAATTTGGACGTTCTTTTGTTTCTAGCCGGAAGTGGGCACGCAACCCTTTTCTGCCTTCGCTTCGTCCTTTGTGGGGCCGCGCCTTCTCGCCGTGTGCGATCGGGTAGTGGCATTTCTAGCGTTCTTCCTCCCCCGCCACCATTTACCATCCAGTAACTTATTAATCGATGCTTTCCGATATGCATTATAAGTAGAGGTGCGTGGAAATCGCAAATGCGATAAATGCGATATAGATGCGATGTGCGCAAATAAATGCGACATAGAAGCGATGGCTGGACATTTATGATATTTTTATGCAAATTTGCCTTTTCGACGGTAAAATTCGTACATTTTGTGCCGAGCGCAGTTTAAATGCTCCGCCGACACTCACCGCTTAAAGCATGTGAGCGACTGGCCTGCTGCTAGTTGGCTGGGACTCTACGTGGCCGCGAACTACAAGTGGGCGCTGGCAAGATACACCTCCGCCGCTATACGTCTTATTCCTTAATTTATTATTGTTCAACAACATAATTATTTAAAATATTCTGTATTTTGTCATATAACTGTGTTTCACTACATTTTATCGTCATCTACCTCATTATGAAAATAAAAAATAGACGCTATAAAATGCGATAAACTGTTATTGAAAGTGCGAAAAAATAAAAATGAAAGTGCGATTTTCACGTATGTCTAAAGCCTGAATCACACGATCATTTTTTTTCGTCGCGAAAGTGATCACTATCGCGATCACTGCGCAAAATGATCGACGGTGGCAATTGTTTTTCGCGATCGCGATCGCGATGAGGATTCCCATCGCTATTTTTCATCACTCGTCCGGTCGCTTTTTTCGTCGCTAAAACCGTCACTAAAACCCCATATCAGCCAATCGAAACGCATTCCCCTATGGAGCGATTGCAGCGCAACGTTTGACAATTGTGGGAACGACATAAATAAACAAACACGCTATATAATTTCGTGATGTGGGTCCTATGAAAACGAGCTGTGATATTGGAAATGATGCGAAAAGCGACGGCGGGAGTGACCGTGTGATTCAGAAAAATGATCACTTGAGCGATTGCTTTTCGCGACGGGAAAAGTGATCTCGACAGTGATCACTTTCGCGGCGAAAAAAAATGATCGTGTGATTCAGGTTTAATTATAAGCATCGAGATATATTTCCAATTTCGTCTTGATGGGAAATAAATTCTATTTGCCGGCCTCGGTGGCGGCGGGGTTAAGTCCTCGCCTGCCAAACCGAAGGTCGTGGTTTCGAGTCCCGCCTGGGCATGGGTGTTTTAAATGGGTAGTCCAAATATATTAAAATGATCGCAATTGGGGGAACCTGGGATCATTATTACTATTATTTCTCTCGAACCAGAAAATTCTTCGTTCTGGTGGTAGTTCGCTCCGCCTCGCTGATGACGCGGAATTTCTCCCTTTTAGATTCTCCTCATCCTAACCTATCCTAACCTTGGGGCCTATCCTAATCCTAATTCATCGTTCTCATCAACGTGATATTTTTATTCTTTTTATCCTCCCCAAAACCCGGCCCATTCTCTGTTCGCTGGGTAATTAAATAACTGGTCAATCTCGTGAAGTGTAACCCAGCGAGGTCAAAAGAGTTTCTGGCCGATACTGCTGTAGGCAATGGGTATTGACTGCTACGTGCAAGTAGCTGAAGCTACCTCACTGTCGATTATGAGATCAATATTGGAAGATAACGAAGTGGTGATAGTCAGCCACTGGTTATCAATTGTTCGCTAACCTGCTTTTGATGTCAATCGCGACAATGGTGAAGGGACTTACAAAGTTTGACTTTCGGTTGCCAAATATATCAGTAGAGCGTTAGGAGTCTCGCGATTTTCCTTTGCCTAGTAATTAAATATTAACGTTAATTAAGCCATTCCTGACATTCAACCGGCTTCCAAAAGTCATTCGATTTCAATGGCCTAGGAATGATATTGGAAGCAACTGACTGCGATCAGGTGTGGTTGGTCGCACATTTTCGATTGTTGAAGGTATTCGAGTTTTTAGGATCCTTATTTACATATCATCGGCCATTGGTTGTCTACATAGTTATTATCAGTGATCAATATACCATCAACCGTGGGTAATCAATTTGCAATCGGCTTGTCCATTCCATAATCCATTGATAGTTAGGACAGAATATAAGGAAATCACGTGCTATGTACGGCAAATTAAGCAATTTTAAATTTTTTGGTACCAATAAATTTAAAATTGCTTAATTTGCCGTACATAGCAATTTTAAATTTTTTGGTACCAATAAATTTAAAATTGTGGAAATTGCTCCTACTTCTTCATTATGTTCCGTTTCCACTCCACCTCTCCTGAAACCTCAGATTACAACCCTCGAGCATTGAAATGAAGTAACTGATTCCCACCATAGGCATGGGAAGTCGCCTTCGCATCGCCTCCGGTGGTCAAAACCATCGGGTAAGCTTACAAAGCATCGTTGCTCTTGAGGGTCGCATTCCCAGCGGGTGGGAGGGTGGAGACCCTTTCGGGGGTGGGAAAGGGTGCTGGGAAGGTGTCGGGTTGAAGGCGGAATGGTGAGGCTTAGACTGTGAGCGACTGATTGACGGACTTAGGGAGAGGGCGAGGTGAATTACAACAACCTTCCCATTCTCTCCTCCTCCCTCACTGCTGTGGACCATCCCAGGGAGGTCGCTTCGGAGTGACCCTCTTCTTGCCTACTCTATTCTTAGATTGAATGCTGAAGTCTGGTTTAAAGAAATACACAGAAAAGCCATTTTTTCCTGAATTACTATTCCTTATATATTTTTTTATAGTTTGAATTTGTTTAATCTGTAGATACAAGTTATATATTGAATGTTAAGAACATATTGGCTATTTTTGGATTATTAAATAAAGAAAAGGTAGGTACCTTTAGAGATTGAGTCGAGACTGAGCTCACTCCGAACTAAGGCAAAAGCGTGTGAATAGTACCAGTTAGTGAAGCCAGCTCCTTTCCCTGGGCCACCTCATATGTTGAGGCTGTTTATCCAAAAGAATTAGTCGCTATTTGAACCCATGATACTTAGGTCAGTAATCAAGCAATATATCAACTTGGTAACATCGCTACCAATGATTTAAAAATAGTGATCTTAACCCTTAGTAGTGCCGGGGAGAGCTATTGCTCGAATCTATCGCGAGAAGTGCCAGGAGCGCAATGCCACTCTCAGATGCTGATAGTTCACTAATCAATCAATAGGCAATGTTTATTTTATTTTAACATTAACTTTTTTCTTTAAATTATAAAAATTAACTCATATCACCAAAAATTCGTCAAATAATACATTAAAAAGGTGAAACCACATATAATACAGATCTCCTAAAGTTTTTGAATGTATACCTTTAGTTGTTTTTGAGACCCAATTTTTTTCCGAACCTACTGCAAAATCAGCAAAACTGGCTCGGCACTTTTAGCATAGTACCTAGAAAATCGGTTGGCACTCTTAAGGGTTAAGCTTTCATTAAACGGAAAACATTCTTTACACCAACTAACTGAGAAAACACTTAGGAACTTCCGCTACGCTGTTCCGAAGCGACCAACCTTTTATTTTGTTCAAGCACAAATCTTTCCTTCTTTATCGCGTAGTTTTAAAAACGCAAATAAAGTTTTGTTCTATACAAATTGAATGAAGTTCGATATGAAAAAGTAGTTTAAAAAATATTTTTATGTTCAAAGCCAAATATTCTTCACGACGGACTTCATCCTTGGTGCATATGACTTTGCACCTTTGCGTACAAAGAAACTTGTTTCATGCATTGCTTAGTTTTTTGTTTGGTGTTATTGTGAGAATTCAACTTCCGCTCAAGCTTCCAGCTCTGTGTTTGGTCTGTAATTATGTTGCTGTTTTTCATTTCACAATGGTGCTGCGCGTCTTTGCAGTTATGACTCGAAGGGTGTGGTGTGGCACAAGTGGCTCGCAAACGTCAGTCACGAAAGTCTCGAGAGGGCGTGCACCAGGACGTGGCAGTGATGTTTTTCCGCTCCAATTTTCTCTAACGGACTCAGTCACGAAAAATTTGCCAGCCAAGCCTCGTTAACCCTACAAATGTTTCCGAAAAGGCGGTCCTTTTCATGCCCTGATTACGGTTTCCATGGGATTACTGATATTTTTTTCTGCATTTTTTTAAAGTCTCACCATTGAGAACTTGACTTAGTGTAACCATGCAGTGACATTAATTACACTAAAAATTGAAATATTTCCATTTAATGTACTTGAGAATTACGGTTTTTGTTGTTAACACAACATTCCCAAGTGTTTTAATAATTATTTTATTACTAGTTATTTCTATTCCACACAAAAAAGCTCTATAACGCCTTTTTCATCGGAGTTACTGACATGCAAACAATTTAACGCACATAAACAACTATGCTCAGGATAGGGGTAACTCACCCAGGCGGGACTGGAACCCGCGACCTCCTGTTCGGCAGGCGACGACTTTACCCCGCCGCCACCCAGGCCGACGAACGTGTACGTAACGCGTCGTGCTCGAATAAATCCTGCGGAATGATTGCAAATTTTTGTTTAACAAGTATTAGCTTCCATCACATCGTGACGCTTAAAATACAAGATATGGATTTTAATACTTGAGAATAGCGTCTACTAGTTAGCAACAATTTCGGCGGCAGAAATAAACGGCATTTCTATTAGTCGAGGAATTTAGTTGATAGGAAGACCATCTGTAGATAAACTTCTCTTGCTTCAGTGTCGGTGGATTAAATTGCTTACCCGCTAAACTAGAGGTCACGGATTTGAGTCCCACCTGAATAGGTTTCCCCTATTCAAGACATGGATGTTCGTATGCGTTTGATTTTAAAGTTAAAAAACTCCTATGTAGAAGGCCAATGTTTCTGTTTTCGGCTTTAGAAGAAAAAATAAATAAAAAAATATTTCATAGGTACCTACTCTTAATTAACGGAGTAGGAAATGAAAATTCATCTTGTGCGTAATATACAAAAATATTTTTTCGCTGCTATAGTTTCGTCAACACAGTATAATAACCAGGGAATTACCTATTAGTTGGTTCTCAAAAGCAAAACCAGAGCATTTTACGATACAAAGGAACATTTTAAAAGTATTGTCTTCTATTTCTGCCCTCTTAAACGCAAAACATTGAATTTAAATGGGCGTCGAAAATTCTCCATACGAGAGCTTGAAATTGTGAATTTTATCATCAATGAGGATAGTTATGTCTATCGATAATTATATTAACTATAGACCAACCCCCAAACCGATTTCATGATTAATGTGGGGTCTAAGCTCTGATTGATTAAATATGTTGATCGTCGGCCTGGGCCATAATGAGACTCTATCGCCATCTTAAGTCGTTTTGAACGAGGATTTAAGGCTGCAAGAGATCTGATTCCTGTATATTACTTGTATTGCCGGAGTATTTATTTAATTATTTTTGAACCTTTTTAGTTTTTTATTTGCCGGCCTCGGTGTCGGCGAGGTAAAATTTAAGGCCTTCAAAACTCAAGGTTGCCGGTTCAAGTCCCGCCTGGTTAGTTTGCCCATAATGAGAGCATGGGTGTTTGTTAACGTATGAAGATAGATTCCCCGATGTAAAGGCACAAAATAGTGCTGTTTTCGTCGGTAATCAGTTGCTGCACTTCCTTACGTTGGATCAGTTGACCCGGTAGAAGACCCGTCTTACTCCGCTCGACCTTCACCTGGCGCATTTTCTGTAGAGGAATATTTTTGTTCCGCCCCCTAGTTCCTAACGAGGGGAAAGGTTTTTCAGGGGGTGAGGATAAAGAGGAGGGGTGGAAATCTTGTGCATGCATGGTTAATGCGCCAAAGAAAATGTGGCTAATTGGGGGAAGGGGGGGGTCACGGAGGAGTTTGTTCGCGATGGGGAGTGCTCATTGGATGGCGGAAGAAGCGCTCGACGGAGGAAGGAAGAGGGGAGAAGCTTTGCAAGACGGTGGGAAGTGCCTCAAGGGTAACGGGGAGGATTATGCGGGTCCGGAGGATTATGCAGGCCGCGGGGGAAAGGGTTGGAAGGGCACATCCGCTCCTGCCCTCCCGAAACACGGGTCGAGGGTGAAAGTGAGGTTTTCATTTTTGTCAGTGGATAAAAGGAGTGAGACTGGGAGATAATGGTGAGACCTCCTCCCCGTCTCCTTCCTCTCCTTCTTATTCCCCCGCACCCTCTGCGTTACACGGCGTCTTGTAATGTAATTGAAGGCATAAAACCGTCGCTTCACGGTTTTGCACGCCCAATTAACGCGTATGAATGGCGATGAACCCGAAATTTCGCGCGCTCGCAATGGTATTTTCGTAGCAATTTTGACTCCTTCAAATAATTTCTTTGTTCCGGCTCCCCTGCTCCTTTGAACCTTTTGATACGAACCTGTCGTTTTGAGAAGCATGAAAGCGTCTCCTTAGGATTTTATTCTCTTGTACAGCATTTTCAATATAAGATTCATTGTAGACGAGTGTACTTTGTGGATTATTGTGTTGATGAAGCGTTAAAAAACACTTTTTAAATTTTAAAATTTACCTTTTGTTTTTTTAATCTTCCAATTTAATTGTAGTTTGGCAAGTTAATAATGGTGGAATGATGCGTATTTAGGCCCTTCATTCCCTTTGTGAATATGGGAACAATAATTAAAATTAATTATGATAATGGGAAAAATAATTTAAAAAGAGTAGCGTCACATATATATCGTGATTCAAATTTGATATGGTCCTCAGGCAAAAGAATGTTCACACAATGATCACTTCACCTTAAAAAAATGGGCCATCAAAAGTGCGAAGTTCGACAGACTTGAGCATGATGTAGTTGTGGCGAAACTTTGGTGATTAAGTCAAATTTAATGGAACAAGAGTATACTCGCACGAATAGTTGCTAACCCAACCCATTGCCCTTAGTCCCTAGCGCAGCTCCCACTGTTCCGTAATACGTGGTACAGCAACATATGTATGTTAACAAAGAATTGCTCCGCGTGCCTTAGGTTTGCCACCCCCGACATGATGCAGTTTGAAAGGCTTCGTTCGATTAATATGGTAGCTTATGCAAATATTATTATTGAAATAGTCATTTATTGTTGAAATGTAAATGAAATGCCATCATCGTTGTATTCAATATGCAGGGAACAGGAAGAGTATCACCAATATTGTCTTTTAACTTTTCTAATGATTAGTATTGGTATTTTACTACATTTTGGGTCTTAACAAGCGTACTTTAAGCAGTGATTTGCCGAAGTAGCAATTGGTGCATCAATATTCACTGCGCTAATATCTTTGTCAAATAACGTTATTCCCGTTATTCGTGCTCCATTTCGCTGATTCTCTACGTATTCGCCCAAATAAGTAAACTAGCATGAAATAAAAAAATAAGCTGTTGGCCTATATGCCTAATCTTCCTGTTTCATAACGTTAGTCCTTCATTTTGATAATCCTGCACCGTGTATTACACGTACTATAATCCTCGTGTTTCTCGCGCGGGTTTGCTCAGCTCCATTCATTCCCAGTTGGAGAAGCTCCAGCACCTTGTACTCGGCTCTTGTTTGTCATAATATTTGATCCGAGCGCGTTCTTGGCCGGCTTGTAATGCAGCCAGCCATCACTTCATTAAAACCAACGGCGTTCCTCTTTCGCGATTTCACTCCCGCTCAAAGTTACCCCCAAAGCTTTGCCGGATTAACTTCTCTCTTGTCCGAACCCCCTCTCTTCCAAAGTATGGCGGCCATTTCCTCATCGTACTTTTCCACCATTTTGATTAAGTCATTCCTTAATGACGTTGTCTTTTCTTCTTCTTAATGACGTGCTTCGGGTACAAATTGTATTGCTCATTATGAATGATAATGCGGCGACATTTTGACGAGATGCTCCGCAATGCCGCTTCAACAGCGTCGACTCCTTCTCTCTCTTTTTCTCTGTAATGAAGTTGTTTGCCTCCCTTTCCAATTCTGTAATCAGTTGGACATTTTATGAATAATGCCATTTTTTTCCTCCTGAATCTTCTTCTGAATGACCCGTTGCCATTCATGAATTTCATTTCTTAAAAAAGCATCTCTGCTCATAGCAATGGCGGTAAATATGGCCTTAGTTCGTATCTGCTGACATCGTTTAGTCTCGTTTTTGTTTTTTATTGTATTCCATGATGTCTTGTGAGAGAAAGGTATGAGAAAGTGCAATTTTCTCGTTAAATCTAGAGATTCTTTCGAAGGAGACGCAACTATCAAGACAAAAAATAATGTGGCTTATGTTATAGATGATTTGGTTATATCATATGCGATTCAGCAGTTGAGAAATAGAAGGAATATGCCTTTCCAGTTAAATTTTGAAGTTTTCATTTTCTCGGACAAAATTCCTCAACGTGTATAATAGGTCTATACAAAATAAAAAATTACAGTAAAATATCATATTTGCTTAACTCGTTTTGAGAGTTTCATCGAAAGCAGGAGTAAGAGAAAAATGAATATTTCAACTGTAAAATTTCCCGAATATACCGAATACAGTAATTTTAATGCCGTATTATTACAAACAATAGTACTTAGAAGGCATGCTCTCGTTATAAATTTTCCTGACTTCATGCTCTAGTTATCAACCGCCAAATGGAGGAAATGCGTTGAAAATAACACAAATTTCCTTCCAATTGTTGTGAGAATATTATGAAAATTCCTCATTACTCCAACTCCCCTTTAGAATTCTAAAACCCGTGGCAGTTCCATGTTATCTTGATGATGGCCTTAATGAGCACTAGTTGTAAGTAGGTTTCAGTATTACATGCTTATTAGTTTTCTGGATTAGTTTCGTTGCCGGAATCACCACTCTCTGCGTTCCCGAACATGAATAATGTCTTTGTTCTCGGCGGTGAAGGTTGTTAGAATGGCGAAGAGGTGAAGAGTTTCTTAGAATGGCGAAATGCCTCTCTGGTATGGCGTGCTTCAGAGACGATATTAGTGAAGCCGATATTTTATATCAATTCCTTTAGAATAAATTGATTTGCCTCCCTCGTTCCGTCCAACAATCTTTAATTTAATTTCCAATTCGAAGGAAAAGGCATAGCTTCCCAAATGTGAAATGGACCCTCCAATAGCTTAATTATTATAAGAGTGACGCCGCACCAGCTTTCGATTGCAATATGACGTCAGTTTTTCATTTTGGCTACGCTTAGTGGAGATAAACGAAGACCATAGGCAAAGTAGTGTGTCTGGAGGATTTTAAGGGGTATCTTTCGCATTTTTAACGAAATACTCACATTCTACCGAGTCCCATATTTCGCAATATACCCTCAAAAAGTGTGCTTCATTGTCTTTCCATGTTTATCCTCAGAAACCGCAGTCTTCAATGGGATTAAAAACCCCTCCGCAACACCCTCAACCGACCATCGGCTGCCCTAAATTGTCATCTCTCTTAAACTTAAGGATACCACCTCGATCCATTCGCTCGCATTCCATTCTCCTCCTGCCTATAACACGGTTAAACTATTCCTAAAATAGTTAAAATATCTTCATTTAACGTGCACCTTTATTTCACCTGTCCTTCATTCTCAATTCGCTCTAAGTATCTGACTTTCCTCCACTGTATTCGTCTTTTAACCATACCTCCACCCAAGCTGCATCCTATCTCTTTACAAAGTAAACATTTGTTCCTCTGGAGAATCGGATTGGTGAGGTGGCTAGATTGCCAACTTCTCACCTCATGGACCCGGGTTCATATCCCGGCAGTGGCGGGGATTAAAAAAAAACTCTTTTATCTCTGCTTGAGTACCTTGTTTAGAATACTCCATGCACAGCACTCCGTCCATCGGATGGGACGTAAAGCTTCCTTGGTGCCGTCGTCAAGAGGCGGTTAATACCGACACCAAGTTTCTCTCCACATTACCCTTAACCTTCCCTTATGGCTCAAATGATCTCAGCTATAGGTTTTTGCCTTCACATTCCATACCAGACCATTTATTTTTCCACCTCGGATTCTTTTTTGTTGATTTTTATGTTACTATTATTATTTTTCCTCTCTCAAAGTTCTTATTTACTCTGCGTTTCTCTGTGAATCGGCACTACAGCTGTGCATGAGTAAGTGTTTCAACGCGGTGGTTTTAAAAAAATAACGATTTACGTGAATAAAGATTTTGTTAGTACTTAAATTATTATTACGTAAAAATTTGGAAGTACTTCGGAAGTCTCACGATTCGAATGCTGGACTCGCCCTTTTGGACTGGACCTGCATTTTACTAGTGCCCGGCCTAATATCTATGTTTATGTTAACTAGCTAATGTTCCTTCCACACTATGATATCTGATTCCGAAACTGAAGATAGAATATTTATTAATTAACATATTGCTACAATTAGGCTATTGCCTGGAGGCAGTATGAGATTGAAATAAATGTATGAAAAATCTATCTATCTAAGAACAATAAACCACGCGATAACATTGGTTCCTTTCCATAGCTCCAGTTATCTGGAGACCTATAGTCTATTCTGCCTCCACTTTAGTCCGTCAAACATATTCTGCGCTTATCCACGTCCCTCTGTTCCAGCTGCCACGTGTGCTAACGATCGGGGAGGAAATATCCGTGTCGCTCTCCATAATCGGCTTTCGCTGTGAGCGAGAGGGGCATTGATGTACATTTAGCATTATTTATTTCTTGTTTTAAACACATTTAATTAGAATCAGGGTCTCTGGGTGTTAACACCGCGTTCTAATCACGCTTGAGTTGGATTATGGGGGCTGTAGGATCCACGAGAGAGTGTAAACTGCAGACTTCAAAAAGAATCATCGCGCGGGATTCTTTTTTTATTTGGGAATGTAATTACGGGTAGATACGGATGATGTTTAAGCACTGGGATTACGCAGTATATCGATATCGGCTTAAAGCGTGTATATGAGAAATGTACGTTTATATATATATATTCTGTGTTTTTGGGCGCGGACTACTAATGAAGCTGCTTCCTGTAAGCGTGTCGATGCCCTGTTTTTTTTTTAGAAATCACTTTTGCTGCGCAATTTTTCCTTTTTTCGTCACTCTTCGGTGTTTGTCAAAAAAATCACGTCCGGTATATTTAATCGTAAAGCTGGTCCTTGCGTTTCAATATGGGGTACGATATTTATTGGGTTAACGTTTTCCTGTTCAGCTTGATGTCAATTTAATTTTCACTTGCCTCTGTCAAAGTTTGAAATTCAATCGGAAAGTACATATTTTAGAAAACTGATTATTTATTGCTTAATGATCAAGAGTATATTGACGCTTTTCATTTCGAATATTTAACCCTTTCATTTTTATCACATTTAAATAACGCCGGGTTGTTGTATTTTCGTATCTATGATGGTTTCGCTATGGGTATGTAATTATGCCAGCAATTAGGTAAGTGTAATCAAGAGTATGTAATATTCATCGAAACAAGGCATTCTAAGAGGCCAGGATATTGTGGGAGCTTTGGCTAGGAAAAATAACGGAATATGCACAAATTAACTGAATGAATTTTATCCGATTCATGTCATTTAAATTCACGTCGGAAAGCATTGGTTGAATTTGGATGCCCAGCCATATAGTATTCTCAGGGATTGAATGCGACAGTTTCAACAATCAAGGATTATTCATCATAATCCTTCTCTTTAAATGGGATGTTCCTGCACGATTGTCGTTTTTATTTCATTTCAAAATTTTCCTCAGAGTAGTTGAAATAATAGCTATCCGACTGGCTCCCTGTGTGAGAATAAATTTAAAGTCCATTTTGAATTCAAAATATACCTACGCTGAGTATTATTTGTAAATTTGCTCACATATTTACGAATCACCCCTACTATTCAATTAGCAGTCATAGAGCAGGAATTTTATTTTCAATGTCATTCATCTCAGTCTAATTTTTGGTCATATATTTCCCAACATTCTGATTTCAAAAGCAGACTTTCGTGTGTTTGAACTATTTATTCCTGTCTTCATGCCTTATTCCTATTCGTATTAATGAAGATATAATGCTGTAGTTAATTTATTTCGTGACGGTAGAATTTTTATCGCGGCATAGTTACGTATGTACTCGTATGTACTTATAAATTTATCATCCGTTCCACAACATATTTATAACGTAAACAGCTCAAACTAACCATGGTTTCAGCATATCATACACGATACCATCATGAACGTGCACGTAGGTCAAACATCACCCCTGCCGTTAGGCTCAGGAAATTTTTGTTTAAGCTATTTAAATAATATGTTAAGCTATCCCAAGTTGTTGAAGGTATTAGCATGTATGGATATTTACCATGATTTAATTGCCAACCTAGATGTTTAGGCTTTTTAGAAATTACAGCCCTATTCAATTTCATGCGCTTTGCTTTGATTAGCCATCGCCGGGAAACTCCGCAACGTGAAGAGGTGATCGTGCTGAAGCCGAAAATTAATGGCCCGACCTCGCCGACGTAGGCGGAAAACAATGGATTGCACTGGCGCTACTGCGATGAAATTAAATCGGAATTACACGGGGCATCCTGGTAATGAATGTCTTCGGCGCGTTGTTTGCACCTCTGGAGCCAGCAGTTTAGTTGCCCACCGCGGCCCCTCCTCACTTCACAGCCAGCCTCTTGCCATTGCGTCCGACCCCACGTCAATCCCCTTGAGCGAAGCCTTTGATGCGGAACGATGCTGCTATCTCGCGGCGACGTCGGAAACCGCACATGCCGTATTCCCCGTTTTTTTCTTTTTTTTTTTACCCCTTCCGCTAGTCCATCGAAGAGTTTGTTGCTCGCTCCAAGAGAGTTCAAAGGAAAGCTCAGTCGCCCTGGAGACGGAAACCCGTGGCAAAGGGTGAAGAGGGTGGGGTTGATTTCCTTAATTCGCGGAGAGATTCGGTGCTGGTTTGATGGAAGGAGAGAGGAATGAATGGAGTTTGCCCTTTGTGGTCTTACGAAGTCTTTGCCCGTGGGCCTCGGTAACAGGCTCTAAGGGCGACACCCGAGTGACGTATGCCTAACGAGGGCAGGATTGTGTGATGTCTTTTTGTCGGGGTAGAAGGGGTTGTGGGAGCGGTTCAGGAATGGAGAATGAAATTCTCTGCCTACCAGGGTGCTCTTTTCCTTGTTTCCATCGGAGGAAAAGTTACGCAGTGAATTTACCTGCGCGGTGGCTCAGTGTGAGCTTGTGTGGAACAGAAATGTAAAACAGTATTTTTTACCTATTCTTCGGAAAACCTTGCGGAAAAAGTATTATAATTATTTATTAACAATATAAGATAATTATAAATTATAATATCTGTAAAGTTTATGATGCTATTCGAAAAATATTTTTAAAATGATGTTGTAATTATATATATTTTTTCATTTAATGTACCACTTCATTAAATGTCATGGTGCTAATAATTTAGCTCCAGAAAAAGAGTGAGTGTACTATAATTTTGTTCTTGACCGAGAAAATATTTGATTTCATCTGCATAAGCTGTAAACTTAAGTTTGAATTCTATTTTGTAGATTATTCTGATCTGAATTAATGCCAAGTAGCTCTGCTCCAAAGAAAATCGTGGAGCAAATAAAGCTCTCATGGTACCTGAAGCATTGGAGATCAGATATTTGGTGTGCTGTTAGTAAAATCTAATGTTGAGGATGTTCTACTGTCGCTTCGCTGTTTAATGCCCTATTTAATTTTTTTGGTACAGATTTTTTATCTTTTGAGACTTCAACGTGATATCCATATTTACGCGATTTACGTCCGAATTCCTCATCATTGCTCCGAAATATAAAAAAAAATCTTGAAAATAACTTCCACTTGTATGGGTGGCTACAACTTTTTTCAGCGTGACAAACTATTTATTTCCCTGCGTGGCATACTATCACTTTTAGCCAGTTGTACAATCATTTCCAAGAGTATTTACCCATCCTCATGCTCCATTCTCCTGCTCAATGGGGCAATTCTAGAAAAAAAAACTCTGTGCAGTTGGCACACATGATACAAGAAGTGTGTTTATGTCGCCGAAAGGCGTCGAGGACGGACGGACTGGTATGCGTCAGGGCTGGAGGACCGGTCAAAGAGCGCGGGCGCAAAGTCCAGCGGAAGGAAGCCCAGAGTACAAACTCGCACCGTGCTCTTTGAGTGCAGGTACACCAGCCCTGCCGCATTAACGTCCGTCCTCGACTTCTTTCGGCGGCATAAACACACTTCTTGTATCTTGTATGCCAACTGTCCAGAGGTACTCCTTATTTCTCCCCATTCATTCATCTAGTAATTAGAGCATGGGGCTGGATAGCGAATTGTGGAAATGACGGTACATATAATGTTCTGCCAATCAATTTTCATTTGATGTATTTAAAAAAATGAGATACATACATGTGATATAAAATAAATACATGTAAAATAAAATAAATACTTGTAAAATAAAAAACATGCATGTAAAATAAAATAAATAAAAACATGCATGTAAAATAAAATAAATACATGTAATATATTGACAAAGCCATGCATAATTCATATGCTTATGGTGACTGAATAAATTGAATAGAATTGGATAGATATTGTAGATCCTTTCCTTAATACAGAGGGTTCCATGGTAGGAATTATGCGATTATACCAATATTTTCTCATCAAATAGCCCAATAGAATCATCTGAATAATCCATATGTAACGACCATTAAGTGCTAATACGGCATCTGTTGGATCTTCAAGTAGGGTTGGATCTCTACTTCGGTTTTCAAAGAGACCGTGGCGAACTCTCCAGTTTCCGGAAGTAAACTGAGTTCATCCCTCCTATCTCCCTCCGAGGGTCCCCTTCCCGTGAGTTGAAGAAGGGTAAAGCGGGGTGAAATTGCCCTCATCGTATCTTTGGGGAGGGACGTTTGAAACGCGTGGAATTATGATCAGTGAGTGGGTATACAACGTAATATCTGATCAGAGACGAAATTCTTGGTATGGCGAGGACAGATATATCGATTAGAAATTTTTGGGTTGATTATTTTCAAATCGCGTTGTCATCATCATCAGACAACCATTCCATGATTGGCTTTACCCCGTTTACCACTCATTTCTCTAATTAGAAAATGTTTTCATGTTAACGTATTTATTTTTACGTTTAGCACTTTACTCTTATCAAGACGAAATGCAATGGTTTTCGCACTCCGGGAAATTGAAGTGAATTTAATTTTTTAATTTAAAAATGTTGGATTTAGTTGTTATGGAGACTCACTTTGTTAAAATTTAAGTTTACCTGCTATCATTTAATCAACAGAACTATTTAAATTGTCGTTTTGAGCTGTAATGTCTACGAATTCACGAATATATGCCCATATTTTGAAAATTTAATGATCCTGGGATGATAAAATGTTTTCGCGAGGCAACCTGTATTTTAGCGACTAATAAATTCTCCTTCAAATGTTGATGCTATGCAAAGCATACATTAATGTACCAACTTCTCAAAAATTCACCTGTAAGATGATGTCAAACTCCGTCATCGAAACATAAGAGATGTTGACGATTATTAATTCTCTGGAAATCTGAAAAATATAAATTGATTAAACGGAATTGTTTTTTGATATTTAAATCATCGTATGAATTTATATTATTATTCCTTTGGTTTTGGTGACGAAGGTACCATTATTCCAGGTACGTTCTTTTTACTTTTTCCCATAGTAGGTACATACATAACTTCTTCCCCTGCTTCCCGGTTTTTCTCGTATTCCTCCATCGGTTTCATGTGATGCAGTTCTGAGTTACTTTTTTTACCTCATTTGTGTCAGCAACCGTACAAGTTTCCTTAAGAGGCGGTAGTTCCTCCTCGTGCTTTACATTGTATCCGTTTCTTTTTTATATCTCTCGTAGGACTTCAGTGGAAACTTTACTAGTCGATGTGTGAATGATCTTGTTGAAAACTCTTTGGTTTCACGCTTTCAGTGTTTGCCAATCCTGCTTTTTTGTTTCCACCTGTACTAAAGTCTGTGTTTCATGTCTGTGAAGAATTCTTCTTGATATTTTTTCAGACATCATAACTTACGTCCCAATGTGTGCATTTTGGTAAGAAAAATCATGCTATCTCATTTTTTTTTGTATTAATTCTTCAGCAATGGTAACGATTTATTGTACTTTGAGGGAAAATGAAGTATGCATCCTTAATCTCTAGAAATATAATTTCGCCACACATAAACCTAAGCGTATTAGTAAGGTTCGCACTGCGTAACTTCTTAGTAATGTAACTTGCAGAAGTAAAAATAAATCATGAAATATTAACTTGGTTTTATTGAAGTCAACTTTTTCCTCAGAGATACTTACTACGTAAGAGCACATTAAATGACGCACAAAGATATCTTACTGTCCACAATTTTTTTTATTTCACAAACTTTACCCCTCATGTTTTGGTTGGCTTATTACATTCCTACTGCAATCATCATCTGACTGTGTAACGTCTTAGTAATGGAACTAGCGGAAGCAAAAAGATGATGATATATTATAAACCAATTTTGAAGAACAACCGTTCGTACTAGGCAGTAAGCTATCTTTGTGTATTATTTGATTTAATTAAACAAATATTTATGGCCTTTGAATTAGTAAATTTTAATGAGAACTACGATTGATAATTAGCTCGGCCAGTAACCCATTTTTGCACCAGGAAGTGCTTCGTCGCTTCCCAAGCTTACACTCCCCTTCGCTATGCTTCTGATGTAAAGGCACGTATTCCGAAAAATATTAGCAATTAAGGCCCCGACACGCATCGCGTTACAATGTAGGAAAACAACCATGTCATTATTTGGCCATTAATTTGAATTTTACGTCCAGACTTCCTTCGGACTCCTGAAGTCTCCTCGTTACGCTCACACCTCCGCCACTTGCCTTCCGTAAGAGGCAAAAGAAAAGAGACAAAACAGCCATTCGAGAACATTTTTTTTCCGTAGTAATGTAATGAAGAATGAATTTACGCAGACGAGTGGGTCGCGCTGGTTTTGCCCGTTATCCGCTTTACCCGATGCACTCCTGCGGAAAGTGAGCCTTTTTGTGCTCTTTTCAAGTCGTATGGAGAGAGGAGGGAGGGGAGAGAGAAAAGATGAAAGATTTCATTCGCCCGTTGGGGGCGCTGCGCACGTCCTCCAGGTCCATAAGCCCAATTGAGTCAGAAAACCAACAGTTAATTCTTTCGGGATAATTTCCCCTCGCAGGAAAAGAGAGCGAGCGTGTTATGTGGAGGAGAATTACGGTTGAAGATTTTTTTCGCCTTTCTTTTTGCCTCCGCGACTTAATGCCCTCTCTTGCATCGCTAACTATGAACCGTTACAGCTTCCGCATAAGAGAAGTAAAGGAGGTTCTACAATTTTTAGGAGTTGGTGAAATTTGAGTAAGTCGAAGCGCTAATTGTTGACATTTGCGATCCCAACGGAAATATGCTTCGTAAGTATTATATATTATTCGTATGAAGAATTGAATTCTTATTTTTTGCTTCTTTGAAACATGATTTTACTTATCATTTATCCGTGACAGTGCGAAACATGGTACATTAACATGCTTTTTCGATACTAAAAATAGGGACAATTTGGTGATGATTCTTGTTAACCTTTGTAATCATATTTTACAGAAGTATTATTCTTACCTTGGAAGTAGTTATGCGCATTTACTGATGCACTTATTATTTTTATTTGTGTACTTTCTTGATTTAGGATATAATCTGTCATTTTTAAGATCTTCCGTGAACCTACGGGTTCAAATTCCATTTAATTAATATAAACCAGACCATTAAAGTTTTATATTATTACAATTTACTGGAGCAAGGAAAAATAAAGTATATTCCCATAGACCATCCTTGTTCGGTTCATTTTAAAAATATATAAAACTACCTTAGAATGATCTTTAGCTCTTAATTACATCATATTTCAACCGTTATCACTCTTTTCCCTTTGTAGATACAAAAGCGTGTAAGCTGCACTGGGTACTAATTGTACCCGCTCCAAAGTAATGGTTTAGGATCGCTGACCCGGTAGAACTTTTATTGATTTCTATTTTGAGTTAGAGGCAGAGGTTCAGTCCTGGCAATGAGAGGTTCTGTGTGGCGAAATGGGGTGAGAAAAAATTATGGAATCGGTGGATTGGTGGCGCGCTCCTTTGGCGTGAGTTTTACGTGTGTTTATTGGACCTTAATCCGTAGGTCCGAGCCATTTCACAGTTTGGCGACAGAGGTGGAGCGAATGTAAAGGGAACTGGTAATTGCAAAAGGAGTTTTTAAAGAAGTTACGTCCACTAAATGCCTACTCAACCTTCCAGCATCCAGTGGTAACTCATTCCTCTTTCTTTCTATTTCTTTTTCATCCACCTTTTCTCTCCGAGTCCCCACCTCCTCGCAACAATTAAGCTAACGAACCTTTAAGTCGGCACTGAAATTTTTGTTTTCAAGCCTTTTGAAATCGCCCCTCCCGTTGTTTTTGCTGTTTCAGTCGGCACGATAAAAAAAAAGTGATTCTGAAAATTCACTCTCTTTTTGTTTTTCTTTCCATGCCTCAAAATCCCTTGCACGTGCTGGCTACACGAGCAGCCAACCTCTCTCCAGTCTCGTGTGATAAGTGCGGGCTTGTGTATATACCCACGTATATATTTATTTCTTTGTTGTTGTTCGTTTGTGCGCGCGGGCTGGAGATACGTCTGTCTGCTTTTGAAAACGCGTTCGCCGCGAGTCCTCCAGTGGACTCATTTTTAATCCTATATCATTATTCGCCCTTTACAAATGTCCTTCATCTCGGCATCATTATCGTCTTCCTCTTCACCTCTTGCTTTTCTCCATCTCCGCTTCACTCAACCTCAGAAGTCCTACTTAGCTCCCGCGTCTCCGATATTCTCTTTCCTTTTTAGTTTTTGCCGTCCACTTGACTTGTCTCCAACGGTCAGTCTCTTATACGCCACTCTGTAGCCTCTTTGAATACAATTAGGAAGAATGAGATACATTATATGGTGTCGTTTTCTTTTAACATGCTTGGCATTCCGTTGTTAGTTTTACCGATTTACATAGTTTGTGCTATGTCTAGTGAATAAAATTTCTTAACAGTAATTAGAGTTAGTCAATATAATTAATGAAAATATTAGTGATATTCTCCACTTCTTGATGATCTTTGGTTAAAATCTTCCTTTGTCCATGTCTACAGATTATATTTTAGGAAAGCATATGAAATTATCCAGTTAATTACTACATGGAATAACCATTTTTTGAATGTAAGTAGAGATAGTAAAAGTGGTTAAACATTTCTCCTCCAGAGAAATTTCCATTTCCTAGGAGAGAAAATGATAGTCGTTACCACGCTAATCTCTCGAATTGTTTTTTTTTATGTCGTATATTATCTTTTAATCATTAGATCTTTCTTAATTTTGTGGATGATTTTTGATAAATATTGGAGTTTTAATGAAGTAGTGAAGTTAGTCATTGACATTTAAAAACCTTTTTGACGAGTGTTTCGGATTTTTGAAGTACGACTGCTTTTTATTGACATAAGCGACCTTCACATAAGGGTTTAAATACATCATTTGCTTTCTAATAAGCCTCAAATATGTTTTGTGCGAAGTTTTTTTGTTCAAAACTAATGTCACTCGAAAGTGAAATTTTATCATTTTTTCGGTATCGTCACCAATCCATTACGGATAATCGTGGAGGTTCTAGTTAAATCCTTGCTGGTATGTATTGTTAATGTTAACACAAAACTGGATAAAAGTGTTTACAGAACCGAAAATACGAATGTTAATAATACTCTCCACTTTTTGATTTTATTTGGTAAAGGTCTCTCTTTCGCCAGATTTTATTTGCCTGTATCTAAAATTTTAGGAAAGGGTAGCAAATGTGCCTATTAATTTCTAAATTGAACTCAAGTATCTATTTGCTATGGATAATGGAAATAACGGTTTCTATGTGGTCTCGAATTTACTTAATTTTTTCCCTTCATATCCAGTACTTGCATGGGCGTTTTTCGTCAAAAGAAACTTTGCTGCCGCTATTTTTTTAGTACAAAATTTGGTGCGAAGTCCATACGGGTGGATACCTTTGGTAAACGGGGAGACGGTTTTAAAAATTGCTTTTCATGGTCGCGTATTATAGCCACTGCGTTTTCATGCTTGCTTGCGCAAGTGCATATATGAAATCATCCCCCAGCTGTTGGCTTCAAATGTATTTCTTTGTGATTATGGATGTTTGTTCTTTTTGTGAAATTAATTTTTAATCCGGAAGAGGGATTTGGATTTCATTTTGGTGAGCATTCTCGTGGGAACTCAAGCGTTTATTATAAAAGAAAAAAGTCATTAATCTTTTTTTTCCGTTTGCTTAGGGGACTTAGATTTATTTCAATCGCCGTGGGGCTATAAACAATTTTTATTTCTGTTGTGAAAATACTCGGCTCGCCAATGTGATTCGTGTTCTCGTGTTTATTTCTTTGTTTAACTTTCAGATTCTGTTTTAATTTTATATTTTCTTTACCCGCAGGTAACGACTCCCTTGAGATCTTGCATGGAACTCGAAGCATCTACGGTTGAATGTGAGTGATATTTTGTGTTTTTTCTTTGTTCCCTCTTGATTCTGAACTTATTTTTAATCGGTTAGACACAATTTGATTCTAATATTCTACCATGAGCAATCCTTATTGCAATAAACTTAAAATGACAAACCAAAGTTATCTATTTCAATTTAACCGCAATAATTCAGGGTAAAATAATTGAATAAATCAAAAATATGAAAACGACGAGAGCTCTTTGTGCTTTATCAAGCATTTATTTAAATCATAATTTCGAATTTAAAATATGCATGACGGATGTCTTTATAATTTTGGAGGCTGCAAAATACGATTTAAAAAATTACTTTGAAAGCCGTAGCTCTAATTTTTATAATACTCTACTAATTTTTATACTACTTTACGTTTTTATTGAGTTTATAGGAATGAAAATAAATTAAAAAAATAAAAATAAATAAAAAAAATAAAATAATATTTTCCTAAAAATCACTTAAGATACAAAGACCCCAGAACAGAGCAAACGGAGTTGCCTTACACTGAGTGTGCTTGAAATTATTTTGCATTCAGAGCGTGGATCGTTATTCGACAGAAAAATTACATTTCTTCCCTTGTACGAGATGGAGATCATATTTCAGAACTCTGAACGCGCTACGGGAACCTGAAAAAATCCTATTAAAATGGGTAAAAGTTTCGCTCGAACAATCGACCTCCTCATTTTCTTGCTAAGCATTTTTTTTTTCGAGTAAACAAAGTAGCTAAACTCGGTACAGGGAGTATTATTATTATCATCATCGCGAATAACACATAAAAAGGATTATTGTAACAAATAATAGTAATTTCTTGTAAAGGATCAATAGATATAATCGAAAACTCGCTGGTCAAATTTCGCGAAAATATTCGCAACTCGCTCGGAAAAAGAACACATTCACGATGCATGTAGGCACGAAGAGGCCTGTAGCACAGTCTGCAAATAATGCTACCACATCCTCCACACACGTCAGCACTTACTGCTTCGGCCGCCGCCACGTTAACCCCACTCCCCACCAACTTGAACTCTTCGTGAACCTATAATGAAGTTCGCAAAGGCCGTAATATCAAGCGGTCAAGTGCTCCCCAACTTGGGGGTTGGGAGATATGTGGAAGGGGGAGGGGGAGAGAAGAACATGATCGCTCAAATTTGAGCCGCGCGGTAGCGAAGGAGGAGTGTTTGCCCCTGGCGGGGAGACGAGGAAACAGGCCGCGATGACAAATGAAGGATGGTTCCGCAACACGGATGCACGGTGGGGTGTGGAGCTTTTACCGTACGATGATGCGAAGATGACGACGGGGCGTTCGGTTTATCAATCCGCGCGTATTGACCGCGCGTGGTCCGCAGTCGACTAATTGGCTCTCGCCCCCTCCGCCGCGTGCCGCCCGTTGGGAGCTGCCCGTGTGTCGGAGGTGGGGCGGCAAAGCGGCTAATAACCGCGCTCGCTCGGTCAGACGAGTGGAGAATTTTCGTATCCGCCCTCGTATCCGTAAAAAAAGGGGAGAAACGGAAAGTGCTCAACTAAGTTTAAAATTTCGTACATCCCTACCGGAAAATGATTAAAAGTTTAAAATTTTACATTGGACTACCTCGGTGGTAAATTCCTCGCCTTTTTAGCCGTAGTTCGCGGGTTCTAGTCCCGCCTTGATAGGTTGCCTCAATCCTTGGTATGGATGTTTATGTATATTTAATTGTTATTGAAATTTAGTGCTTTTTCGGTGATATGGTAATAAGGGAATAACTAAGACCTTCCTTATATATTAAATCTTTTTCCGTCATTTATGCCCTCTTACATCGAGTAGACGATAGTGGGAGCCAAACGTGCATTATACGCAATTTGTATGAAATCATTTGTGAACCGTAAGCTACATTTGCTTTGGGTGCATGAGGAAGGGTTCGCGTTTTTACCATGGCTCATCACACTGTATATTAATGAGAGGATGTATCACTTCCGCTCAAGCGGCTGTGTTTTTTCTATTTTCCTGAGGTATTCCCTATTGAAATATTAAATAATTTGTGATTCTGTTATCAATTTTTCAAACCACAAAACTTAGGCAATCATCTTGAAATTTGATAATATGTTTTCTAGTTTCATCTTCTACTATCGTGTGTGATGGTGGTACGCGGGTGAGATATTACAAGTCATGCAATCTATTTATGAGTTCTATCGCTGCCATCATAATCTCTTATTGATCGTGGAAAAAAAGGCATTCTGAACCTGTCTGTTCTACAATCTATCTCTCTTATTTTATTTATATGATGTGATCTTCCGTAGTATGTTGGCGTCCGTAAGATATGGTATAGAAAATAACTTACCTTAGACCTACATCGGGATGATATTTGCCTTTCGTACGGGTTTTAGGTCCTTGTTAAATTCGTCGGGAGATCCACGTTATGTAGAGACGGGCGCAACTCGTGCTGTATCCGTGGACGTGTGGGGAGGTACACACGCAGACAATCGCCGGCGGTCTCCGACGCCGCCCGCCGCGGAGGAGAAGAAACGGCGGCTCGCCAGGTTGCAGGGGAAGCAGGCAAACAAAAGGGTTGGATGATGGAAGGGGAAGTGCGCCTGGAGGCCATGCATTTGCGTGAGATGAGGGATGAGTGGGTGGATTAATTAGGAGGCGAGGCCTCGCCATTGAGAGGTGCATATCGACCACCTCTTTGCTGAAGAGTAAGGGAACCGGCGGCGGCGCGGCGGTTGTGGAAGGAGGGGAGCAGAAGCGTAGCGCAGGTTTATGCCGCACCCGGTAGATGCCGCAGAAGCATCGTTTCTATATGCCATAAAATTATATGGTTGGACATATTTCTATACTTAGGGAAGTATTAAGCTGCTACAGAAATATTTGCACAAATTATTTTGTACTTTCCTACACTAATATTATCTTTCTATACATATAATACCCAGGTTGGGTAAGAGGCAGTATAAAAGACACAATAAAAAAAACCTAGCACGAATTTAAATTTTCGGTGGCACTACCACCTTCCTTGGGATTAGCAACTCGTTGAGGTAAGTAGCTAATCGAGGAATGTCTAGAACTACATATTTATTAATACATCCTCTAAAATTAATTTAGTTAATATATGTGCAGTTATATTTTGGTTAATATAAGCGCATTATTATTTATGAATCGTGATATGGTGAAGTTTTACGAGTATCTCCTTGTAACATGATATTAATTTACGTTTTCTACCGATTGAGGTCCCCTTCCTTCATGCACTTCCCTCATCAACAACTGGTGAGGCCTATTTTATTTCAATTTCAACATCTCCGTGCCTGAAAAGTTTGGAAATATTATTTCCACATAGCATACTTAACTTCGATGTTATTGTACTTTTCTACACCTCGAAAATTGATTATCTTTCAGCGATTTAAAAATCAAATAATGGATAAAATTTAATTTTAAAAGCTATTTTAATGCAAATATGTCGTTCTCTCTGTAATAAAAACAATGAAGTGCACCAATCAAATATTTTTCCCGTGATGAAATTAAGAAAATGACAGTTTCGCCGTTCTCTTAGTTTTTCGCGTGTTTTTCTGATCTTTTTCGATCGTAGAAGCTAAATTTTTACTTTTAAACAATGTATAATGATGCATTGTTGTAGTCAGATAAGCAATGAGTAAAACGATATATTACGCGATCCTATGGAGCTTCGGCAGAATTACGTACAAATGCTTAAAGTTTAGGATTCTACCTTTTTTGTGCCGATAGTAGACGCGTGTGGGATCGTAGCGCGGTGGCCATAGATGCCGGGACGTGAGGTACACCACGAGGAGCAAGAATAGCCAGTGGAGGAGGGGAGGGAGGTCCAGGTCAAAAGCTCTGGGGGATGAGCGTGGAATATTAATGATCGGCGGTGTTCTCTTATTCCGACTCCAGAATAGGCCACTAGCAACCTCCCTCAGCATATATCATTGCAAACATTTAATGCAAACGCTGGTAGGCACGTGTAGACACACATTGAAACGGTACGCGAGCCGAGAAGTGCTGCATCTGTTCAAACTACCCCGTTCAGTTTCACAATGTTGCATTTTTCCGTAATTGTTTATCTTCCGGCTTTTATGAAAAATGACGACCAAGAGGTAACTTCGCTTACGCCGTCCTCTGTTTCACTGAATCGTGGATGGTAACGGATATTTTAAAAGTCATTACAAATATCACCAGTTAGGAGTTGATTTGTTTATTAAGGGTTTTTAACCGAGCTGTAAGTCCCATAACCGTCATTTCAGCAGCTTAAAATAGTTTTCCCAAGGGTTCATACTAACAAAAAAATTTAGCTATTGTATTCATGTTATATACACTGTAAATACGTAGAAGGTAAAGAAAGAATTCCCACGGACTTATTACTTATTTGTTTAAGCATAGTCTTAATATAGTTAGCATTCGAGGTTTGCTTATTGTTCTAACTTGACATTACTTAAATCAAACGTGTATTGCTAATTTTTCAATGCTCACTTCCATCAATATTTACTGTTTTTATGTGTAAATTCAAAAGAATTTTCTTTGAGGTTATGTAATAATTTAATTGCCTGTTGATAAATTCGCATTCAAATCTTATTTCGGTCGATAAGATTACTTAATATATCTGCAAGGTAATCATCAATAACTCGGTACTACATTTCAGGTACCTAACAGTTTGTTTAGTAGTATTTTTAGGTAAATAACGCTTTATAACTTAGAAATAAAATTTATTTTGCATTATTTCGTCCTTGAGATTTTCAATAGAAGATGCTATCCTTACCTCGCAGAAAAAACAAGTAGCCCATTTTGAATTCAGAGGGTAATGCATAAAAATTTTAGCGAATTATATTGTTATTTCTGAGAGTGATTTTTTCACGTTTGTATAATTATATCTGTTACCATCTTTGAAAATCTATAAGTCCTTTACTTTAACGCCCTAAGTACGTTTATATTCCCTTCCGCGCACTCGCGATCTCTAAGCAAACAGACTTACTTACATCAACGGTTTTATTTCTTGAACAAGCTCACTCTCCACATTTTCCTATTCACTGCGACATACTTCAAGGTGCATCTTTTTCTTTCGCGCATTACACGGTAGGTAGGTACCTACACTACTAGAGACGGAAAATGTATACCGTGCCCGTCTGTGTATGCATCCTCTTCCTTGAATCCAGTCCAATATATTGATTCGATATGCCGCCATTCTTAAGGCTCCACCTGCTTTCCGCGATACACTGGAGCGCCCTTTTTGTACTTTTGTGTGTATGTTTCCTTTAAGGGCAATTATCCCTCGCCTTTGGCATGCATCGCTGGGGACCGTGGGAGATGCTGTGCTACGGGTAGATAAAAGAGCGAGGAGATGGAGTTGGTGGCGGGGAAGCAGTATCGGGAAGAGGCTTACTGGGCGCAGGGAAGGGAATCCCCTCCAAGTATGTGTGCATTGTGTATTCGAGGGAAGATGAAGTTGCTGAGGGCGAGGGGAGTTATCGCCTCTTCCTTTTTGAGCAGCTCGCGAGTTAAGGGCGCGATGCGATAGGAGGAGGAGGAGGTTTCGGGTCACGTGATCCCGCCTCGGTGTCATTCATTGGCTGTGCCACCAGCATTGAGCCATTGTCGTTATCCGTTCGGGCGAATATAGCACGGTTATTGTGCTCTTGGTTTCGCGCGCCCTGAGTGGCTTAACGAAATCGGATGGGTTTGCAGTGGCGGTTAAAGCGATGCCGAAAGTTTTGGAGACGGCTCAATCTCTCTCTCGTAGGTAGTGAATTCGATTCATCTTTTGAGGCCGTTTTCATGAAAATAAATACATTTAATTGGCTGCAGGAAACTCCTTTGAAGCCTATATGTATACATAGACACCCAGACTGTAATGTTACGTCATGAAAAATCACAAAACACTCCCTATAATTGGTAAACAGGAAAACAGAAAACAGATAGCGAATTATTATGCCAATTCAAATTTCATCGAAAGCAAATGAAAACGAGTATTTTTAAAAATTTCAGCTTCATACATGGATCACTCCTTTAAATTTACAATATCACAATGTAATTTTCAACATTATAAAATACAAACTCATGAAATAATCATACAACAATCGGAATAAATTTAGAACAATGCATTTGAACAATTGCTAAGGAAGACTAATGGTTCCTCTTCGGGCGGAACTCCTGTTTTAGATCACCGGCTCATACATCACATAAGAAATGAATAGTAGAAAAAATGATAGTATTGCCCAGTAACCTTAAGGGTCGTTAATCAAGTTGGAATATTGTTATAGTACTAATATAATATATTATAATATTAAGCTGTGATGATTTGTAACATCCATCATGTGTCGTCTTTCAACAAAATTTAACTGTTTTAATTTGAACAACGGAATTATTTTTCAATTGAGTAGCCTTAAATTTATTTTTTGACCATCCCCTACTCAAATCCAAACAAAAACGTGAAAACAGCATAAATAAGTTGCATTTCCTCAAACGCAATCCCACTAATACGCCAAACAAGTCACCACCAAAGAGCTTGCGGTCAGACATTACAGAATGTATGATTCATGATACCATTATTTATCTTCTGTTTCTGGGTGTCCTTTTTCGAATATTGTAGGCAGACAGCACGCTCTCATGTAAATCTATTCATTGCCGACTCTGGGAGTCATTGCCTGTGCATTAGACATTGTTACGCGTGCAGGATAATTTTGCAGGCCAATTGCGAAAAACTAATCAAACATGTCGTCTGTACAGCTAGTAGTATTTAGTGATTTCCATTAGTAATATACCTTGATCCTCAAGCAATTTGAATCGTATTTTATGGTCATTGAAGTTAATCCAGCTTTTAATTAGCTAATTCATCTTTCTGTCCAGTTTCAAAGTGTTTCAGATTCCCCTTTTTCATGTACTCAAGTGAATATACACGCTCTGAGTAGAGAAGCTTTTCATCGTATTCCATGATTTTGCTCTTCTGAGGTATGGAAACTAACGGATAGAAAAAACATCAAAGATACAGTGTCCGGCGTGATGCGGTGGAAATCTTTGATATTCAGCTTATTAAATTAACTTGTCTGTTTCCACACTCTTTTATTTTCACACTCTTTTATTTTCACCGACCATGGTTTCGGCAACTTGTGCCATTGTCAAGGTACATAGGCTAGGGTGACAGCCTTTATATACTATATTATCCTGGAAAACCACTACATAAAGGCTGTCACCAAAGGCTATGTACCTTGACAATGGCACAAGTTGCCGAAACCATGGTCGGTGAAAATAAAAGAGTGTGGAAACAGACAAGCTGTTTTAATAAGCTGAAGAAAAAACATCCTTATTACTATGAACAATATGTTTATTAATGCTGAATAGTGACGGTATATATGGTGTATTTACTTAGTCTGTAGGCTCAGCTTGTAAGGAAACATTTCAGTTAAATGGTGTTCACTAATGGTTTTATCAATGAACTACCGGTAAATAGTTTGTGGTGAACTTAGCTGGATGTACGTTCATGATGAAACACTAATGGCCAGCAGCGCTTGGCCTAGTTGAGAACTGTTGTGAACCTCATGTCCAAACGGAAGTGTACCAAACATTTACTGTTTGCGGACAGCCTGATCATGGCGATGAAATGTTTTCGGAAGAACCGATTCTAAGTTTGAATTCCTTTGTCGAGGGTATTGTTTAGAGCAAGGCATACGTTTTGTGCTCGTGGTCGATGTTTGTGGGCTGCTACAGCTGCTCTGCAGTTCGCTCTGTTGGATGAGAGGACGGACCCCCTCCGCTGTGTATTCATATGGTGGCTGTTCTCTACGTAATTCCCGTGTTCTGCAAAGCCCATCTCTTGCAGGCCGTGTTTCGCTCCCAAAATCTCACCAGTTGTTCCCGAGGGATATTAGTTGCGTTCCTCATGATCGTTATACGAAGCATGCCCTGAAAACATTTTCGTCTCCCGGTCCGTGTCATGCATTCCGCGCATTGGTAGACATTGCTGAACTGTAAAATGGAGTTA
The DNA here is from genome assembly GCF_921293095.1 of Ischnura elegans. Taxonomy (NCBI): domain Eukaryota; kingdom Metazoa; phylum Arthropoda; class Insecta; order Odonata; family Coenagrionidae; genus Ischnura; species Ischnura elegans. The sequence goes on along the minus strand of NC_060249.1, from coordinate 64,690,660 downwards.
CAAGTATATTTAGGAAAAGTATATAAAGTTACAAATATATTCGGTTAATGGCGGCATAATTTTGTTAAATTCGACCCATTTCGCTTATTTTTTATTTCACGTTTTTCACTTGACCTGCAAAGAACTTTGCAGTAGATGTCTATTCCTAATCTTGTAGTTGAGTCTGCGACTGTTAATGGGAATATTTCTTTTTTAACTAAATATACTTTCAAAAATGAATTGGTAGCAGAGATTTTAAAGGAAGATAGTTTAGTAAATTGTAATGGAAAGGGACAAGCGGTAACATAACTTAGCTTGCTGTACATGAACACTTAGATGACCAAGTCTTATGGGGAATTCATAGCTATCAATATAAGTAATTCACTATTTCTTTCCGTCTGTTAATTTGTTTAGTGGTTTGTATTTTGTAAATTATTAACTTTTTCATTACGTGGCGTGCATTTTCAATTAGTGTTTGAAAAAGTTTTCCGCCTTCGAAACGGGTGAAAAAGTATATTAAGAATGTATTTAAATGAATGAATGAAAGAAGTATATTAATGATGTAACAAAATTAAGGTTTGCATATTATTTCCTAATTTTCAAGAGGTGACCATTTTCATGCTGCACTTTATTGGGGGTTCTTCATTCTGAAATATTATTATAATATAATACTGAGGAAACAGCCTTGCTGCTTTAAGTATAAAATACGGGTCGAAGATGTGCGGTTAACGAGTCAGACTTTCCGAGGAGTATATATTGGAAATTGGAGTCATCCGCATGAAATGACTCAAGGTCTACCCAAGGACATGAACTAGTTTTTTCACCGCACGTGCCTTGAATGAATTGAAAAGAGAGAGAGGAAAATAATACTAACTTCCGGGTACTTGGATATAAGTAAGTGATGCAAAATACCCGAATGCTTGCTGTCGCGTAGTCCCTGAACAAGCTGATTAGGACTTATTCATCAATATATAATTGAAAATTGAGCAAACAATTGAAGTAGTGAATTCCAAAACTGTTTGAGTCCATGGAGTAAAGTTTTGATATAAACCACTTTAGCAGTGCAACTTCATGTATTCCAAAGGTATGACAACAACTTTCCTCATTTAAAGATATGAAATTACATGTAATATCATAGACTATCCCAGTTCCATTCTAGTATGGCAAAAAGTAAACAATATGGGTATTTTACTCGCGCCTAAGTGGGTATTCATCAATATCCCGGCGAATTTGACCTTCGCGAGTTGCGGGAACTAACCATATTGATTATAAACGCGAGAAGTGATGAAACAGGAATCCTATGAAGGGGGCATTTTCCTAAAAGTCTAGTTTCATGCTATGTTCGAGAAAATTCGATTTCTTCGATTCGATTTTCTCGTTATTTGGATCGAAATTATTATTTTTAGATTTTTACTGATAGTCTGAGAATATCCGTGCCACGATAGCAATAACCTATTACGCGATGCCCGAAGAATGAAGTGTGTATATATTCGTATCAGTTAAAAATTATTATATAATGCATGGGAATGAATATCGGTTGCATGTAACATTTAGAAGAGTACTATTGCAATTATTTCATGTTTAGAAACTGAGTGGATAATTTAGAGGTGTTCAGAAGTTGAGTTGAAGTAATTGAATCCCATGGCTGCTTATCGAGGGGTCCTGGCCCTTCCCCCCCAAAAAAACCATTCAATTGTTAGGTGGCTCTTTAAAATTCTGGATTTGTAGATTTTACATGTCTGGGACTTAGTGTGAGCTCTTCCCTCATCTATCCAGAAAAGCCTTCGGGATTATTTAGAGTGCAAGCTTTTTTTATTAAAATCTCCTGATTTTACTGACTTTTCTAGATATTTCAAGTCAGGAGAGCACTCTGGATACCTTGGTGAATAATCATTAATAATTGCCCTACCAATTGTAAATTTAACCGTTCTTAATCCATACGTAGAGCTGTGCAAGGCCGTGAAGAATTCACTTAATGAAGTGCAAGTGGCGTGGATTCATTCAGGAAGAGGAATATAATTGTCTCCCGGATATTTTAATCTAGGAGTTAAGTCATTTGTTTTCGTTGATTGCGGAGAAATTCTCTCACCGAAGCGCATTTTCCCTAAGTATAATATGGATTGTATTTTTGTGGTAACTCTTAACCGACGGCGGTATAAGTGTTATTTCACATTCGCATTATTTCTCTCGTGAAGTAGTCATTTATAAGCTTGTCACTCGGCATTTACAAGAGAAATATAATTTTTCTCCGCCGAGAGATGTGGCTTTAATCTTCTTTTATTCCACTCGTCTCTGGGATTCAATATCCAACGGATTTTAATCAACAAAGCCGAGAGAATCAATTACTGCAGTGTCGAGGCCTCCCGTATTGAAAACGGTAAGGATATGCCCGCCTCAATCAATAGTATTTTAATAACGGATGATACTCTCTAGAGCTCTTCTTCGGCACGAAAAATAAAATGGAGTTTATTTTTTTAAAGTCTCTCTCCGAATGAATTCATCCGCACGAATTTAAACTCACATTGTACCATTCTTACTGTCTTGCTATCTCATTCGCCTTTCCTTTCTATCGCCGTTTTGCATTATTCCCTATCACTGACTTGCACGTGTACTTCTCCAGCTCTTTCCACCTAGGGGTGGGCAAAATATAGGCCGAGGAGTATTTGAAATACAAAACACCGCTCCAAGTGTACTTGAAATACAATATAAAAAATATCTTTGACTTGGATATTTGAAAAACAAACTACACCATAGTATTTTGAATGCCATTAAAAATAAAATAGACATTTGTATGGTAACGATGAGATCTAAAAAATTATGACCTTCCTAGGCACGTAATGGATAGTTGCAAACGTGAAGGAAACGATTCTACCGAAAACGAAATAATCTGTGAAGCATAATGTTACAGAAGTGTTATTATAGCTACTTCAAAAGTATTTTACGAATGCATTTTTTATTTTAGAATGGGAAAATAAATAAAATCTGTATTTGAAATGCGAAATGCAAAATACGATCAGGTCGTGTATTTAAAAAATCGAATGCAAATTATGAATATGTTTCAAAAACGAATTTTCAACCCTTCACTGTATTTCGTATCATATACGACTCACTACAATAATTGCCGGTTATTTCTGTAGGGCACAATTCTTCCTCTCTAACGTATGGTATATCAGATGCGATACATCCCGTCGTTATAAGTACTAGGTGGCTCTCGAAGCAGTGAGTAGGTACCAAACGTGATCAGCTTCTAACTATGTTGGAGTGAGTCAGCTCCCCGAATGAGAGTGGAGTAAGAGGATTTTCCCGCGTTATATCTAAATATGTAATACGTAAAGGTACGGGCGTAAATGAGAAGTTTTCAGTGAACATGTGCAATGAAAACATTTTGTAGAAAATTGCCAAATCTGTGATACATATCCATTTAATGTAAAAGTTACCTATAATTATATAATATGTGATACATATTGAAATGTTTTCTTAAAAAATAAAGAATAGCAGAAAAAGTTATTAAAATGTAGTAATTGAAACGTTTCTGGATGTATTTTGTAAAGAAAAAAAGTAATTGGCACGTATTTAGAAATTCAGGCTGTTAAGATTTAAAATACTGGTATTTGAAACACTGCCCGGCCCTGTTTTTACCTTACGCTTCTACCCACTTGTATTCCGTCTCTATCATTCTGCCGTCCTCAACTGCGAACGAAGATCATCTCCCCTATTCAAACACGAGAGAGAGAGAGAGCGCTGAGCTCTAAAATACAAGCAAGGGGATCGTAACAATGGGAATGCTTGTCGCCAATTGTTGACCCAATTCAGGCCCTCTCTCCTTTCAGCTCCAGCCCGTGTTGGAGAGTGTGTGTATGGATGCTTCCAAGTACATGTGAGATGTTTGTGTGTGCGTCGTCTCGTTCTACTCTTTGCCAGGGAGACCCCTCACCCCCCTCGCGCTGTTCGGGCGGTCGGACGGTGGGCGGAGTTCATTCCATTCCCGCTCCCTTTATCTCCTTTGTACGTGTTTCGTCTCCCGTTCATATAATCCCCTTCGCACTGGACCCCGCCCTTTCCGTTTTTGAGGAGAAACTCAGAGCTGGTCAGAGTGATAATTAGATTAAAATGATTTGCGGCAGTGCTCCATTTAAGTCTCAGCGTCACTTAAAAATAAACAATTTTTTAAAATAGTTTTAACATTTTCCGTGCTATAGGCGAAATGTTACGCCACCTTAACCCTTTGCGGTCCAACGTCGAAGCTGGTTCACCAGGCCTGATGCAAACATTAGGTCCAACATCAAGTTGAGCTCAACATCACATGGTTATACATATGAGGGGATTATACAAGGGAAATGTCACACATGGATAATTATTAAATAATAAACTCTTTAATTGAACCTATAGCATAATATTACAGTCATTGGAAGTTTACTTGGACCGCTAAGGGTTAAATCCTTTGATCTTCGATTTCGGCAAGGGTGTAATAGTACTCTATTGATCTTCTGAAAAATTGTAGTTTGCCATTTTTTAAACTATTTGGTGTTAAGTAACCTCAAAAAATGAAAAAAAAACATAAGCTAAATTCATTCTTTAAAATGATAAAAAAACACCTATTCCTCGCATCATCGGTTGGCTGATAAGAAATAACACATAAGTTTTGAAAATGGCGAGCGCTGGAGTACATATTCACAGTAATACGGTTAGCACGGTAAGTGTTAAACTATTCACGAGATAAAATTCGAATATTAAAAAAAACTACTATTCACGTGCTGTAAGCACTTCAGAATTTTGAGTATTGAAGAGGCATATTGTAAGTGATGGTTAGCTAAAAAGTGCTATCCTTGGAATCCCAGAATAATTTTCTTTGACTGGATGCTTTATGGTATGTAACCAATGAATGAAAATTTTAATTATAAGCTATAGGAATATTTTCAACCTTGCCGTTTTCAACCCCGTAAAACTTTTCAGATTTTAACCTCGAAAAATGATAGTTTTAGTTTTTAAATACCTGAGACCAAAAAGGTATTGATTAATTTTCATCATAAATTTTTAAAATTAACTTGGAAACATTATATCTTGCTTCCAGGGCTATTTTATTGGGTTGTACCCCTCTGAAAATTCAATCTTATCACCTTGTGCGAATTAAGTCTTTGGCGAAGCTCCAATTCTCCATGCCGATGAAGGCTTCGGCAGAACTTGAATCCGGATTTGTTAGTGAAGACCTTAACATCCTTATGCATTCACATTCCAGTGGCGGCTCTAGGTGTAACCCATGTACGGGGTGCGTAAAAATGCGTGTGGTACCGGGAAAGGGGGGTGCTGAAGGATCTACGACTTATTAAGTCAGTAAGTCGCAAAAAGGGGTAGAAATATATATTATACACTCACTCTCAGTCACGAAAAGAGGTAGAAATATATATTATGCACTCGCTTTCGCTCGGTGGAAAGCCCTGCGGCATTATCTGGTCACTCTTTCATTTCTTACCATTCTTGTTTAACAGGAGTTAAAAGAAAAGGTTTGTGATGAGTTTGATCTACAGTGTAGCTCTCTACGGTGGTGACATGGTGGGTGAGGAGAGTCAGCTTTTAGATGAGATACGGAGGTGACAGACGGTATGGATGGAGGCAGAACTTAGCGAGGAAGGGATGCTGAAAACGGTGTTAGAGGGTGGAATGTTAGGTAAACAATGGAGGGGAAGGAAGAGAATAGGATATTTAGATAGATTGAAAGGGAGTAGGCCATTAGAGTGATTTGAAGAAGGCAGTTAAGGCACTGGGAGGAAATGGACGCTCAAAGAATGCTTCTTTAATACTCCATGGAAACCTACCTTAATCGGTAGAATACTCAAATAATTAATATATGTCGCAACACCATATCTCCCTCCGTAGATGAAGTAACAATTCATGAATTAGTATATTGGTCAAAATTAACAGTGTTCCGATCGGTCTGAACATTGGTTTCTTGAAGTATCAAGTGGTCTAGATTCGAAAGTGACATTTTTGAAAAATCGATTTTTTTACTCCCGAGTAAAGCTTTAGTACACCCCCCAAAAATACTCGAATTTCGAAGTTTCCTGGGAAAAAGAACTGGCCCTTTATTGTAAATGTATGCTGATCACATGCCTGTGGCTTTTCTGGGGTTATCTAATCACCCGACCAAACGAACCTGCTGGTTGATGAAGCACTGCCTGAGTAACAGTGCACTAATTGGTTTATTACTACTACTATATTAGTACTAATTAGTTTACAAGAATCCTATAGTATAAACTACATAAATCAAAACCGCTATGAGGGGTGAAAAAACGTTGCACAGCTTTTAAACGAATTAGTGTGGTAACCGAGAGATACTCGGGCGCTGCATATTAAGCTATGATTTTTTTAAGAAATTAAGAAAATATATCTTTCATAGCAACACGAAGAATATTATTTTGGAGCTTATAATATCGTCTTCTATGCCTAGGAGATATCAGAAAAGATAAATTAAGAGATCAATTTTACCAAACGGATAGGTATAGGAATTCGTTATTCCTCCTAACAAAAAAAGGACAAAAAAAGGACCTAACAAAAGAAGGAAATTAGTGGAACACATTACGTACATATCCATTCCTTTTTTTGTAAACATCTGGTGTCCTTATATATTTTGAAATTTTTGGGGTATGTAGAGTTGACCATTGTTAACAATTGAACCTATCTCAAATATGAAAATATTCCATCCGACGAAATTCCGAGGTATTCATTCCATACCATATTTTTTATACAAAAGGGAGAAAAGTTTAGATTTGTTTAGAGTAGTTTAAGTTGAGTATATAAGCTTCACTTCCGAGTTTTGAACTTGAGAGCAGTTTTTTTTTAGTTCTAATATTCCATCCGACGAAATTCCGAGACATTCCCTTTTCTATTTTTAACGGCTGGTGTCGCAACAGTCCCCGCCACACGCCTATTGAGACGGCTTGCGGGGTAGTATGTAGATGTAGATAAACTCACACGCATGCACGCATATCCACCTTTCTTCTTCCTCCCGCCCGCCTCCCTTTCTTCCCCGGGTTGGCGCCGCTGCTGTATCGATCTAACTTGTGGTCCAGCCCACTCCCCGGCATCCTTCCACCCCACCCCACCCCCTCCCATTTCCCCTCCCACCTACTCCCCACCCTCATCCCCCTCTTCCTCGTCCCTTTCACTCACCCGTCTACTCCTCTTCTTCGCTTTTCTCTCTCTCTTTCCTTTTCGTTTCCCTTCTACGTCTCCGGAATCAAGCAAGCCCTTCACGCACGGATTCTCTCGATTTCTCTTTCATCTACGTGCCTCTGCATGTTATTTACCAGCATGCAGACGGGAGGAACGCGTCGAAAAATCGAATGGATTTGACTAGAATATTCGGCTTGAATCCTTTCGTGTAAATCATCTGGAACAGTCGGGATTTTTTTCCGATTCATTCAGGTATTAAAGAGATTTTAAAGTGGCAGTTGATAAATTATGAAAATGTAGGACGTTAATTTTTACACAATAAAATACTCCTCTACATTTCTACAACCGTTTTAAGTGATCATTAAATATAATGGTAAAATTAAACGCTAAAATCAAGGTTTTATTACAGTTATCAAGGTTTTCGTGTCTCAATAATCTTCGAATAATTCAATAACCCATAGTATTGCCTTCATAAGATTAGTATACAGCAGCCTTCAATCTCTCTCTTTTTCCAAGCCCGATGTTCTGTCTTCTTCTCTCTTAAGTCCTTCTTTATCTGCTCCAAATACTTATTTCTTTGCCATCTCCGGGGGTCTTTTCCTTCAAATTTTCCCTTGCTGTTTTGCTCACGTAATTAATGTCATATGGTATTGCCAATCCATAGGATCATATGGCGATGTTTGTTTCTCTGCATTTCCCTTTCTTCGCACATTCTTCAGTTACCTTATTCATAAATTCATCTTAAAAAATCATCATCACCGGGTTTCGTAGGCTTGAAGTCCTGTCTAGTCACCTTTCCAACTTTCCAAGATTCTGATTCGCAGATTGCCAATGTCCACGCCAATGTTTTCGCTAACCTTTTCCTCGTGTCCATTCTAATTCTCTTGTAGCCTAGTAGTGGTCATCGATGCGGAAAATTTAAGTGAAAATAATTGAAGGCTGCTGTATTAAGTAGGTAATTGGAGAAGTCATCATGTAGAACACTACGAAGGTCTACTTGATAGCGACACATACTATCCGTCACGCAGAAATAATCTTTCCCTCTCTGAATTTTTTTTAAATATTTGGCATTTGGTGAAGAGATTTATAAATTTTGTCTTTTTATAGTTCAGTTATAATTCCACGCGACTATGACACACGTTACTCTCCACACTTGGATTTCAATTGCCCTTTATTTAGCAGAACAAACCTTTCGTGGACATGTGTGTTTGATGGGGAATCGATAACTTTTTTCGTCCCATTTTATAATTGATATTTTAAATGTTTATCTCTTCTGAAATACCATAGTTTTTTTTTTAAGTTGGGAGAAGAATTTAGATTTGTTTACAGCAGGTTTACTACAATTAGATAAGCTTCACTGGGGAGTTTTGAACCTGAGAATTGTTTTTCTCAGTTCACAATAACTTATGGTGGCGTAATGGCTCATAAAGCCTGGCGATACGCTCTTTTATGTTTATGTGTTTGCAGCATTGGTATGGTTGGGTATGACGATATGAGATTTACGTATGTTGGGTTGCCAAGGTTTAATGTAGAATGGTGTAGGGGATTGTTGAAAATAGTCGGAAGACTACTCTTTCGGATAATAATTTCGGTTCATTAATTAAACGTTGTCGGAAGTCTGTAATACGTGAGTGACGTTGCAAACTTGACCTATCGTGATTTGAGCAAATTGAGTCGTCCCTCAATAGTCAATGGCAGTTTTATCGATAGTCGTGAAAACTACGGGTCTCTCCGCTTTCCGTCTCCCTTCCTTATTCCGCTCTCACACCCTCTATGTCAGACCGCGAAAATCCTTCGTAAGCCTCCAGTAACATTTCCGGGAGAAAAATGTCTTTTATTGCCATAAGCCCTCCCACTCCCGGCGGACTCTTCCCCCTTTCTCCTCCTACTTCCCCCCTTCTATCTCCGGTCCTTTCCTAACGTTCGCACAAGGAGGAGACCGCTCCTCCAGTCTCCCCTATCTTTCCGTCTTTTACCCTTGACCATTCACTGCCAAGAACGTAGATAATAACTTATTAAATTGTGATTTTGGTCTGTTTAGATCAGTGACGATGCAAAAGCGGAACTTATCGAAAAAATTTCATTCTTAAAGTCATTAAAAATCATTAGATTTTTCGGCGTAATTTCTGGGAAATTTACCGTAGAAAATCTACTGTTTTTGATGTGATTGAGTAGATGACAATAATTAACGGTTATAAAAACTAGCCTATTTCTAACTAACGCCTGATTAAATTTAGTTATTATTATGGCTAGTACCATATTATAAAACCATTCCTATGCCACAATCAATATTTATTATTATCATTCTCTCTTGTCCATTGCACACCTCAGTACCGTAGTTTCTGGACGTATTTCAATTCGGTGAATGGGAACTTCGAATCTATACCCTTCCTGTAGGAAGGTGGAGAGTGTGGGTGTTTCTTTTTAACAGGAAAGCTTGCTAACTTTATCCAGACAAGTCGGTTGCGTCACGCATTGCTAGGCAAAAATGCACTTTGAAACCATTCGATATCTTCTCGGAAATATATAAGGTTTTTATGTTATATTTTCCTGCTATAAAGATCAATAGTGTTTCACGAATTGGATGGACTGCGTGGAGAAAATTGCGAGCAGATGGGTTAGCGAGCTATCTTTCGTCTGATAGTTCTGCCCTCCCCTTAGAACGAGTAAGTTAATATTGACATCGGCGATAGACTTTTTTTATCGAATTCTTGGACTTTATTCACCAGGTGATGTTGGAAAATTTCTGGATCCATTATACTGGTACTTCATCTCGAATAATGAATGAAATGCGGAAAGCTACTTGGATATTGAAATCTTAATATTTCACGCGATGCTAAAACTTTAGATGTGCATATTTTTTAGTATAAACTATTTTCATAGTTGCTTTAAGCGGTTACTTACTTTTATTAGAGAACTTGTTTCGCTATCTAATATCATCTACTATATTATGATAGTATATGAGGGAAGTGTACTATCGGAATAATAGCCATATCTAAGTTGATCCCGATGCATTTCAATATCTGGCGCATATTTGACTGTAATTTTGCTGGCCAGTTCAAAATTACAACTCACCCTGTGTTTTGACATCGTGTGGGTTGCTCCATAATTTAGACAACGATAAAGAGTTCGTTGGATATTTTGAAGGCTTTGAAAAAAGAAGGCTTCTTGTACCACACGGTGATCCTAAGTCGAAGTAGAAATGACCCGCGGTACGCAAACCATGGTTTCTGTCTGGTATACAGTTGCTGGTTCCTGTTTTCTTTTTGTCCCCTCTGTTATCATTTCCTGTTTTCCTTCCTCTATTTTTCGTTCGCGGTGAAGCTACGAATTTTTCTCCGGCGCACCAGCGCGTGGAGTGCGCCACACAAGCCCGCGTGATTTTTAATAGCCCGTGTCTCCGTAATTGGAACGAAGGCGCTCCAGTCGCTGGATTCCGCGCGCGCTCATATTTCCCATTGCACTTCCTCAACAACGATGCCGCGGTTGCCTCGTTTCGCGACGCCTTCGCATCCAGAGGTCGTTGGGTCAGGATTCAAAAATAAAAACGGCTTTTTCCTCGCGCGCGTCGAGAATCCCTGTTGGCGGTGTTCGGGATGAAATAATATTTTTGTTCCCAAGCGTCCACCCATTGTGTCGCTAGCAGCCTAAAAGAGACTTCATTCCTCTCGCTGCCATGACGCCTAATTGATCGGCGTACGAGGAAACTCCGGTCATCTACGATAGCCTAAGGCGTGTTTGATTCAGCAATTTTGGATACCAGGCCCGTTATTTCCTTATTAACCTTGCCTGCTCCACGGAATTCTTTGATGAGGAAAATCACACCGCGCCCTATGTGTTTTCGACTGCCGGATAAAATAAAATCCTTCCTTTTAAAATTTCTATCATCTATGATGTGTTTTCCCTTGTATTTTCTGTGTGTACTATCTTTCTAAAAACTATGTAAAACATATATGGCTACGTGCTTTGGATTTTATTTTTTTATAATTGAACTTGCAAACGGTAGTTTAATGAGTTGTGCCTCCGCGTTAAAAGTACGTATGCTACTTTCTATAAATTATTTCACTTCTTTTGCGATCATCTTGAATATTTTAAGGTGGACAAAATTAAATAAGGTAAACATTTAGCAGTTTTACAAAATTTTTAAGTTTACCCTCTGCCTTTTAATTAATTTCTCAGATTATTTCTTTATATATTTGAGAAAAACTGATCAATTTATCACCTTACACTTTAATGTTGGCTAATGTCCTTTGTGTAGGCTTTTATTTCGTTCACTTTTGCTGTTATATAATCAATAGGTTATGATCTAAACATTTACTCTGTATATGAAGGAAATTAATGGTAACGGGATAAAATATATCGGCTTAATGCGATAGTCGGAGAAACTAAATAAATAATTCTATGTGTTTATTTTCTTAATTCAATGCGTTGTACTATGATTTCCCTGAAAATAAGTGCAGGTATTATGTTTTAGGGAGGAGACATTATTATTTGCACTTTTAAGGAAATATGCATTGCTTTTGTTGGCGTTAGATATGGTCTTATTTCCCATGTGGTCTCTTCTGTCAATTTTCACGAGAGCTCTTGTGTGGTTATCACCTGACTGTTGGCCAGTGTCCCTGGTGCGGAATGTTAATCAAGTACGTTCTCCAGGAGTTGTATCTTTTGTTGTTTTACTGCGAAACTTTAGTCTAGAGACTTTTACGTCCTCCTAAGGAATCCACGCGTGCTTCAGGCGGTCGAAAGCCGAGGGAAAACTTATTAGATTGCCAGCCATGTGGGTTGTTCTCCTCCCAAATGCGACCTTTACGTGACTTTTTATGAGTCACGTGAGTTTCTCCGGAGTCGAACTTATTTCGAGGAATCGTGAATAGCATTTTAACCCGTTGACTTTATCTTTTATGAGGGCCTGTTGACTTATCTCGCGGGGCTTTAAGGACGACTTAACAATAGGGCAGTCACACAAACATTTTGAGACGGTCGCGCATACTAGAAGCTGCTGGAATATCTTAGGTGCTATGACTGCTATCTTGGTCTTATGGTACCTATTCTCATCCTTAATTATGTGAAGTACAGTAATTTAGGTTATAAAAATCTTTGGTGCCATTTTATCCAGTTACGTGAAGAAGTTATCAAATGCTTTTAATGGCGTATTTTGTGCTGCTGTCAATTTATTTAAGTTCGGACAATTTAAATCTTGTTTTGGAGTTCCTATCTTCGATAAAATATGTTTTCCTTTTATTGAGTTGGGAGCAAAAAGTTTCAAATTACATGACTCATGTGTGGAATAAAATATAACCTTAAGCATTGACATGATATTTAACTCATTGATTAATACTTATTTCCCGCCTTAGCTTGTCGGAATCCCTCCTAATAAATATATTTGTGCCAATTGGGTTACTTTTTAGTTCCAAAACCTAAGAATTTTTTTATGGCAGTAATTGGTTTTCGATGTTATCCAATACACGGCTTGTTTCATTACGAAAAAATAATTATCTAATTCATCGGCTCATTGCATTAACGGCCACGAAGAAATTTAGAGTATGAGTGATCTATCTACTCTTATATTGTTAGCGGCTCATTAGCTTGTGAATCGTTAGGGATCGTAACTGTGACGTAGCCAGGAATTTTGTTCGGGGGGGGGGGGGGGGGGGGGGTAAAGGAGGGGTCCAAAATAAGAGGGGAAAATTTTCGGAAAACAGAGCACTGAGTAGAGGGTTTTAAACTTATTTTTAACACTTTTCATAATCGTAAAAACTTCATTTTTCGAAAATCTTTTTGTAAATTAATGGTTTTTCAATATTTAATTTTGTTTTGTGATGCAAAATTAGTGTGATTTTGTATTTCGAAGGAGGGGTCTGGACTCCCCGAACCCCCCCCCCCCCTCGTTACGCCACTGGATCATAGTTAATAAATTTGAAAGTAACAATAGCTTGAAATTATTTCCGCTGAAAATTATTTCAAGCCGTGATCGTATCGCTGCTAAAATATTTTACCGAGTTTTTGTTGCTATTTAAAATAGTATACTGAACGGATCTAAACTATATAAAGAATGGATCGCTTTTAAGGAATTAACATCGAGGGTATGCTGAAATATCAAGGGAATCTAGTACTAATAGAGTGTAACTATTTTTTTATCTCTTTGATTATAAAGGAAAAGTTTATGAACTTGATATCAATATCTGATATCATTATTACTTTACAGATGAAATGTAATAACTTACTCAAATAGTAATTATTAACGAAATATATAGTGGATAGTGAGTGTTTACTCCTATAGAAAAGGATAATAATAAACTTTCTTTTTTCACGGCATTCAAAAATCAGGGGAGTGAAAATAATTTAACGAAATGACACCTTAAATCTCGATTTCAGGAGAGCCTTTGACTGTTTGCCTCTTCGGAACTATGTCATTTAATAATCAAAATAGAGTCGAGAATGTAACCACGAATGGCTAGCATAACTCCCCTCTTTAGGTGGAATTATTACAAAATATGATTTTCTCAACGGACCTCCTTTTAGTGCGGCTCTTCTTGCGAGTAAACCTTTCGGAAGGGTAGGTCTTGTGAAAAGTAGATTGAATTTTTTCTACATCGAATTAAAAAAATCTGTTGAATCCAAAAGAATACAACAAGTTTGTATCTTATTTCTCGATAGCAAGAGTGCGTTTGACACTGATCATCACGGGTACCTTGTCCTTAGCTTATCAACTGGGGTCAACGATGAAACCAAGAATGACTTGCATCTTCCGATAGAAATGTTAAAAAATGTTTCCCCCCTCCCCTAGGGATCTTCCTCATTTGACGATACCTCTTCCTTCTGATCGTAATCCTTATGCAGCATGTGTGATGATTGTGGGTAATATCTACGTTATTCCCCCCTTTGTGGAAACGATGATTTCTTAACCTGCCACGTCTCAATTTCTTCCACCTCCTCACTTCGCCAAGAAGAGAGATGTATTGGAGTTATCTGATTGTCGTCGGTAATTTACATTGTTACACTGTGAGCCTTCGACCTCGGAGTGGGGTGGAGGTTGTGGGAATGAGAATTTTGGTTGGAGATCGAATATACATGGCTGCTGCTTCGCTATCACGCGCGTCATTTATGGATCTAAGGAGCTTACCTTCCCTTCTTCACCTCCCCCGTTCGCGAAAAATGTTTACGGGGCAATCCATTCGCATGGATCTGGATCAATAGCCGCGTGAGCGCGAAGGAAATCGTTATATGATGGTGGGTACATGGGAAATTAAATGGAGATAGTGAATGACTTGGAACGAGTGAGATGCCAAAAACTGGAAAATGGGAAAATGTATCATATTTGTAAATTACCCAATATTCGTGCTTGACATGAAATCAGTGGAATACGGGGATGCCATAGGTATAATAACCGTTCTAGTTCAAGAAAATGAAGTGAGGCTAAAAAGGATTCTTCCTTTACATTCTATATTGTATGTTGCCTCTAAATCTGTAGCGAGTTACTTAAGGCCAGGGAAAATATCCAAAATTTGGGATATGAGCCCTACGTCTAAGCAAAGTTTTTTATTTTTGTTTTAGTAGGGTGTGTTGATCTCAATGGGATATTGACAGTTTTATAAAAATGTGTCGACTTGTTTTCCTTGACTTTTCTTTTACCTTTTCTTCCTATGACCGTCCCACAACAGCCTTGGCAAATCCTAGCTTCTTTTGGGCTCCTCTGTAGATTGAATCATGGGCATTAACCATTGGCATTTTACTTACTTGCTCCCTTGGCCATTTATACCCTAGCTTGTATTTAGCATCGCCAACTGTCTACCTCCAATTCTTCCAATCCTCTGCTTCCTCCATGCTGATTCTCATTCTCCTCATATCAATGATCACCTCATTCTTCCATCATTTTTGGTCGTTTACGAGCCCTTCTTTCGGTAGGGTTTTCTGTTCAGACTGTTTTGTTTTAATATTTATATGGGTAGTTTACCACACTAAATCATGATTACCCGGATATTTTCCATCTATGAACGAGGAGTATCATGGTTTCAGTAACGGTTTCCGTCTTCTTCCGTCATTGGTTCTGCTCTCTGTGATTTGTCGCTGGAACATTATGTACGATGCGTTTTTCTTTCTTTTTTATGTGAGCTTTGTATAATGAAACTAACTATTTTGTTAAATTCTCCTTTTAGTTTGTCGCTCACAACGAGTAAGTGAGTTGATTTCATGATTTTAGGTGAGTTGATTTCATGATTTTATGTTCAATTAATTCTATGTTTTAATGTTCTTACTCTATGAATTTGTACAAGTTAGTTGTTTTTGTTCTTAGAGGACATAAGCCCTTGAGCAATAGATAAATATGTTTAAATGTAAATGTAAACTCGAGTCGTACTTTTCAAATGTATAACGTGACTTGGTTGCTGTAATAGGGGCTATGGATCAGTGGGGCCACGGGGGAAGGGGTTTCGGGTTACAGCCTCCCTCTTTGAGTTTTAAAAGAGGCGCCAAAAATTTATACACATTATTTTAATGAACACTCGTGCAAAATTACCGTTTTTGAGTCCTAAAAATCACGTTTTCAACATCAAAAATCTCAAACATTTCCTTACGGACTCCTCCTTAGTTTTGGGGTGTTTTCCATACACCTCGGAAGGGCTCCGAAATATTCGTTAAATCGCTACCATTTCAAAATCTTGGATACTGCTATGGATTATATGTGATCGGCAGATATGAACGAAGAAGATGACGCAGATCACTGCAAGGATGAGGGAGGAGATGTGGTCCTGAATCATCGTCCCCGAAATGGAGGTCATCTCGTCCTTTTCTTCCGCTTGAACCGTAGCGGCGTGAGCGGAGAGATTGGAACACATGGCGACCCTCCGCTTTCGTACGATTCGGCGTTCACTTCCATCCTCGCGGGGCCCAAAAACGGTTAAAACGACTGTTCCTTCTGATGGGGTCGAAAAATACATTCCGTGCTGTGCAAACTTCTCTCTGACCTATTTTCGCAGCGTCTGCCTTTGTAATGCGGACGCTTATTCTCCCTAACTTCGGGTATTAAGTAGGTCCCACGAAAAATATGAGCAGGCACGTCATATTTTCGGGGAAATGTCAAAATATGCTCACGGATAATTCTGGCGTATTCTTTATTCAAATGAAGACGGATCATTGTTGTCATATTCTGTACGCGTTGTATTTAAAAGCTCAGAATTTCTATTGCCTTTTTATTTTAGGAAGTAAGTTTTATTTTTATTTGTTTGCAAGTTTTTTAAAGGAATTTTTGTTTTAAAAGGTCATGACAAGTATCTTCAAATGCTAGGAATATTTGCAAGGTAAATGTAGCCATTTATTTTGTCTGCTCAAAAATATATGTTCCTAACAGAGGATCTATGAAGTCACTTTGCACCTAATGCAAAATCGTGCCTTTATATGACCTCAAAAGTGTTTCTGTTTTGTCTCACCTTTCATAACTCACACGATAATATTCCATTAATAAATCCGGCCGACTATTATTCGCAGTGTCAGTCACATCGTTCGCGGCAGTCATGCTTTGTTGAAAGCGTTTCGTTTCATTAAGGGGGTGTTTCATGATGCTCAAGACTTGGAGGTCTAAAAGATCTAACAAGGCTCTGTGATTAAACAGCATGACACAAACGGTTACTTATCGCGTGTAAAGATATGAGCAATAGTCATTGTCGCGTGACTGTGTACCGTACTACATTTAGTGGATTTATATGAAATACTATCCTCTGTGAGCGTTAATTCTTAGTCCCTTGCGAAAAATAATCGCGCCGTATACGCTCTTAAGCCGCTCACTGATGTTAAGCGTGTGAGTAAACGAATACGAATCTAGGAATCTTAAATAGAGGTAAGGTTCTACGATTCGTATGTATATTTTTTCCCCGTGGCAATCAATCTCTTTCACTTCTTGAGTAATTTATTGTGTTTGTGACTAGACTTTATTGAATTTTCCGTTATGAGGGATTGAAAAACATTTTTAGAATAATTCCATAAGTAAAGCATCTAGGATTAGAGACAATATTAAAAGTGACGAACGCTAACAAAGTTTTCGCTTCATCGTACTGGACTGAAATGGATTTCATCTGGAGTTACGTTTAGAATGAACGAAGCTTTATTTGTAGCAGTAGTCTTAATGTTTAATGTGTTCCATACGTTACATAATTTACTTCGGCTGAATCTTGACTTCGAATGCTTGCCCAAATTTGCCTTTGCTTTTGTCCAGAGTATCCTGCTACAGGGAAAATCGCGGCCAATCGGAGCGCTTGGTTCAAAGTTCTTGTTGTTAAAAAGGTGTGTGTTTTCGACCTAAACGTCATTAGTAATTTTGACTCCTATTGGTATCAGCTATTCAGGGTTAAAATTTCGTGACATAATTTTCCTCCACCCTTTATGTAGTAGCCTTCGGTATAAAGTAAGCAATATTCCTTTTGGCATACATTCCCTGGTTATTCATCCTAATATCTCTTCTATTTTCCTCCTCTATTCTCCTTTCATCTTCACAAAGTCTTCCAATGGCGGTCCTCTCCTCTTTCCTCTACTGCGGCCACTACCTTCCCACTGTACGTTCAGACTCCATCCTCAACTTCTTCCTCTCCCCCCATTATTCCATTAAAGGACTTCCCTCCGTGGTTCCTTTTTATGGCATCGCTTATCCCCCCACCTCTATTTCCCCTCCCTGCCACAGTACCCCCCTCCTCCTCCCCCTCCTTCCTTCCTGCATTCCGCTCCCTGCCTCATTCTCTTCGTTTTAGTCTTCATTTTGTTGACTCAGTACACAGCGCTACATCCCAAACCTCCGTGTGCTACTAGTCTCTCTCTTTCTCTCTACTTCTTCCTCCTCCCTTTCTTCCACCTCCAACCGCTCACACCACCTTCGCCGGAATCCTTTTCCCTTTCGTGATGAGGACGATTATTGATCCTCTTTGGGAGCGCAAATATTGAGGTGATGGCTCTTAGCCTTGTGAAATTCATTACTGAGCATAGTGCCCTTAAAGAACTACTGCATTCCGAAACAGTTTATTATTTCTCAGCAAATTCTATATCAGTGATCATAGTGCCCTTGGTGAAGTAGTGCATTCTTGACTTAACTTTTTATTATTCCTGTGCAATTTCTTCTGTGCATCCGTTTAAGATTGCTTTACCACAACTAGTCTATTTCTACTCATAGCCTGTCAATGTCTTTACTTTCCTGTGATCATTTCTTTCTTGGCTTGTTGTAAGCAATTACAACTCTTATGGACTTCGTAGTGGAAAAATGTTTCTTTCGACTTTATTTCCTTCCTATGCACCGCGTAATTAATTTTACCTCGTACTCAGTCGTGTCTAAGTGCATGGGCGTACCCAGCTAGGAGTAGGGGATACCCAGGGGTAGGAGGGGGCAGATGCCCCCCCCTCTAGAAGTGGAAATAAATTTGGTTCAAAACGAAAGTTTTGAACAAATTTTATGTTGAAGGAAACTGATATTAGAATAAGATATAGGAATAACATAAAAATCATTATATTTTCAAGCAAATATTTATAAATTCCAAGAAATCGCTGTCATAATTTTCTTAGAATTTTGGTTCATTTACCTTTTATTTGCTTAAATATTACAACTTGAACGACCACTGCTTGCCCCCCAGTTTTGATCCTGGGCACGCCCTTGTCTAAGTGATACAGTTATTACACAGGAAGAAGAGATTTTTCTTGAAAAAAATAATTATTTACTTCTAAGCAGTGAATTAGTAAGCAAGACCTTGTTGTCATTACCCCGATGTGGACTTAGAACCCCGCGTTTACCCCTCGTTCTAAGTCATCTGTTACTTGTATAGATTAGAACAAAAAGTTAAAAGAATAATATAATAATACATTTGGCATTACAACCCCTGTGAACGTTTAAAATTAATATACCAATGGCGCTCAATTATTTTGCAATTATTTAGTTGAAAATATTGACGAAATCAATTTGGACGCAGTAACATAGAAAACAGTGGTGATTATGAAAATTCGATGAATGAAATTAATCGATTATAAAATACACGAAAAACAGATAGTTCATGGTAAAGTTTGCACAACGTAGGTAAATATATGAATTTAGAATTGCTTATTTAAATTTATATTATTGCCACCACTTTATGACTGCTTTACAACAGCTAGTCTAATTCTCCTTATAGCATGTCCACGCCTTTTCTTTCCTGTGATGATTTCTTTCTTGGCTTTCCTAATGAATTATCTTATGGACTTCGAGTAGAAAAAGTGTTTCCTTTGACTATTTTTCCTACGCGTTAGTTCTGTGCTTCACTGTGTGGCCACCCATCGTGGTCATATTTGTCGTGTTGTGCTCTACCCCTCTTTTTATTCCGCTACTTCATTTTTTTATTCCTACTCATTTCTAGCTATACCCATCTATTAGGTCACCAGAACCAATTTTCCAACACCTGTTTACGAAATATGCGGTCAATATTTCCCGCCGAGCAGGAATTGCGAAGTATAAAATGGGCCAATCAATTATCATTTATACAACAGTCAACTGCGTGCATCTGCATAAATCTTCGGATTCAGCCTGGTCTGTGGACGTCTTGAAGTAGCGAGAAATGATGCCTTCTACATCATGAAAACCGTTGAGGTAACTCGAAAAACAAATCTTTTTGTGTCCAAGTTTTGTGCTCATGTCCATCAGCGGTAATTAGCAACGCGGCATACGTCGCCAACCAAAACTGATCCTTCTGTCTGAAGAGATTAACTGGTTGAAGTTGACGTGAGGTGGTGTATCCGTCGACCATTGACGACTTTTTTGCTCGGATAGTATGCGTGGAAGCGTCTGCTAAGGGATTGCGTAATGCCTGATCTTCATTTGATCTATCAATAAAGTTGAAGGAGGCGAATTAAACCGCAGTAGAAATCCATGATTGTGGACTCATTGCAAGCGGCAACGTTGACTTGGCTACGCAATCAAAGAAGTTGCTACTGGTTGCTATTTTTCAGTGTATTACATAAAAGGGAGCAATAATATTCGAGAATTTCACTATATATTATCTGAAATATGAGTAGATAAGAACATATATACTCGTTGACCGCCATTAATTTTGTTCTATCATCTCTGACAGAACGAAGCATTTTGGCAATCTTGAGAGACTTCTGTGATATTATTAAATTTTTACGAGTAGGAAAATGGGATGAGGGTAACGTGAAAATACGATTAAAAATAAAAAAAAAATATCACAAACCTTGAAATCCTACTTCTTTAACCAACTTTTAAAAATACCTAACTTTTACGGATGGTTGTGGTTTAAGTTACATAAAGTTTTCTGGGACTGCTACCATCGCAGTCAACGCACCAACGTGTAAGCCAGGAGAAGCCTATTCCATTTATTTGGATCAATGTATTGCCATGTCTCTCTGGCCGACTTAATCCCACTTTCCCCTTATCTCGTTCAGTTCTCTCCCACTCTCTCCGTTTCTTCTCTCCGTACTGCTACTCGCGGAATAATTCATTCGCTCCTCTTGTCTGCTTGAGAGGCGTGCACCTACTCTCAATTCGCGAGCTCTCTCTCTCTCTTCTGCTCTCGTTCTTCGCATCCACTCCTTATCTTCACTTCCTCCCCCTCTCCTCCCCTCGCTGTCTTTATCAATGCCTTTCAG